>NW_026988537.1:0-1389877 GCF_030222135.1 Aotus nancymaae | reverse complement strand
CATGGAAACTGAAACCAGCCTGTAGGCTAGGTATACAGGAGGGTCACAGGGAATCTATCTGAAGGAGAAAGTTACTGCTATCACCACCGGAGGCTCTGGAGTCAAATTAAATCAGGTACTATTTACATATTTCTAGCTCTGTACTGACCTCACATGGTGCTTTCCTATGTATTACACACAGGCCTAGCTAGGTTTTCACATTTTAAGTTAGTGTTAGATGGTTTCTATCTTTAATCAAAGTTAAATGTTTTAAAGAATAGAGTAACATTCCATAAGCCTTTTCCCATTGTTCACAAACCCTTTCTGTTCGTCAGAGCACCCCGATAAATCCATCTGTTCCCTCTAATTGCTTCCAAAGAAAAATTCTAGCAACCAAAGACACCAGATTGTAAAACACAGTCCGAGTTAGAGTTCTGGCACTACCGAAATATGTTGTTAAGAAATCCTGGCAAATTAGTTAAAATCCCTTAAACCGTAATTACCTCAGTGGTAAAATGAATGCAATACAAATCTACACCCCAGAAGTAGACTGTATGAGTTAGGTTTCATTAAACAGAAGAAATGCCTCAGATTTTTGGTACGCTCCAAACATAAGGTACCTAGCTCTCCCCCATCTCACTTTCCCTCCCACCTCTTCCCTTTGAAGCTTTCAGCTTGTGCTTCCAAGCTCCACTTCAGTGTGTTTCCCGTATCCTTACCAGCACTTACACTCGATCCTCCAATTCCATACAATTCCACCACCCTCCGATTCCAAACTGCTACTTCCCATTACGCCCCGCTAAGGTCCCAGGCAGCCCTCCACTCTGCTCCCCACATTTCCTTCAGCCCCCGTTTTCCAACGGCTCCTCCTCTCGGCTCCCCACCCCCTCGTCACCAGGTTCATCCAGCCCCTCCAACCGTCTCCCGCCCCCAGGTTCCTTCCTGCCCTCCAAACGCAGCTTCCCCCGTCTCAACGTTTTATCTTGCTCCTCCAACAGACTCCCCCAACGACCCACTCGCTCCTTTAGTCCCTATTTTCTCCAACACTCAACTGACTACTCCTTTACATCCATTCTTTTCAACATACACACAAATGCAAAGGCACCCACATACAAGAACCCCCACCCCCACCTCGGTCCTCCATCTTTCCCTTTTAGACTTGCTTCCTTTCTTCCTCCTTCCCCCCACCCCCATCTCCTCCGGAAGAGTCTGTTCCCAGGCCAAGGTCTCTCACCTCATTCGGTCACTTCAGTGGTGCCAACCGCTTCATACAGGAAAAAAACAACCAATCTGTCCCCGTGGGCGCTTCCCCTGCGAGTCCGAGCACTTACTGGGCACCCGCCCCACCGGGCACCCGGCACATATGCACGGACAAACCGAGGTCCTTGGGGACAAGGGTTGGGGGTAGAATGAACGTTCTTACACCGGCCTCAAACACAGCCCACTTCACTACAGCCCCTCGCCATTTTGGTTTCCCGCGGACTGCCGGTGCATTCTGGGAGCGCGGAGCGACTCCGGTGCCGAATGGCAGTTCTCCAAAGCCGGGCGGGGGGGACGGGGACTGCGCAGCGAGCGCGGATGAATACCGCGCCCCGCGTCCCCGGCAGGGGCTGAACAAAGAGGGACTCTTTAACGTTGCAGTGAGACTCAGTCCTTCCGCCGCCGGGGCTAACACAATAGTGAGCGACTGCACTCCTGATCGCCGGCTGGCTCTGTTATACAGGAAGGGGTCGTGTGCGACCTTCAATGTACATGGTCTTGACTGTGCTCCGTGCATGTTGCTGTGCCCATTTGTTTTAAAGCACGTTTCCTCTACCTTCACCCTAAGGCCTGCTATTAGAATTTCCTTCAGCGGGGAGAAGACCCAGGATGTTGGAATTAAATTTTATTCAGCGATTCACTGTCCAGTCCCAAATTCCTTATCAGGAGCTGCTTTTATGAAAGACTCTCAGATGATTTGTTTCCTAACGATGAAAGGTTGTTTTCTGTTTACCCGCTTTGCAGTCCTTCCTAGTTGTAACGAAATCTGAGAATAGCCCTCTGCAAAATGGTTTAAGAATACAGAATTGTTTCGGCCGGGCGCGGTGGCTCACGCCTGTAATCCCAGCACTTTGGGAGGCCGAGGCGGGTGGATCACGAGGTCAAGAGATCGAGATCATCCTGGTCAACAAGGTGACACCCTCTCTCTACTAAAAATACAAAAAATTAGCCGGGCATGGTGGCGCATGCCTGTAATCCCAGCTACTCAGGAGGCTGAGGTAGGAGAATTGCCTGAACCCAGGAGGCGGAGGTTGCGGTGAGCCCAGATGGCGCCATTGCACTCCAGCCTGGGTAACAAGAGTGAAACTCAGTCTCAAAAAAAAAAAAAAAAAAAAAGAATACAGAATTGTTTCTTATTAGTGCAGACCCTTAGCCTGCCCAGATTCTGCTACCGACTTGGACCCAACTGACAAGCTGTGAGATTGTATGCTTGTCTCTTTAACTTACATCTAGATACAACCCAGCTCCTCTTAGTAGCCACGTGTAGAACCTTAATTTATAATTTCGTCAAAATATTTTTAAAACCATTTTATGTTTTTGTCCCATCTTATGTTACAGGGATAGTGAACACCGTATTTTTTCTGCCTCTGAAAAGTACCTCTTGTGGTCTAAGCTCTCTTGGCTCATATTTCAAAATGAGTTCCCCCAACCTGTGATCTCAGAATTTGGCAAATAAGCATATTCATTTTATCCAGCACCACTCAATACTTTAATGTGGTCATTCCCTTCCACTCCTCTGCTTCTCCTGAATAATAGTTCTAATCTTTTAAGTTTGTCGTCTCACTGCACCCTCACTGTACCTACTTACCTACTACCTTTCGGGTTTCACTTTATTTCAATTCTGACCATCATCTCTCATAAATTTGTCTTAAGTAGCCGGGCGTGATGGCTCACGCCTGTAATCCCAGCACTTTGGGAGGCCTAGGCGGGTGGATCACCTGAGGTTGGGAGTTTGAGACCAGCCAGATCAACATGGGGAAACCCCCTCTCTACTAAAAATACAAAATTAGCCGGGCGTGGTGGTGCATGCCTGTAATCCCAGCTACTCAGGAGGCTGAAGCAGGAGATTTGCTTGAACCCAGGAAGCAGAGGTTGCAGTGAGCCGAGATGGTGCCATTGCACTCCAGCCTGGGCAACAAGAGCAAAACTTCGTTTCAAAAAAAAAAAATTACTTTAAATGAGCTTCATACGTTGGCTGAGGAAAATTTTGTCTTAAAAAAAGTAGATGCATTCCCATTCAGGAATGTGGTCTTAAGATAAATAAATAAAATATTAAAATGTAGATACAGTCCAAAAATTGATAAAGATATTACACAAACAGATATTTTTGCTGTGCAGCTAAGCCTAATTATAGAACATCTGTTTTGGAGAACATTTGGTCTAAGTTTTCCTCAACATTTCTGTAAAGTGGACACCAAGCCTCAACTTCAAAATCTTCAGTGATTGAATACTTCAAAGGCATTCATTTCCACCTCAGAAACTCTAATAATTTGAAAATTTTTCCTTATGTAGATGTATAATTTGCCTTCCTGTATTTGCCATTTACTGGTCTTTTAGGCTCTGGCTACACGAAAGTATTCTAATCCTTATACATTAGAGAAGTCAATTATGCCTTGTCTATCTTTCTGATTTCACTCATAACAGTAGGTAGGGGTTGCTAGGCACGGTGACGCATATCTATAATCCCAGCACTTTGGGAGGCCAGGGCTGGAGGATGGCTTGAGCCCAGAAGTTTGAGACCAGCCAGGGCAATATAGTGAAACCTCGTCTCTAAAAACATAACAATTATAATAATTTAAAATAGTGGGAGTGGGCTTTCCTTTTTTCAGGCGGCCGGGAAGATGTTCAAGACATTCAGAACGAGGGTGCCTACCAAAAGCAGTCGACCATCTTTCAAAACAAGAAGATGGTCCTGCTGGGAGAAACTGGCAAGGAGAAGCTCCCATGATACTACAAGAACATGGGTCTGGGCTTCGAGACACCCAAAGAGGCTACTGAGGACACCTAGATTGACAGGAAATGCCACTTCACTGGTAATGTCTCCATTTGAGGGTGGATCCTCTGTGGCGTGTTGACCAAGATGAAGATGCAGAGGACCATTGTCATTCGCCGAGACTATCTCCACTACATCCGCAAGTACAACCGCTTCGGGAAGTGCCACGAGAACACATCTGCACACCTGTCCCCCTGCTTCAGATCGGTGACATCATCACAGTAGGTGAATGCCGCCCATGAGCAAGACTGTATGCTTCAATGTGCTCAAGATCACCAAAGCGGCGGGCACCAAGAAGCAGTTCCAGAATTTCTGAGGCTGGACATCTGCCCACTCGCCACAATGAAATAAAGTTTTGTAGAGATGGGTTTTCGCCATGTTGGCCCAGCTGGTCTCGAACTCCTGAGCTTAAGCAATCTGCACACCTTGGCCTCCCAATGTGTTAGGATTACAGGTGTGAACCACCCTGCCTGGCCAAAAAGTTTGTTCTCTGACAAGCATCTCCTACATGCCAGACACTGGGAAGATCACTATAAATAAGATCCTGTTCTTACCTTCAAGGGGGTGGGAAGACAATTACAAGCTAGAGTGGCAAATGTAACAGTCAGCACAACGTGCAACAAGAGCAGTGAATGGTACAAAGTTGAAAAATGGTCAGATAGATGGCGAAAAGAAGACTGAATCATAATAGTCAACATTATACTACTTTGCATGTGTTATCTCTTTTCATTTGCAGGACAGCCCTGTTCTTATCCCTATTTTTCAAATAGGCAGTAAGGATCAGAAATTATTTTGATTGCCTGGGCGTGGTGGCTCACATCTGTAATCCCAACACTTTGGGAGCCCAAGGCGGTGGATCAGTTGAGCCCAGGAATTCGAGAGCAGCCTGGGCAACATAGCGAGAACTTGTCTCTACAAAACATACAAAAATAAATTATCCAGGCATGGTGGTATGTGCGTATAGTCACAGATACTAGGGAGGCTGAGGTGGGAAGATCCCTTGTGCCTGGGGAGGTCAAGGCTGCAGTTTCAGCACAGCCTGGGCAGTTGGAATGCAGGGCTCCTGAGATTCCATGACAACCCAACCTTCTCATAATTCCATTATTGCAACAGCAAACAGTTACCTGGCACACTGGCTGAGACCTCCCTCACTCTTGTCAGAGGCAGAGCTACAGGCAGTGCCTTTGGCTCTGAGCTCAGGCAACGTTTTTGCTGTTTTTGCCATTAAGGATTCTAAAGTGCTCTGAGGTGTTGATTAAGTTCTTCGCAACCGTAAGTCAATTCCAGCTGTTGTCATCCCTCAGTCCTGACTAAACCTAGTTGATTTCACTAGTTTTTGATCCATCATGTGCTTGGGTTTCTTCTCCCCAGTCCCTGTTTGAACTCTCCTGCCACTGCATTCTAGCCTGAGTGACAGAGTGAGACTCCATCTCAAAAAAAAAAAAAAAAAAGAAAGAAAGAAAAAAAGAAACTTTGGGAGTGGGGCCCAGCAATCTGTGTTTTTAACCAGCCTTTCAGATTATTCTGATGTATGCTCAAGTTTAAGAATAACAGTTCTAGATAGTGGTATACAGAGACAAAGGAAACAAAGTGTCTATCCTCTTGGAACAACAACAGACAAAGAGATGTACATAAAACTTCAGGCAGAGGTGAGTGTTATAAGGGAAACTAGAACCGGAGAAGGAGGGAGAACACAGAGGATGCTCAGGCAGGATCTCCCTGAGGGGTAGGAGCTCTGAAGTCACATAGGGCAGAGTCTGAAAATTGGCTAATCCACCGGTGACCAGCTTTTTAAACGTCTGGTTTCCTCATCTGCTAAAGTAGAGATAATAATATTACTTCCCATAGGCCTTGCCTGGACACAGACCAGGGCAAAGAAAGAACAGAGAATCAACCTGGAAGGACAAACATAATGACCAGCACAGTGGCAAAACTGGAATCAAAATTGTCTAGGATAAATCTGACTCCAGAGTTTCTTTTCTTCTGTTTTTTCCTCCTCCTCCTCCTCCTTCTTCTGCTTCTGCTTCTTCTTCGTCTTCCTCCTCCTCCTCTTCTTCGTCCTCCTCCTCCTCCTCTTCTTCTCCTCTTCCTCCTCCTCCTCCTCCTTCTTTTTTTTTTTTTTTTGACAGGATCTCTGGTTGCCTAAACTGGAGTGTAGTAGCACAATCTCGGCTCACTGCAGCCTCAATTTCCCAAGCTCAGGTGATCCTCCCACCTCAGCCTCTCAAGTAGCTGGGACTACAGGCAGATACCACCACACCTGGCTAATTATTTTTGTATTTTTAGTAGAGACAAGATTTTTCCATGCTGCCCAGGCTGGTCTCTAACTCCTGTGCTCAAGCCATCCACCCACTTTGGCTTCTCAAAGTGCTGAGATCATAGGCATGAGCCATGGTGCCCAGCCCAGGGTTTTTATTCTTTTTCCAGCCTTATCTAAAGGTGGAAAGCCCTCTAGGAGTGATGAGTGCTTTCTGCGTCCTCAAATTAACCCTACATAAAATTTTAAAAATTACCCAAAAACATTCTTTGGTATCTGAACAGCCCATAAAACTTTTCTCTTTTTCTTTAAAGACAGGTTCTTGCTCTATTGCCCGGGCTAGGGTGCTATGGTGCAATCATAGCTCACTCTAACCTCAAACTCCTGGGGTCAAGCCGTCTTCCCACCTCAGCCTCCCAAATCTCTGAGATTACAGGCATGAGCTACTGTGCCCAGCCATCTTTTTAAAACAAAAATGTATACATTCGGTGGTGACTGTAACATACAAGACATTGACAGGATCTAGATGCTCCAGAAATGGAGTTAGTGGAGAAAATCCCTATGGGGACTCTGGAGTCCTGAAAAGATTTAGGTACAGGATGCTTCCAGGTGCTAGGAACTGTTTCTCAGCTCACTTCCTCCCTAGAAGGCTTAATCCTCAAATCGCACTTAATGCGAGCTATGGCAAGTGTCGATGAGACCACTACTCACATGATTTCTTTCTTTTTTTTTTTTTTTTTTTTTCTTAAAGATGGGGTTTCACCGTATTGGTCAGGCTGGTCTTGAACTCCTGACCTCAGGTAATCCGCCCGCCTCAGCCTCCCAAAGTACTGGGATTACAGGCGTGAGCCACTACTCCTGGCCTTCACATGATACCTTTCTGCAAGGCCAGAAGGCCCAACTGCCCCATACCCCAGGCACCTCCAGCTCGCCCAGGCTCCATTGCCACCAGTGGCCTGCGTCTGGACGGCAGATCTCCCGGGCCTGTGTCTGGATGGCGGGCATCCCGGGCCCGCGTCTGGACGGCAGGTCTCCCGGGCCTGCGGGCCTGCGTGCCTGCGTCTGGACGGCGGATCTCCCGGGCCCGCGTCTGGACGGCGGGTCTCCCGGGCCTGCGGGCCCGCGTCTGGACGGCGGATCTCCCGGGCCTGAGTCTGGATGGCGGGTCTCCCGGGCCTGCGGGCCTGCGTCTGGACGGCGGATCTCCCAGGCCTGCGGGCCTGCGTCTGGACGGCGGATCTCCCGGGCTTGAGTCTGGATGGCGGGTCTCCCGGGCCTGCGGGCCTGCGTCTGGACGGCGGATCTCCCGGGCCTGCGGGCCTGCGTCTGGACGGCGGATCTCCCGGGCCTGCGGGCCTGCGTCTGGACGGCGGATCTCCCGGGCCCGCTTCTGGACGGCGGTCTCCCGGGCCTGCGGGCCCACGTCTGGACGGCGGATCTCCCAGGCCCGCTTCTGGACGGCGGGTCTCCCGGGCCTGCGGGCCCGCGTCTGGGCGGCGGATCTCCCGGGCCCGCTTCTGGACGGCGGGATCTCCCGGGCCTGCGGGCCCGCGTCTGGACGGCGGATCTCCCGGGCCCGCTTCTGGACGGCGGTCTCCCGGGCCTGCGGGCCCGCGTCTGGACGGCGGATCTCCCGGGCCCGCTTCTGGACGGCGGATCTCCCGGGCCCGCTTCTGGACGGCGGTCTCCCGGGCCTGCGGGCCCGCGTCTGGACGGCGGATCTCCCGGGCCCGCGTCTGGACGGCGGATCTCCCGGGCCCGCTTCTGGACGGCGGTCTCCCGGGCCTGCGGGCCTGCGTCTGGACGGCGGATCTCCCGGGCTTGAGTCTGGATGGCGGGTCTCCTGGGCCTGCGGGCCTGCGTCTGGACGGCGGATCTCCCGGGCCTGCGGGCCTGCGTCTGGACGGCGGATCTCCCGGGCCTGCGGGCCTGCGTCTGGACGGCGGATCTCCCGGGCCCGCGTCTGAACGGCGGGTGTCCCGGGCCCACCGGCCCGCGTCCGGGGGGCGGAACTCCCGGGCCCGCGGGCCCGCGTCTGGACGGCGGATCTCCCGGGCCCGCTTCTGGACGGCGGTCTCCCGGGCCTGCGGGCCCACGTCTGGACGGCGGATCTTCCGGGCCCGCGTCTGAGCGGCGGGTCTCCCGGGCCTGCGGGCCCGCGTCTGGGCGGCGGATCTCCCGGGCCCGCGTCTGGACGGCGGATCTCCCGGGCCCGCGTCTGAACGGCGGGTGTCCCGGGCCCACGGGCCCGCGTCCGGGCGGCGGATCTCCCGGGCCCGCGGGCCCGCGTCTGGACGGCGGATCTCCCGGGCCCGCGTCTGAACGGCGGGTCTCCCGGGCCTGCGGGCCCGCGTCTGGGCGGCGGATCTCCCGGGCCCGCTTCTGGACGGCGGATCTTCCGGGCCCGCGTCTGAACGGCAGGTCTCCCGGGCCTGCGGGCCCGCGTCTGGGCGGCGGATCTCCCGGGCCCGCGTCCGGGCGGCGGATCTCCCGGGCCCGCGTCCGGGCGGCGGATCTCCCGGGCCCGCGGGCCCGCGTCTGGACGGCGGATCTCCCGGGCCCGCTTCTGGACGGCGGTCTCCCGGGCCTGCGGGCCCACGTCTGGACGGCGGATCTCCCGGGCCCGCGTCTGAACGGCGGGTCTCCCGGGCCTCCGGGCCCGCGTCCGGGCGGCGGATCTCCCGGGCCCGCGTCCGGGCGGCGGATCTCCCGGGCCCGCGTCCGGGCGGCGGATCTCCCGGGCCCGCGTCCGGGCGGCGGATCTCCCGGGCCCGCGTCCGGGCGGCGGATCTCCCGGGCCCGCGTCCGGGCGGCGGATCTCCCGGGCCCGCGTCCGGGCGGCGGATCTCCCGGGCCCGCGTCCGGGCGGCGGATCTCCCGGGCCCGCGTCCGGGCGGCGGATCTCCCGGGCCCGCGTCCGGGCGGCGGATCTCCCGGGCCCGCGGGCCCGCGTCCGGGCGGCGGATCTCCCGGGCCCGCGGGCCCGGGTCCGGGCGGCGGATCTCCCGGGCCCGCGGGCCCGCGTCCGGGCGGCGGATCTCCCGGGCCCGCGGGCCCGCGTCCGGGCGGCGGATCTCCCGGGCCCGCGGGCCCGCGTCCGGGCGGCGGATCTCCCGGGCCCGCGGGCCCGCGTCCGGGCGGCGGATCTCCCGGGCCCGCTACGTTCAAGGACCTTCTCCCAAACTACTGATTTTTCTTTATGTCCATTAATTACAGGTCTATTGATTCACACTATTTGCTGGCAGTGTGTGAAGTCAATGAACAAGACTGTGTCTTTGTCCTTGAGACACATAAACTCTACCCAGAGACAAGGCCTAAGCACAGGAAACAAGTAATTTTATAATACCATAAGGCAGTTATTCTCCAGATGAATTCAGATTAAGGAGGGCACTTGAGCTGGTGAGATCACAGAAAGCTTTTATCACCCACCCCTTTAGAGGTGGTTGAGATTATTTACTCCTATTAAATTTCACGTGTGGTGGTGGATTCAGTGTAAATAACAAATTGAACATTTGTTGAGCTTTCCTCAACAATCTTTCACTTTCGTTTAGGCGAATCAGATTATTAAAGGCAAAAGGAGATTCTCATTATAAGTGGGGACAATAGCCATTGAAAAGAGAGATGAACCAGTTGGTAAAATGGTAAGAATTAGGAGACGAATGGAAAAAAAGATTCTTCTAGGAAGTTAGAAATTGAGCCTAATGTTATCATTAGAGTGAACTGGCAACCAACAGAATGGGAAACAATTTTTGCAATCTACCCATCTGACAAAGGGCTAATATCCAGAATCTGCAAAAGAACTAAAACAGATTTACAAGAAGAAAACAAACCCATTCAAAAGTGGGTGAAGGACATGAACGGACACAGGGAGGGGAGCATCACACACTGGGGTCTGTGGGGGGGGACTAGGGGAGGGGCAGTGAGGGGTAGGAAGGTTGGGGAGGGATAACATGGGGAGAAATGCCAGATGTAGGTGACAGGGGGATGGAGGCAGCAAACCACACTGCCATGTATGTACCTATGCAACAATCCTGCATGATCTGCACATGTACCCCAGAACCTAAAGTGCAATTAAAAAAAGAGTTATATCTTATAGAGTTTATATCTCCTAAACTATTAGACTTGCCTCTTTGCTGGGAATTTATATGACATATTGGTCAAGAATGTTGGTGCCATCATCATCCGGTGTTGGCTTACCAACCTCGCTTTAACCAGGCACTAGCTCTTTTGTCTCAGCCAAGTCTCTGTATTTCAGTTTCTCTAACCTATGGAGAGGATACTTTGAACCACATGAAACTGCCCATAATTGACCATTTTTAACCCACAGAAATGGAAAGTCCCCATGGTTCCACCAAATACAATACTTACCACATTGGGCAGGTGTGAGGAATTAATGAAAAAGTGTGAAAAGCCCTTAGTAAATGCCCAGTAAGTGAGAGCTCCTATTATTAATGCCTCTACTGTTTCCCAATTACAATCCAGCTCTTACAACATTGGTAAATATATAACATGAATGCATAGCAGGCATCGAGTTATGTTTTTAAGATTTGCATGTGTAAACTCATTTGCTCTTCGCAGCAACTCAGTTAAGTAACTTGTTGAAAATCTTAGTTAGTAATTAGTATTGTGGCCACAATCAAAACCTAGATGTTTCAACTTCAAATTCTTTACTCTTCCATACTACAGATAATTTAAATTCTTGAATGTGCTTATACATGAGTTATATGTTGTTAATGCCTGTACAGCTTTAATTGACTGCATATTTGTACTTAATGATACCCTTGCCATAGCACCACAGTTCTTAGGAAGAGAAATTTAATCTTCGAAACTTATTTCGGGGAAAAACCAGGGGAATGCAAATCAGAACTTGATTATATAGTCACTTTTAGTAAGTTATTTTTCTCCTATCTAGAAAAGAGAGATAATATTGATAACATTTCTATCTTTGGGAATATACTTTTGTTTTTAGTTGCTTTAAAGCTCTTCTACAAGTGCTGTGTAAATACAGTGTCACTAACATTGGCTGCTTTTTTTTTTCATTCTTGACATTTACAGGATCTGATATTCAGCTGTTTTTGTTTTCCTTTAAAAAAGAAACCACTTTTCTAGGACAGGTGACATGGCTCACACCTGTAATCTCAGCATTGTGGGGAGGCTGAGTTATGGGGATCACTTAAGCCCAGGAGCTCAAGACCAGCCTGGGCAATAAGGAAGACCCCCATCTCTACAAAAAATGTAAACATTAGCCATATGTTGCAGCATGCGTCTGTTGTCCCAGCTATCTGGGAGGCTGAGGTGGGAGGATCACTTGAGCCTGCGAGGCAGAGGTTGCCATGCGCTGTGATTGTACCACTGCACTCCATCCTGGGGGACAGAGCAAGACCCTGTCTCAAAAAAATAAAAACAAAACAAACCAGTCTCTTTGTGTGTCCTGTAATATCCTACATCACTTTCCCCAATGAATTTGATCATAGAACACATTTGAAATTATAATATACTGTTGGAAGCCCATCAGGAGCTCAAGCTTTAAGTGCTTAGAACAAAGCAAACAGCAAAAAAAAAAGTTTCACAGATGAATTAATTGCTGCAGGAAGTAATCACATTTTCATTCATAGTCTTTTTTGCTTTATACAAAACAAACAAAATGAATTAAAATTCATTTTACTTTACTAAGAAACTACCTGGTGCATTTTATTCTTAACAAGGTAAAATGGATTTAAATTCTCAAATTTTAATTCCTGGAATTAGTGAAACTGCTACATTTATGTTACCATATTCAGAAGCCACTAAATGGATCCTGGCCCCTCTAGAGGTGAGGGTTTTTTTTTTTTTTTTGAGACGGATTCTCACTGTGTCACCCAGGCTGGAGGAGTGCACTGGCACGATCTTGGCTCACTGCAACCTCTGCCTCCTGGGTTCAAGCAATTCTCCTGCCTCAGCCTCCCAAGTAGCTGGGACTACCGGCACGCACCACCACACCCGGCTACTTTTTTTGTATTTTTAGTAGAGAGAGGATTTCACCATGTTGGCCAAACTAGTTTTGAACTCCTGACTTCAAGTGATCCTCCTGCCTCGGCCTCCCAAAGTGCTAGGATTACAGTGAGCCACTGCGTCCAGCCTAAGTTTCTTTTTCTGAAGACTGGATAGAGGCACCTTCCTGGAGCCGTGGTACCCCTTAAAGGTGAAGGGAACATGGGTGTGGCAACAGAGGACCATTATCAAGAAGAATTTTTTGGGTTTGGTCTGAGAGGTACTGGGAAACCTCTTAAGCTTGAGTAAGGCAGAGTCTTAACTCAGAGTAATAATTTGGCAAACAATCCCACACCCCCTATATTTTCAAATGTTATTCATTTACTCAATAGATATTTCTCCAGTGTTTAATACTTAGTACTGAGCTAAGCACTTCAAAACACATTGTTCCTGTTCTGAGTAATTTACACTCTAGTGGTAGAGGAAGATTTTAATCATATAATTACAATAAATGTAAAATTATACTGTGGTGGTTATCATGAAGAAGGAGTACAAATATAATAATCAGCAAGTGGTATATAAAATTGCAGTGGAGAATGACTTAATGCTAAGAGACCAGTGAAAGACTCTAGTAGTCACCTAGACATAGGTTAGTGAGAACATGACCCACACTGAATGCAGGCTGTGAATACGAGTCAAGACAGAGCCCACGTGCCTTCATTTTGCCCTAGTTAGTGGGAAGGAAGGGATGAGGTTACCACGATGGAATCACAAAGTGATAAGATTTACTTAGACAAAGCAAAATAGTTTATTTTCACAATAGGGAGTCATGGGAGAATGTCCCAATGGGAATATCAGGGTTGGGGTTGAGCATGAAAATTTGTTAAAATTCTCATATGTTTAAATATAGTAGAAATCTTGCCATTGATAATATGAATCCAAAATATCCAATACTGTTATGTAAGATTGCCTGGAGGGCTGCTGTATTTGCATATGTTTGGCTGCATCATTATCTGCTAAGTAAAAATGATATAATTCCTACTCTTTCTCATCTGCTGATGGAAGAGGTTGTTGGCAGTAATTAAAATTAGTATAGTGATGAAAAATACAAGTAGATATTTAAAGAGTCAATATTTGGGTCTCAATGTATATATCACACTGAAAAAAAAAGTTTTTTTGAGACAAAGTCTTGCTCTGTTGCTCAGGCTGGAGTGCAGTGACGCAATCTCTGCTCACTGCAAGCTCTACTTACCAGATTCGAGAGGTTCTCTTGCCTCAGCCTCCCAAGTAGCTGGGACTACAGGCATGCGCCACCACGCCTGGCTAATTTTTGTATTTTTACTAGAGATGGGGTTTCACCATATTGGCTAGACTGGTTTTGAACTCCTGACCTCAGGTGATCTGCCCGCCTTGGCCTCCCAAAGTGCTGAGATTACAGGCATGAGCCACTGTGCCCTGCCCACATTGAAAATTCTATGATTGACCATGGGATGAAGAGTATTATTAGTACAGATATTATTGAGAAGTAATGTAAGCTGTGACGAGTGTCACATTTGTGTATGTTTGTTTGTTTGCTTTGTTTTTTTATAAAATCACAGCCAGGTGTGGTGGCTCACACCTGTAAGTGAGCACTTTGGGAGGCTGAGGCAGGAGGATCACTTGAGTCCAGGAGTTGGAGACCAGCCTGGGCATGAGACCTCCTCTCTACAATTAAAAAAAAAAAATCACTTTATTCCAACTATCTCACAAACAACAATGCCACAATGGCAGGCTTAAGGAGGGCATACACACATTTGCCCACCCCAGATTCTATACCATCTCAATGAACTTGTATATGGTAAAAACACTGTTTTCCATTGCGATTCTGAAGCAAGGAAGCTATTAATGAAAGAGAAGTTTAACTGATGTTTTTATACTTTATGTTTTTATTATCAACTATATTTTTATGCTAAATGAACTTGGTCAAGTGAGCCAATTTTTCATTTCTTTAATCTGAACTTTTTGATTAGGCTAATTCATCTGCAAGTCTGCACTGTTTCAGCACTTTACTGAAACCCTCACAGAACTTTATGTCATCCTGGTTCTGGGCACACTCCAAAAACTGTTTATCTCATAGAAACAAGGATCAAGCTGCTGCTGCTGCTGCTACCGTGCCAGCTGGGTTTCTGAGGGCCCTACTTAGAGACGTTAGGGCCCAGCATTACTTACTCTTCTGAAGCTCCCAGTGATGGCCTGACCCAGTGTGTGCCTGACAGCCATGCCAGCTGCAGCAGCTGTCATTTGGGTCATCAGACATGGCTATGGGGCACGGCAGCAGGTGAGCCAACTGCAGATAGAGAGGCTATTGCTGGTGCTGACCAGGTGCACTTCTCATCTGAGGTACCTGCTGGAGATACCTGGCTGGCCCAGGCAACCATGGGGAAGGTGCTTTGGCTTCTGCAAGCATCACAAATGTGCAGTAACTCTGCCTCTAGAAGTGCGGACCTCTGCCAGAGTGTCAGCTTTAAGATTTGAACAGTCATCCAGTGTCAGTTCAAAATAGTTATTTCTTGGCCTAAATAGATAAATATTAGGCTTGGAATTAGGCTGGTAACAAAAGCATATGAAAAGTTTTTATGTGGTGAGGTTAAGAGATATCTTAGGAAATGTTAGTAATTAAGATGATAAGTGAAATTATGATAGAAGAGAACAAATTTATTGCTTTTATTTGGAATTACACTCATTCTTTTAGCTCCTAATACCAACGGATTACTTCTATGCTTTAAAATTTGAGAAATGATGTTGTTCTACATGGAGGCATTAGTGATTTTTGCATACTTTCTCAGTAAATAAGGAGTTTTAGACTTCTGCTACTTTAGTCACAATATAATGTTTTGTTTAACGATATTTACAATATATGGGTACTAGAATAATTTGGGGATTGTGATAGTTGTGATAGGAGAAGAGAAATATAAGTATTAGAATATTTTTCTTATGTGAATGATGGTTTCATGGTTTTTTGTTTTGTTTTGTTTTGTTTTTGAGGCGTCTCGCTCTGACGCCCAGGCTGGAATGCAATGGCGTGATCTTGGCTTACTGCAACCTCCACCTCCTGAGTTCAAGTGATTCTCCTACTTCAGCCTCCCAAATAGCTGAGATTACAGGCATTTGCCACCACACTCGGCTGATTTTTGTATTTTTAGTAGAGACAGGGTTTCACCATGTTGGCCAGGTTGGTCTTGAACTCCTGACCTCAGGTGAGCCACTCACCTCGGCCTCCCAAAGTGCTGGGATTATAGGCGTGAGCCACTGCGCCTGACTGGTTTAATGTTACTAATGTGGTATGTACATTTTCCTCGTTGCATTGTGTTTAATATGTAGAGTGAATTTAGGGCTGTAATTAGTATATGAAGTCCTATTAGGATAGTGGTAAAACTAGATTACAAAAATAATACTATAACTACAAATAATTTTCTAATTAGGTTCATAGTGGTGGTTGGGCTAGATAAGGTAGCTAGCCAGTGCTCATCATGTTTCTATTAAAGGAACTAATACCTGTTTGAGAACTAGTAGTATAGTTCAACTATGGATTCGTTCATAGTTTGAGTTTTTGAGGCACAGCAACATTAATAATATGAGGCCATGGACAATTATAGGGCTGTGGCTCCTGTAAAATTTCATGGCATTAGGATAAAAATGCCTAGTATCACTAGTGTTACAAGACTTATGGATGAATAGGTAATGAGTGATTTTAAGTCTAAGAAGACTTTTTTTTTTTTTTTTTTTTTGAGCTTGTTGTGCCTTTAATGTTTAAACAATTTAAATATCATATTACAAAAGGACAAGGTTGTACAAATCAACATTTAAAACATGAAAGCCTTGAAGAGTCTTCCTCTGTCCAGTTCTCCCAGGGCTGATCATAGCTACTGTGCTGGCTCCCCATCCCTGAGGCCCTAGCCCCTCTTCCTTGAAGGACTCTGAGAGGCCAAGGGACTTGTTCAAGGTCACAGAGCTCTCCTGGTTTTGTCTCTGGTGCTGCTGCCACTACACACTGTAGGGCCACTTTCAGAACAATTTTCCCTGGGGAAATAAAACCCAACTACCTCTTGATAGAGGTGCTGCATTTTTAATTTTCCTCCAGTCTGGAAGCCATGGAGAGAAGTCCATGGAGATCCAAGTGCCCCGAGTGGTGTTGTCATGCAGCAAGCTTGCTGTTGGAGGCGACTCTCTGGAGGGCTGCGGGGGAGTGAAGGCTTTGTGTGCGTGGTTAAAACTTGAAAGCTGTGAGGAGGGGCGCAGTGGCTCACATCTGTAATCCCAGCACCTTGGGAGGCCAAGGTGGGAGGATCACCTGAGGTCAGGAGTTTTAGACCAGCCTGACCAACATGGAGAAACCTCCATCTCTACTAAAAATAAAAAATTATCCAGGCATGGTGGCACATACCTGTCATCTCAGCTACTCAGGAGGCTGAGACAGGAGAATCGCTTAAACCTGGGAGGCGGAGGTTGCTGTGAGCCGAGATCAAGCCATTGCACTCCACCCTGGGCAACAAGAGCAAAACTCCATCTCAAATAAACAAACAAACAAAACAAAACAAAAAAACCCATGTGAGCTGTGAAGGGAAGCCTTCCTGTCTCCGGTTCTCCCAGGGCTGATCATGGCTATGGTGTTGGCTTCCCTTCCCTGAGGTCCTAGCCCCTCTGATTGCAGAGAGCACTAGCTCTGAGTCCATTTCTGAGGGGTCCGAGAAGCATTTCAGAGAAGGATGCCTTGGAAGAAGACTCAGACCTTCCCCCTGAAATAGCTCTGTTCTCATGCTGGGTACTTGAAGACAGAGCCAGCAGGGGAGAGGAGGAGGCATCCGGGCTGCTCCTGGGAGTCGCAGGGTTTATGTGGGGCTCTGTTTAAGGACCCACTCGCCGTGCGGGTTGGCACGGTACAGATCTAAGAGGTAGGCATCTGGGTCCAGGCGATGCTCATTGATATTCCCTCCAACTTCATAGAGGAGGATGCTGGCTGACTCCATGGACTGTAGAAGGAGGCTGTCCGTGTCCTCACTGCCTTGTTGACCATTGGAACCAGGGCTGAGGCGCTCTGTGAACTGCCTCAGGACGTGGGCCACTTTGGTGCTGGGGGTGAGAGGCACCTTCAAGGGGTCCTTGATAGGCCAGACCACCTGGATCTTTGCCACCTTGAGAGTCTGTCTGGGGTCGGGGGCACTCACTGTTTACACCAAAGATGGTGTAAACAAACAAAGCTGTTATAATAGCTCCTTCTAGGGATAATATAAGAAGTGAATAGGGCCAGGCACGGTGGCTTGTGCCTGTAATCCCAGTACTTTGGGAGGCCAAGTGGGAGGATCACAAGGTTAGGAGATCGAGACCATGCTGGCCAACATGGTAAAACCCCGTCTCTACTAAAAATCAAAAAATTAGCTGGGGGTGGTGGTGCAAGTAGTAATCCTAGCTACTTGGGAGACTGAGGCAGAAGAATTGCTTGAATCAGGGAGTCAGAGGTTGCAGTGAGCCAAGATGGCACCACTGAACTCCAGCCTGGTGACAGAGTGAGACTCTGTCTCAAAAAAAAAAAAAAAAAAAGAAATGAGTAGGCCACGTATTCTGTTAGTGAATTTAAAATTGTAATATTTCATTTTATACTACAGCATCCTAGTTTTAGTAATGTGGCTGCAATTGGGGCTTCTACATGCCCTTTTGGTAGTCAGAGGTGGAGGCTGTAAAGGGGTATTTTTACTAGGAATGCTGTTATGCATGCTAATCATGGGAGACATTAGATCAGGAGCTTGGTTATGTTTTAATTTGATAGTGGTTATTTAAAAATGTAATGAGCCTGAGGAATTTTGGATATAGATTAATGCTATGAGTAGGGTTGAACAGCCAAGCTGTATGTAAGACAGCAAATAAAGTCTTGCAAGAATCGTTCTCTTCAGTCTCCTCATTGAGTGACAGTTATTAGAGTTGGGATTAGTGTTGCTGCAAAGAGAATATAGAATAGAATTAGTTCTGTGGCAGTAAATGTCATCATTAAGAATATTTGTAGAAAAATTAACATTGGCGGGGTGTGGCAGCTCAAACCTATAATCCCAGTACTTTGGGAGGCCTGAAGCCGAGAATCACTTGAGTACAGGAGTTCGAGACCAATCGGGGCAACATGGCAAAATCCTGTGTCTACAAAAAATGCAAAAAATTAGCCAGGCATGGTGGTGTGCCCCTGTGGTCTCAGCTATTCAGGTGGCTAAGGTGGAAGGATTGCCCAGGCAGTAAAGGCTGCTGTGAGCCATGATCACATTGCTGCACTCCAGCCTGGGTGATGCAGTGAGACTCTGTCTCAAAAAAAAAAAAAAGAAAAAAGAAAAGAAAAGAAAAATGAATACTGAGAAATATAGTTGTTTCATGTATCTGATTATTTTGAGAGATGGTGTTGATTTGTTATAGTTATTAGGGAAAGTAGTCAAATTGGACTTAGATGGAGTGGGATAAGGTAAATATTTTAAATTATGGCCAGATGCAGTGGCATGTATCTGTAAATTCCAATTATGCAGGAGGCTGAGCTGAGAGGATAGGTTGAGCTCAGGAGTTTGAGTCCAGCCTGGGCAACATTGTGAGGCTCTGCCTGAAACAAAACAAAACAAAACAAAAAAATGAACAAAAAATTATAATTTTCTTACAACAAATAATCATAACATTATGCCTTCCAAACATAATAATGAATCTAATTGGGTGTGATTGGTGTTCTAAAAGCTGTATCAGTGTGCAATATAAGCTAGAATAATATTAATATAAAACAAGGCATGTTGGTAATTATAAAATACAATTTAATGGGTTGAAATTGTTTTAATTTAAACTAAAAACCGTATTTAATTTATTCTAGTCCTTTTTGGATCCATTCATAAGCTAGGCCTAAGGATAGGATAAAGATTAAAATTAGTGCCATAACGAGTATGAGTTTTGAGTTGTTTATTTGAGATGCTTATGGTAACATTGGAGGGTGATTTCCAGATTAAATAATCAGAATGCTATAGCTACTAAGAAACATTTATGGCAAATCATAGTTGGGCAGATGCTATTGCATCAAATCTGCATTTGTATACCCTTGATTTTTCTGTATAGATGTTTAATCGTTGTAATCAGAATGCAATGATGATAAGCAATAGAGCTAGTTATCTATTAGTTAATAAGGTTAATGTAAGACTGATTATTCTTTTTCAGGTTAATACTGAAGCTAATTGATTGGAAGTCAGTTGTGCTGATTAATACTAAAATAGGATCCTCATCAATAAATAGAGATGTATACAAATAGACTACATTTACAAAATGTCACTCTCAGGCAGCAGCATCACATCTGAAAGGGTGATTAGATGTGAAGTAAAATTGCAGTTAGCCTGGGCAATATAGGGAGACCCTATCTCTGCAACAAATACAAAAATTAGCTGGCCATGGCGGTGCATGCCTGTAAATCTCAGCTACTGAGGAGCTGATGTGGGAGGATCTCTTGAGCCCAGGAGGCTGAGGCTGCAGTGAGCCAAGATCCCACCACTGCACTCCAGCCTGGAAGACAGAGTGAGACTCTGTCTTAAAAAAAGAAAATAAAAGAAATTGTGATTGACATAAGAAGCAAAGGGTAAAAAAGGTGACACCAGTAATTACATTGATACGGTAAAGATAATCATTTTGTATCATAGGCCTTTTTGAACAATTAATGTGTGGTGGCCTTGAAATGGGTTTTCTTGTACTACATTTTGTTATCATTGATATACTGTTAATATATTAGTTAGTACAACTAAAGATAGTAAAATAATTGAATTAAAGCAAAATCATATTACTAAATGCTATAAGCAGAACTGATAAGTGATCAAGAGCTAGGGGCTAGGGTCAACTGTATGGTAGACATGGGTCTGGTGGGTGACTAAGTATTATCATCTAGGTAAAGCTTAACTAGAAGTGCGAAGATGTTAACCTGAATTAGGGCGACCATAAATTCAGGAGTGATAAGTAATGAGAAATGCAATTAAGACTGTTGCTGGGCGAATGGATGTTAGGACTAAGGTGGCTCCACCAATTTAAGCATATGGTAGATGGCTGCTGTAATGTTGGCTCTTAATTGTACTGCTAGGGCCGTGGGTTGAATGAAAAGGCTAACATTATATTTTCAATAATTACTAGCATAGGGATAAATGGGACAGGTGTTCCTTGTGGTAGGAAGTGAGGCATTAATAATGCTCTGTTCTGTGGTGAAAGCCAGTAATTACTGTTCCTGCTGATAGTGGGATAGTTATACCTAGGTTTTCTGATAATTGGGTGGCTGGTGGGAGTGAGTGGGGTAATAATCCTAGTAAATTTGTTTAGCTCATAAATAAGTGAAATTAATATTAGAGATCAACTATGTTCTTTAATATTATGTATTGTTATTTGTTTTAGTATGAGTTGCACGATCATTGTTGAACAGAAACTAGTAGATTATTGATTAGGCGATTGGGGGCAGGAAACATGATATTTAGAAATTAAATGATTAGAATAACAATAGGTAGTTCTATTATTGTAGGCATAATGAAAGAAGTGAACAAATTTTTATTCACTTTTTTTTCTCAAGGGATCTGGTGTTTTGATGCTTTGATGTTCTTTGGTGATGAATTTAAAAAATAAATAGAGTTCAATTTTTTTTTTTTTGAGACAGTTTCACTCTTATTGCCCAAGCTGGAGTGCAATGGTGTGATCTCGGCTCGGCTCACTGCAACCACCACCTCCCAGGTTTGTAATTCTCCTGCCTCAGCCTCCCAAGTAGCTGGGATTCCAGGCACATGCCACCACACTTGACTAATTTTTTGTATTTTTAGTAGAAACAGAGTTTCACTATGTTAGCCAGGCTGGTCTTGAACCCCTGACCTCAGGTGATCACCCACCTCTGCCTCCCAAAGTGCTGGAATTACTTGCATGAGCTACTAGTTCAAAATTTTGAATGAGATAAAATATATAGTGCTAGAAATATTGAAACAATAGTGATAAATAAGCATGGTGCAGTAGCTCATGCCTATAATCCTAGCACTTTGGGAGAAGGACCACCTCAGATTACGAGTTTGAGATCAGCCTGGGCAACATAGTGAGATGCCCATTTCTACAAAAAATTAAAAAATTAGCCAGACATGGTGGCACACACCTGTAGTCCCAGTCACTCAGCTGGCTAAAATGGGAGGATCTCTTGAGCTCAGGATGTTGAGGCTGCAGTGAGTCCTGATTGTGTCACTGCACTCCAACCTGGGCAACAGAGCAAAACCCTGTCTAAAAAAGAAAAAAAGTGATAAATCATGTTGATGTGTCTAGTTATAGCATTTCATTAGGAAGACATTAATACTCTTAGTCTTGAACTTAAAAGATTAAGGTTTTTTAGCTTCACAGTGGCATTATAACAGATGATCAGTTTTTAAAGTGTTTTAGTGGAACTAATTCAAGCACAATAGGTATAAAGCTGTGATTTAATCCACAAATTTCTGAGCATTGTCCATAATACAGGTCTGGTTGTGTGGGTGTTAGGGTTACTTGATTTAAACACCCTGGAATTGTGTCAGGTTTTAGTCCTAATGATGGAACAGCTCATGAGTGTAGGAGATTTTTAGAGGAGATTAGTATATGAGTTGATATTTCTATAGGCAGGACTACTTGATAATCAACATTGAGTAGTCATACTTCTCTTGGTTTAGATTTGTTATAGGGATTATGTAGGAATCAAAATTTAGGTCTTTGTAATGTGGGTATTCATAACTTCAGTATCATTGATGGCCTATATTTTTTACAGTTAGGGAGAAGTTACTAATTATGTTCATTATGTATATTAATAGGATGAGTAAAGATGGTAAAGCAATCAGGATTAAAATAATAGTGGGTAGCATAGGTCATATCAGCTGGGCACAGTGGCTCACCCCTGTAATCCCAGCATTTTGCGAGGCCAAGGCGGGCTGATCAGCTGAGGTCAGGAGTTCAAGACCAGCCTGGTCAAGATGGCAAAACCCTGTCTCTACTAAAAATACAAAAATTAGCTAGGCATGGTGGCAGGTGCCTGTAATCCCAGCTACTCATGAGGCTAAGGCAGGAGAATTGCTTGAACCCGAGAGGTGGAGGTTGCAGTGAGCTGAGATGGCACCATTGCCCTCCAGCTTGGGCAACAAAGAGTGAAACTCTGTCTCAAAAGAGAAAAAAAAAGAATAGTTCATATCGTCTCTACCGCTTAAATATCCATAGTACTTGTGTGGGTTAATTTAGTTGTTAATAAAATAATGTAAAGGAATAAAGGGCTAACTAAAAATACAATGAAAGCGTGACCATAGAAATGCAAAAATTCTTCTGTAATAGGTAATGCTGCATCTTGAAGCCTAACTGGAATGGGTATGCAATAAGGATATAAAGGATTTTAACCTATACACTAACTTCAACTAAGTTATTTAATATTTTTACTAATACCTCACTTGTTGAGAAAGTCCTAGTGGTTATGAGACTGGCTTGAAATTGGTTATGCAATTTTGATTCCTTCCTTTCTTATCTTAAGCTTTTATATAAACAGGCTCTTCAAATGCATGATATGGGGGTGGGCAGCCATAAGGTCCTTCAAAGTTTGTAACTGAAAGCCCCACTACTGATACTTCTCATTATGAAGCAAAGTCTTCTCAAATTATGAGAATTATTAATATTCTGTTGGTGAAATAGAGGATCCTATTGATAAGATGATTCGTCATGTTGTACATGCATCAGGATAGTTAGAGTATTATCATGGTATGCCTGATAAACCAAGGAAATGTTGCAGAAGTAAGTCAGGTTAATACCCACAAATATAATTTCACAATGAAGTTTGGCTCAGGTTGAGTGTGTAGGGAGAGGAAGAGAAGTTGCATAAGCAAAAGAAGTGCTAAGAAGGAAGTTTATAGCAATGAACACCTGCATCAAAAAGGAAAAAGATTTCTTTTTTTTTTTTTTTTTTTTGAGACAGAGTCTCACTCTGTCACTCAGGCTGGAGTGCAGTGGTGTGATATTGGCTCACTGCAACCTCCACCTCCCAGGTTCAAGTGATTCTCCTGTCTCAGCCTCCCAAGTAGCTGGGACTACAGACATCCACCACCACGCCCAGGTAATTTTTGTATTTTTATTACAAGTCGGGTTTCACCATGTTGGCCAGGCTGGTCTTGAACTCCTGACCTCAAATGATCTGCTCACCTTGGCCTCTCAAAGTGCTTGGATTACAGGCATGAGCCACTGCTCCCAGCTGTAAAAGACTTCATATAAGCAATTTAACAATATACCTCAAGGAACTAGAAAAGCAAGAACATAGCAAACCAAAATTACTAAAAGAAATAATAAAGATCAGAACAAAAATAAATGAAATAGAGACTAAAAAAACCACACAAAGAATTAATGATGCAAAGAATAGTTTTTTAAAAAAGATAAATTGATAAACTGGTAGCTAGACTACCCAAGAAAAAAGAGAGAAGACCCAAATAAACAAAATCAGAAATTAAATAGGAGACATAACAACTGATACCATATAAATATAAAAGATCATCAGAGACTATTGTGAACAACTATATGCTAACAAATTAGAAAATCTGGAGGAAATGGATAAATTGCTAGACACATACAACCTACCAAGATGGAATCAGGAAGAAATAAAAAACTGAACAGACCAATAATGAGTAACAAGGTTGAATCCATAATAAAAAGATTCCCGATGAAGAAAAGCCCAGGATCTGAAGTCTTCATTGCCAAATTCTGCCAAATTTATAAAGAACTAATATCTATTCTCCTCAAACTATTAAAAAAATTAAAGAGGAAGGAACTCCCTCTAACTCATTCTAGGAAGCTAGCGACAGCCTGACACCAAAACCAGAGAAAGACACACAGAAAAGAAAACTACACGCCAATATCCCTGATGAACATTGATAAAAAATCTTTAACAAAAACCTAGCAAACTGTACATCAAAAAGATATTACACCCCATTGTCAAGTGGAATTTATCCCAGGGATGCAAGGACAGTACAACATATGCAATCAATAAATGTAATTATATCATATCAACAGAATGAAGGACAAAACTGTATGATTGTCTCAACAGATGTTAAAAAAAAAAAAAAAAAGAGCACTTGATAAAATCCAACATCCCTTCACGACAAAAACTCTCAAGAGACTAGGCATAGAAACAATGTAACTCAACATGAATTATATGGTTTGGCTTCTGTCCCCACTCAAACCTCATCTCAAATTGTAATTCTCTATAAAGAAAAATATCCCTGGCCGGGCGCGGTGGCTCAAGCCTGTAATCCCAGCACTTTGGGAGGCCGAGGCGGGTGGATCACGAGGTCAAGAGATCGAGACCATCCTGGTCAACATGGTGAAACCCCGTCTCTACTAATACAAAAAAAAAAAAAAAAACTAGCTGGGCATGGTGGCGCGTGCCTGTAATCCCAGCTACTCAGGAGGCTGAGGCAGGAGAATTGCCTGAACCCAGGAGGCGGAGGTTGCAGTGAGCCGAGATCGCGCCATTGCACTCCAGCATGGGTAACGAGCGAAACTCCGTCTCAAAAAAAAAAAAAAAAAAAGAAAAAGAAAAATATCCCTAAGAAAGAACCCCATACTTAATTCCTGAAAAATCTGAATGCAAACCAAACACCTGAATTAAGCTAAATTCTTACTAGATAGATCAGTGGCATCCAATCCCACAGAGAGTTAGTTAACTCCTAATTCTAATCAACTGGCTTCAATCTATTTCTGTCACTGAGGGGAAAAAGGTGGGAGAAACCCTGGAAGAATTAGAGAAGCTCTTCAGAGTTTGCAATTCACTTTAAATATTCACCACAAGACTTGGTATAAAGAGAGCTCAATCTCTGTCTTTAGATTTATAGTCTAAAGCTGACTCAGCCATTTTACCCTTGGTCACTGTTGGTGTATAGAAGAGCTACTGATTTGTGTACATTAATCTTGTATCCAGAAACTTTGCTGAATTCTTTTATCAGTTCTAGGAGCTTTCTGGAGGAGTCTTTAGGGTTTTCAAGGTAAATGATCACATCATCAGGAAACAGTGACAGTTTCACTCCTCTTTACTGATTTGGATGCCCTTTATTTCCTTCTCTTATCTGATTGCTCTGGGTAGGACTTCCATTACTATGTTGGAGAGGAGTGGTGAGAGTGGGCATCCTTATTTTGTTCCGGTTCTCAGAGGGAATGCTTTTCAGTTTTTCCCCATTCAGTATTATGTTGGTGGTGGGTTTTTCATAAATGTTTTACATTGAGGTATGTCCCCTGTATGCCAATTTTGCTGAGAGTTTTAATCATAAAGGGATGTTGTATTTTGTCAGATGCTTTTTCTGCATCTACTGAGATGATCATGTGGTTTTTGTTTTCAATTTTGTTTAATTCATGTATCACATTTACCCTGAATCCCTGGTTGAAAACCACTTGATCATGGTGGATTATCTTTTTGATATGTTGTTGGATTTGGTTAGCTAGTATTTTGTTAAGGATTTTAGCATCTATGTTCATTAGGGATATCAATCTGTAGTTTTCTTTTTCGGTTATGTCCTTTCCTGGTTTTGGTATTAGGGTAATCCTAGCTTCATAGAATGAATTAGGGAAGGTGCCCACATTTTCTGCCTTGTGGAGTAGTGTCAATAGGATTGGTACCAATTCTTCTTTGAATGTCTGGTAGAATTCTGCTGTGAATCCATCTGGTCTTGGACTTTTTTTGTTGTTGTTCGTTATTTTTTTTCTTTTTTTTGGAGACAGAGTCTTGCTCTGTCGCCAGTCACCAGGCTGGAATGCAGTGGCGTGATCTCGGCTCATTGCAACCTCCGCCTCCCAGGTCGAAGCAATTCTCCTGCCTCAGTCTCCCGAGTAGCTGGGACTACAGGTGCATGCCACCACGCCCAGCTAACTTTTGTATTTTTAGTAGAGACGAGGTTTCACCATGTTGGCCAGGATGGTCTCGATCTCTTGACCTTGTGATCTGCCCGCCTTGGCCTCCCAAAGTGCTGGGATTACAGGCATGAGCCACCGCGCCCAGCTGTTTGTTATTTTTTAATTACCATTTCAATCTCGCTGCTTGTTGTTGGTCTGTTCAGGGTATCTAATTCTTTCTGACTTAAGGTAGGAGGGTTGTATTTTTCCAGGAATTTAGCAATCTCTTCTAGGCTTCCTAGTTTATGCACATAAAAGTGTCTGTAGTAGCCTTGAATGACCTTTGTATTTCTGTGGTGCCAGTTGTACTACCTCCTGTTTCATTTCTTATCGAGGTTATCTGGATTTTCCCTCTTCTTTTCTCAATCTTGCTAAAAGTCTATCTATTTTATTTATCTTTTTCAAGAACCAGCTTTTTACTTTATTTATCCTTTGTATTTTGTTGTTGTTGTTCTTGTTGTTTCAATTTCATTTAGTTCTGCTCTGTGGTTATTTTCTTTCTTCTGCTGGGTTTGGGTTTGGTTTGTTCTTGTTTCTCTAGTTCCTTGAGGTGTGACCTTAGAATGTCAGTTTGTGCTTTTTCAGTCTTTTTGGCATTTAGGGCTATCAACTTTCCTCTTAGCACCGCCTTTGCTCTATGCCAGAGGTTTTGATAGGTTGTGTCACTATTGTCATTCAGTTCAAAGAATTTTTTAATTTCCATCTTGATCTTGTTTTTGACCCAATGATCATTCGGGAGCAGGTTATTAATTTCCATGTGTTTGCATGGTTTCAAAGGCTCCTTTTTGAGTTGATTTCAGTTTTATTCCACTGTGGTCTGACAGAGTACTTGATATAATTTCAATTTTCTTAAATTTATTGAGGCTCATTTTGTGGCCTACCATATAGTCTACCTTGGAGAAAGTGCCATGCATTGTTGAGTAGAATGTGTATTTTGCAGTCGTTGGATGGAATGTTCCGTATATATCCATTAAGTCCATTTGTTCCAAGGTATAGTTTAAATCCATTGTTTGTTTGTTGACTTTCTATCTTGATGACCTGTCTGGTGCTGTCAGTGGAGTATTGAAGTCCCCCACTATTATTATGTTGTCTATCTCATTACTTAGGTCTATTCATAATCGTTTCATAAATTTGGGAGCTCCAGTATTAGGTGCATATATGTTTAGGATTGTGATATTTTCCTGTTGGTCAAGGCCTTTTTACCATTATATAATGTTCCTCTCTGTCTTTTTTAACTGCTGTTGCTTTAAAGTTTGTTTTTTTCTGCTGTAAGAATAGCTACTCCTGCTTGCTTTTGGTGTCCATTTGCATGAAATGCCTTTTTCCACCCCTTTACTTTAAGTTTATGTGAGTCATTATGTGTTAGGTGAGTCTTTGAAGGCAGCAGATAGTTGGTTGGTGAATTCTTACCCATTCTGCAGTTCTGTAACTTTTAAGTAGAGCATCCTGGCCATTCACATTCAATGTTCATACTGACATGTCAGGTATCATTCCATTCATTGAGCTATTTGTTGCCTGTGTACCTTGGTTTTTTGTTTTGTTTTTTTTTTCTTTTTAAATTGTATTTTTCTTTTATAGGTCCCATTAGCTGTATGCTTTAAAGAGGTTCTCTTTCGATGTGTTTCCAGGATTTGTTTCAAGATTTAGAGTTCCTTTTAGCATTTCTCATAGTGGTGGCTTGGTAGTGCTGAATTCTCTAAGCATTTGTTTGTCTGAAAAAGACTGTGTCTTTCCTTCATATGTGATGCTTAGTTTCACTGGATACAAACTTTATAGCTGATAATTGTTCTGTTGGAAAAGGCTGAAGATAGGACCCCAATCTCTTCTATATTGTAGGGTTTCTGCTGAAAAATCTACTGTTAATCTGATGGGTTTTCTTTTATAGGTGACCTGGTGCTTTAATCTCACACTTCTTAAGGTTCTTTTCTTCATCTTAACTTTAGATATCCTGATGACAATATGCCTAGACAATTATCTTTTTGCGATGAATTTCTCAGGTTTTGTTTATTTGTTTGTTTGTTTCTTGTATTTGGATGTCTAGGCAAGGCCAGGGAAGTTTTCCTTGATTATTCCCCCAAATACGTTTTCCAAACTTTTAGATTTATCTTCTTCCTCAGGAATGCTGATTATTCTTAGGTTTGATCATTTAACATAATCCCAGATTTCTTAGAGGCTTTGTTCATATTTTCTTATTCTTGATTCTTATAGTTCCTCAGGCTGTACAGGAAGCATAGAAGCTTCTGCTCAGCTTCTGGGGAGGTCTCAGGAAACTTAAATCATGATGGAAGGCAAAGGGAAAGCAGGAATATCTTCACACCACCAGAACAGGAGGAAGAGAGGGTAGGTGGGAGGTGCTATGAACTTTTAACCAACCAGATCACATAAGAACTCTATCACAAGAATAGCATCAAAGGGATGGGGCTAACCCATTCATGAAGGATCGGCTCCCATAATCCAATCACCTCCCACCAGTCCCTACTCCAACATTGGGGATTACAATTCAATGTGAGATTTGGGCAGGGACACATCCAAACCATATCACTATTCTCACAGGAGTTAAAAAGTATCTAGCTGACTAGCAACACTACCTGGAGGTAACATTAAATGACCTCCAGCTGTATTATGAGCCTTAGGCTGTATTTCTCTATTTACAGGTGAGCCCTAATAGGAATTGTACTAGTTAACTCATCACTAGACATTGTTATTTGCAGCACATATTACTTTGTAGCACATTTCTACTATGTTCTATCAACAGAAGCAGTTTTCACTATTATAGGAACATTTGTTCACTGATTCTCACAATTTTTAGATTACTCACTCAACCTGAGCCAAAATTCATTGTAAAATTATATTTGTGGGTATTATCCTTCATGCTCTTCCTGATGCCCACATTCCAATTTAGGTAGGCATTACCTTGTGCTTGGATCTTGCCACCCCTTCTGCCTGGCCTCAGAAGCTTTTTCTGACCTGTCTCGACCATGCTTACTGCCAAATTTAAATGCCATGAATATTGCAAATGTTTAGTAGTAGCACTATCATCAAATGTTCCTCAAAACAGCTTCTGGTCTAGTGAGTCACTTTTAGGGAGTCTCACTACCTGTGGGATGAAGTCCAAATTCTTTGTAGCCCAGCACTCATGGCCCTTGCCACATTTCTTCCTCACCTCCTTTTACTCCTGACTCACGCCCTACATTTAAGGCAATTGGACCTTGTACCTTTGCCCCTTCTATGCCACATTTTCCAGCCTCAATGACTTTGCTCTCCTATCTCAACATCAAAAGCAGCCCAGACTACAAGACCTGTGTCACACGCTGTCTTCTTCATGAAGCCACCCTTGCCTCTGTTCTGCCCTGCCCCTCTGGTGACCTGATTATTTTCTGCCCTGGCTTATAATTGGTTGGCAGTCTGGTTTAGCTGTTTGTCTCGACTCTCACTCTTCCTATGCTCTATGTTTTTTCCCACTTCAGAATCCCTTCTGGGATTGCCCGTGACCTCAGATAAATTGCCATTATTTTTGTATTTTGCTTATCTAGTCAATTAGTAATCTGCTCCTGGAGTTGATGTGCTATTTCTTAGACTTACATTTTTAGTATCTCCCATGATTTGAGTGTTGTGTTTCAGTGCCACAGATTACTTGGTGAAAATGTGTAGATTGAATTAAATTGTGAGTAATCACAGGATTCCCTGGTTTAGGCAGCTGTACATTTACCTTCTTCATATCTTACTTTTCTTGCTTGCAAGATTATGCCAATTTTATTCTGTAAAAGAATGGCATGGAACTAAATTGGACAGATGCTCTATCTTTTTTCAATGTTGTATATTTTTATAATTGCTTGAAATAAATTTGCTTCCTAGCTTAAATGCAATAGAGAAAACCAGTTTCTCAGGTGTGGCTGCAATCCCCAGCTAACTTATGGTAAAAGCTTATAGGGTTTGGATTCTACTTAGATAGATTGGAGACAAAGAAAACAAAAAACACACAATTTTAATACATTCTACTTAGTAAAGCCCTCAGAGCAGAAGCCTAAAACAAGCTCAGTACACAACAGGGGAATCAGGCTGAGGCTCTTCCTTTGGAAGTTAAAGCTGTGACACAGACCAGCCCTGTGCTGCAGGCACCATCAGACCCCTACACCCACCTCCGTGCTGGACGTCTCCACCCAGAGCTCCCACTAGCACCTTGAACTCTTGACAGCTAAGATGGGCTCCTTATTTTCCCTCCTAAATTGTTTTTTTAAAATCTTGGTTGGTGATACCATCTTCTGGCAGTTTCTGGGAGCCATGGGAGCCAGGGAAGACCCCCTATTCTTCTTGATCCCTCCTGCTCCCCATGCTGATTTTCCTTCTGAAAACTACTGTTTTCAACCATTGCAGAAGCCTCTTCATGCCATGGATTTCTAGAGTGCCACCTTGGTGATCTCTCTAAACTACAAATGAGTATCTTTTGCCTCTGTTTGAAACCTGTTTCTGTTTTCCATGAACAAGATGCTCACTTCCCCTGTCTGCCTGGTGACAAGCTCATCCTTGGAAACCCTACACAGATACCTTTTCTTCTGGGCTGTTTGATTCTCCCAGTGACTCAGTCTCTCCCTCCTCCCTTGGGTTGCATGGCTACCCTGAAGGTCCAGACAGCTGTCTCTTACCGTGTTTGCTCTATTAAGGGCTTCCCATCTGTCTCTGTACTGGGTGGTGAGTGCTGGGATAGTGGTGGCGGTGGGTTGGTGTTTGCTAACTGTGTGCAGCACGCTGCCAAGCACCTAATAGAAGAAGCAAAGTTAAAACCTGTTGACTCGAATATGCAAACAAATCATCGCATCCTAGTATTCCGGAGGAAGAAGGGATATGCTGTCTTCTCTTTTAAGTAGGCATCTTATAGCCCCCAGACAGCTACAGATTGAGTATTCCTAATCTGAAAATCTGAAATCCAAAATGCTTCAAAATCTGAAATTTTTTGAGTGCCAACATGACTCTCAAAGGAAATGCTCATCGGAGCACTTAGAATTCTGCGTTTTTGGATCAGGTATGCGCAACTGATAAGTGTAATGCACACATTCCAAAATCTTAAAAAATCTAAAATCTGAAACACTTCTGGTCCCAAGCATTTCGAAGAAGGGATACTCAACCTGTAATAGCCACTGCATGACTTTGTCTTGCCCTGTTTCTCTGTGTATTCAACAGGGTGACCCTGTTCCTTTCATGTACCATCTGCTTTCCAACATCCACCCTTTCCACATCAGTAAGTGTATTTTTCATATCATCTGCATGATATAGTGGAAGAGTCATTGAATTTGGAGTATACAGACCTAGGAACTTATCCTGGCTCTGTTAGCAATTCATTGTATGACCTTGGAGAAGTCATCTATTTTTTCTCAGCTTCAGGTTTGCCATCTGTAAAAGGGAAGGGTGGTTATTAGACTAAAATTAGTAGTTTTAGAATGCTCTGGGGTTAGGAAGGCAACAAAATTGGGGCCTGGTCCCTGCCCTCAACCAGAGCCTTCTTTCATGGTGTGTTTTATTTACGTATCTTGGTAATATTTAGTTTGAACAAAGCTTTCAACGGTGTTTAAAAATCCCTGGCTTTGATGAATTATAAAACCCATTTCCTCCTATTATCTCAGGAACCACAGTTTCTCATTCATTAATAAGGAACAGGTTTTGCTGGTCTTCTGCAAAGGATTATTGCTTGCTGGGAACATTTCTCCACCTTCAGTTTTCTTAAAATCAAAATTTAATCGTAGGTCCCATTGTTTCTCTGAACTGACCTGGCATGTAAAACCTGGCTTGCTTGTTTGTTTTTAGAGACAGGGTCTTGCTCTATTACCCAATTTGGAGTGCTGTGGTGTGATTCTAGCTCACCACAGCTTTGAACTCCTGGGCTGAAGAGGTCCACGCACTTCAGCCTCCCCAAGCACTGGCATTGCAGGCATGAGCCACCATGCTTGGCGTTGTTTCTATTTTTATTGTCTTTTCAACCTTTGCTCTCAGTGTATGCTGAGATTCGATAGCTGATCATAAAGCACAGCTCTGTGGGGATGTCACCTTAGAGATAAGCTGCTACGCTAAGAGGCTGGAGGCAGGCCCAGGCTTGCCTTTCGTGAGGTGAGTGGGAAGAGAAGTGCTGGGCATTGGCAGGATTTTTTAAACATACACCATTTGAAAAGCATTTGTTAAAAAAAAACAACAAAAAAAACTAGTACGCAAACTAAAATGCAGTGCATTTGAGTATAAAAGGAAAAAGAATTTATTGGGTGCCTCCCACAAGCAATGTGCTGTGGTGAGGAGTGCAAAACAAAGACTACACTATGTTTTCTCTTCCAGCGTCTACAGACCAAACATCTTCTAAGAAGCCATTAAATTAACCTAATTTCTACTGAAAACAAAAAGAGAGCTTGTGAGCCATTTTGACCTTGCTGATAGAACCTTCAAAGATGAATTTAGTTCAGACTTTCTCTCTGTGACCTGTATCTGCATTCTTTGCAGTTTGTATAGTAATAGTTCAAGGATAGAAGGCACATTACGAACTTTATAATAACTGTTATTAGTGACTGAATTGCTTTTTATTTTTTTTAAATGAAGCAAACTCATCAAAGAAAGCATGGACTCTTGCCTTTATGGTTTTGCAAGTGCTATTCCTTTAATCTAGAACATTTTTCTTCCTGTCCTTGCATTCCCTTCCGATGGTTAACTGATTTCTAAAGTCCCTGTTTAGAGTATGAGTCCTTTGGGAAGTCCTCCCAAGTCTGAGTTAGGTACCCTTCTTGTGTTCTCCTAAAATATCTTGTACTTACCCTTACACATAGAGCTTACTGAGTGCTAACCATGGATGTACTTTACCTATGTGGATTTACTTAATCCTCTCATCACGATAAGGTAGGCCCTGTCATCATCACCATTAGACAGAGTGGAAACTAAGATGCACAGAAGTTAAGTGACTTGCCTAGGGTGACTTAACGAGCCAGTGCTAGAGCAGGGCAGTCTAGCTCCAGAGTGCATACGCTTAAGTATTCGTGTACTCTTGTGCCTCCTGGCGTTGCCAGTATCAGAACAATCTTGCTGGCAGTGTTTCCCAGGCCTATCACTTTGCTTGGCACTTAGAAGGCATTCGTGTATACTTGTTGGAAGAGTAGATGAAGCATGACTCTCACCTCCAGGAATTTTCTGTGTGGTGGCTTGATCACAGAAAGTTATGATATGAGGTCAGAGGCAGAGATTTCAGGAGGCCTGAGGACATGGGAGGAGGGAGAGACTCATGCTGTCTGGGAGTTGAGGGCTGACTCCAGCGTGCCTAACTTTCCCCCACTGGGAGCCGGCGTCTCAGCTGGACAGTGACCAGCCTCTCTGGTTGTGTCAGGACAACCTGGAATGTCTCTTGAACTAGTCACCCACATAACCTCAATTTTAAGAGAAATATTAAATGTTTGATTTGTAGAAGCCTATTAAAAACAAAAACAATTTTGTTTTCAGTGCCAAAGAGTGAAGAAGTTAAACTTGCCATCTGAACAATGGAATTCTCAAAGCACAGATAAAGAGCAACTTCTTTTTTAAAAGGATTTTGAGTCTAAAGAGCTTGTCTAGAGGAAGCTATCATGAGCCACCCACTTTTGCAATGCCCCTGGTCTGGAAGGGAATAGAATGTCAGCAGAGGTTGGCTGAGAGAACCGCAGGGAGGACACCCTGCCTCCTTGAGGATGGCAGCCTGAGTGCTGGGCATGAGGCATTGATGAGAGCTGCTACAATTCACAGGTGTCTTTAACAGCACTCATTCATACATGTTCAGATAGGCTTTACTTTAGAAAATAGATACATGACAGCAGGGATGTCAGAACATTTTGCTGTAACCAAGTCTGTGCTTGGTCTTTGCCTGTTTCCTGAACATGCCAGACTCCTTAACTGCACATGGGTTTCTTGCCTCTTCCCCTTCCCCTGGGTCCCCCCAAATCCTTCTCCCTCTCCCATTGAGCCTTCTCAGTAACTCCACTGCTCACTAATCTCCCAATTTTTGGAAATGCTACAGTGTAATAAAATGGCAAAGTCGGTATTATCTGACATCAGGTTGTGGAGTTTAAGATCCGCTTCTCCCAATTTCTTGGGCATGCCACTTAACCTCTCTGAGCTATCCATTTCCCATAGGTAAAGGGGACATGAATAACAGTTCCCGCTGCATGAGGTTGTTGTAAGGATTAACTGAAGAAATGCAGGTAAAGTGGTAGGCACAGTGCCAGGCATACACCAAGCCCTATGGGCCAATCCCACAGAACAGGACCCCACCTCCCTTTGCTCTGGGTCCTGATGGCGTCCCAGAAGTGGCTTTGGAGTTGGAGGTGGCCTTGCCACCCACCACATGCAGCAGACACAGTGATGTTGAACCAGGGCTGAAGTTACTAATCTAGTGTTTATATGTCTGGGTAATGGGAATCCACTCTGGGTTACAGAAAAGAATGTGTTTAATCACTGGCTTATTTGTTAACCAAGTCAGGGAAAGTTTGGCTAAGGACCCTAACTTTGGGGTGGTAGTCTTAACTCACTCTGTTGTCCGCCTCATCTGAATCCTTTAGTTTTGTAAAATGCCAGAAACAGAACAGTAGGGTTTATTGGCCCAAAGCTGGTAGGGGGACCCAGACCTGCCTCTCCATCAGGTGCTGTCTATTATCATGTGTCCTGAAGGTGCTCCCAGCTTCCTGGTACCCACTCCTCCCACTGCAGGCCGCAGGCTTTTTGTTTTTTTTTTAACAAGATTAAAAAGTAACCCTCTCACTATGAATAAGCAAAAACACTGAGGCAGAGTTATTGCAGGCTCAAAGTGAGTAACTCGAATTTCTGCTGCCAGATTTCTGAGCTTACTCCCAGGGCAGAAAGAAACAACAGATTTGAGCTGTGGGGATTCTTGGGCTTTGTGTCTGCCACTACGGTCAGAGACAGGCCAGTCTTTGCTTGTGGATTTTTATTTGTACACTTCTGAGCTCTCAGTTGTTTAATCCAAAGTAGCTGGAACTACAAGGTAGTGGGTGGGGTGACACGAAAAGGCATGATTTCTGTGCTGTGGGGCTAGGATTTCATCTTGATATAAACCCAATTACCATGGTTCATGGGGAAATTAAGAAAAAACAAAACAAAACAAAAACAACAAACACAAGCCCTATTGCTCTGGGCCCAGCGTTTCCCGGCCATCAACAGTTGCTAACGTTCGCTAAGCTCTTACCGTGCGCCAGGCAGGCACCGTGCCGTACGACAGGTGTTGCTTTACTTCATCCTCATAGCCACTCTTCGAGGCGGGTGTTAGTCATATCTCCACTCTGTAGAGTCAAAACTGAGATGCAGAGAGGTCGGTAACTGGCCCAACATCAAATAATTAGAAAGTGGCAGAGTTGGGACTTGAACTCGGGTCTGACTGATGCCAAAGCCTATGCATTTAGTAGGATAGAGGAAAAATATCAACAAACTCTCTCCTTTCCCACTACCTCAATTAGCTCAGTGGGAATAGATTGCTCCCATCTTCCTTATAACATAGTTGGCAGCCTCTCAACTCCAGCATCCTAGGAAAGGGACATGGTTTTGCCTCCAGAGTTCGAGTGTTGAGGAAGAAGGCTGAGGCTGGTGACACAGCACAACACCACAGGGCTGGTTATTGCCTGGTCTTGGCAGGAATAAGGTCCAGACAAGATCTGTACCATGGGAAATGAGGCGTGGGAGGCAGGTCTCCTTCCTGTCAAAGGAAAGGTAGCTGCCCAATATAGATTTGCTTGTTTGTAAAAAGCACCAGCCACAAGGGCCTTCAGGAGACTTTTGCCCTGTGACCCAGAATGTGAATGTATGATGCGAGGAGAGTTTGTTTTAGGTGGGAGGATTTGGTTGGGCTGAGGTCCAGTTGGGTGTAGCCCAGCCTATGTGCTTTTCAGATTAGCCAGCTTCTCTCTTACCTTCCTCCTCCCAGGATCGTAGCCAGCACCAAACCCAGACCTTCCCAGGCTCTGGGGACCTGAGAGGCAGCACAATTTGCCCAAAGTCGCAGTGGTTTGGGGTGGATTCTGGGCTAGAACGTGCATTTCTGGTGCACCGTCCTCTCCCCTGCCAGGCCTTGGGGCTCCTGTTTGCTCCTGGTGAATTGACACACTGAGAACTCTGGGTGAGGGGTCTGTGGCCTCAGTGACCTCCGTCGGCATTTAATTCTCTTTGTGTGTTGAGGTTTCTCTTCCAGGAAGAGATATTTGGGTGACTGTAGCTACTTGTTGGAGTTTGGCCACCATCTGTCCCCTAGGAACTGTGTGGAGCTTACAGGTGAGCAGGTGAGAGCCCAGCCCAGAATGCTCTGTGCCTGACATGAGAGTGCCTGAAAGGTTAGGCCAGACCAGCAGCTTTCTCGTTCAGCAAATGTTTATTGAGCCTTTTGCCGAGAACCAGAGGCAACTGTGGCAAATGCTAGTGCCCATGCTGGCAAAAATGCGCACAGTCGTCTGGTAGGGGCTACAGACACATAATGAGCCAACCATTCCACAGAGTGATAATGTTTCCGCAGATGGTCCCGGGTGGTGCAGGAGCAGAGCTGATGGTGTCTAACCCAGAGGTGCTCAGGGAGGACTCTTGCACCAGGCACACACTATTCCCCAAACTCAGCTCTCTAATCTGGATCCCCTCACACCACACCAGCCCCTTGGCTCACATTCTTCTGTTCCCAGTTGCATTATTACCCTCTACAAAGACTCACAAGGGGTGAAACATGAGGCTAGAGAGGAAAGCAGGGCCAGGTTGCATAGGTCTCAGTGGAGACATTGGACATTTTCATGGGAGCTGGAGGGTGTGAGACTTCAGTTCCATCTCTCCTGTAACCTAAGCCTTTATGAGAGAGAAACCCTTTTTATTCCATGGTGTCTGCCCACAAAAGAAGGTGTTTTTCTAAGAGCTCTGGAGGCAGAACACGTTCAGGGCTCTATGCCAGAGGTAATAGGCAACCCTGGCACTCCATGCTGGCCACCAAGCTAGCTTTTGACCTTGGTCATGATTCTGTTCTGGGAACTGGACCCAGAGGAGCTCCTGTGCCTCCCGTGGCCTGTGCTTTATTCCCTGTCACAGGTATTGGCATGCACTAGATGAGGTCATTGTGGACTCATATTGTCACCAGCAATGCTGCAGAGAAGGGCTCAGTCCTTGAAAGTCAATGCCGTATCCCGTGTATTTTTTTTCTAAGTGGGACTATCTTAGTGTAAGTTATTATTACTAAAGTTTTAGATACATATATATTCCTTATAAAAAAGAAACATTCCAGAAGTATATACAACAGAACGTGGAATTTCCTGCCTCCCCTTATAATCTCATCCTTCTCAACCATTATCCTTCCAAACTTTAAAAGAAATGCAGGTATATGTATGTCCAGACATTTCCTGTGGCAGAATCCTTTCCCCAAACAAAAACAGGCCCTCAGGACCCTCTCAATGGCCCCCAGTTCTTTCCAGAAGTCCCCCAAAGGGTACCTTACATGTGTCCACCAGCCTGTCTGGTGCTTGTAGCCCATATGGCAACTTCCGTGTTTCTCTTCTCCCACGTTTGCTCCCATCCTTGTGAGTCTGCTGCTCACAGAAGCTTGGAGAAGTTCATGGGAGCCAGACACGAAAGTCCATGTCATGGGTGCTGTCTCGAGGTGCCTCCTTGTCTCCAGTCCTTGGTTAGCATAGATGGGATGCTGGTGTCCAGGCAGAGGTGGCAGAGGTGGGAGAGGGCCATCTGCTTAATGTATGCCGGTGCCATTTGTCATCCAGGTCCCCAGTCTGCTCTGCTCAGAACCTGCATCTCATGAGTTCTCGACTGAGTAATCCCCATCAGCTTCTGCTGCTAATGCCTCTTGTAGGTGGCCTCAAAATCAGTGTGGGGATTGAGTGGAAGGGAAGAGGCTTTTCTCTCTCTCATTGTTCTTTTCCTCTTTCTTTGCCTCTGCCCACTCTTTCAAATCAAACTCTCTTCTCTCCTGTCCTTTGTCTTCAAAGAGTTTAATCTGTAGAAGCCTTTTATGTATTATGATTATTGACCTTTTGTTTATCTATATTGAAGACACTTGTATCAGTTTGTCTTTGACATTGTTTGTGGTAATTTTTGTTCCTAAACATTTTCAAAATTTCAGTCCAATTGGCCTAAATTTCCCTTTATAACCTCCGTGTTTTGTATTCTGCTTAGAAAGGCCTCTCCTATCCCAGATTACAATAATATTATCTTCTAGTAATATAGGAGCTTCACATTTACATTAATCTCTTTTAGCCATCTGGAATTTGTTCTTGTGAATGTTGTGTGGTAAGTGGAATTTCTTTAAAATTCCCTATAGGGTTAGATATAGAAGCTCAAAGCCACAGATGGACTGAGCTGGCTTTCAGCTGTGGATACCCCGCCAGCAGGTGGGGGAGGGAGGGCTCATTTGCTGAAAACACAGATGACTGCACTCTTGGTCAGCTCTGCTTCCTGCTGAAAATAACTCTTGAACCTTGTGTTGTCAGGGTCGGTCTTTCCCTTGCAATTTAGTTCAGGCTTCAGAAGTTCGTAGGGATGTATTCAGGGCTGCATTATTACTGCATGCAAGGAGAGGCTGAAGAATGCCTGTGAATCATGATGATAGAATTTCAAAGAGGGCCAGGACTGTCCTGTTCACAGGCCCTGCGCTGCCCTTGTGGGGTGGGCAAGGAACCCTGGAGCTCTGAGCTGCTCTAAGCTCCATGGCATCAGGTGGCATCCTCCACACCTCATGGCTACCTTCCTTAGTGATGGTACCTCAGTGCCTGGCATCAAAAACAGGTATTTGATGCTTGTGTGGGCATCAAAAATACTTATTTGTCGAGTTGCTAGGAAACCATTAGGAAGGATGTGGGGTGTCCAGAAAGATGATGATCAGAATGAGAACTTTAATGGCAGTCTGTAGGGGAGGTTACATCCATCCATTCATTCAGCAAAGAGACGGCGGGTCTCCCGGGCCCGTGGGCCCGCGTCTGGTGATGCCACATTGCCCCAAATTTTAATTTGTAAAAAAAAAAAAAAAATGCAGTATCTGTGAAGCACAATAAAAAAGATGAAGTAAGCCTGTATCTGGGAAATCTACTATTTTGCCATGAGCTTAAAACTGCTCTAAAATGCATATCTTTTAATAAAACCAAACAACCTTGTAACTGTGGCAGCTGTTATTCATATGTGGAACTTTTTCATTTGTTTAATTTAGGTATGTTTCACCACAATTTTTAAAAATGAATAGGTTTCCTTTTCCTAGTTTACCTCTGTCCACCCATTGATCAGATCGGAACTTTCCCTCTTAGCTTCTTTGGTGAGTGAAGAGGTACTCCCTAAAGAGATTTGAAAATACTAATGTAATAAGTATTTCCTTTATTCGTTTTCAGAGGGAATTCAAGTAATTGTCAAATTGTCATACTTGTCAAGTGAATGAATTAACTAGTTCAACAATGAATAATCAGTTTTCCTACCTTGATTGAGCCTGGGATGTTCTAAGCCCTTGGTTCTCAAAGTATGGTCTCCAGATCAGCCGCACTAGGATCACCTGGGAACTTATAAATATACATTCCTGGCCAGGTGCAATTGCTTACGCCTGTAATCCCAGCACTTTGGGAGGCCAAGGCAGGTGGATCGCCTGAGGTCAGGAGTTTGAGATCAGCCTGGCCAAAATGGTGAAATCTCCAAAATGGTGAAAAATACAAAAATTAGTCGGGCATGGTGGCATGCACCTGTAATCCCAGCTACTCAGGAGGCTGAGGCAGGAGAATTGTTTGGACCCAGGAGGCGGAGGTATATATTCCTGGACTCCACTTCAGACACATACTGAATCAGAAACTCTGGACTGGGGGCATTGGCTCATGCCTATAATCCAAGCACTTTGGGAGGCCAAGGTGGGTGGATAATTTGAGGTCAGGAGTTTGAGACCAGCCTGGCCCACATAGTGTGACCCCCATCTCTAATAAAAATACAAAATTAGCTGTGTGTGGTGGCACATGCCTGTAGTCTCAGCTACTCAGGAAACTGAGGCATGAGAATTGCTTGAACCTGGGAGACAGAGTTTGCAGGAAGTTATGTAATTGGTTGCCAAGTGGTAGTGCATTATAAATATGACAGTGATTCCCATAACCTTATAAATAACTTTCCAAAGTAATTAAGTGAATTTGTGACAGAGGATACTTATATACCACCATCCACCGGAACAAAAGTCGACTATTCCTTTCCTATTTTTCTTCTAACAACTAAGATCCTAGAAATATTAATGGGCAGGTCATCAATGGAAAGGCAAGAGGTAAAGTGTTTCACTCATTCATTTAACAATAATTTGTTAAGTGCCTACTGTATATTTTTCTATAATTTAACATGTATTTATTAGATGACTGTGTACCCTCAAGGAATATCTAATCGAATTGAAGAAATACAATGCATGAAGCAATGAGACATTAAATAATTAAATGCTAGATTGTGTAGTGAGTACTATAATTATAGGCATTCAAAAGAGAGAGTATTAGTCAGGGTTAGAATAGCCAAAAGAAGTCTTCATTTCCTCAACATTCATTTATGCTAAAGAAAATATAGCAGGTCCAAAATGGAATCACCCATGCTAAAGTTTCACGTTACCAAACCAAAACCTAAGAGGTAATAGCCAAATCCCATTAGGCCAAGAAGATTTCCTTATCCCTATGAGGAAATTAACCCTGAAATGGTCAATCGACTATTTGTTTCTTGTTTCTCTTTGCTTCTGCTTTTTTCTGCCTATAAAACTCACCCATTCTGTTTAGCTCATCAGAGCTCCTTTTCATTTTGTAGATTAGCTGCTGCTCAGTTCATGAGTCACTAATAACTCAATCAGAGCTTTGAAATTTAATTTGCTGAAACTTTATTTTTTGTTCGTTTGTTTTGAAACGGGATCTCACTTTGTCACCCAGGCTGGAGTGCAGTGGCACAAACACAGCTCACTGTGGCCTTCACTTCCTGGGCTCAAGTGATCCTCCTGCATCAGCACCCCCACTAGCTGGGACCGCAGGTGCAAGCTATCACACCCAGCTAATTTTTTTGTATTTTTTTGTAGAGATGGGTTTTCGCCATGTTGGCCCAGCTGGTCTCGAACTCCTGAGCTTAAGCAATCTGCACACCTTGGCCTCCCAATGTGTTAGGATTACAGGTGTGAACCACCCTGCCTGGCCAAAAAGTTTGTTCTCTGACAAGCATCTCCTACATGCCAGACACTGGGAAGATCACTATAAATAAGATCCTGTTCTTACCTTCAAGGGGGTGGGAAGACAATTACAAGCTAGAGTGGCAAATGTAACAGTCAGCACAACGTGCAACAAGAGCAGTGAATGGTACAAAGTTGAAAAATGGTCAGATAGATGGCGAAAAGAAGACTGAATCATAATAGTCAACATTATACTACTTTGCATGTGTTATCTCTTTTCATTTGCAGGACAGCCCTGTTCTTATCCCTATTTTTCAAATAGGCAGTAAGGATCAGAAATTATTTTGATTGCCTGGGCGTGGTGGCTCACATCTGTAATCCCAACACTTTGGGAGCCCAAGGCGGTGGATCAGTTGAGCCCAGGAATTCGAGAGCAGCCTGGGCAACATAGCGAGAACTTGTCTCTACAAAACATACAAAAATAAATTATCCAGGCATGGTGGTATGTGCGTATAGTCACAGATACTAGGGAGGCTGAGGTGGGAAGATCCCTTGTGCCTGGGGAGGTCAAGGCTGCAGTTTCAGCACAGCCTGGGCAGTTGGAATGCAGGGCTCCTGAGATTCCATGACAACCCAACCTTCTCATAATTCCATTATTGCAACAGCAAACAGTTACCTGGCACACTGGCTGAGACCTCCCTCACTCTTGTCAGAGGCAGAGCTACAGGCAGTGCCTTTGGCTCTGAGCTCAGGCAACGTTTTGGCTGTTTTTGCCGTTAAGGATTCTAAAGTGCTCTGAGGTGTTGATTAAGTTCTTCGCAACCGTAAGTCAATTCCAGCTGTTGTCATCCCTCAGTCCTGACTAAACCTAGTTGATTTCACTAGTTTTTGATCCATCATGTGCTTGGGTTTCTTCTCCCCAGTCCCTGTTTGAACCCTCCTGCCACAAACATCAGCATGGTGGTAACTGCCGCACATTTGTCCCATGACAGGGAAGAGATGACTATTCTAGAAATCAATGAGGAATTGCAAGTCCAGAGGGAAGAGAGCCAACAGCAGTTTGAAGACCTCAAGGAGAAATTTCTAATTCAAGCTACTGCCTACTCTCTGGCCAGGAAAATGAAGAAATACAGTAAGTTCTATAGAGTCACCATCACAGAAGTGATGAATCAGCACCTGTCGTCTCTGTGAGATACTGAAGAGTCTCTTCATCAAAATTAATTTCATCCTTCCCTTAGTTCTAGGAAAACAGAAATGGGTATTTTAGCTTCATTATGTTAAGGATGGAAAACAGAGGCACAACGTATTTAGCAACTTTTCCATGTTAGCAGTCCGATGTGAGGTGGGACTAGAGTTAAAATCCTACTTACTGACTTCTGACACAGGCACAGAACCACTTGCTTTTCTCAGCAAGATGCTCAATCATGTTTACCAGAATGCTCTCTGTACCCTAGAAGATCCTGCAGACAAATAACATCTAGTCTGTTGGTCTAAATGCCTGGAACTAATGAACTGCCATTCTGTTTAAGCTTCTTTGAGCCCAATAGGCAAATCTCTCTTGAGGGAACCCCAGGGGAAACATGGTGACAGTACGGAGTACCTGCTCTAAGGAGCTTAAAGAGGAGACTGCTCCTAATAGTAACGGTGGCATCCATAAGTGACAGCATGAAGAGCAGGGAGTACCCTGGGGAGAGGGAAGTCCTGCTTCCTGGGGCACAGGCTCTTTTTCTAAAGAGGAAGAAAGACGGCACGTAAGACATTGGGGAGGTAGCAGTGCCGTGTGCAGAGCAGGGAGCCTGGGCCAGTCTCCTGGGCCCCATCCAAGTGGCCTATCTTCTCTGTGCCTCAGTTTCCTCATCTGTTCATTGGGTACTATAATAATGCCTACCTCTGTAAACTGCTGCAATGAATTACATGCCGTGATTTTTCTAAATCTCCTAGAACAATTCTTGGCACAGAGTAAACACTATTAGTTCTCCATCCTACTGTTTCTAACTTAATTCAAACGTTATTAATATTTGGTCATATTTCTATGATGACTTCAGGGTCTCATGCCTCGTATTTCATGCAATTATATTCAGATATGAGTTTTTAAATCTTTGACATATATGTGCTTGAAATTCCCAGTACCAGGGAATCCATGAGTCCCATTGTCCTAAGGGCCTTTCCTACTATACAGGATATCACTGCTTTATGCCCCAGTAGAGTGTTTGACAGGAGAGGCTGCAAGGCTTGCAAAAGTGTCCCAGGATTCAGAGCCAGACCTCGGGGGCTATGAATTCTGACTCTGCCTCATCCCAGGTGAATCATCCTGTCAAGTTACTCGATGTGTCAATGAGTTTCTTTTTCCCCATCTCTAAGTTGGAGAGTATCAGATGCCAGCAAGTTGGGAGGTTGATAATAAAAAATGAAAAAAATCCCTCACTACAATCTGGTACTGGGGATGCTTTTGTCCTTGGGATAGACACTGCCACCTGCCCTGCAGGCAGTGACCACACCAGTATGTCCAGCCTTCCACTGAGGCAGGCATGACTGTCTCTTCTCAGAGTGTGAAGAGGAAAAAGACATAGACTCCGTGCTGAGGGATGAATTGCAGTTCATCGAGAAGCTGGCGGAGAAGTTCGGGCAAGCTGAGGAGCTCAGGTGAGAGACGCCGTGGGGACAGGCAGGTGGGCAGGGGTGTGATCTCTGAAGTGCAGCAGTTGAGCTGGGAGAAGCAGGAGCTAAGCTGGGCCAGGACAAGGTCAGGCATTTACATGACAGGCACATTTCACACAAACACTCATACAACAGAAGAGTAATCTTAGCAAGTTATGGGTTGCAGTTGCTTCTTGAGCTTTGTTTTCTCTTCTTAAAACAGCTAATTGTTGAGTTGAAATTTGCGTATCCAAAATTCATCAAAAGAAAATGAACCACCCAGCAGCATTTAATACACTCAAAATGGTGTGTGATCACCACCCATTTACTCTTAGTCAGAGTCACCTCCTGACTGCAGCAACTCATTCATTCAATCAATATTGCCTTCTTGACCTGCCATTCCTTTCTCCTTTCATCTTTCCAATTCACGCCATCTGCACCTGACCACATTTCTGTGCACGGCTCTGTTTCCAGTCACTGCAAGATGCACTATGTGAATTTTCACATAGAAATGTCCATGGCCAAAGTGAGGAGCTGAAAGGACATCCCCTTGAAACTGACTTAGGAAGACACTGACTTTTGTTTACAGAAGAAATAAATGAATGGAACATCACAGAGGATCTTACAGGAGCTCTCTCTGATACAGAGGAAGCCTTTGTATATATAAATACAATATATATGTATACTATATATATACACACATATGTACATTTTCATGGACTGTCATTTCTGTCACCCAGGCTGGAGTGTAGTCACACAATCTCAGCTAACTGCAACCTCTGCTTCCAAGGTTCAAGCAGTTCTCCTGTCTCAGCCTCCCGAGTAGCTGGGACTACAGGCATGCACCATCATGCCTGGCCAATTTTTGTATTTTTAGTAGAGACAGGGTTTCACCATGTTGGTAAGGCTGGGTTTGAACTCCTGAACTCAGGTAATCTGCCTGCCTCACCTCCCAAAGTGCTAGGATTACAGGCATGAGCCACTGCACCCTGCCTATATATATATATAGATATAAAATATATAAAAATACATATATATAAAATACATATATACAATTTCTCTTGGCCACAGGCATTTTCCCAAACATGTTGTGACCTTCTGCTTGGAGGGCTCCTTGAGGACATGCTCACATAAACCTCCGTTGCAGTATTAGAACTGATCACTCATCCCTTTCCATTATTAAACATTCTCTGCTATCTCACCATAGGCAATATAAAGCCCTGGTTCGCTGTCAGGCAAAAGAGCTGACCCAGTTACTGGAAGAGAGAGAGGCCTCCCGCTCACTGAATCAGCATTTAAAGGCCCTCCTCACTCCTGATGACCCAGCCAAGTCCCAGGGTCAGGACCTCCGAGAGCAGCTGGCCGAGGGGCACAGGCTTGCAGAGTGTTTCAACAAGATCAGCCTAGGTAAGGTGGACACAGGCCCTGATGACACACAGCCCCAGGCTTATGAAAGTCCCCAGACCTCCACACCTCCACAATGGCAATTTTATGGGTAGTGTTTCTTTCCACTAAAAATCTGTAGCCATGACGTGACCAGGACTTCCCGGGCAAAAGCAGATATGGGAAACCCTTGGGGTTGGAGGTCACAGGATTGCAGATGTCTCCTCATTTCTTGCTGGAACATGGTCTTTGAGGCAAGAGGCAGCGTCTGTCCAGTTTTAAAGGACAGGAAGGAGGCTGTGACAGGAGGCAGCTTGTTAGAGTAAAAAGAGTCCTGGACTAAGAATGAAGGTTCCCAGGCTCTATCTTCAGCAATGTCTTTAGCAACTGTGAGGAAATGATTAATTTATCCTTCCTGAGTTCCTGTCTCTGAATCTGTAAAGGCAGACAAATTGTCTCTTGCATGCAAACGTGGGAGCACTTATGACTATATTTCACGATGAGATAAAGCCCCTTCCTCTGTAGTGTTGGAGAAGGCAATTGATGTCGGGGCATTTGGCGGTAGGAAGTGGTCTAGACTGGAGCACTCCCCATGGAGAGAGGGTCCCTGGGTAGCACAGTGGAAGTCACTTGGAGGGCCCATGAAGTTCCCAGTGTAGGGAGTATTGTGGGACAAGTTTGTTTGTCCTGTCCTAAGAGAAAGATACAGGCTTCAATGCAAGCTGTGACAGGACACAAAGCCTGTGCCTGGGTATCAGAAGTGTGGCAAGATTGGGGAGACAGCTGCTGAAGCTTAGAGAGAGGCTGGACAAGCCTCCAGTAATATGGGGAGCAAGAAGACTTTTCAGTATTTGGCCACATCTTGATGGCGACTCTCCAGGTCAGAAACACGTTCCCTCATGGATCAGGAGAACATGCCAGGGCATTTTTTAGGGCTAAACAGGAGAGTTTTCAGTACAATGCAGACCCATACATGGATGTTCATGCCTCAGTGCACATAGGGCTGACTGTGCTTCCAGTGGGTGAAGTGGGAAATATCTGAATAGACGCTTCTGTATTTGCAGAAAGTGATGAACATGACGATGAAGATATTACAGATGCGGAGGTCGAGAAAGTACAGGAATCACCTGACCACAGGTAACACTGAATACTCAGGAGCGGGTAATGGGTGGTAAAATATGGAAAAGGTCTCAGAAAGAACACAAGGTAGTTGAAGGTAGTCACAGACGGCAGGTTCAGGATACAGACAGCTGCACAGTGCACCGATTTCCTGCACTCACCAACAAGGAAACAGCCCTGTTAACATGCTTGTCCATTGTCTTCGTGGCACCTGTAAGCATGACCCTCTATGAGCTCACTAGCCCTAGGGACTTCCTGCACACACAGAGGAGACCTGTCCTCCCCTGTAGTGAAGCTAGGACGAGATGGAAAGCTGCTTTTCACATGCTTGTCCTTAGACTCTTGTTAGGGAAGATAAATGACAAGGAGACAACAAGCAGGAATTAGGAAGCACCTACCAAAGTTAAACACCAAGACAAGTGCCCAGGAAAACTTGACATTTCACATCACAATGTTAAAATTAAAAACAATCTACAAGGCACACCGTCTCCGGAGTCTACCAAGGCTCAGACACCTGTATTCCCTTGGCCACAGCATGTTAAATACAACCCAGCTTAGACACACGGTGTGGCCGCTGTCTTTGGTTCTGTGTGAGTGCTGTGAAGACTGTACCATACAGAAGCAGCGGAGCCTCTGCCTTCCTCAGCTCCTGTCTTTCCAGTGCAATGAACACCAGCTGCTCTCTTCCTCTCTGGTTCCCAAGGCAGCCATGCTCTGTTGCAGATAGAGGAGGATTGCCTGTTCTCTCTTAAATGGAACCTCCCCTTTGCTTTCTGGAACCACTACCTTATGCCCTCCGTCAAAACCAGCTGGGAATCCCTCTTGGTTTAATCTCTGTCATCTCTATCCTACCTGGCTCGTGAGGGAGGTGCAGAAGGCTGAGGAAAAGGAAGTCCCTCAGGACTCACTGGAGGAATGTGTTGTCCCCTTGTTCAAACAGCTCCAGCCCTTCTGACTCCAACCAGCCTCACGGGAGCACCGAAGTAACATTTGAGGGAGACGAAGTCGACTCTGCTATGATTGTAGAGGGTGACTGGTCTCAGAATGAAGACGAGGAAATGCCATACTTTCTCCCAGGTAGCCTCCATATTCTTTATGCCACATACCTCTGTCTAGGCTAAGGAAGATCAATTCTGAGGACAGGCTGTATGCAAACCCATTGATTTGAATCAGAAACTAGGATGAAGCTGGGGGCAGTGGGTCACATCTGTAATTTCAGCACTTTGGGAGGCCCAGGCGGGTGGACTACTTGAGTTCGGGAGTTCAAGATGAGCTTGGGAAATGTGGTGAAATCCATCTTTAAAACGAATACAAAAAAATTACCCAGGCGAGGTGATCGACACCTGTAGTCCCCACTAATCGGGAGCCTGAGGTAGGAGAATCATCTGTGCACAGGAAGTTGAGGCTGCAGTGAGTCATGATTTCACCAGTACACACCACCCTCAGTGACAGAGAGAGAACCTGTCTCAAAAAAAAAAAAGGAAAGAAGGAAGGAAGGAAGTGGTCCAGACTGGAGCACTCCCCATGGAGAGAGGGTCCCTGGGTAGCACAGTGGAAGTCACTTGGAGGGCCCATGAAGTTCCCAGTGTAGGGAGTATTGTGGGACAAGTTTGTTTGTCCTGTCCTAAGAGAAAGATACAGGCTTCAATGCAAGCTGTGACAGGACACAAAGCCTGTGCCTGGGTATCAGAAGTGTGGCAAGATTGGGGAGACAGCTGCTGAAGCTTAGAGAGAGGCTGGACAAGCCTCCAGTAATATGGGGAGCAAGAAGACTTTTCAGTATTTGGCCACATCTTGATGGCGACTCTCCAGGTCAGAAACACGTTCCCTCATGGATCAGGAGAACATGCCAGGGCATTTTTTAGGGCTAAACAGGAGAGTTTTCAGTACAATGCAGACCCATACATGGATGTTCATGCCTCAGTGCACATAGGGCTGACTGTGCTTCCAGTGGGTGAAGTGGGAAATATCTGAATAGACGCTTCTGTATTTGCAGAAAGTGATGAACATGACGATGAAGATATTACAGATGCGGAGGTCGAGAAAGTACAGGAATCACCTGACCACAGGTAACACTGAATACTCAGGAGCGGGTAATGGGTGGTAAAATATGGAAAAGGTCTCAGAAAGAACACAAGGTAGTTGAAGGTAGTCACAGACGGCAGGTTCAGGATACAGACAGCTGCACAGTGCACCGATTTCCTGCACTCACCAACAAGGAAACAGCCCTGTTAACATGCTTGTCCATTGTCTTCGTGGCACCTGTAAGCATGACCCTCTATGAGCTCACTAGCCCTAGGGACTTCCTGCACACACAGAGGAGACCTGTCCTCCCCTGTAGTGAAGCTAGGACGAGATGGAAAGCTGCTTTTCACATGCTTGTCCTTAGACTCTTGTTAGGGAAGATAAATGACAAGGAGACAACAAGCAGGAATTAGGAAGCACCTACCAAAGTTAAACACCAAGACAAGTGCCCAGGAAAACTTGACATTTCACATCACAATGTTAAAATTAAAAACAATCTACAAGGCACACCGTCTCCGGAGTCTACCAAGGCTCAGACACCTGTATTCCCTTGGCCACAGCATGTTAAATACAACCCAGCTTAGACACACGGTGTGGCCGCTGTCTTTGGTTCTGTGTGAGTGCTGTGAAGACTGTACCATACAGAAGCAGCGGAGCCTCTGCCTTCCTCAGCTCCTGTCTTTCCAGTGCAATGAACACCAGCTGCTCTCTTCCTCTCTGGTTCCCAAGGCAGCCATGCTCTGTTGCAGATAGAGGAGGATTGCCTGTTCTCTCTTAAATGGAACCTCCCCTTTGCTTTCTGGAACCACTACCTTATGCCCTCCGTCAAAACCAGCTGGGAATCCCTCTTGGTTTAATCTCTGTCATCTCTATCCTACCTGGCTCGTGAGGGAGGTGCAGAAGGCTGAGGAAAAGGAAGTCCCTCAGGACTCACTGGAGGAATGTGTTGTCCCCTTGTTCAAACAGCTCCAGCCCTTCTGACTCCAACCAGCCTCACGGGAGCACCGAAGTAACATTTGAGGGAGACGAAGTCGACTCTGCTATGATTGTAGAGGGTGACTGGTCTCAGAATGAAGACGAGGAAATGCCATACTTTCTCCCAGGTAGCCTCCATATTCTTTATGCCACATACCTCTGTCTAGGCCAAGGAAGATCAATTCTGAGGACAGGCTGTATGCAAACCCATTGATTTGAATCAGAAACTAGGATGAAGCTGGGGGCAGTGGGTCACATCTGTAATTTCAGCACTTTGGGAGGCCCAGGCGGGTGGACTACTTGAGTTTGGGAGTTCAAGATGAGCTTGGGAAATGTGGTGACATCCATCTTTAAAACGAATACAAAAAAATTACCCAGGTGAGGTGATCGACACCTGTAGTCCCCACTAATCGGGAGCCTGAGGTAGGAGAATCATCTGTGCACAGGAAGTTGAGGCTGCAGTGAGTCATGATTTCACCAGTACACGCCACCCTCAGTGACAGAGAGAGAACCTGTCTCAAAAAAAAAAAGGAAAGAAGGAAGGAAGGAAGTGGTCCAGACTGGAGCACTCCCCATGGAGAGAGGGTCCCTGGGTAGCACAGTGGAAGTCACTTGGAGGGCCCATGAAGTTCCCAGTGTAGGGAGTATTGTGGGACAAGTTTGTTTGTCCTGTCCTAAGAGAAAGATACAGGCTTCAATGCAAGCTGTGACAGGACACAGAGCCAAAGCCTGTGCCTGGGTATCAGAAGTGTGGCAAGATTGGGGAGACAGCTGCTGAAGCTTAGAGAGAGGCTGGACAAGCCTCCAGTAATATGGGGAGCAAGAAGACTTTTCAGTATTTGGCCACATCTTGATGGCGACTCTCCAGGTCAGAAACACGTTCCCTCATGGATCAGGAGAACATGCCAGGGCATTTTTTAGGGCTAAACAGGAGAGTTTTCAGTACAATGCAGACCCATACATGGATGTTCATGCCTCAGTGCACATAGGGCTGACTGTGCTTCCAGTGGGTGAAGTGGGAAATATCTGAATAGACGCTTCTGTATTTGCAGAAAGTGATGAACATGACGATGAAGATATTACAGATGCGGAGGTCGAGAAAGTACAGGAATCACCTGACCACAGGTAACACTGAATACTCAGGAGCGGGTAATGGGTGGTAAAATATGGAAAAGGTCTCAGAAAGAACACAAGGTAGTTGAAGGTAGTCACAGACGGCAGGTTCAGGATACAGACAGCTGCACAGTGCACCGATTTCCTGCACTCACCAACAAGGGAACAGCCCTGTTAACATGCTTGTCCATTGTCTTCGTGGCACCTGTAAGCATGACCCTCTATGAGCTCACTAGCCCTAGGGACTTCCTGCACACACAGAGGAGACCTGTCCTCCCCTGTAGTGAAGCTAGGACGAGATGGAAAGCTGCTTTTCACATGCTTGTCCTTAGACTCTTGTTAGGGAAGATAAATGACAAGGAGACAACAAGCAGGAATTAGGAAGCACCTACCAAAGTTAAACACCAAGACAAGTGCCCAGGAAAACTTGACATTTCACATCACAATGTTAAAATTAAAAACAATCTACAAGGCACACCGTCTCCGGAGTCTACCAAGGCTCAGACACCTGTATTCCCTTGGCCACAGCATGTTAAATACAACCCAGCTTAGACACACGGTGTGGCCGCTGTCTTTGGTTCTGTGTGAGTGCTGTGAAGACTGTACCATACAGAAGCAGCGGAGCCTCTGCCTTCCTCAGCTCCTGTCTTTCCAGTGCAATGAACACCAGCTGCTCTCTTCCTCTCTGGTTCCCAAGGCAGCCATGCTCTGTTGCAGATAGAGGAGGATTGCCTGTTCTCTCTTAAATGGAACCTCCCCTTTGCTTTCTGGAACCACTACCTTATGCCTTCCGTCAAAACCAGCTGGGAATCCCTCTTGGTTTAATCTCTGTCATCTCTATCCTACCTGGCTCGTGAGGGAGGTGCAGAAGGCTGAGGAAAAGGAAGTCCCTTAGGACTCACTGGAGGAATGTGTTGTCCCTTGTTCAAACAGCTCCAGCCCTTCTGACTCCAACCAGCCTCACGGGAGCACCGAAGTAACATTTGAGGGAGACGAAGTCGACTCTGCTATGATTATAGACGGTGAATGGTCTCAGAATGAAGACGAGGAAATGCCATACTTTCTCCCAGGTAGCCTCCATATTCTTTATGCCACATACCTCTGTCTAGGCTAAGGAAGATCAATTCTGAGGACAGGCTGTATGCAAACCCATTGATTTGAATCAGAAACTAGGATGAAGCTGGGGGCAGTGGGTCACATCTGTAATTTCAGCACTTTGGGAGGCCCAGGCGGGTGGACTACTTGAGTTCGGGAGTTCAAGATGAGCTTGGGAAATGTGGTGAAATCCATCTTTAAAACGAATACAAAAAAATTACCCAGGCGAGGTGATCGACACCTGTAGTCCCCACTAATCGGGAGCCTGAGGTAGGAGAATCATCTGTGCACAGGAAGTTGAGGCTGCAGTGAGTCATGATTTCACCAGTACACGCCACCCTCAGTGACAGAGAGAGAACCTGTCTCAAAAAAAAAAAAGAAGGAACGAAGGAAGGAAGCAGGGAGGGAGGGAGGGAGGGACAGAGGGGAGGAAGGGGAGGGAAAGAAGGATGTGAAGGAGAAAAGGAGGGAGGGAAGGAAGGAGGGAGGGAAGGAGGACTAGGATGGAATATTTAATATAGATACAAGAGAGTCAGATAGCTTTCCAATTCTCCCTGGCCCTGATATCAGGTGACTGGACCACAGGCAGGTAGGACAACTTCACTGCCACCTGTGTACAGGAGGTGTACTGGAGGTATCTGTCAGGCCTTCTAGCTCATTTCCTATGTCTCTTGTCACCTCTAATGATGTAATTTGTGCCCCAGCACAATGTCCATGGAGTTTCCATGCTTGTCCAAGGCCACTGTCAAAGACAGCCTTGCCTACATATTAAAAGATGTTGTTTCCCTGCATTTACATGATGTCTGTCTGTGTGGCCTTGGTCACTGGATTGCTTTAGTGAGAAGCAGGGACAGCAGGGATGGGTGTCTGGGAGCACTTAACAAAGGGAAAGCTGAGACTGTTCCTACTGAAGCCCCTTCTCCTTTCAGCTCCCACCCAAGAGACCCGTCCCCAAGGGACTTGCAGTGGAGACGTGAGCTACTACCTGTCAGAGATGGAGACTTCACTGACACAGCCGGAGCCAAGCACCCTGGTGCCCAATTGTCTTGGACTACAGCTGGATCAAGGGTTCGACTGTGGGAATGGCTTAGCCAGGCAGGGCCCTTCGTCCACCACCTGCAGCTTCACAGCCAATGCTGATTCTGGGACCCAATGTTCCTTTCAAGGTAGGGAAGGAAAGAGGGTAGGAAGCTCTAATCCAGGTCTTGGTGGTCACGGTGCTGTGGGTGCAGCAGAGAATGGGCGCCTCTCCGTGCTCACTCAGGGTCAAGTTGAAATCCGTGATGCTCCAACCCAGTGAGGTGAGCAAGAGCCTGGGGCTTAGGACAAAATCTGCTCTCAGGTCCTGGGTTTGCCTCCTTCTGGTTGTTCACTTTGGCCAAAGATTTTGTCTTTTGGGGATATAAATCTCTGTTTCCTCATCGGAGCTACCTAAAAAATAGTATCTGCCTGTAATCATTGTTGAGAGTATTAATTATTATAATTTCCAAAGGGCCTGATTCAATAACAATTACTCGATAAACCTATAAATAGCTGTTATCTAATCCACTTGTCTTTCTGACAACTTTACATTTAGAAGGTGACTTCACAGACTATGTTGTCTCTGAGGCAGAGCGATTGTGAAGCTCTCTGTTTTCTAGAGACCCCTCTTCCCTTCCTTTCTCACACGTACTCCTCTGCCAGTTTTCTTCCTCTCCTTCCCCATCCCTCATGAAGCCGATTCTCAACTATCAGGCACTCTCCATGACAACCTATAGGCACATTCAGTAACAGTGTAAATCCTGGGCCCACGAGTCAGTCTCATGACATGTCCAGATCTTTCTTCTCCTTGTTTTTCCGCTCTTTTTGAAAACAAAGGGCAATTTTCACGTGGAAAGTGTCCACATCAGTCTCTTTTATGAAAACCCATTTAGTTCATCATCTCCACTCATGTACACAGCCACGTCCTCAGTTTCCATCTCAGAGGGAACAATTCTGCTCAGATTTCCTTAAAACCATGGGTCGTATTCATCTTCACTCTCTGTCCCACTCAGTATCTTCTCCTGGAGCCCTCGGCTAAGTAATGAAAGGACTTTTGTCCCTAGGAGCAGGGAGGGTCTCGTGAGATCCCAAGCACCATATGGGTTCATGGAGAGGACACGTGGGAGGCGCTCAGTGGGTACTGGGGCATGCGCAGTCCCTGACACGTGCCGTGACAACTTATTTAAACTGATTTCTTCCCACTGGAATCTCCTTCACTTCTCTATGTATTCTCACACCCCCTGCCACGACTCACCCCACTGGCTCAGGCACACCCTCTCTTCCTCACTTTCCCTGGAGTCCAGAGCCTGAATAGGCTCCAGGTGAGAGGACAGAGTGAATGCTTTTGTCTCATTCATATTTTCCCTCACCTGGTGATTTCTCCTGCTGTCTAATAGGTTATTTGCTTCTCCCACATGGTTTCTTTCTCATGCTTCTCATGTTTCTAATTTTTTTTCCAATTTTGATAAACCAGAACAGTGATTGTTGCCTTACATTTAATATCTTCTAAATCCCTATCTAATATTTCTTTATTAGATTAATACATACAGATATATGCATTTATGTCATTTTTCATAGATATTATGTATATTTGGTGTGTGTGCTGCATAGGGTTTATATGTATATTCAATAGGCCTTATAATGATGCAAGTTTTGTAAATTCTCCAGGTTTAGGCTCCCCCGGTTCCTTTCTCTCATCAGCTGCTGTAACCTCTGTCTGGTCTCACCTCTGTGTCCCATGGGCTGCCACCCTGCCAGGCCCTTCCATCCCCATCTCCTGTTTGCAATCAGCTCTGATTTAACTTTCACATTTATAATCTCTTCCCTCCCCAAAGCACAGACTACATACAGGGGGATTTCCTTGCTTTTGCCTTTTCGACATGGAAGTTATTTGTTTCTTAATCTTGTGTTTCTTGAATATTTTTGTGAATCAGGAGTGCCTTTGCCTCCTGACAAACTTGTCCTTACTGAGTAATGGAAGAAAGATCAACAAAACAGAAAATATTAAAGTCACTCTACTGGCTTCCCCTCACACTTTGGACTTTCTTGTCCAAGGCCACATTCCTGATTTGACGTCCTTTGGGTGGAAGAGAAAGTCACAGTAAGATCATGGATGCCAGTGCATGCCATTGGTTGTCATTTTGTTTTCAGAGATGGTTGCGCAGCCCTCTGGCTGGCTGAAGAGCCCTCCGCAGCGGGAAGATGATCCTCGCCACAACTCAGCTGACAACACACGAGGGCAGCGGCTCATCGGCAACATTCACACCTCAAGTGTTTTCAAACCGAAGATGATTAAAAGAAAATCCCAGTTCAGCAAGTGGAATCCCTACCCCTCACACTTGGGGTGCAGAGGTAATCACATCTATGACCCTTAGCTGCACTCACTTCTTATTTCACTCTGTCGATGGTGACAGCTCGTTCTCCTACTGCTTTTTCTCTTCCATTTGTTTTCTCCAGTGGCTGCTGTAACCTCTGTCTGGTCTTAACTTTGTGTCCCGTGGTCTTCCACCATGCAAGGCCTTTTCTGTCCCCATCTCCTCATTGCTCTCTGAACTCTGCCCTATGCCTTATTCTGCTGTCTTGAGAGTCCCTCTCATGGTCACAGGAGAGTCAGACCTCCTTGTCCTCATGCACGTCCACAGTTTAAGCTGCTGAACACAGGGTCCTTTGACTGGAATTGCATACTCTCCTGGGAAGTTTACCTTTCCTCCCAGCATCCCCAACTCCATTGTCTCTTTCTGCAGGGAGCGTTGCTTTAATGCATCATTTACACATTGGTTTTTCTCTTGAGTCAGCTTTTGAGCATCCCGACTGATTCAACCCTTAACTGTCTCTTGTTCCTCTGAATGAGAAGTGTTAAAACTGAGCACAACGGTTCCCACTTAGAAAACTAAACTAGAACCAGGTGGGAGTTCCCTACTGGCCTGGATACACTTTAGTCTTCAGCCCCAGATGTGTAGCCTTGTGACAATGTAGCTGGAGTTGCCAGGGACTCGGTGTTCTCACCTCATGGACTCATTTGAGCTGACATTAACTGGAGGACATTTATGACATTCTCAAGGGACATCACTTCAAAAGTACATACAGAGGGCAGGGCCTCAAAACTGCATACATCGTGAGGTACGTCATTCTACCCTCTCTCCTTTTTATTCTCATTTCCACTTCTACAAGTCCAGTTAAGGGTCAAAAATGCAACTCAGATGAATCTTAAGGCCAGTTTATATGAGATAGCATTTTCTGAATTAACTTTGATAAAAGCGACTCCACAACCAGCTTTATGCATACACAAGATGACAGGCAAGAATCTATCCACAGGACAGTCTTTGCTTTGGCCCAGCCCAGTTGATAAGAGAGAGATTTCACTGAAGTTGTCAGAGAGAGGACTAAAATCCATGGAACCACTGGGAACAAAGCCAATCATGAGATAAAGAGCAAAAGGAAAGAAAATGATGGGAAATGGGGTGAGATTCTCACTTCCATGGCCTGGGGTGTGTTTTGGGTGTGTGTAGTTTTAAAACAGTCCCATGTGACTCTAATCTGTGGCTAAAGATAAGAAGGACCACTGGTCTTCTATGATCACAGGTCACCAACATGGAAGTGCCCCATATGTGCAGCTACTCCAAAGGCTGAGCCTCCGTCAGCCTTTGATGGGACCTATATTCCCCTCTCAACAGCACTGTTTGTATAGCGTAGAAAAAATCAAGAAGAAAACCAAGAAAATGAATACATTAGACCTTTAGCCTCTGCTTGAAGCTCACTTGCTCAATTTTGAATACAAGACAAAGTGAGAAATAGTCATTACATTAACATCTAATGTACAGAAATAATACCTCCCATATTACATATAGTGGAATTTAGTATTTTCTTTGGCAGCTTAAAGTAAAACTTCCAGTTTACATTTAACCACACAGATTTTACAGCCCACTAATTGGCTCAGCCCTGCAATGTGAACATTTCACTTTTGGTCATTTATTGTCCTTCCGCAAAGCCCTGAAAAAGAACTTACTGGTCTCACTCTCCTGAAGAGAATGCAATAACAAATCAAGACTGAAATTCCACAAGAGATTGTATATGAATACTTCTTTATGCCACTCTTGACGCTTGACATTAAGTATTAAAAAGTCAACTTTCCCAAAATGTACTTAAGGAAAATAATAAGTGGGAGGGGAGAATGTAGTAAAACACAGACTAATCCTTTCACTTTGTACTTCAGAGTTCTGTGGGTCTAGATATTGAGAAGATTTCTAGAAATCCTGTAGGGTGTAACCAGGTGTGGAATCAACTTCCAGGCATTGGGGAAAATAAGTAGGGTCATAATTACACTCCCTGCTCTCTCTTTGCTAACTCCATTTTGAGTGTCTTTTTTTCTTTTAATTTTCTTTCTTTCCTGATCCTCTTTGAAAGAATACTTATAAATATATTTGTTTTTTCTTTAAAAAAATTATGTTAACCAACCAAACCAGCACCACAGACATCATATTTCTCATTTTTTTGGTAAAACCTTATTTCTGTCCTAGCCAAGGTGACCCAGCAGTCTGCCATGACCGTTGAGACCTCCAGATTGGAGCCTTTCCTCTCTCTTCCTCCAATATTGATTGAAATGGCTTTAGTTCATGGGTCCTAATTCCTGGGTTGTCAATAACAAGTCATGTGGCCTTAGTTCAATCATATCCCAGTGGCATCACTACGCCTCTGTTTTAAAGGCCGGAAGTGGACGTGGATGTTTTCTGAGGTTCCTGCTGCTTCTTCTATCCAGAGTTCTTCCCATGGCCTCCTGCTCCTCCCTAGAAGACTGGGACATGGAGTTTAAGGGAGTGGGTTTCTCTGCAGAGGATCTTCCTTTTCTGCAGCCCTCTGTCTGAGCATGTATGATTGATGCTGAGCACATCCTCACTGGGAGGAAAAGCCATCACTCTGCTCCAGACAGAGAGGAATCAGGAGGAAAGGGGCTGATATTCCCAGCCGCCGGTTGGGTATAGGCAGGGTCCCTATATCCTGCACCGCAGGCTGACTGGAAGTTCAGGGAAATTCAGTGGTGTTTTCTTCTCACTTGTGAATGGTGCTTCCCCTTTCAGCCAGCCCGACCCTCACCCTCAGCTTAAGCTCCCAGGAAGAGATCAGTTTGCCCCTGGGATATCACCACTTAGCAATCCCTCTAAACTCAGCCTTCAAAAGGACCTGACAAAAATGCTGTTTTGATTATTTTCTCTCACTCCCCTACAGGTACCAAATACTACCAGAAGGCTGCAAAGGCTGAAATGATGCCAATAAAGCAGCTTTTCCAATTGATGAGAAAAAACTAAGACAGCAAACAAAGCAAGTTCAAGTACAAATATAATGACCCTGCAGGGAACCTTCACAGAGGATGGAATTTTAGATCACAAAATGCTCTTGATGATTTCAACCCACTAGGCTTCTTTGAGAAGCCACAGTCCATCCTAGTCCAATTGCGATCAATACCTAGGGAGACCAATCCTCAGATGGACGCACAGCATTGACAGGCTTCAGCCTTGCTCCTCTCAATTCCCATCCTGTAGAGAACAGAAGTGTGGAGCCACTGGCAGGAGACAGCATGTCACCCAGGACTCTACCAGGGTAGACTAGGAACAACACCATGTTCTTGCTGAAAATGTTTAGCCTGAATTTCAGAGGAGTTAATCCTCGGGCTATTGCGGAATGTAGAACATTGAACAGCACAACTGACCTGTCTGCTTCAAACAACCCACGCCACCGCAAAGAACACAACAAAAAGGTGAAGAGACATCTTGTTGGAACACTGCAGTCATGCTGTGAACTTCCTGCCTCAGCCCATCTGCAGGCAGAGAACATTCTACCAGGGTAGAGTCCAACAATGACATGTTCTTGCTGAAAATTAATTTCACAGGAGGTAATCCTCGGGCTATTGCGGAATGTAGAACATTGAACAGCACAACTGACCTGTCTGCTTCAAACAACCCACGCCACCGCAAACAACACAACAAAAAGGTGAAGAGACATCTTGTTGGAACACTGCAGTCATGCTGTGAACTTCCTGCCTCAGCCCATCTGCAGGCAGAGAACATTCTACCAGGGTAGAGTCCAACAATGACATGTTCTTGCTGAAAATTAATTTCACAGGAGGTAATCCTCGGGCAATTGCGGAATGTAGAACATTGAACAGCACAACTGACCTGTCTGCTTCAAACAACCCACACCACCGCAAAGAACACAACAAAAAGGTGAAGAGACATCTTGTTGGAACACTGCAGTCATGCTGTGAACTTCCTGCCTCAGCCCATCTGCAGGCAGAGAACATTCTACCAGGGTAGAGTCCAACAATGACATGTTCTTGCTGAAAATTAATTTCACAGGAGGTAATCCTCGGGCAATTGCGGAATGTAGAACATTGAACAGCACAACTGACCTGTCTGCTTCAAACAACCCACACCACCGCAAAGAACACAACAAAAAGGTGAAGAGACATCTTGTTGGAACACTGCAGTCATGCTGTGAACTTCCTGCCTCAGCCCATCTGCAGGCAGAGAACATTCTACCAGGGTAGAGTCCAACAATGACATGTTCTTGCTGAAAATTAATTTCACAGGAGGTAATCCTCGGGCTATTGCAGAATGTAGAACATTGAACAGCACAACTGACCTGTCTGCTTCAAACAACCCACGCCACCGCAAAGAACACAACAAAAAGGTGAAGAGACATCTTGTTGGAACACTGCAGTCATGCTGTGAACTTCCTGCCTCAGCCCATCTGCAGGCAGAGAACATTCTACCAGGGTAGAGTCCAACAATGACATGTTCTTGCTGAAAATTAATTTCACAGGAGGTAATCCTCGGGCTATTGCGGAATGTAGAACATTGAACAGCACAACTGACCTGTCTGCTTCAAACAACCCACGCCACCGCAAACAACACAACAAAAAGGTGAAGAGACATCTTGTTGGAACACTACAGTCATGCTGTGAACTTCCTGCCTCAGCCCATCTGCAGGCAGAGAACATTCTACCAGGGTAGAGTCCAACAATGACATGTTCTTGCTGAAAATTAATTTCACAGGAGGTAATCCTCGGGCTATTGCGGAATGTAGAACATTGAACAGCACAACTGACCTGTCTGCTTCAAACAACCCACGCCACCGCAAAGAACACAACAAAAAGGTGAAGAGACATCTTGTTGGAACACTGCAGTCATGCTGTGAACTTCCTGCCTCAGCCCATCTGCAGGCAGAGAACATTCTACCAGGGTAGAGTCCAACAATGACATGTTCTTGCTGAAAATTAATTTCACAGGAGGTAATCCTCGGGCAATTGCGGAATGTAGAACATTGAACAGCACAACTGACCTGTCTGCTTCAAACAACCCACACCACCGCAAAGAACACAACAAAAAGGTGAAGAGACATCTTGTTGGAACACTGCAGTCATGCTGTGAACTTCCTGCCTCAGCCCATCTGCAGGCAGAGAACATTCTACCAGGGTAGAGTCCAACAATGACATGTTCTTGCTGAAAATTAATTTCACAGGAGGTAATCCTCGGGCTATTGCGGAATGTAGAACATTGAACAGCACAACTGACCTGTCTGCTTCAAACAACCCACGCCACCGCAAACAACACAACAAAAAGGTGAAGAGACATCTTGTTGGAACACTACAGTCATGCTGTGAACTTCCTGCCTCAGCCCATCTGCAGGCAGAGAACATTCTACCAGGGTAGAGTCCAACAATGACATGTTCTTGCTGAAAATTAATTTCACAGGAGGTAATCCTCGGGCTATTGCGGAATGTAGAACATTGAACAGCACAACTGACCTGTCTGCTTCAAACAACCCACGCCACCGCAAAGAACACAACAAAAAGGTGAAGAGACATCTTGTTGGAACACTGCAGTCATGCTGTGAACTTCCTGCCTCAGCCCATCTGCAGGCAGAGAAGGGCCAGTGTCTTCAACCTCCCCATTATTGTGATACTAGGATGTTCCCTTGGTTAAGGAGGGGCTCTATCAGCTCCGTCCCTTTTAAAGACAATAGACTGCCTCCTTAACCAAGGGCCAGTGTCTTCATCCTCCCCATTATTGTGATACTAGAATGTTCCCTTGGTTAAGGAGGGGCTCTATCAGCTCCGTCCCTTCTAAAGACCGTAGACCCCCTCCTTAACCAAGGGCCAGTGTCTTCATCCTCCCCATTATTGTGATACTAGGACGTTCCCTTGGTTAAGGAGGGGGTCTATTGTCTTTAAAAGGGATGGAGCTGATAGACCCCCTCCTTAACCAAGGGAACATTCTAGTATCACAATAATGGGGAGGATGAAGACACTCGCCCTTGGTTAAGGAGGGGGTCTATTGTCTTTAAAAGGGACAGAGCTGATAGACCCCCTCCTTAACCAAGGGAACATTCTAGTATCACAATAATGGGGAGGATGAAGAAACTGGCCCTTGTTTAAGGAGGGGGGTCTATTGTCTTTAAAAGGGACAGAGCTGATAGACCCCCTCCTTAACCAAGGGAACGTCCTAGTATCACAATAATGGGGATGATGAAGACACTGGCCCCTCTCTACCTGCAGATGGGCTGAGACAGGAAGCTCAGAGCATGACTCTGCAGTGTTCCTTGTAAAATGTTTAGGCCGAATTACGAGGACCTTTTCAGATGAGTTCAGAGTGCGGAACCCAAAATGTCTCTTCACCTTTTTATGAAGACACCTTATTTATAATTTGAAAGTGGGTTGAAACAGCTTGAATATCCTGTATTTTAACCATCTCCCTCTCAAAATATCTCTTCACCTTTTTATGAAGACACCTTATTTATAATTTGAAAGTGGGTTGAAACAGCTTGAATATCCTGTATTTTAACCATCTCCCTCTCAAAATGTCTCTTCACCTTTTTATGAAGACACCTTATTTATAATTTGAAAGTGGGTTGAAACAGCTTGAATATCCTGCATTTTAACAATCTGCCTCTCAAAATGTCTCTTCACCTTTTTATGAAGACACCTTATTTATAATTTGAAAGTGGGTTGAAACAGCTTGAATATCCTGTATTTTAACCATCTCCCTCTCAAAATATCTCTTCACCTTTTTATGAAGACACCTTATTTATAATTTGAAAGTGGGTTGAAACAGCTTGAATATCCTGTATTTTAACCATCTCCCTCTCAAAATATCTCTTCACCTTTTTATGAAGACACCTTATTTATAATTTGAAAGTGGGTTGAAACAGCTTGAATATCCTGTATTTTAACCATCTCCCTCTCAAAATGTCTCTTCACCTTTTTATGAAGACACCTTATTTATAATTTGAAAGTGGGTTGAAACAGCTTGAATATCCTGCATTTTAACAATCTGCCTCTCAAAATGTCTCTTCACCTTTTTATGAAGACACCTTATTTATAATTTGAAAGTGGGTTGAAACAGCTTGAATATCCTGTATTTTAACAATCTCCCTCTGAGCATTTTATCATCAATTAATCACCCCTGCCTGGGTCAGTTAATATATTTCTGTTTTTACATTGGAAATTTTCTATCTCAAAATTTTACTATGTACTTGTTCTTGCTGGCATGCTTTGTGAAAAAAAAATAAATATTCCCTGCTCAAATTTTAACTTTCGTCCAGAATTAATTTTATTTATTTATTTATTTATTCATTTTCTCAATTACTGAATGACAACTTTATTTTTCTTACACTTTTAAGGCTGAACCTTCATTTAAATTGAAAAGTATGGTAATTGTATTTACTCATTAAATATTATTAAAGTTTTCTAAAACACAACTTGAAAACATCCAGCATGCATGTTTAATATCAGTACAATAAATTCAAGATGAAGTACATGCTACATGCAGCAAAGCTAGATTACAAATTATCATAGTCGTGGTCGTCATCATCATCATCATCTTCATGTTTTCTTTTCAATGCATTTGATGATTCATTGGCAGTATTTTGTGATGACACCATATTAGTGGTAATAAGAATGTTTCTGGGCCCAATTAATGATGGATTAATGAGAACATTCTGAACTGCTGAAGTTGCAGGAATTGAAGATTTTACAGCTGGAGACTGCGATGTAGGCATCTGTACTGTAAACCTTTGTCCCGTGAGGGACATGGGAGTCCCCACTTTAGTTGAAACAGACATGGTCTGTGGGGTTGGTGTGCCTAGTGTGGGAGTACTTGGTCTGCTAGTAACCGAACCAACACTTAACCGTGGGACTGTTATTCTTCCTGCAGAAGTTGATGCCTTTTTCTGTAAAGATTTCAGCCTATAGTTTGGAGCTGTTAAGCAATACCTATCAGGTGGCAACCTAGGACCTGAATATGGCTTGATTAATGGCAAAGGCGTTTGATTTCTTTGCCTTGCGATATCTAATACAAATTTCTTGGGGGAGGAGAGGTGAAAGACTGGTCAGCGCGGCACCGGATTGCCAATCGCACAGCATCTGCATCAACGGTAGCTTTCTTAGCATGGCTTGAATCAATTTTTGCATCATCTAGAATTGTGGTCACATATCGGAAGGCAAACTCCAACATCTGATTTATAACTCTTGGCTCATATTCTGTAATCCCCATATCCTTCAGGATTTGTGCCATCATCTGTGCATCTTTCGGCATGCTCTTGGGAGAAGCCATCTTGCCAGACTCCATGATATCTGATGATCAGACTTCTCGAGCTAAATCACCCACATTAATGTATTTCAGTCCGGATTTTGATGCAAGTTCTTTGCCTAGTGTGGTTTTTCCAACCCCTGGTGTACCGGTGAGCAGGATGTTCGGAAGCAACATGGTCCTCACTGCGACTGCTCCGATCACCTCGCTCAAGCGCCCTTTGCGCTACGGGGAGGACCAGAATTAATTTTAATTTGTTTTTGCTGGCATTCTGCTGTGATAAAGAATATCCTCTGCCCCAAATTGAACTTTTATCCAAAATTAATTTTAGTTTATTAGTTAAAATGGTCAAGTTTTGAATCTCATTAAAATTTTTTTGTCTATCACTCTGGACTACTGGATTTTTTACATACAGTGTTTTAAGCTTTTATTGTTATGATTGGTTTTGGCAGATAAGAATATAGATTAACAAAAACATTCTTATTTCCCTGTTTACATTCTAAGCTCTTCCATATTTAGTCTCTATTTACCACATGTGGTAGATTGTATTTATTTCTTTGTTGATGTTATATGTTTTCTTTTTGTATTTGTGTGTATGTGTGTGCCTTTTGTTTGCTGTTTAGGAAGGGTTGTATAGCTCCTGTTTAACATTGCACTAAAAAGCTTTTGACATCACTAATCCCCTTTTAACTTGATACACTTCTACTATTTGGTTTATGAGTTTTAAATTACATCTTTCAATTTCAAAATTGTACCACTATGACAATCAAAGACATTATTTTCCTCTTCTCTAACCTCTTTACCTGCCATTTCTTATTTGTTATTTCAACCCAAACATAAAGTGACAGCCTTTGTGCCCCACCTGTCCCCACCTTGGTTTTTGGTTTAGATCTACAATTAAATACATCGATGCACATGCTGTTCAAAAGTGTATCCGAAGCATCACTTGCTGAGTGGAATTTATCCTTAACAGAGGCCTCATGAGGGAATCAGGTCTCGCTGAGTTTTGCGTGCTTAATGAACTTTCCCCACTGTCTTGATACATAGATAGGATCACTGGATAAGGTACTTGCCCAAAATGTAGTTTTCTTGTGATTTTAGGAAATATTGTTTGGCTTTGGGGAACAGGCATGTGTGTTCTCATACTGGGATTCCATTTTGTTCTACCAGGACCTTTAATTTCTACCAGTTACTTCATTCATTCTCTTCACCACAAGTCTCCTTCCTTTGACCAGGCCTCCCCATCTCCCAGCAATTCTGCCCTTCGAAGATTGGCCCCTCTGGCCCTCTGCACCGTGAAGCCCCTGCCTTTCAATTCCCCAGTAGCAGGGTTCTGATCCACCAGGTCTCAGCCATGTTCTGTGTTTCTCCACACTCAAATTTTTACCACTATGACACACATGTGTATATATATACATGTGTGATTTTTAATTTGTATATATATACACATGGGTAGATAAATTGTAGATCTAAATTAAATATATACATATGTGTGTGTATATATATATTTAAATTATCTTTGCATATACATAATCTTAGGGGTGGAACCAAAGTCTAAACACAGAATTCATTTAAGTTTTATATATGCCTTATACACACAGCCTGAAGCTAATTTTATGCAATATTTTAAATAATTTTGTGCATGAAACAAAGTTTGTGTGCATTGAATCTTCCACTTATGGCATCATATTGGCACTCAAAAAGTTTCAGATTTTGAAGCATTTTTGATTCAGCTTTTCAGATTAGGGATACTCAACTTATACACTTAAATCTCTGGACCATAAAATCATGAGTATTTTTTCCTCTGCGATCACCTATATTCGCTATATGATAAATATGTGCCAGTTTCATAATCAGAAATGAAATTACAAAGATAATTTAAAAATAGAAAAGAGATTGGTATGGAGATAATTTTAAGGTTTCTGAAAAAATCATTCTAATATAACCCAGTTAACTAATGTAGCTTTTTTTCTTAAGATTAATTGCCTTAGACAGCATGTAATCAGAATAAAAATGTTAGAATGAAATAGGTGTATTTTAATCTATTTTTTAAAACTTACTAATTTTATAATAGTTGATTTTCCTAGTCACCACTGCTTTCACAAATAACCTCTGTTCTTGTAGAGGGAGCATGGTAATATTTCAATGCAAGAAAAGTGTTGTTTACAATGCTGTTCATTGACTCATCCTGTCAGGTCGCAAAAGGCTACCAGGAAGTTTGCGAAGGATGCTTTGTGGGTAGCAGGAAGTTCTGAGGTTTAACAAATAAATTTGGCTAAATAAAACTCTGACAGGTGCAGTTGGTAGCCAGTACTCCAACTCATTCATGTGCAATTTTGATTACTGTAGCCAAGTCATAATTAGGTTGGTAATGATTTAATAATCCAAATAATTTTTCAGATTCAGTGATACACACGAAGAACAACGGTCTTCATTTTCTACTTTTATTTTTGGTAGCACTGCTAATGTTTTTAGACCAACATACCTTTTTTAAAATTTAAAAAAATATTGTTTTAGAGTTGATGTCTCACTCTGTCACCCAGGCTAGAATGCAGAAGTGAGATCATAACTCACCTCAGCCTCAAACTCCTGGGCTCAAGTGATCCTATCACCTCAGCCTCCTGAGTAGCTGGGACTACCAGGCATATGCCATCAAATCTGGCCAACTTATGCTTATTTTTAAACATTGTTTCTTAAGAGAAGACATAATGGCATTTAGTGTGATAGTGTATTCTAAACAATTTATGATTTATGGTCCCCAAACAAATATTATTATTTCCAGTATAATTCTTTCTACAGAAGAATGGGAACAATAAAGTATTGCTCTCTTCCTCCAATATTAATATTTTTCAGTTAATATACTGCTTTAAAGTGTAGAGTATGTATCTCATGATTCTCTCAACATACCTTGGAGGAAGGCAGAGCAGGGATTATTAATTTGGTCTTGTACCTAAAGAAACTGGAACTTAAGAGATTTTTAGTTAATTTGCTAGAAGTTGAAGATGTCTAAGAGAAGGAAATGTGAACTAAGATGATATTTAGAAAGGACAAAGTGATTGGAACCAGACAAACATGGATATGAGTCATGATTCTGTCATTTGGGAAAGTCACTCAATCTCTCTGATAATCAGTTTTCACTTATGTACAAAAAGTATTAAGTCCAACTTTGCTGGATTGTTATAAGACTTAAATAGAAATAATATGTTCTGATTTTGGGTGCTTTCAGCCTTTTTGCACTGGTTTTTCCCATCTTTGTGGATTTATCCACCTGTCATCTTTGTAATTGCTAACTTTCAGCTTGGGTCTCTGAGTGGACATCCAGCTTGTTGGTGAAGAAGTTTTTTCTGTTTCTTAGTTTTCCTTCAGTGGACACCCCTCCCCCACAGAGCTGGACCTTCCCAGGTTCAGCTGTGCTTGCTGTGAAACTCTCAATCCTCAGCGTTTCCAATTGCTGTTTTTTTGTGGGGGTGGGACCGGCTGAACCTGATCACCTGGCTCCCTGTCTCAGAGCCTTTTTTTCTTTTTAGTTGAACGGTCAATTCAGTCGCCTGTTGAAAGGGTGCCAGAATCTGTGTAATTTCCCTCACGGTGACCCACTGCGCCGGCTGAAACAGTGGCATAGAAAGGAACAACCAGTATCAGCCATTCCAAAAACTTACCTTTTGGTAAGCATCACCATAATGAAGAACCTACATCAATTAATGGGCAAAACAGCCAGCTAGCATTAAATGGCAGTATTAAACTCACATATATCAATATTAATCCTAAATTTAAATGGACTAAATGCCCCAATCAAAAGACACAGGCAAATTGGATAAAAAGCCAAAACCCATCGGTATGCTGCATCCAGATCCATCTCACACACAAGGATACACAAAGACTCAAAACTAAGGGATGGAGGAAGATTTACCAACCAAATGGAGAGAGAGAAAAAAAAGCAGGAGTTGCAATTCTCGTCTCTGATAAAATAGACTTTAAAGCAACAAAGACCAAAAGAGACAAAGGAGGACATTACATAATGGTAAAAGGATCAATGCAACAAGAAGAGCTAACGATCCTAAATATATATGCACCTAATACAGGAGCACCCAGATACATAAGGCAAGTTCTTAATGACTTACAAAGAGACTTAGACTCCCACACAATAATAGTGGGAGACTTCAACACCACATCGTCAACATTAGACAGATCAACGAGATAGAAAATTAACGAGGATATCCAGGACTTGAACTCAGACCTGGAACAAGCAAACCTAATAGACATTTACAGAACTCTCCACCCCAAATCCACAAAACATACATTCTTCTCAGTATCACATCACACCTATTCTAAAAGTGACCACATAATTGGAAGTAAATCACTCCTCAGCAATTGCATAGCATTTCATAGATTTAAATGAAATATTGGTTGGCTGTTTGTTTGTTATTTTCTTCCCTTATTCGTTCCTGCCTCCATTGTTAAGCACAATTATCGGCATAAAAGAGGTTTTCAATACCCATTTCTAGACTGCATTCTAGCCTGGGCAATAGAGCAAGATTCCCGTTCTCTCTCCCTCTTTCTCTTCCTCTTTCTTTCTCTCTTTCATTCTATTTTTCTTTCTTTCTTTCTCTCTCTCTCTCTTTCTTTTCTCTTTCCTTTTTCAAAAAAAAAAAAGAAATAATATGTTAGGCATGTAGAATTTAGGATGTTTCTTTAACAGCTATCTTCATTCATTTCTCTTAAATATCTTTATGTTTAGGAGACAGTTATAGCTGAATATTTTAAGTATGGTAGCAAGCATGACTTGGGGGATTCAGTTAGAGACAATTTTAACTCTTCGCCAGGGTCACTTTGAATTTATTCTGTAGGATTAATTCTTCCCTTGCTCTAGATGAAAGGGCAACTCCTTCAACTTATCACTTTCAGTTAATGAAAGATTCTTCAAAAAAGTAATTCATATGAGGGTAGTCATCAAAACTTCAACCTCAATTTAAAGCTAAAACTTCTCGCTCCACTCAGGCCAGCTGCAGACCAAAAGCCTGCAGTGGAGAAGGTGGACGTGTTTGCTTTTTTCTTTTTTCTCCTTCTAGGATTCTTCCTTCTCTAGGTCGCTAACCACATCAGAGTCACAACAGGGTAGAGAGGAGAGGAAGCAGGCGGTTAGCAGGTTCTTTCTTGAGTACAGTTGAGAGCAGCACTGCGTTCTCTGCCCTGAGATCTTTTAAAGCTCTCTCTTTCTGTTAATGGGTCATTTTTGTGAGTTATCTGGAGACTCCCTACCCACCCCATTACTATGGATCTCTCATGTCATTTCTTCGTGGGTATCATGCACTCTCCTCCCCGGCCGGTCACTTACGCCTTCTTTTTCAGTTCCTGGACATCTGATGGGGCCTCTACATTTTTTCCCCCTGCTGAAATCTGTGTCATTCCAGACATCCCATTCAGAAAAAAGTCGAAGACAACCCCACCCTGACTGTCTTGCACAGCTCACATCTGGTACAAGAGAAAAATCCATGTACTCTTTGTTTCAACAAACTCTGAGCGAGGAATTTGCCCAAGGCAGCAGCTTCTCTTTCACCTTATTGTGAGAACTGTTAGCTGACATTTCTTAATTATATTTGCTGTGTCTTCAAAACCCATGAGACTTGCATCAAAGTTTGTTTCTGTCATGAAGAGGGGATCAGAAATGTGGTGTATACATGCAATAGAATATTATTCAGCTTTGAAAAAGAAAGAAATTCTGACATTACAATATGAATGAACCCTGAGGACATTCTGCTGAATGAAATAAGCCGGTCACAAAAGGACAAATACTCTATGACTTATTTCTATGAGGTACTTAGAGTAGCCAAATTCATAGAGTAGACTGGGGTCGCCAGGGGCTTCCAGGAGGGAGGAATAAGGAGTTAGTGTTAATGGATACAAAACTTCAGGTTCATAACATGAAGAACTCTGGAGTTTGGTTGCACTAGTGGGAATGTACTTAATGCCACTGAACTGTACACTTAAAAATGGTTAAGATAAGAAATGTTATGTTATGTGCATTTTATCACAATTGAAAAATAAGACCAGGCATGGTGGCTCATGCCTGTAATCTAAGCAGTTTGGAAAGCCAAGGGAAGAGAATCACTTGAACCCAGGAGTTTGAGACCAGACAGGGCAAAATAGTGAGACCCAGTGTTTAGAAAAAAATTAAAAATTACGTGAGCATAGTGGTGCATGTTCGTAGTCCTAGACACCCAGGAGGCTGAGGCAGGAGGGTCACTTGAGCCCAGGAGTTTGAGGTTGCCGTGAGCCATGGTTATACCATTGCACTCCAACCTGGGAAACCCTGTCTCTATAAAATAAAATAAACTTTAACCATCTCATGCCATTTTTGCAGCATAAAGTTGCATTATATACTTCAGGCTTAAATAGATGACTGAGTCATGGATAAATCATTCACAGGGCTTATCAAAGTCCTGACTCAATATGAATCTTTAATTTTATTATTGGTGGAAGGATGCTGATGTATTTGCAATATATAATATAGTTTTAAAATATAAATGTATTACATTTCTTTTGTTGGTTTATTTTAGATATATTGTAGTACACAGTGAGTGAATATGGACAGAGAATTTTTTAAAACAAAAAAAAAGTGTTATATTCAGGTTTTAAATCTAACGTTTTAGTTCTGTATCGTTTGTTGGTGTATTTCAAGGATCTATAACTGTAATGATGACTTAAAAAGTAAATAAAGATCCACCTATCTTTTCTTTCCTCTTACCCCTCCTGCCTGCACTCACCTTTCAGCTTTTATAATCTAGCCCAAAGCCGTTCTTCATCTTTAAGTCACAGCACCCTCTACTGAGCTGTTAACAACATTACATTGTGGCCATTTTTCCATTAGTGGTTGCCTTTCTTTCAGAAGTAAAATATAATTTTCAAAATAATATGTTGAAAATGCACTACAGAGATGAACTCTGTGCAAATCCAATTGCTCTCAAACTATTTGAAACGTATTACAATTATACAAGTGCAGCCACATTACTGCAAAGATACAAGTAGTCATGAGTTTGAAGATACAATCAGACTTTAAAGGACACTCAGTTTTTTAGTATATTTAGCAAAAAACCATGAAAGAAAATAGCAAAAAGTCCTATTTAAAAATGAACAATAGATACTTTAAGAAATGTGCATTTGAAATTTTTGTCTGCAGAGTGTTAGCTGTTAAAATAAATATTAGGGGAGCAATTTTAATAAATTCTTCGGTTAATTGTTATTTATCTGACCCAAATTTCTCCTAGCTATAGAACCCTTTAGGTGTGATAAAGCTTTTCCCTGCATCTCCTGCAGATTATATGCTGCAGGAGGACTGAGAGTTTGGTTGGTTTTCTTCACTGCTGCATCCCCTGTATGAAGATCTGTGTATGGCACACAGTAGGCTCTCAAGGAATATTTAATAGTTGAATGAACAAAGTACATGGAAAGAAATGTCTATTCACACCTGCTTTGCGCTTTGAAAAGCACAAAAGACTTTATTACGGAACCACTTGTGATCAGTCCTTTTATTTTCATCTTACTTATGGCCCTTTTTTCTCAGAACTTTGCTCATCATTGTTATAATGTGGTACCTCACTCTTCAGTGTTTGGATCTGTGCTTGTAAAACTTTATACATCTAATATGATTGGGGGGAAGTAGTTTATATAAGAGAATCATGTAACTGGCCTTCTCTTTAAATAATCCTATGTAAACTTTTTCTTAATGTAGTAGCCATTCCCCTGTCTTCTCAAGCAAAGAATGTAGATAATCATTAGCCTGTTTTGGAATCACGCTTTCTTTTTGTTTGTGTTAATATTTATGATTGCCTTGTATTGTAATGAAATTCTAGCTTGGATGTTAGCTTTTCCTCCACCCAGTGGTCACTTCTGTCATTGTGCCTGGCTCAGACATTCCTGACCACACCCCGGCTACCCATTCGGCTTTCCTGCTTTGAATTCACTCTTCCACTGGAAAGCAAGTAAACAAATATGACAAGTACCAGATATTAAATAAGATTGAGTATGTCTCCAAGAAAGGACCAAAAATCATGGTTTCAGTGCACAGCCTCTGTGCGGAGTGGAGAACACCATCTTCATATGAATGAGGTATTATCTCCATGTATCTATCACCTAACAAATATAACAAATTTGTCTCGTGGCACGTGATAGCTTATAATGAAAGCTGGGAAAGTTTGGAGTCTTTATGAACCTTTTCAGTAGAAATGTATTCTAAAAGTAGATAAGAAACGACATCAATTATACTCAGTGCACATTATATACATTGCATCTTGCCTGTCAGTGCTTATTTGAAATAAGCACGTCTTCCTGTTTGTCGCCTACACAAACAGGAAGACGTGGGTATTAGGGAAAAACTTGGGTTATTTTTAATTCACCCTTTCTTTTATAAATTTGGCCCCAAAATAAGCAGAAGGAAGGTATTATACGGGAATTTTTGCAACCAATGCTAGCATAATCTTACCCTGTGATTCTATCTTGGGTTAAGGATGGGTCATACACTATGCACCTAGTATGCTATTTCCTTTTTCCTTAGCGACCTTTGTGAGTGTGGAATCATCATTGCTTCCACTCATCGTTGCAGCTCTCTTCATGCCAGCTTTCTAACCCCTCCTCCGTGATGCTGGCAGCATCAGAGACAGTGTCACAAGTGGAGAGATTGCAGGGAGGTAAATTATCTGGTGTAACTTCACTTTTAGCCATCAAACTAGGCAACAACAATGCATATTCCATCTGTCTAGCATCACTTTGACCACTTTTACTATACAGTACTGCTGATCTGATACAGTATTATAAGGTTGGTTTTGTTTTGATCACACAGGGACAGTTTGCAAGGGAACATATAACACAGGCAAACCTGAGGAGTGGTCCAATCTGAGGAAGTTAGGGAGGGCTTTTTAAAGGGTGTTAAGAGTTTTGTACATTAAAAACAATTAATTTACAGAAAAGTTGCAAGCACACTTTAAAGAATGCCTATCTATGTTCACCCAGAGATTCCAACCAAGTTTCACCAACTGTTCCAACAACATCCTTTGGGATCACATATTACACTTACTTGTCAGATTTCTTTAGTTTCCTTCAATTCAAAAAATATAGTCATTTCCTGATCTTTGTGGACTTTGTATATTTGAAGGTTACAGGCTGGTTGTCCTGCAGAATATCCTAATTTTGGTTTGTCCGATGTTTCCTTGTGATTAGATTCAGGTCATGCATTTTGTTGGGACCGTCACAGAACTGATGTTCTCTCTTTGCTGCACCACATGACCCCGATCTTATTTCCTGTTACTGGTGACATTAATTTTGGACATTAGGGTAAGCTAGTATTTGCTGAGCTTCTTCACTATAAATTCTTTGTTCCATGTAATGTATAATATTTTATTGAGACACAGTTTGTAACAAGGTAAATATCACATTTCTTATCCAACTCTTACCCACTGAGTGTTCGCACTGATATTTCTTGCCTGAATTTCTTTTACCATGCTGATCAGCAGATGGTGATATCCTAATTCCATCATCCCACCAACATTTATTAGTGGGCATTCAACTTCAGAGAAGGAATTTCTCTTATCACATTTGTATGACATCCATGTGGATTGATGGATTCCTATTTCATATAATGTGATATAATCTGCTAACACCATTTATTTTGATACCCAAATTGTCTTAGGTTTGGCCAGGGAGAACACCTCAAGCTGATTCTGTGTCCTTTTGACACATCTACATTCTTTGAGCTCTTATGATCTGGTGGAACAAGATGTGTTGTGCTTCTTTCGTACCTTCATTGTCTCTACCCGGCAATCAGTTATTTCTCCAAGGTGCCCTCTGCCCTCTGGGTACTGGATGTGCTCATTGCTACTAGGCCCTATCAGTGGACAGAGGTAGAAAATACATGTATGTAAGTGTGTACATACATAAACACACATTACACACACACGTACACAAATCCCTTTATATTTCTGTATCTAAAAATAGTTAAAACCATGAACTCACACCAATACTACTAATTATAATCCAACACTATAGGGCTCATTGTAGCTTAACTCTTTTCATATTTCAACTCACTCCTCTGACTTAGCTCTCATTATCCTCAACATATTTATTTGTTCGATCTCCATGTGTATAACCAATCCCTCAGCGTCATCGGGCTATTGCTCTTCTCATCCACCTTCCTTCCTGAGTTCTGACTCTGGTTGGGCAGTTTTCCTCATTCAAACCTGCCTAATGACTTTAATCTGAGAAGAAAGGAAGGAAGGAAAGAAGGGAGGGAGGGAGGGAGGGAAGGGGAAAGGAGGGAGGTGGGGGCTTTACATATAAAAAATAAGTGTAGAACATCAATTCAAGTTCCATGATTATTGATTCTTGGATGTACAAAATGTGTTTTCTGAATTTTAAATATATCAGTCTTTAGGATATAATTGAAATAAATTCTGAAAACCTAGAGACAGTTTTAATATAGTCTTTTTAATATTTTCAAAATGCTGAGGTGCGTGGTTTTTAAGGCAGTTTGAATTTAACACAACTATTTTGAAATGAGAAGTATTTACATAATTTAGTAATGATGGCAATTTTCCAGTAACTAAGTGCCATATTTTTATGATTGAGAATTGTTTGCATTTATTTTGGGGGGTGGAATGAGGTTAGTAGACAGGCAGAGCAAGAGACAGAATTTGTCTTACCTGGAATTCCATCTCCTAAATGACTTGGAAAACCTGATGAAATTTCCAATTAGCTTGATGTAAGTGAGCCAAAACTGAAAATGATTGTTTCACCAAAGACTATTAGGACACCCAAATTCAAAATTCATTACGCAATAAAATTAAACTTCCAGAGGTCTTTTGTGAGGCAAGACGGCCGAATAGGAACAGTTCCAGTCTGTAGCTCCCAGTGAGACCGAAGCAGAAGGCGGGTAATTTCCGCATTTTCAACTTAGGTACCCAGCTCATCTCATTGGGATTGGTTACCAGTGGGTGCAGCCACAGAGGGTGAGTCAAAGCAGGGTGCTCATTGCCTCACCCAGGAAGTGCAAGGGGACACAGAACTCCCTCCACTAGCCAAGGGAAACCATGAGAGATTGTGTCCTGACAAACAGTGCTATGTGGCCCAAACACTATGTTTTTCCCAAGGTCTTTGCAACCTGCAGACCAGGAGATTCCCTTGGGTGTCTACGCAACCAAGGCCCTGGGTTTCAAGCACAAATCTGGGCAGCTGTTTGGGAGACACTGAGCTAGCTGCAGGAGTTTCTTTGGTACCCCAGTGGCACCCGGAGCACCATCAAGATGGAACTGTTCACTCCCCTGGAAAGGGGGCTGAAGCCAGGGAGCCAAGTGGTCTTGCTCAGCAGACTCCACGTCCATGGAGCGCAGCAAGCTGAGAACCCCTGGCTTGAAATTCTCACCAACAGCATAGCAGTCTGAAGTCGACCTGGGACACTTAAGCTTGGTGGGGGAAGGAGTGTCTGCCATTACTGAGGCTTGAGTAGGTTGTTCTCCCCTCACCGTGTAAACAAAGCCATCAGGAAGTTTGAACTGGGTGAGCTACCACAGCATGGCAAAGCCACTGTAGCCAGACTGCCTCTCTAGATTCCTCCTCTCTGGGCAGGGCATCTCTGAAAGGAAGACACCAGCCCCAGTCAGAAGTTTATACATAAAACTCCCATCTCCCTGGGATGTAGCACCTGGGGAAGGGGTGGCTATGGGTGCAGCTTTGGCAGACTTACACATTCCCATCCGATGATACCCAGGCAAACGGAGTCTGGAATGGATGTCCATCAAACTCCAGCAGAACTGCAGAAGAGGGGCCTGTTAGAAGGAAAACTAACAAACAGAAAGCAATAACATCAACATCAACAAAAAGGATGCCCACGCAAAAACCTCATCTGAAGGTCACCACCATCAAAGATCAAAGGTAGATAAACTCACGAAGATGAGGAAAACCAGTGCAAAAAGGCTGAAAATTCCAAAAAGCAGAATGGCTCTTCTTCAAAGGATCACAACTCCTCTCCAGCAAGGGAACAAAACTGAATGGAGAAAGAGTTTGACAAATTGACAGAAGTAGGCTTCAGAAGGTGGGTAATAACAAACTCCTCCAAGCTAAAGGAGCATGTTCTAACCCAATGTAAGGACACTAAGAACCTCAATAAAAGGTTACAGGAACTGCTAACTAGAATAACCAGTTTAGAGAAGAACATAAATGACCTGATGGAGTTGAAAAACACAGCACAAGAACTTTGTGTACCATACACAAAGTATCAACAGCTGAATCGATCAAGCAGAAGAAAGGATATCAGAGATTGAAGATCCACGTAATGAAATAAACCATGAAGACAAGATTAGAGAAAAAAGAATGAAAAGGAACAAACAAAACCTCTAAAAAATATGAGACTATGTGAAAAGACCAAAGCTACATTTGATTGGTGTACCTGAAAGTGATGGGGAGAATGGAACCAAATGGGAAAACACACTTCAGGATGTTATCCAGAACTTTCCAAACTAGCAAGACAGGCCAACATTCAAATTCAGAATATAGTGAGAACACCACTAAGATAGTCCTCGAGAGGAACAACCCCAAGATACATGATTGTCAGATTTACCAAGGTTAGAATGAAGGAAGAAATGTTGAGGGCAGCGAGAGCAATTAGGTTAGAAAATGATAAAGGCATCCAATTTGGAAAGCAAGAAGTAAAATTATCCCCTTTTCAGATGATATGACTTTATATGTAGAAAACCCCAAAGACTACACACATGTGCATGCATGCGTGCACGCACGCACGTGCGCACACACACACACACACAAAGTTAGAATAAACAAAGTCAGCAAAGTGGCAAGATGCAAAGTCAACATACAAAAATCAGTTGCATTTCTATACCCTAACAACTATCGATCTGAAAAGGAAATTAAGATAACAATGCCATTAAAGCATTAAAGGAATAAAGCACTTAGGAATTAACCTAACCAAGGAGGTAAAAGACTTATTTATGCAATGAAATAACACATTTCTGAACGAAATTGCAGAAAACATAAATAACTGGAAAGATGTCCCATGTTCATGGACTGAAAGACTTAATATTGTTAAGTTGTCAATATTAACCAAAACCATTTAAAGATTCAGTGCAATCCCTATCAAAATCCCAATGATGAATTTGCAGAAGTAGGAAAACCATACTAAAGTTCACATGGAATCTCAAGGGACCCCAAATAGCCAAAACAATTCTAAAAAAGAAGAACAAAGCAGAAGGACTCACTTTTTGATTTTAAAACTTACTAAAAAACAAGAGTAATTAAAACGGAGTGCTACTAACATAAAGACTGACCTAGAGACCAATGGAATAGAGAGCCAAGAAATGAATTCCTATGCATATGTGGTCAAATAATTTTTGACAACAGTATAAAGAACATTCATTTAAAAAAGGACAGTCTTTTAAAAAAATGAAGCTGGGAAAACTGAGGATCTACATGCAAAAGAATGACATTGGACCCTTAATTAACACCATATTAAAAAGTTAATTCAAAATGGATCCATGACCTACATGTAACCCTTAAAATTATAAAACTCTTAGAGAAGGCAACATAGGGCAAAAGCTTCTTGACAATGGATTTGGCATTGATTTCTTAGATATGACATCAAAGGTACAGGCAACCAAATCATGACAAATTGGACTTCATGAAAATTTAAAACTTTATGCATCAAAAGTAAAAAGGCGACTCATAAAATGGAAGTAAATATTTGCAAATCATATATATAATAAGGGGTTTATATATAAACTATATAGAAAACTCCTAAAACTCATCAACAAAACCACAAATAACCTAATTTGAAAATGAGCAAAGAACTTGAACATTTCTCCAAAGAAGTTATACAAATGGCTAGTAAGCACATGAAAAGATGCTCAACATCACTATTTATTAGGGAAATGCACATCAAAACTATAATGAAATACCACTTGATACCAATAAAGGTGGCTATTACAAAAAAGAAACAGAAAGTAACAAGTGTTGGTGAGGATGTGGAGAAACTAGAACACTTTTGCACTGTTAGTGGAAATGTAAAATGATACAGCCACTGTGAAAACCAGTATGGCAGTTTCTCAAAAAATTAAGCATAGAATTACCATACAATTCAGTAATTCCACTTTTATGCATATATCCAAAAGAACTGAAAATAGGGTCATGAAGAGGTATTTACACATCCATGTTCTTAGCAGCATTATTCACACAATACCTAAAACATGGAAATAGTCCAAATGTCCACCAGCAAATGAATGGATAAGCAATTGTGGTATATGATAAAATATTATTCAGCCTTAAATGGGAAAGAAATTCTGAGATATGCTACAACATGGATGAACTTGGAGAACATTATGCTAAGTGAAATAAGCCAATCACAAAAATACAAATACTATATGATTCTACTTATATGAGGTACTTAGCATAGTCAAAATCATAGAGGCAGAGGGCAGAACAGTGTTTTCCAGGGGCTGGGGCGGGGAGAAGGAGTTATTGTTTGATGCAGTCCAGTGTTCTACCACTCAGATATACCCACTGTTTAATGGATATACCCACTGTTTAATGGATATACCACTGAGATATACCCACTGTTTAATGGATAGTTTTGTAAGGCGGAAAAAGTTCTGGAAATAGTGTTAGGCTGGGCACAGTGGCTCACACCTGTAATGCTAGCACTTTGGAAGGTGGTGGCAGGCAGATTGCTTGAGCCGTGTGACAGGTTGATACTGCAGTGTGCTGTGATCGTGCTACTGCACTCCAGCATGGGTGACAGAGTGAGACCCTGTCTCAAAGAAAGAAAATAGATGGTGGTGATAGCTGCATAACAATATGAATGTACTTAATACCATTGAACTATACATTCATAAATGGTTAAAGTGGTCAATTTTGTTATGTGTATCTTGCCACCAAAGAAAAATTAGAAAATAGAGTTAACACATGATGAATAGTAACAAGTTTCTACAAGACTCCATATATTTCTCAGCAAAAGATAGATACCCAAATAAAAGAATATGTCATGCTACAAAATTCTTGAGACCTTTCTACTTACTTGCTGTTTTAAGGTTTCTATTAAAAAATAAGGCCAGGCAGGGCAACACAGCAAGACCTCATCTCTAAAAACTTAGCCGGGTGCAATGCTGTGCACCTGTAATTCCAGAGATTCAGTAGGCTGAGGAAGGAGGATTGCTTGAGCCCAGGAGCCCGAGACTGCAATGAGCTATGATCACCTGGGCAACAGGGTGAGACCCTGTCTCTGAAAAAGGGGAAGAAAAAAAAAAAAAGAGGGAAAGAGAGGGATGTGGCCAATTAACCTGATTCAAATAAGGTGACTGTTTGAAAGGGGAGGGGAGATGTTTTGACTCCCCCCACCTTAAATACTTGTCTTACATGCAAAACTGGCTTCCTGTATCTGGCCCGAAGACTATAGAGCAGTCCAGATGGTTTGGACTCCTAAGAACAACAGAAAGACAGACAGACAGAAAGAAAGAAAGAAAGAGAGAGAGAAATATCACAGATGAGGAGTTTTACGATCTTTGATATTACTCCTAAGATTCAATAGGAGTAATATCTGAAGACCTCTACTACGGATTGATGGAGAAAAACTTTCTTATCTTTTTCTAATGTTGATCTTACTTTGCTCATTGATTTTCTCCCAACTTATTATGAAAACTGTAAACTCAAGAAAGGATAGTACAATGAACATTTATATACTCACTACCTATAAAATTTAACATTTTGCCATAATTACATTTTGTCTCCTTTCTCCATTCTACTTAAACATATATATAAATGTGTGTGTGTGTATTTGAGCCATTTGAAACTAAGTTACAGATGTGATGACACTTCACCCTGAGTACTTGGACATATCCTAAAAACAAGGACATTACTGTACATTGCCACAATGCTGTAATTATATTTTAGAAATTTAAAAATAATTTTAAAAAAAAATTTAAAAATAAGTTTTGTATCTTCAGGCGCCTTGATAAAAGTGCAGATTCCTTTACTCTGTTTAAACCCTGGCTATAGCTACAATCTCTCTGAAAACCCCACCCAGTGTTCAGACAACTGTCTGAATCTCACACTAAGGCAATAGAAAATGAAATTCAAATGGCCCTTTGTCATAAAAAAAAATTATCATAAGGTACTTGCAAATTAAGACTAACTGAAATAACATCCTGCACTTCTCAGATTGTGAAAAAACAAGTGTAGCAACACACTTTGTTCATGAGATTATAGAAATAAATAAACTACTGGCCAGGTGCGGTGGCTCACACCTATAATCCCAGCACTTCGGGAGGCCCAGGCGGGCGGATCACAAGGTCAGGAGATCGAGACCATCCTGGCTAACAGGGTAAAATCCCATTTCCACTAAAAATGGGTTCATGGAGAGGACACATGGGAGGCACTCAGTGGGTACTGTCTAATTAGCGAGGCGTGAGAGCACCTGCCTATGATCCCAGCTACTCTGGAAGCTGAGGCAGGAGAATTGCTTGAACCCAGGAGGCAGAGGTTGCAGTGAACTGAGATCGTGCCTTTGCACTCCAGCCTGGGCAACAGAGGGAGACGCCATCTCAAAAAAAAAAAAAAAGAAAGAAAGAAAGAAAAGAAAAAAGAAATAAACTACTGTTGGGAGTACAGAATCCACATCCCTTTGGAGGGCATTTCAATTGCACATATTCTTCGACCCAGCACTCTCACTTCTGGCAATTTATTCTAAAAAATAGATTTGCAGGAGGCTGAGGCAGGAGAATTGCCTGAACCCAGGAGGCGGAGGTTGCGGTGAGCCGAGATCGCGCCATTGCACTCCAGCCTGGGTAACAAGAGCGAAACTCCATCTCAAAAAAAAAAAAAGAAAAAAAGATTTGCATTTACAGAAAATGACACATTTACAAGGTTATTTGTTGAGGCATTGTTTGTATAGCCACTGAGATTAGAAATAGCCCAAATGTCCATCCATAGCAGGATTTCCCAATCTCAGTGCTAACTGACACTTTAGATCAGATAATTCTTTGTTATGGGACTGTCCTGTGCATTGTAGCGTATTTAGTAGCATCCCTGGTCTCTACCTACTAGATGCAAGCAGCACTTTCCCCCCAGACCAGAATGATTGTAGACAATGCCAAATGTTCCCTGTCAGGGACAAAACCTCCGAAATCTCTCATTGAGAACCACTTATTTAGAGAGAAATGGTTAAATAAACAATGGTATATTCACAGGTGGAATACTACGCAGCTATAAAAACAGTGAGGAGCTTTCAATATACTAATATGGAATACTGACTGGATAATTAAAAGAATGGAAACAAGAGAATGAAGAAAGCTACATTTTTATAATTACAGGTTACAAAGATGTGAGGAGAGGGAAAGAGAAGTCTGTATCTCCATTATCCATAATTTTTTTTTTTTTTTTGAGAGAGAGAGAGAGAGTCTCACTCTTTCTGTTGCCCAGGCTGGGGTGCAGTGGCACGATCTCGGCTCACTGCAACCTCCACCTCCTGGGTTCAAGGGATTCTCTGGCCTCAGTTTCCCAAGTAGCTGAGATTACAGGCATCCACCACCACGACCAGCTAATTTTGTTGTATTTTAGTAAAGATGGTGTTTCACCATGTTGGTCAGGCTGGTCTCGAACTCCTGACCTCAAAAGATCCACCCACCTCGGCCTCCCAAAGTGCTGGCATTACAGGTGTGAGCCACCGCACCTAGCATCCATAACACTTTTAAAAGTATATTCTAGATAATCTAAATTTTTATTTGTGTGAAAAATAAGGCTACAATTTTCATCCAGACCGTTCAGGATAAATAGTGAAGTTATAGAGAGCAAAAAGTAATTTTAAAACAACATTTCTCATACAAATTAAAGTTATTTCCAGAAAGTGTTGGAAGGTTGATTGCATTTTCTTACAACAGGTTCTTGTGCTACTGTGAAGAATTGCTCAAAGATCTGTTCTGGAATTTATTAATAACTAGTTATGAAGTTTTAAAGTTATGTCTTCTCAATGCATTTTAATTTCCTTTTGAAGATACTTTATTAATTAAAGTTCTAGGCCAGAAAAGAATCGAGCTGCTGCCCTTTTGTTGCCAAGGATCTAAAACCATCCTCCAGTTGTGACTCAAATAAAAATAGCTACTTCATAGGAGAAAAAAGATATCCTTCTGATAACGTATATCAGTGACAATGTCACATGAAGTGTCCATCTCTGATTAATCCTGCAGCCAAACTTGAGCTCCACGGAGATCTGTCTATTCCTCTATTCATTTAGCATCATGTTTAAGTGTACACTGTGTCAGGAACTGAGTACAACTCCGGCCATGAATGACACATTTCTCGCTTTCAAGGAGTGAAGGAATTAGACCTTAAAATCCCAATATGTACATAATGTTATGGGTTACAGAAAAGAAGCACAGAGAAATCGGTTTATGAATCTGCCTTGTTTTACTTTCAATTTTGCTCATATCAATCCTCACAATGATAATGAATGTCTTCTGCTTTCATTGCCAACGAGAGAATTACGCTTCCTCCAGAATCCTGTTTAGGTCCAAAAGATTCCACCTTCTTAGCGAAGACTTCCTGGGCCATCCCCAAGCCATCGTAAGCGTAATATGTATCATTTGTTGCTCACGTACTATGTGCTAGGCCCTATTCATACCATACTTTTATTATCTTCACGTCTACACTTTGAAGGAGTGATTATTATGCCCACTTTGCAAATGAGAAAAACGAAGCTTAGTGAGGTTAAATAACCTCGACTTCTTCCTGCAGCTAAGTAATTGTGCCAGACTTGTAAAAAGGCCTGATTTCAAAGCCTGTTCTCATGAACACTGCACTTCATAGGGTACCATTGTGTTATTTTGAACTCTCTTAGCATTTGTCAACTGTATTATTCATTTATCCATTCACCAAGCATTAAGTGTCTATCATGGGGCCAGGTGTGGTGGCTCATGCCTGTAATCTCAGCATTTTGGGAGGCCGAGATGGGTAGATCACCTGAGGTCAGGAGTTTGAGACCAGCCTGGCCAACATGGTGAAACCCCATCTCTACTAAAAATACAAAAATTACTTGGGTGTAGTGGCAGGCACCTGTAGTCTGAGGCACAAGAGTCACTTGAACCTTGGGCGGCTGAGGTTGCAGTGAGCCGAGATCACGCCGCTGCACTCCAGCATGGGCGACAGAGTGAGACTGTTTAGAAAAAAAACAAGTCTGTCATGTACAAAATGACTTGTCATTACTGCCTAGGCTATTGTTTGTTTGTGGGGATTTGTGTGCATGCACGTGTGTGTGTGTGGGGGGGGTTGTCTTGCCTTCTCAACTTATAAACGTCTCTTACAGGTGAGGACTTTGAGGTAGGCCCAACTTACATTCAGCTGATCCCTAAATCTTTTTTTATTATACTTTGAAGTATGTCTCAGGCCTTTCTTCTTTTCCCTTGCCATGGCCAGTACCCTAACCCGCCATTTCTTGCCTTTTCTCCTATTGGTCTCTGAGCCTCAGTTCTCTTTTTTTCCCTTCAAAGATTCTTCCTTCCTGCAGCCCCAAGTTACATCTGTTCATATCATTTCTCTCACTCTCTCTCTCTTTTTTTAGAAGCTGGAGTGCAGAGCGATCTCAGCTCACTGCAACCTCCACCTCCAGAGTTCAAGCGATTCTCCTGCCTCAGCCTCCCAAGTAGTTGGCACTACAGGTGCACACCACCACGCCCAGCTATTTTTTGTATTTTTAGTAGAGATAAGGTTCGCCATGTTGGCCAGGATGGTCTCGACCTCTTGACCTCATGATCTGCCCACCTCGGCCTCAACATTTCTTTTTATAGCACTTATTTTTGCCTATGCTTTTTCATTAAAGTTAGTCTACATATACCCATAAAAGAGTTAACAAACAAAACAAAACCCTACTCATTGGTGTCCTGGGAACCATCCTTCCTCAGTCCCCCCTCACTCTGTCTAATTTTGAAATATTAAAGGATCCTCCAGGCTTGCCCTCACTCTTAAGTCATAGAGGTACTTTTTGATTCAGGCTGATATCCTAGTCTTCTTTTCATTTGGACCATTCACCAACCAACTGTGATTTATTTCAATGGCAAGCACTGGTCACAATAGCGAGACAAAAATCAAATCAGGTCACTGTAATGGCTTTCGCCAAATAGCAAATCCTTCCTCCTCTGCCTTCAATAGACAGAGGTACCTGGCAGCTTCAGAGGCTGGTTTTCCTCGGTCCTCACTAGCACGTCTATTGTTTTCTGCTTATTTCAGGGAAAGGTACTCATGTTTATCAGGCTTCAGGACTCAGTATTTTGTTGTAATTGGCTGTACTGGTCCCAGATCCCAAAGGTTGGAGCATATTTTTCATGGAGAACTCCCTGTCCAGGCCTACCTGTACTCTCTGTATTGAAGTGTTTTCATGCTAAGTAGGTTTTTTGTTTGTTTTGGGAGACAGCGTCTCGTTTTGTCACCCAGGCTGGAGTACAGTGGTTCGAACACCAGGCTGAAGTGCAGCCTCGATTCCCCAGGCTCAAGCTATGCCCTTGTTTCAGCCTCCCGAGTAGCTGGGACCACAGTCGAGCACCACCATATGCCCAGCTACTTTTTTTCTTTTTTTGACAGTGTTTCACTATGTTGCCCAGGCTGGTCTTGAACTCCTGGGCTCAAGCAATCCTCCCACCTCAGTCTCCTAAAGTGTTGGGATTATAGGCATGAACCACCATGCCTGGCTTAAGTAGATTTTTAAAAATGTTCTAATTTCTTCAAAATTAACCAGTGAAGAGCTGGGCACAGTAGCACACATGTATAGTCTCAGCTATCAGAAAGGCTGAGGAGGGAGGACTGCTTGAGGGCAGGAGCTCCAAGGCCTGGCTTGCTGCAGTCATGCCTGTGAACAGTTACTGCCCTGCAGCTTGAGCGACATAGTGACACCTCACCTCTAGAAAAAAAAAAAAGTGCTGCACTAAACAATTATCTTTTTCTCTTTTGTAAAAAATAATTTTTAATTAAATATCTTATCACTTTCCTCTGGCAAATTGCATTATTTATAATAATTAAAAAGTAGAAACAACTCAAATGTCCACCAACTGACAAACAGATGAATAACACATGACATAACTGTGCTAGGGAATATTACTCGGCCATAGAAAAATGAGTGAAATACTGTTACATGCTATAACAGGGATGAACCTTGAAAACATGCTGGGCCAGGCACAGTGACTCATATCTGTAATCCCAGCACTCTGGGAGTCCATGGTGAGAGGATCACTTCAGCCCAGGAGCTCAAGATCAGCCTCCCAAGTAGCTAGGACTGCAGGCACGCACCACCATACCTGGCTAATTTATCAATGTTTCTTTCTGAGGTGATGAAAATATTCCTAAATTGATTGTGATGATGGCTGTACCTACCTGTGAATGTACTACAAGCCATTGAATTGTGCATTTTAAGTGAGTAAATTGTACGATATGTGAATTATATCTCAGTAAAGCTGTTTTAAAAAGTGCTAAAATATGAAATTTTTTCCTTCCTTTGAGATCTTCCTGGGCTTGCAATGGTATTTTTATTTGCTATTTAATGTTGTTCTGAATAAAGAAAAATTTAAACTTAAAACTATTACCATGAATTTCTAATGTTCATCTTTGTGTTGTGCAATGCCAGTTTTAAATGAAAATATCAGAGTACTTAACGCATGCAGAATCACCAAAATTACACAATTTGTATATTGTAGCTTATACACACACACGTGTTTTGTTCTTACTAGAATAGTAGAAACACTGCACAAAACTAAGTCCACTGTTTTTATTTCACTTCTTGATTGCACATGTTCCTCTCAGCACTGTCTTCAGCTTGCTGATGAGTAGGAAGAACTGAAAGGGAAAGGAACTAAGAGCTGTTATCTTTCCCTTTCCTTATACGGCATCATTTTCAGTGTAAGTGGTTGGCTGATACAGGGATGCAACACAAGCAACAGTGAAAATGACGTGATTCCTTTGATAAGATGCCTTTGCTTTCTCTGTGCAATCAAAACAGGCTCCAGTTTGAATGGAAAACATGGCCTCTCAGGACTGTCAGTGCCTACTTAGTTGTGGACGTACATGCTAATCATGTACTTCCTTTGTGTCCGTCCACCAAATTCCCAGGCATTGTGGGTCTGTGTGGAATTCTGTGTTCATGGAGTAAATCTGGAGAGCCATATGCAGACAGATTTGGTAACAAAGACTGGAGGGCACTCATGTATCTTCTCTGCTCATGCCATTGTCCCGTCGAACATCACTTAAAAAATATAAGTTCAAAGGTAAAATTACTCAGAATTTCAAGATGGAGACAGCAGAGCGTTCAACAAAGTGCAGGGCTCTTCTGAGTGTGGACCCTGTGTAATTGCACAGGTTGCACACCTCTGAAACCAACACTGATTGAAATACTAGATTTCTAAATCATTTTAGATACATTTTTGGATAAGCAATGCATCTGAGGGCATAACAGGTCTTCAGTTCTAATCTTTCTTCCCAACTGAGTGACTGAGCAAATGATGTATTGTTCAGCAAGTTCTTGGAATTGAATAGGGTGTTTTCATTTCTTCCCTTATCCTGTCCTGACTTAAAAAAAAAAAAAAAAAACTGGAAGAAGGCGACGCCAAGATGTGTACACTGTGTCAGGAACTGAGTACAACTCCGGCCATGAATGGAGGAGGCAACAGCGGAATGCAGCTCCCAGTAAATGAGACGCAGAGGGCGAGAGGACTTCACGATTCCAAGTGAGGTGCTGGGTTCGTTTTGCGGGGACCGGAAGGACTCTGAAAATAGCCCAGGGAAGGAGCCAAAGTAGGGCGAGAGCCGCCCAGGGAGAATGAATCAAGACAGGGCGGGGCGCGTCCCCACCTGGAACTTGCAGCCAGCTCGGAGGGTCGGGGAACTTGACTCCCTCGGTGTTCTGATTCGGATCCTATGCTCACCTCATCCTTCCTGCAACCCACGGTCCACGAGAGCCCCGCTAGACCGAGGGACACTGTGGGTCGTCGATGCAAATCTGAGCTGCAGCTCCCGCCTGGTGCCACAAGTTGTCGCCTGGACCTGGGTGGAAGTTTGAACGAATGACAGTGGGACTAACAACCGTCCCACAGAAAGAGGCAGAGTTTAAAGCAGGAAAACAGGACATAAGGCCTGGCAGGCCCCACCCCCCGCAAAACTCAAACTGAAGCCGGCACCAGAGAGCTCGGCAGTGAATACACCAGTATGACCCCAACCGGGACAACTGGGCTCAGGGAAGGAGAGACGCCCTTGGGAAGGTGGGGCTAATCTCACCTGCAAACACACCCCGGGGGAAGTTCACCCACCCGGTAACCTGACTGAATCCGAGGCAGCCCAGCAGCGCCTCTACAGGCCAAAAAAAAATAGCTCCAACTGCAGTAGAAAGGACTTCCACGCAGAGATTTCTCCCGAAATCACCAATTAAGATCAAAGGGAGATAAATCCATGAAGATGGGGAAAAAAAATGGCACAAAAAGGATGAAACCTTCAAAGACCAGAACAGCTCTTCCCCTCCAAGGGATCACAACTCTTCATCATCAAGGGAACAAAACAAGACAGAAAATGAGTTTGACGAATTGACAGAAGCAGGCTTCAGAAGGTGGGTAATAACAAACTTCTCTGAGTTAAAAGACCATATTCTAACCCAATTCAAAGAAACTAAGAACCTGAAAAAAGGTTAGATGAAATGCTAACTAGAATAACCAGCTTCAAGAAGAATATAAATGACTTGATGGAGCTGAAAAACACAGCATGAGAACTTCACGAGGCATACACGAGTTTTAACAGCCGAATTGATCAAGAAGAAGAAAGGATATCAGAGACAGAGATCAAATCATTTGGTATTATCCTGATACCAAAACCTGGCAGAGACACAACTAAAAAGGAAAACTACAGGCCAATATCCATGATGAACATTGATGCAAAAATCTTCAATAAAATACTGGCAAGCTGAATCCAACAGCATATCAAAAATCTTATCCACCACAATCAATTAGGCTTCATCCTGGGGATGCAAGGCTGATTCAACATATGCAAATCTATAAACATAATCCACCACATAAACAGAACCAAAGACAAAAACCACATGATTATCTGAATAGATGCAGAGAAGGTACTCGACAAAATTCAACAGCCCTTTATGCTAAAAACTAATAGACTAGGTATCGATGGAATGTATCTCAAAATAATAAAAGTTTTTATGACAAACCCACAGCCGATATCATACTAAATGGGCAAAAACTAGAAGCATTCCCTTTAAAAACTGGCACTAGACAAGGATGCTCTCTCTCACCACTCCTATTTGATATAGTATTGGAAGTTCTAGCCAGAGTAATTAGGCAAGAAAAAGAAATAAAGTGTATTCAATTAGGAAAAGAAGTCAAATTGTCCCTATCTGCAGACAACATGATCGTATATTTAGAAGACCCCCATCGTCTCAGCCCAAAACCTCCTTAAGCTGATAAGCAACTTTGCGGGCTCTCTTTTGGTTCCATATGAAGTTTAAAGAGTTTTTTTCCAGTTCTGTGAAGAAAGTCATAGGTAGCTTGATGGGGATAGTGTTGAATTTATCAAGCTATCCATGACCTTCTTCACAGAACTGAAAAAAACCACCTTAAACTTCATATGGAACCAAAAGAGAGCCCACATAGCCAAGACAATCATAAGCAAAAAGAACAAAGCTGGAGGCATCATGCTACCTGACTTCAAACTATACTACAAGGCTACAGTAATGAAAACAGCATGGTACTGGTACCAAAACAGAGATATAGACAAATAGAACAGAACAGAGGCCTTGGAAGCAATGCCACACATCTACAACCATCTGATCTTTGACAAACTGGACAAAAACAAGCAATGGGGAAAGGATTCCCTGTTTAATAATTGTGTTGGGAAAACTAGCTAGCCATATGCAGGAAGCTGAAACTGGACCCCTTCCTCACACCTTATACAAAAATTAACTCCAGATGGATTAAAGATTTAAACATAAGAACTAACTCCATAAAAACCCTAGAAGAAAACCTAGGCAACACCATCCAGGACATAGGCACAGGCAAGGACTTCATGACTAAAACACCAAAAGCAACAGCAACAAAAGCCAAAATAGACAAATGGGATCTAATTAACCTTAAGAGCTTCTGCACGGCAAAAGAAACAATCATTAGAGTGAACCAGCAACCAACAGAATGGGAAAAAAATTTTGTAATCTACGCATCCGACAAAGGGCTAATATCCAGAATCTACAAAGAACTAAAGCAGATTTACAAGAAAAAAACAAACCCATTCAAAAATGGGTGAAGGATATGAACAGACACTTTTCAAAAGAAGACATATATTTGGCCAACAAACATATGAAAAAATGCTCATCATCACTGGTCATTAGAGAAATGCAAATCAAAACCACATTGAGATACCATCTCATGCCAGTTAGAATGGCAATCATTAAAAATTCTGGAGACAACAGATGCTGGAGAGGATGTGGAGAAATAGGAACACTTTTACACTGTTGGTGGGAGTGTAAATTAGTTCAACCATTGTAGAAGACAGTGTGGCGATTCCTCAAGGATCTGGAAATAGAAATTCCATTTGACCCAGCAATCCCATTACTAGGTATATACCCAGAGGATTATAAATCACTCTATTACAAAGACACATGCACATGTATGTTCATTTCGGCGCTGTTTACGATAGCAAAGACCTGGAACCAACCCAAATGCCCATCAATGATAGACTGGACAAAGAAAATATGGCACATATACACAGTGGAATACTATGCAGCCTTAAAAAATGACAAGTTCATGTCCTTTGTAAAGACATGGATGAATCTAGAAACCATCATTCTCAGCAAACTGACACAAGAATAGAAAACCAAACACAGCGTATTTTCTCTCATAGGTGGGTGATGAGCAATGAGAACACTTGGGCACAGGGAAGAGAACAACACTCACTGGGCTGGGTGTGGGGGTGGAGGAGAGGGGAGGGGAGGGACAGCAGAGGGCAGAGAGGAAGGGTAGGGATAACACTGGGAGAAATGCCTGATGTAGGCAATGAAGGGGAGGGTGGGGGATGGAGACAGCAAACCACCATGGCATGTATGTACCTATGTAACAATCCTTCAGGAAGCAGGATGTGCACATGTACACCATAGCCCAAAATACAATTTAAAAAAAAACCAAAAAGAAATTTTTTTGTGGTACATAGTAGGTATATATATTTATGGGATACATGAGATATTTTGATACAGGCATGCAATGCAAAATAAACACATCATGAAGAATATAAAAAAAAACAAAACTGGAAGAGTGAATTGCTGAGTCATTTTGCTCATTTTGTCAAAGTGGAGAACAGATGGCCCTGTTCAAAAGCTTTTAACCCCAAGAGGGGCTGTGGTTGACAGGGAACAAGGGAGGGGTTGAGCCGTTGGATGTTGCTGGGAGCCATTCGGCATGCATGTAGTTCAACAGGGCATGTATCTGATCCAGATGTACTTTAGGTAAACCAGGAGAGATCTGATACAGGGCTCTTCAACCTCCTAACCCTAAGAAGCGCAGCAGATCATCAGAATAAATGGATAGAAAGATAGTTGGTAAATTAAAATTGCAAATGCTCAATGATAATAAATATTGCTTTTTGTCTACATGTCATTTAATGGCCTAATAAAGGTAATTTATACAGATTGCCTAAGAGAAATATTTAAATAATAAGTTATTTATGATACTATTTAACCAGAAAAATAGTTTAATCAGATTCATAAAGGTAAAACACAGAACACTTCTAAAGTATTTTATAACTATGATAGCAATAAAAGCTCAAAAATATTTACTGAATGTAGAGTTAGAGAAAAGAACCAGATTTTGAAGAAATGTAAACTCTAAGCTGTGGTGATGGGCTGCTAGATGCTGCTGAATGCAGTAAATTCTACCATCCATTGTTCTATCAGTAAGAAATGCCTGTAATCTGAACAACTCCCTTTTTAATCCAGTACTATATAATTATTATAGGATTTCATATATGACCCTAGGACTCATGTAGTAATTCATAATTTTTAAATGGTCACATTGCATTCTTTTTTATTTCAATAATATTATCACAGGTCAGTGCTTCCAGTGCTTTGAAGACTTACTTTCTAGAATATCTTATTTATGATGTACACATGGTATTCGATTATCAATATATCCTATTCTCTGATCAAATATAAAAACTCTAGTAAAGATTTTATTTACTCAATTTCTAGATTAAGATTTCTAAATTTCTCTATATCTCAAAAACGTATTTCTGCTTTTCAAAAAAGCTTTTCATTATTGTCAAATAAATGTAATACTTTTGTTTGTTTTTCCATACCTCTGCCCTTTTACAGTTATAAAATTCGCTTTCGTTGCTTTCGCATGCCATAAGCCTTGTACCAAAACAATGTACTCTTTTTTTTTTTTTTTTTTTTTTTTTTTCCTGAGGCGGAGTTTCGCTCTTGTTACCCAGGCTGGAGTGCAATGGCGCGATCTCGGCTCACCGCAACCTCCGCCTCCTGGGTTCAGGCAATTCTCCTGCCTCAGCCTCCTGAGTAGCTGGGATTACAGGCACGCGCCACCATGCCCAGCTAATTTTTTGTATTTTTAGTAGAGACGGGGTTTCACCATGTTGACCAGGATGGTCTCGATCTCTTGACCTCGTGATCCACCCGCCTCGGCCTCCCAAAGTGCTGGGATTACAGACGTGAGCCACCGCGCCCGGCCCAGATGCAAGTAAAAATTTTATCCCTGTACAGATGGTTAATATACTACTGATTGGTAAAGGGAGGTGGAAGCATGAGAAATACAATCCCAGACCAATTTTCATGGCATTGTTTAAGCATAGAACAATCAGAAAGCCCACGTGGGACCTTCTTCTCCATTAAGAATACTCAGTGCATGAAAAGATGCATCAGCCTTTTGAAATCATGGTGCATCTAGCTTTGTTGTTTTCTTAAGAAAACTATTTATTAACTAATGCTAGAAAGATATAGTTTTAACTTCTCTCTCAGTTAAACTTCTTGTGCATAAAATTATAGAAATCAAAGTTTTTCCTACACCTACTCTCTTATTTGCTTTATTTGAATTGTATGAATTCCCATGGTATTGGGCTTTGTATTCAGGAAACAGCTTTATCATTAATGCCATTAATCCAAGATTTATGTAAAAATTTCTTTATCTAAAAGAAGAAAGTCTATGTTAGCAATCTAAGAACCTATCAATAACGGATGCCAGCACTGATCATCAGTGAGCTGGGAAGCTGCATTGGAAACAATGACACCAAAGAAAAATGATGGACTTTCTTTTTTATCAACCAGACTGATAGACTGAGGAAATGCTAAGGATCCAATGTTTCCTTATTAGAGTAGAGAAGTTGACAAAAATTTTCCATTGTCGCCTTGTGGATAAGATATTACAGTGTAAGCAGGATGATGGTGTCTTAAATGACTTCATAGTCCATGGAACACTGTACCCAGAGGGTATCTACCAATCGGGAGGGACTTTTCTAGTAAAGCATCCTGGGCAAGTACTTGGAATTGCAAATTGCCTTTTTTTCTGAGACAGAGTCTTACTCTGTCACCCAGGCTGGAGTGCAGTGGCAGAGTCTCAGCTCACTTCAGCCTCCACATCCTGGGTTCAAGCGATTCTCCTGCCTCAGCCTCCTGAGTAACTGAGACTACAGGCGCGCGCCACCACACCCAGCTAATTTTTTGTATTTTTAGTAGAAACAGGGTTTCACCATGTTAGCCAGGATGGTCTCCATCTCCTGACCTCATGATCTGTCCACCTTGGCCTCCCAAAGTGCTGGGATTACAGGCATAAGCCACCGTTTTAAGACTTATATCAGTGATATAGATCATCATTTTGAAGATATATAATTTTTTTTCTTTTTTTTTTTTTCTTAGAGACAGAATTTCGTTCTTGCCCAGGCTGGAGTGCAGTGGTGTGATCATGGCTCACTGCAACCTTGAACTCTTGGGCTCAAGCAATCCTCCTACCCCAGCCTTCTCAGTAGCTAAAATTATAGTTGCACACCACCATGCCTGGCTAATCTTTTTTGTATTTTTGTAGAGTCAGGGTCTCATTGTGTTGCCCAGGCTGGTCTTCAACTCCTGGCCTCAAGCAACCCTCATGCCTCAGCCTCCCAAAGTGCTGGAATTACAGGCATGAGCCACTGCTCCCAGCCTAAAAGACTAGTTCTATAAAGTATAACTCTTTATTCAAGCAAAATCATCATAAAAGAAAAAGATATAAGTAGATAAAAATGGAATGGCTCTGGTGAAGAAGAAGGGTGAACAAGGCACTTCTACACGTCTTTAGGTCTTTCCAAAGTTCAGTTAGAGAACTCGAGGTTAATCATATTGGCTAACTTTTACTGGGAGTCGCTAGGTGCTACGCGTTGTGCTAAGAACTTTACAATCGCTTAGCTCATATAATTATTACCACCACCGCTTCCTATGAGAAACAATCCCTTATTAGCTCAATTTTACAGGTAAAGAATCTAAAAGTCAAGAGTTAAGGTAATTGTTCACGGCCACATGGTAGTAAATAATGGAGCGGGACTTGAACCCAGGCTTTCCTGATTCCAAAGCTCAGGCTCTTTAACTGCTGTGGTATTAGGCCTTCTATGAAAGCATTCAGGTTACAGGTGTCAAATGTTGGGCAGTGCAGTAGGGTGAGAGGAATAATAGTGGCATTGCACTCATTCAAAGCAGCCCAATCCTCAAAACACAGCAACAAGCCAAGGCACACTGGCTTGCTCTCTATCTGCTCTCCAATCTCTTATCTCCATCTATTACCTCCTTCTGCCCTTCTCAACTACTGATCTGTGCCTCTCTCAGTCTGTGGGATCCTTTGATCCAAGTTGACACCTTGTGGTTAAACACAGGCTTCGCCCTGCAACGTTCCCATTGCCTCTCTGATTGAATCTGACACTTGCTTCCGCTTCTCAAGGAGCCCACACATCTGTTTTCAGTGTTGTGATGCCCCAGGTGTGGCCACCAGAAACCCAGATGTGGACAACAGTTGCTACCATGAAAATTCAAAGTGAACATCAAATGCATTTTGGTGTTTTTACTTAGAACAAAAACACAAGACACTTACATATGAGGTGAAATTGAGTATTCTAGTTCCCACACTTATGTGTGAACTTCCTAATAATTTACTAACTTGAGCAAAAGTATTTCAACATTGCTTTGAAAAGGAAAAGTTAGTTATTCTATACTGACATGTAGTCATGAAAAAATACTTTTAAGAAATGTGAGAAACGTAACTGCTTATTTCCTTCTGTCACACACTATATATGTTATATATATACTGTTTGTATATGTGTTAATATGTGTGTATATGTATAGGTACATATATAGTCTATATAGTACATATATGCTATATAGTCATCTCAAATACAACAGACATTTAATATTTGTGTAAAATTAAATGTATAGAACACATCTTGCTGTAACATTCAGCAAGAACACATACAAAGAAAAATACTTTGTCTTTCAAAAGGAGTTAGAAAAAACATTTTCACACTGATCCTTCCAACGTTCTCTCCATGACATGGTCCAAATGAACCATGAGTTCAAAGAAGAATCTGTATTGCTGCAGGAGGCTGGTCTTGGCTCTCATCACATCAGCCTCCTAGAAAGGAGTCCTACAGAGGGCCAAGGAGATGAGGCAAGCAGATTGCATCTACCTCCATGTCGTTCAGACCCCGTGGTCATTCATAACTTTCTGGCAATGATTTTTCACACGTCTTTAGGCTCCTGTGTCCACCATAGGATCAAATACTCCTATAATTCCCTAAACCCAAGAAAATGCCTGCATCTCTGGAGAAATTTTGAAGTAGAGAAATACTGCTATTTGTTTGCCAAATCCCAGCTTTGATAGTTTCTGTTGGGGTTTCAGATTGCATAATCAGTAATATTTCCAGAGCTTGGAACTAATTAAGAGAAGGACGCAAGAGTCAAGTCAAGATCAAAATACCACTTTAATTATGATAAAGGGTAGTTTGGAGGATGTGGTTTAGCAGCAGAACTGTACAGACTGGCCCACCCACTCGCAGGCAAACCTGGGTGACCCTGGGGCTATCCCTGTACAATTTGGTGTAGAGGAGAAGCACAGAATGCATGTATTCCCTGTGGGAGGGCAGATGCCAAAGAGAAACAGAGAGGGAACATGCTCCTCTTCCTTAACATCAGGAGTGGAAGGGGAAACAGTCTGAGGCAAGCATGTATACAGACTCTGGCAGTAGTCAATGGCCTGACCATCAGGGGCTGACCAGGGTCTTGAGGATTGGAGACAGAGGCATGTGTAAAGACAGGAGAGAGTAGGCTCCAAGTGTGAAGGTTTTTGTGTCATATGTTAATGACCACCAGAAGCAGCCACCACAGGAGAATTCCTAAAGAAAGTAGACAAAATTTCTTGGCTAGTTGATGTTCGCCAGCCCTTGCCACTGTCAATCCCAGGACGGACACAATGGGCACATGAACAGAGTGTCTATGGTAGAAGAAATGAAGGCTATGTATTGACCCAGAAGCATGGACTCCCACTTCCCAGGGCCAGTCTGGCTATTACGACCTCTTGATGTTCAAATTGTCAGCAGTATAGACCAACACTGGGGTCCTCGAGGAGGCCACCCTAAGGGTCCCTTCCATCCTAGGAGGGCCAGCAGTTCATCCTCACAGAGTAGATACTCATTCCAGACATGGGTTTGGGTTGCCTTTCTTGTCCACAGAGCCTCAGCCAGCATGATTTTCTGGAGGCTTCTGGAAAGCTCGATCCACAGACATGAAATTCCATCCAACGTTGTCTCTGACCAGGGAATCTATTTCATAAGGAAGAGATGTGGGTCTGGGCCCATGCCTCCATTTCCTGATTGAATAGGATAGTCATGACTGTAAACAGTGGTGCTTACCATGAATTGATCACAACCAGTTACAGATTTATTTATTCCTTCTCCACTCCCACTGCTTTACCTGACTAGCCTTAAAAAAGATGAAGAGAAAAAAGGAAGTAATGTAGGCTTTCCATTTTTCACTTGGCATTGCCTGAGTAGACATTGTGAAGTTGCTACATTTTGATCTTATGTGCTGTTGTAGATTGAATTGTGAACCTCCGAAATATGTATGCTGAAGTCCTGACCCCCAGTATGACAGCATGTGACTATATTTGGAGACAAGGCTTTTGAAGAGGTAATTAAGGTAAAATGAGAGCATGTGGGTCCCATAATCCATGACTAGGTGTCCTTATAATAAGAGGAGATTGGAACATAGATATACACAAAGGACACACCACGTGATGACAAATAGAGAAGATGGCCATCTACAAGTCAGTGAGCAAGGTCTCAGAATGAAGTCAACCCTGCTGACCTTCCCTCTTTTTTTTTTTGTTTTTTTTGTTTTTTGTTTTAAGGAAGGCAGACTGCTACATGCGGCACCTATTTGGATCTGCCTGGAGTTCTGGGAGATCTGACGTAAGTTCCTACATTTTCTTACAAAAAGACCTTGAGAGCTTATTTGGAGGTTCTAGCAAAACTCAGAAAGAGCACAAGTATTCTTATATCCTTGACCAAAGCACAGTTATATCCCTTGCTAGACCCTGATGAAAGTCCCTTGGTTTATCAGAAGTTATCAAATCAGCTATCTTAAAAACCCAGAAAAAGCACAGCTACTCTTATAGCCTTGACCAAGGAACAGTCCTCCTCGATCAGCATGCAGCTTCAGGAGGGACATACATGGAGCGGTGAGGAAGCGGACAGTCACTGAGCCAGTCAGATCAGCTGAGTCAACCCTGGGGACACTGGGGTAACAGATGTTGCAGCCAATTGCCCTCACATCCCGTGCCCACATCTTGATTTCAGACTTCCAGCCTCCAGAACTGTAAGAAGATAAATTTCTGTTGTTTCAGCTACCCAGTCTGTGGTACTTGTTATGGCAGCCCTAGCAAACTAATACACATGCTAATTTAATAATAACTAGCATTTATAGTTGGATTTACAGCTTACAAAACACTTTTTTGAATCTCATAAAAATCCCAGTGGTTGATAGGATGCTATCATTTTCATTTAGGAAACTGAGGACATGGGAAACCCTCACTATACAGGGATCACACAGTAAGAGGCAAATTAGGTTTTGAACCCAAATATTTTGATTCCAACCCCTGTCTGCCAAGTGAGTCCTCTGTTTAAAACCCTCAGTGACAGCCAGGCATGGTGGCTCATTCCTGTAATCCCAGCATTTTGGGAGCTTGAGGCGCGCAGATTACCTGAGGTCAGGAGTTTGAGACCAGCCTGGCAAACGTGGTGAAACCCTGTCTCTACTAAAAATACAAAAATTAGCCAGCTGTGGTGGTGTGCACCTGTAATTCCAGTCACTAGAGAGGCTGAGGCAGGAGAATCACTTGAACCTGGGAGGCAGAGTTTGCAGTGAGCTGAGATTGCACCACTGCACTCCAGCCTGGGCGACAGAGCAAGACTCCGTCAACAACAACAACAACAACCCCTCAGTGGCTTTCCATTGCCCAAACTGTTTCCTGAGAATGACATGCAATGTCCCTTACATGCCAGTGCAACCTAGCCTTCCCGTTCCATCTACCATCATTCACTTCCTTTCAACTCATGCTTTATCAGTATGGAATTAGTCAGCACTCTTCATAAATCATATTCACCTTACTTTCTCGTGCCATTGTGTGAGCTGTTTCTCCAGCTGAGAGGCCTTCTCTGCTTTCTCAACTTGACAAATTACTGGGCATGCTTCAAATGCCCAACTCAAATATTACCTTCCCTGTGAACCACATTATGACTTTCTCTGTGCTCCCATATTTTGTATGTATTTTTACTATTGCACTTATGAGGTAGGAAGACAAATTAACAGAGTGGAAAGGACTAGGGCTTTGGAGCCAGGCACACATAGGATCAAATCCTGACTCTGCCATGTTTCATTCAATCCAATAGCTTTTATTGAACATGAATTACATGAAAAGCACTGAGCCATGTTCCAGGGATACAAAGATGACAAAGCTGTTCTCGCCTGAAAAACTACAATCCTAATGCAATATACTTGAGGGTTCAGACAAATCGTACGTTAAAAGTTTGAGAGACAAGAGCAGTATACAAAGGAGAGCGAAAGAAAGGCAGGGTAAATACTGTTATGTTGTAGTTATTTCTGTGTTTCTGTCTTTCCTACTTAAACTTGGGAGCTCCGTAAGGTCCAGGAAGTCTTATTCATCTTTTTTTCATTAATGTTGGTTGAATGAGATCATGAATATATGGAAGGCTGAGAATGTGTTTCAGGATCTTGTCTATTCTAAGACCAAGGTAAGAAGATTAAGGAACCAAAGAAACTATAACAGCCCTAAAAAACTTGTAAAAACATTCCCTTTCTAAACTAGTAGAGCTGGGCATGGTGGCTCATGCTTGTAATCCCAGCACTTTGGGAGGCCAAGGCGGGTGGTTCACTTGAGGTCAGGAGTTTGAGACCAGTCTGGCCAACATGGTGAAACTGTCTCTACTAAAAATACAAAAATTAGCCAGGTGTGGTGGTGGGCACCTGCAGTCCCAGCTATTCGGGAGGCTGAAGCACGAGAATTGCTTGAACCTAGGAGCCGTAGGTTGCAGAGAGCCGAGATCTTGCCACAGCACTCCAGCCTGGGCAACAGACCTTCTCAATAAATAAATAAATAAATAAAATTAGTAGAACAAATAAGGCTCCCTGAGGTGATGTATGTCCCTTGATTTATCAAAAGTTATCAAATCTGCTACCTTAAAAAACTCAGAAAGCAGGCTAGGCACAGTGGCTCACACTTGTAATCACCTGAGGCCAGGAGTTCGACACCAGCCTGGCCAGCATGGCGAAACTTCGTCTCTACTAAAAATACAAAAGTTAGCCTGACATGGTGGTGACGCCTGCAACCCCAGCTGCTTGGGAGGCTGAGGCACGAGAATCTCTTGAACCCAGGAGGCGGAGGCTGCAGTGAACCAAGATTGTGACATTACGCTCCAGCCTGGGCGACAGAATGAGACTCTGTCTCAAAAAAACCAAAGTAAAACAAAAAAGCCCCAACAACTCAGAAAGCAACAAGTCTGGGACAGGTGGATTTTGATATGAAAAAGAGGAATAGTAAATTTAATCCAAATTTCCTGATATTTTTCCCTTTCAACAATTATCAATGCCTTATTACAGAGAATTTTAAACATGTATTTAACTAAGAAGTTGGTCAATGATAGAAAGCTATAAGATCAATGTGTCAGAAACTCCCACGCCTTTTTTTTTTTTTTTTTTTTTTTTTTACCATTGTGGCAACCCTTAAGGAGGATCCTGGGAACATAGTAAAAAACACTGCTTTAATATATTCTATAAATACCATGCACTTAAATGGAAGCTTCTAAGTCTTCAACAATCATTGTTTTTAGCACCAAAAAAAAAAAAGATTATGAGATAAATACACATTGGTCTTCAAGGTCAGATTCTCTTGTAACAATCCCAAGCTATTAACTGTGAGAGTTAATTGTCATTTAAGAGTTAACTTGTAATTTAAGCACATTTTAAATAGCTTAACAAATCTTTGTCCAGTGAAGCATTCCTAGAGGAGATGCCATACCTCTAGGTTAATCCGAAAGGTTCTCAGCTATATGTGCAATATGAATTTATGCTCCAAATTACCAAATCCAGATTCTACTTTTCACCATTCCATTGATTTTTTTTTCAGTTTGTATGCAGATTCTGCCAAGCAGGTGGTCTGTAGCTCGCAATTGACAACACCTACCAGCTGTTAAGTTTACACATTGCTCCAATTTAAATGCTTAATTGCTCTCACTGCACTCAATTTACAGCTCATAGACCCCTCCCAGATGGCCCCCAAACCTCTTTGCCAACGATAGATTCTAAAGTTAAATGAACCGTAGTGTCCCTAGGTAGAAAATCACATATCTGAATAATCTTACACTCTTTGAATGTTTATAATTATTTGTTAGAAAAAAATTAACATCTGAGGGTTTTCTTTTTTATTTTACATTTATTTTTAATTTTTCGAGACAGAGTCTTGTGCTCTTGGCCAGGCTGGAGTGCAGTGCTGCAACCATTGCTCACTGCAGCCTCAACCTCCGGGTCTCAAGCAATCCTCCTGCCTCAGCCTCTCAAGTAGCTGGGACCACAGGTGTGTGCTACCACACCTGGCTAATTTTCTACTTCTTTGTAGAGACAGGGTCTCACTATGTTGCCCAGGCTGGCTTTGAATTCCTGGGCTCAAGTGATCTTCCCGCCTCAGCTTCCCAAAGTACTGGAATTACAGGTGTGAGCCACCTTGCCCAGCCTAAGGGTTTTATTTAAGTTAGCTTTGGAGAGAAATAAAAGGTTCAACAACTGTCATATCTTCCACTAATCCCTTAACATACTTGTCTTTGAAACTGGAACCGAAGGTTGTTACCTACCCTTAGATTTGTATAGTGTCCTGGATGACAGGGAGGATAAAGGAAATATTAAATATTTTGTGTTCAATGCCTATATCATTACACACTGTCCCAACGTCAATGGTATCTAACTAAGATAAAGAATAGAGGTACTGTAAATGTGGTAGTCTGGTGGGAGAGTCTGTGAAGGCTCTTCTACTGTCTGCCTGCCCCCTTACCTGGGAAGCTGAATGGTGATTTTGAAAGAGCTCATCTCATTCAACTCTCTCTTTTTATAGATGAGGACACGGAGTCCCAGAAAGCTCAAGTGGATTGCCTAGCCGGTGAGTGAGGCGGGGCAGGACCAGGATCTCAACTTATGGCTTCTTAGAAATCATCTTAATCACTTGATCACCCCAGGGTATCCCCGTTTGTTGCCATCAGAGTTAGAAAGGAGAAAAGGCGGGATTCAAGTAAGTCTTTCTTAAACCTCTACAAGATACAGAAATAAATTTTTATTCAACCAATGATGTATACCCAGGTGCTTTCTGCTTTAAGCCAAACCGTATATGAAAACAGAGATTTACATGAGGCTAAAGTACAGAGTTCTTCTTGACTTAATTAAAAAAGATTCATTATTGGATTTCCTTAAATATCTAGTACTCCTAGTGAATTTTTAAGTTCACTTATGCCAGCCTCAAAACACACATTACGTAAATTAATGTATTTATGCATTTTAATTGATTAGCAAGTGTTTACAAAGTACCTAACACTATGCCCGTGCCATACAATTTTTAAAAATAATAAGTTCACTATAAGCCATGCTCCTGGCTAACAGAAAGTTTACATCCCTGTGTGGGCACAAGACAAATGAAACGACCTGAAAAAACAAAACAGTATATAATGAAGGGTTAAATGGTACAATATGAAAGGCAATGTATAATAAAGGAAAAAAGACAAGTAAAACACTTTACAAAATTCAAACATCTCTGAACTCATTTTATTTGCGTGTTTTTCTTTTTGTTCATGGGCTAGCAAACAGAAACAGGTTAAGGGCAATATAGATGAGAACTGTCCTTTACTCTCTTTGAAATACAGTCATTAGAGAGGTTTCTAAGTTTTGACACCTCCTAGTGGTAACTGTCCGACTGCACTTAATGTTCTGTAACAATTTTTGTTGCCAAAAAACGGTGGGGAAAACTTTAATTTAAATCTGCTTTTCAAAGTTTTCTTTAAATAAGAGAGGCTGAATGTAGTGGTCAAGCACATAATCTCTGAGCTAGACTGTGTCAGTCTGAACGTCAGCTTTGCCACTTACTAGCTATTTGAGCCTGGGCAAGTGTTCCCTCTCTGCGAAATGGGAATAATAGTAGTACTTTCTTTATGACATTATAATGAGGATTAACTCAGTGAATACTTGAAAAGCAACTAGAATAGTGCATATCACATAGTAACCATAATACAAATGTTTGCTAAATAAATTAGAACAAATCACAATGAAGACATTCTTATATTTAGGTTATACTGACGATCATTTACATTTTTGCTAACTTGGGAAAATTATTTAACTTCTCTGAGCCTTGGGTTATTTAATAATGAACAATTGGCCAGGTGCTATAGCTCACACCTGTGATCCTACCACCTTGGGAGGCCAAGATGGAAGAATCTCTTGAGCCCAGGAGTTTGCCACCAGCCTAGGCAACATGGTGAAACTACATCTCTACCAAAAAAGTACTAAAATTAGCAGGTGTGATGGCATGCACCTGTAGTCCCAGCTGCCCCAGAGGCTGAGGTACAAGGATGGCTTGAACCCAGGAGGCAGAGGTTGAATTGAGCTGAGATCTCAACACTGCCCTGCAGCCTGGGCAACAGAGCCAGACCCTGTTTCAAAATAATAATAGCAATAATAATAAAACAACTATGTGTCAGTAACTTTTTCAAAAATAGATTTTCTTTTCTTTTTCTTTTAAAAAATATATATATATATATATATATATATTTTTTTTTTTTTTTTTTTTTGAGACGGAGTTTCGCTCGTTACCCAGGCCGGAGTGCAATAGCGCGATCTCGGCTCACCGCAACCTCCGCCTCCCGGATTCAGGCAATTCTCCTGCCTCAGCCTCCTGAGTAGCTGGGATTACAGGCACGCGCCACCATGCCCAGCTAATTTTTTTTGTATTTTTAGTAGAGACGGGGTTTCACCATGTTGACCAGGATGGTCTCGATCTCTTGACCTCGTGATCCACCCGCCTCGGCCTCCCAAAGTGCTAGGATTACAGGCTTGAGCCACCGCGCCCGGCCTAAAAAATATTTTATAAAGATAGGGTCTCACTGTATTGACCAGGATGGTCTCAAACTCTTGGTCTCAAGCAAATCTCCCACCTTGGCCTCCCAAAGTGCTGGGATTACAGGTGTGAGCCACTGTGACTGGTCAGATTTTATTTTCTAGAACAGTTTTAGATTTATAGAAAAACTGAATTTTGAGGAGTACTGGTCAAGGGTTTTGGAGAATGTTCTCCAATTGGAATTTGATGTTTTTCTTGTCTTAGATTGGGCTGATGAGGTCCCAGGAGGAAGATCATAGAGGCAAAGTGCCATTTTTATCACTTCATATCCCTAGACATACTATCATCATGACTTAGGACTGCTGATGTTGACCTCGATCACTAGCTGAGGTGGTTTTTGTCAGGTTTCTCCACTGTAAAGTTATTCTTTTTCCTCTCTTTCCATAATCTTTGGAGGGAAGACACTACATGCAGCCCACACATAAGGAGTGGATGTATGCCCCCTTCTTAGGGGTCAGAGTATCTACGTAAATTATTTGGAATTCTTCCGTATGGACAATTTGTCTCTCCACCCCCACACACACCCTTATTAATTTATTCAGTTATGTATTCATAACATTATTAACTCATGGATGCTGCTTTTATACTTTAGGTCATAATTCAATATTACTTTTATTTTCATTTTTTTGCTCAAATTGTTCCCCTTTGGTCATCGGGAGCTCCTTCAGTTGGCTCTTACACCCCCTTTGACATAATCCAACAACATGATTTCTTTCTAGCATTTCCTTACTTTTTGGCACTGCAGCATGCTCTAGGCACATCTTGTGTCTTTCCTGCCCCAGTTCTAGAATCAGTGATGTCTCCAAAAAGCCCTTAGATCCTTTTATTAGATAATGGTATTAGGAACCAAGATCTGGATGGTAGGTGTCTGTGTGCTAAAGAATATGCTAGGTCTTTTAGGACTTCTCAGCTAACAGATCAAATAAATATATGGGTGTATACTAACCAGTGTATTTGCATCTATCCATACAAATTTTTATATGGGTCAGGTGCAGTAGCTCATACATGGAATTCCAGCTACTCAGAAGGTTGAGGCAGGAGGATTGCTTGAGGCCAGGAGTTTGAGACCAGCCTGGGCAACATAGAGAGACCCATCTCTAAAAAATTAAAAATAAATTAGCTGGATGTGGTGGTGCATGCCTGTAGTCCCAGCTATTCAAGAGGCTAAGGCGAGAGCGTCACTTTGAGCCCAATATTTCAAGGCTGCAGTGAGCTATGATCACACCACTGCACTTCAGCCTGGCCAACAGAATAAAACCCTGTCTCTTAAAAAAAAAAAAGTACATATATATATATATATATATAAAGTTAAATACGAGTTCTTACTAATGTGTCCAACTTTAATCCATTACTATGTGGATCTTCCAGCTTCTTCTCCTTGCTTATCTGTATATTCCCACTCCAACAGTGAGAAACCTGGCTCCCACAGTCTGCCATCTATTTACACAATTGTTTCATTCCAGGACACATGCACAGCGGTAGCAGAATTGTTAACTCATGCCCTCAAATGAAACAACTTTATCAACTGAAGCAGTATTCTTTTTTAAATTTATTTTTATTTCAATAGCTTTAGAGGTACAGGTGGTTTTTGGTTACGTGGATAAATCGTGTAGTGGTGAAATCTGGGCGTTTTGTATACGCATCACCTGAATGGTGTGTAGCGTACCCAACAGGTGTTTTTTTCTCCCCGCTCTCCTACCCTCCCCCACTTCTGAGTCTCCAGTGTGCATTATACCACTCTGTATGCCTTTGCATACCCATAACTTAGCTTCCACTTATAAGTAAGAACATATGGTGTTTGGTTTTCTATTTTTGAGTTACTTCACTTAGAATAACGGCCTTCAGTTCCATCCAAGTTGCTGCAAAATACATTATCTTGTTCTTTTTATGGCTGAGTAGTATTTCATGGCATATGTATATTACGTTTTCTTTATCCCCTCATCTGATCATAGGCACTTAGTTTGATTCCATATCTTTGTAATTGTGAATTGTTCTGCAATAAACGTATCCACACAGGTATCTTTTTTTTTTCAGACAGACTCTTGCTCTGTCGCCCAGGCTGGAGTGTAGTGGTGTGATCTCAGCTCACTGCAACCTCCGCCTCCTGGATTCAAGCAATTCTGCCTCACTCAGCCTCCTGAGTACCTGGGATTATAGGCGTGTACCACTACACACAGTTAAATGTATTTTTGGTAGAGAGGGGGGTCTCACCATGTTGGCCAGGCTAGTCTCAAACTCCTGACCTCAGGTGATACACCTGCCTTGATCTCCCAAAGTGCTGGGATTATAGGCGTGAGCAAGTGTGCCCAGCCACATGTCTTTTTTATGTAGTGGCTTCTTTTCCTTTGAGTAGATACCTAGTAGTAGGATTCCTGGATCAAATGATAGATTTACTTTGAGTTCTTTGATAACTCTCCATACTTTTTTCCATAGAAGTTGTATTTACACTCCCACCAATAATGCACAAGCATTCCCTTTTCACCACATCTGCGCCAACATCTATTGTTTTTGACTTTTTCAAATGGCCATTCTGACTGGAGTAAGGTGGTATCTCACTGCGGTTTTAATTTGCATTTGCCTAATGATGAGCGATATCGTGTATTTTTCTTATGTTTGTTTGGCCTTTTGTATATCTTTTTTGAGAAACGTCTATTCATATCATTTTCCTTGTTTTTAGTGGGATTATTTGTTTGATTTTTGCTGATTTGTTTGAGTTCCTTATAGATTGTGGCTATTAGTCCTTTGTCAGATGTGCAGTTCCCAAACATTTTCTCTTTCTAAAGGTTGCCTTTTTACTCTGTTGATTATTTATTTTGCTATACAGAAGCTTCGTTGTTTAATTAAGTCCTATTTATTTTCGTTTTTATTGTATTTTTAAAGAAGTGTTCTTACATGCTTTTAGTGTGTAATTTCTTTTGCCTTTAGTTTTAAAGATTCCACTTATTTCCATAGTAACTTTAGGCCAGTATGTGATCCCTGCTTCCTTCAGCGAGGCTGTTTCATACATCTTTAACACAGTTAGATGTTACTGCCATGGTCTGCTTCCCTTCCTGGAACTCTCCTACCTCCTGAATGACTTTACTTAATCTGCATACATTATGGTTCACTCTTTGTGTTGTACAGTTCTATGGATTTTGACAAATGCATAATGTCATGTTTCCACCATTACAGTATCATACCAAATAGTTTCTCCTTCCTAAATATCTCCTGTGCTTCATCTTCATAATGAACCCCCATTCTGAACCCCTGGAAATTGCCAAAGATTTATCATCTCTATAGTTTTGCCTTTTCCAGAATGTCATATAATTGGAATTGTGCAATGTATAGCTATTTCAGACTGGGTCCTTTCATTAAGAAATATGCATTGAAGTTTCCTCCATGTCATTTCATGGGTTGGTAGCTCATTTCTTTTTTTTTTTTTTTTTTTCTTTTTTGAGACGGAGTCTTGCTCTGTCACCAAGGCTGTGGTGCAGTGGCGCGATCTCGGGTCACCATAACCTCCTCCTCCTGGGTTTCAAGTGATTCTCCTGCCTCAGCCTCCTGAGTATCTGGGATTACAGACATGCACCACCATGCCTGGCTAATTTTTGTATTTTTTAGTAGAGACAAGGTTTTGCCATGTTGGCCAGGCTGGTCTCAAACTCCTGATCTCAGGTGATCCCCAGGCCTTGGCCTCCCAAAGTAACGGGATTACAGGCGTGAGCCACCGTTCCGGCCGATAGCTCATTTCTTTTTATCTCTGCATAATATCCCATTAGATGAATGTACAATTTATCCAGTCAAACAATATTTTAATAACTGAAAAGATAAAGCTAAAGAAGAAATTCTCTTTATCCTGGAGAAGCTCAGTCATTGGCGTGGGTGGCATGTTACATTACATCTCCAGTGCTGTGAGCACCCACAGAAGACAGTGGTGTCCACGTGAGAATGTGATGAGGTACAGGCACAGAGAAAAGCTGGCATATGTCTTGGGCCTTGAAGAAAAAGTAGGTGTTTGGGGGTGAGGTGGGAAGGGAGGAAGAAGGTGAGTGGAGAAAAGGAACTTGCAGACAAATATTCTAGAAGGTGAGAGAGACTGTGCCCGGCCCCAGGTAACAGTGTATTTTCCCTCATCTGCACGTATGACCCCAGAGTTGGATTTGCAGATGAGGAGGAAGGGGCTTTGTGGTGCCCGTTCGCCCTGATAATAACGATAACTCTCACTTTTAGAGCAACCTACTACCATGTGTCAGAACCAGTGCTGGGCACTTCACACACATTTTTTCTCGTGATTCTTCATGTTACACATGTGCGTGTGTAACACACATACCTACAAAGCTGCAGAAGGACTCTATCATTCTTCCTGTTAGAAGCTGATACTCCAAATGGAGTTGCTGTTCACTTGTATGATTACTAAAGAGATGCTGTCTCACATGTCCTTTGACTTTGGCTGCAACAGCCGCTTTCAGCCATTTCTCACTCCAGCTCCTCTTCTCAAGGTCCCAGAGCTTTAGAAAAGCTGTGGCATTATCACTTACTGCATTCCCCAGCAACCTCCTCTTTTTTAATCAGGGATCAGGTCTCCAGCACACTGAATTTTTTGGGGGTGCGGGGGATGGGGAGGACAGAGTCTACCTCTGTCACCTAGGCTGGAGTGCAGTGGCACAATCTTGTCTCACTGCAACCTCTGCCTCTCGGGTTTAAGCAATTCTCCTGCCTCAGCCTCCTGGGTAGCTGGGATTATAGGCACATGGCACCACACCTGGCTAATTTTTGTAGTTTTAGTAAAGACAGGGTTTCACCACCTTGGTCAGGCTGGTCTGGAATTCCTGACCTCATGATCCGCCCACCTCACCCTCTTAAAGTGCTGGGATTACAGGTGTGAACCACCTCACCCGGCCCACATTTTTTTCCCCCTACCTCTATGACTCTTTGTTTACCTACACAATTCCAGGAATAAGTGATGATAGGAATTTGGAGCAGTATGGGAGAGCACCAAGCTTTTCTTTTGTGAAAGTAAAAAAACGAAGCCAATTTTCTCTTTACTCTGCCCAATGGAGGTTTTCTAAAGAAAGTCAAAGCCATTCTGTTAATCTGCAATTAGACTGCCTACTTCCTACTCAGAGTTCAGAGCTGAGCTTTTCTCCCTCATGTTGACTCTGTAATATGTAGCAAGGCCTTGGGATTGGACCAACACTCCACGGAGGCCATTAGAACAGCACTGTTAAGAAGTAAAAGAGTTACAAGAATGTGGAAACTGGAAAAAGAGAAGCCTCAATTCCACTCTGTTTGGTCATCTTGACTCTTGGCACTGTAAGATGACTTGTCAATTTGTACCAAAACCAAATGACCAGTTTGGGATCATCTTTGATGAAGACTTGGCCAACCCTATTGACTCTGCAGATCTTTGTCATATTTCAACTAATGCAATCCTCTAGAGAATGTGTACTGAGAGACACATCACATAGCTAAAAATAAAGCAGCAGTTAATTTGACACCCACTACTAGATAATAAAAATAGAACCACCAAGTGACTCATAACTATTATTTCCAACATTTCAAAAACTGGTAATTGAGTTTCCCATATGCATTTCCTGAGAGGCAAACTCAAATTTGTTGTAGAATCTGAAGAACTATACTCACAATTGCACAAATATAAACACGAGTTCTCTTCCTAATGTGGTTCGCTAATATTTAGTTTACAGTCATTATCATTGTATCATTATTGTAATTACACCTTCCCTTCCCCTTAAGAAAAAAAACGCTATTTTAGTCAAGTTTAACTAGAGGTAGTTGTGTATACTGTACAACTAATTCTGCTACTGTACCAAAGCATCCTGAGAGTAGGCGTGTGTTTCAAGTGTCCTTGTACCCTCCATCCAGCGGTGGCTTTCAGTTGTCCTCTAATATTCGTGGTACTAGACCCTCCATTTGTTTTGTTGTTATTGTAGAGACAGAGTCTGGCTCTATCGCCAGGCTGGAGTGCAATGGCGCGATCCCGGCTCACTGCAACTTCCTGCCTCAGCCTCCCGAGTAGCTGGGACTACAGGCGCGCACCACCACGCCGGGCTAATTTTTTGTACTTGTAGTAGAGACGGGGTTTCACCATGTCGGCAAGGATGGTCTTGATCTCTTGACCTCGTGATCCTCCCGCCTCAGCCTCCAAAAGTGCTGGGATTACAGGCGTGAGCCACCGTGCCCAGAAATAGGCAATCCAGATTTCTGTGTTCAGCATCATTAAGCAGACTTTGTGACTAAGCTGAGTACCTGCAAATTGCTCTCTGAATATTAGTAACTTATGCCACAGAGTTCTTCCCACAAGACATAGATAATTATGCCCTACCCCAGGCTAACAGAGACTGTGACAGGCTCACAAGCCATTAAGAAGAGTCTGAAATGTAAAACAGGCATACACTGGGGTCCCAAGGTCTCAGAGAAGCTCCCTTGCATAGCAAATGTAGGGGAAGGAGAAGAACTGACAAGAAGCTTCTCTTCTCATGTGAGTCCTAAATGTGGGAATCATCGGTCACCACATTCTCAAGACCAGCGCTTGTGTGGAAGAAGGTCCATGCCAGAGGAGGCTGAGAGGGCAGATCTGTTATTGATTCTGCAGCTGACTTGCTGTTTGAACTGAAGTAACCCTCTGACTTTTCCAGGCACTGGTTTTCCTTACAGTGTGAAAGTCAAAATTATCATTAGCTGGAGGGGAGGCCTGAGGGAAAGAGACAGGGAGAGAAAGTTGATCGAGCTGCTTAGGCTGCTGGGCCCTACGTGCGTAAATCAGTAAGCCTAAACCTCAGAATGTCCCTAGTGGCTCGAGGATGACAGCATTATGGAAATAAAGTCCTTTTTATATTCCTTCATCTGTATTAGCATACATACATTTACTTCTCATGTTTATGAGATCCTAATAAATTTTTTCAAAAAAAATTTTTTTTTGCTAAACTGAAATAAATGTTAATTGCATACTTATTATACACAAAGCACTGCCACAAAAGGCTTTCATTCCAGTAGAGAGGCAAAGATTCACACAAATAAATCACAATACAAGGTAGAAAGTCATAATGCCAAAAGAGAGACGTAAATAAAGTGCTGTGGATTCACAGGGAGTGGAATACTTGATATGTTTGGAAGAGGTGGATTCGGTTTTTCATTATTTTGTTTAGAAAATATTTCTCGCACTTCTGCTATATCCCAGGCAGTCTGCTAAATGACAGAGTTTCAAAAATGAATGACACCAAGCCCTTAGCTGAATGGGGAAGAGAAAAGTATATCAAGAGTGGCATTTGAGCAACATAATGTTGAAAGTTGTGCTAATGTCAGATTTTGGAATGGGAGTAGGTAGAAGGAAAGCGTATTCCAGGCAAAGGAAAAAATAAGCAAAATCTCAAAGCAGCAAACCAGCTTGTATTTCATCAGCCTCCACGTGGGGTTTCCCACTACTACCGAATCCCAATCCCCACCCACTCGCATCAGTTAATTTAGGAGGGGCTTCTCCCTGAGCATGTTCTGTAATACAGATCCTCTGTGAGAAGGTTGGTTTGTTTACCAGAAGCACAGTATTTCCCTTATTAGCAATTATCTAGGTTGTTTCTGATTCAAAACTGTAACTGAAATAATGCCACGAACATCCTTATACATCTGTCTTTGTGTACGTATGTGAATATTTTCTACAGACTAAAGTTTTAAAATAGGGTGATAATAAACCAATTTCAAGGATGAGTCATCAAAGAACAGGTTCTCAGATTCCCAATGAGATGAAGGGTGTGTAAGAGAGCACTGAGCCCCCCTCCAAGAGAAGATGGAAGTCTCTGAAGACAAATGTCACCTGCCTCCTAATTTTGTCTAGTGGAAGCTCTGCCTATAACCTCAAAACTGCGGTTTGCTTCCAGTCACAGTGGCTCCCACCTATAATTCCAGCACTTTAGGAGGCTGAGGCAGGAGGATTGCTCGAGGTCAGGAGTTTGAGATCAGTCTGGGCAACATAGCAAGAACCTGTCTGTATGTATATTAGCCAGGTGTGGTGGTGTGTGCCTGTAGTCCCAGCTACTTGGGAGGCTGAGACGGGAAGATCACTTGAGCCCAGGAGATCAAGGCTACAGTGAGCTGTGATGGAGCCACTGCACACCAGCCTGGGTGACAGAGCAGGGAGACCTTATCTCTAAAAAACAAAAACAAAACTGAGGTTTGCCAAATAGGTCTGCCTTCTAGTGCTCTCCCTTGAGACCCATTTCTCTCTGGGTGTACTAAGCATTGCACTAACACTCCCCAGCAGACAAGTGGAGGCAGCACCAACATTTTAAGACACACTATGTGTGAAAATCTTAACATTGAGAAATATACATCCATTAACCTTTTACCTATCATTGAAAAAAAAGGGGCCCTATTTTATCCTAGTTCTTTTTTTTTTTATTGCATTTTAGGTTTTGGGGTACATGTGAAAAACATGCAAAGTTGTTGCATAGGTGCATTCATGGCAGTGTGATTTGCTGCCTCCCTCCCCCTCACCCATATCTGGCATTTCTCCCCATGCTATCCCTCCCCAACTCCCCCCCCATCCTAGTTCTTGACAGTAAGTGCTTTGAAATCCCTGGGTCTGATGCAAGTTTCAGGGCCCTTGTCAAATCCTGCTTCTCCTGTTCTGCTTCGCTGAAGGGTATGAGCACTGAGCAGAGAAGGAGCAATGGGAGCTACCCCTGCTCAAAAATCTCTCTCCCTTACATCCTACCAGGAGAGTCAACAACGCTCAATCCTTTTTTCTTTTTTAAAAAATTTACATACAATTACGTACCATAAAATTCACCATTTAAAAATGTAAGGTTCAGTGGTTTTTAAATATATTCACAAGGTTGTTCAGCCGTCACTATCTAATTCCAGAACATTATTACCACCAAAAGAAATTCTGTACCTGGCCGGGCACAGTGGCTCATGCCTGTAATCCCAGCAATTTGGGAGGCCGAAGCAGGTGGATCACTTAAGGTCAGGCGTTCAAGATCAGCCTGGTCAACATGGTGAAATCCCATCTCTACTAAAAATACAAAAATTAACTTGGCGTGGTGACACATGCCTGTAGTCTCAGCTACTGGGGAGGCTGAAGAGGAGAATCACTTGAATCTAGGAGGTGGAGGTTGCAGTGAGCAGAGATCACACCGCTGCACTCCAGCCTGAGCACCAGAGCAAGACTCCATCTCAAAAAGAAGACAGTCCCTCTCTATCTCTCCTCCCGCATCCTCTAATCTTCTACTTTAGATCTTTATGGATTTGCCTATTCTGAGCATTTCATCTAAACGTAACCATACAAAACATGGTCTTCTGTGACTGGCTTCTCTCAATAAGCGTGATGTTTTCAAGGTTCTGAGCTGTAGCATGTATCAGTGCTTTACTCCTTTTTATAGCCGAACAAGATTGTATTGTATAAATAACCATATTTTTAAATGCATTCATCTATTGATGGACATTTGGGCTGTTTCCACTTTTTGGCTATTATGAACAATACTGCTATGATCATTTGTGTATACGTTTTTTTTTTAGGTGAAAGAAGTTTTAATGAAGAATATGAAACGCTTTCTGGATGTGCATGTGATCCTTGTGCAGGGGCTATGCTAATCTCTGTATTGCTCCAATTTTATTAGGTTGGTGCAAATGTAATTGCTTTTACATTGTTGAAATTTGCTGTTTGATACTGGAATGCATTCTTAAATAAATGTGGTTATGTTATACATCATTTTAATGCACATTTCTCACTTTTGTTTTTTGCTAATGGCTTATTACTTGCTGTTTATTTTATATTTAGACTATGGAAATGACGTTAGACAAAAAGAAAATTCGCATGATTTTCTTATTTGAGTTCAAAAATGGGTCGTAAAGCAGGGGAGACAACTTGTAACATCAATGACGAATTTGGCCCAGGAACTGCTGACGGACGAACGCACAGCGGAGCGGTGGCTCAAGAAGTTTTGCGCAGGAGACGAGAGCCTTGAAGGTGAGAAGCGCAGTGGTTGGCCGTCGGAAGGTGACAGTGACCAGTTGAGAGCAATCATCGAAGCTGATCGTCTAACAACTGCACGAGAAGTTGCCGAAGAGCTCAACGTCAACCATTCTATGGTCATTCAGTATTTGAAGCAAATTGGAAAGCTGAAAAAGCTCAATAAGTGGGTCCCTCGTGAGCTGAGCAAAAATAAAAATTAAAAAATCATTGTTTTTAAATGTCCTCTTCTCTTATTCTACGCAACAACAATGAACCATTTCTCGATTGGATTGTGACATGTGATGAAAAGTGGATTTTTTCTTTTCCTTCTTTCATTTTTTTTTTTTTTTTTTGAGACGGAGTCTCACTCTGTCGCTCAGGAGTACAATGACATGATCTCGGCTCACTGCAACCTCCAATTCCCGAGTTCAAGCAATTCTCCTGCCTCAGCCTCCTGAGTAGTTGGGATTACAGGTGCATGCCACCATACCCAGCTAACTTTTGTATTTTTAGTAGAGACAGGGTTTCACCATGTTGGTCAGGCTGGTCTCAAACTCTTGACCTTGTGATCCACCCACCTCGTCCTCCCAAAGTGCTGGGATTACAGGAAAAGTGGATTTTATATGACAGTCGGCAATGACCAGCTCAGTGGCTGAACCAAGAAGAAACTCCAAAGCCCTTCCCAAAGCCAAACTTGCACCGGAAAAAGGCCATGGTCACTGTTTGCTGGTCGGCGGCCAGTCTGATCCACTTCAGCTTTCTGAATCCCAAGGAAACCGTTGTATCTGAGAAGTGTACTCAGCACATCGATGAGATGTAACATAAACTGCACACCTGCCGCTGGCATCGGCCAACCAAAAGGGCCCAATTCTCATCCATGACAACCTCATCTCGTGTGACCTCACGTCGTACAACCAATGCTTCAAACGTTGAACAAACTGGGCTACAAAGTTGTGCCTCGTCTGCGGTATTCACCTGATCTCTTGCGAACTGACTGTCACTTCTTCAAGCATCTCGACAACTTTTCGCAGGAAAAAACGCTTCCACAACCAGCAGGATGCAGAAAAATGTTTTCCAAGAGTTTATGGAATCCTGAAGCACGTATGTTCATGCTACAGGAATAAACAAGGTTATTTCTTGTTGACAAAAATATGTCGATTGTAATGGTTCCTATTTTGATGAAAAAGATTTGTTTGCGGCTGGGCGCAGTGGCTCATGCCTGTAATCCCAGCACTTTGGGAGGCTGAGGCAGGTGGATCACAACATCAGGAGTTCAAGACCAGCCTGTCCAAGATGGTGAAACCCCGTCTCTACTAAAAATACAAAGATTAGCCAGGCATGGTGGCAGGCACGTGTAATCCCAGCTACTCGGGAGGCTGAACCAGAGAATTGCTCCAACCTAGGAGGCGGAGGTTGCAGTGAGTCGAGATCGTGCCACTGCACTCCAGCCTGGGTAACAGAGCAAGACTCCAACTGAAAAAAAAAAAAAAAAAAAAAAAAAGATGTGTTTGAACTGAGTTATGATGATTTAAAATTCAGTGGTCTGAAGCCACAATTACTTTTACACCATCCTAATCGTGTATGTACGGCTAAAGCGAGCACTGTGTACAAGTTTTGGTGTGGATATACAGTTTTTCAACTCTCTTGGTTATGTACCCAGGAGTAGAATTGCTTGGTCATAAAGTGGTTCAATCTTAAGGCCAAGGCTGCAGGGAAGCTTTTCTTTTAAGACTTTTAAAAACAGCAGTTTTAAATTCACAGCAAAATGTAAAAGGTACAGACATTTCCCATATACCTCCTGCCTCAGCTCTTGTGTGGTCTACCCCATTACCCACACAGGGAAACTTCTGACTTGTCCATACCACAGGGTGCATTGCTTCAGGTAGCCAATCAGATTACTTTGGCCTATCACCTTGAGGAAGACTTTTATTTAGGAAGCTGGGGCACAGGAGGGCAATTTTAGAACTTACGGCAATGTGGAGGAAGACATTTATATTAGGATTTGTATTATCATGAAAGAAATTGAGCACAATTGGATTAGGCAAAGGGGGAAACTTTTTGGCAGCCTTTCATAATTGCAGAGGGGACGTAGTTGGAATTCCAGGATATCTGGAAGCAGGAGCTTCAATACCACTAACTCTCTTCCTTATCTCCCAGCATGAGGCTTCATTCTCTCAGCGCAGCTTCCTTCACAGCAAGGAGCAGGACTGTCGACAGCTCCCCTGCCTCAGTGCTCACAACGCTGTTCCTAAACAGAGACTGAATTTCTTTCCTTAAGCTCCAAGTGAAAAAATCCTGGGGACGGATGCTGACTAACTTGGCTTGTGGTTTGACCTAGCCTTGACCAGGCGGTGGAATGCTCTGTGGTCAGTGCATGAAATATTCTAACCGGCCCAGTTTTGGTCATGTTCCCACCCAAAGAGTCATGAATGTGGCCAAAGGGCAGGATATGTAATAACGTGGCAGCTCCTTTGGAGCCACATGTTTGCAGTGGGGAGAAGAACATGCCCCAGAAGAAAAGAGGTGCCATTCCCCAAAAAAAGGGAGGAGTGCTGGGCCAGCACACGCCAGGTATCCACAGAAATGCCCGGGCGGTTGGTATGGCCTCGGGCAGTGTGAATGCCCTGGTGACCTGGAGGAGCAAAAGGCTCAGGCAGAGGTAATTTGTTCTTTTGTTGGGTTTTTTTTTTTTTTTTTTGAGATAGAGTCTTGCTCTGTCACTCAGGCTGGAGTGAAGTGACACCATCTCAGCTCACCACAACCTCCACCTCCCAGGTTCAAGGGATTTTCCCTCCTCAACCCCCTCAGTAGCTGGGACTACAGGTGTGCACCACCATGCCCGGCTAATTTTTGTATTTTTAGTAGAGAGGATGTTTCACCATGTTGGCCAGGCTGATTTCAAACTCCTGACCTCAGGTGATCCACCCATCTCGGCCTCTGAAAGTGCTGGGATTACAGGTGTGAGCCACTGTGCCCAGCCAAGAGAGGTTTAAGTGTAGCAAAGACAAACTCCTGGCAAAGTTTTTCAGAGCCCCAGAAGTTCTAAGAGCCCTGCATAGGCCCCTAAGTCACCCCTGGTTAAAGCTTCTGATAATCTAACAAACTATGTACTGACTGAGGCCGCTTACTCTCTGCTACTCAGGTAGCTGGTGAAGGAAATGTACCCATTTCTGACCATTGGCATTTCTTCCTCAGGAGATTCGGTTGTAACATGAACCACAGGGCCCTAGTGCAGCATTTCATGTCAAATATCATATTGCACCGATTTGCTCTGTTCTCCTGACATTTTCCGGCTCGCTCCCACACCGTATTCACAGTGTTCATCGTATTCATGTTGAAGGTCACCTCTTTGGAGACCTCCCTCACCCACTTAGGCACCCTCACCTCTATTCTTATATTTGATTTCATTTTTAACACATTGGTCGTTACCTGATATCTATGGGTTCTCACTTAATCTTTTTCTCAACCCCTCTGACAGAGCAATGGTCTTCATACTTATTCAGGATAAAACACTGGGAAATCATGATGTTCTTTGTGACATAATAGTGTATTTAATTTTATCTTATGGGATAGGAACAATTTGCTCACTGAAAAAATGGTTGTATGCATGTACTTTTTGGTAAGGCTCTCAGCTTAGCCTAAACTATAATTCAGATGTCCATCTGGGCATGCAGATCCTATAACCACCCCACCGTGATCCCAGATTGGCATTGGGCAAGGAGCCAAAGATCTTTTATTTGCATATGTATATAAAAGTATAGCAAATGGAATAGAACAATACTTATCAAGTTTAAAATAATAAATTCACTGGGGCATGGGTGTGATGGCTCACACCTACAATCCCAGCACTTTGGGAAGCCATGACAGGTGGATCACTTGAGGTCAGGAGTCTGAGACCAGCCTGGCCAACATGGTAAAACCTGAAAATACAAAAATTAGCTGGGCGTGGTGGCGCATGTCTGTAAATCCCATCTACTTGGGAGGCTGAGGCAAAGAATCACTTGAACCTGGGAGGTGGAGTTTGCAGTGAGCTGAGATTGTGCCACTGCACTCCAGCCTGAGCACCAGAGTGAGACTCCGTCTCAATAAATAAATAAATAAATAAATAATAAATTCATTGAGCATGATGGTGCACGTCTGTAGTCCCAGCTACTTGGGAGGCTGAGGCAGGAGGATCACTTGACCCCAGGAGGCGGAGGCTGCGGTGAGCCATGATTTTGCCTCTGCACTCCAGCCTGGGTGATAGAGTGAGGCCCTGTATCAAAATAATAATAACAATAATTAAAATAATGATTACTTCTTGGAACCAAGAGGGATAACTTTCAAAGGAGATTTTAGCATTAACTTAATGTTCCAATATTTTTTAAAGAGGTATATATGTGTGTGCATATACATGTATATATATAGGCAGAGAGAGAGACAGAGACAGAGACAAAAAGATGGAGAGAGACAGTGAGACAGAGGGCAATGTTTTTAAAAATAGTAGGAACATCAAAAAGGGCATGGAAGCAAATATGCCAAAATAGTAACAGGAGTTAATTTTGAGTGGTTGGAATGTAGCAGATTTGTTTTTATTCTCTTATTTATTTTCTTAACTATTTCTCACTAAATAAAATAATATAAAACCAAAATTAATCACAAGAATAGAATGAAATCACTGCTAAGAAGGCTTTTACCGTATTAAACTGATTGATCAGCTAAACTTTTTTTATCTGCAATAGCAAACTCATATTCTTGCACTTTCAGTTTAGGTTCATAGTTTCTCTTTCTCTCTCTTTTTTTAACCATTTTCTTTTTAATACAGTGTTGATGTTCTGAAAATCTCTGGAGAGGAAAGATGTGAGCATGACCTTGTGGCTTCTTTTGACTTTTTGGAGTCATTTTAGATTCAGAACTGATTACATATTATCTCTAACGAGCAGAGTGATTCAGCTCTTTGAAAAAATAGAATTTTAATGTCTCTTCCTATTAATAGCTTGCATTTTTAATATGCTTTGTTGAGTAGATTAGTCTTAGAATCTGCAAAATCTGTGGTAAAACCACAAAAGTCTTTGATGGTTCCAGTAAGTACTCTGCACCCCCTTTCAGCGCTCAGAATTTTAGTGATCACATGGCTGATATTGACAGCTGTGGAACTGTTCAGGGCAGGGATTTTTGTCTGCTTTGTTCATTGCCATAAGCTTCCCCAGTTCTGAGCACAATAGGTTGGTAGCATAGAAACTGCTTAATAAATGTTGAATAAATACATGCATTTGAAGCATTTAGGAACTCCTTATATATTGCTTAATTTAAGAGTTGGTCTACTTTCTCTCTGGGTGACAGTCTCTAAGAATAGGCATGATAAAGTATGAGGGTCTCAATGATGTCTTCTCTGATGGAAGAGCAGAAAAGCACCAGGGAATGGGAGCCTAGACTGATTAGACTTGGGTCACATGCCCACTGGGAATGGGAAGCAGCATGAAGACTGGAGTGAGACCCACCTATGTCAGGAATTTAAAACAGTCAAACTCAAAGAAGCAGACAGCAGAATGATGCTTCCCAGGAGCTGGGTAAAGGGAGAATAGAAACAGGGAGGTGTCAGCCAAAGGGTGCAGAAGTTTCAGTTATGCAAGGGAAATAAGTCCTAGAGAGCTATTGTACTGTATAGTATATATAGTTAACCGTACTGTAGAATATGCTTAAAAATTTGCTAAGAGGGTAGATCTTAGGCTAAATGTTCTTATCACACACACATACAAAAGAGAGAGTGAGGAGGAATCTTAGGGCTGATGGTGATGTTTATGGCATCGTCTGTGGTGACTGTGAAACAAGTGTATACATATCTTCGAACTCTTCAAAGTGTATATATTAACTATGTACAGCTTTTTATGTGTAAATTATACCTCCATTTAAAAACAAAAAAGAATTGGCGTAGGAAAGGATCAGCTAAAGAAGGGGAGTACAGTCAACAAGAGAACAGGACATCGGACGTTGGGGGAATGAATGCGCATGGTACCCACGAGCGCATCATACGCTGTTCAACCACATTAGAAATTTCAGAGACAAAACTTCAAAAGGGAAACGGGGAAGATGCTAGGTATGATGGTGAGGCGCAGAAGCAGGAGGAACAGAAGAGGTCAGAACGTGCGAAGTAGAGAACGCTCTGGGATGAGGAGTGAGAGGGAGGCAAGCGGCAGGTCCGCAGGCGCAGGAGGCTAAGATTTCACCCTGTGCGTGGAAAGCTCCCAGAGGGTCTTGAGCCGGGAGGTGACATAAGCCATTTATGTTTTCATTGTTTTTTAATTTAAAATGTTATGTATTTATTTATTTATTAGAGACAGGGTCTCACTCTGTCACCCAGGTTAGAGTGCAGTGTCACAATCATAGCTCACTGCAATCTCAAACTCCTGGACTCAAGCAATCCTCCTGCCTCAGCTTCTGAGTAGCTGGGACTACAGGTGCCTGCCACCATGCCTGGCTGATTTTTCAGATATTATTTTGTGGGAATGGGGTTTTGCTATGTTGCCAGGGTGGTGTGGAGCTCCCAGCCTCAAGCAATCTTCCTGCCCCAGTCTCCCTAAGGGCTGGGGTTACAGGCATGAGCCACCAGACCCAGCTTATTTATGTTTTTAAAAGCTCATTCTGGCAGCCATGTGGAAAACCAAACATGGGAGGTAGCAAGAGAGGAAGCCTGGAAACCAGGTAGGAGGGTATTTCAGCCATCCAGGCAAGTAGGAGCGAGACAGTCAGTGACAATTCACATAGCTAATCGGAATTGGGATATATGTTACAAAAGGGATGAATAGGGTAACTTGGTCTGGTCTTGTGGTGGCGGGGTTGGAGGGGAGTTGGCAAAGGCTTCTCTGAGCAAATGACATTTAAGCTGGGACCTAAAGGATGAGTGAAGGGGAGATGAGAAGAAAATTTCTTCCCACCACAAGAGATACTGGTGGGAAGCCTTGAGGCCAGGGAAAAGCCAGCTCACTCCAGGAACCAAAAGGAGGCCAATGCGCGTGGAGCAGAGAGCAAGAGGAGCAGCTGTGTGAGATGAGGCAGCAGGAGGCGGATCTTCCAGGGTCTTGCGAGCCTTGTAAGCCTCGTCAGACTGTCGGGCTTTAGCCTAAGTGCAGAAGGAAGCCATGGAGGGATTTTAAGCCTAAAAGGAACATCGCTTGTTCCCTCACTTAACATTTATTTACTAAGCAATGTCTACACGACAAGACGAGATTCACAGTACGGAAAGAGCACTTTGCAATATGTGACGTTTTTAAGAGAGGGCACAGAGGACGAGTGGGCAGGCTTCTGAAGTAGACAGTGGGAGACCGTGATGCTTTGGGCAGCAGAGGTGGCAATGGGAATAGAGGGAGTGGGGGACGTGGTGATTGGCAGGCTGGGGGAGCAGGGGTGAGGGCAAGGCTCTGAGATGGGGCACTGCACAGTAAGCACTGGCAGATGGGGTTCAGCAATGGACTGGGACATTGCATTAGAGTCCAAGGAGCACGCAGTCAGTCCCCGGCTTCTTATCCCATGATTATCTTAGAATATCCTTAGAGGACTGTGGTAAGACTTATAGAATTGTAAGACTAGCAGGAAGCGGATGACACACTTAGAATCATTCTAAGTGGGTTTATTTACAAAGGGTTGCTTATAGACACGTGGGCAGGGAGTAGGGGAACCATAGAGGACAATCCTTGGCCCCAGTGATGAGGGGAGAGAGCAGACACCGGATGCCAGAAGGAGGTAGTTACATAGAGAAGGTCACCTGGAGAGAAGCCGTGATCTTTGGTCAAGGGACTCACAGGGAAGAAGACAAGGAATAAAAATTCTTCCTGACTCATTTGCCTCCCTTTCGTCAGTCCAATGCCCCAAACTGGTCATCCCCAACCAGAAGCCAGAGGACTTGGAAGCTATGGTGTGGTGTGTTCAGATCAACCTCCAGGTGGCAGTGTGGAAGAAAGAATGGAGAATGGGGCTGAAGTGGCAAACAGAAGTCAACCAAACTGTCAGACGCAACCAAAATACAGTTCAAATTCTCACTTCTTGGCCTGCATTGGGGTAGAATTTTATGTATTTTATTTATTTATTTATTTTAATAATAGAGATGGGAGTCCTACTATGTTGCGGAGGCTGGTCTCAAACTCCTGAGCTCAAGCAATCCTCCCACCTCCGCCTCCCAAAATGCTGAGATTACAAGCTTGAGCCACCGTGCCTGGCAAAGGGTTGTATTTTAAATACTCTATCTGGGAAAGAAAAATGGAAGCAGAAAAACGTGTGACATTGTTGAGGTGACATTGTTCCTCAACTGCTGGAGGAAGCCCCTCCCTACATCGCCCCCTTAAAAAAAAAAAGACTTAAGGAGTTGACAAATAAAAGTTATATAAAGAAGCTGGGCACAGTGGCTCACGCCTGTCATCCCAGCACTTTGGGAGGCCGAGGCGGGTGGATCACAAGGTCAGGAGTTCAAAACCAGCCTAGCCAAAATAGTGAAACCCCGTCTCTACGAAAAATACAAAAAATTAGCCGGGCGTGGTGGTGGGTGCCTGTAATCCCAGCTACTTGGGAGGCTGAGGCAGGAGAATCGCTTGAACCCGGAAGGTGGAGGTTGCAGTGAGCAGAGATCAAGCCATTGCACTCCAGCCCAGGCAACAGTGTGAGACTCCGTCTCAAAATAAAAAAAGTTATGTTGTGCAATGTAATGTTTCAATAGATGTATACGTTGTGAAATGATTACATCAAGCTAATTAACATATCCGACACCTCACCTATTTATGGTCTTTCTCTGTGAGACCCTCACCCATGCTTAGCTATTACTCAGGACATTTAGTGGTAAATTCCAACGAGAATAGTTTTTTGGTATCTGAAGCTTTTGCCAGTCTTTCAGCAAAATCTAAAATACATTTTGAGAAATGCAGATTTTACAGTGAGGTTCAAAGGAATTCAGTTTGCATCCTGCACAAACGTGAATTGTTTTCTGCAAAGACAACCGAGGCAACTCTCTGGAGCTTAAACATATCAGGACTGGGCCATCCTTGCCAAATAGCAAAATCATTTCTGCTGCATCATGAATTTGAATTATCAGGCTTTCTGCCGGTTGTTTTCCCCACTATCCAAGTTACAGCAAATTTGTTTTGCTAAGCCCGTTGTCTTTTTAAAATCCCTGACAAATCGTATGGAAAAAATGTCATTCTTGCTTAAAATCCAGCTGGTCAGGACAATTTCCATCTATGACCCAATAAAGCAGGTTAGCCAGGTATCTTATTTCTTTGTTCTCTAAAATGTTATAATTCTGGAACAGCCTTTTAATATTTTTCTTAATAGCTCTGGTTTCCACTGAAGTTAACGATGATGACTTGTGGTCTGACAGTTCTCTTGGCACTGTACCAAAAACAGAAGCGAGAAAGCACATTCTCAGCCAGAGAGGCTTAACAGCTAAGCCAGACTTTCAGCCGGGAATCCACATTTCTTTCTTTTCTGTACCTCCTCCCTGCCTTGAGCAAAAATGTCATCTGGCAGGTTTTTTGGTTTCTTAACTCCAGAAAGCTATTTGAGCCCAACAATTCCCAAAAATGTCACACTTTTTTTAAGTGCATATAAATGTCTATCTGTTTTCTTAAATAGAATATTTGCCTCCAAGTTAAATCAAGTACTTTCTTCTCTACTTAGAATGTTCTTTATCAAATATTGTCTTGAGGCCAAACCGCAGCCTGAGATTAATGACATAGGCAGGCCAACGGCAGGTTGTGAGGTGGCTACAAAGTGGAATGCTGTCCCTTCTCCCCTTTCCTCTCCCTCCTGCAGTCTGTCCCTGATCCCCTGGCCCCTCCCATGACAGTCCTCCCCCTGAGAAACGGGAAACAACATTGAGAGGGTACGGGAGGGGAGGCTGCGTGAAGAGCTTGGGAAAGCTTGGTTTCTGAACACTTTAAAAATTTAAAGTAGGGAACAGAAAATTCTATTTAACAAAAGACAAAATTAATTTTAAAAATCCAATTCTAAGTTATAATCATTTAAGGGCAAGAGAGATGATGGAAAAAGAAAGGAAAATAAAGAGGGAGAAATAGAAAAGTGACCTTAATGATTGTGAAATTCCTGAGAAGCACAGGTCTAATGTATTCATATTAGTACTGTATAGGAACACCATTAATATATTAATCCCATTTTTAAAAATACAACCCTTTAAGAAGCACGGGTAAATACCACTAGAACTTATTTTTCTGAAACAGGAAATTGCTACCTGGAGCTTAGAAACTGAAGCATTTATAAATCTATCTTTATTATTTTAAACTAGAGGAACTCTTACTTCCGGTATGAAAGTGGAGAATGTCATATCATATGTATAGACAATTGGGTCAAGTTTAAACGGATCAGCCCCATTTCAAAATTCTGTGGAATATTGCCACACGAGGTGGAAATAAGTGGGGTTTTCACTTTTTATAATTTTCACTAATGGGGTATCACTCCAAGGGACTGATGAAATTAAACTGAAACAGAGTTCCCTTGTTCCTCCTTTACATGAACTCAATTCAAAAAGTTGAGGAAAGGCCACGCACTGTGACTCATGTCTGTAATCTCAGCACTTTGAGAGGTCTGGACAGGAGGATCACTTGAGGCCAGGAGTTCAAGACCAGGCTGGGCAACATAGCAAGACCTCGTCTCTACCGCAACCCCCCCACCCGAAAACACACACACAAAGTCACCAGGTGTGGTGGTTCACAATGGGGTACTAGCTACTCAGGTGGCTGAGATGGGAGGATGACTTGAGGCCAGGAGTTCAAGGCTGCAGTGGGCTATGATGGTGCACTGCACTCCAGTCTGGGTGACAGAGCCAAACTCTCTCTAAAAAGAAAAGTTGAGAAGAGCCTACAAATATCTTTTCTTTCACGAAATCTGAATATCCCCAGGCCTCTAGCCTGTAAGTACAAATGAGTGTTTTTATCCACATTTTGGGAGATGATGATCCCCACCTATTCATGACCACCCCGCTACAGTGTTCCCCTCCCAACTCCAGACCAGTGTTTCTAGAAGTCTCCAAGGAGTGTCTATGTGTATAGGAATTCCACGAGTTTCCATCCTGCTTTACTTGTTGGGCATCTCCATGTCATTTGGACATCTGTTCACGGGGGAAGCAAAGGGACTCGCCCTCTGGCTCTCAGCTCCCTCTCAGGTGGCCTTGCTCTGCTTGCTCCTGGCACTCCAGGCAGCTGTGTGGTGAGATGGCCTGCAGGTTGCCATGGGCTCCTCTGCCCTTGGAAGGCCCGGGAGTCAGGTGAGGGTCAGGGAAGGAGCTGATGACAGGGGTGAGGTCCAGCAAAGGGGAGACCGAGAGGGAAAGGCCTGGCTCTCCTATTAGGACAGAAAGATAAAGGAGACTTCTGTAGTTTCTATGATTTCAGCCCAGCTTGGCAGAGCAGGAGACCAAAAGAGATTTGGGATCAAATTCTGAACCAAAGCTAGGGCCATTTTGCCTGGCTTCAACCAGGACTTACGGGTGCCATGTATGTAGCTGGCCAGTGACATACAACACAGCTCACTTCATGTTTTGTGTCAGAGATGCCCACACAGACAGGGTTTAGGTCCGTTTTCTTTTATTTGCATTAAACTTCCACCAACAACCTCAGAAAATCTCTCTATGGACAACTCAATACACTGACATTAACTGCTCCCATCACAAAGCAAATCAGCCAAGATGTACAAAAATAAGTTTTATTAAAACCAATTTGTGAAAACTAATTCCTGTTCATCTTTAACAGTAAAGTTTCAGGGTTCCACAGTGCACATAGTTCCTCAAAAACTTCTCCCTGGGTCCCTCACAGCCCTAGGGGTTCCATGGTCATCCCTGACTCTTCACTTGCTTCGTTTATTCCTTTGGTAACATGGCTTTTCCAGCTCTCACTTACCTGCCTGACTTCTGACCTGACTGTCATATACCTGGTCAGATCTGGGTCAGACCCCATTCCCACATGGGGAGATCGGCCTGACTCCTATAGGCAAATGGAAGGCAGACCCAGAGGCAGCGCCATCTAGAGTGGAGAGCAAATTCTACAACTGTGTCCAAAATCAAGAGCCAGTCTAAACCAGAGAATTGTGTCTAAATGGGTCATCAGGGCAAAGGGGCTGAGTACTGGCCAAGTTGGATGGAGTGAGAGGAGGGCGATCAGGGGTAGCAACACTGAGTAGGGTAGCAGGATGAATTTCTCAGAAATTGATACCTGGGACATGTTCATACAATTCTTTGGAAGGTGTTGCACAGGCAGGTCACACCCATTTAAAGGTAGCAGGATGGGCTGGACAGCCAGTTCTCTGACTACGTCCCGACAGGACCTCATTCTCTGCCCACACGCTCCTCCCTAACCTGTTACAAATTCCACCTCCCACTCCCAGAGCCCACCCAGTTTCTGCCACAACCTGTGAAATCTCTTGCTTTCTTTTTTTTTTTTTGAGACGGGAGTTTCGCTCTTGTTACCCAGGCTGGAGTGCAATGGCGCGATCTCGGCTCACCTCAACCTCCGCCTCCTGGGTTCAAGCAATTCTCCTGCCTCAGTCTCCTGAGTAGCTGGGATTACAGGCACGCACCACCATGCCCAGCTAATTTTTGTATTTTTAGTAGAGACGGGGTTTCACCATGTTGACCAGGATGGTCTCGATCTCTTGACCTCGTGATCCACCCGCCTCGGCCTCCCAAAGTGCTGGGATTACAGGCTTGAGCCACCGCGCCCGGCCCTCTAACTCCTTAATTTCTACTGATCTTGCTTGTAATTTATAATTCCTTCTTTGCATTGGCCTCTCATTTTTGTGGGCACCTGGATAAAATATTTATTGATGACTTATTGCCCAGCTGAGAAGTCTCCAAGGAGTGTCTATGTGTGTAGGAATTCATACACATAAAAATACCAGGGTATTTTTCTAAGTGCTCTATCTGATAGAAGAGCCCAGACCTTGAAGTTAGACAGGTCTCTATTTAGATCCCACCCTGTCAACTTGCCAGTTGTGTGATTTTGGTTAAGTTACTAACTACTCCGAGAGCCTCAATTTTCTCCTTTGTCAAATATGCACAATGGGGTTATTGTGAGGATTATGTGAGGCCGCATATATAAAACAGCCTAGGGCCGGGCGCGGTGGCTCACGCCTGTAATCCCAGCACTTTGGGAGGCCGAGGCAGGTGGATCACGAGGTCAAGAGATCGAGACCATCCTGGTCAACATCGTGAAACCCCGTCTCTACTAAAAATACAAAAAATTAGCTGGGCACGGTGGCGCGTGCCTGTAATCCCAGCTACTCAGGAGGCTGAGGCAGGAGAATTGCCTGAACCCAGGAGGCGGAGGTTGCGGTGAGCCGAGATCGCGCCATTGCACTCCAGCCTGGGCAACAAGAGCGAAACTCCGTCTCAAAAAAAGAAAAAAAAAAAAACAGCCTAATGCCTGACAGAATATATATGTTGCATTCTCCTTTCTTTTGAACTCATTTTGTAGGGAAATGGTGAGCGAAGAAGCCATGGTTTTGTGGGCACCTATAGTTCTGTTTTATATATTAACAAGAAGAGAAATAGGATTCTCTGGGTTTATGAGCAACGTAATAACTAAAGTTCCTGGCAATGGATGAGTCTCATGATGTCTTAATCCCAAAATTAAGAACCATAAGAAAAGCAGTGGTGTGTGCAGTGACCACGGCACCACATAACACTGTGGGAACACTTCAGCCAAACCTCAGGAGTGATTTTCTTTTGCAGTAGCCCTTTTCTTTTTTTGCTTGGCAAACTGTCATGGCCTAATTTTTAGAAAGGGACTTGGATAGAAAAAGGGAAACCCCGAATATTAATCAGTTCCCATGCTTATGAATAGTAAACAGAAGTAAAACTGCCTGTTGAAATTAATTCATTAAAATCCTCTTTTATAAGAGCAAAATAAATTCTAAAAAAGAAAATAAGTTTGGCATAATATGCCTCTAAAAAAGTAATTTTTTCCCAATAAGGGCAATGGCAGAAAAATATAGATCATTAATCAGAATAAACGTAGTTAAGAAAAACTGGCCGGGCTCGGTGGCTCACGCCTGTAATCCCAGCACTTTGGGAGGCCGAGGTGAGCAGATCATGAGGTCAGGAGTTTGAGACCAGCCTGACCAACATGGTGAAACCCCGTCTCTACTAAAAATGCAAAAATTAGCCAGACATGGTGGTGCGTGCCTGTAATCCCAGCTACTCGGGAGGCTGAGGCAGGAGAATCGCTTAAACCCGGGAGGTGGAGGTTGCAGTGAGCTGAGACCACGTCGTACTCCAGCCTGGGCAACAGAACAAGACTCTGTCTCAAAAAAAAAAAAAAGAGAGAGAGAGAGAAAAGAAAGAAAGAAAAAAGAAAGAAAGAAAGAAAGAAAGAAAGAACAAAAGAAAGAAAGAGAGAGAGAAAGAAGAAAGAAAAAGAAAAAAAGAAAGAGAAAGAAAGAAAAGAAAGAAAGAAAACGATTTCGGCTGGGTGCGGTGGCACACGCCTGTAATCCCAGCACTTTGGGAGGCCAAGGTGGACTTGAGGTCAGGAGTTTGAGACTAGCCTGGCCAAGATGGTGAAACCCCATCTTTACTGAAAATACAAAAATTAGCTGGGCATGGTGGCCTGCACCTGTAATTCCAGCTACTAGATGAGTGAGGGAGGAGAGTCGCTTTAACTGGGAGGCAGAGGTTGCAGTGAGCCAAGATTACCTGGGCGAAAGGGTGAGATTCTGTCTGAAAAAAAAAAAAAGAAAAAAACCCAGGAAGTGAAGAAAAACTCCGTCAAAGATTTAGTAACAAATAATAAAAATGATTAAGTGACTGACAGTAAAGAGATTAAGTGGCCCTCAAAAATGCATCCGGACTCAGGAAAAACAATGATTCAGAAGCAATGGAGATAATTCCGTGATCTATAGACAAATCTGCTGGATGATGGGCACCTGGGGAGAGCAGGGAAGTGAGTGCGTGCTGTAAAATAGCCACCTGTGATTGGCCTTGACAGCCTAGAGTTCTCCAGTTCGCCTATGCAAAGGTCTCATTCCAGGGACAGGATCTAGAAGTCACCAGGCTAAGCTTGCTAATATCCTCGTACTTACCCGGACCCTTCCAGGGTGTCTGAGACTTGGAATAACTAGGCCAGCGTGCACCTCCTCCCTTCCACAGTGATCCCAAAGCTTCTCCCAACCCCATCCCTAAGACACAATAAATGACTAAGTAAAAAACACAAAACTTTAGCAAACTCCTAATATAGCAAGTTCAAGAAATTATGCAAAATCTGAGTTTATCTATAATTACCTCAGAGAAGGGCATGGGTTTTTTTTTTTTTTTTTTTTTTTTTTTTTTTTTTTTTTTTTGTCACAGGCTTCTCTTCCACCTGATCTGATTTTAATCCACAACACAATTATCTAAGCAGACAGCCTAACCTCCTAGAACACCACAGAGCTAAGGAAGGAATCAAAACTGGCATGTTCTAGATGGAAGGCAGAAGATACAGGCTTGCTCCATTTCAGCCTGTGCCACTAGGACAGTCCTAAAACCAAATCCTGGGTTTGAGCACCGCTCACCGAAGTATTTTGCTTTGGCATGGTACTGGAGATCAAAGGTGGGAAAGATTCATGGTCACGTCAGAAACGAAGTTTGCTTTCCTGCCTATGCCGCTTGTTTGCCCAGTAATCTTTCTTCTTTATTAAGCAATATTATGGGGGTAGGGAGGGGGCCAGAGGCATTTCGGAAGCAGGTGCACAGCAGTGGACTGTTGAGAAGGAGAGGCCATACCCACTCCCTCCCCTCTTATGCCTTTCCCGTGAACACATCTTCTCCATTCCTCAAGCAAAAGTAAGGCCCTCTCCCCTGTCGTGTCAACCCATTCCTCGATTTGATCATTCACTTAGTCACTCAAATGATTATTGAGTGCCTGCTGTGCACTGTCTATGATAGTTCCCTCCATGAATGCCTATGGCACTTCCTCCTCATTGTGCGTGGTTACATCAATCAATCATTCAGAATGTGTTTTTCCATAACTGTGATGGTTACTGTGCTCATACTATGAGGTATATGAAATTGCTCCTGTGAATCCACTTGGGAAGACATGACATGCCCACTTATCATTGAGGAATAAATGATAAATGCCGAACAAATGGTGCAGACAGAAAGTGTTACGTTTCAGGAAGAGGTCTCTGTGGGCTAATGTGGTCAATAAAGGAAGACTTTCTGGAGATAAATATATGAACAGATGAATAGCTTTACTTCTCAAACTTCCAACCTCAGGTCATCTGCCCACCTTGGCCTCCGAAAGTGCTGGGATTACAGGCGTGAGCCACCGTGTCCAGAAGCTTTGCTTCTTTTACCATAAAGTAAGTTCCTCGATCAGAAATAATATTTTATGGTATACCATGGTGGTGAATGAGGCATTAAGTAAACCTATAGATAATATTTCTCTCAGCTCTATGGGGGGCAAGAAAGGCAGATTATTCAAAATGTATTTCTATTCCAAGGAGAATAAATTACCAAATTGCTTTTCCTTAGTCAAAGTAAAAGAAGGGGGCAATGTAATCAACCTGCCACCAGGTGGCAGTCTTTTCTTGCTGAGTATAGAAGTGGCTTGAGGGCTCAAGGTCAGGCTGACATTCAAGCAATGGCAATAGCCAGATGAGCTTTGCTGAGGGGAAGTCCATGTTAAGTCCATAAATGATTGTGCAAGTACAGAAGTGTTTGGGGAAAGAACATGAGAGTCATGAAATAGGTAGCCTTGTCCACTGGTTATTCAGAATGTCTCAACCACAAAGGCTATTCGATGGTCCTTCACATAAGACACAAATATTCTTACATTCTGGGATAATTCTGAGATATTCATTCACATATATCTCCCCTAAATCTCCAGCTACCAATCTCTTGGTGTTCTGTTCTTTCTTCCAAGTTTTTGAACATGCGATCATACATTTAGCCCCAGCCCTTGAATGTGCATAGATCTGCCCCTCGGTCCATTCTTCTCAGCAAATGGACCATGACGTGTTGTGATCAAAGTTATGCTCAGTGGGAGGGTTTTCATTCTTTATTGCCTTTCAGGCCACATCTAAGTTGGACAGCTATTGTGGGTTCAATTTTGACTGGTAACTCCACACCATGGAAAGTCATCTGTAATCCGGGCTTGAATCCCTTTTTCCTTTCTCAGCTGATCACGGGCAACTTCTCATTAGGATACAGCTGTGGACTGAGTGTGAAAAGTGCAGGCATACTGTGAATGAGGGTCACCTGCTTAACTTGCGTCTTCAGAAACTGCTTACACCTGAACTTATATATGCCAATCCCGCTTGATGATGAAACAATTTGATGAGCTCTGGGCTCATCAAATTTACGGTTTGGTGTCTCAGACAAGTCCCAGTTAAGATGGGCAACTCACTTCATATGAGGTGTCCTGTGGTCAGGTAGAAGTGGCTGGATGGCTTGGTAAGACATGTGGATTCCAGAATTAGATACACTCCACGAAGGTTCAGGGCCCAGCTACTTCAGTGTGGTTTTTAGGAGTCCAATGGTCAGAGATTTGCTGGAATAATCTCTCCAAAATAAAAGACAAATTGTGGCATCTTCCACCCTAACCCAAACAAGAAGCACAGAGCCTGGAAGTCTCTTTAGATTCCGATGCAACTTATCCCACACTTAGGAATATTGCACCTGCCCATATACTGGGTGACATGGAAGGCTGCCAGCTTTGAGGGGGCTTGGAGCAAGAAAGGGCACTACATCAGGTCCCGACTGTGATACAAGCCTCGGATCGCGTGATCCAGCAGGCCCGGTGGTGCTGGAGGTATCAGTGGTGGCAGAAGATGCAGTGAGGGGCTTATGGAGAACTCCAGTGAGAGAATCACAATGCTGGCCCCTTAGAGTCTGGAGAATGATCATGCTACCCACAGCAGAAAATCACATACCCTTTGAAAAACAGTTTTTGTCAAGTTCTTATCTTGTCAAGTTGCAGAAGGCAAGTTATTCTGGTAGAGGGAGAGTGTTTGACCATTGAACATCAAATGACCCATGCCTTCAGAACTTCTTCACATTATAATAGGTGTTCTGTCCATCCCATCAAGTTAAACAGTTGGATGGGCCCAGTAGCAACTCATCAGTTCATGAAAATGGTATATCCAGGTATATCCAGGATCAAGTTCAAGTAGGACCAGAGGGTACGAGTGAGCTCTATGGGCAAACTGCTCAGACCTTCATGTCACCCATTAGAAAGGTCTCTTATGATGAGTTAAAGTGGAAGGAAAAGCCCAAGTATTTGTTAAAGATGGGTCATCTCATTAAGCGCCTACTAAAAATTAGTGGTGACTACATGATAGTCACATTCACAGGTGGTCCTTAAAGACAGTGGAGAGGGAAAATCTTCACCAAGGACAGAGCTGGGTCTCTGCTTTGGTGGAAGGAAAAATCACCTGCATATAAATTCCTGGTTCTGGCCAATGGCTTGGCTGTCTGGTTGAAGGCCTGGGATGCAGAGGACTGGAAGACCAGAGACAAAGGAAATCTGGGCAGAGGAAGTGGATGGACATCTGAGAGTAGGCACAAAGTCTGAAGACTCTTGTATCACGTCTCCCAGAAAGTATCCACCAGACATTAAACAACCAAGCAGACAAAATGGCTCTGCCAGTTGATATTAGTCAGACTGCATCGTCGGCGATCCCAGAGCTGAGATCATGGGCACACAAGTGGGGTGACCATATGGCAGAGTTGGAGGCTACATATGAGCCCAACAGCATGGACTCAGGCAAAGTCAATCTAGTTATCTCTGAATGTTCAACTTGTCAGCAACGGAGAGCATCAGCAAGCCTTCAACATATTATTCCTCAAGGAAAACATCCTGGACATTGAAACTCACCTGTTCTAAAAGGGTTAGGGGTTCACTCTCACAAGGGATAATGCCTATTCTGGGTATGGTTTTGCCTTTCCTACCCACGGAGCCTCAGCCAGGACTGCTATCTAGGGGCTCATGGAATGCTTGATCCACAGGCATGGAATCCCACACAGCATAGCATCTGGCCAGGGATCTGGTTTGAAGCAGATGTACAGGAGCAGACCCATGACCATGGGTTCCACTGGTCATATCGCATGCCACACCATCCAGACGCAGCCAGGCTCAATGAATGCCAAAATGGCCTCCTAAAGAGGAAGCTGAAGTACCAACTTTGTGAGTGGGTCAGTCTGTCTATATTCATTTATTTATTTGTCAGAGTAACATGATAAAAATGCTAACAGTGATTATTTCTTTAAAAAATTTTTTTTTTCTTTTTATGGAAAGGAAGTCTCACTGTTTCCCAGGCTGGTCTCAAACTCCCAGGTTCGAGTGATCTTCCCACTTCAGCACCACGCTCAGCCTCTATTTATTTACTTATTTACTCATTTATTTACAGAAATGGGATTTCACTACATTGCCCAGGCTGGTTTGAAACTCCTGGACTCAATCAATCCTCTTGCCTCGCAAAGAAAAGTCCTGGGATTGTAGGTGCGAGCCATTAAGCCTGCTAACAGTGATTATCTCCACATGGTGATTTTTATTTTCTTCTTTTTGCCTACCTACATTTTCTAAAGTTTATGAATGTATTAGTGTTACATTAATAGGGTAAGAATAAAGAAAACTCCCTCCAATTTCTGAACCCCGGCATTCTTTCCTTTCCTCTCTTGAACTCTCTAATCTTTGGGGCTCTCTTCTCACCATAAAGAACATCTGGTACTTCTCCAGAACCACAGAAGCACTTCCCTGCGACCATTTACCGCAGAAACGCGCATTGCTGAGGCATTTGTCCTGTATGGTCCCTGGACTCTCTGAACCTGCGAGTACTGTTTTGTCCTCAGTGTTCTGAGTGCTTGGTACACAATACCGCAAAGAAATTTACCCTGGTGCCTTCTGAGTTCTAGAAACCTGCCACTATTTATCTCAAATCCCAGAAACTCCTATTTCATCATGAATCTGTGTTAGTTATTTATTGCTGCATAACAAATTACCCCAAAATTTGCAGCTTAAAGCAATATTTATCTGACACAGTTTCCAGAGGTCAGAATCCAGGAACAGCTGAGCAAGGTGCCTCTGCTTCCAAGATGACTCGCTCACGTGGCAGCTGACATCACGTGTGATCCTCCTGAGCCATGGAGGCCCTCGCTTAGTCCTTCTCTTGAGCGCACTTGGATAAACCCTGGGGTATAATTAATCGTTGAAGTTTTTTTCTTTTTAAATAGAGACAGGGTTTTGCTATGTCCAGGCTGCTCTTAAACTCTGGGCCTCAAGCTATCCTCCCACCTTGCCTTCCCAAAATGCTGGGATTACAGGTGTGAACCACCATCCCCAGCTATCTTTGAGTTTTGTTTCATTTTTGAGGCAGGGTCTCACTCTGTTACCCAGCCTGGAGTGAGTGTAGTGGTAGGAACGCAGCTCACTATAGCTTCAAAGGATCCTCGCACCTCAGACCTCCGAGCAGCTGGGACTCAGGTACACACCATTTCACTCGCTAATTTTCAAATTTTTGTAGAGCCAGGGTCTTACCATGTTACCCAGCCTGGTCTCCAACTCCTGAGCTCAAATGATCCTGCTGCCTCACTCTTCCGAACTGTTTGGATTACAGGTGTGAGCACCTACCGCATCTAGTGATTTTCTTTCTTTCTTTTTTTTTAAATATATATATATATTGCTTCCCTTAGATTGCCAATCATGCTGTTATTTTCCCTATACCTCAAAAATGTGTTGAGCTCTAAGCTCACAAAGTACAAAATGCTGTAATTTGAATGTTTTGTCCTCTCCAAAATTCATGTTGAAACTGAATCCCCAATGCAACAATACTAAGAGGTGTGACCTATAAAAGGTGATTGAGCCATGACAGCTTCATCCTCATGAATAAGATTAGTGCTCTCATAAAGGGCTCGATGGAGAACGCTGGCCTCTTTTTGCCCCTTCCGTCCGTTCCTCTATGTGAGGACACAGCATTTCTCCCTCCAGAGGATGCAGCAACAAATCCCATCTTGGAAGGGAAGACTGAGCCCTCACCAGACACCGAACCCGCTGTCATCTTGATCTTGGCCTTCTTAGTCTCCAGACTGTGAAAAATAAACTTCTGTTGTTTATATGTTACCTCGTCTCAGGTATTTTGTTATAGTAACACTAATGGACTGAGACACATAGAAACGTCATAGAATATAAGGATAGGTGTTTCACTCAGAAAGAACTACCAATTTTCTTCTGATTTTGTTCAAATGAAAACCAGGCCAGGTACAGTGGCTGATGACAGAAATCATAGCACTTTGAGACCAAGACAGGAGAATTGCTTGAGCCCACGAGTTCAAAACCGCAGTGAGCAATAATTGTATCACTGCACTCCAGCCTAGGCAACATGGCAAAACCCTGTCTCTGGCAGATTTGAAATCTATAGGCCTAACAAGTATGAAAAGAAAGAGCTGGGCTCAGTGATCCATAACAGCTTGATGAAGACATGATTATGAACTAAATCGAACTTCATTTCCAGGCCTGATGGGATTTGGGAACTAGATTCACCCTCCTGCCAGCTACAACAAAAACAGGCAAAATAATTTTGAAGCTTAAGGAACTACTTTAAGAACTGGGCCCAGGATCAGGCCCCGTAGTCCCGGCTACTCCGGAGGCTGAAGCAGGAGGGTTACTTGAGCCCGGGAGTTCAAGGCCAGCCTGGGAGACAGAGTGAGTCTCTGTCTCTAAAAAAACAAAAAAATTAAGAAACTAGAAAAAGAAGAGCAAATTCAACTAAGAGTGAGCAGAAGAATAGAAATAATTAATAAATATAAAATACAAATAAATAAAAAAGAAAAGGCAAAAACAATAGGAAAAATTAATGAAATCAAAAGCTGGTTCTTTGAGATCAATAAGTGATAAATCTCTAGCCAGACTTTCAGGAAAAAAGAGAGAATATATGAGTTATCAATATCAAGAATGTGTAAGTGGTAACATCACTAAAGATTCTATGGTTCTATGATTATTAAAATAATAATATGGAAATATTATAAGTAACTTTTTACATATCAATTCAACAGCATAGATGAAATGGATAAATTTTTTGAATGACATAAACTCTTAAAATTCACTCAGGAAGAAATAAGTAACCTGAATAGCCTTATATCTATTAAAGAATTGAATTTGTTTAAAAAAATCTTCCCACAAAGAAAAGTCCACATTGCTTAACTGGGAAACTCTAAATAATACAGAAAGAAGAAACAATAGCAATTATACATAAATTTTACCAGAAAATGGAAAAGTAGGGAATTTTCCCCCAAATAATTCTATAAGGCCAGTATTATCCTGATATCAAAAGCAGACAATGACATTCCAAAAAAAGAAAACTAGAAACAAACATCCCTCAGAAATATGGTTGCAAAAATTCCAAAAATATTTTTAGCAAGTTAAATCCAATAATAAGTTTTAAAAAATACATCATAGTCAGCTACAGTTTAACTCAGGAATGTAAAATTGGTTTAGCATTTGAAAATCAATGTAATTTGTCATATTAACGAGCTGAAAAAGAAAAAGGTGTATGATCACTCAACAGATGCAGGCAAAGCATTCAACAAATTCCAGCCTCCGTTGATGGTAAATCTTCTCTACAGAGAAAGATTAGAAGGGAACTTCCTCAACTTGATAATGGCCCTTCTGAAAAACCTACAGCTAACATCATACTTAATGGTAAAAGATAGTACTTTCTACCCAAGGTTGATAATCATTCTCATCATCTCTGCTTAACATCATACTAGAGGTTCTAATTTAAAGAGAAGATCCTGGTTAGAAAGAAAGAAGTAAAAATATCTTTATTTACAAATAAAATAATTAAATGTAGAAAATCTGACAGGATCTCCCAAAATCTAGTAGAACTAATAAACAAAAAATAGATGTAGGCCGGGCGTGGTGGCTCATGCCTGTAATCCCAACACTGTGGGAGGTTGAGGCGGGAGGATTGCTTGAGCCCAGGAGTTCTAGACTAGCTTGAGCAACACAGCAAGACCCTGTCTCCACAAAAATCAAAAACAAAACAAAACAAAATCAGCCAGGCACAGTGGTTCATGCCTGTAGTCCCAGCTACTTGGGAAACTGAGGTAAGAGGATTGCTTGAGCCCAGGAGTTCAAGGTTACACTGATCTATGATTGCATCACTGTATTCAAGCCTGGATGATAGAGCAAGACCCTGTCCCCCTCCAAAAAAAAAAAAAATCTACTAGAACTAATAAATGACTTTAGCAAGGTCTCAAGATACAAGATTAACAAGCAAAATCTATCGTATTGTAATACATTTGTAACAAAGAATTATACATTGATATTTTGAAATATCATTTACGATAGTGTCAAAAATATTAATACTCCAGCTTTTCTTGATTCATAAAAATTTTTAAATAAAAAACATTAAATACATAGAGATAAATCTAACGTAAGATGTGAAAGGCCTGTTCACTGAACACTATAAAACATTGTTGAAAGAAATAAAAGAATAACTTAATAAGTGGAGAGCCGTACCTCGCTCTGATCCAGAAGACTAAATATTGTTATGATGTCAATTCTTTCCAATTTGTTCATATATTCAAAGCAATTCAAATCAAAATCCCAGCAGGCTTTTTTTGGAATTTGCAAATTGATTATAAAATTTATATGGAAATGTAAAATACTGCAATAACCAAAACCATTTGGGCAAAAACCCAGAACACATTTGGAGGGCAAATACTGTCTGATTTCAAGACTCATAAAGCTACAGTAGTCAAGAGTGTGTATTATTGGTGTAAAGACAGACAAATAGAACAAAATAATTGACGAGTGATATGGACTGAATGTTTGCGTCCTATTCAATATTTATACATTGAAACCCTAACCCCTAATATGATGGTGTGAGGAGGTGGGACCTTCAAGAGGTAATTAGGATTAGATGAGGCCATAAGGATGGAGACCTCATGAATGGGATTAGTGCACTTATAAAGTCATCAGAGAGCTTGCTTCCCCTCTCTGTTCTCTGCTGTGAAGATAACAGCAAGAAGTAGCCGGTCTGCAAGCTGGAGAGGGCCCTCAGCAGAACTCTATTATGCTGGCACCTGCTCTTGGACGTCCAGCCTCCAAAACTAAGAGAAAAATGTTTTTGTGGCAGTTTAACGTGCTCTGTTATAGCAGCCCAAACTATGACAAAAGAATCTGAAAAAAAGACCCACGTATTATGGACACTGATTTTTAACAGACGTATGAAGAAAATTCAGTAGGTCAAGGGTAGTCTTTTCAGTAAATGGTGCTGGAACGATTGCATATCCAGATGGAAAACAATGAACTCCAGTCCATACCTCCTACCAGATGCAGAAATTAACTCAAAATGGATCATGGCCTAAACATAAAACCTGAAACTATAACATTTCTTCTTTTTTTTTTTTGAGATCGAGTCTTACTCTTTCACCAGGCTGGAGTGCAGTGGTGCAGTCTTGGCTCACTTCAACCTCCGCCTCCCAGGTTATAGTGATTCCCCTGCCTCAGCCTCCTGAGTAGCTGTGACTACAAGCGTGCACCACCACACCCAGCTAATTTTTTGTATTTCAGTAGAGATGGAGTTTCACCATGGCCAGGATGGTCTCGATCTCCTGACCTCATGATCCGCCCGCCTTGGCCTCCCAAAGTGCTGATTACAGGCTGATTATGATTACAGGCATGAGCCACCGTGCCCAGCCTATAATATTTCTTAAAAATAGAATAAAGTCTGTAATATTAGGTCAGGTAAAGATTTCCTAGGTATAACACCAAAATCACAATCCACAAAAGAAAATTAACACTGAACAGAGTGGCTCACGCCTGTAACCCCAGCGCTTTGGGAGGCTGAGGCAGGAAGATCACTTGAGCCCGGGAGTTCCAGACCAGCCCTGACAACATAGCGAGACCCCATCTCTACAAAAAAATTAAAAATTAGCTGAATAGGCTGGGCATGGTGACTCACGCCTGTAATCCAAGCCTTTTGGAGGCCAAAGCGGGTGGATCACCTGAGGTCGGGAGTTCAAGACCAGCCTGACCAACATTGTAAAACCCCATCTTAAAAAAAAAAAAAAAAAAATTAGCTGAATGTGGTGGCACATGCCTATAGGCCCACCTACTCTGGAGGCTGAGGTGGGGGGTTCCCTTGATCCTGGGAGCTTGAGGCTGCGGTGCGCTGTGATGGCTCCACTGTGCCTAGGTGACAGAGTGAGACTGTGTCTCAAACAAAAAGAAAAAGAAAAAGAAAATTAATTAATAAATTCAACTTCAGCAAAGTTAAAAACTTCTGCTCTTCAAAAGATACTGTCAAGATACTGAAAAGACAAGTCATCACCAGGAAAGAACATTTCAAAGGATACAGCTCATTAAGAACTTGTACTCAGAATAAAGAACTCTCACAACTCCATAAGAAGACATCCAATAAAAAACGGGCAAACTATCTGAGCAGTCGCTTCATCCAAGAAGCTATTCAGATGAAAAATAAGCAACGAAAAGATGCTCGACGTTATTAGACGTTAGGGAAATGCAAGTTAAAACCACAGTAAGATACCACTATGCAGGTGCCATAATGGGAATGTGTTGTCAAAGATGGGGAGAACTAGAACTTCATACGCTGCTGGTGGGAATATAAAATGATACCAAGCAGTTTGGAAGTTTTTCAGAAAGTAAAATATGTACCTAACATATGATCCAGCCAACTCCTAGGCATTTGCCCAAGAGGAAAGTAAGCGTATGTTTATATAAATACTTGTACATTAATATTCATAGCAGAGTTATTTGTAATAGCAAAAAACTGGAGCGATCCAAATGTCTATCAGTGGGTGAATAGACAAACAATGATCTATCCATACAGAGGCACACTACTTACAATAAATAACAATGAACTATTGATAGCACAACAGCGTGGATGAATCTCAAAATAACTATGCTGAGTGAAAGAAGCTAGAAAAAAGGCACACTGTAGTATTTCATTTATATAAAACTCCAGAAGATGCGACCTAATCTATAATGATGAAAATGGATCAGTGATTACCCAAGGAGGGGTGGCCAGAGAGGGGCGGAAAGACAGGGGTACAAGGAAACCTGTGTGGGTGATGAATATCTCCCCGGCCTTGTGTGGTGATTGCTCGACAGTATATACATATGTCAAAACTTACCGAATGGTACACTTCAAATGCATGCAGCTTATTGTATATCAATTATATCTCGATAAAAGTGATTAAAGACAAAAGTGATAATTTTTCAAGAACTTGAAGGAAGTGAGAAGATTCACCTTGGGGATAACTAATGGGATATTTTTGAAAAATTATTAACAAAATCTGTGCAGAGACATTTGGATTTATAGTTTACACAGAAACTTTCCCTTCTTCTGCTATAACAGCACCTTCTATATGAGTTAGGATTTGTATTGGCTGCAAGTGACGGCAAATTCAACACAGTAGAGGCCTAGGCAAGTTAACATTGAATTTTTCCCTTCCATAAATCTAGGCAGTTCAGGGTTGGTATGATGACAGTCTGGCAGGCAGACTTAGGAAATGCTGTCTTTATCCTTTTATTTTATTTTATTTTTGAGACAGAGTTTCGCTCTGTCACCCAGGCAGGAGTGCAGTGGTGACATCTTGGCTCGCTGCAACCTCTACCTCCTGAGTTCAAGAGATTCTCGTGCCTCAGCCTGCTGAGTAGCTGGGATTACAGGTGCCCGCCACCACACCCAGCTAAGTTTTGTATTTTTAGTAGAGACAGGGTTTTGCCATGGTGGTCAGGCTGGTCTCGAACTCCTGGCCTCAAGATCCACCCACCTGGGCCTCCCAAAGTACTGGGATTACAGGTGTGAGCCACCACACCTGGCCCCAATTTTGTAAAATAAGACAACAATGATGTTTGCCACCTGAGTTGACTCTTATCTTTCACGAAAGATTTCTCTAGCACGCGATGTTGTTTGATATCATTTTACCCATAGTAGAACTTCTTTCAAAATTGGAGCCAATCCTCTCAAACCCTGCTGCAGCTTTATGATGTTTATGTACCTAAATCCTTTGTTGTCATTTCAACAATGTTCACAGCATCTTCACCAGGAGTAGCTTTCATCTCAAAAAACTACTTTCTTTGCTCATTCATTAGAGCAACTCCTTATTTGTTCAAGTTTGATCACGAGATTGTAGCGATTCAGTCCCATCTTCTGCCTCCACCTTTTTTTTTTTTTTTTTTTTTTGAGACAGCGTTTCGCTCTTGTTGCTCAGGCTGGAGTGCAGCAGCGTGATCTTGGCTCACCACAACCTCCACCTCCCGAGTTCAAGCGATTCTCCTGCCTCAGCCTCCCAAGTAGCTGGGATTACAGGCATGCACCACCGTGCCTGGCTAATTTTGTATGTTTAGTAGAGATGGGCTTTATCCATGTTGATCAGGCTGGTCTCAAACTCCTGACCTCAGGTAATCCATCCACCTCAGCCTCCCAAAATGCTGAAATTACAGGCAGGCATGAGCCACCAAGCCTGGCTCCACTTCTAATTCTGGTTATCTTGCTCTTTCCACATCTGCAGTCACTTCCTTCACTGAAGTCTTGAACCCCTCAAAGTCATCTGTGAGGGTCGGATCAATTTTTTTCAAACTCTTGTTAGTGTTCATATTTGACCTCCTCCCATGAATCACAAATTTTTTTAGAGGTAGGGTCTCACTACATTTTCCAGGCTGGAGTACAGTGGCTATTCACAGGCGCAATCATGGCACACTGCAGCCTTGAACTCCTGGCCTTAAGTAATCCTTCTGCCTTAGCCTCCTGAGTAGCTAGGACTACAGGTGCATGCCACTGGACCCAACTTATGAATGTTCCTAATGCATCTAGAATGGTGAATCCCTTCCAGAAGGTTTTCACTTTACTTTGTCCAGATCTGCCAGAGGAAAACACCATCCATGGCAGCTATTGTCTTATGAAATATATTTCTTAAATAAGACTGAAAATTTTGAAGTAAATCAAAATTACTTTTTTTTTTTTTTTTTTTTTTCCGGAGATGGTGTCTCACTCTGTTGCCCAGGCTGGAGTGCAGTGGTATAATCTCAGCTCACTGCAGCCTTGACTTCCCAGGCTCAGGTGATCCTCAGCCTTCCTGACAGCTGGGACTACAGGTGTGCACCACCACTCCTGGCTAATTTTTGATTTTTTGTAGAGATGGGTTTTCACCATGTTGCCCAGGCTGGTCTCAAACTCCTGGGCTCAAGTGATCTACCCACCTTGGCCTTCCAAAGTGCTAGGATTACAGGAATGAGCCACTGCACCTGGCCCCAGGTTAGTTCTTGACCATGGGCTGTAGAATGAATGTTGTAAGCAGGCACAAAAACAATAGTCATCTTCTTGTACATCTTTGTCAGAAGTCTTGGGGGACCAGGCGTATTGTCAAGAGCAGTAATATTTTGAAAATATTTTTTTCTTAGCAGTGGGTTTCAACAGTGGGCTTAAAATATTTACTAAACCATACTGTAATCATATGTGCTGTCATCCAGGTTTTGTGGCTCCATTTACAGGGCACAGATAGAGTGGACTTAGCATAATTCTTTTTTTATGTATAATTGCAAAGAGTTTATTGTTGTAAAATCAATATACAGAAGTCAACTTTATTTCTATACACCAGTAACAATTTAAAAGATTTAGCATAATTCTGAAGGGCCCTAGAATTTTCAGGCTGATAAATAATCATTGGCTTCAACTTAAAATCACCAGCTGCGTTAGCCCCTAAAAAGAGAGTCAGTGTGTTTTTTGAAGATTTGAAGCCAGGTATTGACTTCTCTCTATTTATAGAAGTCCTAGGTGGCACCTTTTCCAGTGTAAGACTCTTTTGCCTACCCTGATAATCTGTTGTTGGCCAGCTGAGGTGGCTCACGCCTGTACAGTACTTTGGGAGGCCAAGGTCGACAGATCACTTGAGTCTAGGTGTTTAAGACCAGCCCAGGCAACATGGCGAAACCCTGTCTCTACAAAAAATGCAAAAATTAGCCAAGCATAATGGCATGGGCCTGTAGTTCCAGTTACTCATGAGGGTGAGGTGGGAGGATCACCAGAGCCCAGGAAGTTGAGGCTGCCATAAGCCATAATTCCACTACTGTACTCCAGCCTGGGTGAGAAAGGGAGACTCTGTCTCAAAAGAAAAACAAAAAAACAAAAAAACGGGCCTGGTGCGGTGGTTCTCACCTGTAATCACAGCACCTTTGGGAGGCCAAGGTGGGCAGATCACGAGGTCAGGAGTTCCAGACCAGCCTGACCAACATTGTGAAACCCTGTCTCTACTAAAAATACAAAAATTACGCGGGTGGTGGAGCGCACCTGTGATCTCAGCTACTCAGGACGCTGAGGCAGAGGTTGGACTTGAACCCGGGAGGCAGAGGTTGCAGTGAGCTGAGATCACGCTGTTGCACTCCAGACTGGGCAACAGAGCAAGACTCTGTCTCAAAAAAATAAAAATTAGAAAAAAAGAAAAGAAAATTTGGGCTGGGCACTGTGGTTCATGTTTCTAATCCCAGCACTCTGGGAGACTGAGGTGGGCAGATCGCTTGAGGCCAGGAGTTTGAGACCAGCCTGAGCAACATGACAAAATCCTGTCTCTACTAAAAATACAAAAATTAGCTGGGTGTAGTGGTTCCAGCCTGTAACTCCAGCTACTCAGGAGACTAAGGTGAGAGGATCGCTTGAACCCGGGAGGCGGAGGTTGGAGTGAACTGAGATTGAGTCACTGCATTCCAGCTTGGGCAACGAGAGTGAAACTCCATCTCAAAAAAAGAAAAAGAAAATCTGTTGTTTAGCGTAGTCTCAGATCTTTGCTAGATCTTCTAGATAATTTGCTCAGCTTCTACATCAGTACTTACGGCTCCACCTCGCGCTTTTACACGATGGAGGTGGCGACTTTAAACCTCATGAACCTCATGAAGCAACTTCTCTTAACTTTTCTTCAGCTTTCTCACCTCTCTCAGACGTCATAGAATGAAAGAGAGTTAGGCCCTCACTCTGGAACAGGCTTTGGCCGATTTAGTCTTCCATCCAGATCACTAGAGTATTCTCCATATCAGCAATAAGACTGTTGTATTTTCTTACCGTTCATGTGTTCACTGGAGTAGCACTTTTAACTCCCTTCAAGAACTTTCCCTTTGCGTTTACAACTGGGTTGTTTAGTGCAAGGGGCCTAGCTTACAGCCGATCTCAGCTTTTGACATGACTTCCTCACTAAGATTAATTATTTCTAGCTTTTGATTTAAAGTGAAAGACCTGCGACTCTTCCTTTCGCTTGAACGCTTAGAGGTCATTCTAGGGTTATTAATTCACCTAATTCCAATATTGTTGTGTGTCAGGGAATAGAGAGGCCCTAAGAGAGGGAGACAGACAGGGGAATGGCCAGTTATTGGAGCAGTCAGACCACACATAACATTTCTGGATGAAGTTCTCTGTCTTCTTTGGTTACGGTTCATGGTGTCCCAAAACAGTAACAACAGCATTGTAAAAGATCACTGGTCACCATAACAGATACAATAATAATGAAATAGCTTCAAATATGGCCAGAATTACCAGAATGTGACACAGAGACACAAAGCGAGCACGTGCTGTCAGAAGCACTGTGCTGGCTCCACAGAGAGTTGCCACAAACCTTCAAGTTGTAAAAATCACAATATTTGCAAAGTGCAAAAAAACAAAGCATGCCTGTACCTAATATGCTCCCGGTTGTTAATAAAAGAGAACAGTTAGGGGCTACGTTTTGTCCTTGAGCAGCATCTTACAGGGCAAATTTAACTAAAGAATTAACACTACATTCCAAGCAAATCACATGAGAAGAAATAGTAAATGGTTACGGCACATAAAAAAGATTCACAGCCTGAGTTCTAATTAGGAAACTAATTATTAAAACAAAAGGAGGCTGGCCGGGTGTGGTGGCTCACACCTGCTATCCCAGCACCCAAGGAGGCCAAGGTGAGCAGACAGCTTGAGCCTGGGAGTTCAAGACCCGCTGGGGCAACATGGTGAAATGCCATCTCTACAAAAAAAAAAAAAACAGCCGGGAGTGGTGGCACACACCTGTAGTCCCACTTGCTCAAAGGGCTAAGGTGGGAAGATGGCTTGAGCCCAGGAGGTTGAGGCTGCAGTGAGCTGTGATAGGGCCACTGCACTCCAGCCTGGGTGACAGAGTGAGGCCTTGACTCAAAACAAAAACAAAAACCAAAAGGAAGATGCATATTGTAATATACTATTGTGAGAATTTAAATTGGTACCATGCTTGTAGAGAAAAATTTTCTAATACAGGTTGAGCATCTATAATCTAAAAATTTGAAAACTAAAATGCCCCAAAATCTGAAACATTTTTGCATATTGACATGATGCTTAAAGGTAATTCTCAAAGGAAATGTTGACTGGAGCACCACAGATTTTGGATTTTCAGATTAGGGATGCTCGATTGAGAAATACATGCAAATATTAAACAATCCAAAATCTGAAATACTTTTAGTACCAAGCGTTTCACATAAGGGATAGTCTATACCCAACACAATCTAAAACCCATGTATCTTTTGACCAACAATTTTATTTCTAAGACATTGTACTCTACAGTTTAAGGAGATACACATAAGAATAGTCACTAAAACATGATTTGAACAAGTAACAATTGAAGTCAATGTAAAATATTTGTTAATAAAAAAAAGTTTCAGTGAATTGTGGTACATTCATGTGATGGTACATTTTATAACAATTTTATAACATGATCCTTTATAACTATGGCCCTATATTTATTATAAAATTGTTATAAAGAGCTGGGCACAGTGGCTCACACCTGTAATCCTAGCACTTTGGGAGGCCGAGGTGGGTGGATCACCTGAGGTCAGGAGTTCAAAACCAGCCTGACCAACACGGAGAAACCCAGTCTCTACTAAAAATACAAAATTAGACAGGCATGGTGGCATATGGCTATAATCTCAGCTTCTCGGGAGGCTGAGGCAGGAGAATCGCTTGAACCTGGGAGGCAGAAATTATGCTGAGCCAAGATCGCACCACTGCACTCCAGCCTGGGCAACAAGAGCAAAACTCTGTCTCAAGCAAAAAACAAACAAACAAACAAAAAACTGTTATAAAGACTAGAATGACCAAGGCGGGTGGATACCTGAGGTCAGGAGTTCAAGACCAGCCTGGCCAACATGACGAAACCCCATCTCTACTAAAAATGAGCTGGGTGTGGTGGTACATGCCCATAATCTGAGCTACTCGGGAGGCTCAGGCAGGAGGATTGCTTGAATACGGGAGGGGAGGTTGCAGTGAGCCAAGATTGCACCATTGCACTGACAGAGCAAGACTCCATCTCAAAAAAAAAAAAAAAAGAATTTAGGTGGTAGTATATAGGTAATACAGTATAAAATGAAAAAGAACAAATTATAGAATAGAATATAGAATATACTTTCATTTATTTTCCTCTGTTTAAACAATACACATATATAGAATCTGCCAAAATTGGGGATTCCTCATCTCTCTGAGTAGGACTCTATTTTCATTTTTTAAAGAAATCAAGAGATGAAAATCAAAGGATACATAGAGAGCTTTATGAGGGCCTTGGGGGAGGGGGGTTGTTTACTTTAAAATACACACACACACACGTGGACACACACATGTGCACACACACACATCTATATTTAGTGAGGGTGGGGGTTGTTGTGCAGTTAGACCTGGCGATGTTTTGATACCTCCCACACTACCCCTGCCTCTCTGCCTGAAGGTAAGCTTCCTCAGTGATCTGAAGAGGACTGGCCCCACGGTGGGTTCTGCTCACTAGGCATGAGCATCAGGAGGAGGGACATCCTCTACCTCTGCTCAACCTCTGCCAAACCGAGCGAGCAAATGTTCCAAAATGAGATGTTCTGATGCCCCCCATTAATTCTCTCAGGGCATAAATCGTGATCCCCACGGTGATGGCAGCTGGGGCCTCTTCCTTCATTTGGGACCCTGAAGGACAGGCAGGTTTCTGCCCAGTCTTTTGTAGAAACACAGAAAGCTGCATTACTTTCTGTATGAAGCAGCTAAAAGTAGAGAATTTACAGATGCTCCAGAAATTCTCCTTTATTGCAGATTTTGAGTCCCATCTTCTTGGCAGGACCACACAGATCTTGCTGTACCTTGCGTTAGAATACTAGACAATAGTTACAGCCTGCTCATCTCATCTGCTCTGTGGAAGAGCAGAATCATTAAGTAACAGTGTTAGGGATATCGTGCACCCCAGGAGATTTTCTTAAAGATACACATAGACAAAGGCCTGGAAGGAGACACAAGAAACCATCCTTGCAGTTACCCAGAAGGAGCAAGAATAGGGAGGATGGGGGTAGGAGGGCTTTCTATGTGCTTTGAATATTTTACAAGCGTTTATTAGTTTCTTTTTCATTCTTTCTTTCTTTCTTTTTTTTTTTTTTTTGAGCTGGAGTTTCACTCTGTCGCCCAGGCTGGAGTGCAGTGGTGTGATCTCAGCTCACTGCAACCTCTGCTCCTGGGTTCAAGTGATTCTCCTGCCTCAGCCTCCCAAGTAACTGGGACTACAGGTGTGTGCCACTGGTGTGACACTCAGCTAATTTTTGTATTTTTAGTAGAGACAGGGTTTCACCATATTGGCAAGTCTGGTCTCAAACTCCTGACCTTGTGATCTGCCTGCCTCGGCCTCCCAAAGTGCTGGGATTACAGGCATGAGCCACCGTGCCCAGCTGTGCTTATGACTTTCATAATTAAAATGCTTTTATTTCTGACTGAGAATTCATGTTATATGCTCATCATGTATATGTTAGAATGGACCCAAAATATAATCTAAGGAAAATCTTTGCCCTGCATTTTCCAGCTCACCCCCACGGGGAAGTTGGGTGGCTTTCTGTTTAAGTATGCATACTGGTCAGGTGCTTTCCTTTCAGAAGGGGCATCGATTCTCAGTTAATTATGCTTAACTACATCTGGGAACTTCCACACTTCAAGTTCTTAGAAAACATAATCTTGAACTATCTGATGTCGAATTATTTGCAAACGTTTAGTTGTAAAGATCATGTTGAGGAGAACTGCCTGATGGGAATGGGCTCATTCCACAGTCATCCTAAATGTTGGGAGGTTTGGAGACAGATCCTTGGAGAGATTTCTTGGATTACATTGTCTCAATACGAATCTCCCCCATGACTTGGCCCTTTGCTGACTTACATTTAACATTTTGCTTTGACTCTATACTGAGAGGTGTTTTAAGGAATACGTGGCCATGCACTGTGGCTCATGCCTGTAATCCCAGCTCTTTGGGAGGCCAAAGCAGGCAGATCACCTGAGGTCAGGAGTTCAAGACCAGCCTGGCCAACATGGCAAAACCCTGTCTCTACTAAAAATACAAACATTAGCCAGATGTGGTGGTGTGCGGGAGCCCAGGAGTTCGAGACCAGATGTGGTGGTGTGCGGGAGCCCAGGAGTTCGCGACCAGCCTGGGCGACATGGTGAATCCCCACCTCTACCTGCCTGTAGTCCCAGCTACTGGGGAGGCCGAAGCAGAAGAATCACTTGAACTCAGGAGGCAGAGGTTGCAGTGAGCTGAGATCATGCCACTGCACTCCAGCCTGGGCAACAGAGTGAGACGCCGTCCCAAAATAAAAAAAGAAAAAGAAGAATATATTACATTCGCTGTTGTATCAACTGTAGGATTATTGTTGAGAATGATGAAATGCACTACTGAGTTGGGCACAGTGGTATGCACCTGTAATCCCCGCTACTCGGGAGGATTGCTCGAACCCAGGAGTTCAAGTCCAGCCTGGGCAGCACAGTGAGACTTTGTCTCTCAAAAAAAAAGAACACACTATTCCAAAACGTGGCACCTCGGCATATTGAATATTTTAAGCTGAAGGCATTTGAGAAACAACATGTACAGGAAGGATATTTGTGCCTTCCCTTGAAGCAAGTCATAAGACCCTGATGTGAGAGCTGCCCTCCCATACTTGGAGAAAAGGAGCATCCCTATCTCCATCAACACAGGAACACCAAAGGGAATCCGGATGAACAGCCCGTGCCGTCTCCCCAGTTTATTACACTTAGCTAGCTCGTACTTTTTCATTAGCCTTTCACATTTCTCCATGACTCTCTACTCTTCATCAAACGTAGCATAAAAACTCTCAGCTTAACCGCTTCTTCAGCTCTTCATTTCCTCATGAAGTCACTCGTGTCATGTAAAGCTTATATTGAATAAATTTGCATGCTTTTCTCTTGTTAATCTCTCTCTTGTTACACTGGTCCCAGCCAATGAATCTGAAATGGGTAGAAGGAAAAGATATTTTTTCTCCCCTACAAGAACATTATCTACATATCACAATAACACAGGAAATGCTGGTATCTTTTTGTGAGTATCTGGTCCTCTTTTATCTTATAGACACTGTGAATCTTGTAATAGCTTTGTTTTTTCCTGGCCACTAGGAATTTTGAGCCAAATTTATATACTTCTTAGTGCCTATCTAGGAGCTCATGAATGAATCTTTAGTGCCTGGATATTATATTAATAATTTTTAACCCTAGGTATTATCTTTTCTTTTCTTTTCTTTTTTTTTTTTTTTTTTTTGAAATGGAATTTCACTCTTGTTGCCCAGGCTGGAGTGCAGTGGCGCAATCTCAGCTCATTGCAACCTCTGCCTCCTGGGTTCAAGCAATTCTCCTGCCTCAGCCTCCTGAGTAGCTGGGATTACAGGCATGTGCCACCATGCCCAGTAGAGACGGGATTTCACCATGTAGGCCAGGCTGGTCTCGAACCCCTGAAGTTTGGGTGCTGGGATTTCAGGCGTGAGCCACCAGGCCTGGCCAGTATTATATTTTCCTACCTTTTCACTTTCCCTTTGCCCCATTTCCTTATTTATATTAGTACATTTTAAATTGTTATGTTTTATATATTTCTGTAAACTCCTCAAATCCTCTTTTTTCTTTTTTGAATGAAGGATACTCGGGTGAGGGGATGGGGAATCCCCTTTACTTTTGAAAATATAATTTACTAAACCTTGCATAATTCAAACCAGGATCCTATAGTGTTCTATGAGGTTTCTGATACACTATATTTACACACACGTCACAACTCTAGGGTGGCCATGAGAGTCACAGACCCCTCTTAAGTCAACCGTCTCTAAATCAAGTTACTTTGTTTTGGGTTAGTGAAAAAAGTTGTTACAACCTGAATTCTAGACCTGGTTAATTCATTCATTCATTTAAATATTTGTAATTAGTTTCCTACGTACCAGGCATCCAGGCAGGTTCTGCAGATAACAATGGTAAACAGAAACTGAACATGGCCTGTGTCCTCATAGAGTTTATTATCTAGAAGTGAAGACAAACATCGATCAAATAATCACATATATAGTTACAAGTAATTAACAATGGTGATGAGTGCGTTGGACTGCAGAGGGATCAGAACTTTTCTTGGAAGTCAGGGAAGACTTCTCTGAATTGAGAGCTGCAGGATAATTAGAAGTTTGGTGGAGGATGAGGTGAGGCAAGAAGCATTGTGGGAAGTGGGAAGAATATGTGCAGGAGCCATGTGGCGGGAGGTGCATAGCACTGGAGGAACTGAGCATGTGCAGGAGCCATGTGGCGGGAGGGTGCATAGCACTGGAGGAACTGAGCATGTGCAGGAGCCATGTGGCGGGAGGGTGCATAGCACTGGAGGAACTGAGCATGTGCAGGAGCCATGTGGCGGGAGGTGCATAGGCACTGGAAGAACTGAAAGAAGAGCCCTGTGGCTAACTGCAGAACATCTGAGGGACAGTGATACTAGCTGAGGGTGGGGCAGAAGACAGGTGCCACTAAACCACTGAACTGTTTCAAGTGACTAACCACATGAGCTATGATAAATAACTCACCTTTCCGAAGCCTGTTTTCTAGAGTGAAAAACTGCCCCCTAAGCACACACAGTGATGCTGCACTACCATTAAAGCTACAAACAAATTTGAGCTAAACTTTCTTTAGGGAACAGCATACTGGAATTTCCACTTACTCAGAAGGAAGGTTATAGAAAAAGGGCCTTTCGGGAGTTTTCTAAATCAGTGGGGTACAGTGGCAGGCCTGTGGTTCCAGCTACTTGGGAGGCAGAGGCAGGAAGATCACTGGTCATTGGGTGTCCACACCGAGTTCGGCATCAATACGGTGACCTCCCAGTAGTAGCGGACCACCAAGTTGCCCGAGGAGAGGTGAACTGGCCCAAGTCAGAACCAGAACAGGTCAAAACTCCCATGCTGATCAGTAGGGGGACTGCACCTGGGAATAGCCACTGCACTCATAGTTAACATAGTCAGAACCAGTCTCCCAAAATAAGATTTAAAAATAAAATAAAAATCAAATTATGGGCTGGGCATGGTGGCTTCGCACCTGTAATCCTAGCACTTTGGGAGGACAAGGCAGACGGATCACTCGAGCCCAGTAGTTTGAGGTTGCACGAGCTATGATTGCATCACTGCACTCCCGCCTGGGCGACAAAGCAAGACTTCCTCTCTAATTAAAAATAAAATAAAATAAAATTAGGCACTTTGAAAGAAGAGCCTCAGGTGTAAATAGTCCTATGATCAGAACAGGGAGCAGCGTCTGCCCTACCTGCTTAGGGTTTTGTTAACAGGCACAGAACACTTACAGACAATACATAAGGCACTTTAAGATATAATATTTTGTTTAATCCACACAACAAGGTTGGGATATATTATTTTTTCTGTTTTGGAATGAGAAAACTAATGCCAAAGAAATTAGGTATATGACTTAATCAAAGTATATGAGAGTGTATGACTTATTCAAAGTCATATAGCCAGAAAATCATAGAACTGGGACTCAGATTCAGGCAGTCTGATCCAAATTCATATAAATCACACCGAAGAGGTCTCACCAAGACTAAATGTGGCCCAGAATTGCCTATGAGACCTTCAGCTCTTTATTTCAGCCCCATGGTGGGGAGGTGAGGTCTGGATCCACCAATTCATGAACCCAATGTAAAAGAAATCTTATCTTCTGAGGAAATGCCCTCACTTCTCTCAACCCAGTCAGGCAAGACAGGGGAAGAAAGTAATTTACTTATTGAAGAAACTACCTAAGAAGGTCCTCAGCTTAAAAGAAGGAAGTAAAACAGATAAAAATCCTTTTGCTTAGAGAGATAAAGATTCTACTTCCCCAGATGGCCTTGACAGGGAGTGGGTTCTGTGAAATCCATACTTTATAGAGAGAAGGGAAATGTCACCAGACTTTCATATCAGTAGAACTTTGTTAGAGTTTGTGAAGAGGAAAAATATAACATGGGACCAGCTGTCAATACTTCTGTTTTTAAAAAAGAAAACCACCTTTGGAACAAAGGGAGACCACACTGGAATGGAATAGGATGTCTTAGACCTGACAAGTTCTAACTTGGTATGAGATTATTAAGAGGCAACCCCTCAATCCTGCTGAGTCAATGGGCAGAATCTATTTTCAGTTTCCAACTTGTCCTGAGACGCTCTAAATCTCTTGCCAAGTTGAATCAGTGCAGCATCTGTGGGTACCAATTAAGAACTCTACATTACCTAGGAAGAGAGCAGCAGAGAGTGTCAGGATAAAAGCATCCAAAAGTGAAGAAAATTCGCCAACTATCTAGTCATGGAGCCAAATCGTTTGCTAACAGTAGGAAAAGGAAAGACCTGCTCTGGTGGGTCCAACTCCGTATTCTCTGGGCAACTAGGTGTCTTTCTCTACTTCTGACAGCCCTAGGCAGGACAGTGTTTGGCCTGAGAATCGAGGTCTCCTTGGAGGCTTCCTTGCGTGGGTGCTTGACTCCTGCTGCCCAAACCTCCTGCTGAGGCTGTGCTCTTACCTCCTGACCCACCCCTTTTACTCACTGGTTTCCTAACCCTGCCTGGCTTTCGGCGTGCCTGGTCTCCTAAAGCATTCCCCTTTGGAATTTCTGGTCTCTTTTGTTGCTATCTGCATGCCTAGTTTCTGGCACACTCTAAATTCTGCCTGCTTTTGGCTTCTACATCACTAATTTGTCCTGTCCTTTTGTTCTTGGGTCCTTCTTGACTCCTGTTTTTCCATCTTTCCATCTTGCTGGCCCATTGCCTGGCCAAGACCCTACCCGCAGTTTCCTTCACCTACGTGTTATTTTTTAACCTGTTTTTTTTTTTTTTTTTTTTTTTTTTGCAAAGCATCATCATTGTTCACAGTCCCAGAACTGACATATATTTAGAGCTTGAGGTGGACTAATCAAGAGAAAGTGCCTTTTGGGGAAGAGGAAATGCAGGATTAGAGTGGAGGCAAGTTTAGTCTTCTTTAGAACTGAATCTCAGGAAGGCAATCATGGAAAATATAAAGTGAAAAATACCTGAATTCAAATAGAAATCTTTTTATTGTTGGTAATTTAAGTAACAAAATAGTAACCATCTAAGAAGAATTTAAAATAAGAACTCTGATAGATCATTGCTTCTTAATAATACTCTGGGCTTTGTTTTTGAGAGTCAGGCTGAGGAAGAATGAAGGATCTGTTTTTCATGAAAATGTAATTCCTTTGAACTAGATGGTTTTAGCTCATTATCCGATTTTGAATATATGAATTTAGATTTTTAATGGGTAAGATAATTTGAAATTCACAGTTATAATAATTTATTTTTAGTGTCCCAAATTTGAAACCGGTGTTTAATTTTAAATCTAATTGAACTGTGCTATTTTCATAGCGATTCACTAGCTCCTTTTGAAAGGTTTAATTTTAAGTTGTGGGAATTTAAGACAGTTAATTCTTAAAGTACCCCTATTTTAATCAGTTCTAGAGCAACAGTATGTTTTTCTTATAGATAAACATGTGACTCATTCTTGTTCCTTCAAAAATGATGAATTATGTGACTCTAGAGTTGTATAGTTGGAATTTTTCTTAGAATCAGAAAAACCAAATCCAGTCATTTCTATGTTTGCCAGAATAGTAAAACATTTGTTTTGTTTTAAAGTGAGTAGAGCTAAGTAGCGGAAACACATAGTTTGCCTGTGATAGAATTCTGGCGGTGCACCTTCACAGCATGCCCTCGGGCAAGTTACCCAACCTTTCCCCACCTGAGAAAGATTTTTAACCAACTCTGACCACACAGTTTGTGACTTTGAGCTCTTTATGTGAGTTCTTATTCTTATAACTAGAAGTAACTGTGCTGTGCAAGCAACTGGAATTTAAATTCTGCCTTCATACAGGTGGTTATAGACCTTGACAATTTTTGAACAGACTTCCCAGTTACCAACCTTGACCCGCTGGCCGGAATTTCAGAAGTGTCTCTCCCTCTGAACTATGTGATTCTGTGTCAACTTGATTCTATCCAGTTGCTGCCTAATTCAACACTGACAACTGCTTTCACGAACTGCAGCCTGATACCTGGAAATATTTTGAAACTGTTGGCCTGTCAGCATCACCAGGCTCCAGTCCATCCCAGCGGATGTGTTCAACACTGGTTCTCTTCTCTTCTCTGGTATTAGCAGGCCATACTCGGCCCACTCTGAGACGTCAGATATGTGATTCTGTATTGTATAATTCTACAGCATCAAGAGATAGATTATGCTCATCAAAGTGTTGCATAAGACAGAGACATGGGTGACATAGTTCCAAAGGATCTCTATCAATGTAACAATGGTCAAAAGTTTTACAAGCGTTGGTGCCTTAAAGGGACTAGTTTTGTTTACTAAGAAGATTAATTTGTGTGGAAAAGCCCATTTCCCTATAACTCAAAAATAAATTTTCACCTAAAGTTTTTTGGGAAGGTTTGTTGAAGATGCTGGCTCTCCATCAAGTTGTTCAATAAGGAGAGTAATCAGGCTGGGTGTGGGGGCTCACGCCTGTAACTCCTGCACTTTGGGAGGCAGAGGAGAGCAGATCACCTGAGGTCAGGAGTTTGAGACCAGTCTGGCCAACATAGTGAAACCTTGTCCCTACTAAAAATACAAAAAAGTTAGCAGGGCTTGGTAGTGGATGCCTGTAATTCCAGCTACTCAGTAGGCTGAGATGTGAGAATTGCTTGAACCCAAGAGGCAGAGGTTGCAGTGACCTGAGATTGTGCCACTGCACTCCAGCCTGGGCAACAGAGGAAGACTGTCTCAAAAAAAAAAAAAAAAAAAAGTAATCCTACACAGCCTTATAGCATGGCATTTAGACATTTTTTCAGACCTTCTACATAAGTCCAGTGCCTACTCTGTGCTAAGCACAAAGTGCTGAACACTTTTTAACACATAAACCCATTTAATCCTCTTGCTGAAGATGAAACTGAGGCATAAAGATTTTAAATAGCTGGCCCAAGGTCATATAGCTAAAAAGTGGCAGAACTAAACAAAGAGACTCTGTTTTCAGTGGTTCTTGTAGAGCTCCTAACCACTCTAATGGAAAAAAGAAATATTGGAAAAAAAAAAAAAGAAAAAAAGAAAAAAACTGGCTGGGCGTAATGGCTCACATCTGTAATCCCAGCACTTTGGGAGGCCAAGGCAGGTGGGTCACAAGGTCAGGAGATCGAGATCATCCTGGCCAACATGGTGGAACCCCATCTCTCCTAAAAATACAAAAATTAGCTGGGCGTAGTGGCGCACACCTGTAATCCCACCTATTCAGGAGGCTGAGGCAGGAAAATCACTTGAACCCAGGAGGTGGAGGTTACAGCGAGCCAGGACTGTGCTACTGCACTCCAGCCTGGTGACAGAGCAAGACTCTGTCTCAAAAAAAAAAAGAAAAGAAAAGAAAGGAAAAAACTCAGGAAAAGATGAAGAATATACTCCACCAGATGTTTGAAACCCTTATTACATTTTCTGAATTTGTTGGTTCTAACTGGATTTTATGGGGGGTAATCAGCAAGGAAACATCTGGATTCTCTAAAATCTTTACTGTCACCTGAGAGAATCGAATGTTTCCTGGACTTGGATGGTTATGCTTGTGCTCAAGACAATTGGGAAGTGTGTAGGGTTAGTCATCAGAAGGAAGAAAACACTCAAATCACCCAGTGAACAGTGGTCCGGTAGTGCCATCAGGTCATCCCTTGCCGCGTTTGTTTCTATGTGATTTTCCTTTTCTGTAGAGAACATGGCATATCCTTATATACAAAATTAAGAGAGCAGGGAAACCCTATTGTGAAATACTATTTTAATATTATGACATTGTCATGCTCGCTTTGACGGCTCATATAGTAAAATTGGAACCATATAGAGAAGAGTATCATGGCTTCTGCACAAGCATGACATGCAAATTTGTGAGGCATTCCATATTTTTTAAATCTGTATATTATGACATTGACAGTTTATACAAAATCCCAGAGACTATTGCCAGAGACTGAAGATGTCATCAGGTGGTCTCAGGACAAGTTCACATCCTCCTGAAGTCTATAACCCACCACAATAAGTGACTCTTTCAGTGACTTCCATGTGGCAGGTCTCCTATGATGTTCACTTCTGACATTCTTGCCATAGTCACTGTGAATTCTCAATATAAGTCTTCTAGTGCAACATTGTGATTAGGAGGAATTTCAAGTTCCAGAATTACAGTGTTATGCCTTAAGTCAGACAAAAATCTTAGCACCAAATTATTATAGGTGTTTCATTTTCTTGAAGAACTATTCCAAGAAACCCCAGCACTTCTTCTGGGAATGTACTGATAAAAATAAAGAACAAAATAAAAATTGTCATTCATGACTTTCAGGTTTTGAATGCTGCTTTCAAGGTAAAATCGTTTTTAAAACCTATTTTATTTTTATACTTCTTATCTTCTTGGAAGCTTCATTTATTCATTCATTCTTTTATTCTCTTAAGAAATGTTTATGAATTACCTTCTCTATGCCAGGTGTTAAGGAAATAACAATAAATTATAATTTCCCTTAAAATTCTTATCATTCTTCCTTTTTAAAGCATTGAATTAGGGACCCATTGTATTTTTAAATTCAAATGTCCAATGTGCCTTTTCACAGAAGATAAAAAAGAGCTCTGTCTCTCATTTCAGTCTACGATCTCATGATTAAATCACAATAGACTTCATTTTTCATGGGGTGCAAATTCAGTCACCACCTTGCCTTACCAATACTCTGCACCAACTAGTGGCATGAGAAGGTGAATATGGACTACAGAGTATCTGGAAAAAAACACTTGTCCTGAGGAATTTCAGGTAAAACATGGGTTCTTTCTGATGGAATCATGAATCCAGAGCCTAATCTTCCTCTGTTCCTTTCCCTTGCTCCTTTCTTGCTTCCCATTCTGAAGCTTCAAAGAAGCTCCTGTTTAAGTGTATTTCCCAAGTCACTGCTCTGATTTTAACTCAGAGGTCACTAGGTCAAATGCCTACAGGGACCAGATGGGAAAGATAAATAAATGCTGGGGGCTGAAGCAAGAAAGCTAGGAAGTGAGAGGGACTACAGCAGACCGCAGGACAAGTGCCACAGAGAGGTCACACCAGCCTGTGTGTGAGAGGTTTGGTTAGCTGATCTGATTTTTAAAACAGCCAGAATCTAGATGTTTATGTAAAATGTCCCAATTTGTAAATATTGGAAGAAACAAAACACAATCTGCCAAGGGCTGCCATTAACAACCTGTGTTCTCATTGGTATTGAATTCAAAGCACTGAAAACACCACAGGTCTCTGAAATGTCCTTGAAGAACTGGACATAGATCATAGTTGAGTTCTATGATCTAACCTTACAGTCAAGGCAAAAGAGAAGGCAAAGATTCTTATCAGGAGTGTGATTTGATGTTGGTTGAATTAGCACATTTTCATTAGTCTAATTAGTAGGCTTCCATTCTGCAGTTGAAAAAAAGATGTAATAAAGTAACTTTTTTTTAGCTAAGAAAGGGGGAATGATATAAATATATATTCAATTTTTAAAATACACATTCAATTTTGCTTTTATTTATATAAAGAAAAAATATTGGCACTAGAAGGATAAATTTAAAATTAATAAAAGTGATTACCTATGGAGGTAGTACAAGAGAGAATAAAATTTCTCAATGAATATTTTTAATTTAGTTTTTATTTTTGAACCAGATAAACATATTACATATTCAAAAATTAAAATTCAAAAAAAAAAATCACAGTGAACTATGATCTTGCCACTGCACTCCAGCCTAGGTGATAGATCAAGACTAAATAAATAAATTAGAAAGCATAAAAATATAGAACTATAACATTGTATGAGGGAAGCAGAATTTAAAAAGTTCAAGAAGAAAAGGGAACAATGTTATATTTCTGATAGCTAACTAAACAACCTTGTAACTTACTCTTTAAAGGATACTCTTTAAATGGTATCAAGGTGCATGATATTTATATTGTATACACTTACGAGTTGTGTGACAGGGTTTTTTATTAATTTCTTTTTTTTTTTTTAGACAGAGTCTCGCTCTGTTGACAGGCTGGAGTGCAATGGTGCAGTCTCAGCTCACTGCAGTCTCTGCCTCCCAGGTTCAAGCAATTCTCTGCCTCAGCCTCCTGAGTAGCTGGGATTACAGTCACCCGCCACCACACCCAGCTAATTTTTATATTTTTTAGACACAGGGTTTCACCATGTTGTCCAGGCTGGTCTTGAACTCCTGACCTCGTGATCCACCCACCTTGACCTCACAAAGTGCTGGGATCATAGGTGTGAGCCACTGTGCCTGGCCACAGTTTTATTTTTAAATGCCAATATTTACAACACAAAACTGAAATTTACTTCCTTTACAATTGTTTAATTTTATGATAAAAATTTTGGATGTTGCTATAAAACATCAGAGAATTCATATCTTTTTCAAAATTCTTTTGAGAATGTATAAACAAGAAAGTTCAAAGACCATTGATCTTGATTTTCCTGTATTGGAACCCACTGGAGTCATTTCTTTGTCTCCATCATGTGTAATGTAACTTCTGGAAGGCCAAAGTTACACTATACATGATGACTAAGAGGTCGCAAATTAGCACCTCTGAACACAACCAGATGAATTAGTTTTGGATTAGCGAGCTTTTACTTAGAAAAACTGCAATCTTTAAGTTCCATAAGAACAGGTGCCAGAACAGGTACATTTGGATGTTTGTAAAGTAGGTCCGGTGTGTGACATGAGGGATGGCCGGGCCTCTGCAGCGAGCGTTCAGGAGAACATCAGACCAGAGGCAGAAGGGATCTTGCCCAAATTTGCCAAGGCCAACCTGCTTGGATCCATCTTGGGACTCATCCAAGTGGGTTTATAGCCAAACTGCAAGTCCAGTGGTACAAGGGCCCACCTGGATGCAAGGTTCTCAGCATGGGCCCCTGCAGGGCCAGGGTCTTGGGGCATGTGAAGGAAGACAAGGGAAGCAACTCAAGTTTGAAATGAAAATCTTGTAAACTAATTTTCGCCATTCAAATGAAACATGAATTTCATTTAGTCTTGGGTGACTCTAAATGGAAGCCTGAATCACCATTTCTTCTCATTTGGTTCAAATTTTGTCCTTGTTATCCTTGTTTATATCCTTTACCATGAGAAACCCCAGACCACCAGGCCCCTCTCACCTCCCACCTGACCCTCTCAAAGCTCTTCACATCTCCTATTCTGAACTCTTCTCAAGACTCCCCAGTGTCTGAGGCTTTTCCACTGTGCCCTCTATCATCAGCAAATTCCTCTACATCCTCAACTGCTTCTCTGAATATCTCCTTCAGCTTCTTGTCCTAATGCCAACCTGACTCATCCCTGTGGACGCTGTCGTCCCTGCAGCCTTCCCGGTGCCCTCATACCGCTGGACTGGGAGGTAGGAGAGGGCTCTTCTTGCTTCTTTCAAGCTCTTCTTCCTCCCACTTCTCTAATTCCTCCCCTTGCCTGTTATCTTTTTTAAAAATCGTCTCCTCTGATATTGTCACTCACCTTCGTCATTCCTCACCTACTCACTCACAGATTACTGTCTTATTTATCAAGGACTTTAGCTTTTGCTACTGGCATCTTCCCCAGCACCTCCCCTCTTCTAAGTCTTACTGTTTTTAATGCACAAGCATATAATCTGTATGAAAGTCTGTCCTTGACTCTCTTCCAACGATCCTGCCTCCACATCCCTTAGCCATTCACTGCCATGGTCACATCCCACCCTAGGTTTCATCGGTCCTCCATAGTATCAATTTCATGGATCCCACTCAAATTACCACACTGTTATGGTCATCCTGCAGAAGCCGGATGGGCTCCTCCACCTAAAATTTCATTTGGATGTTGAGACTGATGATGCCACACATGCACCAAGATGGTGTGAAGAGGTTTGTTAACATACTGCAGCTTTCTAGGGAGAGAAGGGGAGGCTCCCAGACCGGTTAAAAAATGGCTTATGAGAGCAAAGAAAGGAGACTATCTTAGGATTTCATGGTGGTTAAGGGGTAGGACTGCGGTGAGGGTTCTCTCACACGGGCTGGGTCTTGCATGGTTTGAACTTCCTGCTGGCATCAAAGGCATCTAGGCTTTCTTATGTTTGCACAGGGGAAAGAGGAATGGTAGGGCTTCAAAGTTGTCAGCACATATAAAAAATGGAGTCAGACTTACAAAATATCTATATATTTAGAGATGGTGTCTCACTCTGTTGCCCACGTTAGAGTATATGGCACCATCATGGCTTGCTACAACCTCCTGCCTCAGCCTCCAGAGTAACTGGGACTATAGGTGCACACCACCATGCTCAGCTAATTTTTAAATTTTTTGTAGAGATGGGGTCTTGTTATATTCCTAAGGCTGGTCTTGCACTCCCGTCCTCAAATGATCCTCCTGTCTGAGCCTCCCAAAGTGCTGGCTTTACAGACATGAGACGCTATGCCCAGCCTCAGACTATTATATACCTCCTATCTTTCCAGATCATTCTCTCTTTTCCCTAGACTCCTACAATCCCTCAACCCCAGAAGGACTTGCCATTCATTGATCCTACCACCTTTTACCTGTCTTTACCTCTCCATAGCCACTCTTCCCCGGTCACTCGTCTTAAATTCCACGGTGAATCGTAATCTCACCCTTGCTTATATCCTCAACTTCCTTGCTCTCTTCTCCTTGCTCTTATTCCTTTGGTAAAATATGATTAAGCAGAATTCTCAGCCTACTCTGGACCTGCTTCCCAGGAGCTAATTATTGCTGGAGAAAGAAGCACAATCATACTAACTTGTCTCACTTAAATTCATGACCAGAAACTGAAGTGGGCCCTGCATGACACTCAACAAGCACACAAATTTTTTCTAGTCCACTGTCTTCTCATTCTCCTAGATGACATTTCACACCTTCTCTCCCCTTCTCACATAATCTTTCCCACCTCCTCCCAGCTGATAGCATTATTTTCTACATCTCTAAGAAAATTGAAGCAATCAGAAGAGAACTTCCAAAGATTCCTATTACCCTGCCTATCCACTTGCCTGCCTGTTTCCACAGATGGACAGTTTGTACTCCTGTCTACAAATGATCCTTGCCCCGTGTGTTAGTTTTCAAACCCTTTTTCTCTTCCTTCTCAAGGACACCACTCCAGCACTTCTCACTTCTTGTTTCTACATGAATTTCCTTTTCTTCCGGATGATTCCCATTAAAAACAAGTATTTCTCCCCCCACCATCTATTTTTTTAAAGAAATGGTCTGTCACCCAGGATGGAGTGCATTGAGGCGATCATAGCTCACTGCAGTCGACCTCCTGTGCTCAGTCTCTCCCCACTTTTTTCCAATCTTCTTTTGACTCTACTTCTACCACCAGTTACTGTCCCAGATTTGGGCTCCCCTTTGTAGGAGAACTTCTCAAAAGAATTGCTTCTGTTAGCCATCTCCAGTTTTGCTCCTGTCGTTTATTTTCTTAAACCCACTCCAATCAAATTTTTCCTCTATTGCTCCACTGAAGGGTTATCAATAGCCTCCACGTCACTAAATCCAACAGTCAATTCTCAGGGCTCATTTGCATAGGAGCACTCGCGCCTACCAGATCCAGGAGCTTCACAGCGCCTTACTCAGGTCTCCCACTTCACTGGCTGCTCCCTTTCAGTCTCCTTGGCTGGTTTCATCCGCTACGCTGCCTTATAGCTGCATTAGTCCCCAGGGCTCCATCCTCGGTTCTCTTCTATCTACACTCCCTTCCTTGGTGATCTTAGGTAGTCTCCTGGCTTTAAACACCATCTAAATGCTGGTATCTCTCATATACCTCTAGCTTGGACCACTATCCTTAATCCTAGCCTCGCTCATACATACAGCTGCCTAATCAAGATCACTTCAATTTCTAATAGATACCTTAAAATGTAACATGTCCAAAACTGAACTCCTTTTTTGCCTCAAAATTCCTCTACTTGTAGTCTTCCCCATCTCCCTTGCTGTTTCCCCCATAACCTTTATTTGGTTTTATTGATTGCATTTATTATTTACTGCCCCTCTCTCTAATATCCACAAGAGCAAGGATTTGTGTGTTTTGTTCATTCGTTGAACAAACACTTGAATAGTGCCTAGGTACTCATAAATCTTTACTAAATGAATGAATGAAACCACTGGGATCCATCCTTACCTTATTCAGAAATTACCGTCTCTTAACCCAAACAAAATCAACGAAAAATTGGTTTATCTGAAAGCAATAAAATAAGACCAAGCAGCTGTAGTCCTAGCAATACAGGAGGATGGCTTCAGCTCAGGAGTTTGAGTCCAGCCTAGGCAACATGGTAAGACCCCTCTCAAAAACAGAAAGAACCACCACCATAAAAAAAACACCGAGGTTTAAAAACTGTGTATTTGGGTTGAGGGAAGGGGCAGACGTGAAGGTACTCTTCAGAAACAAGGCACCTGAACAAGGCTTACGTAAAAACCAAGTGAGAATGAGTAATGGTTTGCTTCTGGGGAAACCACTTGTCAGAGCAATAGGCCTGAATGAGCTCTCACCGGCCACCTAAACTTTGTTAGCATCACGTGAAGAAATGGTAGGTGGGGCAAAAAGAAGCCAAAAAAAAAAAAAAAAAAAAAAAACCAACAAACTTCTTCCATTACAAGTCACTTGGATCAACAGCTGTTCTCCCACTAGGGTGGCTCTTTTTTTTTTCCCTTATTTGGAACTCATTGTCAAAAGAAAGACACCACACCCTGTGTTATGTAGCCTTAACTAAGTAGCAGGCCACGTCCAGGCTCCCTGCCTTCAGGACTGTACTTAATTCTGTGCGTGCGTTTGTTTGTTTTTTCTTTTGAAATCAATGTTCCTGGGTGGGGCCAGGAAAACTCTGAAGCAGTCTTAAAAACAATACAAACCAAAAAAGATGGAATTTTTTTAAAGTACATTTTTTGAAAAGTTGAAGGCCGTTGGAGGCCAACTGGAGGAGGGCAGAGAGGCACCGAGGTCGGCGGCGGGGCGCCTGTCCGCGTTCAGCGCGGAGCCCAGTCCTGGGGCGATGCCCGGTCTGCGTCTCCAGCAGCTGCAGACACCCCCATCCCCCGACCGCCACCGGGAGCGAGGGAGGACAAGCCGGTCCCCAGGGAAGGAGCCCCAAGCTTCCCCTGAATTTCGAAACGACCCATCCAGACACGTCTTGACTCCAGGAGCAGAGTCCTCGGGAAGCATCGGTGCTGCCGGGGCGGGGCGGTGGGACGCGCAGCCGGGCGCGGGGCGGGGAGCCGGAAGCCGGAGCAGGCTGCGAGGCCGGCGCGGTCCGGGGGTCGCCGCACCAGCGGGCGAGGCGCACGCCCCAATCCGCGCGCAGCGTGCGACACCCCAGCCTCCGCGGCGCCCCCTCCCGCCTCCGCGCGCGTCCCCTTTAAGCTCCAGGCGCAGTCAATTTGTGTCGGCGGAGGCGAGGTGTGACTCCCCTTTATGGCGGAGTCGGCGGCAGCCGCTCTGACGGCCGCGGCTGCCGGGCTGACAGGGCAGGAGGCCGGACCTCGGGCCGCCCGCTGCAGTGGCTGCAGCGGGGCCGAGGGAAGCGCGGCGCGCGCCGCGGCGGGGGCGGGGGAGGGGGCGGGCCCGGCCCGGCAGGGGGCGGGGAGGCGGGGGGAGGCGTGGGGAGGCGGGCAGCGCGGCCGCCGGCGCTCGGGTCCGCCTCTGACTGCAGCGCGGCGGGGCGATGTGTGATTACCATGGCGAGGAGTCTCTGTCCGGGGGCCTGGCTGAGGAAACCCTGTTACCTCCAGGTAGGCCGGCGGCCGCCCCGCTACCCGCTGCGGGAGCACCCGGCCGCGCGCCCTGCCGCGCCGCGCGGGACCTGCCCGCTCCCCTCCTCCCTCACTGGGTCCGCGCCTGCCCGAACCCCGCTGCCCCCTGCCGTCCGGCACCTGGCGGCGCGCCCTCTCCAGCCTCCCCGGCGGCGCTGCCGACGCCCCCCGCCGCGGCCCTCGCGCCTCCCGCGCCGCGGCCGGCCCGGCTCCAGGGCCCGGGTGCGGGGCCCGGGTCGTCCCGCCTGGGTTCATCCTCGCACCCCGAGAGCCCCGAGACGTGAGCCGGGTAGGACCTGCGCGCTCCGGGTGCTGCCCGCAGCCCTGCGCCCTTCCAGGCAGAGCTCGACGGGCCGCCTTCTCCCTGGTCGTTTCGGGGCTTTCCCACCTCCCCCGTGCGCCCCCGCAGGTCGGCTGCTCTTAGACTCCGTGTCTTGGGTCTTAAGTCGGTGGTAGAAAAGGTGGTGTAGCATTCCTCCGTATCTTAGGAAATTATGACGATTTGTTACTCCAGTGTCTCCCCAGACCCCAAACAACAGCGCCGAGCCCCTTGGTTGCGTCTTTCCATCACGCCCAGGATTTAAATGGGAGGTGGAGATCGGTAAGCCTGAACCGGGCGGCTGGGTGTTCGCTTTTTTAAAGGAAAGGGGCTGGTGGCTGGTCTGCGGATCCCAAATACCCAGCAATGCAAACGTAATTCTCAGTCATGTCGTGTGTACTGTTCGCGTGTTAATTTTTCATGATTTCCCGTTCCACCCTCTGTTCCGCTGCCAGCCTGTGCCTTGGAACCCTACTACTGCCTAAGTGTACTGTTTGGTCACCAGGGGGACCTAGTAGACACCGCGAGTAGCTGAGCGCAAATCCGTCACTCCGATGGAAAAGCAGCTACAAATCAATGCCTTGCATGGGTCAGCAGTGTTAGCCAACACTGCATTCAGAGGACAGTATTCCTTTACCGCTTACATTAAAAGGCCTAAAGGTATTGGTAGATGATTTGGGGTCAGCTGGTGCTTTTATAAATTAAGAAAAAAGTTGAGAAGATAACCATCATGGGGCAAGTAAATATTACATTTTTGTTTGAAAATTGTATGTGTGAGTCATTACCCTGAAATGAGTGATGTACTGCAAATTGGAAGCATGATTTGACAACCCATGATATTAAACGTCTACGAATAAAAGAGTCTTTGTAGCAAGCACCACCAATAGTAATAGTAATAGTAATTGTGCCCTTGAGTAACACTATCACAACCCCATCTAGAATTCAGCCCAGGCCAGGTACCTCTTTATAATCCTTTGTAACACCTCACACCAGTGTTAAAAAAAAAAATCTTACCTGCCAGGCACGGTGGCTCACACCTGTAATCCCAGCACTTGGGAGGCCGCGGTGGGCAGATTGCTTCAGCTCAGGAGTTTGAGACCAGCCTGGGCAACATTGTGAAACCCTGTCTCTACTAAAAATACAAAACAAAAACAAAAAAAAACCATAGTTGGGTGGGATGGAGGGTGCCTGTGGTCCCAGCTACTCCGAGAGGCTGAAGTGGGAGTATAGCTTGAGCTGGGGAGCAGAGATTGCAGTCAGCCGAGATCAGCCACTGCACTCCAGCTTGGGCAACAGGGTGAGACCCTATGTCTTTAAAAAACAAAAACAAAAACAAAAACACCAAAATATTTTACTATGGAAAATTTTATACATTCAGAAAACAGAATAGTGAACTGTCATATGCCCATCACCTGTCCTCAACAGTCAGTATTTTGTTTCATTTCCCCTCCCCCACCCCTTCCAACCAACGTATTCATTCATTCATTCGTTCGTTTGTTCATTCATTTTTTTTTTGAGATGGGGTCTTCCTCTGTTGCGCAGGCTGGAGTGCAGTGGCGCCATCTGGGCTCACTGCAGCCTCGACTTTCCGGGTTCAGGTAATCCTTTCACTTCAGCCTCCTGAGTAGCTGGGACTACAGGCACATACCACCATGCCCAGCTAATTTTGGTACTTTTTGTAGACACGGGGTTTCATCATGTTGCCATGGCTAGTCTCAAACTCCTGGGCTCAAGCAATCCTCCTGCCTTGACCTCCCAAAGTGCTGGGATTACAAGCATAAACCACCAAGCCTACCTGAACCAGAGTATTTTAAAGCAAATCTCAGCCATCACATCATTTAATCTAAGTACCTCAGTATGCATTTCTAATAGATAAGCATATTTTTAGACATAATCATAACACTATTATCATGCCTAACGAAGTTAAGAACAATTTATTTTTTCCCACCCTGAGATATGCATCAACCTGAGATTACTGACTAAATTTTATTTGCCATGGAGTGGGTTTACTGTGATTTGAATGAGTCTTTCCGCAAAAACAAAACAAAAAACCCTCCTCTTATCAGCTCGTTCATGCCAGAAATTCTTCTTATGAGGGAAACTAGTTTTCATTTCATGTTGTGGAAGAATGTCTTAGAATACAGATGTCTAGTTTAAGTAACTTTTCCTGTGAATGAATGTATTATTTTAATTTAAAGTGAGGGTGTAATTATTCAGCAGGTATAAGAGGTCTTGTTCGGTTTTGGGGTAGGGAAAGGGTGTAGAGAGAGTTTGGGAAGCAGTTGGATTTATTTCAAAGATGGAAGAGATGAAGGGCCAGGAAGAGGAGAGAAAGGTTACAGAGACCAACTTTGTATACTTATAGTTTTGCTGTTTGTCTTTAACTGGATGGGGTCACAAACCAGTTATGTCCTGAGGTGTTCAGGCCTTAGGAGTTGCAAGTTCCCTTTTTTCTATAGTTTACAGGAGAAAACTTTTAAGCAGTAAGCTGACTTGTAAGGGAACTTCATTCTCAGTATTTTTATTAATCCAGATATCACTGTGGCATTTGGCAACACTTTTGGAGAACTGTAGCATTATGCAATTTATGATATATTTTCAGCCATAATGGGTATTCATGGGCTAATACAGGCACCTGATCACTGTTCATAGCTTTGTTTATATAGCAAAGGAGATTTTACTGCCTGTGAAAAAACGAACTTGTGTTTTATATGCGTACAATAGTATATTATTCAGCAATAAAGTGAAAAGAAGTTCTGATACATACTGTAACATGGATGAACCTTAAAAACTTTAAATACATGAAAGAAACCAGTCACAAAAGATCACGTGTTATTTCATTCATATGAGATGTCCAGAATGGGCAAATCTATAAAGACAAAAAAATAGGTTAGTGATTACCTATCGGGAAATGGGGAGTAACTACTGATGGATACGAGGTATTCTTGAGGGGAATGGAAATGTTCTAAAATTGATAGTGGTAATTGTTGCACAAGTCTGTGAATATACCAAAACCTACTGAACTTTATACTTTAAATGAATAAATTGTAGGATATGTGAATTATTTATGTATCTCCATAAAACTGTTAAAAAAGAAAAATAAATGACCTGAGTTTATCATGAAAGTGGTCCTTCTCTCTACCTTTTGCTGCAGATTCCACCAAGGCCAGCTTTTTGGTGCAGGAAGCACTTCTTCCAGGGGAGCGGGGCAGGCACACTGTTATGTCGCAGCCCCTCTTTGGGCTAGGGAGACTTGTGACCTTCCCGGAAGAGCCAACAGACATTTACCCGAGCAACGAGCTTCTCATGGCAAGGCATCTTGCCCAGAGCAAGCCAATTTACAGTGCCATGCTTTCCAGACATTTCGTTGAAACATGACTTGGGAAATAACACTTCCTGGAGTGGCTAAATGATGCAGCACATTGCACAGAGTAGAACCCTGCCTCTGAGATCAGAAACTGTGGGTGTATTAACTGCCTAAACCATTTTTAGGCGGTAGTTTTCTTCCATGTCCCATTATGGTGTATACTACTTGTGGCCTGCTTGGGTGTGGTAACCCAGAATGACACCTTCATTTGTCTGTGTTTAGCAATGTGTTTTCTACAAACTAGGATTCTCCTTTGTTTAGGGTTTGCTCTCATAGTCTGAGTGAAGCTGATAACACAGCCGCCCTGTAATTTGTTGGTTTTGGTTTAAAATACCTTCTTCCTTCTCACTCTTGTTAAGTCCTAAAAGAATGAAAGTTAAGACAATTCAGCATAATTCTCTGTACTAAGATTATACTCATTTTCCATTCCAGTCTTTCTGCCTGTCTATTCTGTTGCATATGAAAAGCTGGTACAGTTCTCATGGAATTTGAAGTCCCATATACTTGAGTCCTTGGAAGATTTTCAAGCCCTTCTGCTTGTAAAGGGCTTAAAGTTTCTGAAGTATCCTCTTGAAAATGACTGCCCTAGCAATTTCAATATGTGTTCAGTAGGACTGTCATGGGTGAACAGATAGATGGCATGTTCTAACTAGGGTGTTGGCACTTGTTTAACATTTCTGATACCTAGCATTTTGGCTCATATTAGCATAATTTTTCAAACATGACTGCTGTGGATGATTTGGTTCCTTATAAGTTAATGTAGATATTTTGTGGGATTTAGTGCCAGACTGATACAGATTAACTGGTAATAGTAATAATGTTGCTGAATACTGTAGTAAGAGTAATATGGCTTTTTGCCCATTTTCACTCTCCAGGACTATTTTAAATCTAAGAATAATTAGAACCTATGGTTGTTCCCTGTCATCCAAAGACTATAGAGGGAGAAGATCTGCAGTTTGTGTAGTTCTCATTAACTTTACTGGACCTGCTGTTCAGAGATTAGCTTTTGCCTTTGCCTGAAACTTAATCTCCAGAGCTATGATTAGTTTTCTGAGACTGGTATGTGTACAGAGAGCCATTTGATATCACCATTAGTTGCTTTTAAACCTTTGTTAGACGCTCAAAGAAATGGTGAATTCTCAGGCAGATTGCATCCTTAACACATTTCTTTCAGACTAAACCGTACAATAAAACTGTTTCTTCATTGTAGGCTTCTCAGTGCCTCAGATTTTTGTTTTTGTTTTTAAGTTAAAGACTAAATTTTTTAGAGCCATTTAAGTTCACAGCAAAATTGAGAGGAATGCAGAGATTTCCCATGTACCCCTTATCCGGACACATGCATAGCCTCCCTCCTTTTCTTTTCTTTTTTCTTTTCTTTTCTCCCTCCTTTTCTTCTTTTCTTTTCCCTTGATACGAAGTCTCCCTCTGTCACCCAGGCTGGAGTGCAGTGGCACAATCATGGCTCACTGCAGCCTCCACCTCCATGTTCAAGTGATCCTACTGTCTCAACTTCATGAGTAGTTACAGGCCCATGCCACCAAGCCCAGCTAATTTAATTTTTTAATTTTATTTTTTAGAGACAGTGGTCCCACTGCATTGCCCAGGCTAGTCTTGAATTCTTGGGCTCAAGTGACCCTCCTGCCTTGGCCTCCCAAATGTGCTGGAATTATAGGAATGAACCACTATGCCTGGCTCCTCCTCTATTTTCAACATTCCCCACCTAATGGTACATGTTTTAGAGTTGATTAACCTACACAGACATATCATCACCCAAAGTCCATATTTTGCATTAGGGGTTATTTTTTATGTTGTACATTCAGTGGGTTTGGACATGTATCCATCATTACAGTATAGAAAGGAGTTTCGCTTTTTCATCCTTCTATCCCCATTGAGCCCCCAACAACCACTGGTCTTTGTTGTTTCTATATTTTGCCTTTTTCTAAAATGTCATCTAGTTGGAACCATATAGTGTTAGGTATCCTTTTCAAGTAGGTTTCTTTCACTTAGTAATATGCATTTAAGTCTCCTCCGTGTCATTTCATAGCTTAATAGCTCATTTCTTTTTAACGGTGAATAATGTTTCATTGTCTGAATGTACCAGAGTTTAATCCATTCACCTACTGAAGGACATCTTAATTGCTTCCAATATTTGGCAATTATGAATAAGGTTGCTATGTAAACATCTGTGTGCAGGTTTTTTTGTGGAATGCCCCAGTTTTTCATCTTGATGGATTATAGTATTATTTTATATTTGCCATAAAAGTTTTCTTTTCTTTTTTTTTAGCAGTTAGGTACATTTTAATGTTTTTATTTTTAAAAGTTGTTTCTAAAAGCAATACTGTATCATTCTGTTAAATACCATCATTTTGCATTGCCTGATTGAAGAGGTAAAGTGTTGTCGACTGGGCACAGAGGCTCATGCTTGTAATCCCAGCACTTTTGAAGGCTGAGGTGGGCAGATTACTTGAGGTCAGGAGTTTGAGACCAGCCTGACCAACATGGCGAAACCTGGTCTCTAAAAATACAAAAATTAGCCTGGCATGGTGGCCCGTGCCTGTAGTCCCAACTACTTGGGAGGCTGAGGTGGGAGAATCACTTGAACCCTGGAGTAGGAGGCTGCAGTAAGCCAAGATCATGCCACTGCACTCCAGCCTGGATGACAGACTGAGACTCTGCCTCAAAAAAAAAAAAAAAGTTAGAAAGAAAAGGTAAAGTAATAATATTTTTAACATATCTATTTCTTTTTCTTTTCTTTTTTTTTGAGGCAGGGTCTTGCTCTGTTGCCCAAGCTGGTCTCAAACTCCTGGGTTCAAGCAGATCTTCCCACCTTGGACTTCCAGAGTGCTAGGATTACATGTGAGAGCTACTATGCCTGGCCATATCCATTTCTAGATGTTCAAATAATTTTCCTTTAAAAACCTTTAATCTATGAAGTATGCGAGTTTAGAAAACCAGGATACTAATATTTTGAGTTATTAAAACATGCACAGAAAACTATGTGCATGTTTTAATAACCCAAAATATTAGTAAATGAATTTATCTTTGAAAATAAGTAATTCCTTTTGTTGTTGTTGACTGGGTATTTAATGAAATTAAATAATAATAATTATTATTATTTTTTTGAGACAGAGTCTTGCTCTGTTGCCCAGGCTGGAGTGCAGTGGTGTAGTCCTGGCTCACTGCAGCCTCCACGTCCTGGGTTCAAGTGATTCTCCTGCCTCAGCCTCCTGAGTAGCTGGGACTACAGGCGTGTGCCACCACGCCTGGCTAATTTTTGTATTTTTAGTAGAGACAGGGTTTCACCATGTTGGCCAGGATGGTCTTGATCTCCTGACCTCACAATCCGCCCACTCCTTCTCCCAAAGTGCTGAGATTACAGGCATGAGCCATCATGCCTGGCCATAGTTATCTTTTTTAAGTGTGATCCTGAAATGATGGGTTTTTTTGTTTCTTTTTTTTTTAAATTGTGGTCAAAAGCACATAAAATTTGCTGTCTTAACCATTTTTAAATGTGTAGTAGAGTAGTAAGTATTTTATGCACTTTGTGCAGCAACAAAGATCTGTGTAGAGAGATCTAGAGATCTGTTCAGCACATCTCTAGAACTTCTTCATCCTGCAAAGTCGAAACTCTACCCATTGAACAACTCCTCATTTCCTCCTCCGCCTAGCCTTTGGTGACCACATTGTGCTTTCTGTTTCCATTAGACTGCTTTAGATACCTCATATAAGTGGAATCACACAGCATTTGTCTTTTTGTGACTGCCTTATTTCACTTAACATAATGTCACCCATGTACAGTATGACAGGGTTTCCTTCTTATTTAAGGTGGTAGTATTCCATTGTATCTATGTTCCACATTTCCTTTATCCATTCATCAGTCAGTGAACAATTAGGTCGCTTCCACCTCTTGGCTGTTGTGATAGTACCACAGTGAACATGGGAGTGCAAATATCTTTTACATTCCCACCAATAATGCACAAGGGTTCCGATTTTGCCACATCCCCATCAGCACTTTTTTTTTTCTTTTCGTTTGTTTGTTTTAAGAGTGATCATTCTCATAGGTGTGAGTTGATACCTTGTTGTAGTTTTCATGTTCCTGATGATTAGTGGTGTTGAACAACTTTCATATGCTTGTTGGCCATTTGTATATCTTCTTTGGAGAAACTTCCTTCTTGATTTGTTGTTTCAGATTGATGTTTATTCAACAGGGTTATGGATTATTGTGAAGAGTGTTCCCTTTTCTTTCTTAAGAACAGGGTAAACAGGTTTGAAGATATTCTCCCAAGAGAGATTTTTTTTTTTCACCTGGGTGCAGGTGGGCTAAGGCAAAAAGGGCGATAGCTGAGAGACTTTTAATGTATTAGCAACCTTCTGAATTAGTACATCCATTTCAGATGTAACATAATGTCAGAGCCACAGACTATTAGATCTTAGAGTAGTGCCACAAGTTTACTCCCTCTCCCCCATTGTTTGAAAATTGGGACTTCTTATTTCTTTTAAAATGGTGATCAGGGCCGGACGCGGTGGCTCACGCCTGTAATCCCAGCATTTTGGGAGGCCGAGGCGGGTGGATCACGAGGTCAAGAGATCGAGACCATCCTGGTCAACATGGTGAAACCCCGTCTCTACTAAATATACAAAAAAAATAGCTGGGCATGGTGGCGCGTGCCTGTAATCCCAGCTACTCAGGAGGCTGAGGTAGGAGAATTGCCTGAACCCAGGAGGCGGAGGTTGCGGTGAGCCGAGATCGCGCCATTGCACTCCAGCCTGGGTAACAAGAGCGAAACTCCGTCTCAAAAAAAAAAAAAAGAAAGAAAAATGGTGATCAGGCCGCTATCCTATGTACCCTTCATTGAATCCTGGATATTTTTTTAAAAAGCCATAAAAGTATTTTTTGAGATAATGGAGAAATTTGAAAATGGACTGTATAATAGATGGTAGTATTGTATCAATGTTAACATGTGCTGTATGGGATACTGTTCTGGTTTTTAGAAAATTTAAACTGCAGTTTTTTTCAGACAAGGTGTTGCTCTGTTGCCCAGGCTGGAGTGCAGTGGCACCATCATGGTTCACTGCAACCTAGCCTTCTGGGCTCAAGTGATCTCTTACCTCAGCCTCCCAAATAGCTGGGACCACAGGCATGTGCCACAACACCTAGCTAGTTTTTGTATTTTTTATAGAGATGTGGTTTCACCATGTTGCCCAGGCTGGTCTCAAACTCCTGGGCTCACCTTGGCCTCTCAAAGTCCTGGGATTACAGACATGAACCACCATGCCCAGCCAAAACTAAAGCATTTAGGGTAAAAAGTATCATAAAAAAGTAGGGTAAAAGTAAGTCTGTAACTATCTTACAAATAGTTCAGGAAAAATGTTTGTATACACATATGCAAACTTTTTTTTTTTTGAGATGAAATCTCACACTGTCCCCTGAGCTGGAGTGCAGTAGCTTAATCTCAGCTCACTACAACCTTTGCCTCCCGGGTTCAAGTGATTCTCCTGCCTCAGCCTCCCAAGTAGCTGGGATTACGGGCGCCCACCACCATGCCCAGCTAATTTTTTTGTATTTTTAGTAGAGACGGTGTTTCACCATGTTGGCCAGGCTGATCTCAAACTCCTGACCTCATGATCTGCCTGCCTCAGCCTCCCAAAGTGCTGGGATTATAGGCGTGAGCCACCACGCCCGGCCTACAAACATTTTTACAAGCAGGGTTTCTTAATCTCAGTATTATTGACATTTTGGGCTGGATAATTGTGTGGGACTTTGCGTTGTAGGATGTTTAGCAACATCCATGGGCTCTACCTATTAGACGTCAGTAGCATTCCCCCAGTAGTGACTATCAGATAAGTCTCCAGACTTTCTGTTTTTTTGTTTTTGTTTTTGTTTTAAGAATAGCCATTCTCACAGGCGTGAATTGATATCTCACTGTAGTTTTGATTTCATTTTCTTGATGATTAGTTGTCCTCTGGGGGGCAAAAACATCCGCAGTTTAGAATGTATGATACAGAGAAGGAAAAAGAAGGAGAAGGAGGGGGGAAAATATTTAAGTACATTTAGGAAGAGTGAGAAAGCAAGGAAATTAGAACAATGTTAGCAATTGATGAATATAGGTATAGGGTATAAGAGTATGCATTGTGTTAGTCTTTTCAATTTTCTGTAGGCTTAAACATTTTCAAAGTGAGGTTGGGGAAAATAAATTAGACTGTATTGTATAGTAATTGAGTATGACTGGAAATGTATGAACTCTGTTCAAAGTTACATCTCTTAATAGAAAAATGAGATTTGACAGGGCAAGTTTGAAGTCAGTGATTAAAGAAAGTGTATTAGTTTCCCAGTGCTCCTGTAACAAATTACTGCAAATTTAGTAGCTTAAAACAACGCCCATTTATTTGTACCCTCATCTCAGAGTTTTGTTAACTCAGAAGTCATGACACAGTGTGACTCAGCTGTTTCTCTGCTTCAAGTTTCACAAGGTTGAAATCAGTGTCACCAGTGCTGAGTTTCTTTCTAGAGCTCTGGGAATGACGTGGCTTCCAGATTCCTTCAGGTTGTCAGAATTCCGTTACATGTGGTTGCAGGACTGAGTCTCCATTTCCTTGCTGGCTGTTGGCTGGGGATTGTTCTCAGCCTTTAGAGGCCACATGCATTTCATGGTTCATGGCTCCCTTTCTCCATCTTCAAAGCTAGCAACCATGGGTGGGGTCCTTTGTTTCACATCTCTCTGTCTTCCTCCTCTGCCTCATCTCACTAACTCCTCAGCCTTCCTTTTCTGCTTTTAAGAGCTCATATGATTACATTGGATCCACTCAGATAATCCAGAATAATTTCTATTTTAAAGTCGTCTGATTAGTAACCTTAATTCTACTTGCAAAGTCCCTCCTTCATAGCAGTACTTAGATTAGTATTTGAAATAACCAGAGGTTGGGAATGTTGGTGGATATCTGTAGAATTCTGCCTCCACAGGAACATACAATTGAATTCTAAAGGTAAAAAAAGTAATTATTTCTTAAAATATTATGTTTTTTTTCCTATTAGTATTAGGTTTAAAGGTGGTACCAAAGAAGAGATTTTTATAAGAGAGCTATGACTATATTAATCTTTCTTGCAATAACTATGAAAGGAGTCTTGGGTATTTATTAAAGGAAGGAAAGTGGAAATAGCTACTAATAGTTACATTTGGAAAAACTTATTTTTACCAGAAACACTATTCTTTTTTGTTGATTTGTTTGAGACAGGGTCTCCCTCTGTTTCCTAGACTGGCATGCAGTGGCACAGTCATAGCTCATTGCAGCGTTGTCCCGGGCTCAAGCAACTATTCCTCCTGCCTCCCGAATAACTTTTGAATGCATCATCTCATCCTCATTCTTCTGCTGATACTGTAATTCACATCTTCCTTTTGTCTAATTAGGCCCATTGGAATAGCCTAGTCTACCCCTTTCAGATCTGTCCTCCACATTGCTTCCAAAGTAATTTGTTCAGGTCTCCCTTCCTGCTGGTAGAATCCTTCAGTGGCTTCCCTTTGCTCAGAGTTCTGAGCACCTCTCTTCATTTCTTGCCCCTTACTATATTGCTGTTTCATTCCTGCCACTACCACCCTGTGCACCGTTTGCTCTAGCAATCCAGAAAAACTTCCTGTCTCCCAGACAACATGCTCTCTCACGTGTCAACGTGTCTACCTGCCTTTCTTCTTTGCCGTAGAATGTCCGTTCCCCATCTGCTCCACATACCTATGCATCTAGTTTGTTGTCTTTTTTTCACTTGTCCTTTAAGTCTCAACTCAAAGAGGAAGTGACCTTTCAGCAGTCCCTCCTTAACACTCCACAGTACTAGTGTACCTCTTCTGTGCCCCGGACTGTGAGTGCGTGATATTTGGCATGCTCTTCTCTCAAGCACTTGGAAGACTGAAATGTTGTCAGTGGTTTCCAGATTCTTCTTCCATCCCAGACTGTTCTCTTTGAAAGCTAAAATGTCAGTTTTCTCTCTGTCTTTTATGCCTAGGGCAGAGCAGATGATCAAAAAATATTTGTTGAATGAATGAATCAGCATATATACTTGTAAAGATAGAGTTTTATAGAACTGATTAGATAAACTAATTTCTTATCTGAAGGAGTGTGTACACAGTAAGTAAAATAGTATAGATGAGCTTATGATACAAACTATGTTTCTCCTTCCACTTCTTCCTGCCCCCAGCTTTACTCCCTAAAGGTACCCCCTCTTTAACCATTTATATTTTTGGATTTCCTGGTGACTGTGCCTCTAACTTCTAAGGCTATGCCTCTAAAGGGAATAGTACACATCCTGGGAAGTACATAAGATGCTTAATTCGAGTACTGAAAGAAATTATTGCCTGGTGCAGTGGCTCATGCCTGTAATCTCAGCATTTTGGGAGGCCGCGGTGGTCAAATCACCTGAGGTCAGGAGTTCGAGACCAGCCTGACCAACATGGAGAAACCCCGTCTCTACTAAAAATATAAAATTAGCCAGGCATGGTAGCATATGCCTCTAATCCCGTCTCTACTAAAAATATAAAATTAGCCAGGCATGGTAGCATATGCCTCCCAGCTACTTGGGAGGCTGAGGCAGGAGAAATGCTTGTACCTGGGAGGCAGAGGTTGTGATGAGCCGAGATTGCACCACTGCATTCCAGCCTGGGCAACAAGAGTGAAACTCTGTCTCAAAAAAAAAAAAAAGAAAGAAATTATTTGAAATTTTATTTATTGTATAGATTTTTTGGAAAGCATATTAACTTTATTAAGTTTTTTAAGTTCCCTGAATGCTTCTTGGAGTGAGGTGAAGTTCTAATTTTGTGGATGAGGGTGGGAGGGTAGAGAAGTGGGTAAGCAGAATGGTCAAATCGTTGGTTCTTTATCTGTATGCTGCTTTTAAAAAATGAAGGTAACTAATCCCAGCACTTTGGGAGGCCAGAGTAGGTGGATCACTTGAGATCAGGAGTTTGAGACCAGCCTGGCCAATATGGTGAAATCCTGTCTTTACTAAAAATACAAAAAAATTAGCTGGGCATAGTAGTGGTTGCCTGTAATCCCAGTTACTTGAGAGGCTGAGGCAGGAGAATCGCTTGAACCCAGGAGGCAGAGGTTGCAGTGAGCCAAGATTGCGCCACTGCACTCCAGCCTGGGCAACAAGAATGAAACTCCACCTCAGAAAAAATAAATGAAGTTAACTACCTTTTAGTTGGGTGTGGTGGCTCATGCCTGTAATCCCAGCACTTTGGGAGGCCAAGGCAAGAGGATCACTTGAGCCCGAGAGTTCCCTGTCTCTATTTTTTAATGAAAAAGAAAAAGGAAGTTAATTACCTGTTTAAAAAAGTTTCTAGGGCCGGGTGCAGTGGCTCAAGCCTGTAATCCCAGCACTTTGGGAGGCCGAGGCGGGTGGATCACGAGGTCAAGAGATCGAGACCATCCTGGTCAACATGGTGAAACCCCGTCTCTACTAATACAAAAAATTAGCTGGGCACGGTGGCGCGTGCCTGTAATCCCAGCTACTCAGGAGGCTGAGGCAGGAGAATTGCCTGAACCCAGGAGGCGGAGGTTGCGGTGAGCCGAGATCGCGCCATTGCACTCCAGCCTGGGTATCAAGAGCGAAACTCCGTCTCAAAAAAAAAAAAAAGTTTCTAAAAATTGCTTTTAGTTGACACATAATTGTACGTATTTATGGGATACAATGTGATATTTCAATACATGTTCCATTCCTGCCACCACCACCTCATGCACCATTTGCTCCAGCAATCCTGAAAAACTTCCCGTTTCCAGACAACATGCTCTCTGCTGTGTGTCAGTGTGTCTGCCCTACCTTTCCTCTTTGCCTTGAAATGTCCTTCCCACTTTCTGTCAGCTACACTTTTATACTGCCAAAGTTGATAATATTTATAGTTTTTCCTATTGTACAAACAAGTCTCCATATAAGTATAGTGATCAAATCAGGACAATTAGTATATCTATCCCCTTAAACTTTTATCATTTCTTTAAACTGGGAACACACTAGATCCTCTCCTGCCTATTTGAAAATATACAGTAAATTATTATTAACTAGAGCCACCCTACAGTGCTGTAGAATACTAGAACTTATTCCTCCTATCTAGCTGCACTTTGGTATCTGTTAACCAATCTTTGCCTGTTCCTCTCTCCCCCGGTACCTTTCCCTACCTCTGATAACCACTATTCTACTTTCTGTGAGATCAACTTTTGTCATTTCCACATATGTTTGAAAACGTGTGGTATTTGTCTTCCTGTGCCTGGCTTGTTTCACTTAACATACCGTCCTACAGGCTCTTCCGTGTTGCAGTGGAAGACAAGATTTCATTGTTTTCTGTGGCTGAATAGTATTCCATTCCTTTGATTGATTTCATATCTTGGCTACTGTGAATCGTGCTACAGTAAACGGGGAAGTACAGATGTCTCTCCATACTGATTTCCTGTCCTTTGGGTAAATATCCAGTAGTGGGATTGCTTGATTATATGGTAATTCTATTCTTTCCCATAATGGCTGTACTAATTTACATTCCCACCAACAGTGTTTAAGAATTCCCTTTTCTCTGCATCTTTACCAGTATTTGTTATTTCTTGTCTTTTTTGGGAATAGCCGTTCTAACTGGGGCGAGATGATGTCTCATTGTGGCTTTGATGTGCATTTCCCTGGTGATGAATGACATTGAGCATTTTTTCTTATCATTGTTTTGGCCACTTGTATGACTTCTTTTGAGAAAGGTCTATTCAGATCATTTGCCCAGGTGAAGTGCTTTTTTTAAAATACCTTAAAATGTTTATTTTTATATAAGAATAACTGATGATTTTCTATATTTGATTTATTATAAGTATTTCCCATCTTGAAAATTCATTCAAAATACATACTTTAAACTTTTATTTTTGTGTAATTTACAGTATACATATAATAGATGAGTATAGTCGGCCAGGTATGGTAGCTCACGCCTGTACAATCGCAGCACCTTGGGAGGCCGAGGCGGGCGGATCACGATGTCAAGAGATTGAGACCATCCTAGTGAAACCTTGTCTCTACTAAAAATCCAAAAATTAGCTGGGCGTGGTGGTGTGCGCCTATAGTCCCAGCTACTCAGGAGGCTGAGGCAGGAGAATCACTTGAACCAGGGAGGTGGAGGTTGCAGTGAGCCAAGATTGTGCCACTACACTCCAGTCTGGCGACAGAGCGAGACTCCATCTCAAAAAAAAAAAACAAAAAAGATGAGTATAGTCATAATTTTACACAGAATATCAATAAGTAAACATAATCATATTAGGGATTTGTGCTTATTACTATTTTCCTGAAAGGATTGTACTATCAAAAAACTTTGGAGACTACAGCTCTATGTAATACACTCTTATGTTTGTGGTTTTTTTTTTTTTTTTTTTTTGAGACAGGGTCTCACTTTGCCACCTAGTCTGGAGTACAGTAGCACAATCTCAGCTCACTGCAGCCTCAACATCTCAGGCTCACCGTCTTTTTCCTTCTTACCAGGTGATTCTCCCATCTCAGCCTCCAAAGTAGTTGGGACCACAGGCAGGTGCTACCGAGCTTGGCTAATTTTTTTTTTTTTTTTGTAGAGGCAGGGTTTTGCCATGTTGCCCAGGCTGATCTCAAACCCCTGGGCTCAGGCAATCTGCCTGCCTCAGCCTCCCAAAGTACTGGGACACAGGCCTGAGCACCGGGCCCAGCCTACCTCTGTTTCTTGATTTATCAGGTTTATTTGCTAAGTTGGTTTTAAAACGTGAATATTTATTTCTCACATCATTATCCTCTTTAGTGTTTGATAGTTGTAATTTTAATTTAACTTATTCTGTTGCATAACTTGGTAACCTCAGAAATAACAACTGTTTCTTATTTCATCCACTTTTGACAGTCTTTCTTGACTTTCCTCTTTTTTAGAAGGGACATTAGAACATGTGTTCCTTTTTCTACCTGTTTTTCCCTCTCTTCTACTTCCCACTTTCTGTCAGCTACTTTTACACTGCCAAAGTTGATAACATTTATATTTTTTCCTATTATACAGCCAAGTCTCCACATAAGTTGAATCTTAAATATGAAAACTATAAATAATATTATATTATTATGATTTTTTAATTCTTCCATAAAGGAAAATCTCCCTTATAAACCTGAAACCCATTTTCTGCAGCTTATAATTATTTTCCTTTTGTTATAGGAAGCAAGTAGAATTAACAGACCTCAACAATTGCCCCTTGTTATTTAGCACATTACTACAAGGATTTGTCCTTTCCCAGAAGCTAGACCATATTTCTGCCAATAGGGAAAAGAACATGTGATGTTTGTAAATTCCCTATTAAAAAGTTCCTTGTATTTAGAAATTATGCTTGCTTGCATTTTGATGTTTCTATTAGAAAATAATAATTTAAAACCTAGCCTTTGGGATCCCTAACGAAGTAACAGAATTATGACTTGACATCACCGTAGCCCACAGTTTCTCCCCTGAGTGGTCAATATGCAGTTGTTGTCTTTTGCAATAATTACCTGGTTATACTTAGCTGCAGAAAGTGGACATTTCTTCTGTCATCTGCCCCCCAAATCCAAGTGACCTGAGCTTGTTCTGGACCATTCAAATAATGAAAATGACTCTCACCTTCAGGGAGTTAATTGCAGGAAGGAACTAGGCATCATTTGATTCTGTGTTTATAGAAAATACGGGAGGATTGAGATACTTTGGGCCAGTCTTTCTCTTAGGATCCTGAAATTTATGTCTTGAGACCAAATATATCGAAGTTAGTTTTGGCCTAAGATGAAGGACATTTCTAATTTTAGTACTCCCTAAAATATGATTCTATAAATATTGTTTAGTGCAGAGCCAACTCTATGTTAGGACTACTTTTTCTTCTTCCTAGGGCCAGGGTAGTGACCCTGGGCTCTCAAGATTTCAACATTAATAGCAATTGGATCCTCTTTCTCACACTCTATCAGTTCCTTATAATCAGGGTACATATAAGCTTGTTTCCTATTTGAAATGCAGCTTTTGAATGCTATTTTTTTTTTCTTTCCTTTTAAAAAATTTTTGCGGGAGTTTCTAATTGCCTTCTTTTTCTGGCACAATCTTCCTTTATCATAGCCTTATTTTTTCTGTACTCTCACTTATATTTCATAGTCTGTGGTAGAATCCTCCTCCTCCTTTTTTTTCTTCTTGCCAGAAACCTCCCTCCTCCATGCGTGCGTTCCCATGGTGACCAGATGCTTTTCTAGGCCTACTACACAGCTGGCTTCCTAGGATTTCCCTGCGTTCCTCTCATTGGTTGGTGTCACTGTTCTTGGGACCCTAAGTCTTTCCCTGTTCTAATCTTCTCCTTCTTTAGAAAGGATGTGTGGGAATTAAACTTTTCGAGTGCTTTCATGTCTAAAACTGTCTTTGGCCAGGCACAGTGGCTCATGCCTATAATCCCAGGACTTTAGGAGGGTGAAGCAGGAGGATCAACTGAGCCTAGGAGTTTGAGGCAGCCTGTGGGGTTTTGCCTTGTTCCCCAGGCTGGTCTCAGACCTCTGTGTTCAAGTGATTCTAATACAAAAATTAGCTGTGCTCCCAGCTACTTGGGAGGCTTGAGGTGAAAGAATCCCTTCAACACAGGAGGCGGAGGCTGCAGTGAGCCAAGATTGCACCATTGCACTCCAGCCTGGGTGACCCTATCTCAGAAAAACAAAACAAAACAAAAATTGCCTTTATTGTACCCTAGTTCTTGTTTGTAGTTAGGCTGGGTATAGAATTCTGGGCCAAAAATAATTTTCTTAGAAAATTTGGAGATGCAGCTGCTTTGTCTTTTGATATCCCCTGCTGCTGATAAGAAGCTAGTTTGATTATCAGTCTTTTGTGGGTGACCTGTTTTTCCTGTTCAGAATCTCTGTTTTATACTCTTTATTTTGAAATTTCCAGCGAAAACGTATAAATAGGGGTCTTTTATCAGTTGTATGGTTACTCACTGAGCCCTTTAAATCTTAAGACTTGGGTCTTTTCTCAGCTCTGGGAAATTCTATTTGTTTAATAGTTTTTCATTCCTGTTTTCTGTTTCTTCTTTCTAGGACTCTTACTAGTCAAATGGTGTGCCTATTGGATTGGCTGTTTATGTCTTTTCTAGCTTCTCTATTATTTTTATCTTTTATTCATGTACTCTCATTGTTGAGTTTCTCCATTTTATTTTTCAGACCATTTGTTGTCTTTCCTTTTTTTAATTTTAATTTTTCTAAGGTAGTAAGTTTTTTAATCCACTTAACAAAAATACAAGAGCACAAATCCACATTTGTTTATTGACTTTTCATTAGTTTAAATCCTTGAGGGGTACAGCATCACTCGGATTATGTGTCCAATAGCCTTAGCAGGAAGGTTGCTTCGGAATTTGGCACGAACCGTGCCACTGTTTCCAGGGGCCCGAGTTACCTTTCCCTAGACAACTCTGCTTTTGTTTGGTTTGCAGCCAGGAGTTACTGTGTTGTTCTTTGCTTTGTATGCATAAGCGCATCTCTTGTCCAGATAGAATTCTGTTTCATCTCGGGCATAAACACCTTCAATTTTAAGAAGAGCTGTGTGCTGCCTTGGGTTCCGGAGACCCCGCTTAGAGCCTGCAAAAATAGCCTTGGACCACAGCCTTCCAGACATAGGTCCTTTTACAAGTCCTGTTCCCAGCAGGCCTCCACAGGAGCCAAGGTGGCGGGCGACTTTCTTTCCTTTTCTAACCACTTTTTAAGTTCTAAGGATCTTATATTTAATTTAAAAGTTATTTGTTCTTTGTTATGGTTTCCTGTTCATCGTTTATGTGGATGCACTATCTTCTTCAGTATTTTGATCACAGCAGCTTTAATGTTTTCTTATGCCCCATAATTGTCTTTATTTCTTTCAGAGATTTTATTTTCTGTGTTTATCTTAGCTCTCCTTTTTCATGCTGCTGGACTTTCTCATGTGCTTGGTAATTGTTGGTTGACTATTCATATTTCAGAAAGAAGGACCAGGTAACTGGTGTGGATTTCCTCTGCTGTTTTAGAAGTCTGTTTTCCCATTAGACCTATCACCTGAGTGCATGACTGACTGAGCCCTGTGTGCAGCATGGGATGCCTTGGCTGGCCTGTTTGCTCTGGGGTGAGCCTGTGCTGGTCCCTCGTGCCAGTGGAGTACTTTACTCTGGGTGGACCGTACGTACCCACACTAGAAGCCTTGGCTTTCTGCAGCTTGTTTGTTCTTTCAGCTATCTGGTTTTTTGAGTGAGGGTTAATGCTAGGCTGCCTGTGATCTCTGTGGGGTGGGGGAGGTGGATGGGGGTGCCAGCCTGTGCGGTTCCAGGTACAGATCTTCAATTATTCCCACTGTCTTCAGCCTCGCTTCTCACTCCTGCCCTCCCTTGTACCTGTTGGCTCAGAGCCCAGAGCCATCAGGTATTCCAGCTGACAGACTGGCTCTCTAGATTCCCTCTAGCATTCCAAGAAGCAGTTTGGCTTCCAGCTCCTTTTAGGTTGCCTGGTAGAGTATTCTGGGCTGTGGCTTTCTCTGCCTGCCTCATCCATCAACACAATTCCATTTGCTTTTGGAAACTAGAAATGTGTTGGATCTTTTATCCACTGGTGAATCTCTTACTTTTCTTTCTTCCAGCTGTTAGAGGCTTATTGCTTCCTTTGCCTTCCTTTTTTGAGTGTGGTTTTGCAAGCTGTAAGTAGCAAACATACATCTTTAGTCTGCTGTCTTAAACTAAAAGTCCTGATGTGAATTTTAAACTGGAGCATCTGTTTTCTGAATGTTTACCTATCCTGCTTGTCTTCGTGGTTACAGTGTCTGTTTAAGCATTACATAATTAACTAATTAGCCGGGTGTAGTGGCTCATGCCTGTAATCTCAGCTATTTGGGAGCCTGAGGCAGGAGAATTGCTTGAACCGGGAGGTGGAGGTTGCAGTGAGCCAAGATCACGCCACTACACTCCAGTGTGGGCAACAGTGTGAGACTCTGTCTCAACAATAAATAAATAAATAACATAACATAATATAACATAATTAACAAATTATTTCAATAAAATAAGGCAAGAAAATTAGAGTAAATAACTTGAGAGGAATAAAAATAAGATGGAACTTTTTTTCCCAGAAAATCTTGTATACAGCTTATTTTGATTAAAAAAAAGGAGAAGAAAAAACTACTCAAAGATTGGGGTCTTAAAATTGGAATGAATTTTGTGGCTGATTTCAATGGATTTTAAGTAAACAATATCATTTCCACTTTACTCTTAATGCTGTTTATACTTTGGTTTTGATAATGCCTTTGTCCTATAAAAGATCTTTATATTAATGTAATGAATTGCTTAAACATTTCACCAGCTTTTCAATAGCAATTTGGTAAAATAGAAAGACTCATGAGATAATTTATTCCCCTAGGACAGAGACGGGATAAACAAGCCTTTTTAGTCTGTGATAGCAGAATGGTTTGGTGAATTTAAAAGCCTTAATTATTATGCTTTAAGCAACAACTTGATTTGCCTCTGTCTGATTCTTAGTTTTCGAGTTCTTCCTTTCATAAACTGTGTCATGTTGCTGTTTTGCTGTTCATCATTTTGCTGTTTCTCTTTTCCTCATCAAAAAGTATTTACTGCTCATGTCCATGTATTCCCTGTGCTGGTTTGGATGCTGGGGGCAGTAGTGTGGGCTGTAGATGCACATTGGCTTTTTTTTTGAGATGGAGTCTCGCTCTGTCGCCCAGGCTAGAGTGCAATGGCATGATCTCAGTCACTGCAACCTCCGCCTCCCAGGTGCAAGTGATTCTTCTGCCTCAGCCTCCTGAGTAGCTGGGATTACAGGTGTGTACCACCCACACCCAGCTTTTATCTGTAAACTTGATTCCACTTTCCAAGTGTGGAGAGTGGATAAGGGAATCAATTTCTAGATTTTTGAATTTCCAATGTAGTTTCTCCTAACATTGCTCTGCCTGAGAATATGTTTGGAGTGAAGGTGCATGCTCTGCTTTCCCACCTTCTCTTGCATAGTTGTCCTTTCCCACTTTTAGAAAGGAAAGACACACTGCTCATCCATTTCACATCTCACAAAGATCCATTGCCCTGGATGTAAATACTACCAAGGCACTAAACAAAGGGCAATTGAAAATGTGATGTCTGCGTTAAGATGGTGAATGATGAGAAACGCTGTCTCAGGGAATGACTACATAACGGTCTTTTAAAATATTAGTTTACAATATTTTGCTCTCAACAAAACTGAAGGAAGGCATTATTGACTTGTCTGTTAAGTAACTAGTAGATCAGTAAGTATATTTTTGATGGTAGGTTACTGTTATTTTTGTCACATAACTTAAAAGATTTCCAAGAATGGAGAGATAATTGCTATAACAAGACTTCCATTTTTATCTTTTCATTTATGTGAAAAAGGTTTCTCACCACTTAAAGTTATAAAAACAAAAAATTGGGATAATTCTATTTTTTAATAGCTGAGTCCTATTTCATTCTGGCAAGAAATAATAGTAACTGCATGTTCTTAGACTTGACACCAAAAGCATGGTCCATAAAGGAAAACTTGGTAATTTTAGCTCATCAAAATTAAAATCTTTTTCTCTTCTAAATACCCTGTTAAAAAGATGAAAAGACAAGCCACAGACTGGGAGAAAGTATTTGCAAACCATATATCTCACAAAGGACTAGTATCTGGAATATATAAAGGACTCTCAAAACTCAGATTGAAAAAATAATCCAGTTAGAAAGTGGGACAAAGACACACGTAGGCTTTTTACCAAAGATATATAGATGGCAAGTAAACACAAATGAAAAAGACATTCAATTTTCTTAGCCGTTAGGGAATTGCACATTAAAACCATGATGAGATATCATGGTTTAAAATTAAAAATAGTGGCAACACGAAATGCTGGCGAGGACGCAGAGCAACTGGACCATTCATACATTGTTGTACAATGATACAGCCATGGAAAGAAGTTTGCGACTCTTTAAACTTCTGGTGAAAAATTGTAGATGTCAACTTCAGAAATATGCAAGGGGGTATATAGTTTTCAAATACTTTGTGGGATCCACAAACAAAAATGCTAGAGTTTAAAAACATCATACTTCCGTTGCTGAAGGGGCTGTGTTCCAAAAGAATGCTTTTTAAGAAATCAAAATCTTAAATATCAGAGGTAGTTGCAATATTAAAGAACTTGGCATTTGTCTTACAGGATTGTAGTATAAAGGAATTTCAGTCATTTGATAAATATAAATTTTTTTTTTTGAGACAAGGTCTCAGTCACCTAGGCTGGAGTACAGTGGTGCAATATCAGCTCACTGCAACCTTCAGCCTCCCGGGTTCAAGCAATTCTCCTGCCTCAGCCTCCTGAGTAGCTGGGATTATAGGCGTGGGCCACCACCCGGCTAATTTTTGTATTTTTTGTTAGAAACAGGGTTTCGCCATGTTGGCCAGGCTGGTCTTGAATTCCTGACCTCAAGTGATCTTTCTGCCTTGGCCTCCCACAGTGCTGGGATTATAAGCAGGAGCCACTGCTCTCGGCCCTGATAAATGTAAATTTTCTATGATCAATTTTTAGTTGACAGAGAAGAATGTGGAGGAAAGGGGTATCATTGGGTGATAGGGGCATTTGGGAAGGTGGGGAAGCAGACAGTTAAGATTTGAAGGCTACACATAGCAGAAAATGAGGTATTTTAGTCTTGCTAATGCATTACTTCACATGATTTTAGGAATGTTTTGGTTAATTTTTAAAAATACTGCTGACTGCTCTGTTAAGAAATTTGTATCTCTGAAGATTAATTAACCTAAAATAGATCCTGTTAAATCAGACTAATGTAAAAATGGCCTATAGCTGGATCTACCAACGGAATGTAAAAGTCATTCAGTTATGCACACGAATGTTCATTGCAGCACAGTTTACAATAGCAAAGACCTGGAACCAACCCAAATGCCCATCGATGATAGACTGGATAGGAAAAATGTGGCACATATACACCATGGAATATTATGCAGCCATTAAAAATGAGGAGTTCGCGTCCTTTGTAGGGACATGGATGAACCTGGAAACCATCATTCTCAGCAAACTGACACAAGAACACAAAACCAAACACCACATGTTCTCACTCATAGGAGGGTGTTGAACAAGGAGAACACATGGACACAGGGAGGGGAGCACTATACACGGGGGTCTGTTGCAGGGGAGTGGGGGGGACAGCGGTGGGGGGAGTTGGGGAGGGATAGCATGGGGAGAAATGCCAGATATGGGTGAGGGGGAGGGAGGCAGCAAATCACACTGCCATGAATGCACCTATGCAACAACTTTGCATGTTTTTCACATGAACCCCAAAACCTAAAATGCAATTAAAAAAAAAAAAAAAAAGTCATTCAGTTATATAGACTTCCCTCCCCAAAGGTGATGGAAATTAACTGTACAAAATGATAGTATTTGGTTATAAATGTCTTATGGAGCAAGTATTTTTATTGAAGTAATTTTGAATTTAAAGAAAAATGGAAGGCCAGGTGCCATGACTCATGTTTGTAATCCCAGCACTTTGGGAGGCTGAGGCTGGCAGATTATCTGAGGTCAGGAGCTCAAGACCAGTATGGCCAACGTGGTGAAACCCCCATCTCTGCTAAAAATACAAAAAATTAGACAGGCATGGTGGCACATGCCTGTAATCCTGGCTACTCATGGAGGCTGAGGCAGGGAAATCACTTAAACCTGGGGATGGAAGTTGCAGTGAGCCGCGGTCACACCGCTGCCTCCAGCCTGGGAGACAGAGCAAGACTCTGTCTCAAAAAAATAAAGAAAAGTGGAAAGAATTCTTATATTATCCAACTTAAAGATGAATGATATGCTTTAGCATGAGATTTCAAGTTGCGATTTGACTTGTTTCAAGCTTCTTTGTCCTTGCGAGCCTTATATTTTTCATTTACCAGTGAGATGATGATTGATAGGACAGTTTTTTTTTTCCTTACCTCCCTAATCACAATTCTGGGAGAATTAATTCACTATTCAAAGATGAATGCTTTAGCTTGCTCATAAAATGATATTTCCAAAAATTATAAATTTATAAATTATAAAATTACAAATTTTTGGATGACTTTCCAAAAATACCTTATGACTTTCTATGTTGGACTCTTGCCTATTTTAAGAATTTTTTGAAGTCTAATTAGTGAAATGGCTAATTTCTTCTTTCAAATTGATTATCTGTCTTTGGTATATGTTTATGAGTTGCCTTAGAGGAATCAACTTTTTTTTTTAGGCAAGGTCTCGCTCTGTCACCCAGGCTGGAGTGCAGTGGTATGGTCACAGCTCACTGCAGCTTTGACCTCCCTGGGCTTAGGTGATCCTCCCACCTCAGCCTCCTCCCGAGTAGCTGAGACTACAGGTGCACACCACCATGCCTGGCCAATTTATGTATGTATTGTGGAGACAAGGTTTCACCATGTTGCCCAGGCTGCAGTTACATTTTTATTTGAGGGGATGGGCCTAGATAGAATAACACAATGGAGATATAATAGATATTATGTATATTTATTAAAGAGAGCCATATGTAGTTTTTTCCCCCCGAATCTGTAAATATTAATAAATATATATGTAGATGGGATACCCTTCATCTAAGGCTTACAGCAGGTGGATATAGCTTAGAGTCAAACATTGAGCCTCCACTCAGAAAGTTGTGGGGATTGTTACATCAGCAGCAAGCTGCTTCAACTGTAGGTGTATTGTCAGGGGCGCAAGTGGAAATATCTGTAGTTCAGAATTTAAGATTATGACTTTGTGTTTCTGGCCAACATGGTGAAACCTCATCTCTACCAAAAATACAAAAATTAGCTGGGCATGGTGGCGCACGCCTGTAATCCCAGCTAATTGGGAAACTGAGCCAGGAGAATCGCTTAGAACCTGGGAGGCAGAGGTTGCAGTGAACCAAGATCATGCCACTGCACTCCAGCCTGGGTGGCAGAGTGAGACTTCAAAACAAAACAAAACGAAAAACAAAAAACCTCTAACATACATATCAAGTATAGAGTTCTATAATATTGGTAAATATATTTTCCCTCTATTATTAAGGATGACGTTTAAATTTTAAAAATGTCTTTGATAGTGAGTGGTTCAAAAATAAACTTTGGGTTGGGTGCGGTGGTTTATACCTGTAATTGTAATACTTTGCAAGGCCAGGGCAGGAGGATTGCTTGAACCCAGGAGTTCAAGACCAGCTGGGCAACACTGGGAGACCCTGGCTCTATAAAAAATAAAATATTAGCTAGGTGGTCCCCACCGCTCAGAGGCTGAGGTGGGAGAATTGCTTGAGCCTAGGAGGTCGAGGCTGCAGCGAGCCATAATTGCAGCACTGCGCTCCAGCCTGGACAACAGAGTGAAACCCAGTCTCAGTCAATCAATCAATAAACAAACAAAGAAACTTTGAAATTCTTTTTATGAAGAATGCTGTGATTATACAACAAAATCTCAGGCCAGGTCAAGGTGTGATTTTTAACTATGAAATTGACCTTTCACACAACCTGGCAGTTACTTTTTAAGTTTAGGATTTTCCAAAGTAGATGAGTAAAAACACTTAGTTTTTCTTAGGTACCAGGTCTGCAACTTAGGAAAGTATCTGCTAACTTACTGAATGAAGTACCTGATTAAAGATCAGAAGCTATTTAAAAATCAATAGTCATATTTTTCCACCAACCTAAACTTTTATCAAAGCTTTATTATCATCCATATTAAATAATACATACTTGTCAGTATAACTTTTGAAAAAAATAGTATACCCTAGAAGATTTAAAGAAATGCAGATACCTGTACACAGTTAAGAACCTTCTCATTAATCCTTATTTTTAACAAAATTGCATAGTGTATCCATGGTTCTTCCACTATGGCCTAAGGAAAACACTCATCCTAAATTGTTGGTTCATATGAGACCAATCTGCTGAGAACTCTGTCCAGTTTTCCATTTAGCCAGTTGTTAAAAGCAGTCAAACACTTTTATTACAGGCCTGTTGGTGGCATGGGCTATTATTAATGCCTGGCTTTCATGCCACAACAGTCCAGCCCCTCTATGGATCTTTATAAAAAAGAGGTGGAAAGAAATGCTCTGTTCAGACATGGCCTTCTAAAGTGACTAAAAAGCTAAAGAAGATGATCATCACTCAGTATAAAGTGGTAAAGAACAAGAGTTTGGAAGTCAGACAAACCAGGATTCAGATCCTGGCTCTGCTACATATGTGCTGACTGATCTTAGACAACGTGCTTAACCTAAATCTCTTTATAAAGTTATAAAAAATATGAAAATAGGGGCCGGGCGCGGTGGCTCACGCCTGTAATCCCAGCACTTTGGGAGGCCGAGGCGGGTGGATCACGAGGTCAAGAGATCGAGACCGTCCTGGTCAACATGGTGAAACCCCATCTCTACTAAAAAAAATACAAAAAATTAGCTGGGCACGGTGGCACGTGCCTGTAATCCCAGCTACTCAGGAGGCTGAGGCAGGAGAATTGCCTGAACCCAGGAGGCGGAGGTTGCAGTGAGCCAAGATCGTGCCATTGCACTCCAGCCTGGATAACAAGAGTGAAACTCCGTCTCAAAAAATATATGTATATATTATTTCATGGAATTATGAAAATTAAATAATATGTGATATACTTTGTGTATAGTTCATAACAGTAAGTGGGGAGAGGAAGGAAAATCATTCATTTCTAATGTCTTTTAAATTTTTTAAATCAGAAAAGAACAAATTTGTTCTGCCAGACTATTACTAGGTTCCTAATTCTGTGAAGCTGTGACCTGGGGTAAAGGTTAATCTGTAGTTAGCTTAAAACCAGTTTCATTACTAGCTGTTATAGTATACTTTGGTATTTATCCAAAGGTGGGGGTGCTGGCTTTTTATGTGAAAGGCCAGAACCTTAACATGAAGTAGCGAGAAAAAGTAGTTCTTAACTTTTCATTAAAGTATAATATGAATATTGAAATGTACATTTATGCTCAAGAAACACCACTTTACCAGCAGTTTCTGAACCCCTCGTTTCTTACCTTGTCATTTCCATCTCCTGACTTCTAATGGAAGTCTAGTTTTGCCTGATTTTGTTTTTGATATAAGTGGACTCATACCTTTGGGGTCTGGCTTTTGTTGCTCAGCATTATGTTTGTGAGATCCTTCCTTATTGTCATGTGTAGTTATATATCCTGCGCTTTCATTAGTCTAGTATTTCATGTGTGAACATACCTCAGTTATTCATTCTACTCTGTTTTGTTTTTACAGACAGTCTTGCTCTGTAGCCCAGGCTGGAGTGCAGTGGCATTATCATAGCTGACTGTAACCTCAAATTCCTGGGCTCAAGTGATCCTTCCACTTCAGCCTCTTAAGTAGCTGGGACTACAGGTGCACATTCACCACACCTGGCTAATTCTTTTGTTTTTTTGTAGGGACAAGATCTTACCATGTTGCCCAGGCTAGTCTCAGACTCTTGGGCTCAAGTGATCCTCCTGCCTCGACCTTCCAAAGTGCTGGGATTACAGGCATGAGCCACTGTGCCTGGCCCTCTCCAGTTTTTAGGTATTGCAGATATTGAAGCTATGGGTATTCTAGTACCTATCTTTTGGTGAACAACATACATAAGCATTTCTGTTGGAATAGAATGGCTGGGTCATAGATATGCCTATGCTCTGTTTTCTAAAAATTATTTTACTTATTTTTTAAAATTGATGTAAATTGTTTATATTTATGATGTACAATATGATGTTTTGAAATATGTATACATTGTGGAATTGCTAAATTGAACTATTAATAATTAACATATGCATTCCTCACATTTTTTTTGGTGATAACACTTAATATCTACTTTCTTAGCAATTTTGAAGTATATGATACATTGTCATTAATTGTAACCACAGTGTTATATGATAGAGCTCCTGAACTTATTCCTTCTAATTGAAATTTTGAATCCTTTGCCCAACATCTCCCTCTATGTTCAGTTTTTTTAAATGCCCATCTTTATTTTATTTTATTTTTAGAGATGTGGTCTTGCCATGTCATACATGGTAGAATCAGAAAAAAAAAGATGCCATTTGCTGTGTGAAACCATTTTTTTAAAGGCCTTAATATCACATTCACCAAGGTGAAGTCTTCATGACCTAATCACCTCCTGAAGGCTCTACCTCTTAATACTGTTGCATTGGATGTTAAGTTGCAACTTGAATTTTGGAGGGAACACAAACATTCAAACTACAGCAAGTAGTGTATGAGAGTTCCAGTGGCTCCACATTCTCCTTGATACTTAATCTTTCACATCTTCATTTTAGATGTTCTGATGGGTGTAGAGTGATACCACATTGTGGTGTTTGTTTTTGAGATTGAGTCTTACTCTGTTGCCCAAACTGGAGTGCAATGATGCGATCTTGGCTCACTGCAACCTCTGTCTCTTGGGTTCAAGCGGTTCTCTTGCCTCAGCCTCCTGAATAGCTAGGATTATAGGCACCCACCACCACGCTTGGCTAATTTTTTGTATTTTTAGTAGAGATAGGGTTTCACCATGTTGGCCAGGCTGATTTCAAACCTCTGACCTCAAGTGATCTGCCCACCTCTGCCTCCCAAAGTGTTGGCAATATAGACGTGGGCCACCAGGCCCAGCCTGATACCATGTTGCAATTTTAATTTGCATCTCCTTCACAGCTAATGAAGTTGGGCAGCTTTTTAAGGTTTATTTTCCATTTGGATATCCTCTTTTATGAAGTCATACAAGTTCAGGTATTTTGTTCATATTTCTATTGGTGTTCTGAATTTATTTTTTATCTACTCATAGGAATTCTCTGTGCAATGTAAGTCCTTTTTCAGATATATGATTGCTATATTTTCTACTTCTGTTGTCATTTTGTTCTAATACTGTGTTTTGGTGAACAGAAATTCTTAATATAATGAAGTTTATAATTTTTTCTTTTATGATTAGAGTTTTTGTGTCCAGTTTAAGAAGACATAAATACTTTAAATGTTCAGAGGTCACAAAGATATTCTATTGTTTTTCTCTAAAAGCATTACTGTCCTATCTTTCACATTTAGAACTGCAGTCAGTCAGGAACTGGTTTTTGTGTATGGTGTAATTAGAGTTAAAGATATGTATATTTTTTCCAATTAGTTATTCAAATGACGTGATACTGAGATTTTTTTTTTTTTTTAAGTAGCATTGCTAAAAAAAGCAACTTTGGCAATAGTTGCGTCATTCACCACTAGAATGAATTCCAATCCTAGCCCAAAAGGAGGCTGAAAAGATTATGTCAGGGTTTTTTTCTTTCCTGATTCACCATTTAGTCTGTAACAAATAAAGCATGTGGGGATTTCTGTTGTGATTCCCACAAGTTGAAAGTCACATCTGCTAAAGTCAGGTAGAAGTATATCATGCAATATCTGTTAAGTAATACTTGCAAAGTATGTGCTAGGAAGAAGTCAGAGTGGTTGGAGAAAGGTATAGATCTGACAATATCCAGTTTTGGACTTTACATGAAAGGTTTAAAAAAATTAAGATTAATAATAATAATGCCTTACATTTATAGAAAAGCTTATAAGGTACTTTAATTTACACTATTTCATTTTGATCCTTATGCTAACTAGCATTGTAAGGTTTTCTTTCTTTCTTTCTTTCTTTGAGATGAACTTTCACTCTTGTTGCCCAGGCTGGAGTGCAGTGGCGTGACCTCGGCTCACTGCAACCTCTGCCTCCCCGGTTCAAGCGTCTCTCCTGCCTCAGCCTCCCAAGTAGCTGGGATTAAAGGCGTCCACCACCATGCCTAGCTAATTCATTTTGTATTTTTTTTAGAAGAGATAGGGTTTCACCATGTTGGCCAGGTTGGTCTCTAATTCCTCACCTCAGTTGATCCACCCACCTCAGCCTCCCAAAGTGTTGGGATTATAGGCATGAGATACCGCCCTGGCCTTTAAGGTTTTCAAGATAGTCGTTCTTGTCCCAGTTTAACAGAAGAGAAAAAAAAACTATTTAGATCAGTTAATTAGCTTTATAAATAAATTTGATAAAACTTATAACCCAGTAGTCTTATTGCCCTGATCTAACCATCTTTACCAGACTGTTCTAGGCAAACTGACCAGAGAAGCAGAGCCTCAAAACATGATTTATTCTGTTGATGGGATCTAAAACGTCAATATTTAATCAAAATAAAATATTGTAGGTCTAACAAATGAGCTGGAGTTTGGAGGCGTTTTGGTTCATAGAGCTTGATAATCTCACACTCATTCCCCTGTTGTCTTTCTCTTATGATCATCAACTGGATTAGCTCTTCTTTTGTTTTGTTTTGTTTTGTTTTGTTTTGTTTTTGAAATGGAGTCTTGCTCTGTCGCTCAGGCTGAAGTGCAGTGATGAGATCCTGGCTCACTGAAACTTCTGCCTTCTGGTTCAAGCGATTCTCCTGCCTCAGCCTCCCGAGTAGCTGGGACTACAGGCACACGCCACCATGCCTGGCTAATTTTTTTGTATTTTTTAGTAGAGACAGGGCTTCACCATGTTAGCCAGGTTATTCTTGAACTCCTGACCTCAAGTGATCTGCCCACCTCAACCTCCCAAAGTACAGGGATTACAGACATGAGCCACCATGCCCGGCCTTGGATTAGCTCTTTAGGATTCCTTAATCCCTTTTTCTAGTACCTTACAAATTAATTTTTCTATTTTATGTCTGTTAAGAGACAAAGGACTTAAGTGCAATTAAATTGGACATAAAAACTGATAAGAATTTATTAAATAGTAAAACTCAGAGATCATCATACTTGCATGATCTTGTTCAATTGTAAACTCTTGGTAGCTGGTGGGTACAGGGACTGTGTTTATACTTTCTGGTTTTCCACAGAGTAAATGAATAGTGAATTGCATGTAAGGGTATCTATATCTTTGTGAACTCACAATTGTCTCAAGTAGTAGAAAAGCAAAGTAAAAGTTGTTTTTACTGATGGTAGATTTCCCCCGCAAAGATCTAAATGACCTATGTATTAAACAGGTTCAAACTTAACTGTCCGGGACCATGTATAACAGCCCTCAGTAGAGCAAAAGATAAAGGGGTCTGGATGTCTGACACCGCTGTGTGGTACTTGCTATGGAGGATCTGGCAGAACTGGACTAAAACAGCTTCTCTGAGCTTCTTTTATGTTCTCCTTCTGTTTCTTCTTCAGAAAAACTATACTTAGGTTTTCAAAGCCGTCTATTTAGTTAAATGAATGCAGAAAGATGTGATCCAGATTTCCATAACTTCAACTGTGTGCTGCATTTTTCTGACATTGTTTTTCTTGCCGACTCTATGCAGAGGCAAGTCTACAGCTTTTTTATAGTAGAGAAGTGTTTCCTGTGAGGTTTTTAGAGTAGAGACGTGTTTCCTGCGAGGTTTTTGCAGTAGAGACGTGTTTCCTGCCAGGTTTTTACAGTAGAGACGTGTTTCCTGCCAGGTTTTTACAGTAGAGACGTGTTTCCTGCGAGGTTTTTGCAGTAGAGACGTGTTTCCTGCCAGGTTTTTACAGTAGAGACGTGTTTCCTGCGAGGTTTTTGCAGTAGAGACGTGTTTCCTGCGAGGTTTTTGCAGTAGAGACGTGTTTCCTGCCAGGTTTTTGCAGTAGAGACGTGTTTCCTGCCAGGTTTTTGCAGTAGAGACGTGTTTCCTGCCAGGTTTTTGCAGTAGAGACGTGTTTCCTGCCAGGTTTTTGCAGTAGAGACGTGTTTCCTGTGAGGTTTTGTTGTTGCTGCTGCTGTTCTTCTGTCCTTTTCTTTTTAAGATGAGGTGCCTCTCTGTTGTCCAGGCTGGAATGCAGTGGTGTGATCATAGCTCATTGCAGCCTTGAACTCTTAGGCTCAGGTGATCAGTCCTCCCACCTCAGCCACCTGAGTAGCTGTTCCATCCTGGCTAATTTTTATCTTCCTATATTTTGTAGAGACAGGGTCTCATTTTATTGCCCAGGCTAGTCGTGAACTCCTGATCCTCCCACCTCAGCCTCCCAAAGTGCTGGGATTACAAGCATGAGCCACCATGCCCAGCCATTTCCTGTGTTTTAATGTCTTTAGTTAATTAGGTATAGAACAGTGTGAGTTTTTTTGCTCAATTATTTGATCACATCATAATATAATAAGGATAAGATAGCAGTCCCATCCTTGAGCTGCCTGGAACTGTATTTTATGTGATAAAACTAATTTCAGTGATCCTGATTGACCCTGCTCATTTTAAAGATAAGGAAGAAGCATGCTCAGGTCACACAGCTAGTCAGTAGCAGGAACAGGACTTAAATCCTGGTCTTGTGACCCTGATTCCCATACCCTCTCCGCTTTTAAATATATTGAGCTGTCATTTTTAAAGAATCTCCCCAAGTTTAAAGATTCAGAATTTATTAATTGTGTTTTAATAGTTTTAAACTATTTTAATCTCATTTTACTTTGGCGACTCTGGGACTTAAAATACATAGTCCTTTAAAAAAACTGTTATATTAATATATAACATCTCACAAAATAAATGTGTATTGCAATTTCTAGCAAAATACTGAATAGGAAAGCCTATGACTGTCAAGTTATGAGATGGAGTTTAAGACATGAGCAACATATTCTTTTAAGTATTATGTAAAGAGTAGTGTTGCTCAGTAAAGAGGTGGAAATATTGAACTGGGAGTGTCAAGACATGTGTTTCGTCCTGTCACCAACTAGCTGTATAATTTTGGGCTAATGACCCACCTTCTCTGGGCTTCAGTTTGCGTGTCTGATACATAAAGGAATAGAGCTGGAATTATAACTGTCTCTTCAGTAAATGACTCACTATTGCTGAATGTGAGAAGTCCGGCAGAGCACATTTGTTGTCAGAAGTCTTTGGACATGAAAATGATCTGTGCCTGATATTCTTCATCTTGACACTACTAAGTAACCACAGGCCAGCCAGCCAGCCAGCAATCAATCTCCATCCATAGAACTTCCACTGTTGTCCATGTGTAGCAGTCTGGAGAAAGGCCAGGTTTTATATTTGCCAGGAACACTCTTGGCAAATCTGTATCCCTAGAGATGTCTGTTTAATTTTGTGGTGCAGAGCACGGTTTAGTGAAAAAGAAGAAGAATGCTGAGCTATTTGACTCTGAATGCTTTCAGAGGTAGATCATTTTTATTTGTTCCATACTATCTGTGTTTCAAGATGTTTTGAGGGAGAAGGGGAGCCAAAATAAGATGAAAAGAAGAAGGTGAGAAACCTTCCAGTATATGCTGACTCAGGAAATACATTTGAACTATGTGTGTTTCTACAAATAGAAAACTTCTGATATATGCATATAATAGTAAATATCTTGTCAGATTTGTCATTTTAGCTTTTTTCATGCATAACTTTTTAATTTTAAACTAGTCTCCTAGATTTAAACTGTTAAAACTGTTAAGAAAAAACCCTTTTCTTTTATGAAAAATGGGCATATTCTACTAGTTATTTCAAAACCATACCATTGTCTTGCCTTCTGGAAATCAATATAAAGGTATCTAAATTCTCTACTTTTTAAAATTCATTCGTAGGGTAAAGATCTCAGTTACTATCTGGATTTAAAATTCATTTGTTCAAGAAAATTTGTCACCAAAAGTTACATGCTGAAAATTAAATACCTGAATTTCTTAAACCATAGAAATAGATCAGTTGAGGTTGCATTTAGTTAAAATGCCTTTGTGTGTCACCACTGACCTTCATTCTTCATAATCTTAATTTTTTCAGTCTTTCAATCCTTTAACATCTTTTTCTGCTGACTTCCATTTCCATTTGTTGACAAATCCTAGGAAGTTTATTTTCATAATGTCTCTCAAATTTCACCCTTTATCTTCACTGCTGTTGGCCCATCCTAATCCAGAAGGGGCTAGATTGCTGCAACAGCTTCCTGACTAATCTCCCTTTCCTCAGTATTCCCTTTAAAAGTCTTAAGCTAACATTCAGATTAATCTTCTTTAAACATCAGATTTATCAGACTGTATGTCTGTTTAGAAATCTTTTTTTTTTTTTTTTTGAGACAGAGTCTCGCTCCGTCACCCAGGCTGGAGTGCAATGGCATGATCTCAGTTAACTGCAACCTCAGCCTCCCGAGTAGCTGGGATTATAGGCACCCGCCACCATGCCCAGCTAATTTTTGTATTTTTAGTATAGATGGGGTTTCACCATGGCTGGTCTTGAACTCCTGACCTCATGATCTACCCACCTTGGCCTCCCAAAGTGCTGGGATTACAGGTGTAAGCCACTGTGCCCAGCCTAGAAATCTTAAAACTTCTTCATTTAAGTCTCAATACTGTCAAGCATTTAAAGCCCTTTATGTATGGTTCTTTCTTTCCGTCCAGCTAAATTAATTCAGCAAATAGTGTTGCAAGCAGCGACATGTGAATCATTGTGCAAAGGTGAAGATAAATCACATCTAGCTTCTTGCAGATATATAATGTCAGCATTCATGTCAACACATCCAGGATTTTTTTTCTTTTTAGAAAGTTGTTCTACTTCATTCCATTCCACTTAAATTATTCTTGCTTAAGTTATCAATTATCTCCTTATTGGCAGATCAGACAGTTTTCTTTTGTTTTTCAGAAATAGGGTCTTGCTATATTGCCCAGGATGGTCTCAAACTGTGGCCTCAAGCAGTCTTCCTGTCTTGGCCTCCCAAAGTGTTGGGATTACAGATGGGAACCACCACGCCAGACAGTTTTCAATATTAATTGTACTTTACTTTGTTATGGCATTATATACTATTGACCATGCCTGTCTCCCCGATACTTTTTCCTTCCATAGTTTTTAGGTATAGAAACTATTCACCTTTCGATTTCTTCTTAGAACTTTTCAAAGAAACAGTTTTAGTTTTGTTGATTTTTATTTTATTTCCTGTTTTATTAGTTTCTATCTTTATGATTCCTTTCCTTCTACTTCTTGGGTTTTGGGGTGTTTTGGTTTGTTTTTCTGTGCTTTTTCTTCTTGACATGTATGTGTAGCTCTTTGATAGTTTTTAAAAATATACTTTATGTTTTAGAGCAATTTAAAATTTATGGCAAAATTAAGCAGAACATTGTCATTATACCGTTTTGCCCCACACATGTACAGCCTCCCCCACTATCAGCATTCCTTACCAGAGTGGTACATATGTTACAGTTGACAAACCTACATTGACAGATGATTATCACCTGAAATCCATAGTTTACATTAGGGTTTACTCTTGAGGTACATTTTTTGGGTTTTGACAAGTGTATAATGGTATGTATCTACCATTATACTATCAAACAGAGTAGTTTCACTGCCCTAAAAATCCTTAGTGCTCCACCTGTTCATCCCTCTAACCCCTAGCAACCACTGATGTTTTTACCATTGCCTTTTCTAGAATATTATATAGTTGGAATTCCACAGTATGTATGTAGCCTTTTCAGATTGGCTTCCTTCACTAAGGACTACACATTTAATCAGGTAGGATATGTCTGACAAATAATTTTTAAAAATCTTAAAATGACTACATAAGGAATACACATTTAAGATTTCATTATATCTTTTCATGGCTTGATGGTTTATTTCTTTCTCTTTTTTGTATTTTATACTTTAATAAAATTATAAACACTGTTACAGGTAAAAGACAATTCAGAACATTTAGTTGGATAATTTTTTTTAATTTTTAAATTTCTTTTGAGACAGTCTCGCTCTGTCGCCCAGGCTGGAGTACAGTGGCATGATCTCAGCTCACTGCAACCTCTACCTCCCAGGTTCAAGTGATTCTCTTGCCTCAGAACTACAGGCATGTGCCACCACACCCAGCTAATTTTTGTATTTTTAGTAGAGATGAGGTTTCACCATGTTGGCCAGACTGGGCTCGAACTTTTGACCTCAAGTGATCTGCCTGCCCCGGCCTCCCAAAGTGCTGGGATTATAGGCGTGAGCCACTATAGTTGTGCCCAGCCTAGTTGGATAATATTTTAAGATTTACATATTTATGAGCTCACAGATTCTTTACCACCATAATATATTTTAGTCTATCTAATCAGAGTCTTCTGGAATTCCAAAAGTATTATCAGTTTTATTTTCTTCAAACCCAAATTTTCTTTTGGCCCAAGATTTTATTGCAAATATGTCATCAGTCCATCTGTTAGCAACTACTTTATTTGCTTGAAGTATTTCTTCAACAACTTGTGGGTCATATTATTTGCATTTTTCAACTTCTGGCTTTGGCTGTTCCCTTTGATCCCAAAGTGAAGAATGCCTTTGGCTCTCATGGTCGCTCCTTCGTCTCATGCGGCCGGTTTTAGCTGTTCTGATGCTTTTCTGTAGCTTCCCTGAAACAACTGAGATTCCAAAACCTCCAGTGTACATGTCCTTGCAGGAAGAATTTTACTTGGAAAAGCCTGATAATAATTAGAGTTCTAGTCCTCTCATAGTCAACCATATCATTATCAGCTAAACTTTGGAGGACTTTTTTCCTTTACTGACACAGTAGTAATGCCTTTCTCTTTAGGAGCAGTCTTCTCCATGTCTTTTTTTTTTTTAGAGATGGGGTCTTGAGGCCAGATTTATCCTGAACTCCTGGCCTCAAGCAGTCGTCCTGCATCAACCTTCTAAAGTTCTCCGATTACAAGCGTGAGCCACTGTGCCTGGCCTTCTCCATGTCTTTTAATTGAAATACATCTTTTGTTTTAAAAAATGTTTCCATCATGCAGGCTCTCTTTTCTTCTGCACTCAGTCCCTTTTTCTTTGATATGGTGTGGGCACCAGGCCTTCCAATGGTGGGGTCTGCACATGGGGTGACAGGCCAGCTCATTTCTTTTTATTACAAAATAATTGTCCATTATCTGATGTACCACAGTTTATATATCATCCGCCTACTGAAGGACGTCTTGGTTATTTCCAGGTTTTGCCAGTTATATGAGAACTTTATACTTCCTGTTCAGTTTTTCTGTAAACCAAAAAATTGCTGTAAAGAATGATTCTATTAATTTCAAAAAAATAAGGAAAGACAATCTGTCTCTCCATTCATTCAACAAATATTTGTCGAATATCTAATACGTGCCAAACAAAGAATGAAGTATTAGAAGTAATCAATTATGTAAGACGTATTTCTTTCAGCAGTGTAGCCTAGTGGGAAAAGTAAGTCAACAATTAGAGTGATAGTTGCATGTCAGAAGTGTGTATAGAGTGTTACGAGACCCCAGGAAGGGACCATCTTAGTCTTGGTTGGTATAGGGGAGGGAGTGACAGAAAAGACTTTTAAGAAGCCTTGTTTAGTTAGAGACTTCTAGAATGAGTATCAGTTGACTAGATAAAAATTTGTGTGTGAGGCCATGCTCACCTTGAGGAGATAATATTGTATATAGAGTAAACAGTATCAGAGAAGGCATAGAAAGAAGAAGCAGTGTGGCATGAACAGAGAATTACAAATAGTTCTTTCCTTGGCAAAAGAAAAGATTGCATTTGGGGGTATTCAGGTCATGAAACTAAGAGGGTAAATAATACCATGAAGGGCCCTGTATGTTAAATAAATTAGAATTGATTCTATATCCTGAAGGCTAAGGAAAGTTACTGATGGTGGATTTAGGTAATATGAGAAGATTCTTTTTTTTCTTCAAATACATAGAAATGCTGGATAAAATATAAGCCCCCTTTTTGCCAGTTTTTTTTTTTTTTAATTGCTACCTAATTAAGCTTGAAAGCAAGCAAAGGAAATCTCCAGATACCAGAAATGAGAAAGAAACTCAGACCCAGGTATAAAAGAGAGCTAAAGCCGAAGTGGCCAATGGGAAGCGGGAACCATAGTTGTTTTTTGTTTTTTGGTTTTTTTTTGAGACGGAGTCTCGCTTTGTTGCCAGACTGGAGTGCAGTGGTTCAGTCTTGGCTCACTGCAACCTCCGCCTCCTGGGTTCAGGTGATTCTCCTGGAAACTATAGTTTTAAGGCCTATATGAAGTGAGGAGAAAAGACTTCAGGCTTGTGAGAGTCAGAGAATTGCAATTGACCCGTGTCTTTAAAATTGGGAGCCACAAAAGGCTGTGCTGCCCTTGAGGAAGGGTATTCAACAGCATCACTCCCCTGGCTTACGAAAGCAACAGGGACCTGTAAGGGGGGTTGTAGGGCTTCAGGGGGTCAGAAACAAGGAACAGGGCTAGAGGGAGAAGATGACCAGTGACCCAAGCCTAAGCCAGTCGGCTCGTAGCATTCTGTTGGCCACAGTGCTTGGTTCGAGGGTGGTTATATTTTCTAAAAATTCGTTTAGTTGGAATGAAGCCCAGGACCACGTTTGTTGGTTTGGCTAGTGATAACCTCTTTTTCCTTTCTCTGGTTTTCAAGATGGAAACATGTAGCTTTGAAAGCTGCTAGTTCCATCTTGTGACAACTTGGAGGGTCAGCCAGCATGAAGATGCACTTCTGGAATGTGAATGAAGAATCAAAGAAACAGACCCAGTGTAAGGTACTGAATCAAAACAACACTGATTATTTCAGCTGCCGGTGATGACATAAGAGATTACTCACACCTCCTACAGATAAAGATGATTGAAATGTAGATTTAAAAATTACATATATGTGTTTATATATTTTAAACAACTATTTAAAGGCACTGAAAAGGAAGTGAAAGAAAAAAATCAACTCAATCTGAAAGGAAGGCACTGCCCCTGAAGGTACTCCTCAGTCTGTGCCTGGCTCCAAAGATCTTAGATAACCGGGCTCAGGACTAGTAGAGCAGCCAGAAACTTAGGCAGAAAATCTTGGAAGGGGAGGAGATGCAGAAAGATTAGTCCCCAAACCTTCATTTAAAATCTGCCCAACTCCTTCATATGTGTGGGGAGGCCCAGGAAATGCAAGGAAAAAGCAGCACCTGGGAGAAGAGGTTTCAGCAGATGCTGATGGCAGGGGAGACAGATTTGGAAATTGAGTCCCACCAAATTAACTGCCTGCTAGAACAAAGATCCATCTTCAGAGGAACATGACAGAATCCAGAGTCTTGACAACATATTATACATAAGATGTAATAACCAATCCAAAAATCACTAGACACATGAAGAAACAGGAAAATGTGACCAGATTCAAGAGAATAGTAGTCAATAACAAACTATCTTCAAGATGACCAGGTGTTCGTATTTGAAGTCAAAGATGTTAAAGCTGTCGTTTTAAATATGCTCAAGGACTATGAAAGAAAATACGTGTATAATAATTAAACAGGTAGAAAAACCTCAAACAGAGAAAGAGAAATTTTTTTTTTTTCAGACGAAGTCTCACTCTATTGCCCAGGCTGGAGTACAGTGATGCAGTTTTGGCTTACTGCAACCTCTGCCTCCCTTGTTCAAGCAGTTCTCCTGCCCCAGCCTCCTGAGTAGCTGGGATTGCAAGTATGCGCCACCTCACCCGGCTAATTTTTGTATTTTTAGTAGAGGTGGGATTTCACGTTGTTGGCCAGGCTGATCTCGAACTCCTGACCTCAGGTGATCTGCCTGCCTTGGCCTCCCAAGAGAAATTTTTAAAAAGTGAGAATTATAGAACACTGAAGTATAATAACTGAGATGAAAAATGTACCTTACAGCAGATTTGGGACATCAAAGAGTCAATTAATTTGAAGACAGCAGAAAATATTTTAAAAGCAGAGAGAAAAAATTCATGAAAACTAGACAGAGCCTATGAGACCTCCAGGACACTAGCAAGCAGTCTAAGCATGTATGTAATTAGAGTTCCTAAAAGAACGAGGAGGGAAAATGGGGCAAAAAATTTTGAGAAAATTTCACCAACAGTAAAATTTGGTGAAAAAATATCAACTTGTAGATCTAAGAAGCTTAACAAACCCCAAAAAGTATAAGCACAAAGTTAACCACATCAGATACATTTTAATAAAACTGCTGAAATCCTGGCTGCAGTGAGAGAATAACACCACTTTACACACAGGAGACCAATAATACATAATTACAGCTGACTTCTCATTAGACACAGTGGAGGCCAAAAACAATGGAATTACATCATTAGATTTCTATAAGAAATAAGTCACTCTGGAATTTTTTTCTTTTTCTTTTCTTTTTTTTTTTTTTTGAGTCAGGGTCTCACTCTGTCACCCAGGCTGGAGTGCAGTGGTGCAATCATGGCTCACTGCAACCTCCACCTCCTGAATTCAAGCAATTCTGATGCCTCAGCCTCCCGAGTAGCTTTGTGCCACCACGCCCAGCTAATTTTGGTATTTTTAGTAGAGTCAGGGTTTGCCATGTTGGCCAGGCTAGTCTGGAACTCCTGAATTCAAGCAATCTACCCACCTTGGCCTTCCAAAGTGCTGGGATTACAGGCATGTGCCACCGTACCTGGCTTCTAGAATTTTATATCCAGAAAAACTATTCTGCAGGAATGAAGGTTAAAGGCATTTCTTACATAAAAATAAGAGTTCATCACCAGCAGACCTGTAATAAAACAAATGCCAAAATAAGTTCTTCAGGCTAAAGAACTAACACTAGAAATAACACGGGAAATGACACTAAGTGGTAACTCATATCTTCAGAAATGAATATCAGTAGAAATGGCAAATCAGTGAATAAATATGAAGGACCATAGATTATTTTCTTAATTTTTTAAAAGACATATTAATGGGGCTGGGCGCAGTGGCTCACGCCTGTAATCCCAGCACTTTGGGAGGCCGAGGCGGGTGGATCACGAGGTCAAGAGATCGAGACCATCCTGGTCAACATGGTGAAACCCCGTCTCTACTAAAAATACAAAAAATTAGCTGTGCATGGTGGCACGTGCCTGTAGTCCCAGCTACTCAGAAGACTGAGGCAGGAGAATTGCCTGAACCCAGGAGGCGGAGGTTGTGGTGAGCCGAGATCACGCCATTGCACTCCAGCCTGGGTAACAAGAGCGAAACTCCGTCTCAAAAAAAAAAAAAAATGGTTAAAGAAAAATTAAAGCACTGTATTGTAGGGTTTATAACAGTAGCACAAAGGATTAGGGCAAATAGAATTATGCTGTTACAAGATATCTGTATTTAGTGTTTAATACTACAGCATTAACTCTAAGTAGATTGTATTGGTTAAAGATGTTCCCTCCCCTCCTCTCCACTCCCCTCCCCTCTTGCTCTGTCACCCAGGCTGGAGTGCAGTGGCATGATCTCAGCTAACTACAACTTCTCCCTCCCAGGTTCAAGCAATCCTCCTTTCTCAGCCTCCCCCGAGTAGCTGGGACTACAGGCGTGTGCCACCACACCTGGCTAATTTTTTGTATTTTTAGTAGAGATGGGGTTTCACTATGTTAGCCAGGATGGTCTCAATCTCCTGATCTCGTGATCCACCTGCCTCGACCTCCCAAAGTGCTGGGATTACAGACATGAGCCACTGCACCCGGCCAAAGATGTATATTTTAATTTTTAAAGTAACCAGTAAAACAAAAATGCAAGTGTTCAGCAAAGGACAATAGATGTCCACAAGATACTACTTTGCATCCACTAGGATGGCTGTAATAAAAAAGATAGAACAATAACAAGTGTTCACAAGGATGTGGAGAAATAGGAACTCATACACTGCTGGTGGAAATGTACAATGCTGCAGCTGCTTTGGAAAACAGTTTCATAGTTTTTTTTAACAAGTTAAATGTAGAGTTAACTAAGCCCCAGCAGTTCTGCTCCTAGATATATACCCAATGGAAATGAAAACCCACATCCTCAGAAAGAGGTATACATGGATGTTCATAGCAGTCTTATTTAAAATAGTAAAAAAGTGGAAACAATTCAAATGTCCAATCAGCTGATGAATGGAAAAATAAAATGTGGTATATCTGTGCACTGGGATATTGTTCAGCAATAAAAAGAAACAAAGTACTGATTCATATTGTAACATAGATGAATCTTGAAAAGTTATATCAAGTGAAAAAAAAGCCAGTCACAGAAGACCACATATTGTATTATATCTTTTACATAAAATATCTAGAATAAGAAAATCTATAGAGAGAGTTGATTAGTAGTTGCTTCGGGTTGAGGGAATGAGGGGAAGGACAGCTGATGAGTATGGGGTTTCTTTGAAAGGGATGAAAATGATCTAGAATTAGATTGTGGTGATGTTTGTACAACCCTATTTATGTATTTTTTACAACATTGAATTGGGCAAAGCTCAGTGGCTCGTGCCTGTAATCCCAGCACTTTGAGAGGCTGATGTGGGAGAATTGCTTGAGCCCAGGAGTTTGAGACTAGCCTGAGTAACATAGTAAGATCCCATCTCTCCAAAAAAAAAAAAAAAAAAAAAAAAAAAATTAATTGGGCATAGTGGGATGCACCTTCAGTCCCAGCTATTTGGGAGGCTGAGATTGGAGGGTCACTTGTGCCAGAAGCTCAAGGCTGAGACCTTGTGGAGTTATGATTGTCACTACACTCCATCCTAGGCGACAAAACAAGACCCTGTCTCAGAACAACAACAACAACAATGAAACGTTGAATTCTATACTTTAAATGGGTGACTTGTATGATATATGAGTTATATTTCAATAAAGCTGTTTTTAAAAGACAATGGAGAAATAAGAATACTAAAATTTTTTTTTCAGTTCGCCCCAAAAGAGGAACAGAGAAACAGTAAACGAACAGTGAGACAAATAGACAACACTGAAATGGCTAGTGCAGCCAAAATCCAGCCAAATTAAACGTGAACCGACTTAACATTCCAGTTAAAAGATAGAGATTGTCAAATTGGATTAAAGCATTACTCAACTATAAGCGGTCTACAAGGCAGGCCCTTAACAAAAAGATACAAAGCTTCAAAGTAAAAGGATGGAAAAGGATATACCATGTAAACATAAATAATTAGAGAGTTAGAATAGATACTTTAATAATGGAAAAGATTTCAAAACAAGGAGTACTTCCAGAGATAAACAGGGACATTTTATAGTTTTTAAAACTCAATATATCAGAAAGACATAATCCCAAATGTATATATGCCTAATTAGCTTCAGAATACATAAAGCATAAAACTGACAGATGGAAGAAAGGATACAAGTCCACAGTCATACTTGGAGATTTTCATATCCCCTTTTAGAGCAATTAGTAGAACAACTAGGCCAAAAATCTGTACAGATATAGAAGATCTTAACAGCAGTGTTAACCAGCTTGCCCCAGTTAATATTTATAGAACCCAATACCCAACAAATACAGAATAAACAGGCTTTTTAGGTACCATGGAACTTTTTTTCTGAGACAGAGTCTCATTTTGTCACCTAGGCTGGAGTGCAATGGCTCACTGCAACCTCTGCCTCCTGAGTTCAACCAATTCCCCTTCCTCAGCCTGCCGAGTAGCTGGGACTACAGGTGCGTGCCACCACACCCGGCTAATTTTTTTTTTTTTTTTTAGTAGAGATGGGGTTTCACTGTGTTAGCCAGGATGGTCTCAATCTCCCGTCCTTGTGATCCCCCACCTCGGCCTCCCAAAGTGCTGGGATTACAGGTGTGAGCCACCAGGCCTGGCCATACCGTGGAACTTTTACCAAGATAGACCGTAAACAGGGCCATGAAACGAGTCTTAATAAGTTTCAGAAGATTGAGATCTAACAGAATATGTTTTCTGATTACAATTGAATTAAAGTGTAAGTCAGTTAACAAAAAGATATTTGGAAAATCCCCAAAGATTTAGAAATTAAATGATATGTTTCTGAAAGTATTTTAAACTGAATGATAATAAATATGTTAGCATTTATGGGGTTACAGTTAAAGCATTGCTTACAGAGAATTTTTAGCTTTAATTGTTTATATTAGAAAGGAAGAAATGTTAAAATGTAATGTTTAATTACCAGAAGCTGGAAAAAAAATAAGCAAATTAAACCCAAAAAAGAAGAAAACAAAGACAATAGCAGGTATCTATTAATTAGAAAATAGACAATAGAGACATAAACAAAACCAAAATATGTTTATTCAGAAGATAAAAAAAAATTGAAAACTGCTAGAAAAAGCTTATTATACCAATATTGATAATGAAAGAGGAGCATCATTATGTATCTGTAAACTTTAAAAAGATAATTGATTTCTAAAAACAACTTTACAGCAATAAATTTGATGCCTTCAATGAAACAAATTCCTGGAAAAATGCAACTTTCCAAAACTGACACAAAAATGAAATTTAAAAACTGAATAGTCTTGTATGTATCAAGAAATTCACTTTGTGATAGAAAACATTCCTACAAAGAAACCTTCAGGCCCAGAGAGTATCACAAGTGAATTCTCAAACATTTATGAAAGAGACCGTAACAATCTAACAAACGGTTTCAGAAAATAAAGGAAGAAGAAATAACTTCTCAACCAATTTTGTGAGGCTGGTATAAGTCAGATACTAAAATCTAGTAAAGACATCATGAAAAGTTAAAATAAAAATCTCTTATGAACATACATAAAGCTCTTTGACAAAATATTAACAAATTGAATCCAGTATAAATAAAAGGATTAATACAATATAACCAAGTGGGTTTTATCCCAGGAATATAAGATTGGTTTTCTATTTGAAAATAAATAAATTTAATCCACCATATTAATTATAAGGAAAAGAAATTTGGCCATCTCAGTAGACACAGTAAAACCATTTGACCAAAATCAGCATTCATACTTGGCTTAAATAAAGTCCAGCAAACTGGAATTAGAAAATAGTTTCATCAGTCTGATAAAGGGCTTTGACAACATGCCTTCAGCTAACATCATTCTTAATAGTAAGCCCCGGAGCACTATGCCTTTAAAATCTCGAACAAGGCAAGGATGCCATTCCCAAAATTTCTACTCAACATTTTTCTGAATGTCCTTGCCAATGCAATAAGGCGAGGAGAAGGAAAAAGATAAAGATTAGAAAGGAAGAAGTAAAAACTCTGTTTTCAGATTATTTATATAATAGAATATCCTAGGGAATCAATTTTAAAACTACTATAAACAATAAATAAATTTAATTAAGTCTTGAGCTACTGGGGCAATAAAAAATTAATTGTATTTTTACTTAAATAAGATTTAAAATTATCTTTTAATAGCATCAAAAATACTTAAGAATACATTTAACAAACATGCACAGCTCTACACTAAAAAGTATAAAATACTCCTGAGAGAAATTTAAAAAGATGTAAATAAATGGAGAAGTATGTTATTTGAGTCCCTAAATTCTGTTTCTATTGAAGCCAAGTAGAGATGGATTTTCTGTGGACTTACAATGAATGGAGTCTCAAGTAATATGCTGGAGATTGTAATTTTGTTTTGTTTTGCTTCTCAGTATTCCATCATTTCTGTGTAACACTAAGGCTGATGGTTGGATTTGAGTTTAGCAGACCTGCCCCAGATGGAAGCCTGTTAAGACACTGGGAATTTGATTAGAAGTTGTGCTCATCAACTATGCAGCAGTAGATTAGAGCAGAAGATTCCACCAGCACATATGTTGACAGAATGGGGCCAGTGGCAGTTCATATACCTACCTGTCTGTTGTCAAATACTAAGCCTAGATGTTTTTCTCATCCTCAAATGAGAGATCACATAACAATATAGGACTTACAAAACTTTCAGAACAAAGGGAACATCATTATGAAGATTTAGAGGAAGAGCAACTCTCTGAAAATTATTTATTATAAAACTGTAAGAAATTTAAAACCTTTTCTACCATCCTTAGTTGATTGAGGAAGATATAGCCTCTGTGGAACTGAAGTAAGGAACGAATAGGCTGAGGTGAAAATAAGCATGGAGAGCTACAGGTAAACTGGACGTGCAGTAGCAGTGAAGATACAAACGGGAGATAGTGAAAAGCAGGATTCACTCTGATGTGTCCTGAAGCAATGATGTGGAAAACACATTTGAGAGATTTTCTCAGAATGCAGAGGAAAAAAAGGAGATGAAAACTGTGAGGGAGATGGTAGTGTGGGTGACAGATTTTTCTACAACACCAGTGCCAGAAATTGTGAGCCAGAGTTTTCAAGGGAAAAGGTTGTGACTAGAGTGTTGTACTGGCCACGTTTTGTTTCATCCTTGAAGGTTACAGACATTCATGTATGCCAAGGTTCAAAATATGCTATGCACATAGCCTTCTTGGAGAACAAAAACAAATGAATAAAGTTTTAATTGACTGAAAGACAAATCAAAATGAACTTAAGAATAGTATTTATATTTCTAAACACCTTCAGACTTCCAGAGGACTGCCAGCAAGCACAGGGCCCTCCCACATTCTTAGAGTCCTCATCTTAGCAAACCACACTGATTGAACTGAGTACATGGATGACTCTGCAGGAATGTGTGTTGTGTTGGCATCTGGATTACACTTAAAAGCAAACGGTTTTCTCATGAGTTATTCTCCCTGGACAAAATTGTGTAATTGGGCACAAACAATTCATCTAGAATCTCCCTAAGGCATTATTTACCACAAGATCCAGAAGTTCAAGTAAATAAGATTACAGTACAATAATGCAAAAAAAAAAAAAAATTCTCCAAAAAAACTGAAAAGAAATATTTCAAATGTTAAAAAATTGACTACTAAGTTATTGTGATTTTTAACTCCTCTTCCTTTTATTTTTCAGCTTTTGAAATGAGCATGTATTATTTTTCAATGAAAAAAAGCTATAAAAATTTTGATGAAAATGATATTTAAGCAAAAGGGCATACAAAATAGTGAAACAAAAGAAAGCCAAAACCAATTAAGATTTCAGTTAAACAGTTAAACTAGGGGACATAAATATTATTGAGACAATAGTATTAACTTACACAATGTAAAAAGGAACATTTAAAACACTAACCTTTTTAGATTTAAAATTCTTAAATTTTAAAAACAGGTGGTGACTCACGCCTGTAATCCCAGCACTTTGGGAGCCTGAGGCGGTTGGATCACAAGGTCAGAAGTTCAAGACCAGCCTGGTCAAGATGGCGAAACCCCATCTCTTCTCTACTGAAAACTACAAAAATTAGCCAGGCATGGTGGCAGGCACCTGTAATCCCAGCTACTTGGGAGGCTGAGGCAGGAGAATCACTTAAACCCAGGTGGCAGAGGTTGCAGTGAGCCCCGATCTCGCCACTGCACTCCAGCCTGGGGTACAGAGTGAGACTCTGTCTCAAAAAAAAAGATAATAAATGTGAGGTCTTAATATCTTTGTGTAGTAACTTCCAACCTGAGGCAAACAAAAAGAGCACATTCAGATGACTTTCAAGCTTGAGGGCTTTCCAGGTAATTGTTCTCTGGGTGGAGAGCCAACGGCTGAGGATAGAACTTCTGGTTCCTCAACACCCACCTATGAGTGAGAACATGCGGTGTTGGATTTTCTGTTCTTGTGTCAGTTTGCTGAGAATGATGCAATTAAAAAAAAAAAGAACACAACAGGGGGTTAGGTATGTAGAGCAAAGGGTTCAAGAGAAGCTAAATTATGCCTGATCTAGTCTCTGTGGCTCTGGCTTTGGGGGCTTCTTTCCCTTGTTAGTAAGGTGACTTCTGGTTCCTTTCCTTGTACCTTTTATAGTTGACTTCCTTGCACTTAGTGATTACCCTGGTTTGATACTTGAAAATAGAGGCAGGATCAAATTTTTAACTTTCACTTTGGATCCTGTTCTTACTACTGCCCAACTCCAGGGAGCTGGTCTTTCTCCAGACCGTGCTTCCACTCCAGAGATGTCCTGCCCAAGACTGACACGCAGCCCCCCTCCCACTGAGCCAGGTTCCTCAGCTCCCTCTGTCTTCATGTTCTCCAGGGACTTAGGGTGTAGCAAATTGTCTAATTTTTTCTCCCTACTACCAAATTCTCCCTTCTAATTCGTAAGCCTGTATGTGCTACCTTATAATTCTGTCAAGTTTTTTGAAACACATTACATTTTCTACGTACATTCTCTGGATTTGGTCTGATATGGTCATCTTTGTGTTCTCTCCTTTGGGCTCTCCTTTTCTGGGACATCATTCACAATTTGTCTATCCTGAGTGTGTTTCTATAGCAATTAAAAACCAAAACACACAATTGCTTTCTCAATACAGTTGTAAAGTCCTGAAATAAATAGTGTCTGAGGGCTAAAATCGTGTCTCATACTTTCCTTATGCAACCTAGAACAAAGCAACCTGGGATTTAAAAAACAATACTAAAGTATCAGTAACAGTAGCAAGTAGCATTTCTTTGACTCTGCATTAGCCTCCTAACTGTGGAAAGTGGCCTCCTCCAAACCCTTCCCCAACTAGTCCAGGGAGTCCCCAGGGATAGCTCAAGTTTGCCTTTGAATACAATTCTCTAGACTACTCTGTGGGTGGCCATTTCCCCCAGCCTGTATTCCGTGACTGTTTTTCTCTCAGATACTGTGTCCCACACCCCTTTCCTTCCTCTTACACTCTGGTTCCTATGCAAAATCTTCTGCCACCGCTATGCTCTGATTACACAATGTTCTCTGAGACCCAGTTCTTTGGTTTGGTTCTTTGGCTGATCTAGTTCAAGCAACGCATTGCCCTGCCTCTGCATTACCAAACCATTGTCTTTACCCTAGTTTGTGTGCTTGGATTCACTTTCCTTTAGAATCAGTTTTTTCCTAGGAGGATACTAGAGCCATAGAACAAGTGGTCCCTGCTTCGTGGACTAACTCACTAATCAAACATGTTAAAATATCTTTTAATCATCTAAAGTTGAGTTAAGAAACTGCCTTCTCTAAGAAGTCCTTTCAGAATTCCCTCTGCCTCTATCACCTCCAGCTAGATATATATCTCTTCTTTGTACCATGGTACTCTGAACATGTCCTGGTGTATTAGTTCGTTCTCACACTGCTAATAAAGACATACCTGAGACTGGGCAATTTGTAAAAAAAAGAGATTTAATTGACTGACAGTTCCACATGGCTGGAGAAGTCTCACGATCATGGCGGAAAGCGAAGGAGGAGCAAAGTCACGTCTTACATGGCGGCAGGCAAGGAGAGCTTGTACAGGGGAACTCCCATTTATAAAAGCATCAGATCTTGTGAGACTTATTCACTACCATGAGAACAGTACGGGGGAAACTGCCCCCATTATTCATTTATCTCCACTGGTCCTGCCTTGACACATGGGGATTATTATGATTCAATGTGAGATTTGGGTGACAACACAGTCAAATCATATCACTTGGATATAGTTTTTATCATATTATATGGTAATTATCTTTTTACTTACCTGATCCCCATCTAAACTATGAGTTGATTGAGGGAAAGTATCATGTCTCGTGCATCTTTGAATTCTGAATGTTTGGCTTAGTTCTTGTCAGTTCGTAGGTTCTGTAGAGGCTCAAGTTGAGCCTGTGATGTACTTGTGTACAACACAATAGATTTGGCTCAAATATTACATCATTTTGATGAATAGCCGTTTGCCATTTGATAAGAATTATCTGCCAAGGTGGTTCTTTTTCCTTTAAGATTGATGTCAAATCAATTTATCAAACATTTTCATGAGCACCCAGGTATCCTAAGTACTGCCTTGCCCCTTGGATATATGGAAATGAGTGAGACATGTTTCCTGCTCAGAAGAAACTTCCCTGCATCTCCCTCCCTCCATTTCTTCATTCTTCCTTCTCATTCATCCTTGTCTGGATAAATTTTTACTGAGCCTGGATTTGCATCTAATGGAGTAGATAAACGTAAAGAGGTTAATTATAGCATAGTATACTCAGAGCAACAATCAAAGCATGTTCCAGATACAGAGATAGCATGGAAGAAAGCTTAATAGAAGTCTTAGGGTGGTATGGGGTATCCCGGAGGAGGTGACTTCTGAGCGAGTTACCAGGGTGAAAAGACACTCTCCATGCTCAGGTCAGTGAAAGGTACTCCGGTAGAAGAAACAGAATATGCAAAGACCTAGAGATGTGAAAGTACCATATATTCCAGAAACAATAAGTACTTTGGTATTGTTGTGGCATTAAGGTCAGAAGAATGATGATGCAAGTGATGACGAGAGATGAAGCTAGGACAATAGGCAATATTTTAAGTGCCAAAATCTTTTATGGGTGGGTGACTTTCTAAGAGAACGGTAAGGTCTCTAATATAACTGATGATATTCATAATCCAAACATGAAGCCATATATTGCATTTATACAAAGTTCCGTGGTCATCTAGCTATATTTTAGCATTTATTATATGGGTGGATGAGAATAAAAAAGAAGATGCTCCCTGTAGTTTGTAGTCTTGTTGAGTATTCAGAATGTATCCACATAAACAGTCTAGAGCAGGGGTCCTCAACTCCCAGACTGCAGACTACTACCGGCCCATGGCATATTAGGAACCAGGCTGCACGGCAGGAGGTGAGTGGTGGGCCAGCAGCATTACTGCTGTGCATGCGAGGGATCTAGGTTGCCTGCTCCTTATGAGAATCTAACTAATGCTTGATGATCTGAAGTGGAACAGTTTCATCACGAAACATCCTCCAACCCCACCCCACTCCCCACCCCATCTGTGGAAAAACTGTCTTCCATGAAACCCATTCCTGGTGTCAAAAAGTTTGGGGGCTGCTTGTTTAGATAGAGCACCTACTAAGCAATCTACAGACTGGTGCCAACCAAAATTGTGTAGTTGGGGTGTAAGCACAATCTTGATGGTGTTATAAGAATGATTAGGAAAGTGGTTAATTAGAAAGAGACAACCTGATTTTTTGGCTTAAGAAAAACAATTCCCTAAGAGCTAGCTGGGCATGGAAAATGCAAAAGTGAGGAATGTACTTATAAATTAGAAATGTCTTAATGTTCTGAAGTTTAAATCCCAGGATTTTGGGAAGCCAAGGTGGGCAGACCACCTGAGGTCAGGAGTTCAAGACCAGCCTGGACAACATGGAAAAACAACATCTCTACAGAAATACAAAAATTAGCCAGCCATGATGGTGGGTACCTGTAATCCCAGCTACTCCAGAGGCCAAGGTGGGAGAATCACTTGAACCTGGGAGGCGGAGGTTGCAGTGAGCCTTGCACTCTAGCCTGGGTGACAGAGCGAGACTCTGTCTCAAAAAAAAAAAAAAAAGAAGAAGAAGAAATGATTCCTTACTTAGACCAACAAGTAATGATCTTTAAGCCTTGTAATATAAACAAAAAACAAATTTATTTTTCTTTATAATAAATTCATTGTCTTATTCTCTGCTAAGGACAGGAGCCTATGTGTTACATCTTTAGTTAACAGTTATTTTCCACTATTTTTATTTGCATCTCTAGATACTGAGTTTGCCTTAGAGATTGTTTATTGTTTGTATAAAATTGAGTCCCTGTGTTTCTGGCAGACTACTTTCAGTCTATACCACACAGGGACTATCTTAGCCCTTCCTTTCATCTCTTTGTTCTCAAAAACCCACCACAGCCTCTGTCCTTTTCCTTATGGAATACAGGAACTCAGATCTTCTCCTTGCCCCACTAGTTCCTCCCATTCCTGCAGCTCTCTGGTTGGGTATTCGTCTTCCATTGAGCTCGTGTGGACTTTTGGCAGACCATAGCAGTTTCTGTACTTACCCTCCTAGAGCCTTTGATCAGTAAATACATTTTACACTTATATAAACTAAACTTAGGAGGAGGGGTGTTTTAATCCTCCAAAATAAGAATGGGGGAACCTTTTGCTTTCTATTTATATAGTTTATAAATTATTTAAGTTTGACAATGAGCATTTGCTATTTTTGTAACTGAAAAGTAAAGATGGTTCAATTTTGAAAAATGAAATAAAAAATAGATCCTTTTCTACCGTTTCAGGTCTGTTAAATGAACCTGTCTATCTATATGTGTACATGCACATCACACACCCTATTACCAATGTAGTGCAAAATAGTGTGGAAAAACTCATAATAATTTGGAAAGCAAAAGCCATAAAAATGTTGATACCCTATGACCTGGGAACTCTACTTTTGAGAAGCAACCTGAGGAAATAATTCAAAAGAATGAAAATCTAAAAAATCTATATATAGCCTTGTCTAGACACAGAAAAGTTGGGGAAAGAAAACTTTAAAGTCAACATAGTGACAAGAGTTAGGTAAACAATGATACACCAACTGGATAGAATATTATTGCAACACTGAAAATGATTATTACAGAAACTATGTTAACAACACTGAATGTTTACAGTACAGAGAGAAAAGAATACACAATTATATATACACTGATTACAGCTGTGTATAAAATGAATTGCATGTGGAAAACTAGAAAGGAAAGTGGATAATGAAAACAGCTATTCTAGTGTATTGGAATTATGGGAAAGTTTTGAAATTTCATTGAATGCTTTTTCGGTACATGGGAAAAATTTGAGTTTCAGATTGTCAGTTAACTTAGATTATTGTTATTCTGAGAGTTTTGCAGCAAAAAGAAAGAAGGACTCTGGAATCTGAGCCCCTTTATTCTTTGTCTCATGGACCAAAATAATTACATTGTAGGAAATAAGGAAACTTCTACTTTCCCAGAAACTTATAAAAATGAACAATTTCAGGGCAAATGATAATGAAGTGGCCTCCTGGGGGAGATGGTAGTTTCTGTTTTCAGAGATTATTAAGAAAAATTAGAAAGCGGTATTGATTGATTTTTTCATCTTATAGAAGATGGATTGACTTGGCACAGTGGCTCACTCCTGTAATCCTAGCACTTTGGGAGGCTGAGGTGGGTGGATCACCTGAGATCAGGAGTTCAAGACCAGCCTGGGCAGCATGGTGAAACCCCATCCCTACTAAAAATATGAAAAAATTAGCCAAGTGTGGTGGTGGGCACTTGTAATCCCAGCTACTTGGAAGGCTGAGGCAGGAGAATCGCTTGAACCCAGGAGGCACAGTGAGCCTAGATCATGCCATTGCACTCCAGCCTGGGTGATGACAGTGAAACTCCATCTCAAAAAAAAAAAACAAAGAAATCTGATATTTTTATAACAACTTTATTGAAATAAAATTCATGTAATATAAAACACTTTAAAGGCACACAATTCAGTAATTTTTAATATATTCACAGTTCTACAACCATTGCCACTATCTAATTTTAGGACATTACTTTTAAAATACTCATTAGCAACCATACCCCCATTCCTCCCTCCCCCAGCCTCTGACAGCCACTAATCTACTTCCTGTCTCTGTGGATTTGCCTATTCTAGACATTTCATATAAATGAAATCATACAATATGTGGCCTTTTGTGCCTGTCTTCTTGTACTTAGCAAAATGTGTTTTCAAGATTCATCCGTGTTGTAGCATGTATCAATACTTCATTTCCTTTTGTAGTTAAATAATATTCCATTGTATGATATACCTCATTTTGTTTATCTGCTCATCAGTTGATAGATAATTGGATTGTTTCCATTTTTGGACTATTATGAGTAATGCTGCTATGAATATCTGTGTACAAATTTTTGTGTGGATATACGTTTTTAGTTCTTTTGAGTGTATACCTAAGAATGAAATTGCTGGTCATGTTGGAAGCCTGTGTTTACCTTTTTGTGGAACTCTCAAACTGTTTTCCAAGGTACCTGCACCATTTTACATCCCAACTAGCAATGAAGGAGGGTTCCCAGATGATCTTTTGACAACTTCTTCCAGTTCTTAATGCAGTGCCTGTTAAATAGGAAACCGAAGAATAATTGCCAACTATTCTGACTGCCTATTGTCCTCACTATTATTAGGGAAAGCTGATAATTACCTGAGATACATTAACTACATGTAAAATGATGTTCCTGTATTATTTCCTTTACGACACTGCATCTTGCCTTTGTTATTCTCATTTATTGGTAATGGTATATATTTTCTTTAATTATATTTTATAGAGAGAGGTTGTAAATGTGTGTGTATAAATCGTTCTTTTTTTTTTTTTTTGACACAGAGTCTCGCTCTGTCACCAGGCTTGAATGCAGTGGCATGATCTCGGCTCACTGCAACCTCTGGCCCCCTGGCTCAAGCGATTCTCCTACCTCACACTCCTGAATACCTGGGATTACAGGCGCACGCCACCACACCTGGCTAATTTTTATATTTTTAATTGAGACAGGATTTCACCATGTTGGCCAGGATGGTCTCCATCTCGACCTCCTGATCTGCCTGCCTTGGCCTCTCAAAGTGCTGGGATTACAGGTGTGAGCCACCGTGCCTGGCAATTTCTTTCTTTTTCTTCAAGTAAACTACTTGCATATGGCTCTGAAGTCTATAAATATTAAATACATAGACTCATATATTTAGGGCATGCCATTTTGTCCTCCTGATTCCTGAATCATGCTGCCCTGCAGTAGTGGAGAGAGATCTACAGATATTGCTGTGGTATAGCTGCAGGCAATTAGAGCAAGGGAAGATAAAGAAGGAAAATAGAGACCTGGGCCTTGAGCACCAGCATCACTGTGATTAGAAATACAGGAGGGTGTGTGTGGCTAGGTGCCTACCTCCTTTTTTTTTAAAGACAGTCTCACTCTGTTACCCAGGCTGAAGTGCAGTGGTGCCATCTCGGCTTACTGCAACCTTTGCCTCTCAGGCTCAAGAGATTCTGGTCCCTCAGCCTCCTGAGTAGCTGGGATTATAGGCGTGCACCACCATGCCTGGCTAATTTTGTTTTGTTTTTTTTTTTAGTAGAGATGGGATTTTACCAGGTTGGCCAGCCCGGTCTCAAACTCCTGGTCTCAAGCAATCCACCCACCTTGGCCTCCTAAAGTGCTGGGGTTACATGCATGAGCCACCGCACCCAGCCCTAGGTGCCCACTTTTTCCTTTTTTTTTTTTTTTGAGACAGAGTCTCACTCTGTCACTCAGCCTGTAGTGCTGTGGCACGATCTTGGCTCACTGCAACCTCCACCTCCCAGGTTCAAGCAATTCTCCTGCCTCTGCCTCCCAAGTAGCTAGGACTACAGGTGCCCACCACATCTAGCTAATTTTCGAGTATTTAGTAGAGATGGGGTTTCACTGTGTTGGCCAGGCTAGTCTTGAACTCCTGACCTCAAGTGATCCACCCACCTCAGCCTCCCAAAGTGCTGGGATTACAGGCGTGAGCCACCGTACCCTGCCGGTGCCCACTTCTTTTTTTTTTTTTTTTTTTTTTGGCGCCCACTTCTTATGTGTGATCTCTCTTCCCTGTCCTCACCTCCTTTGCTGTATTTCTTTTTCCTTACTTCCTTGCTGCCTCCCTGATGTCTTCCTATTTCTGCTTTAAGGGGAAGTGCATATAAAAGGACTTCACATGTGATTAATAATTAAAATGTTGATAATACAAAGACCTAGGATAAGCCATTGTTTAACACTGTTTGTGGGGGTTTTTTCCCCATTGCTACATTTTTAAAATGTTTTCTTTCCTTTCATGCTCATTAATCCAATTCATCAGATATTTACTGATAATCTAGTGTGTGTCAGGCACTGTTTTAGGTTCCTGTTTCTCTTCTTCATCGCCTTTTGCTCCTTTTTCTATACCTCTAGATCCTTTCCTTTCCTAAATTGGATGTCAGAGAGAGGAGAGACCACTGAGAAAAAGAAATTGGATGGAGTGTCTATGTGTCTTACATTCTCTGCATATTCTAATAATCATTTCACTGATTTTCTTTGATTTCAAAACATTGTGTGCTTTGATTGAAGAAATGCCTCAGAGTGTGTGTGACAAGACATCCCATTTGTGTATACATTGGGTTTAAGGACTTCTTGCTGGTCAGCTTATCTTTTTCCAGAATGTAATATTGATCTATTCTTGATTTTTTAAGTCTGACAAAATGGGAAGAAAGCTCTGGCAGGAGGGGAAAGTAAGATATAAATCAGAGGAGATAGGCAGAGAGGAGCAAAATAAAAGGCTTTGCGAGAGGAGCGCTACGAGGCAGAGAAATGACTGAGGCCCCAGGCACATAATATATTGTATGCAGTGTATTACTTACTGCTGCCTTCTGTGTGTCAGTTCAATAAGATAATTCAGTTTCACCTCATGGAGCAAGAAGGAACTTTAGAGATTATTTAATTCACTTACAAAGAATGCATCATGGAACATGCAAAGAACTCTTTTCACCTTAATTAATCCAATAATAGGGATGATAAATTGGATATTTTCGCCATCTTCTATTTATTGACTGAGAATCCATCTTGTAGTATTCTCAAAGCAGAAATGTTTTCCAACTAGGGAGACAAATGAGTAGACCAGTATTTCCCCATGTTTTGTTTTCACATCATGGCATGAAAGAGAATGATAATTTGTAAAGCACTAGAGCAAACATACAGGGCTACTGTCAACTTAGGTGACTGACCTGAGGCTTAGGCAATCGGTAGCTTGGAAATAAATTGTGTAAACCGCAGTATTGTAGTCAATTTAGTATTGAATTTTATCCTGCAATTAGAAAGCTAACATCTCATCTTGGTGGCTTGATTTTAAAAAAGGAAGCTAACATGTTTTGGCATGAATAAGATAGCTGTAAATAATGGCATGATTAACCCTACCGCATCTTTATTTTTATTTCATTTTATTTTATCTTTATATTTTTGAGACAGAGTCTTACTCTGTCCCTCAGGCTGCTCACTACAGCCTCGACCTCTGGGTTCAAGCAGTTCTCCTGCCTCAGCTTCCTGAGTAGCTGGGTATACAGGTGCATGCCACCATGCCTAGCTTTTTTTTTTTTTTAATTTCATAAAGACAGTGCCTTGTTATGTTGTACTGGCTGTTCTCAAGCTCCTAGACTTAAGTGATCCTCCTTCCTCAGCCTCCCAAAGTGCTGGGATTGAAGGTGTGAGCCACTGTGCCTGGCCTCTGTGGCTTCTTATATATATAGATACATGATGTTGTGGCTGGTAGTATAATGTATTAGGTATAGCTACATCAGGGGAAAAAATGGTGCATAGTTTAGATGATTAAGCCTGGCCTCTGACTTTTAGTTTCTTTGTAACCATTTGGGTTTTGGAGAAAAGTTGAGTGAGGACGTTGGACTCTAAGCTCTAGATCTTTGGACTCATCAAGCCTTGGAGAAGAGGGTATGTGGGGCTTGAAGGTGATCTAATATATTTTTTATAGGTATCTAACATTCTATAGTAGTTTGAAAATTATGTGTATTTTCATATAACACTTTTGTTCTCTGCATCTTCCGCTTTAGTTCTAAGGGAATTCTTTGGATCTATAATGAGAGGTCTTCTTCTAAAATTACTTTAATGTTTGGCATATATGTTATTTGCAAGTTATGAATATAATATTTGTAATTATGAATCATATAACAATGAACACCCATGAACCTATCACAACTTTAGTGTTAAATTAGTCTGTTAGTAAGTGCTGGGGATGGATCAGCAACTTAAACATTCTCATTCTAAGTCCAGTGCTCTTCCTAATAAGTACCCTTATGTTGATACATATCATTCCTTATTTGTAAAATGTGTAGTGTTGTAATTAAAACAAATGGAAATTAATGACAGCTGTTGGTAAGGATGTGGACAAACTGGATCACTCATGCGTTGCTGTTGAGAGGATAAAATGGTGTAACTACTCTGGAAAATAGTTTGGCAGTTGCTTTAAAAACTGAACTTGTACTTTTTTTTTTTTTTTTTGAGATAGAGTCCTGCTCTGTTGCCCAGACTGGAGTGCAGTGGTGCGATCTCAGCTCACTGCAACCTCTGCCTCCTGGGGTCAAGCGATTCTCGTGCCTTAGCCTCCCAAGTAGCTGGGATTACAGGCACCTGCCACCACACCTGGCTAATTTTTTTGTATTTTTAGTAGAGACGAGCTTTCGCCATCTTGGCCAGGTTGGTCTCAAAGTCCTGACCCCAAGTGACCCACCTGCCTGGACCTCCCAAAGTGCTGAATTATAGGCATGAGCCACCATGCCCGGCCTAAACATGTAACTTTCATATGACCCAGCAATTACACTCCTGGGCATTTATTCCAGAGAAATGAAAACTTAACACAAAATCCTTTATATATATTCATAGCTGCTTAATTTGTAAGCAGCTCAGATGTCCTTAAATAGGTTAAACAAACTATGGTACATATATAATACGGAATACTATTTAACAATACCATGTGAGGAACTGTTGATACATATGTCTTAGTCTAATGTTCAGGCTGCTATAACAAAGTACCATAAATTGGGCAGCTTATATAAACAACAGAAATTTGTTTCTCAAAGTTTTAGAGGCTAGGAAGTCCAAGAACAAGGTACCTGCAGATTCAATGTCTGGTGAGAACCCATTTTCTGGTTCATAAAATGGTACCTTCTAGATGTGTTCCCACAGGGTAGAAGGAACAAGACAGCTTTCTGGGACCCCTGTTACAAAAGCATTAATCCAATTAATGAGAACTCTTCCCCCATGTTTTAGTCACCTCCCCAAAACTCACCTTCTTATACAATTACAATATACATTAGGTTTTAACATTAATTTTGAGGGGGAGACAGACACTCAGACCATAGCATACAACAACTTGAATCAATCTCCAGGGAATTATGCTGGGCGAAAAAAGCCAGTCTCAAAAGTTTACATATTGTATGAATTCATTTATTATCATTCTGGAAATCATAAAGATGGAGAACAGATTAATGATTGCCAGAGAACTGGGGAGGTGATAGAGGTGGTTGTGGCTATAAAAAGGCAACACGAGGGATCCTGGTAGTGATGGAGTGGTTGTGTACTTGCCAGTAATAGTGGAGACACAGACCTACACATGATAAAATTGTATAAAACTAAATACATTTCCTACACCCCCCCCGACAAGAAGAGTAGAAGTAAAACAGGAAATCTGAATAAAATTAATGGAATGTATCAATGTCAATATCATAGTTGTGATACTATAATTTTGCAAAATGTTACCATTGGGGAAAACTGGGCACAGGGATCTCTGTATTCTTACTTACAGCTGCATATCAATCGTTGCACCATAATCTCAAAATAAAAAAATTCAATTTAAAATAAAATTACTGGTTCAATTTTTTAAGAACTATAACAATAATAATTATTTATAATGGAATGAAATCTTGGAATGGGAAGGACCTTTGCATGATGCATTCTAGCCCTGGCACATTGTTGGTAGCTGTTCACCGCAATCTCATTTTACTAAACTAAACAGGTATTTCTGAGAGGTTTTCACTCTTTATTTAGCTTTTGTCTATACACTGTCCCCTAAATTTAATATAAATAACCTGAAAAACTTGTAAGATGCATGTTTCCAGGCTTACTCCCTAAGGATTCTGATTCAATAGGTCTGGGGGTGGATCCTGGCAACCTCCAATTAAAGAGTTTTATTAGCTGACTCTGATTCAGAAGATCAGTCCATTGACTTCTGACTCAAGAGGTAACAATTGTAAACAATAAATCATACTTGTTCTGGTGAGCAAATAATCCTTTACATTTCTGTGTGGCATAGAGGATTTGTAGTTAGGTGAGAATTTTAATAGCAAAGTACTGATAAAATTTTCCAGACACCCACGTGTTGAAGAAAGAATGTTTGACCAAACTGAAGGTTGTACTTGCTCTGAATCAACAAGAACTTTGAACGGAAAGAGCGTGCCCTAGGTTCTTAGGTTGAAGGAGCCCTGCCTGTCTCCTAGCCGCCTGACCACTCATGATTTATTTGGTACAAAGAAGGCAAAGACTTCTGCTTTAGTTACATAGACTGTACAAAGGGAGTGCTCTATTAGCGTGAAGAATTCCAATGTACTTTATAAGCTCTGAAATAATCTATTCATTTAATTCCTCATTTTTTGTAAATGAAGTTGCAACTGAAGTACTTGGCTAGTCCCTTTTTTCCCCTCACACCCTGGTAGTCAAGTCACTTAAAATGATTGCTGTTATTGAAAAGCAGATACAGAGAAATTCTGTTCTACCTTTTGGGATGCTTAGGTTGCAGCTTGTTGAAATCTGGGTGACCCTCTCTGCTCTACACCTGGGGCCAATAATCAGAACATCGTGGCTTGAGCCTAGGTCAGAGTCCAGTCCTACTGCTTCCCACGCTCCTGGATATACACATTGAGTTGGTGAGTGATCCTGTGGAAGTTACTCTCTCTGGACTTGAGGCCAGGAAGGATGTCCTTACTCCTTCCTTTCCAGAGTAATCACAGGAGAACAAGTACATCTCTTCAAAGAAACCTCTGCAAATCCTCTCCTCTTGACCCCAGATAGGACTCAGGGATGGCATCAGAGAACCAGCCCTGCCCCATCTGGCTTACTGTGCATATTTGCTGGGCACCTCATTTTGAGGTGCAGCTTTTATTTTATCTTCATGCCTCATAGCAAGAGCACATAGCATTTTGTGTTTTATGTAACTTGGTATTGTACGTAGTAAAGACACAAAAATATATATAAGAATGAGACGCACTGAATTTCAGATATTTTCCTCTGCAGATGAAGGGAAAGATGAGGAATTTATGGAGAGAGGGTAAGTCTAGTTATAATATTTTATTTCTTCTTAGAAAAGAGTTTTGATATAGCAAACTGTTGACATCTGTTTACATTTAGCGGTGGGTACAGGGCTGCCTTTTATATTACTTTCCTAATTTTCTACATGGATTTTTTTTTCTGAATTTGGAAATGTTTTATAATTTAAAATTGTTACTAGATGGAAAAGTCAATCTAGGTTACAGTAGTTCTTCTGCTCTAAGTTTCTCTCTCAAAGACAGAGAAATTCTCAAAGCCGGGAAAACAGAAATCATCTGATAGAAGCTGTCCCACCTCCCCACCCTCAGATGTGCTTCCATCCTTACACCCTTCCTTCTGCTCTAGGGACAGCAGAGTTAGTATCTCTCCTTGAGTCCAAGTCCAGCCCCTCTGTCCCCTCTTTGGATCCCTCCCTTCCAGCCTTTCAGGAACGTCTGTGCTGTGTAGCTGTCAACACCTCACTTTTCTGTCAACATTTAAATATGTGCTAGTTTCTCTTGGCTTTAAAAAAAACCTCTGCCTCAAGCTCCCAATGCTCTCTGTCTGTCCCCGCCTCGTAGTTGAACTTCTCTGAAGAGGCATCTAGCTGGTTGTCTTTATATTCACACCTCCTGCTCTTCGGCCTACTCCAGTCTGGCTTCTCTCCCATGAAGTTGCTCATATCAAGGTCAACATTGACTCCATGTCACTGAATCCAGTGGATATTTTCCAGTCTCCGACTTTTGACACAACTGACCACTTTCTTCTCAAAATTCTTTCCTTTCCATAATTTCTGTGTTACGACATTCTCATTTTCTTGTACCCTATCTGATCTTCCATGAACTCTTCTATCAGCTTATCTTTTTTTTTTTTTTTTTTTTTTTACCCAGTCATTAAATAGTGAAGATTCTCAGGGGTCAGTCCTAAACCCTTTTCTCACTCTTAATTTTTTTCCTCAAGTGATGACATCTACTTCCATAGTTTGTTGCTTTCCCTGTGATTACTACACCTCTACCTCCCGTTCTATCCCTGTGTTTCCTGCTGTAGACCTGTACATACAGCTGCCTGCTAAATATCACTTGCATGACTCATAGACACTTCGGTCTCAACATGTTCAAAACTGAACTCATCCTTCCCCCAATGGTTTGTCCTTCAGTGTTTTCGAAAATGACACTAGAATCCATCTCGTTACTCAAGCCAGAAACTTGGGGGTGCTACTTGATTTCTTCCTATCACCTGCTGAGGCAGGAAGATCATTTGAACCCGAGAGGCAGAGTTTGCAGTGACCTGTGATCATGCCACTGCACTCCAGCCTGGCTGCTAGAGCGAGACCCTGTCTCAAAAAAATTATTTTTAAAATTTTCTTATCGAGATCTAATTTACATAAAGTGAAATGCTGAGATTTTAAGTTGTACAGTTTGATCAGCTTTGACAAATCCATTATTAGCGTGAGGCTTATCCCTATTAAGAAACAGAACCGGTTGTGCGTGGTGGCTCACACCTGTAATCCCAGCACTTTGGGAGACTGAGTCAGGAGGATCGCTTGAGCTCAGGGTTCAAGGCAAGCCTGAGCAGCATAGCAAGACCCTGTCTCTACAAAAAATGAAAAGTAAGCCAGGCATGGCAGAGTACACCTGTAGTCTTAGCTACTCAGGAGGATGAAGTGGGAGGATCCCTGGAATCTAGGAGTTCAAGTTTGCGATGTTATGATTGTGCCGCTGTACTCCATCCTGGGCCACAGAGCAAGACCCTGTCTCTAAAAAAAATTTTTTAATTAAAAATCTTAAGGCACAGAACATTTACATCTTCCTAGAAATTTCTCTTGTGACCCTTCTCAGTCAGTCACTCTCCAAAGCAACCACTGATCTGATTCAATTTTTTTAATGTTTTAATGTATTTTTAAAATAACACTGCAGAATAAAACACAGAAAGATGCTCCAAACCTTAAAAATAATTTATTGGTAGTATTCAAGTGGAGCTGCTCTAAAACATAGGACCTGTGGCATGTGATTATTAACTTTAGCTGCCCTGTTTTGTTGAACTTTAAAATTTTTACTTAGCCTTATGGACTGTGCTGTGACAACATCTTTCCATCTCCTTATTATATTATTTCCCCAATTAACTTGCTTAAATCATACCTTAAGACTCCTAGCAATTTAAAATACAAATTAGAAATTTTAAATTATTTTGTCATTCATTTGAATATTAAACATTTAAAGAGCCTAACTGAACCCAGACACTGACTTCTTTTTTTTATTTATAGATAGGTACAGTAGAGGCAGTGAAATGTGAGCTTGTTTATTGGTCCACACTGGATTCATTTCTAATTCAGAGGTACTATCTTTAAGGATAAGAGGTAATTTAGGTTCTCATACACAGGTAGCTCAGCTGTTTCATTCATAGGTAGGCTGGTTTTAGGTCCATAGATTCTCTATGGAATTCCATGGCATAGTGAAAACAGCAAGAGTGCCAGATCTTACACTTACCCGGGAGAAACCAACACTACCAGGCTCCACATACTGTGCCTTTTTTTCACTGATCTCCATGCTTTTTTTACTGTGCATCTCAACTGAGAAATTTTTTGATTTATATCCCCTAAAGTAGGTATCATTGTATTTATATTATATACATTATCATACTTATATAATTAGGAATTTTTAGTATATATATTTTGTTCATGATTTTATTTAAATTTTATGACTGCATTTTATTGATGAAGACACTAAAGCTCAAAGAAGTTTAGTAACTTGCTCAAGGTCACCTAACTTACTAATTGGGTGATAGTTGACAAATTCCAAACCATTTTGGAGCCTCATTTATATAGTTATTCCAACTATGTTATCTTCAAGGCCTCTTCTAACCCTTAACAACCTGTGCTTCTCTGCTAGCTAACATTCATCTATCTAAGATTTAGTCTCTGATTTAATATTTCTTAGCAGATATGGCCCTATTACGATCCATATATTAATAGTTAGCAATGTTAGGAAATAGTGGGTGGAAGAAGAGAAACTTACATTTTAAACAGTATCAAGCTAGCTTGTTCTTTGGCATAATTTTTTAAATCCTTCACAGAAATAGAAAAAAAAATATTAAAATTTATGCGGTTCTGTGTAAGCAACATAAAAAAAAAATTTTATGTGGAACCACAGAAGGCCCAGAATAGCCAAAGCCATCCTCAGCAAAAAGAACAAAACTAAAGGAATCACATTACTTGACTTTGAATTATACTACAGAGCTATTATAACCAAACAAGCATGGTACTGACATAAAAACAAGAACATAGACCAAGGGAACAGAACAGAGAACCCAGAAATAAAAATATACATCTATGGTGAACTCATTTTTGACAAAGGTGCTAAGAATATACATTGAGGAAAGGACAGTCTCTTTAATAAATGGTCCCTGGGAAAACTGGATATTCATATGCAGAAGAATGAAACTAGACCCCTATCTTTTGCCAAATACAAAAATCAAATCAAAATGGATTAAAGAGTTAAATCTAAGACCTGAAATTATGAAACTGCTACCAGAAAACATTGGGGAAATTCTCCAGGAAATTGGTCTAGGCAAAGATTTATTGGGTAATACCTAAAGAACACTCAACCAAAGTGAAAATGGACAAATGGGATTACATCAAGTTAAAAAGCTTCTGCATACTCTCTCACACTTGTCTTAAAAAAATAAAATAAATTTTAAAAAATAAAAATAAATAAAAAGCTTCTGCACAGCAATGTAAACAATCAATCAAGTGAAGAGACAACTCACAGAATGGAAGAAAATGTTTGCAAACTACCCATCTGACAACAGGGTTAATAGCCAGAATATATAAGGAACTTAAATAACTCAATAGGAAAAAAATCTAATAATCTTATTTTAAAATGAGCAGAAGATCTGAATAGATGTTTCTTAGAAGAAAACATACAAATGGCAATCAGGTATATGAAAAGGTGCTTAACATCACTGATACCAGAGAAATGCATCTCACTCTAGATAAAATGGCTTCTATTCAGAAGACAGGCAATAACGAATGCTGGCCAGGATGTAGATAAAAAGGAACCTTGTATGTTTTTCGTGGAAATGTAAATTAGTACGGCCACGGAGAGTGGCATGGTGGTTCCTCAAAAACACTAAAAATAGATCTACTATATGATCTAGCAACCCCACTGCTAGGTTATACCCAAAAGAAAGGAATTAACTAAATAAAATAGATTTCTGCATTCCCATTCGATTGTAGCACTGTTCGCAATAGCTAAGATTTAGAAGCAACCTAAGTGTCCATCAGCAGGTGAATGAGTAAAGAAAATGTGGTATATATACAAAATGGAGTACTGTTCAGCCATAGGGGAAAAAAAAAAAAGAAATCCTGTCATTTACAACATGGGTGGGAGTACTGTTCAGCCATAGGGAAAAAAAAGAAAGAAATCCTGTTATTTACAACAACATGGGTGGGAGTACTGTTCAGCCATAGGAAAAAAAAAAAATCCTGTCATTTACAACAACATGGATGGAACTGGAGGTCATTATGATAAGTGAAATAAGCCAGGCATAGAACGACAAACTTCACCTGTTCTCACTTACTTGTGGAGCTAAAAATTAAAACAATTGAAGAGTGGAATGATGGGAAGGTAGTGGGGTGGGTGGGAAGTGGAGATAGTTAATTGCTATGAAAATATAGTTAGAATGAATAAGATCTAGTATTTGTTAGCACAACAGAGTAATTACAGTCAACAGTAATTTATTGTACATTTAAAAATAACTAAAAGGGTATAATTGGAATGTTCATAACACAAAGAAAGGAGAAGTGCTTGAGGTGATGGATGCCCCATTTACCCTGAGGTGATTATTATGCATTGCATGTCTGTACAAAATATCTCATGTACCCCATAAATATATATACCTATAAAGTACCCATAAAAACCCTCTTTGCTTATAGGTATATGCTGCATATTTAAGAGATTTATAGCAACAATCACTTCAAACATAATTTACAAGATACTCATTACCCTAAACACCACAGATACTTCTATCAGTATATTTTCACGAAGATCTTTGGGTAATTGTTCTTCAGCATTTTCCCGTATGGCAAGGTGAAGCCTATTATTTTTCTAAGTACTTGTGTTGCTGTGAATAACCACCAGTGTGGAAGGTGCCTCAATTTCCTGCAGTGTCACAGCAAAAACTCTTTTATTTAGAAATACTCTCAGTATATTTCCTTTGTAAGTCAGCTGTTTCCTTCCAGGTAAAAATTGCTTTGATCAAAAGAGCTGTCATTTGTCTCTGAAACAATTTCTGTAAGTTTTGTTTTGGTCTTAGCTGGAATTTTAGAGAGAAATGGGAAGACAATTTTGGATTAACACCTGTCTGAGAAATTCCAAAATTAGAAATGGCCATCTGGTTTGCATGTTTTGCAAAATAGGGTTTTACCATTCCAAAGAGATTTTTAGACTCTTCTAAAACTGCTGCGCCATCAACATTTTCCTATCATACTGAAAAGAGGATAGTTAGGTAGGTGTTGGTGATGTTCATTCTAAGAGGGAATGCTGCAGTAACAACCTCTCTCTGTTCTCTGAGACACTTAGATGGGCAATTTAAGGCCCTGTTTCTTTGCTTGGACCCACATAACCTGACGGCCTATCTTAGATTTCACTGTTTTAATTATTTTAGGTCAAGCTCAAAGAATTAAACCTTGGCAGCTCTTAAGATACCTGAATTTGACCTAGGTCATCCCTGTGTTGAGGGCCCTTTAGATTTCTGACTAGCTCTCCTGCCTCTTATGATCACTTTGATATACATTTCCTAAATTCCTGACATTCTGCATTTTAGAAGTTCTGAGTTGGTCATTCACCAGTTCTTATCAGTACCTCACAGATCTAGGTATAACGACTTTTACCAGAGTTAGTACTTAATATTCAGAGAGCATATTTTCCAAAATGTTAAGGCCACTGTCAAAGAAATGAAACTAAAACTATAATTACCTATAGAATTGGATGCTGGGGAAGGTAAAATGCAGTGAATGTTAATTGTTAAGAAGCATTTTAGAAAGCAGTGTAACATTAGGCTGGGCACAGTGGTTCACACCTATAATCCCAGCACTTTGGAAGGCCAAGGTGGGACGATTTCTTGAGCTCAGGAGTTCAAGGCCAGCCTGGTCAACATGGCAAAACCCTGTTTCTACAAAAAATACAAAAATTAACTGGGAGTGGTGGTGTGCACCTATAGTCCCAGGTACTTGGGAGGCTGAGGTGGAAGGATCACCTGAGGTCCTGGAACATCAAGGCTACAGTGGCCGTGATTCTGCCACTGCATTCAAGCCTGGGTAATAGAGTGAGATCCTGTCTCAAAAAAGAAAGAAAAAGAAAGCAGCGTAATGTTATGTTTCATAAATATTTTAAAACTGCAATGCATACCCTTTGACCGAAGAGTTTTACTTACTGAATATCTCTCTTGAGGAAATTATCAAAAACTCAGGCACGCTCCAAGTGACATCAGCAAGATAGCCGACCAGAAGCCCCTAGCGCACATCACCCTCACAAAGAACCAAAGCAATGACTAAACCACATTTTAATGAAAATATCTGAAGGAGAGTACTGGAGTACATTGGAGAAATAAAAGAAACAGGTGAGCACAGGAACTTGGGAGGCCACATAGAGAATGGAAGGAAATGCCGGCCTTCACCACCCTGTCCCCCAATCAGGATCAGCTGGAAACCAGGGGGAATTTCTCCCTACAGCGAGGAGTTAAGCAAGGGGATCTTAGCAACCCCTGTCAACACCTTGGCCAACTACACACCTCACCACTAGGGTCCCCTGAAGTTCTCCCTGACACTAAGGCCAGCTGAGAGAGCTGCCTGGAGTCCACAGAGCTGTGGTCTCCCCAAAGACAAAGAAGAAGTGGACACTGTGCTCCACTTCTTGTGGGTCTCTTGGCTACTGCACTACGCCATCTTGGATCTGGTACTGTGGCTGGAGTGTGTCTTTCTCCATGGGTGAGTAGCCATAGCTCCCCTTCATCCCTGAGGCTAAGCCACTGCTGAACTACCCAGCCCAGTGGCCAGACATCCTCAAGCCAAGCTGTAAGTAGCTTTTACACCCTTCCCTGTGGGGACAAGTGGAGGTGGAGCTACTCCACTTACCCCTTACCCTGTCCCTTGGGCCAGATCTGAAGTGGTAACCTGTCTTTTGGGAAAACAGTACCTAGGCTTCTCAAGCCTCCCCAGTGCCTAAGTTGAAACAGCACTCTGCATCCCAGGAAACAATGCTTTGGCTGCCCAGAGTGGTCACACACCTCAGTACCTAAGCTGAAGTGGCACCCTGCATCCCAGGGAAATGGTGCCTGGACATCCCAGAACACTGACACACTGCTCTCCCATACCCCCCACCAGCCAATCTGAGCTAAAGTGGCACTTCACCGCCTAGGTAATCAGTACACTGGCTAAGCTGAGCAGCTGTGCTTTCCAGGGCTGAGCTGATGTAATATTCTGTGTCCTAGGGAAATAGAGCAGTGTCTGAGCTGAGACATCCCACCTTACAAGCCAGACAACTTTGGTACCCTGCTTCCCTGGAGCTAGACTAGCTCCCTAGAGTCTGAGCTGCCTATAACCCTCTCTTTGGGGTATATTGTCATTGCTGTGCATTCCCTGCCTCCCAAGGGCCAAATAACAACTGTGTTCCATTATTCTGGGATATTTGCCGCCATTGCACCTGTCATCACAGAATCTGAGATACTTCCAAGCCCCACCATCCCAGGGTATAGAGTCAGTGCTGCACGGTGCCCCATCCCCGGGACCTGAGTTGTTACTGAGCTGTATTGGCTCAGGTTTCCAAATTGCAGCCATACTCTACTCCTGAACCCCAAATCTCCAGAGCACCTCTTCCTCCCCAGAGTGGGGCCAGTGTTTTGCCCTGACCCCTAGGGGTACAGTCACAGCTACAGCCTAGCTCCATGGACCCAAGCTGCTAGGGAGTACTTAACAATCACAGATCCTAGCTCACTAGGCAGCCTACATCCAACCTACCACAGAAAATGAACCTGTGCCCCAAGACCCAGCTGCTACAGTAGGTTGGCAAAACCCTAGGACCCTGGTGTCACAGCTACTCTGAACACCAGCACCTGGAACCCAGGTGCTTGTAGGCCATGTCAGACCTGATACCAAGAAGGATCCCCTCAGCTAAGTCTCCCCATTGTGGGGAAAATAAGAATAGAAGGACCCCAAAGGCCCTTGACACTGAGGACATTAACAACCTATGTTGCCACCCTGCCACAGCCACAGACTTCTATAGCCTATGCCATTGAAGTAGCCACAATTATTGCTAACATTGAACACAGCTGAAGAAGCTGCACAGAGACTGTACCATTGCACTTATCTGGACGGAGTCATTGCACTTTTCCTAACCAGCACACTAAGCTCCAACTATGGGTGAAAGATTTTCTCTATGAAAACCACTTTAGAAAGCTTCAAAGAGGCAGTTCTTGCTTCAGCTGAACTGACATCAACACATGGACATAAGAAACATGAGAAAGCAAGGAAAGCCAGTTTTACCAAGCTTGGATTTGTGACTGTGAGATACCCCTGAGCAGCTTTGGTCACGGGGCTAGATTGTAGCTGTAATTCTACCCTAGGGGGCAAGGTACAACATTGGCCCCACTCTGGGGAGGAAAAGGTGCTCTGAAGATTTGGACCTCAGGAGTAGGGTAGGGCTGCAATTTGGAAATCTGACACTACCAAAGAAACATAACTCTCTAGTGACAGACCACAGTGAAAAGGAAATCAGTGTATTTCTAGGAAAGGAATTCAAAATAATGATCTTAAGGAAACTCGATGAGATACAATACAAGAAGATACAGATAGACAGTAAAATCAGGAAAACAATTCATGATATGACCAAGAAATTCAACAAACAGATAGAATCACAAAAAAGAACCAAACAGAAATTTTTCAGCTGAAGAAGTTGATGAATGAAATAAAAAAATACAGCTGGGCACGGTGGCTCACACCTGTAATCCCAGCGCTTTGGGAGGCCGAGGCGGGCAGATCACGAGGTCAAGAGATTGAGACTATCCTGGCTAACATGGTGAAACCTCATCTCTACTAAAAAAAATACAAAAATTAGCTGGGCATGGCGGCATGCACCTGTAGTCCCAGCTACTCAGGAGGCTGAGGCAGGAGAATTGCTTGAACCCAGGAGGCAGAGATTGCAGTGAGTCGAGATTGCACCACTGCACTCTAGTCTGGCACCTGGCAACAGAGCGAGACTCTGTCTCAAAAAAAAAAAAAAAAAAAAAAAAAACCAGGTGGAGTTGGCGCATGCCTGTAATCCCAGCACTTTAGGAGGTCGAGGCAGGCAGATCATCTGAGGTCAGGAGTTTGAGACCAGCCTGGCTAACATGGTAAAACCCCATCTCTACTAAAAATACAAAATTAGCCAGGTGTGGTGGTACATGCCTGTAATCCCAGCTACTCAGGAAGCTGAGGCAGGAGAATCGCTTGAACCCAGGAAGTGGAGGTTGCCATGAGCCGAGATCACACCATTGCACTCCAGCTTGGCCGAGAGCGAAACTCTGTCTCAAAAAAACAAAACAAAACAATAGTTTCAACAGCAGATTTGATCAAGCAGAAGAATCTCTGGATTTGAGGACAGATCATTTCAAATTACCCAGTCAGGGGAAAAAAAAGTAAGAATGAAAAACAGTGAAGAAAGCCTACAAGACTTATGGGACACCATTTAGTGAACAAATATTTGTATTGTGGGAATTTCAGAAGGGAAAAGGTGTATAAAACCTACTTGATGAAATAATAACTGAAAACTTCGCAAGTCTGAGGAGAGGTATAGACTATCCAGATCAAGGAAGCTCAAAGATTCAACCCAAAATGATTCTTCCTGAGGCACATTATAGTCAAATTGTCAAAAGTCAAAAACAAAGACTTCTAGAAACTGCAAGAGTGTCAAGTCACATATAAGTGAACCCTCATTAGACTAACAGCAGATTTCTCTGCAGAAACCTTACAGTCCAGGAGAGAGTGGGATGTGCTGAAAGAAAAAAAAAAAGAATAGCCAGCTAGAAATACCACACCCAGCAGAGCTCTCTTTCAGAGATGAGGGAGAAATCCCAGATATGCAAAAACAAAGGGAATTCAACACCACTAGACCAGCCCTACAAGAAATGCTTAAGGGAGTCTTATGTCTGGAAGTGAAAAGGTAATCATCACTATCATGAACACACAAAAGTATAAAACTTACTGGTAGAGCAGATACATGAAGGAGAACAAGAAAAGAATCAAACCATAGGACTAAAAATACCACCAAACCACAATGATAAACATTAAGAGAGGGAAAAAAGAAACAAAGGATGTACAAAACAACCAGAAAACAATAAAACGAATAAGCAAGTTCTCCCCTATCAATAATAAGCTTTAATGGAAACAGATTAAATTTCCACTTAAAAAGTATAGACTGGCTGAATGGATGAAAAAGTCATTACCCAACTATATGCTGCCTACAAGAAACTCACTTGTAAAGACATATAGACTGAAAGTGAAGGGATGGAAAAACATAGTTCACACAAATAGAACCTGAAAGTGAGCAGAAGTAGCTATGCTTATGTCAGATAAAACAGACTTTAAGTCAAAAACTATATGAAGAGACAAAAGTCATTACATAAGGTGAAAGGGATCAATTCAGCAAGAAGATATAACAATTGTAAATATATATGAACCCAACACTGTAGTACCGAGATATATATAATGCAAATCTTATTTGATCCAATACAATAAAAGTTGAGGGTTTCAGCACTCCACACTCAGCATTTTGATAGATCATCTAGACAGAAAATCAATGACAGAGATGAGTATAAAGTACATTTTAGGCCAAGTGCAATAGCTTGTGCCTGTAATCCCAACACTTTGGGCGGCCGAGATGGGAGGATATTTGAACCCAGGAGTTTGAGGTCAGCCTGGGCAACATAGGGTGACCCCAGTCTATACAAAACATTGGGGAAAAAAATAGCCAGGCATGGTGGCACATGTCTGTGGTTGCAGCTACTCGGGAAGCTGAGGTGGGAGGTCAAGCCCAGGAGGTCAAGGCTGCAGTGAACCATGATTGTGCCAGTGCACTCCAGCCTGGTGGCAGAATGAGATCTTGTCTCTAAATAAGACAGGCTCATAATTCCGGCACTTTGGGAGATCAACACGGAAAGATCACTTGAAGCCAAGAGTTTGAGACCAGCCTCGGCAACAAAACAACACCTCATCTCCACAAAAACAATAAATAAAAATTAGCAAAATATGGTGGTTCACACCTATAGTCCCAGCTACTCAGGAGGCTGAGACAAGAGAATCCCTTGAGCCCAGGAGTTCAAGGCTGCAGTGAGCTAAGTTCATACTGCCACATTCTATTCCAGATGACAGGATGATATGTTTTGTGATATCGTTTGAATGTTTGTCCCCTCCAAATCTCATGTTGAAATGTAATCCCAAGTATTGGAGGTGGGGCCTGGTGGGAGGTGTTTGGATTATGGCAGGGGAACTCTCATGAATGGCTTAGCACCATCTCCTTGGTGATGAGTGAGTTCTCACTCTGAGTTCATGTGAGATCTGGTTGTTTAAAAGTGTGTAGCACTTCCCCCATTGCTCTCTTCACCATGTGACAGACTGGCTCCCTGTCACCTTCTACCATAACTGTAAGTTTCCAGAGGCTCTCATCAGAAGCTGAGCAGATGTTGGCACCATGCTTCTTGTATACCCTGCAGCAGTACTGTGAGCCAATTAAACCTTTTTTTTTTTTTTGAAACGGTGTCTCTCACTCTTTTGTCCAGGCTGGAGTGCAATGACACAATCTCAGCTCACTTCAACGTCCACCTCCCAGAATCAAGCAATTCTTCTGCCTCAGCCTCCCAAGTAGCTGGGACTACAGGTACTTGCCACCATGCCAGGATGATTTTTGTATTTTTAGTAGAGACAGGGTTTTGCCATGTTGGCCAGGCTGGTCTCAAACTCTTGATCTCAAGCAATCCACCTGCTTTGGCCTCCCAAAGTGTAAACCCCTTTTTAAATAAATTATCTAGCCTCAGGTATTCCTTTATAGTGACACAAAACAAACTAATACACCTTGTCTCTTAAAAAAAAAAAAAGGGACTTCTGATATTGTACAAACATGGAAATTAAACAACATGCTCCTGAGTGACCAATGGGTCAATGAAGAAATAAAAAAAATTTTTAATTTATCGAAATGAGAATAGAAACACAGTATAACAAAACCTATGGGAGACAGCAGATTAAGACAAGTTTATAGCAATAAACACCTACATCCAAAAAGTAGAAAGATTTTAAAGAAATGAATTAACAGTGCATCTCAAGAAACTAGAAAAGCAAGAATAAACCAAACCCAAAATTATAAATTAAGAAATAATAAAGAGGCCAGGCGCGGTGGCTCACGCCTGTAATCCCAGCACTTTGGGAGGCCGAGGCGGGTGGATCACGAGGTCAAGAGATCGAGACCATCCTGGTCAACATGGTGAAACCCCGTCTCTACTAAAAAAATACAAAAAATTAGCTGGGCATGGTGGCGCGTGCCTGTAATCCCAGCTACTCGGGAGGCTGAGGCAGGAGAATTGCCTGAACCCAGGAGGCGGAGGCTGCGGTGAGCCGAGATCGCATCATTGCACTCCAGCCTGGGTAACAAGAGTGAAACTCCTTCTCAAAAAAAAAAAAAAAAAGAAATAATAAAGATCGACAAAAAAAAAGAAAAAAGGATCAACAAAATGAAAAATTAGTTTTTCAAAAAGGCAAAATTGGTAAGCCATTAGCTGGGCTAACCAAGAAAAAAGAGAACAGACCCAAATAAATAAAATAGAGATGAAAAGGAAATATAATAACTGATAACGCAGAAATATAAAGTCTCATTAGAGACTTTGTATCATGAACAACTATACATCAACAAATTAGAAAACTAGAGGAAATGAATCAATTTTTGGACACATACATTCTACCAAGATTGAACCAAGAAGAAACAGGAAACCTGAACAGACCAATTACAAGTAATGAGATTGAATCTATGAATCTGTAATAAAATGTTTCCTGTCAGAAAAAGGCCCAGGACCCAATGGCTCCACTGTAGAATTATACCAAACATTTAAAGAACTGATACAATTTTCAAACTCTTCTAGAAAACTGAAAAGGAGGGCATTCTTCCAACTCATTCTATAATGCCAGTGTTACCTCAATACCAAAACCAGACAAGGACACCAGAAAAAAAGAAAAATATAGGCCAATATACTTGATGAACATAGGTGTAAAAATCCTCAACAAAATACTAACAAACTGAATCCAGCAGCACATTGAAAAAGTCATTTACCATGATCAAATAGGATTTATTCAAGGGATGCAAAGATAGCTCAATGTACACAAATCAATAAATGTGATACATCACATTAACAAAACCAAAAACAAAAACCATATGATCATTTTAATAAATACCAAAAATGATTCAATAAAATTAAATGTCTTCGTGATGAAACCACTCAACAAATTGGATATAGAAGGTAAATACCACACCATGATAAAGGCCACATATGGCAGACCCACAGCCAACATGATACTGAACAACGAAAAGCTGAAAGCTATTTCTCTAAGATCTGGAACAAGACCAGGATGCCCACTTTCACCACTTTTATTCCACGTAGTACTGGAAGTCCTAGCTAGAGCGATTAAGCAAAGAAAGAGAGAGGAAAGAAAGAAAGAGAGAAAGAAAGAAAAGAAAGGGCATTCCAGTTAGAAAGGAGGGAATTACATTGTCCCTGTTTGCAAATGACAAGATCTTATATATAGAAAACCCTAAAAGCTCTACCAAAAAACTTAGAACTAATCAATGAATTCAGTAAAGTTGCAGAATACAAAATCTATATGCAAAAATCAGTAGCATTTCTATACACCAACAATGAACAGCAGAAAAGGAAATTAAGAAAGCAATCCCTTTTACAACAGCTACAATGAGCAAATAAAATACCTAAGAATAAATTTAAGGGGGTAAAAGATCTCTACAAGGAAAACTATAAAACACTGATGAAAGAAATTGAAGAGGACACACAAAAAAAATGGAAAGACAGCCAGGCACAGTGGCTCATGCCTGTAATCTCAGCACTTTGGGAGGCTGAGGCAGGCAGATTGCTTGAGCTCAGAAGTTCAAGACCAGCCTGGCAACATGGCAAAACCCTGTCTTCACCAAAAATACAAAATAATTAGCCAGGCATGGTGGCATAGACCTGTAGTTTCATCTACTTGAGAGGCTGAGGTGGGATTGCTTGAGCCCAGGAGACAGGCTGCAGTGAGTTGAGATCACATCACTGCACTCCAGCCTGGGTGACAGAGTGATACCCTGTCTCAATTAAAAAAAAAAAAAAGGAAAGATATCTCATGTTTATGGATTGGAATAATTAATGTTGTTAACATGACCATACTACCAAAAGCAATCTACAAATTCTGTGCAATCCCTATCAAAATACCAATGACATTATTCAATGAAATATAAAAAGCAATCCTAAAACAGATATGAAACTATAAGACACCCTAAGTAGACAAAATAATCCTGAGAAAAAAACAACAAAGCTGTAGGCATCATACTACCAGATTTCAAAATATACTACAAAGCTATAGTAACAAAAACAGCATGGTACTAGCTATAAAAACAGACTAATAGACCAATGGTACAGAACCCAGAACCTAGAAATAAACAGCTATCTGATTTTTGACAAAGGTGCCAAGAACATTTATTGGGAAAGGGACTGTCTCTTCAATAAGTTGTGTTGGAAAAACTGGATAGCCATATGGAGAAATATGAAATTAGACCCCTGTCTCTCAACATGTTAAAAGTTAATTCAAAATGGATTAAAGACTTGAATAGAAGGCATGAAGCTATGAAACTATTAGTAAAAAGCATAGGAGAAACACTTCATGACACTGGTTTGGGCAAAGATCTTATGGAGAAGACCTCAAAAGCACAGGCAACATAGACAACAAAAATAGACAAATGGGATTATGGCAAACTAAAACGCTTCTGCACAGCAAAGGAAAAAAATCAACAGAGTGAAGAGACAACCTGCAGAATGAGAGAAAATATTTACAAACTATTCATCCAATAAGGGATTAATATCTAGAATATACAAAGAACTCAGCAGCAAAACAGCAACAACAAATTTCGATTTGAAAATTGACAAATGAGCTAAATGGACATCTCTCAAAACATACGAATGACCAATGGGTACATGAAAAAAGTGCTTAACATCACTAATCATCAGGGAAATGCAAATAAAATCCACAATGAGATATCTAAACCCAGTTAGAATAGCTATTATCAAAAAGACAAAAAATAGCAAATGATGGTGAGGATGTGGAGAAGGAGGAACTCTCTTACACTATTGATGGAAATGTAAATTAGTGTAGACACTATGGAACTCAGTATGGAGGTTCCTCAAAACACTGCAAATAGAACTACTGTATGATCCAGCAGTTCCACTACTGTGCATCTATCCCAAGGAAAGTTAATCACTTTGTTGAAGAGGTGTCTGCGCTCATATTTATTGTAGCACTATTCACAATAGCCAAGGTATGGAATCAACCTAAGTGTCAATCAACAGATGAATAGATAAAGAAAATGTGATATATATACATAATGGAAAACTATTTAGCCATGAAAAAAAGTGAAATTTTGTCATTCACAGCAACATGGATGTGGCTTGGGGGACATTACATTAAGTGAAATAGGCTGGGTGCAAAAAGGTAAATGCTGCATGATCTTACTCACATGTGGAAGCTTAAAAAGTTGAGCTTATAGAAGTAGAGAATGGAAGAGCTGTTACTAGAGGTGAGGAAGGGGAAGGGGAAGAGGGGGATGAACAAAGATTGTTTCACAGATAACAAAAGTACAGCTAGATAGCAGGAGTAAGTTCTAGTGTTCTATAGCAATATAGGGTGACTATAATTAACAATTTATTGTATATTTTCAAATAGTAGAAGAGAGGATTTTGAATGTTCCAAATACAGAGAAATAATCAACGTTTGAGGTGATGGGGAAAAAAAGAATAGTGGTCCATACTAGATTGTTATTTAATAAATTCTTACTGAAGTTTTTAAAAAGCTCAGGTCACTATGTATTTAATGCAATAGTCAGTAGAGTAAAGTGCAGGCTCTGAAGCCAGCACGGCCTCCATTCAAAGCCTGGTTCTCCTGCTTCCGACTGGTACGGCCTTGCTTATCCTCTGTATGTTTCTCAGTTTTTCCATCTGTAAAATGACGAATAGTCCCCTACTCATAGAGTTCTTCTAAAGGGATAAAGTAGTCCCCTCCAATATCAGTTAGTTACCCCAGCAATGCTGCATAATCAATTTCCCCAAAACTTAATGACACACTGTAAGCATTTATTTCTCAATCGCATATCTACGGGTCAGCTAGAGTTCCCCTATTCTAGGCTTGGCTTGACTTCAGGACATTTTGGTTCAGGTGGGCTATAGTGTCACTTATTTTTGTGTGTGTCAGTAGACTACTAGGGATCTGTTCTACTGGCAGTATCTGAAGTGAAAGAAAGCAAGTCCGTCTGCATAGTTTTCTTTTTTTTTTTTTTTTTTGAGACAGGGTCTCCCTCTGTTACCCAGGCTAGAGTACAGTGGCATGATCACAGCTCACTGCAGCCTTGACATCCCAGGCTCAATTAATCCTCTCACCTCAGCCTCCCAAGTAGCTGGGATTACAGACGAGTACCACCCTGCCCAGCTAATTTTTTTTTTTTTTTTTTTTTGGTAGATATAGGCTCTTCCAATGTTTCTCTAGTTGGTCTCGAACTCCTGGGCTCAAGTGATCCTCCCACTTGACCTCCTAAAGTGCTGGAATTGCAGGTATGAGTCACTGCACCTGACCCAATTGCATAATTTTCTTTGCATGTAATGTTTGCACTTAACAAACATGGACTAAAGCAAGTCACGTGGCTGAGAGCAACACCAATGGGTCAGGGAAGGTGAGGCAGTGAGAGAGAATGAGTATTTGCTGAACAGTTCAGGGGTCAGCAAACTATTTTGTTAAAGAGCCAGATAGTAAATACTTTTTGCTTTGTTGGCTATATTGTCTCTGTTGCAACCAATGAACTCTGCTGTTACAGCATGAAAGCAGCCTTAGATAATAATGTATTGACAGATAGAGTGACTGTGTTCCAATAAGCTGTATTTACAAGACCAAGCAGCAGACTGGATTTGGCTCAAAGGCCATAGTTTTCCAACTCATAATATACCACATCAGCTCATAGAGTTTTTATGAGGATTAAGTATATTAACATATAGAAAGTACTTTTAACAGTTCCTGTACAGAGTAGCACGAATAAATATTGGCTTTCATTCATATTATTTATCACTATCCAATATTACAGTACAGTATTGGAAATAAAAAAAATGTTCAACAATACAGATAGGGTTAAGTAAGTTATGGCATACCTGTGCTGTAAAATGTTATACGTCCATTTAAAGACCAAATAAAATTGATGTTTAAATGCACATATAACATTTTACAGCATGGGCACAGAGGCTCACGCCTATAATCCTAGCACTTTGGGAGGCTGAGGCAGGAGGATTGCTTGAGCCCAGGACTTCAAGACCACACTGGGCAACATAGTGACACCCTATCTTTATTTAAAAAGACTTTTTTTTTTTTGAGGCTGAGTCTTGCTCTATTGCCAGACTGAAGTGCAGTGGTGCGATCTTGGCTCACTGCAACCTCTGCCTCCTGGGTTCAAGCAAGTCTTGTGCCTCAGCCTCCCAAGTAGCTGGAATTACAGGCATGCACCACCACACCCAGCTAATTTTTTGTATTTTTAGTAGAGACAGAGTTTCACCATATTGGCCAGGATGGTCTGGATCTCCTGACCTTGTGATCTACCTACCTTGTCCTCCCAAAATGCTGGGATTACAGGCATGAGCCACTGTACCCAGCAGAATTTTTTTTTTAATATTGACTTTTTTTGAGACAGGGTCTTGCTCTGTTGCCTAGGCTGGAGTACAGTGGCACATCATCACTTACTGCAGCCTCAGTCTCCCCAGCTCAAGCAATCCTCCCGCCTCAGCCTGCCAAGTACCTGGGACTACAGGTGCAAGCCACCATGCCTGGCTAATTTTTTATTTTTTGTACAGACAGGGTCTCACTGTGTTATCCAGGCTGGTTTCAAACTCCTGGACTCAAACAATCCACCCACCTTGGCCTCCCAAAGTGCTGGGATTGCAGGTATGAGCCACTGTGCCCAGTCTTAAATATAAATTTTTTGAAAATATATCAAGACTGTGTAATGGCATAGGAACATGTTTATGTTAAATGAGAAAAGGAGATAATTAATATGTATCATATGATCCCAACTTTATTTTTCTTAAAAGATAATGTAGTTTGTATATGCACAAACGTGGAAAACAGCCAGGAAAGGAATATGTCAAACTGGATCGTTTAGGTTTTTTGTTTGTGTTTTGTTTTGTTTTGTTTTTGAGGCGGTATTTTGCTCTTGTTGCCCAGGCTGGAGTGCAATGGCGCGATCTCGGCTCACTGCAACCTCTGCCTCCCAGGTTCAAGTGATTCTCCTGCCTCAGCCTCCTGGGATTACAGGCATGTGCTACCACGCCTGGCTAATTTTGTATTTTTAGTAGATACCGGGTTTCTCCATGTTGGTCAGGCTGGTCTTGAACTCCCGACCTTAGGTGATCCACCCGCCTTGGCCTCCCAAAGTGCTGGGATTACAGGCGTGAGCCACCGCGCCCAGCTGACGCCACCATACTTTGAAAAAGCCCAGCTAGCCACATAGAGCTATTCCAGCCACAGTTGAGAAGTTGCACATGTGCATGAAGAAGCCATCTATCTGCACGTCCAACCCAGATAGTCTTTCAGATAGCCCCAGTCTTCACCACAAATGGATGAGAACCTTCAAGAGAGAACTGCTTAGCTGAGTCCAGTCATCCCTCAGAAACGTGAGAGACAAATAGATAGTTATTTTAAGCCTCTGAATTTTCAGATGGTTTGTTACACAGCAATAGAAAATCAAAACACTTAGTTTTTTTGCATAACCTTGTCCTGCACTGGGATGTTGAAGATCCCTGTGATGAGTTATTTTCACCTGCAATTGCAAATGCCAGCATTCCTTTTATTTATAGATGCTAATGGAGGTTACACCTTCGTCCCATATGCCCTGTAAGATGCTGGCTGTCTGATTGTTAATTAAAAGCCATCTGCATGCCTACTTTTTTTTAACCCTGGGGATGCCTGGATGCCTTTTATGCTTTCTTGTCCTTGAAGCTCTTTCAACACATGCCTGGCCTGTGCTCTGTAAAGCAGCAGCAGCAAGGAAAGAAATTGTAATCCTCAGTTTTTTTGTTTTTTTTTTTTTTGAGACGGAGTTTCGCTCTTGTTACCGAGGCTGGAGTGCAATGGCGCGATCTCGGCTCACCACAACCTCCGCCTCCTGGGTTCAGGCAATTCTCCTGCCTCAGCCTCCTGAGTAGCTGGGATTACAGGCACGCGCCACCATGCCCAGCTAATTTTTTGTATTTTTAGTAGAGACGGGGTTTCACCATGTTGACCCGGATGGTCTCGATCTCTTGACCTCGTGATCCACCCGCCTCGGCCTCCCAAAGTGCTGGGATTACAGACGTGAGCCACCGCGTCCTCAGCTTTTGCCAGAAGTCACTTCCTCAGGGGCTAAGACCTAGAATTGCACCTACCCCAGGGCATGTCTGTGACACTTCCCGTGTAAAACCTTACACTTCTTCCTGACACAACCAACTTAGAGCCAAAGCTGTTTAAACATTCTAAGCCTAATTATCACATCAGCACATGGTTGAATTATATGTTTCCAAAGTCTCTTTCAAACCTTCTAAGTGTGTGATTTTCAGGAAAATTGCATATACTATATGAGATACACAGAGTGTCTCATGCAGCGCCTGGCACAGAACGTAGCTCCATATTATGTGGGATTTTTTTTCCTTACGGAAGTTGAAGAGAAAAGTATACATTTTTAAATCTTTATATTGTTTATATATAAAAGTATAAAGATTGCTTACTGAAAACTCAGTGGAATACTCTACAGCAAATAAAATGAACAAACTGGCTGTATGTATCAGCATGGTTAAATCTCATGATATAATGCTGAGAGAAAGATGCAAGTCAAAAGAATATGCTTCTACTTAGGTACAATTCAAGCAGTCAACATCAAACTCTGCATTATAGGGATACCTGATCAGTGGTTAAACTACTTAGAAAAGTACATAAATAAATGATTATCATAGTCAGGAGCATGTTAATTAACCCTTTATTGGGGAGGGGAGGACAGGGGCCAGTGAAGGTATTAGAAAATTATGGGGCTTTTTTTGTTTCTATTTTTTTTTTGTTGTTGTTGTTGTTGTTTCTTTTTTGAGACGGAGTTTCATTCTTGTCGCCGAGGCTGGAGTGCAATAGCACGATCTCAGCTCACCGCAACCTCCACCTCCTGGATTTAAGCAATTCTTCTACCTCAGCCTCCTGAGTAGCTGAGATTACAGGCATGTGCCACCATGCCCAGCTAATTTTTGGCCAGGCTGGCCTCGAACTCCTGACTTCAGGTAATCCACCCACCCGCCTCAGCCTCCCAAAGTGCTGGTATTACAGGCATGAGCCACCACACCCAGCCAGAAAATTCTGTATTTTAACCCACGTGGTAGTTATTTAGATATTTGCTTTATAATTATAATATAAGATGTATTTATGTATTTTAAACAATTATATATTAATATTTCACAGTAAAAAATATTTTTTAAAGCATTAAGAGACTTGAAGATCTTAGAGACATATATTTTGATATGTACATTAAACATATATATACGTATAGTTTTTTCTAATTAAAAAAGTAATATAGCCAGTCACGGTGGCTCACGCCTGTAATCTCAGCCCTTTGAGAGACGCCTGTAATCTCAGCACTTTGGGAGACCAAGTCAGGTGAATTACCTGAGGTCAGTAGTTCAAGACCAGCCTGACCAACATGGAGAAACCCCATCTTTACTAAAAATGCAAAATTAGCCGAGTGTGGTAGCACATGCCTGTAATTACAGCTACTTGGGAGACTGAGGCAGGAGAAGCTTTTGAACCTGGGAGGTAGAGGTTACAGTGAACTGAGATCATGCCATTGCACTCCAACCTGGACAACAAGAGTGAAACTCCATCTCAAAAAAAAAAAGAATAATACATATTAGTTATAGAAAATTAAGAGAAGAAAAATAAAAATTATCCGTAATTCCACCACCTCTTGACATCTTGAGATAACAACTTGTAATGTTTTATTTCCTTTCAGTTTCTAAAGTCTTTTGATGATTTCTCTTTTTCTTTTTTCTTTTTTTTTTTTTAGCACCCACCCCCCACGGTGATTTCTCTTTTTAAAAGCAAAATTGGGAACATATCATACATATGATTTTGAAAACGGATTTTTTTTCACTTAATATATTACGAGCTATTTCTTTTACTTTGCCACTTCCTTGAAATAGTGTTTTAACGTTGAGCCAGGACACAGGCTTGAGAATCACCCATGCAATTAATTCCTCAGTTTTTCTTGGCATTTTATTATGCTGTCAGCCTCTAAGCATAAGAAATATGAACCAGCATTCAGAGAAAGTGTGAAAATTATCTGCTTTCTGTTGAAACTTTATTTCTAGAGTTTTCATAAAATCAAAACAGAGAATATGCTCCTGCAAATAAAATCTTCAAACTTCAGATTGAAGAATAATTTGGATTCTTTCTATAAATATAAAAATTCACCTCTTAAAAATAGATTAAGAATGCTGAAATTATAACCAGTAGACTCATAATGCCTTTTTTTTTTTTTTTTTTTTTTTTTGAGACAGAGTCCCCATTCTCTGTTCCCATTCTCAAAATGAAGAACATTTGTTTATGGAGTATTTAGGGGCAAAGTAAAGGGACTTTGTGCTTTACATGTTTATGAAAGATACAGAGTATGAAAAATAGCTAGATAATAGAAGCATTTTTTTTTTTTTGAGACAGAGTCTAGCTCTGTTGCCAGGCTGGAATGCAATGGTGCGATCTCAGCTCACTGCAACCTCTGCTTCCCAGGTTCAAGCAATTCTCCTGCCTCAGCCTCCTGAGTAGCTGGGATTACAGGCACCTGCCACCATGCCCAGCTAATTTTTGTATTTGTAGTAGAGATGGGGTTTCACTGTGTTGGCCAGGATGGTCTCCAACTCCTGACCTCATGATCCACCCACCTTGGCCTCCCAAAGTGCTGGGATTACAAGCATGAGCCACCGCACCCGGCCAGAAGTGGTCTTAAATGGCTAAATTTTGGTGTGTTGCCTCCTTTTGCCTATTTTTAAAACTTAATGTAAAGTTACAAACAAGATCAAAGATTTTCAGATTTGTTTTGAAATAGGTTATCACAATGAAATCAAACAATATTTTAAAAGAAGAAAAATTACTATTTTTAGAGTAGAATTGGTGTTTTGTGTCATCACGGGCTTACAATAAAAGATTGGCAATCATTTACTCTAATGATAAAGAACTGCTTGTTATTTCCAGACAGATGTTATCGTATTTTTAAAATTAGTAATAGTTTTTGCATTAAAGGCTAATTTAAGATAAAATGCTAGTGTTGTACAAATTCGGCTCTTTCAACCCCACAATTTTTGTTTTCATTTCATTGTGTAACTGTGATACAGAGTTTCTCAAACACATTTTGGGCCTGATGATGCTTTGCTGTGGGGGGCTACACTGCACGATGTAGGATGTTTAGCAGCATCTCTAGCTGCTACCCCACAAGACTTCTGTTGCAGCCTCCAGCTGGGAAACCAAACATGTCTCCAGAGCTTGCCAAGTGTCCCCTATGGAGCAAAACAAAGTCCATTTGAGAATCAGTGCTATAGTGTATTTACTAAAATTCTTACCATGCTTTTCAGGAACAAAATAAGGACTAAAGCAACATACCATTACTAGTAAGGCACACAGTCTGCAGAATAAAAAAACTGCTGGGCAGTCGTTGTGAATAGTTCAGCATAAATAAAAAGGTCAGGCTACGTTTCTTAATCAAAGACTACATTATTTAGGTAATTGGTACAGAACAGACCTCTAGAAACATTTTTGTTAGTGGCACACAGGAAAATTAAATCGGTTAATAGCTACAGATGTAATGTATGGCTGTTTCTTTCTTCAATCATTATTTTTAACTGTGAGGCTGCAGGATCTGCGGATATTAAAGGACACATGAAGGTCCTTTTACTACTTGGTGTTACCCCCAAAGCACAGCAATTCTCTATGGCATGCTGGAATAAAAATGTGTCTCACTCCCTTTGTCATTATGTCTGCAACAGGTGATGCCCAGTGCCCTGCTGGGAACATCATCAATCTCACTTCCTCTCCAAAATGTTTGGCATTCTTTATCATGACAAGCAGTCATTGGGCAATCCAGTTCATAGGGTGTTTCTCTGTTTAAACACATGCCAGAGGAACTAGAAAAATGTAGCTATTTGATAGCTAGAGAAGAAAAATATTGAAATGTTACCACAGAACCATTATCACACCTAAAAAAGACTGAAACAATCCTTTACTACCGTCAAGGATCCTGCCATCCTTAAAATTTTCAGTTGTCTCAAATGTCATTTTTTACAGGTTTTCGTTTGAATCAGGACTAAGAAAAGATGCATGTGTTGTAATTGTTTGATACTTTTTTTTTTTTTTTGAAGCAGTGTCTCTCTCTGTCACCCAGGCTGGGGTGCGGTGGTGCGATCTTGGCTCACTGCAACCTCTGCCTCCTGGGCTCAAGCAGTCCTCTCACTGTAGCCTCCCAGAGAGCTAAGACTACAGGCATGAGCCACCATGCTTGGTTAATTTTGATTGTTATTTTCTGAGATGGAGTGTTGCTCTGTCGCCCAAGCTGGAATACAGTGGCACAATCTCAGCTCCTGCAACCTCGGCCTCCCAGGTTCAAGCAATTCTCCTGCCTCAGCCTCCTGAGTAGATGGTATCACAGGTGCGTGCCACCATGCTTGGCTAATTTTTGTATTTTTAGTAGAGACGGGGTTTTACCATGTTGACCAGGCTGGTCTCAAACTCCTGACCTCAAGTGATTCACTTGCCTCAGCCTCCCAAAGTCCTGGGACTACAGGCGTAAGCCACTGCTCCTGGTTGGCCTTGGCTAACTATATTGTCCAGGCTGGTCTCAAATTCCTGTCCTCAAGTGATTCTCCTATCTCAGCCTCCAGAAATGCTGGGATTACAGGTGTGACCCACCGCGTCCAGCCCACCGTGTCCAGCCTAATATAGTTCTTAAATGTTTTTAATCTTTAAGTTTCCCCTTCCTTTTTTTTCCTCCTTTTAATTTATTTCTTGAAGTAACTGGGTTGTTTGTATTGCAGTGTTTCCCACAACCTGGAGTTTGCTGATTATATCCTTATAGTGTCCCATAAGTGTCACTTGTGTTCCTCTCGCTCATGTATTTCCTCTAAACTGGTAGCTGGAGCTGAAAGGCTTGGTCAGATTCAGATTCAGTTTTCTTTTTGGCAAGTCAGAAAACAAGGTGATAGCTCTGAAGAGCATTGTTCGACTCTCGCTCAGTGACTTGCATATTTATTTAGCTAACATTTGCTGAATACTGACTTCATGCCCAGCACTGTGCCTATGTTTTATAGGCATTATGTCATTTAATCTTATTTAGGTTCACAGTATTTGTACATGTCAATTTCTATCTGATGACCAGACCTCTTATTAGAGATGAGTCATCTTAAATAGCTTTCAAACAAACCCCTTGGTATATACCCCATTGTCATTTATGTGATTTAATTTGCAGTTTTATCTGAATTTTCTTTTTACTTAGAGCAATACAAAAGTATCTTGCATTAAAAGTACTTTTTATTTCAATAATAATAAAGCTCAAAGACCTCCTGTTTTACTGAGAATTCATTATACTCAAGCCTTTGGTGCAGGTATTCACCATCTGTGAACCTCACAAAGATACCTAAACCACAAATAGGGCCAACAGAATTCAGTATTTCCTGAGTCTCCTTTTCCTTTGCACTCACTGTCTTCTGCAGGTGCGCTTCTGTCTCTCTCATCTCTTTCTGCTTCCTTTGCGTGCACACAACGCTCACAGTATCCTACTGTTCCCAGTGTGAGAAACTGGCTCGTGATCGTAAAAGCAAAACTAGCTTTTCATTGTTTGTTTACATATCTTTAATTTATTCTGCTCAATTCTCTTCATAGTCCTCAGTTCTGATGCTTATAAAACCAGACCATGGGTGCTACAGACTCAAAAAATGAATGTCAAATAGTCTTGACCAAGTGTCACTTTTGAAGATGAAACTGTTTGATATGTAGTTGATAGAGAAAAGGCATCAACCAACCCGAGTTGCAATTAGATACCAGAGCACTGGAAACAGAACAATGCGAAGAGGATCCTATTGTGTGGCTTTCCAAGCTGACGTGCAAAGAGTAATTCATTCTTAATAAATCTTAACCCTTCTGCAATCATTTCTCCTTTAACAGTTGTTAGATTCTCCTCAGTTTCCAGAATATCTATTAGGTGAAGCATTTGGTTGGTTGAACAAAAGGAACATAAAGCTCTGGTGCATACAATAGGGAAATAGAAGTGACTGGAGAGCTTAATTTCTTGTTCTGGTTGTCAGTATGAGACATTAGACAAATAGCCAGATACTCTGTTCTTATTTATTTAAAACAAAATTATTTTTATCATGATTTTTCTAAAGACCTTTGAGATTCTTATGTGAAACAGTCTTTTGTAAGCTCCTAATAAATAGAAATTGTACTTCTTTTTACCTGATCTCACAAGGTGCCCACGAGAGTGTGGTGTACGTGCTTGTGCCTAAAAAGTACCTTTTGATAATGGTGGTATTTGAAAGGTTATACATCTTAAAGGATATTTTGTTCCCTTTTTCCTTGGCAGGACCTGGAGCTTCCTTTTCTAAGACCAGTGCTGTTTGGACTCAGTGAAAGTGCACTTTGTTCTAGAATTGCCATGTGAAAGCCTAGAATATATATTGAGTATTCTAAGAAGGGTGAGAAGTCACGTTCTAGGACTGATGCTGATTTGGTGCTGAATGAATGATTGTTCTGTTCTCTTTTCCTCACAGGCTCGCTTCTCATATGTGCGGATGAAATATCTTTTCTTTTCCTGGTTAGCGGTTTTTGTTGGAAGCTGGATTATATATGTGCAGTATTCTACCTATACAGAATTGTGCAGAGGAAAGGACTGTAAGAAAATAATAGTAAGTATGTTTAATTTTTCTAGTTACTAAAAAGCCTCTTCATAACATACTATATTTACTACTTATGTACTTACTAATGATGTTTTTAAAAATAAAAACTAATTTGACATTAGAATTGTGCTAATCTTCTTAGCTTTCGATATGACCTGTGAGTAAAGTTTTCTCCACTTTGATGTTTAGAAATTTAAATATGTAACACATAGTAAGTTAGTGTGGGAGCATCCTCAATACAAAAAGGGATTTTTATTTTATATATATATATATAATTTCTTGTTATATTTCAATATATTTCAAATATATTTCAATATTTAAATATTTTTCAGATTTAGTTTATTTTAATCAGATGAATTTTTTAATGTTTAGACTATAAAAGCTTATTTACAGGCAGTCTTTCTAGAATACATCTTTTGAATAAATGAAGTTACTCTTAAATACCAAAATTTGTCTAAAAAGAATATATTTATTATTCTGTTTCTATCCTAGTGATTGGAGATATATCAGAAAAAATGACTCTTTCAGTCTAAGAATTTTTTCTTTTTTTAGATGGAGTTTTGCTCTTGTTGCCCAGGCTGGAGTGCAATGGCACAAGCTTGGCTCACTGCAACCTCCACCTACCGAGTTCAAGTGATTCTCCTGCCTCAGCCTCCCGAGTAGCTGGGATTACAGGCATGCACCACCATGCCCAGCTAATTTTGTATTTTTAATAGAGATGGGGTTTCTTCATGTTAGTCAGGCTTGTCTCGAACTCATGACCTCAGGTGATCCACCTGCCTCAACCTCCCAAATGGTAGGATTATAGGCATGAGCCAGTGTGTCCAGCCCAGTCTAGGACTTCTAGTAGTGATTATTGATTATTGATTCTAAAGACTGATATTTTTAAAATTTGAGAATTTCAAGTAAATTTAACTCCATATTTTTTTTACCAGTACTTTCTTTCTTTTTTTTTTTTTTTTTTTTTTTGACACGGAGTCTTACTCGGTTGTCCAGGCTGGGAGCTCTGCTCACTGCAACCTCTGCCTCCCAGGTTCAAGTGATTCTCCTGCCTCAGCCTCCCGAGTGGCTGAGATTACAGACATGTGCCACCATGCCCAGCTAATTTTTGTGTTTTTAGTAGAGACAGGGTTTCACCACGTTGGCTAGGCTGGTCTTGAATTCCTGACTTCAGGTGATCCACCCACCTCGGCCTCCCAAAGTGCTAGGATTACAGGTGTGAGCCACCGCATCTGGCCTTCTACCAGTACTTTCTTTCTTTCTTTCTTTCTCTTTCTTTCTTTCTTTTTTTTCTTTCTTTCCTTTTTCTTTCCTTCTTTCTTTCTTTCCTTCTTTCTTTCCTTTTTCTTTCTTTCTTTCTTCTTTTCTTTCTTTTTCTTTCTTTTTTTTTTTTGAGACAGAGTCTTACTCTATCGCCCAGGCTGGAGTGCAGCGGTGTGATCTCGGCTCACTGCAACCTCTGCCTTCCAGGTTCAAGCTATTCTCCTGCCTCAGCCTCCCAAGTAGCTGGAATTACAGGCTTGCACCACCACATCTTGCTAATTTTTGTATTTTTAGTAAAGACTGGATTTCACCATGTTGCCCAGGCTGGTCTCAAACTCCTGGCCTTAAGCAATCCACCCTCCTTGACTTCCCAAAGAACTGGGATTACAGGCATGAGCCACCACGCCCAGCCTCTACCAGTACTTTTATAATATAGAGAATATTAAAACACTTCATCTCAGAATTATATTTTAATAATAATTTTGGTGGTTCCAATTATTATAACTTATTAAAGATTCTGTAGTTATTGAGTTGCTGCTCTTTTTTTCTTTTTTTTTAAAAAAAAAAGGAAAAAAGAGAGAAAGAAAAAAAAATGAAGAAGAGGAAGAAAAAGGAAGAGAAAGAGGGAGAGAGAACCAGAGTATTGCTTTATTGCCCAGGCTAGAATGCAGTCTAAAAATGGGAATTGAAAACCTCTTTTATGCCAATAATTGTGCTTAACAATGGAGACAAGAAGGAATAAGGGAAGAAAATAACAAACAAGCAGCCAACCAATATTTCATTTAAACCTATGAAATGCTATGCGATTACTGAGGAGTGATTCACTTCCAATTGTGTAGTCACTTTTGGAATAGGTGTGAGGTGGTAATGTATGTTTTGTGTATTTGAAGTGGAGAGTTCTATAAATGTTTATTAAGTTTACTTGTTCCGGGTCTGAGTTCAAGTCCTGGATATCCTTGTTAATTTTCTATCTCGTTGATCAGTCTAATATTGACAATGTGATGTTACAGTCTCCCACTATTATTGTGTGGGAGGCTAAGTCTCTTTATAAGTCATTAAGAACTTGTCTTATGTATCTGGGTGCTCCTGTATTGGGTGCGTGTATATATAGGATCGTTAGCTGTTCTTCTTGCATTGATCCTTTTACCATTATGTAATGTCCTTCTTTGCCTCTTTTGATCTTTGTTGCTTTAAAGTCTATTTTATCAGAGGTGAGAATTGCAACTCCTGCTTTTTGTTTATTTATTTATGTTTGCTCTCCGTTTGGTTGGTAAATCTTCCTCTGTCCCTTTGTTTTGAGTCTTTGTGTATCGTTGCATGTGAGATGGGTCTGGATACAGCGTACCGATGGGTTTTGGCTTTTTATCCAGTTAATAATATATATGAGTTTAATACTGCCATTTGATGCTAGCTGGATATATTTTTGGAAAGGCTGATACTGGTTGCTCCTTTATATGTATAGTGCTTCTTTCAGAAGCTTCTGCAAAGCAGGACTGGTGATGGTGAAATCTCTAAGTACTTGCTTGTTTGCAAAAGATTTTATTTTTCCTTTGCTTTTGAAGCTCAGTTTGGCTGGATATGAAATTCTGGGTTGAAAGTTCTTTTCTTTAAGGATGTTAAATATTGGCCCCCACTCTTTTCTGGCCTGTAGGGTTTCTGCTGAGAGATCTGCTATAAGTCTGATAGGCTTCCCTTTGTGGGTAACCTGACCTTTCTCTCTGGCTGCTCTTAGTATGTTCTCCTTCATTTCAACCCTAATGAATCTGACGATTATGTGCCTTGGGGTTGGTCTTCTTGAGGAATATCTTTGTGATGTTCTCTGTATTACCTGGAGTTGAATATTGTCCTGTCTTACTAGGTTGGGAAACTTTTCCTGAATAATCTCCCGAAGAGTATTTTCCAACTTGGATTCATTCTCTTCGTCACATTCAGGTACACCTATCAAACGTAGATTAGGTCTTTTCACATAGTCCCATATTTCTTGGAAACTTTGCTCATTCTTTTTTATCCTTTTTTCTCTAATCTTGACTTCTCATTTTATTTCGTTAAGTTGGTCTTTGAACTCTGATATCCTTTCTTCTGCTTGATCAATTTGACTGTTAAAACTTATGCATACTTCGTGAAGTTCTCGTGCTGTGTTTTTCAGCTCCGTTAATTCACCTATATTCCTCTCCAAATTGTCTGTTCTCGTTAGCATTTCGTCAAACCTTTTTTCAAAGTTCTTAGTTTCTTTGCATTGGGTTAGAACGAGTTCTTTTAATTCACAGAAGTTTCTTATCATCCACCTTCTGAAGCCTACTTCTGTTAATGGAACACACTCATTCTCCATCAGGCCTTGTTCTGTTGCTGATGAGGAACTGTGATCCCCTGTAGAGGGAGAGGAATTCTGATTTTGGGTATTAGCCTTTTTACGCTGGTTTCTTCCCATCATTGTAAATTTATCCACCTGTCGTCTTTGTGATTTCCGACTTTCAAATTAGGTTTCTGAGTGGACTTCCAACTTGTTGATTCCCAGTACCGAAATCTGAGCAACCCACTGCGCCGGCCAAAACAGCGGTGTTAAGATTGATGGTGCTTTTCTGCCTGGGAATCGGCCAAAAGGGGACCCAGTCCCACTCACTCTGCACCAAGAACCGCTGTGCTGAGGTGCCAGCAAAACTGCCGCGCCGGCCACGAGAGTCGTGCTGGCGACCCATGGAGCTCCTCCGCTGGGAATCTCCTGGTCCGTGAGCAACAAAAATTCGTCTGAAAGTGTGGCATCCTCTCGTTCTCTGCACTTTCACAGGGAGCTACAATCCCGAGCTGCTAGTGGTCAGCCATCTTGGATCGCTCCCTCTGAAGTCGAGTGGCTGCTCTTTACCCAGGCTGGTGGTATATGTATATAACAGGGAACAAGATGTCTTTGACCTTATAAAATTTACAGTGGATTGGGAAAGAAAATGAGTAATTATAGTAAGATAAGATAAATAACATAGCAACTGTTATAGAAACATAAGATGGAAACCTGGAGTCTCCCCAAGTTCTAAGAAAATAAAAATCAGTTTAAAACACAAGGTGCTCTATCAGTCAGAATACAAAAACGTTATTCTGCAAAAATGTTACAGTCTCTCAATTAGGCAAGGGAGGAATTATTAATACAAGAAACAAGGGAATGAGTTAGTAAAGAAGAGTCCACCAGCCTGGCCAAAATGATGAAACACCATCTACTAAAAATACAAAAAATTAGCTGGGCATAGGGGTGGGTGCCTGTAGTCCCAGCTACTTGGAAGGCTGAGGCAGGAGAATCACTTGAGCCCAGGAGGCGGAGGTTGCAGTGATCTGAGATCGCGCCACTGCACTCTAGCCTGAGAGACAGAGCGAGACTCCATCTCAAAAAAAAAAAAAAAGAAGAGTCTGAAGCCGGAGTTCAAAGATATCAATCCTACATTCATTCCAACTGGCCATTCTAGATCTTTAAGGAATTTTAAGATAGAAGGAACCACTGGAGCCAATGCACTGGGTACTTTACACGTTTATTAATCTTTAAAATAATAGTGTACAGATAAAGAACTATGACCCAGAGAGACAGAGGAGAATTTGTCCAAGATGATGGAACCAGAATTTGATCCAAATTCTGTCTCTCTATAAAGCTCATACTCCTTCTGCTACCCTACATCAGAGAGGACTGATAAGAAGTTACAGTTTAATAAAGCTAATAAAACCCCACAAAACTCAGTTGCTAACCTTCAGTGAAGAAGGAGGAAACAGGAGGTAGATAATCAAGTTCAAAAACATACAAATAACCAAAACTATTTGAAATGTTTGTTTCTCTTTCTCTAGGCCACCTTTTTCAACCTAGGTATCTTGGAGCACATTGATAGATATTCCATGGATAAAATATGTCCCTGGTCAGACATATTTGGAAACAGAGGGTTAAATAAAGATAACAACTGACTTTACTGAGGACTTCTTAGGGTCTTTTAAATACTAATGTGTGTTACGCATCTCTATGAGACAGCAAATATACTTGATCAGAAAAAACCGTATCCCCACCACAGCCCTCCCAGGAAGACCTGTTAACATCATCTGGTAATGTCAGAAATACTGTTCTAAGAGATTAAGACAAAATGAAATGGATATGCTTTTAAATATCTTGTATTATTACAATATCCTTCAAATGTAAGGCAAATATTGGTACATACTCTGTCGTGAGTAAATTAGAGTTGAAGTGCTTCATTACTTTTCACTTTAATTTAATTTCCCTTTAATTTATAAGAAATGAAAATGGAAAATAATTCTAGCATAATTTAATGTTTATTTTATCAAAACCTGAAGATAATGAAAGAGCTTTCTGAGTCTAAAATACATCATTTTCCTGAGGCTGGCTTTAAAAAAAAAGTATAGTTATTCTGCATTTGGGATTATGTTCTTAAAACCTATCATAACTAGTAGTACTAAAGTCACTAGTACTAAGAGAGTATTAATATTGTATAGGAATTATGGGATTAGAACTAAAAAAGCAAGTAGGAAAAAGCATTGTTAAAATATATTTTAGCCAGGCATGGTGGCATGCACCTGTAGTTCTACCTGCTTGAGAGGCTGCGGTGGGAAGATCCCTTAAATCCAGGAATTTGAGGTTGCAGTGAACTATGATCATGCCACAATACTCCAGCATGGGCCACAGTGCAAAACTTCATCTCAAAAAATAAAACAACTTTTTAAAAAGTATATTTTAAAGCCTCAAAGTGCTAACAAGTCCAAAGTGGACTAAAAATAAAAAATGAGCTGGGCATAGGGGTGGGTGCCTGTAGTCCCAGCTGCTTGGAAGGCTGAGGCACACCAGTGTTTACAGTAGTGTTATTCACAGTAGCCAAAAGGTGGAAAGAAGCCAGCTGTCCATCTGCAGATGAATGGTTAAACAAAATATATAGATACAATGGAATATTAGCCTTTGAAAAGAGTGAAATTCTTATACATGCTACAACATGGATGAATATTGAAAATGTTACACTAAGTGAAAGAAGCTGAACACAAAGACAAATATTACATGGTTCCATTTATAAGCTGCAAATATTACATGGTTCCATTTATAAGCTGCAAATATTACATGGTTCCATTTATAAGCTGCAAATATTACATGGTTCTATTTCTAAGCTGCAAATATTAAATGGTTCCATTTCTAAGCTGCAAATATTATATGGTTCCATTTCTAAGCTGCAAATATTATATGGTTCCATTTCTAAGCTGCAATACCTAGAATAACAGTTACAAATAAAATGTGAGAATGATAAAGGAGGTTAAAGTGTTTAAGTCCTTACAATTTGGAGAATAGGATAAAAGAATCAATCAGTTAACTTTAGACTTTGATAATTCAAGGATGTATATTATTCTTTCTAGGATAACCTGTAGAATGGAAAGAATATATCATTTCCAAACTAACATAGAAAAAATGGAATGATGAAAGAATAGTTAGTCCAAAGGAAGGCAAGAAAGTAAAGAAAAAGAAACAGAACAGGCAGGATAAGTAAAAAAAAAACCAACACACACATAATAAGATGATAGATGTCACAGATTGAATTACCTGGAAAGCAGACATAGAGACTGAGATTTGCCTGCAGCAAGTTGATTAAAATGAGCTCTTGGGATTAACATCTGTAGAGAAATGCAAATCAAAACCACATTGAGATACCATCTCACGCCAGTTAGAATGGCGATCATTAAAAAATCTGGAGACAACAGATGCTGGAGAGGATGTGGAGAAATAGGAACACTTTTACACTGTTGGTGGGAGTGTAAATTAGTTCAACCATTGTAGAAGACAGTGTGGCGATTCCTCAAGGACCTAGACATAGAAATTCCATTTGACCCAGCAATCCCATTACTGGGTATACATCCAAAAGATTATAAATCACTCTATTATAAAGACACATGCACACGAATGTTCATTGCAGCACAGTTTACAATAGCAAAGACCTGGAACCAACCCAAATGCCCATCAGTGATAGACTGGACAAAGAAATTGTGGCACATATACACCATGGAATACTATGCAGCCATAAAAAATGATGAGTTCGTGTCCTTTGTAGGGACATGGATGAACCTGGAAACCATCATTCTCAGCAAACTGACACAAGAACAGAAAATCAAACACCGCATGTTCTCGCTCATAGGCGGGTGTTGAACAGTGAGAACACATGGACACAGGGAAGGGAGCATCACACACTGAAGTCTGTGGCAGTGGGGGACTAGTGGAGGGAGAGTGAGGGGTAGGGAGTTGGGGAGGGATAACATGGGGAGAAATGCCAGATATAGGTGATGGGGATGGACGCAGCAAACCACACTGCCATGTATGTACCTACACAACAATCCTGCATGTTCTGCACATGTACCCCAGAACCTAAAATGCAATTAAATATATATGTATATAAACATCTGTAGAGAATGAGGAAGCAGAGTAAGTCAGAGGGAAAAGTTGAACTGTGATGCAGTAGTAACGAAGGCCTTAAGGGTCTACCCTACAGCGAATTCTGGAGCTAGGATGACCTTTCAAAGGTCCAGACCTTTATCCCTGCTCACTGACCAGTCAGTGGATGCAGATTCCCACCTTTACCCCAATCCCTGCAAGGGGATATGACCTTGGGCAAGGTTGTACTCTAGCTGAGGGCGGTCCTAAAAAAGGACTCAGCTGAGAGCTGTTTACTACCTAGACACTCCCAGTGCTGAAGGAGTAAGTGCTCCAGTCCTGGAGAAGGAGATTTGGGTGACTTACCGTGGCATCAGATGTAGTATATTCAAACCCACGTATGATGGTAATTACAGCAAGTATCAGTGGACCAAATGATTCAGTTGAAAGACAAAGATTCTGAGGCTGTATTTAAAAATCAAAATCCAGCTATAAGAGAGACATCTGAAATATATAAAGATGTTGAAAGTAAAATAATACGAATTCACTTATGCAAATATGCAAATTCTTAGATGTTTAGAGGAAAGCAACAGATGTATGTGTGTGTGTATAATTCATGTAAGTTTTATATTGCAGATTATACCTCTTTTTAACATCTGAATCAGCCCTTCCTAACTTGAAATGTAATATATTTTAAATTTGTTTCTCTCATGGTTCAGTTTTACAATATCTGCCTAAGTAGTTACCTGGCCATTTCATAAATTATGGCAATATCCACACATACTTCTGGTCCTGGTCGTTCCTGCTTTGAAATGTGGAGTCTAAACTGATTGCCCCTTTCCCTCTGTATTAGTGCAGAGGCTGTTCTTTTTTAAGTGGATGGCAGAGAACCAAAGCATATAATAAAATTGCTAATATTGAGTTTTAGGTATATGAATATAAAACTGCATAATCTTAAAGTCAGACTTAGTAAACACATGCTCATCAAAGGATTACAGTATCCTGTGTATAACCTTTGAACAGACATCCTTCAAAATCTTCAGTCAATTTCATCTTTGTGAACTAAGAAAGATTATAAAGAGACACAGAAGATCCAAAAGACGTTCCACAAATATTATTTGCTAAAGTTTTAAGTTTTAAAGTGTGGGTTTTTTTAATTCTCTTCAAAAGTTGGCAAAGTCTTTCCTTTAGTTCATTTTTCCTATTCTTAATACTTTAGCCAGTGCCAGGGACGGTGGCTCACATCTGTAATCCTAGCACTTTGTAAGGCCAACGTGGGAGGATTCCTTGAGCCCAGGAGTTCAAGTCCAGCTGGACAACATAGTGAGAACCCATCTCTAAAAAAAATAAAAAATTTGCTAGGCATGGTGGCATGTACCTGTAGTCCCAGCTACTTGGAGGCTGAGGTGAGAGGATCACTTGACCAAAAGAGTTGAGGCTGCAGTGAGCCATGATTGCACCACTACACTCCAGCCTGGGTAGCGAAATGAGACCCTGTATCAAAATAATAATAATAATAATTAATATTTATTTTCAAGGTAACTACTGTCATATAGCAATCATGAAAAAAGTATAATCCATGTTAGAAGAGGTATCTATCAGTTAAATATTTATTGAGCATCTACTACATCTAAGTTATTTTTCTAGGTGCTGGGGATATTGTGGTAAACAAGATAGAATTCATGCCTTTAGGAGCTTACATTCTTATTGTGGAATGTGTATAATAAAAACAAGTAAATAAATAAGGTACTGACATGTGCAATGAAAACATAAAATAGCAATATTTAATAGAGAATGACTAGGGCATACTATCTTAACTGGAGTGACTGGGGAAAACCTCCTATTGAAAGCTGATGAGAGGAAGCAGTCGTGTGAGAATCCAGGCGAAAAGCACGAAGAGAAAGGGCAGTGAATGCAAATATCTAAAGACGGGAGCAAGCTTGAGGAACCTGATTGCTTTCGCATGTGGCTTCTGAACGTCGTCTTACCGCTTAGTAACACCATGTACATTTTTTAAATGTTGGATATTAGTGGTACAATCTACTCTCTGTGAAGAACTTCTTGATTACTAGTAGCCAAACTGTATCATGTCAGCCTATGGGAAAAAATGCTAGGCTGCAGTAAAAGCCCCAGCCTCACTCTTTCTTGTGCTATACTGTGTGACTTTGAGTAAGTGACTTTATTTCATTGGCTTGCTTTAACTACACTATACAGGTTCAGAAAAAAGTGTCTCTGTCCTACCTGCATCAACAGATTTTGTGAAGATGAAGTAGAATTGATCCAATTAACCTGGTAATCTAACACTGAATAATACTCTGACACAGCCACTGAACACAGAGAAGGTTCTCAAGGCCTTGACTTATTTCATTTGATCTGGGACAAATACCCCATTACTTGTCATTGCTGTAACATAGCATCGTAATTCAAAAATTTCCTGGAAAATTGCTGTAACTGGCCCATTGAGAGCATTGCCTCCCAGCTGAAATCATTGCTTAGGAGTTAGGGAGGACAGATTATCAACAAAGTGTAATAACCAGTTTATGGCCAGGCACGGTGGCTCATACCTGTAATCTCAGTACTTTGGGAGACTGAGACAGGCAGATCACTTGAGGTCAGGAGTTTGAGATAAGCCTGGCCAACATGGTGAAACCCCATCTTTACAAAAATACAAAAATTAGTATACCGCCACGCCTATAATCCCAGCTACTCAGGAAACTGAGGCAGGAGAATTGCTTGAACCCAGGAGGCAGAGGTTGCAGTGAGCTGAGATCAAGCCACTGCAGTCTAGCCTGTGTGACAGAGCAAGACCGTGTCTCAACAAAAACAGCAGTTTCTATCTGTTTTACAGTCGTGGTCTATCTTGTGTTCCATAGCTTTCTTCTTCTCTACATGCTTCTGTCTTCTTCCTTCTCCCTCTCCATTTATGTATGAAGGGTCCCTTCCTTTGTAGTAAAGAGCATAAGCATTGGAGTAAAAGAACTTTAGGCCTGAGTTCCAGCTTTGCCATTTCTGAGCTGTATAAGCTGGGGAAATTATTTAGTCTTTGTAAAATGGAGATTAATACCTTCATATCAGGTGGTTGTAAGGATAAAATGAGTTCATGTGTTGAAAGGCTTAAGACTGAATCTGACACATGGTAAATGTACAGGAAGTTATTATTGTTATATTCTCAAGTTTCTGCCCTTGAGTCTGACTGTGAAGATAAGATACACACGCACATGCACACGCACGCGTGCACACACACACACACAGCATCATTTAATCAAGTGTATCAGTCAGGGTTCAACCAAGGAAGCAAAAGGGAAGCAAAAGCAATATAGAGAGATTTATTGCAAGGAATTGGTTTATGCAGTTGTGGGGACTGGCTGGGCAAATCTAAACTCTATGTGGAAGGCTATCAGGAAGGGCAGGCTGGAATTCTTGGGCATGGGCTGAAGGTGCTGTCTGTAGGCAACATATTTTCATCATCAGGGAATCCTCAACAGTGCTCTTAAGGCCCTTGAGCTGATAGAATCAGGCCCACCCAGATTACCTAGGATAATCTTTCTTAAAGTCAACTGATTGTAAATTTTAATTACATATGCAAAATACCTTCACAGCAACACCTAGATTGTTTGCTTTGATAATTAGGGACTATGGCCTAGCCAACCAAGTTGGTACATCAAAAGACCATCACATCAGGTTAAAATGATTTGGTTTGTACTGTAAATAGTTGTACTACAAAAATGTAAAGAAAGAAGGCATCTATGAATAGAGAGATGATTTTAGATACAATAGAGGGGAAAGGCTTCATAGAGGAGGCAGAACTTCTACAGGGCCTTTTAGAATAGAAAGGATTTGGAAAGACAAATGAGATTCTTTTTCCTTCTCATTATAAACCAGGCTTACCTTAGCACTTTTATCCCAAAGAACAAGATGCTTGTTAGCATTAGATCAGAGAATTCCCAGAACCATGTATTAGTAGTCACTGAACCACAGCCTTGGTTGGGGCTTTTAACTGCCTATAAATTAATATATTTTTCTCTTTTGTCTTTTTTATAGTAAATTCTAAAAACAAACAATGTTGAACAAATTATATATGTATTCATATAAATTATGTACAGTGTGTATTAATCTAGTAATCAAGTATATTATCATTTTAACACTGGAAAGCACTGCAGAATATTAGTATTATTTTCCTGAGATGTTTTCTCTAACTAATGGATAATGTTCGTTAAAAGATTTAGGGTAATGCTATAAGGTAGGAGCCAGAACTGTGATTAATTTTGCACACTGTACATTAGTTTGCAATTTGAATTCAAGTTTATTGTTTAGAGTTTTAATAAAAATATGAAACTTTTCCACTGTCATCATCCATTATTTAGGGCTTGACTCTAGTGAGATGGATAATAGGCTTTTAAAACTCCAAGAAGCGAAATGGAATGGGAATGGTACACCCAGAAAAGCCCAAAGTTGTGGGGAACGAGAACTCTCTAAAACTGAGAGCAACAACTAACCCTAATTAGATGTGCTTAGAAAAATCCTTTTTTATTTTCAGTTGTGCTTTTTTCTTTTTCCGGTAAGCTAAGTATATAATATGGTGGAAGAAGGGTTGAGGAGTTGCTTTTTTTGTTTTATTTGGAGACAGGATCTCACTCTGCCACTCAGGCTGGAGTGTAGTATGATGATCATAGCTCAGTGCAGCCTTGAATTCCTGGCCTCCAGGGATCCTCCCACTTCAGCCTCCCAAGTAGCAGGCATGAGCCACCATGCCCAGCTGATATTTTTAATTTTTATTAGAGATGAGTTATCACTGTATTGCCCAGGCTGATCTCCAGTTCCTGCCCTCAAGCGATCTCCCGCCTAGATCTCCTGAGTAGCTGGGATTACAGGTGTGAGTCACTGTACTTGACTATATAGTGTATCATTTTTTGTTGTTGTTGAGAGGGAGTCTCACTCTGTCGTCCTGGCTTAGAATACAGTGCCATAATCTCAGTTCACTGCAACCTCTGTCTCCCGGGTTCAAACAATTAACTTGCCTTAGCCTCCTAAGTAGCTGGGATTACAGGTACACACCACCATGCCTGGCTAATTTTTTTGTATTTTTAGCAGAGACAGGCTTTCGCCATGTTGGCCAGGCTGGTCTCAAACTCATGACCTCAGGTAATCCACCCGCCTTGGCCTCCCATAATGCTGGAATTACAGGTGTGAGCCACTGCACCTGGCCTTGTTATATCATTTTTTACATTTTCTCTGATTATAGAAATCACTAATTTATTCATTATTTCAGCCAATCCTATTTGGTATCTAACCATAAAGAAATTTTACAGTTTGATTTTGTAAGTAAGATTCTCTTGACACAGCATATTTTGTTTGTTGGGTTCTTTCATAAAGGGGAAAAAAGAGGCAGAGAAGAATATTTCCCTTCTATACATTTCTCAGGACCACATTGTTTAATATTGATCTCTTCTGACAAGCGAGATTGTTCCTCTAGACAAGCGAGTTCTAAGTTTCTACCTGGGTCATAATGAAGAAATTACTCACTACATCACTCTAGCAAACCTTTGTGGCCATTATGAGCACATCCTTTAAATGGAATTATTAAAAAATAAAAGGACCTCTAAATTTTATTACAGTCTCTTTTGAAATTTGATTTCTTGGGATAATGGTTTCTTGCTTAAAGCAACCAGCATAAATTTAAGAGATTTGGAACCATGTTTTCAATTAGATAGTACTATATAGCTAACTATATATAACACTGTATTTCATTTAGTTTTGCCTTTGCTTAGGATCAATTATTATTTAACTTGACAAGTTTATTTTCTGCCATTATACTGTGTTTTTAAAATAAACTGAACCAGTCCTACTGGGAACACATTTGTTTTTTGTTTTTTGTTTTTTTAGAGATGGCGTCTTACTGTGTTGCCCAGGCTGGAGTGCAGTGGTGCGATCTTGGCTCACTGCAACCTCCACCTCTTGGGTTCAAGAGATTCTCCTGACTCAGCTTTCCGAGAAGCTGGGATTACAGGCGTATGCCACCACGCCTGGCTAATTTTTTTGTATTTTTAATAGAGACAGGGTTTCACCGTGTTGATCGGGCTGGTCTTGAACTCCTACTTCTGACTTCGAGTGATCCTGCCACCTCAGCCTCCCAAAGTGCTGGGATTATATGCATGAACCACCATGCCTGTCCAGAACACACTGTTTTTAAAGTACAAGCTTTTTTCCTTTTAAGAAAAGTATAGCTCTTTTCTCCTTATACCAACTTAAGTCTTTATGAACTTATAAAAAATGTATTAAACAAGTTTATTTGAAATCTTAACACACATAAACCCTCTTCTAAGGAAATCTCTGTTTTATTTTATTTTATTTTTTTTAGAGACAGGGGTCTTGCTGTGTTGCCCAGGCTAGTCTTGAACTCTTAGCTTCAATTGAGTCCCCCCACCTCAGCCTCCCAAAGTGCTGGGATTGTACTAGGCATGAGCCACCACTGCCCAGCCAATCTTAAATCATAGTAGCACTTCTGGTGGCCCTCATGTCTTATGCTACATTCTGTTATATTTTGTGATATTTGTTGTAATCCTGGGACAAGTGGCATCATTGTTAGGATTAGCTCATTCCTGTGAAGCAAGAAAGAGACTAAGGGTTAAAGCCAACTTGAAGGAAACAAATCAGCAATAAAACATTTTATTTTAGTTAAATATTCGTTGTCTGCTTACTAGCACTGTGCCTGAGCCTAAAAATACAAAAATGAGAGGTGACCCTGCCATGAAAATGCTTACAAGTTAGTAAGGGATATGGGAAAATAAAAAGGAGGAGCACGTGATTGAGAATGGGAGTAGGGTTGCTAGACATAGCAAATAAAAATACAGGATGCCCAGTTATATTCAAATTTAAAATAAACTAGGACTACTTTGAGTGTAAGTATATCCCAAATATTGCCAATAAACAACAATAATTTTTCAGCATAAGTATATCCTAGGCAGTATTTTGCTGGGAAGCCCTAATGAAGAAGGTCTGAGCTGAATCTTGATGAATGAGCATTGCAGACAGAAGGAGGCATGTACAAAGCTACAGACAAAAGAAATAATGCCACATTCCAGGCATAGCATGGCTAGAGCAGAGAAGATGAAGGGCAGTTTGCAAAGGTGAAGGAAGCAGGATCAGACTCGTAACAGACCTTGTATGTCATGGTAGGGAGTGTGCCTTTTACTTTCAGAGCAATAAAGGCAGTAGAATATTTTAAGCAGGGAAGTGACTGATCAGATTTATGTTTTAGAAAAATGTTGCTTCTTGTAGTGAGAGGGTGGATTAGATAGGAGACAGCACAAGCAGAGGGATGTGTTTTATGGCAGTTTTAATAATCCAGGCACAAAGTGAGGGCTTAAACTGTGGCATTGACAGTGGGAATGGAAGGGATGAAACAGCTTTAAAGGATATGAAGGACATAATTTGATAGCCAGCAATTGGTGACCAGTTTAGTTTGGGGACATAAAGAAGAACAAGAAATTTAGAACAAGTCACGGCTTCCTCCCTCAGTGCCTGGGTGGCTGATTGCACCTTCCACTGACGCAGGCCATAAAGGAGGACAGCCCTTGGGACAGAGGAGGGCAGGGGGTGATGGGTTCCATCTTGGATAGGTTGAGTGAATGAATGGCTTTTGGGTTATCCAAATTGAAACAAGAGATGTCCAGGTAGTACTTGGATATTTAGTTCAGGAAAAATGCCTGGGCTGGGATAGAGCCAGGATTCCTCGGAGCTGTGGGAATGTCACTGATGATGGTATACAGAGAACACAAGGAAAATGGAACAAAGCCATGGAAAACACTAAAACTTAAGATGGTGAGAAAGGAAGATAACTCCATAAGGAACACTCATAAAGAGTTGCAAGACAGGCAGTTTTCTTGAGCTCAGGAGTTCAAGATCAGCCTGAGCAATATGGTGAAACCTTGTCTTTACAGAAACTACAAAAATTAACCGGGTGTGGTAGTGCATGCCTATAGTCCCAGCTACTTGGGAGGCTGAGATGCGAGGATCACCTGAGCCCAGGGAGGTCGAGGCTACAGTGAGGTGTGATAACGCCACTGCACTCCAGCCTGGGCAGCAGAGTGAGACCCTGTCTCAAAAAAGGAAAAAAATAAAAAGAGTTGCTAGAGAAGGAAGAGGAAAACATGAAGAGAGAAGCCATAGGAAAGAGTTTTAAAACTGTGTGGTCAACCAGAACAAATGCTGAAGGATGTTAAATAATATAAGGACTAAAATTTGCAAGTCAGAGTTCATTGTTAAAACCGTTAGGAGTATTGGCTGGGCGAGGCGGCTCACGCCTATAATCCCAGCACGTTGGGAGGCCGAGGTGGGTGGATCATTTGAGACCAAGAGTTTGAGGCCAGCCTGGGCAACACGATGAAAACCTGTCTCTACTAAAAATACAAAACTTAGCCAGGCCTGGTGGCTCTTGTCTGCAGTCACAGCTACCTACGAGTCTAAGGCACAAGAATTGCTAGAACCTGGGAGGCAAAGGTTGCAGTGAGCCAAGATTACATTGCACTCCAGCCTGGGTGACAGAGTGAGACCCTGTCTCAAAAAAAGAGAGAATAGAAAAACCACTAATATATGATTATCTAAATAGATGCATTTGACAAAATTCAGTCAATTCTTAGCAAACTAAGAATAGGAGGGAACTTTCTCGACCTGGTAAAAGACATCTATAAAAAACCTACAGCCAACATCAGATGTAATGGTGAAAGTCTGAATATATAATCTCTGAGATTAGGATCGGGCAAGGATATACATTCTCATTTCTATTCCACATATTACTGAATATCCTAGTCACTGTAATAAGAAAAAAAAAAGACATAGAGATTGGGAAGGAGGGAGGGAAAGAAAGGTCGGAGGGAGGGAAGGAACAGAATCCACTGATGTTTGATATAAGTGAGGATTAACTACCCCCACACAATCTTATTACTAGGTTGTAATGAAAGCAATTTCTGCTAGACATGTAGACATTTATTCAGTCATAAAACATTTTATTTGCAATAAATAAATTTATTTTCAAGCAGTCATGAAACATTTCATATAATCTGCCTGTAAACTCACTAAAGTTAAAGTTCCAACTCTTGGCTCACTACAATCTCCTTCTCCTGGGTTTAAGCAATTCTTCTGCCTCAGCCTCCCGAGTAGCTGGTGTAAGGCCAGTTGCCTCACCGGGAGCTCAGAAGCACACCCCTCCCCTTCTTTTTCAAAAGCCCAGACAAGCCCAGACGAGCTCGGGCAAGCTCAGACATGCTCAGGCTTGTTCCCTTCTCCCATGCTCGCACAGCCTGACCTTCCCTTAAAGAGCCCAGTATGCAAACAAGGTGCTGTAACCATAGCTTCTTGTTAACCAATAGCGGTCAAGTCTTAACAACCAATAGCAGCCGAGTCTTAACAACCAATAGCAGCCGAGTCTTAACAACCAACAACAAGCCAAGTCCTAGGTCAAGGCTTATAACTTACCCAATAGCAGTCCTGCTCTCCCACAACCAATCGAGCTGTTTTACTCCCTATAAAACCCCACGTCTGAAAGGAGTCTGTGCGACTTCTCTGGCCCCTCCTGTTGGACTGCAGAACCTCGTCTGGGAGCCTGAATAAAACCCTTTGTATCGGATCTTCTTGTGCTGGCCTCAGTTTCTTCTCTTTAAGCTCAGCGAGAACAGACCTTACAGCTGGGACTACAGGCACATGCCACCACACCTGGCTTTTTTTTTTTTTTTTTTTTTTTTGGTACAAATGGGGTTTCACTATGTTGGCCACGCTGGTCTCGAACTCCTGACTTCAGGTGATCCACCCACCTCGGCCTCCCAAAGTGCTGGGATTACAGGCATGAGCCACTGCGCCTGGTCCCTAACTCTGCTTTTTTTATTTTTATTTTTTGTCTTTTTCTTTTTTGCCTTTTTGTGGAGAATGGGATCTCGCTATATTGCCCAGGCAGGTCTCAAACTCCTGGGCTCAAGCTATCCTCCTGCCTCTGCCTCCCTAAGAGCTGGGATTACAGGCGTGAGCCACAGTACCCAGCCAACTCCGCCTTTTTAAGTGCTCTGTCAACTTGCATTAAAGATTTAGCAAAGGCAAAAGCAGTGATAATTCAGAGACAGCCTTCTATTTCCTTATAATTAGCATCAGGCCACTAGAAATTCTGAACCTGCAATTCTCAATATGTGATCTCTTAGGCCAGCGTGGGCACTTAAAATTAATGCCTATTTTCAGCCTAATCCAAGACCTACTGAAACGAGTCGTCTCAGAAACTCTGAGACGAGTCCAGCAAACTGTTTTAATCAGCTCCCCCGTGCGATCTGAAGCTTTCTAAAGTTTGAGAACCTCTAACTGTAAAACTGTTAGCTGCAGGCACCTCCCTAAATGTAAAGAGTATAGCCTCCGCCGAGCGCAGTAGCTCACACCTGTAATCCCAGCACTTTGGGAGGCTGAGGCCAGTGGATTATGAGGTCAGGAGTTCAAGACCAGCCTGGCCAACATAGTGAAACCTCATCTTTACTAAAAATGCAAAAGTTAGCCAGGCATGGTGGCGTGTCCCTGTAGTCCCAGCTACTTGGGAGGCTGAGACAGGAGAATTGCTTGAACCCAGGAGGTGGAAGTTGCAGTGAGCCAAGGTTGCACCACTGCACTCCAGCTTAGGCAACAGAGTAAGAATTCGTCTGGGGAAAAACAGAAAAAGATTATAGCCTCAACTGGTTCTTAAACCCTCTTCCTGAAAAGGTATGGAATATCTCATACTTTAGCCAATCCACACATCTTAGATACCTTTAATTTTACCAATCATTATCCATTTGTAACATTTTTCTATCCATTTATCATGCCATTCAACAAACCACAGGCCCAGTGCAGTGGCTCCTGCCTGTAATCCCAGCACTTTGGGAGGCCAAGGCAGGCGAGTTGCCTGAGGCCAGGAGCTCGAGACAAGCCTTGGCAACCAATTGAGACACCATATCTGCTACAAATAAAATTAGCCTGGCGTGGTGGCATGCCCCTATAGTCCTAGCTACTTAGGAAGCTGAGGTAGGAGGATTGCTTGATCCCAAGAGGTCAAGGCTGCAGTGAGCTGTGATCATGCCACTGCACTTCCAGCCTGGACGACAGAGCAAGACCCTGTCTCAGAGGAAAACCACACATTTTACCAATAAAAGCCTGATTTTCTAATTACTAAAAATCTCAGAAATTGACCAATCTGATCAAAGTAAGGAGATAAGGAATATAGAAGTCCCTAGAGTAGCTGCCTCAAGCATTGGCTTCCTGATTCCAGCTCTAGCCAAGCATCTGTGTATTCCTGATGTGGATATGAGAGGCATCTGGAGTATAACTTACACACATATATTAAACTGTGTGTGCTGAGGAATTTTAAAATGAATTGCAGACTCTATTATAACCGAAGGAAGGAAAGAGTGGAGAGGATGTGTGTGTTGAGGGGAGGGGAGAGAGAGATTTGAGCACTTTTAATGACTGAGAGAGAGAAAGGGAGGAGGATGTTGAATGAAGTGAAAGTCTAGAAAATGGTGAAGATTTAATATCGTTGATATAGGGAACGGGAGAGGGTGTTGACTAGAGATATGGAAGATTTTCAGGCGTTGTTAAGAACCCAACTCTGCTATTTTTTCCCTTAGGAAAAATTGATGAGTTTGTCTGAAATACATTTTTAGAACACAAATTTTAGGAAATGACTTAAAACCTAGTAGTAGATGAACATCTGTTCATCGTTATCGCCCCCTTGTGGTACAGTTTCCATAGTTCATGAAATTAATCATTCAGCTCGGATGGGCTTTGTCAAATAAGACTAAAGAGTGCCATCTCCTGGTGTCATGAGGTATGTGCAAACAAGAGAGGCATTTGGGAGAATCACCGGACTAAAGAAAAATCTTAGGCAGGAAAAACCTTCGATGTTTTCTGCTGATTATCCTATGGTAAAGTGGAACGTTCTCTATAATTTCTGTGTCTTTTTATTTACAAGATCATTTTACTCACAGTAATTACAGTTTGTGTAAGGCTGTGCCCGAAAACAAAACAGAACGTGGTCAACCATCCTTTCTACACAAGCATGTGGGAAATTTGCTTTTGGTTTCTGATGGAAGCCACAGGCTGAAGAGCCTGCTTATTGTAACTGTCTCTCTGATGCAGGGTTGGCTTGAGGCTTATGCTCAGAAGTAGAATTTCAGTCTTTTAGCTGAATGCCAGACTAGTCTTTACTGCTTCCCCATAAGTTTACTAATGAGATACCTGGTTTGAGCTTTTTAAAAAAATTTAATTAGATATTATAGAAAAGTATGCATTTTAATCCTCAGTGAGATTCTAAAGCCAGAACCACTATTTATGTTGGTTTTTAAATAAATATTTACTGAACACTTAAATACCAAACTGTGCTGTATGCTAGAGGGGAGAGGAGGTTCGAAGATGCATGTAACCAAGTCTCTGCCTTCAAATCACCCAGCTTTCCACAGGGAAAATAACATGGACACAAATAATGTTAGATTTGAAAATATACAGAGAGAAGGGAGGAAGAAAGTAGGCTCAGGGAAGAAATATACACTCTAAGGTGATTTATTGAAAGATCGTTGTTGTGGAAAGAGTCATGTTTAAATCCTGACATTAAACAGAGTTAAGATAAAGTGTTTCTTAAGATTCAGAAGCCCAAGATCAGGACAGTGGAAGGGTATCACTCTTTAAGTCCAATCCCATGGATCGTTCACAATAGAATGTCCTACTTCTGGATAAAAACCTGGCATACACTTCATTCATTCATCCAGTTGGCAAGTGCTTTTTTATATGTATTTGATTATGTGCCAGGCATTGTACAAAGTCCTCAGGAAAGAAGGATGAAAGTCCTTGCCCCGTTGTGAGTTGCCTGTGTGGAGGGAATGACCAGAGAACCTTTAGTGGGTGCACTCAGGAGGGGCATCTGACCCAGCCGGTACTAAACCTGCTCTGCCTGGCCCTCTCCAACATAAATATTCCTGGTTCTGTTACCTTTGTGGTTAAAACAAACAGGCTCGTGAGACAGACAGACTGGGCTCAGGTTCCAACTCTGCCATTAACCTGCTCTCTGTAAATTTCTTACCCTCTTTTTAACCTCCCTTGCCTCGGTTTCTTTATCAATAAAATGGAGATAATGGTAATACTTATTCCATAGGGAGATTGTGAGAATTGAAGATACATATACGTGCAAATCTCCTAGAACAGAATTGGCATATAAAAAACAATATGACAGCCTGGTGCGGTGTTTCATGCCTGTAATCCCAGCACTTTGGGAGGCCAAGACTGGCAGATTGCCTGAGGTCAGGAGTTCCAGACCAGCCTGGCTAACGTGGTGAAACCCTATCTCTACTAATAATACAAAAATTAGTCAGGTGTGGTGGTGGGCACCTGTAATCTCAGCTACTTGGGAGACTGAGACAGGAGAATCACTTGAACCCGGGAGGTGGAGGTTGCAGTGAGATGAGATTATGCCATTGCACTCCAGCTTGGGCAACAAGAGTGAAACTCCATCTCAAAAACAAAAGTATGACAAACGCTGTGTAACTACCACCTTCTTAACAAATCTTAACCATTTGCCTTATTTGCTTCATTTTTAAAAAGAAGGAAGACATAGCCAGGCGTGGTTGTGGGCACCTGCACTCCCAGCTACTCGGGAGGCTGAGGCAGAGGTTGCAGTGAGCTGAGATCATGACACTGCGCTCCAGCCAGGGCAACAGAGTGAGACCGTCTCCAAAAAGAAGTAAAACATTACAGATGTAGTTGAAACTCTCTTATCCTGCCTGATATTCTCCTTCCTCCCTCTTCAGAGGAAGCACCATCTTGAATTTGGTATGAGTTTTCACTACGTGTGGCAGGGGTACATAGACACTGTGTTTATGTTTACATGCATCTAAACTTTAATAAATGCTGCTAAACTGCCCATGTCATTCTGAATTTTTTTCCATTTAACATTATGTTGATATGTGTGGGCCTAATCCTTTCATTTTAATGACTGCATAGTATTTCATACTGTGAATATAGCGCAGTTTATTCAGCCATGCTCCTGTTGATGGGCATTAACTTCTTACCCATTTTCCACTCTCACAAACTGCATCTGGATGGCGGATCTCCCAGGCCTGCGTCTGGATGGCGGGTCTCCCGGGCCCACGTCTGGATGGCATGCTGCAGGTCTCCCAAGAGTGTACCCTGGCCTGCGTTCTTTTTTATTTTTTTCCTTAAAACTAATCTCTCATAGAGTTATTGGCCTGCTTTCTTTGGAGGACAAGATTTTTTGGTTATTAATTCATTTTTTTAAATGTGTATTAATCTTTTTTTTTTTTTGAGATGGACTTTTGCTTTTGTTACCCAGGCTGGAGTGCAATGGCACAATCTTGGCTCACCGCAACCTCCGCCTCCTGGGTTCAAGCGATTCTCCTGCCTCAGCCACCCAAGTAGCTGGGATTACAGGCACATGCCACCATGCCCAGCTAATTTTTTATATTTTTAGTAGAGACAGGGTTTCACCATGTTGGCCAGGATGGTCTCGATCTCTTGACCTCGTGATCCACCCGCCTTGGCCTCCCAAAGTGCTGGGATTACAGGCGTGAGCCACTGCGCCTGGCCCAATGTGTATTAATCTTATTCAGCTTTTCTATTTCTTCCCGCCTGACTTTCTATTATGTATATTTTTCTAGAAAAATTGTTTCTTTCAACTGTATTACCATAAATTGTTTCTAATTTTCACCATCACTACTCTTTTCTTTGCTAATAATGTTTATTTGTTTCTCCTCTTTTTCTCATAATCAGTCTTGCTAAAGGTGTATTTTTTCTGTTAAAGTTTCTAAAGAACTATGCTTTTATTTATATTAATTTATTTTGAGACGGGGTTTTACTCTGTTACTCAGGCTGGAGTGCAGTGACACAATCACATTTCACTGCAGCCTTTACCTCCTGGGTTCAAACTGTCCTCCCACCTCAGCCTCCCGAGTAGCTGGGACTACAGGTGTGTGCCTACAGCTGGCTAATTTTTGTATTTTTTGTAGAGACAAGGTTTTGCCATGTTTCCCAGTCTGGTCTCGAACTCCTGGACTCAAGTGATTCACCCTCCTCAGCCTCCCGAAGTGCTGGGATTATAGGCATGAGCTACCATACCTGGCCTGATTTTTTTTTCCATTTATTTCTTCATTTATTATTTCTTCTACTTCTTTAGGGAGTTTACTGTATTTTCATTATTATTCTGTTTTCTTTTTTTTTCTTAGAGACAGTCTTACTGTGTTGCCCAGGCTGGAGTACAGTGGCATGATCATGGCAGCGTCAACTTCACGGGTTCAAGGGATCCCCTTGCCTCAGCCTCTGGAGTCGTGCCAGCTACGTAGGCCTAGGCGAGAGGATCACTGAAGCCTGGGAGGTTGAGGCTCTGGTGAGCCATGATCACACTATTGCACACCAGTCTGGGCAACAGAGTGAGACTCTGTCTTTAAAAAAAAAAAGAAAGAAAAGAAAACACACAGTTTATATTAATTGTTTCCTGCACTGTTTTCATTCCAGTCCATTTTTTTGAGACAAAGTCTCACTCTGTTGCCTAGGCTGGAGTGCAGTGATGCAATCTTGGCTCACCACAACTTGCACCTCCTGGGTTCAAGTGATTCTCATGCCCCAGCCTCCTGAGTAGCTGGGATTACAGGTTTGCACCACCATGCCTGGCTAATTTTTGTATTTTTAGTAGTGACGGGGTTTCACTATGTTGGCCAGACTGGTCTCGAACTCCTGACCTTGTGATCTGCCTGCCTTGGCCTCCCAAAGTGCTGGGATAACAGGCGTGAGCCACCATGCCCAGCCCATTCCAGTCCATTTCAACTAGCTTTCATGTTCCATTTATCCATTCATCGCTTTGTTGGCTGAAATTCATTCTCTAGTCATTTCTTCCAGAAATGCTTGTGGAAATTGTATTTTCTGAATCTTATGTGTTCAAAAACATTTGGTGCCTACTAAAATAAAGTTCAGCTATGTGAAATAATAATAGCTGTGATTGGCACTCATTAAAGTCACAGGTGATCTATACTTACACTATTTAATCCTCACAATGACACCGTAAATTAAGGTCTATTCACATCCCCTTCACGGATGGGACTGTTAGGACACAGGCGAGTCTCAGTTCCTTTCCCAAAGCCTTTGCTGGTACCACTGTTGTCTACTATTGAATGTGGCTATGGAGAAACTGAGGCCAATCTGATCTATTTCCCCTTAAAGGTGCCTTGATCTTTTTACCTGTATGCTCAAAGGATAACTTATTTTTGAAGTTCAGTGAACCTCAGTGGGATATGTCACAGGGGTCATTCGTGTCAGTTTTTCTTGGGACGTTCATTGTATGTCCCTTTAATCTGTAGATTAAAGTGTTCTTTCATTTACGTGAAGTTCTCTTGAATTCTACTTTGAATATTTTCTCCTTCATATGAACATGGTGGATATACTTTGTCTTCTATATCTATAAATTTATCTTAAATTAATTCTAGTTGTTTTTGAATTTGTTTCATTTTGCTTGCTTTTCTCAATTTTGTCCTCCTACATTTTTTTTTTTTTTTTTTTTTTTTTTTGAGACAGGGTCTCACTCTGTCACCCAGGCTGGAGTGCAGTGGTGGAATCTTGGCTCACTGCAGCCTCTGCCTCCCAGGCTCAAGCGATCCGCCTACTTCAGCCTCATGAGTAGCTAGCGCTACATATGTGTGCCACCACGCACGGCTAATTCTTTTGTATTATTTGTAGAGACAAGGTCTTGCTATGTTGCCCAGGCTGCTCTCAGACTCCTAAGCTCAAGCGATCTGCCTGTCCAGCCTCCCAAAGTGATGTTATAACAGGGATGGGCCTTGCCTAGTCCTCCGAAATCTTACTGTGTTTTATCCCTGTCTTTCCCTCATTTATAATGTGGCTTTTATTTCTCGGATGTTTTCTTTTCCTTCCTGTCTGAATTCTGTTAGCTTATTTTAAACTTCCTTCTATTGCCTCATCATTTCTTCTGCTTTGAAGTCTTATTTTAAACTGATTCAGTAAGTCCTTTAAATTCATAGCAATATGTTTAGACTGATTCACAGCAACATTCTTCTGGAATTTTTTTTTTTTGAGAGGGAGTTTTGCTCTTGTTGCTCAGGCTGGAGTGCAACAGCATGATCTCTGCTCACCACAACCTCTGCCTCCTGGGTTCAAGTGATTCTCCTGCCTCAGCCTCCTGAGTAGCTGGGATTACAGGTGTGCACCACCATGCCCAGCTAATTTTGTATTTTTAATAGCCAGGTGCCACCACACCTAATTTTGTATTTTTAATAGAGTTGAGGTTTCACCATGTTGGCCAGGATGGTCTTGATTTCACCACCTCTGGTGATCCGCCCGCCTTGGCCTCCCAAACTGCTAGATTACAGGTGTGAGCCACTGCACCCAGCCTAGAAATTTTTTTTATCTGACATCTGCTTTTTCTATTTCATTCTTCCTAATTCTTACAGATTTGCTATATTTCTGAGGATTTGATCATTCAGCCCCACCTTATCTCACTATTTCATGATGCCAAATAGTGTCCTGGAAAGTTCCCACAGCCGGTGCCCCTTAGACCTTTGTTGCAATCAGGGTAATGGTTCTGCTCCACAGATGTACCATCTACTTGATGCTCTGCCAACTTCGTCTGAGAGTGGGGACCATGTCGGGTGTTTAATCTCGGCATACTTCTAGGCTCTGGTGTAATCTTCACTGAATTTAGCAGGTCATCCTCATTTATCGTGCCTAGGGTTTCACTGGTACTTTATTTTTTTCAGAGAGTGGGTGGGGTTTTTTTCCCTTTCTTTTTTTTTTTTCTTTTTTTTGGTGATCTCAAGGATGACAAAGAGATCACACAAATCTCTTTGTCAGTTACCTTTATGACAGAGGTGAAGTAACTTTTTTGTTGTTGTTGTTTTTAACACGGGGTTTCACCATGTTGGTCAGGCTGGTCTTGAACTCCCGACCTCAGGTGATCCGCCTGCCTTGGCCTCCAAAGTGCTTGGATCACAGGCGTGAGCCACCACGCCCAGCCTTTTTTTTTTTTTTTTTTTTTTTTTTTTTTCCCTGAGACTGGGTCTCTCTCACTTTCCAAAGTAAAGTTTCTGTAACACAAAGAAAAGCCTCAGTTCTTTTTGTCCAGACTGGAGTGCAGTGGCGTGATCTTGGCTAACCACAACCTCTGCCTCCCAGGCTCAAGTGATTCTTCTGCCTCAGCCTCCTGAGTAGCTGGGATTACAGGCACCTACCATTATTGCCTGGCAAATTTTTGTACTTTTAGTAGACGGGGTTTCACCATGTTGGCCAGGCTGGTCTCAAACTTCTGACCTCTAATGATCCACCTGCCTCAGCCTCCCAAAGTGCCGGGATTACAAGCGTGAGCCACCGCACCTGGCCTAAAACCAGAACCAGTTTTAAAAATAGAGTGCCTTGGCCGGGCACGGTGGCTCACGCCTGTAATCCTAGCACTTTGGGAGGCCGAGGTGAGTGGATCACCTGAGGTCAGGCGTTCAAGACTAGTCTGGCCATCATGGTGAAACCCCATCTTTAAAAAAAAAAAAAATAGAGTGCCTCAATTAGCCGGGCGTGGTGGCAGATGCCTGTAGTCCCAGCTGCTCGGGAAGCTGAGGCAGGAGAATCACTTGAACCCAGGAGCCAGAGGCTGCAGTGAGCTGAGATCGTGCCACTGCACTCCAGCCTGGGCAACAGAGTGAGACTCCGTCTCAAATAATAATAATAAATATAATAATAATAATAGAGTGCCTCTGTTCTTGGAAGGAGTAGATAACACACCACCTCAGACCATGTCAAGTGGGAAAAATAGTTTCAAAATTCTATGCGCACCCCAACAGCAACAAGCTTTCTCATCACCATATAGGTTTAATTAGCAGAGCTTAGATGAAATCCAGGTCTAAGTCCAAAGCCTCAGTTCTTTTTGTCATAGAACTTCCTCATAAAGGATATAGATATCTCTTTATGTTTCTTCTTATATTTTTCTGTTAACTTACTTTTTTATTTCCTGGTCTTTAGTGTGACAAGTACAAGACTGGAGTTATTGATGGGCCTGCGTGTAACAGCCTTTGTGTCACAGAAACTCTTTACTTTGGAAAATGCTTATCCACCAAGCCCAACAATCAGGTATGGACATTATGAATTAACATTCCAGAATTAGAGTGTACTGTAATTTTACCAGAAATTAAAGGCATTATTAAAATAATTCTTGAACTAAAGCTTTGAGACATTATATGTATTTCAATTTTATATGCTTTGATTCATTAATTCAACAAATATTTATTTTATTTTATATTTTTAAAACAGGATCTGTTGTCTAGGCTAGAGTATAGTGGTGAGATCTCAGCTCACTGCATTGATAGAGAATGCAGTGTCAGGAATGGTGAGAAGTGCTTTAGAGGATGTGATCAGAGAAGACGTTTCTGAGATAATATTTGTGCTCATACCTTAATAGAGAATTCATAGGCATGGGTAAAGGACAGGATGAACTAAATCACAAAAGAAGAACTGTAAACAGCTGATGAACATAAAGAAAAAAAGTTCCACCTTACTTTTCATCAGAGAAATAAGAATAAAACAGTAGGATATCTAATTGGGGTAAAAGAAAATACAGCAATCATCCTGAGCAGCGGAAAATTGCATTTTAATGTTCATCTTTTGATTCCTAAATTTTCCTATATAAATATGCATTACTCTTATAGAAATTTAAAATAATTTTTAGGTTGACAATACTAATCACGTTGAAGACAATTTCTAAACAAAGTCCAACACCAGCGTGTCTGCTGCAGTTCAGCCAGTGTCTGAGGCACTGAGGGAGACAGATAAAGCCTCTGGCCTTGTGTTCTAATGTGAGCTGAGACAGACAGTCATGAGCTGATAAATAAATATGATCATTTTAGACAGTGCAAATGGCTACGAGGATAATGAAACAGGATAACAGGTTAGGGGTGACCTGGGGGTGGAAGAGCATCTATTCTAGACAGTGGGTCAGAGAAGGCTTTCTAAATGGAACGTCTGATATGAGACTTGAATGATGTAAAGGAGCCAACCACGTGAAAAGATCTGGGAGAGTACATTCCAGGCAGAGCCAGCAGCAAGTGAAGCAGTTCAGGAAGCAGAAACAAACATGATGGCTTCAACCTATCACAGAAAGACCAATGTAGCTGGGACTTAGAGAAACAGGGAGTATGTGGTACAGGATCAGGTTGGGGACATAGGTGAGGCCAGCTCAAATGGAGCCCAACAGGTCGCAGAAAGGACTTTGGACTTTAATTGAAATGGGAATTTATTGGAGGGTTTGGAACAAGGCAGTGAAATAATGTTTTGTTTGGATTAATATTATAAATTAATATAATCTGACTTATTTTTATATCTAGAAGAAGGGCAACCTATCCTAGTGGTAAAAACCTCAGCTCTTTTCAGTGTGTTACTTCACCCGTCTCTGCTTCAGTTTCCCCATCAGTGAAATAAGTATAATGATAGTACCTACCGCCTAAGGTTGGCACAAGGATTAAAATAATAACATAAATCAGTAAAAGCTGGGTGTGGTGGCTCATGCCTATAATCCCAGCAATTTGGGAGACTGAGGCAGGCGGGTCACTTGAGGCTAGCAGTTCAGGACTAGCCTGGGACAATACAGCAAGACCTCATCTCTACACAGTATTTTGCTTAATTAGCCAGGTATGGTGGTACACACCTATAGTCCCAACTACTTGGGATGCTGAGGCAAGAAGATCCCTTGATCTCAGGAGGTCAAAGCTGCAATGAGCTATGATTGTGCCACTGAACTCCAGCCTGGGTGACAGAACAAGACCCTGTCTCCAAAAACAATCAGTAGACCATAGTTAACGCTATGTAATATTAGTTTGATAAATAACTAGTTACTTAGGTAGTAGTTAATTCTGGGGAAGTGGGATTATGAAAGTAGAATGTGTGGAAACTTTGCTTTTGCCTTCCATCCTTCTCACTGGACGTTTTGAAAAATATATTGAGGCATGCATTACTTTTATAATTTAAAACAGTTTAAGGAAAAAATCTTGAGTATGATTTCAAGTTTTCAGTTCAAAAATAAAGTCACACCTCAACTTCAATGTTTGAAGCTTATTTTGTTTTGTTTTGTTTAGAGGAGGAGGACCCTAAAAATATAGTGGTATGTTTTTTAGAGTTTTCTACTCAGTATAATACATAACTTGCCATTCTTTTTTTACAGATGTATTTAGGGATTTGGGATAATCTGCCAGGTGTTGTGAAATGTCAAATGGAACAAGCGCTTCATCTTGATTTTGGAACTGAATTGGAACCAAGAAAAGAAATAGTGCTATTTGATAAGCCAACTAGAGGAACTACTGTACAGAAATTCAAAGAAATGGTCTATAGTCTCTTTAAGGTAAGTATATCCATTCACATGTTGCTAGTGTGAAGTGGGACTCTTCAGACGAATTGGCAGGACCTCATCCTGTAAGTGTTGGTATTCTTTGACCTCTGTCAAGTACTCCATCCTGAGGAAATAATTAAAAGAGGCCGGGCGCAGTGGCTCACACCTGTTATCCCAGCATCTTGGGAGAACAAGGCAGGAGGATCGCTTGAGCCCAGGAGTTCAAGACCAGCCTGGGCAACATAGTAAGACCTCAGCTACTAAAAAAAAAGAAAGCCAGGAGTATGGCATGTGCCTGTAGTCCTAACTACTTAGACTGAGGTGCGAGGATTGCTTGAGCCTGGGAGGTTGAGGTTACAGTGAGCCACGATCTCACCACTGCACTCCAGCCTGGGCGACAAAGCGAGACCCTATTTTCGAAAGAAAAATCTGTGTTGGAGAATGTTTACTTTAACATTATTTATGATAGCGAAAAATGTCCAGATATGAGGAGAGAGTTCATTAATTAGTTCGAGTGCTGTGCAGTTTGACATGAAAACTAATACAAAAAAGGTGAAATGAAATTAATATACTCTTAGAAGTGTGGTTATTAGAGGCTGAGAAGGGTACGGAGGAGAGGAGGGTAAGGAGAGGTTGGATAACAGATACAAAATTACAGCTAGATAGGCTAATAAGTTCTAGTGTTCTATAGCACTAGAGGGTAAAAGGATTAACAATTTTTGTGTATTTTCAGAAAACTAGAAGACAGGATTGAATGTTCACAATACAATGATAAATGTTTGTATAATATGCTAATTACCTTGATTTAATAAACATGTTGTATGTGTGTATTGTAATATCACTCTGTATCTCATGCAATGTGCCCCCATTCACAATACAGACGAGGCACAGGGCCTGGGCTGAGGTGTACCTGGGGGTTTACCCCGCCTCCTCATTCTAAACAGTCAGTGTAAGAACACAGCTTGGGGTAAGCACCAGGAGGCCTGGGGATTTGTTTTTAATCTTTCTTTTCTTTTATTTTTATTAGAGACAGGTTTCACCATGTTGCCCAGGCTGGTCCAGACCTTCTGAGCTCAAGTGATCTGCCCACCTTGGCCTCCCAAAGTACTGGAATTATAGGTGTGAGCCACCACGCCTGGCAGTATCCCATAAATTTGTACAATTATTACATGTCAACTAAAAATAATTACATGTCAACTAAAAAAGCATAGCAGTTCCTCCCATGCCAAAAAAAAAAAAAAGTACTCTGAATTATTTTTTTTAGTTTAAACAAATACACATATAAAGATTAAATAGAAATAAGTTTTGCGAAAAAATTATTTTCATTGCTCTTATTTTCACTCAAATTTTTTTTTGGCCATTTTCCATGTATTTCAGACTTTTATCCCAGAGAAACAGGGAAATACTTTTTAACCTCCATTACTGTAATACTACTACTTGAACAAAATAATTATTAATGTGACAAATACAGAATAGGAGAAAATACTTAGGCCAAGCATGGTGGCTCATGCTTGTAATCCTGAGCCACTTTGGGAGGCTGAGGTGGGAGGGTCACCTGAGCCCAGGAGTTTGAGACTAGCCTGGGCAACACAGTGAGACCCTTGTCTCTAAAAAAAAAAAAAAAAAAAGAGAGAGAAAATAATTTTTAGTGGACTCTTATTCTAACTTTGATATAAGTACATTACAGTACAATTTTGCCAAGTCCACTTACAAAGGGGTGGTTTGCTAATGTATGAATGAGGAATAATTACTTTGTTGGTTAACTATCTAAAGGGTCAGAAGGGGATGGGGTGTTAGAACGGCCATTTCCTAATAGACAAGTGTATTAAAGTGGGTGTTACTACAATTACATAAAGCATGGTTCTAGTCACTTAGGAAGCTTCACAAATATTTGGAGATGTAATACATAAGTTCCTTCATGAGGATTCAGGAGCAAGATGATTTCTAGCATGGTAATAGTGCCCATAAAGGAACTTAGTATGTTGCATGGGAGATATTTTTCATTTCTTCTGTATAATTAGCCAAATTCTTGACAGGCAAAATTGGGTGACCAAGGAAACCTCTCTGAACTGGTTAATCTCATCTTGACGGTGGCTGACGGAGACAAAGATGGCCAGGTTTCCTTGGGAGAAGCAAAGTCAGCATGGGCACTTCTTCAACTAAATGAATTTCTTCTCATGGTGATACTTCAAGATAAAGAACACACCCCCAAATTAATGGGATTCTGTGGTGACCTCTATGTGATGGAAAGTGTTGAATATACCTCTCTTTATGGAATAAGCCTCCCTTGGGTCATTGAACTTTTTATTCCATCTGGGTTCAGAAGAAGCATGGATCAGCTGTTCACACCATCATGGCCTAGAAAGGCAAAAATAGCCATAGGACTTCTGGAATTTGTGGAAGATGTTTTTCATGGCCCCTACGGAAATTTCCTCATGTGCGATACCAGTGCCAAAAACCTAGGATATAATGATAAGTATGATTTGAAAATGGTCGATATGAGAAAAATTGTGCCAGAGACAAACCTGAAAGAACTTATTAAGGATCGTCACTGTGAGTCTGATCTGGACTGTGTCTATGGCACGGATTGTAGAACTAGCTGTGATCAGAGTACAATGAAGTGTACTTCAGAAGTGATACAACCAAATTTGGCAAAAGCCTGTCAGTTACTCAAAGACTACCTACTGCGTGGTGCTCCAAGTGAAATTCGTGAAGAATTAGAAAAGCAGCTTTATTCTTGTATTGCTCTGAAAGTCACAGCAAATCAAATGGAAATGGAACATTCTTTGATACTAAATAACTTAAAAACATTACTGTGGAAGAAAATTTCCTACACTAATGATTCTTAGTTCATTTGGACATGGTTACCATTCTAAGAAACCTGCAAATTTTAAGGAACAATTTTGAGCATTAAAAAAAAAATGGCTTGATTCGGATTCCTGCCAGTTACACAAAACTCCTGCCCTGTCAGGCCTGAGAAGCCATCAGTGTGATTACTGAAGTGATGGCAGGAGATGTAAGATCAACAGGTCCCCAAGATGTCATTCCTGCCCTTTTAGAAGCCCCGTTACATCTCCTAAGTACATTCATCGTGTAACTATTTTGACTGACTTTAAAAACCAATGCTGTGAAAAGCCTCATTCCATAAACATTAATAGTGACTGATTGATATGTAGATTTACCGTAGCCAAAATACCAGTGCTGGAAACATTGTTTGCATTGAAGCTGCTGTTCAAGAAAATTTATACATTTACTAACATCTTAGCATGGTAAAGTTTGCACATTAACAGAAATTAAGACTGCAAAGCAGGTTAAACTTGTTCCTTTATAAACAGATGTTGGGTTAATAGCATGGTTTATTGTATTATAGACTTACAATTTTTAACCTCATTCAGACATCAGCTGTTAGGTGTAGCTTCACAGTGTTTCAAGTGGCTTACTTCAAATCTTATACTTGACAATATGCCAATTTTAGTGACTGAAAATGGATGAACTTTCCTAAAGATTCAAAGGGCCCATCTTAGTATCAAACAGCTGAGCCCTTGAAAACTGACATCTTAAGGCCCAAAATCCACATATCCCGATTATGAGCTATGTCAAAGTGGGACTATAAGTGCAAGACTAAAACTTTCCATTTTCTTTTTTCCTTTTTATTTTTTTTAAAAGATGGGGTTTCACCATGATGGCCAGGCTAGTCTTGAACTTCTGACCTCAAGGTGATCCACCCACCCCAGCCTCCCAAAGTGCTAGGATTACAGGCGTGAGCCACCGCGCCCGGCCCTCCATTTTCAAGTAATAGTATATCATGTGGGCCAAAGGGCTATTTCTTAAAGAGGCATGTAAATTTATTCATCCGACCTTTTTCTCCCCATGTAAACTTGATATACAAGGTTTAATATTTGCTCCTCTTCCATGTTATTTTCACATGTATACTCAGATTTGGCATGTACCTTTCAACATCTCCACAAAATTAATATCATCTTTTGGAGAAAAGATCCAGTATTTTCTGCTCAAAGGTTTCACCTAGGTCAAGTGGATGTGTTAAAAATCTATGTGACCTTCACTGGACAGCTTTCTCTCAAAACGTTCCTTCAAAGCCATGGATTAGCACCCGTTTTGTTTGCTTTAAGGTACTTTTTCTTCCCATTAATCATCTGGTTATAATAAATGGATGGAAGAAATATTTCCTATTGATGGCTGGTCTGTTGCTTGCCAGATTTTTAGGAAGAGCTGTACATCATACAACATTAGTGATAATGACTCCCTGGCAGGTAAAATAGAAGCCCAAGAATATAAATGGGAAACTTTGTTGGAAACAACTTTTTCTAAAAGAGTTACACTTGTTTTCTTGGAGAAGAAAACCTGTCAACTCCTTTGCTTTTACAAAATACTTCAGGGTATTTCCTATAAGGTTCATGAGAATAAGAGCTTAACACAGATATAACTGCTGTCCATAAGTTTATTGTCTTTATCTGAAAAATCCTTATAGAAAATTGTTTGGTTTAGCTCTCAGCAGCCCGCTCCTGAGCTCTGAGGAAGCTTGCCTTCTTTTGAGCTACCCGATCTTTCTTCTGAGCAAGGGACATTTTGGGGCGGTTCCACCTACAAAAGATAGGAATATATGTATGTTTAAACCATAACTGAAGAGAATAGAGAATATTTCAATTAAAAATTTAATTTTAATAAAATTAATGTTAATAAAATTTTAATAGAGAATAGATTTTGCAATCAGACAGAGGTTAAATAATCCAAGTTCAAATACATTTACTCATGTATGATCTTAAGCTAACTTTCCCAAACCCCAACTTCTGTCATGTACTCCTAGTATAGGGCCGAAAGTCAAATAGAAGACATGTCAGATCCAGCAACCCCCACTTCTAGGAATTTGCCCAAAGTTTTGAAATCAGTTTGTCCAAGAGATCAGCACTCCCATGTTCACTGCAGCACTATATATTAATAGCAACAGATAAATGGATAAAGAAAATGTGGTACACATATACATAATGGAGTATTACCCAGTCTTTAAAAAAGAAATTCTGCCATTTGTGAGAGAAACAGAAGTGGAGAACATTGTGCTCAGTGAAATAAGCCAGGCACAAAAAAAATACTTCATAGTCTCACTTGTATGTAGAATCTAAAACAATGGAACTCATAGAAGCAAGAGTGTAGAATGGTGACTGCGAAGACTGTAGGCTGGTGGGTGCAAAGAATGGACAGATGATAGCCGAAAACATGAAAGATCAACAAAAAGCAACTTTTTGTTAACCACTACAAAACACAGTAACCAGTACTGAGACTGTACTAGGATAGAAAGGGCCGCATCAGTAGCGTCTGAAGCCGACACATTTCTATCACCACAGTTACTTTCGCAAACCTGGTTCCCTTCGCTTCTGCCACATCACGCAGAGCTAGTGATCGAGTTTGCACAGCTTCGCCACCGCAGAACCTCTCCCGACCTGTTTTCTTGTAAAGACAAAAAAAAAAGAGACATACCTCTTCTTCTTAACTTCTTTCTTGGGCTTCTTTTCATAGACTGGATTCTCTCGTATAGCAGCATGAGCTTTCTTATACATCTCCTCCATCTGAAACAAAGGAAAGCAAACAGTACTTGGTCTCATTTCATACGCCCTACTATATTAAGGTAACCGTGACTTATTTTGTCCTTCTAAGCCAGATTCTCAAAAGGAACTAATTAAGTCAATGTTGGTAAACACTTTAATTTCTAAATGTAACTCACCTTTTCCTAACAAATTCCCAATTTTTGCCTTATGCAATGTGAACTATTGCTATTCATAAAACTCCATCTTATTCAAGAAAAAGTCAGGCCAGGTGTGGTGGCTCATGCCTGTAATCTCAAGCACTTTGGAAGTCCAAAGTGGGAGGATGACTTGAGCACAGGAGTTTGAGAGATCAACCTTGGCAACATAGTGAGACCTGTCTCTACAAAAAAAATAATAATTAGCCAGGTGGCAATTATTAATGGTAGCATGCACCTGCAGTCCCAGCTACATTGAGTCCAGGAGGTCAAGGTTGCAGTGGCACAATCACAGCTCACTGCACCCCAGCATGGATGACAGAATGAGACCTCATCTCTACCAACAATGAAAAAAAAAATTAGAAGGCTGGGTGCAGTGGCTCAAGTCTGTAATTCCAGCACTTTGGGAGGCCAAGGCGGATGCATCACGAGGTCAGGAGTTGGAGAGCAGCCTGACCAACATGGTGAAACCCCATCTCTACTAAAAATACAAAAATTAGCCAGGTGTGGGGCCATGTGCTTGTAATCCCAGCTACTCGGGAGGCTGAGACAGGAGAATCGCTTGAACCCAGGAGGCAGAGGTTGTGGTGAGCCGAGAGTGCGCCATTGTATTCCAGCCTGGGCAAAAAATGAGACTCTGTCTCAAAAAAAAAAAAAAAAAAATTAGCAGGGCATGGTGGTGCACACCTCTAATTCCAGCTACCTTGGGAAGCTGAGGTGTGAAGATTGCTTGAGCCCAGAAGTTTGAAGTTACAATGAGCTATTGTGCCATTGCCACCTCAGCCCGGGCAACAGAACAAGATCCTGCACACACACACACACACACACACACACACACACACACACACCAAAAAAAAGAAAGAAAAACCTGCATATACTTCTGAGAAATTCAGCCACACTTGAGTCACTCTAAATCAAATTTTTGTCTTCAGAAACAAATACTGCACTTCTCATTTTAAATACTGTCTGCTCTAAAATCTTTCATTCAAGAACACATGCCAGAAGTATTAAGATGATCAACGTATGGGACCAAGAGTCACAACACTGACAGCTTAACCGAAACCAAAGACTGGACACAGGCCAACAAGCAAATTCATCTGTCATCCCACACTCCCCAGACCTTTTTTTCCATCTTTATCTCATAGGCCTTTTAAAGTAATTCCCAGCATTATGTACCAAAGACCTCTTCTGCCTTTGACTACTACCTATCCCTGGTATCTGGAGGTAATATAAGGCCTCTAGGACCAGAAAGAGGTCTGAAGTTTTCCTGAAAAACCTCTAGAAAGCCAGAAAGAGGCCTAAAGTTTTCCTGTAAGGCCTCTAGGACCACTAAGAAGTCTGAAGTTTTCCTGAAAAGCCAACCGATCAGATATGTTATTGGGCAATTTTTCATTTGCTTGTTTTTTGAGACGGAGTCTCGCTCTGTTGCCCAGGCTGAAGTATAGTAGCGTGATCCCAGCTCACTGCAACCTCCGCCTCCCAGGTTCAAGCAATCCTGCCTCAGCCTCCGGAGTAGCTGGGATTATGGGCGTGAGACACCATGCCCAACTAATTTTTGTATTTTAAGTAGAGACAGGGTTTCGCCATGTTGGCCAGGCTGGTCTCAAACCCGACCTCAGGTAATCTGCCCGCCTCAGCCTCCCAAGTGCTGGGATTACAGGCATGAAGCACCACACCTGGCCAGGGCAATTTTGTTCTAAAACTCACCAGGGGGAAAAAAATGCTGCAACTCTGAATACCTAAAAATTATAGCCCACTACAGACTATGTCACAGTAATCCAGGTCTCTAAAATTATTCATTAAATTTGGAGATGTGATTACTACATGCACTTGCATAAAGCTTATTAATAAAGGAAAATAATGCAAAAATGCTCACTGCATTTGAAACCTCAACTACCTATATCCATTTTGAAAGTTAATTTTCCTACCTCTTAGCAGTCTATTATAGCTGTTCACTAACATATTTAATAAATCCACTTGATGACTTCATATATAATCATTCCAGAAATCTAAGCAACCCAGTTCCTTCCAAGACGTCAGACAAGTAGACATGTAGATAATGCCATGAATTCAGGCAAAGACCACTTCCTGTTGGAGACACATCAGATGTCTGCAGATGATTTCAGCAGGCACAGAGAAGGAGAGAGGCCACTGAAGATAGTTAATGAGCCAAGTGGAAAAATACATTAGCCAAAAAGTAGTCTAGCTGAAGGAAAGCATGTATACAGGAAGCCATTAGGAAATAAACATCTGAAAGCACAAATTAGGAGTCTGTAGAGTTCTGAGCAAGTATAAAACATGACTACATCAAGATATAGATTAGGAAGTAAATTTTGCAGAACAAGTAGGATCATGATCCAAAAGTACATGACCTCTTTACCAGGATGAAGTCATAAGTAACAAAGAAGTATAATACAGTAAAAATTAACATACACCTACATTACTGATAAAAAAACAACTCTGGACTAGGAAAAGGAAGGGAAAAAAACAAAAAAAAAACTTCTTTTCCCAACTCAAACTCGTTTGTTCAGCCTTACACTGTGTCCAAAGCACAGAAGTTAACAGAAAGTGGTCATTTCCCAACTACAACTCTTGTTTTTTAAAATTTTCCTAGCCATAGCTATGCCAAAATAGAAGCTACTACACACTAACAAAAGAGAACCTGGGTCAGGCACGATGACTCTCATCTGTAAGCCCAGCACTTTGGGACTCACTGTTGCAAACATGGCTCCCCTCATTGCTGTAACACCATGTAGACCCAGTGATCAAATCTCCTTTCCTGTGTACGTATCTGAGATAATTGCAAAGTCCAGAATATAGCACATATATGCCATGAACAGCTTTCCTCTCCCATGGTATCAAAATTAGTGAAGTTTATTATCTAGCATCCCCTATCAAACAAAGCAGACTACAACTATGACTAGAGAGTATCTACAAACACAGAACAGCCAAAACACAAAAGGTAGCCAAATCTTCAGAAGTTGAAGTCCCCCATATTTGAGCATCTAAAAGATTACTAAAAGCATGTTGACAAGTTTAGCTCAGCACTAGCCTGAAACAAACCTATATAATATTAGCTCCCCTCAAAACAAGTAATAAACCTATTTCCATAAATTCACCACTATAGGCATGTTTTAGGTAAATGTTTTACCATGTCTGGAGTTACGCTGTTCTTTATGTATTGAGAGAACTGTTTCTTGTAAGCATCTTCATCTTCCTCCATCAAGTAGCGCATGTAATCTGCAACATTCTGGCCCATGATGTGCTTCCGGTGTACTTCTGCATTAAATTCCTTGCTTTCGGAATCATAACCAGGGAATCGCTTGGTACTGAAATAAAGTTATTCATATTTGAGTATAGACTCATCTAATTTAGTTTACTAGTAAGAATTTACTTCAGTAGCTGCCATCAGTCCCGTCTTGAAACAATTATTGCATCATATGCAGCCAAAGGACCCATTACTGACTGCTCAGTTAGTGGGATATCATCATTCAGCAGCTCACCTCTGAATTCCAGGACAGAAAACACATTCATGCTAAAAACACCTTTAAAAGCCACGACCAAGGCTTTCTACCACTACAAAATTAATTATCCAGCATATCAGCACAGGAAGGAGTTTCAAAATTTATCCCCTAAATCCTTTAATTTTCAGTGGGTACATGGGAATGAGTGATTTGTTCCAAGATCACAGTTAATGAAATTGTCAAGTGAGAATGCTCTTGATATACTTGCCCCCACCCACCTCCGCAGCATAAAAGCAAAATTTCAGTTAGGTTGTTATTTTTAGGCTTACCAAAAATTACTATTTCTTGGTTGTTAAAATCACCAAATGCTAAAATATTCCTAAGAAGTTAATAAATCAAGATGCGTGGACTCAACAAAAAAAAAAAATCATTAACTCAAACCAACGAAACCACAAATTAACCTATTTAACTTCCCCAAATGGCCTACAATCTTATTCCTAGTTGCAGGTTTAGAAATCTTTCATAAGCCTTTTCCTCAAACTCCTTATAAAATTCTAGATCTACCTTTTTGCATAATTCAGTAAATTTTTATTCTGAATGAAAAAAAGTGCATGGGGAAGGAGGATGGAGTTGCTCGTTTCTAATAAAAATTAAGTCATACGCAAAAGGTAGTGGTTTCAATCCCATCTCTTTCACTAACTGGCTCAAAAAACTTGGACAAAAAATTGTGAGCCTCAGTCTCTTAATTTATAAAATGGGCTATAATTCCTTCCTGCCTTACCAGGTTCATCCTGCATGGTACCTCACACAGCAGGCATTTAATGAATGACAGCTACTTTAATTTGGTTATTTCCACAGTCCAGTCAGTTAAAAACAGGGAAGTACCAGAGTCTAGGCACCAAGGTCTTTAATAGTATTCTTACCTATGAGGGATAGACAAGCCTCCATCCACAGCTCCCTTCAGGGCACCAAAAACTTTATTGCCAGTGGTAGTTCTGGCAAGGCCTGCATCCAAATAGCAGGTAAAGGCACCTGGCTGATCATCAATGCTTTCCACATTGTATTCATCACCAGTCACCTCCACTTGGCCTTCATAGATCTTGTCCATGCCAAACCTATTGAGAAGCTATTAAAGAAACCAACGTAAATGCCTGTTTGAATTATTCAAACTGCTCTAAAATTAAAATAGTTTATGTCATAACCATGAGGACCACTGACATGTAAAAAAAATTTTCCTTCCACACCTACCCCTTTCACCAGATCCACTTGGCCATGAATTTTTAAATGCTATTAAAAAAAACTTAAGACATTCAATTTCACCTGAAACAATTTTGTCTTATGACTTCCGCATCTTTGCTACATGCTGACATTTGACTTATAGCAATCAATGAGAATGCATAAATTTGATTGTTATACTTACTCAAGGGAGGTAATCTCCACATTTATCCAGTCATATTTGTTATAATTCATCAATTAAATATTTGATGTCATAACATGTAGTTTAACTTAATCTGGAATAAAATTTTAGGGGTAGAATCCTCGGCAAAAGAAACATCTTTTGTGGCTCTATTCTCCCACTACATTATGTTAGCTCAGGCCACCTCTACTGCTACAGTCACCTAGCTATTGTTCCACAAGTAATACCTTTGCACCAAACTGTTCTCATGTATTATGAAAACGATCCCGCCACTCAAACATGTATAACCAATGATGTGGGTGGGCTGTGTCAACCTTGATGCACATGCTTAACAATTCCATTGCAAAACAAGTCAGAAACTGAGATAATAAAAATAAGGCAAAAATCTCATCTTCATCTACCAGCAAAATAGAGCACATACAGGAAACATTGCCACCCAGATGGAAAAATGTTTAAAACAAAATGAATCTTCCCATCAATGACCACTCTCCAAAACACTAAGATTCTCAATTTTTTTTTTTTTTGAGACGGAGTTTCACTCTTGTTGCCCAGGCTGGAGTGCAATGGCACAATCTCGGCTCACCGCAACCTCTGCCTCCTCGGTTCAAGCGATTCTTCTCTCTCAGCCTCCCCAGTAACTGGGATTACAGGTGCCTGCCACCACACCCAGCTAATTTTTTGTATTTTTAGTAGAGACGGGGCTTCACCATGTTGGCTGGATGGTCTCGAATCCTGACCTCAAGTGATCCACCCACCTCGGCCTCCCAAAGTGCTGGGATTACAGGCGTGGTACATACTATCAAAATACAGATTCCAGAGTAGGGTCTAGAGTGGAGCTCCCACAGATCTGTGTTTTCAATGTCTGCCAACATTCAGAAGATGTGTATCTGAGTAGCATGGGTCTTCACTGTCCAATTAAGTAGCCACTAGCTACAAGTGGACTTTCAAGTTCAAGTTTACACACTGTTGGAACTCAACAGCTGCAGGTTGCGAGTGGCAAAACCACTGGACAGCAAATTACAGATTTGTGTCATTGCAGAAAATTTTTTTGGAAAGAGCCGACCTAGATAGATCCATAAACAGGGCAGAAAACTGGAAGCAGGCACTCTCCTGTAGCACTGCTATCTCATCCACATGCAAATATCTTGCAGAAAACTCTCCAAGCAATGAGCCACGAACTACATCAATGAAAGTCATCTCGTACATACCCTGCGGGCCAGCAGCAGGCCGGTACAATACGCTGCAGCGTAATTTGTCAGGCCAACCTTCACACCGTATTTTGGCAGTTCGTGTGCATATGCTGCGCAGACTATCATATCCCCCTCTATACGGGCATAAGCAATCTACGGTAAGAGAAAAACTAGGTTAGTAATCTATTGCTTTCACTGTCTCATTATGTCTTCGTTTCTTTTCAAAGGAATAAAAAAAATCGATGGATATAGATGTACATCACTTGAAATGCTGAAAACTCTTAGCTGGGTTACTGGTAAATTAGAGGTACTTAAAAAGTCACAGAGGATATCCAATTATTTCAACCATCTTTTGAACTAAACATAACTAAGTTCAATGAAGTCTCAGGAACCTAATGTTTAGTTACCTGAACCTGGACACAGAGGAAGACGCTGCCTTCACAACAAACAAATTAATTTGCCCAGAAAACATGCGTGCCTACCCGCTACAAAATATCGATAAATCTTAACTCTCAGAATTTTTCCTAATTAAAAGCCAAGATTCTCGCTTACAGAGTCTAGTGAGAATGCTCTTGGTACAAGAACAACTGCCACCTCCCAAAGGCCTTTCATGCAGGAGCCACCTTTGTACATTTTATTAAAACCTGTTTCAGGCCAGGTGTGGTGGCTCATGCCTGTAATTGCAGCTCTTTGGGAGGCCAAGGCAGGCAAATCACCTGAGGTCAGGAGTTCAAGACTAGCCTGGCCAACATGGTGAAACCCCATCTCAAAAAAAAAAAAAAAAAAAAATACAAAACCCTATTTCAAACAATAACCAGAATAATCTTAAAGCCCTGTTTAACTCACAACTACCTCTTCAGTGGTTGAGTGGCATATAAGGCCATATAGGAAAAATCAGGACAAACCCAGTTCTTCTACTGGAAGTGGGATGGGCAAGAACTTCTTACTTGCCTCTAATCTCCCCACCCCCCAACACACACATAAAACAGGTTTCAGTCTTTCTCTGTTGCCCAGGTTGGAGGGCAATGGTGTGATCTCAGTTCACTGCAGCCTCAACCTTGGGGCTCAAACAATCCTCTGACTGAGTAGCTGGGACTACAGGTGTGCCCCACCATGCCCAGCTAACTTTTTTATAGTTTTTGTGAAGACAAACTCTCACTATATGGCCCAGGCTGATCTCAAAACTCCTGGCTCAAGCAATCTTCCCAAAGTGCTGGGATTACAGGCATGAGCCACCACGCCCAACCAAGGGGCGTGTTTTTAAAGTACCAATTTCCCAGGCTCCAATTCTAGACCTACTAAAAGGAAAAGAATAATTCACTGAATGCTTTTGGAGGTGCTAGACAGCCCTTTTAACACCATGTGTTGCGGGGAAGCAAATACACCATGTGCTTTGCTTCCCAAGCACAATTTCTTGCAGTGAAAAAAGGGGAATACTTGCGTCTAGAATACAACTTACCTGACAAATGATATCTCTGTTTGTTACACGAACTATCATCCTGTATTTGGGTGTGTTGTATTTATTTTTATCCTGTATCACCAAGCGTTTCCGAGCATAGTAATCAGTTTTACCCTCTAAAGAAAAAAAAAATTTTTAGAAAGGATATTCTACTGCAAAGCAGATAAATATTGTAAACACAAAAAGATGACGGTACCTCGTCGTCTTCTAAATTTCACTTGGTATCTCTTAAAGTAGGCCTTATTCTTAACAACTTTAACAAACCCCTTAAAGAAAAAAGAATGTTATTAAAACTTTGATAATGTCTTAGTCTGTGATACTTCTGACATGATTTAACCATGTAACAAAATAACACTTGAACTTCCAGAGCAGAAACAGACAATTGTCACTTGTAGAATCCCATGTTTCACAAGCCACTACGGTCAAGATTACTTTTCCCCTATTTTCCATCTCACAGACTGATAGTTTTATAAAACACAATAAAAATGAATCATTAGAGAAATACGGAATAAAAGCAGCACACAAAATGCAGGCCCCGATTTATTACATTTAACAGGCATAAAATTGTTACATTGCTTCCAAAAGTTTTTAAACTCTCAGCCTCTGTACCTGTTTCTTCGAGGACCAGCACCAATAACTGTGTCAAACTTTAGCGAAGCACTGCTCTAGACAAGTCAGTGAGTGGCACCAAACGTCAGTCTGTTCGGAACATGCTATGTCCCACTTCGAAAACCTAACCTCACATAACTACGTACCTCTCTCGAGTCCCAAGTTTGTTTTTCAAAAGCCTAAATTACCTGCCACAAAGCTTAAATGGGCAAAAGAGCACATTCATCAATAATTCCTCGCTAAAACAGCACTGTTCCCCCACCAGCTAAAACAGCATTTCATTCCACCTTTGGGGCCCCACCCCAATAATTAAAAACCGATCCGGCGACGGACTCCAGAAGAGGCAGGAGGCACACAGTCCACGTTCAAGGAGCTTCCGGGGCCCAGGGACACCTCTGCCTCCAAGCGCCGCTGACACTTTTGGCTTAAAAGCCACTTGCTCGGCCGACGGGCACAGGCTTCCTAAAAAACTGCCGGCTCCGACGTTCTCCCGGAAAACTCGAAAAGTGCTCGATATTCGGAGGTCGAGCGCGGCCCGGGGACCTGCAGCCCGACTCCCTTCCGGCGTTCTCCAGCTGGGCTGAGGTCCATTGCCCGCGACCTCTCCCGCCCGGCCGCTTGCCGGTGCCCCTCGCGCTGGTCAGCAGCATCCCCCACGCAGGACGCCTGCCGAACTCACTTCTCCTCCCAACCCCGCCGTCTAAGCTCACGCTTTCCTTCTTCGCAAACCCCTCCCCCGCAAGTTCGCGCACCGGGCGGCAGCCATTAAGGCCACGCTGGGAGCTGCAGCTAGACCAAGTCAGGGCCAGCAATCTAATGCCATCCGGTCCCTGCGACGCACGAGACGGGCCCTAGGCTGGCGTGCCGGCGAGAAAAGGGAACCTCCGTGCATCTGGAGTCCCGAGATCGAAGCATTCACTCACCATCCTGCGGAACAGAGACCCGCGTCCGCGGCTCGACACAGACCTGCAGGCCCGGCAGCGCTAGGTGGGGGGAAAGGACCAGTGCCCTTGCGCAGGCGCAGTATGTAACGCCGACTGTCACGTAAGTGACGTGAGGAAGAGAGAGTGCGTCCGCCACAAGGCGTTTTGTGTTCCGCCCCCTGCTGGCAGGAGGGTCAATACCAGTCTGCCTTGTCACAAGCTCTCAAGGTGTTCCAACGCTCTGGGCACAGGACTGCCTAGGATCCCGGCCGTGAGGAGGAGCAGAGAGGATTACTGGAGGCTTTCACTTTCTTTGCTACTGCGTTTTTTGTTGTTGTTGTTGTTGTTTTCATAACAAACATATTTTACTTTTCTAAGCAGGAAAAAAAATAAAGTTAAATAGGACAAGTTTGCTTGGGAGCCCTCTTGCCCTCTCTGGGCTATTCACCCTGGTCCAAGAGCATAGGGGACCCACCCTCCCCACCCTCCCACCTCACACCCAAGGAGCCTTCCCCGAGAGCCCCAAGCCTGGGATAGGGGCCATTCCTCTGCCTTCCTACAGCAGCTTTGTATCAGCTTCAGCCTACCACAGACTGTCAACCTTCTGAGGGTGGGCCCTGATGTCAGGTCCATCTTTGCTTCTCCAGCACCTAGCAGGGTATCAGCTTCTCACCGTCCGAGCTGGGAGAAGGGACTGCCAACCAGGATGACAGGGTTAAATGACTCCAAAACACTGCCTCTAGAATAAATCAGAATGATGATCCAATTACCTTTGATTCCAACTTGTAATTCCTTATATAATAGGAAAAATAAACAGAGTCCACTATGGCGGATGTCAACAGAACTCTAGAAAAGAAAACTTAAAACACTTCTCACAGGAAGTGTGATTCTATTTTTGCAGAGCTGCCTTTAAAAGTGTAAAGAAAGGTATTCAATTCATATTTGTAGAAAATATTTACAAACCTTCATTTTGGTGGATTAGCAAGTTATTAGCCTACCAAAGGCACTACATGTCTTGGTCAGGCCCTGCTTACATTGGAGGCAGAAGCATCAGGAAGGAAAGTCTGCCTGGAAACAGGCCCGCTCCTAACTTTCGCATGTTTCAGGGCAAGGGTTCATAGGAAGACCCACACACCATTCATCTGAATATTTAGAAGTCATGAAGCAAGCTGGTTGTGGTGGGTCATGCCTGTAATCCCAGCACTTTGGGAGGCCAAGGCAGAAAGATCACTTAAACCTAGGAGTTCAAGACCAGCCTGGGAAACATAGTGAGACCCTGTCTCTATAAAAAATAAAATCCAAAAAAATAAGTTATGAAACAAATAACATGTTAAATTAAATATACTTTATCTTCTTTATCCTCCTCCTTCTTACCTTATACATACATAATGGCAAAATAAAAAATATGTATACCCATTTCCCTTGATCACCACCAGGGGTTTGTGGCTAGCATGACTGGCTCAGCCAGTGCAGTTGGTGACACCAGGAGCTGGGGGTAATTGTCCAGCACCCTCAGCCAACAGCACCTTATTCAAGTGGCAAAAGTTAAAAATCACTAATAGTGGGATGAATTAACATTATAGGTTCACACCTGTGATCCCAACATTTTGGGAGGCTGAGCCAGGAGGATCACTTCAGCCCAAGAGTTCGAGACCAGCCTGGTCACAAAAGAAGATCCCCATCTCTACAAAATAAAAAAGAGGAAAGAAAAAAATAAATTCAAATTACGTGCCTCCTGAGACACTGAGAAGAATATAAAAGCATTTCCTACATAATCTAATCTAAAATAGTTATCTAATATGTACCAACCAAATCTAATCATGATAAAACTACACATAAACCCAGATTTCAATAATTCTACAAAGTAACTGGCCTGTACTCTTCAACAATGACAAGATCATGAAAGATAAGGAAAACCTAAACAATATTCCAGACTGAAAGAGACAAAAGTGACGTGACAACTGTATGCAATGTGTGATTCCATATTGCATCCTGGACAAGAAAGGAAAAAGAGAAATAAGAAGGCTTTGTATTTATTTTGTTCAAAGTATATTGTCAGAACAATCAGTGAAATTTGACTGGAGTCTGGATTAGGTGATAGCAATGAATCAGTGTTAAATTCTGATTTTCATAGGTAGACTGGTTATAAATGAGAACCCCCTTTTTTTTGTAGGTAATACACACTGAACTGTTTTGGAGTAGTGGGCATCATTTCTGCAACTTAGACTCAGTAAATGGCTTAGGAAAAAATTAATATGTGTATATACACATATATATGTGCATCTAAAGAGAGATTAATAAGGCAAAAATGTGTTAAAATGGTGACAGTGAAGGACTTGGGAGAAGGGTATATGGCAATTCTTTGTACGGTTCTTACCCAATCAATGGTTTTGAAATTATTTCAAAATAAAAAATAAAACATTGGCTGGGCGGCATGGCTCACGCTTGTAATCCCACGACTTTGGGAGGCCTAACCAGGTGGATCACTTGCAGCCAGGAGTTCGAGACCAGCCTGGAGAACATGACGACTCCCCATCTCTATAAAAAATACAAAAATTTTAGCTGGGTGTAGTGGTACATGCCTGTGTTCCCAGCTACTTGGGAGGCATCACATAAGCCCAGGAGGCAGAGGTTACAGTGAGTCATGATCTTACTGCACTACAGCCTGGGTGACAGAGCAAGACCCTGTCTCAAAAAACCAGAAAACAACGCCGGACGCGGTGACTCATGCCTGTAATCCCAGCACTTTGGGAGGCCGAGGCGGGTGCATCACGAGGTCAAGAGATCGAGACCATCTTGGTCAACATGGTGAAACCCCATCTCTACTAAAAATACAAAAAAAAAAAATTAGCTGGGCATGGTGGTGCGTCCCTGTAATCCCAGCTACTCAGGAGGCTGAGGCAGGAGAATTGCCTGAACCCAGGAGGCGGAGGTTGCAGTGAGCCGAGATCGCGCCATTGCACTCCAGCCTGGGTAACAAGAGCAAAACTCCGTCTCAAAAAACAAAAAAAAAACAAAAAAAAACAAAAAACAAAACACCTAAACATTGATTCCTGCTAGAATGGAAGCTATTTATTACTTATTATTCCTGCTAGAATATGGCTTTTATTATTTGAAATGAAAGTGAACTCAGTTTCATCAAATATGTCAAACATACATTACGAATAGAAAATAAATCAGCAGCTGTCTCTGCTGTCTACCACGTGAGAACACAAGGAGGAGTCAGCAGTCTGCAGCCTGGAAGAGCCCCTCACCAGAACTGAACCATGCAGGCACCCTGATCTCGGACTTACAGGTTCCTGGAACTGGTGAGAAATAAATGTCTGTTTTAAGTTTTTTTAAAAAAAAATCATCAATTTTTAGTTCTGGCAGTGATGACTTATTTGATGTTTTAATACAAATATGTGAAAAGATTTCTAAGATGTTAACTATATAGTATGATTTTGAGGTGCCTACATACTGCCCTAATTAGCTGGTTATGTATTGAAACCAGCAACTTTCATAATTATGATCAAAGAACACCTTTTTTTTTTTAAGACTGAGTCTTGCACTGTCACCTGCGCTGAAGTACAATGGCGAGATCTCAGCTCACTGCAGCCTCTGCCTCCCCAGGTTCAAGTGATTCTCCTGCTTCAACCTCCTGAGTAGCTAGGATTACAGGCGCCCACCACCACACCTGGCTAATTTTTTGTATTTTTAGTAGAGGCGGGTTTCACTATGTTTGCCAGGCTGGTCTTGAACTCCTGACCTTGTGATCCACCCGCCCTTGGCCCCCCAAAGTGCTGGGATTACAGGCATGAGCCACCATGCCCGGCTGATCAAAGAACAACTTAATACAAAATTTCAGTTAGGAGGAATAAGTCCAACAGATCCATTGTATGATATGATGACCATAGTTAATAACAGTGTACCATATTCTTGAAAATTGCTAAGAAAGATTTTGTGTTAAAATCTTATCACTTAATAGATTTTAAGTGTTCTCATCACAATAAAATGATAAGTATGTGAGATAACGGGTATATTAATTACCTCTATTTAGCCATATCACAGTTTACATATATTTCACAACATTTTGTACACAATAAATGTATCTAATATTTATTTGTCAATCATGATATTTTTAAAATATCATGTTATTTACAAAATTTTTTTGTAATTGGCTTTTGCTTTACATGAGAGTGTATAGGGCCAACTACTTTACAGTTGACTCTTTTTTATAGATCTTAATCTAGTGGAAAATATTTGAAACTTTTTCTGATACAGGGTCTTGCTCTATTGCCCGGGCTGGAGTGCAGTGGCACGATCCTGGCTCACTGCATCCTTGAACTACTGGACTCAAGGAATCCTCCCACCTCAGCCTCCTGAGCAGCTAGAACTATGGGCACTTGCCACCAAACCTCACCAATTTTTTGTTTTAAGAGACAGTCTTACTATGTCGTCCAGGCTGGTCTGAAACTCCTGGCCTCAAACGATTCTCCTATCTCAGCTTCCCAAAGCACTGGGATTAAGGTGTGAGTCACCTTGCCCAGCTGAAACATTTTTGCTCGTTTTAAGACAGGGTCTTGCTCTCTCCCAGGCTGTAGTACACTGGCTCAATCAAAGCTCACTGCAGCCTCGAACTCCTGGCTGTACTCAAACGATTCCCCCTACCTCAGCCTCTGGAGTAGCTAGGACCACAGGTACATACCACCATGCCCAGCTAATTTAAAAAATTTTTTGTTGCAACAGAATGTTGCCATGTTGCCCAGGCTGGTCTCGAACTCTGGGCTCAAGTGATCCTCCAGCCTTGGCCACTCAAATTGCTGGGATTACAGGTGTGAGCCCCTTCACCCCACCGAAACATTTTTAAAACTGTACTTTTACCTAGGAAAAATTAGCCAAAGAAAGAGTAAACTTTGTTTCTTTTTAAAAAAAAATGTGTAAATCTATGGTTTTTAATGGGACTGAAAGCAAAATATGAATGACAATTATGATTATGTCTGGGTGTTCTGCTGATAGGCTATTGATATTTGGATGACTAATAAAATAAAGACACATATAATTCATAAATTATATGTATCCATAAAATTCCTTTTTGTGTCTTCATTTCAGGCAAGTTTCTATGTTGCTATCATTATTAAGATATCACATAATTTGTATTCTACAGATAGTAATATCAAATTAGGTAATGTTTCTTGGGTCATTGTTATTCTTTTTTTTTTTGGAAGAGATTCGGTTTTGCTTTGTTGCCCAGGCTGGTCTCAAACTCCTGGGCTCAAGTGACCCACCTGCCTCGGCCTTCCAAAGTGCTGGGATTACAGGCGTGAACCACCGATCCCAGCCCATTGTCATTCTTAGTTTTATTATCTTTAATTTGGAGAAATTTTGTTCTGCTGAAGCAAGAGAAACTGGAATTTTAAATGAAATTCTTAAAGCATACTTAGATTTTTTAGAAATGAGCCATGATTTTTACATGTCACATCTAAACAATGTGGTCACATACATCAATCATTCTTTTCACAGAAACTATTACTACATATTTAAATATTGTCATGTAAATCACTGTCACTTTGATTTGCTGCTTTCACTGTCTTGTAGTTGTACCTACATCCATGACAATTTTGGTAAATTCTTCTCCTTTCCAATATTCAATACTGGGAAACAAAGCCAGCAGTGTGTTGCTTGATGGTTCAAATGTCTTTTCAATTAGACTGTACACTAATTTATCAGGTTCAGAAAACAATATAAAATTAGTTTTAAGTTTATTTTTACATAAGTTTTCTTCCTTACAGTTATATAAACTTCTGTTTCCTCATTCTAACTCCCTTGTATTGAATTAGAATGTCACTTTTGTTGGTTTTCATTCAATTCAGAAAAAAATTCTCTAAACAATGTTAATTCTTTTACAATTTCAATTTATTTGAGTTTTTGAAGATTTGTACTTTTTTTTTTTTTTTTGAGACGGAGTCTGGCGCCATCTCCAGGCTGGAGTGCAGTGGTGCAATCCCGGCTCACTGCAACCTCCGCCTCCCGGGTTCGAGTGCTTCTCCTGCCTCAGCCTCCTGAGTAGCTGGGACTACGGGTGTGCATCACCACGCCCAGCTAATTTTTGTATTTTTAGTAGAGACAGGTTTTCACCATGTTGGCCAGGATGGTTTCAACCTGTTGACCTCGTGATCCGCCCGCCTTGGCTGTTCAGAATGCTGAGATTACAGGCATGAGCTACCAATCCTGGCTATATTAACATTATTAAAAGCAAGCTGGTGCGGTGGTTCGTGCCTGTGGTCTCAGCACTTTGGGAGGCCGAGGTGGGCAGATCATGAGGTCAAGAGATCAAGACCATCCTGGCCAACCTGGTGAAACCCTGTCTCTACTAAAAAAAAAAAAAAAAAAAAAAATTCCAAAAGTTAGCTGAGCTTGGTGACGCACACCTGTAGTCACAGCTTCTCGGGAGGCTGAGGCAGAGAATTGCTTGAACCAGGGAGGCAGAGGTTGCAGTGAGCTGAGATCGTGCCATTGCACTCCAGCCTGGCAACAGAGCAAGACTTTGTCTAAAAAAAAAAAAAGAAAAATTATTAAAAGCAATCAAGGCTGGGTGTGGTGGCTCATGCCCATAACCCCAGCACTTTGGGAGACCAAGGCAGAAGGATTGCTTGAGTCCAGGAGTTCGAGACCAGCGTAAGCAACACAGTGAGACCCCGTCTCTATACAAAATAGAAAAAATTAGCCAAGTATGGTGGCGAGTGCCTGTAGCCCCAGCTACTCAGGAGGCTGAGGTGGGAGGATTGCATGAGTTCCCAGGAGGTCGAGGCTGCAGAGAGCCATGATAGTGCCACTGCATTCCAGTCTGGGTGGACAGAGTGAGACCCTGTCTTAAAAAATAAATAAAAAGAGCAAGCAATGCTATATATCAAATAACTAGATAGTACAAACTCAAAAACAATTCATTTTTCTGCCTGGCCCCCTGATTTGCTCTTTACTGGAGCATCTTCTGTTATTTCACTTTACCCTTCTAGAGCATCTCATATCTTGTTTAAACCAAATCTATTTCAACACAATGAATGCCCCTGAAACCAGGAATTAGAACATAAAGACAAGCAAGGAAATGAATATGCTTTCTTCATTACTCATGGCAGGCTACTAGTTATTCAAGAATTCTTTGCATTCCCATTATCAGAAAGACAGGACTTGATAATTTGTTTTTTCTCTCTTAGGTAAAAAACTTTCCATTACTCAAATCTCCCCGCTCTCCAAAGTAGTCTCCATTTCAAATGTCAACTGCAGCACAACTCCAAAATCTTCATGACATTCAAACACAGTTGCCTTTTGTTTTCAGGTCACAGCATGACAGATGAGAAGGAACATATCCTTAGAGCCTGGAAGGTGTTGATTTCCAGGGCAGATGCTTAGAGTTTCTGGTCAGAACTGAGTACCAAGTCCTAAGGGACAAAGTGACAGAGGCAATCATAACTATGCATTGTTCCTTGTTTTTGTTTTTGTTTTGTAGCCATTTGAGACATAGTCTTGCTCTATTGCTCAGGCTGGAGTGCAATGGCACGATCTCGGCTCACTGCAACCTCTACCTCCCGGGTTCAAGCTATTCTCCTGCCTCAGCCTCTCGAGTAGCTGGGATTACAGGCGCCTGCCACCATGCCTGGCTAATTTTTGTATTTTTAGTAGAGACAGGGTTTCGCCATGTTGGCCAGGATGGTCTTAAAAACTCCTGACCTCAGGTGATTCCCCTGCCTCGGCCTCCCAAAGTCGTGGGATTACAGATGTGAGCCACCGTGTCCAGCCTGTAGCCATGTATTCTTTAAATTTACTTTTCTGTATGTTTGTGACATGAAAAGTTTTATAAAGTGCAGGATCAGAGGAAGTTTCCCTTTTGCCTGGGTCAAGGGGAGGTACTTCATGGAAACTTCACACCCCACAAAGATCACAGTGCCTAAGCCCCTCCCTGCTGAACTGCTGTGCTGGACTTTTTTCTCTTTTTTTTAGGCAGGGTTTCGCTCCATCACTCAGGCTGGAGTGCAGTGACACAACCACAGGTCACTGCAGCCTGAACTCCTGAGCCCAAGCACTCCTCTCACCTCAGCCTTTCCAGTAGCTGGGACTACAGGCGTGTACCACCATGCCTGGCTTGTGCTAGACTTTCACTGGCTTCCACTGATCTGTCGTTGATGGCTCAGACTTGATTGGGATAGTGCATGGGGAAAAGAAAGGGGCTCTCAGATTTCTATATAGTAAAAATAGTGGGCTGGGCACAAATAGTGGCACTTTAGGAGGCCAAGGTGAGTGGATTGCTTAAGTCTAGGAGTTCAAGATCATCCTAGGCAATATAGGGAGATCCAATCTCTGTTTTTTTGAGACGGAGTTTCTCTCTCGTTACCCAGGCTGGAGTGCAATGGCGCGATCTCGGCTCACTGCAACCTCCGCCTCCTGGGTTCAAGCAATTCTCCTGCCTCAGCCTCCTGAGTAGCTGGGATTACAGGCACGTGCCACCATGCCCAGCTAATTTTTTGTATTTTTTTAGTAGAGATGGGGTTTCACCATGTTGACCAGGATGGTCTCGATCTCTTGACCTCGTGATCCACCCGCCTCAGCCTCCCAAAGTGCTGGGATTATAGGCGTGAGCCACCGTGCCCGACCAAAAAAATTTTTTTTTTTTTTAATTTGAGTCAGGGTCTCACTTTGTCACCCAGGCTGGAGTGCGGTGATGCGATCTTGGCTCACCACAATCCCTGCCTCCAGGGTTCAAGTGACTCTCCTCCTTAGCCTCCTGAGGGACACCCTGTCTCAAACAAACAAACAAAATAAAGATAAAACTATAGCTGGGAAGCTGATTGTTATCTCTCAGGTCATCAGGCTGAACCTGTAGCATTACAATCTTCCAGAAAATGAAGACTTTCAAAATTCTGATCAGCGTGAACTAAGGGACCTAGTCCTGTTATCGGATTAAAGCTCCTATGAATGGAAATGTGAGGGAAGCCCAGCACACCTAAGGAAGGCAGTTTCAGGACAACTCTGAGAAGTTAAATATCACCTTATCAGACAGCTAATATACAAAAGCCAAAATATTTAAGTGATTCTATAATATTTAGATGGTTTCCTAAATGCGAAGTTTATAACAACTCATAAAAAGTAAGTTGGGGCCAGGCGCGGTTGCTAACGCCTATAATCCCAGCACTTTGGGAGGCCAAGGCGGGCAGATCGCCTGAGGTCAGGAGTTCAAGACAGACCTGACCAACATGGAGAAACCCCATCCTTACTAAAAAGACAAAATAAGCCGGGCATGGTGGCGCATGCCAGTAATCCCAGCTACTTGGGAGGCTGAAGCAGAAGAATTGCTTGAACCTGGGAGGTGGAGGTTGTGGTGAGCTGAGGTCATTCCAGCCTGGGCAACAAGAGTGAAACTCTGTCTCAAAAAAAAAAAAAAAGGTAAGTTGGAATTCCCAAGGATTGCTAAACTTTAGAGGTCAATGCCACTTTAAAAGTGTTTTCATTCACCCTGCTTGTCTATCTATATCTCATATATATATATATAATTGCCACTTGATTGAGGGAGCTGTGACATAAGGACAAAGCAGCAGCTGGCTGGGCATGTGGGAGTGTGTTACAAGTTAGGAATCCTACCTGAGAACTAAAATTATGAGTCTCATCTTTTCTGGAATTATTGGAAGTGACCATGTCTTATTTTGCCAGTTCATCAAGGCTTAAAAATATATGACTAATGACAAAATTTATAAACCCTTTTGAGAATCTGCCTGTTAAATTACACTAATGTCTCTCTCCCTCTCCAGTTATTTGGGTGTAGAAAGAGGACCTAAGACATATACATGAAAGCTTACCAAGTTCTTTGGAAGAAAACGTAAATTATGGATTTTCCCCTTAGCACATAACAATAAAGCCAACTTCTTCAAGGAAATATTGCAAATACAAAGGTGTGATTATATTTGTTATAGACAGCCTCAAAGTGATGCTCATAATGCTCTTAGTCATTCTCATGTTTCCGCATGGGGTCAGCATCTTAGAGAGTCTGTGCTTAAAGGAGTCATCTGAGTGGCACTTGGCATTGACACCATAGCCATCGGATGAGTGTTTGAATATACAGAATGACTCTAGGAGCTCTGATGGAAGACCCAGGACATGTACATTAAAGATACTTGATACAGAGCAAATAACGCCAGAAACCCATACATGATGATTCTCTTTTTCTCAAGTTTCACATTCATATCCTGGTGACTGTACTTTTACACACACACACACACACACACACACACACATATAAAATAGCCCAAACCATTTCTCCTGCCCTCCACTGTTATTGCCCTGGTCCAAGCTACCATCATCATTGCGCGGCTCATTGCATTAACTTCACAGCTCACTCTGCTTTGAACTTTGCTCTCTTACAGGTTATTCTCCACACTGCCTGCCTGGTATTTTGAAAATACAAGTTGGAGCGTGGCATTCCTGTGCGCAAACTCTCCAGTGGCCACGTTCCTCACCACAGCCCACAAAGCCCTACGTGCTCAGGACTCCACCATGTTTGTCTGGCCTCATCTCTTCTCCTTCCACCCTTTCCTCATTCCGTTCCAGATCCTGGCCTGTAGGCACATTTCTAGCTCAGAGCCGCTATACTAGCTGTCCGCTCTGCTTTGACTGCTCAGCATCAGATATTCATCTGGTGTGCTGCTTTACTTCTGTAGGTCTTCTTTTCAGGAAGGCCTTCTGTCATCATTACGTCTAAAATAAATACCCCATCACTCTCTCTTCCCTGTAGCCTGCTTTCTCTCCACCATTTGTCACCACCTAGGAATTACACATTTATTTGTTAATTTGTTTACTGCATCTACCTTCCTTACCCCAAGCAGTCTGTGAAGTCAGGAAGGGGACATTATCTGTTGCAATCACTGCTGTATCCCCAGCGTGCATACCAGAGTTTGGTATAAAATGAATTTAATGGCCGGGCTCAGTGGCTCACACCTGTAAGCCCAGCACTTTGGGAGGCCGAGGTGGGCGGATCATGAGGTCAAGAGATTGAGACCATCCCGGTCAACATCGTGAAACTCCATCTCTACTAAAAGTACAAAAATTAGCTGGACGTGTTGGCACATGCCTGTAGTCCCAACTACTTGGGAGCTGAAACAGAAGAATTGCTTGAACTCGGGAGGCAGAGGTTGCAGTGAACCAAGGTCACGCCATTGCACTCCAGCCTGGGCAACAAGAGCGAAACTCCGTCTCAAAATAAATAAATAAATAAATAAATAAATAAATAAAATGAGTAAATGAAATGAGTATACTCTTATGGCAAGCACATTATAACCTCTCACCATTTACTATAGTTGTTCTATTTATCAATTAGTATGCAACAGGCCAGGCGTGGTGGCTCACGCCTGTAATCCAAGCACTTTGGAGGCCAAGGCAGGCAGATCACCTGAGGTCGGAAGTTCAAGACCAGCCTGACCAACATGGTGAAACCCCGTCTTTATTAAAAAAAAAAAAAAAATTAGTACACAACAATCTACTTGAAAATATAGAGTCTTAAAATAATAACACTTATTTATTTATTTATTTTGAGATAGGATCTCACTCTGTCACCCAGGCTGTAGTACAAGGGTGCCATCGGAGCTCACTGTAGCATTGACCTCCTGGGATCCTCCCACTTTAGCCTCCTGAGTAGTTGGGACTACAGGTGCATGCCACCGTGCCCAGATAATTTTTTAATTTTTTGTAGAGATGGAATCTTGCTATGTCACCCAGGCTGGTCTTAAACTCCTGGACTCAAGCAATCCTCCTACCTCAACCTCCCAAAGTGTTGGGATTACAGGTGTGAGCCATTGCATCTGGTCTGTTAAATTTTTTTGTCAAGACGGAATCTTGCTATGTTGCCCAGGCTGGTCCCGAACTCCTGGGCTCAAGTTTTCCTTCTGTCTCAACCTCCTAAAGTGTTGGGATTACAGATGTGAGCCACTGAGCCTGAGTGTCTAATTTTTTTTTTTTTTCAATGCAGGGTCTCACTCTGTTGTGCAGGCTGGAGTGCAGAGGTGTGATCTCGGCTCACTGCAACTTCCTCCTCCAGGGTTCAAGCAATTCTCCTGCCTCTGCCTCCGCCTCCCTAGTAGCTGGGATTACAGGCACACCATCATGCCCAGCTAATTTTTGTGGGGCTTTTTTCCTGTTGTTTTGCTTTGTTTTGTTTTTGAGACACAGTCTTACTCTGTCACCCGGGCTAGAGTGCAGTGGCATGATCTCAGCTCACTGCAATCTCTGCCTTCCAGGTTCAAGTGATTCTCCTGCCTTAGCCTCCTGAGTAGTTGGGATTACAGGTACCCACCACAACGCCAAGCTATTTTTTGTAATTTTAGTAGAGAGGGGCTTTCATGCTTTTGGCCAGGCTGGTCTTGAACTCCTGACCTCAAGTGATCCTCCCACATCAGCCTCCCAAAGTGCTGGGATTATAGGTGTGAGCCACTGCACCCAGCTTAATTTTTGTGTATTTTTATTAGAGAAAGGGTTTCGCCATGATGGCCAGGCTGGTCTCGAACCCTTGACCTCAGGTAATATGCCCTCAGCCTTCCAAAGTGCTAGGATTACAGGCATGAGGTATCCCGCCCTGCCTCTAATTTTATTTAAGTTATTTTTGTTTGTTTGTTTGTTTGTTTGAGACAGTCTTGCTCTGCTGCCCAGGCTGGAGTGCGATGGCACGATCTCGGCTCACTGCAACCTCCGCCTTCCGGGTTCAAGCAATTCTCCTGCCTCAGCCTCCTGAGTAGCTGAGAGTACAGGCGTGAGCCACCATGCCCAGCTAATTTTTCTGTATTTTTAGTAGAGATGGGGTTACACCAAGTTGGCCAAGATGGTCTCGTTCTCCTGACCTTGTGATCAACCCTCCTCAACCTCCCTAAGTGCTGGGATTACAGGCGTGAGCCACCGCGCCCGGCCCAGGCTGGTCTTGAACTCCTGACCTTGTGATCCGCCCGCCTCGGTCTCCCAAAGCGCTGGGATTACAGGCGTGAGCCACCGCGCCCGGCCTAGGTGGGTTTTTTTTTTTTTGTTGTTGTTGTTGTTGTTCGTTTGTTTGTTTTTGACAAATACTGGTTTGCGGTTGATTAAGGGTAATTTATTTGGTCTTGCCTGCAGTGCTTCTATTCACCAGAAGGTGGAGCGTGGCCAGCAAGCTGCCGGAAGATCAAGCTGTATTTCTAGAGGCGGAAAGAAAATTGGAAATGAACACATGACATAGGCAAAGAAGTAGTTCTTTCCTTCCAAGTATACCTGAACAAGGGTGCAGCTACTGGCCACTGGCCTAAAATTTGGGAAGGGGAGGAGGATATTGGTGAAAGCTTGGGAGAAGCTTGCCAAGATTCATCTGTTTCCAGTAACAGAGGGGCAGGAACAGGTGAGTTTGAGTGTGTGTGTTTGTGGATGTTTGGGGTGATGCCTCAGAGAGAGAAGGTGGCTAAATGACAGGATCATTAGATGTCAGTAAGTGACTTCGCAATTCAAAGTGTCGTTATCCTAAAACTAGGCAGTAAGCACAGGACTTCATGGGTTTTACACAGGTCGCATTCATGTGCACTTCTGAGTTTAGTCCAAAAACGTGGGATACCCTATATGTGTTCCACAACTGTTTTTTGCATTTTATCTTCTGTAGTACACAAATGGCCATTCTCCCTTCAGCTATGAAATCCGTTTTACCTCCTGGAACCACTACCTCCTAATTCTTGCTGCTCTCTTTAATCAATGATTCCCTGCTACTAGTCTTTGGTTGAGACAAAGACCAGGCTTGAGTGGGGACTCCTTTTTTCAAGAATGTCTGAGGCTATCAGTAGTAGTGAATTTATATATTCTCAATACCAAAAGGGGCTGAAACAATTTTAGGATGGCTTCAAGTTTGAAACCAACAAGTCAGAAAGACTCCAGACCATTTCAGCACCCAGGGCTACGGGTGGCACTAAAGGAGAGAATGGGCTTTACCATCCACACGGTCATTGATCAGATGATTAGTGTTTTCTCAATTTCTGTAAAGGGCTATGCACCTATATTTTCAAGACCTGTTCCCTCACACTACTTTTCCACCTAGAAAGCTGCTGTATGCTGCGCTATGTAAAAATCCTAAAGCTGTCCTTGGATGGTTATCTGCAATAAGCCACAACATTTGGCTTCTTGGATTCATTGTTACAGTTTTACCTTCAGTTTTTTGAGTAGGTGTGATTGAGATTCTTTGAACTTTGCCCAATTTTAAGTATAACACAGCTAGTGTAGTTGCAGCATTTACATTGGAAGAACAGGTTCTGATCAGCGTTAGTGTGGGCACGAGTGGGTGCAGTTTTAACTCCATACTATACTAGAATGTTTGCCTTTAGATCACCATGTGTACTTTCTTTGGTCATTTATTACTGAAGTGATCATTAAACCATGGTGTCATCCCCATCATAGGTGAAGAAAAGGCCCAGGCAAAAAAAATCTCTGGATGGCTCTCTACTTTAAAACCACCCAATTTAGAATAATTTTTCATTCACCAAAAGTAGACACTTAACATGACTTCCTACAGGAGACTTTAAATTTTACAGTCACCATTACTTACATACTTTTTGAAGAATATAGAACAAGTCCTCTTTCCCAGAACAAAATAAACTTTTTTTCATAATAGGATAGCTATACTTTTCTTTTTCTACTAGAATCCTCTGTTTGCTGGAGGAAATACTTGAATAAGACACTGCTGTGGAGGGTGAGGCCTCAAGGACATGCTGAAGCATCAGGCTGGATAAACTGCTATGCAGAAAGCCAGGTGAAGAATTTGCTTTGCACACCTGTAGTCCTAGCATTCTGGGAGACTGAAGTAGGAGGATCACACGGCTGCACTCCAGCCTGGGTGACAGAGTGAGATCTCATCTCTCTAAAAACAAAACAAAATAAAACAAAAAACCTGGCCAACATAGCAAGACTCCTTTCTCCATCGGGTGACCAGGGCAGGGGGGATGAATTTGCTTTGCTTCTAAAAGGAAGTCATATGAATCGATGGGGAAAGGAAAGAGAAGAGAATGAAGCCACCGTGATGGCTTTCTATGAATTTACCGTTCTCCATGATCCCATTACCTTCAGTGAAGTTTACTAAAATCTGCAAAATGTTGGTAGAAGTGAATTTCCTGTGAAAAGTCATGAAGGGCTAAATTCTGGGCTGGCATTAATGAAAGAGAACAAAATCAGCAAGCCATAAAATATGAGCTGAAGGCAGAAATGACCATGAAATTATAAGTCACTGGGAATTAACAAAAATCCTGGTTAGGACATTGGATTTCACAGAACTCAGAAACCAAAAGATGGAGGGGAATTTAACTACTTTTCTGAAAGGAAAGAGATTCCCTAGTTGACATCTGAAATAATTCTCAAAGAGAATTCTTTTGGGAAGGTAAAGCACTGCCTAACACAAATCTTCAGGCCTGAAAGTTCATATTACAAGGAAGTGTAACTAGTTTCTGACTTTATAATTTAGAAATTTAAAACTCATATAATAAGAATTAGTAGCCAGGCACGGTGGCTCACGTCTGCGGTCCCAGCACTTGGGAGGCCAAGGCAGGCAGATCACTTGAGCCTAGGAGTTCAAGGCCAGCTTGAGCAACATGGTGAAACCTCATCTTTATATACACAAATACACACATACATGTAAGGCCGGTCGCCTCTCTGGGAGCTCGGACACGCCCACTCCCCCTCCCTCTCCGGGAGCCCGGACATGCCCCATCCGTGCCTGGAAACCACATCATTACTCCACGCCCACTTCTGCACTTGGCACCTAGCCATCCGTTGAAGAACCTCGTCAAAATGCAAAAGAAGTCCAATCAGAACACCTCCACTCCCTATAAAACCCCCGTCTGAGAGGAGCCCGTGCGACTTCTCCGGCCCCTCCTGTCGGACCGCAGAACCTCGTCCGGGAGCTGAATAAATTCGCATTGGATCTTCTTGTGCTGGCCTCAGTTTCCTCATTTTAAACTCGGCAATAACCCTTACAATATACACTCTCTGTCTCTCAATCTCTCTCTCTCTCTCTCAAACTGAGAATGTGTGCCTTAGAAGGTGATACCTGTTTCTGCCCCTCCGTTATTGGAAACAGAGGAATCTTGACAAGCTTCTCCCAGGCTTTCACCTATATCCTTCTTCCCTTCCCAAATTTTAGGCCAGTAAAATTGTGTATTTATATACCAAAAAAAAAAAAAAAAAAATTAGCTCTGTGTGGTGGCATGTTCTTGTAGTCCCAGCTACTTGGGAGGCTTAGGTAGTAGGATCAATTGAGCCTAGGAGGTAGAGGCTTCAGTGAGCTGTGATCACACCACTGCACTCCAGCCTAGGTGACAGAGTGAGACCTCATCTCAAAAAACAAAAAACGAAAAAATCCCCAAAACAAACAAACAAATCCAGAATTGACTTTTCCATATTACCTTCAAGAGTCTACTGGTTGTGGCCAGGCACGGTGGCCCACACCTGTAATCTCAACACTCTGAGATTACAGGAAGGCTGAGGCAGGTGGATCACCTGAGGTCAGGAGTTCAAGACCAGCCTGGCCAACGTGGCAAAACCCTGTCTCTGCTAAAAATACAAAAATTAGCTGAGCATGATGGCAGGTGCCTGTAATCCCAATTACTCAGGAGGCTGAGGTTGCAGTGAGCCGAGAGATCACGCCATTGCACTCCAGCCTGGGCAATGAGAGCAAAACTCTGCCTAAAAAAAAAAATATATATATATATATATATATATATATATACTGGTTGTATTTTTAGAAACATTCTCCATCCTCAAAACTTTGCAGAAATATGTCTCATTTTAAACTAGTTAACTGTTAGAAAATGAGACTTAAGACTGAAATTTCTATATACTTGAGTAAACTTTGGGAAATCTCCCCGGAAGTAACTTATGTCATTTTCCTGCTGTATCCCTCTGCGTCCTCTTTCTTTGGGATGAATGTTAGCTGTACCTGTTAAGGCCTGAGTTTGAGAGTCAGCAGGCTCAAGGTTTCTGCGTGGCTCCAACATTTACTAACCTCCCTGAGCCCTCAAGTTTTTTACCTATAAGATGGCAGGGATAGTACTACCTCCCAGAATCATTGTGAGGATTAAACAAACACTCAATATTCATTCTTAGTAGTAGTATTGATGGAAATACTCTGTCTTAACCCATTTTCTGCTGCTATGACAAAATACCACAGATTGGATAATTTATAAAGAACAGAAGTTGGCCTGGCTCGTTGGCTCACACCTGTAATCCCAGCACTTTGGGAAGCAAGGTGGGTGGATCATGAGATCAGGAATTCAAGACCAGCTTGGCCAAGATGGTGAAACCCCATCTCTACTAAAAATACAAAAATTAGCCGGGTGTGGTGGTGGGTGCCTGTAATCCCAGCTACTCAGGAGGCTGAGGCAGAGAATTGCTTGAATCTAGGAGGCAGAGGTTGCAGTGAGTTGAGATTGTGCCACTGCACTCCAGCCTGAGCGACAGAAGAAACTTAATCTCAAAAAAAAAAAAAAAAAAAAAAAAAGCCAGGCCTGGTGGCTTACGCTGTAATCACAGCACTTTGGGAGGCCGAGGCAAGTGGATCACGGGGTCAGGAGATCGAGACCATCCTGGCTAACATGGCGAAACTCCATCTTTAAAAAAACAAAAACAAAAACAAAAACAAAAAAAAAACAGAAGTTTCTGTGGCTCACAGTTTTGGAGACTGAGAAGTCCATCAGCATAGTCTAGTGTTTGGTTAGGATAATTTATGGTGGAAAGTGGAAGGCAAGTGAGCATGTGAGATGGAGAGAAAAGAAAGCCAAACTCCCACAATAACTAACCCACGACCACAATAACAACTGTAATTTAGGTTGAGCATGGTGGCTCACACCCGTAATCCAAGCACTTTGGGAGGCTCAAGCAGGAGGATCACTTGAGCCCAGGAGTTTGAAACCAGCCTGGGCAAAACAGGGAAATCCTGTCTCTACAAAAAATAAAAAAATTAGGCCAGACACAGTGGCTCATGCCTGTAATCCCAGTTCTTTGGGAGGCCAAGGTGAACAGATCACTTGAGGCTAGGAGTTTAAGACCAGCCTGGCCAAAAGGTGACACCCCATCTCTACTTAAAAAAAAAAAAAAACAAGAATTAGCCAGGTGGGCGCCTGTTGTCCCAATTATGCAGGAGGCTGAGGCATGAGAATCCCTTGATCCCTGGAGGCGGAGATTACAGTGAACCAAGATGATGCCATTGCACACCAGCCTTGGCAACAGAGTGAGACTCTGTCTGAAAAAAAAAAAAAAGCCAGGCATAGTGGCATGTACCTGTGGTCCCAGCTACATAAGAAGGTGAAGAAGGAGGAACACTTGAGCCCAGGAGGTCGAGGCTACAATAAGTCGTGTTCACACCACTGTACTCCAGCCTAGGTAACAGAATGAGATTGTGTCTCAAAAAAACCGAAAAACCCAAAACATTAACTTATTCAGGAGGGCAGAGCCCTCATGACCTAGTCACCACTTTTTTTTTTTTTTTGAGATGGAGTCTCACTCTGTCACCCAGGCTGGAGTGCAGTGGCTCAATCTCGGCTCACTGCAACCTCTGCCTCCTGGGATCAAGCTATTTTCCTGCCTCAGCCTCCTGAGTAGCTGGGACTACAGGTGTGTGCCACCACACCCAGTTAATTTTTTTGTATTTTTAGTAGAGACGGGTTTTACCATGTTAGCCAGGATGGTCTCGGACTCCTGACCTCATGATTGACCCACTTTGGCCTCCCAAAGTTCTGAGATGATAGGCATGAGCCACCATGCCCAGCCAGTCACTTCTTTTAAAAGAAATACAATTGGCATACAATAATTATACTTATTTATGGGGTACAATATAATGTTTAGATACATATATAAATTATTTAGTGATCAAATTGAAGTAGTTACCATATTCATCACCTCAAACATTTATCATTTTTTTGTGATGAGACTATTTTAAAATGTTTTCTAGCTGTTTTGAGATGTATATTATTGTTAACTCTAGTCATCCTACTACACAATAGACCATCAGAACTTATTTCTCCTATCTAACTGTGGCTTTGTACTTATCAACCAATCTCTCACCATCCCCTCCTCCTTCTTCCTCTCTCCCTCCACTGGCAACCATTATTTTACTCTGTACTTGTATGAGAAAAACTTCTTAGGTTCTATATGAGATCATGTGGTAAAGGTATCTCTTTGACATACTGATTTTCTTTCCTTTGGATATATATCCAGTAGTGGGATTGCTGGATCATATGGTAGTTTTACCAGCAGTGTGTAAGGGTAACATTTTCACCATAACCTTTTCAATACTTATCTTTTTATTTTTTGATAGTAGCCATTTTTACTGGACTGAGATAATATTTCATGGAGTTTTGACTTGCATTTCCCTGATGATTAATAATGTTGAGCATTTTTCACATATATGCTGGCCATTTGCATGTCTTTTGAGAAATGTCTGTTCAGGTTTTTTGCCCATTTTGAAATCAGATGATTTGTTCGTTGTTTGTTGTTGTTGTTGCTGAGTTCTTTGAGTTCCTTACATATTCCGGTATTACCCCTTATGAGATGAAGCTAACTAGCGTAGTTTCCCATTCTGAAGGTTATCTTTGCTCTGTTGATTTCTTTCTTTCTTTTTTTTTTAAATTGAGATGAAGCCTCTGCTTTGTAGTGGCAAAAAAAAATACAAGAGATGAAGTCTCACTCTGTTGCCCAGGCTGGAGTACAGTGGCATGATCTTGACTCACTGCAACCTCTGCCTCCCTGGCTCAAGTGATTTTCCTGTCTCAGCCTCCCCAGTAGCTGGGAATACAGGCACCCACTACCACACCCGGCTAATTTTTGTATTTTTAGTAGAGACAAGGTTTCACCATATTGGTCGGGCTGGACTCGAATTCCTGACCTCAGGTGACCTACTTACGTCGGCCTCCCAAAGTGCTGGGATTACAGACGTGAGCCACTGTGCCCAGCCTGTTGATTGTTCCTTTTGCTGTGCAGAAGCTTTTGAGTTTGATGTAATCCCATTTGTCTACATTAGCTTTTGTTGTCTGTGCTTTTGAGGTTTTATACAAAAAAAAAAAAAAAAAAAAAATCCTTGCCTAGACCACATATCACAGAGCTTCCCCCCTGTGTTTTCTTCTAGTACTTTGTCATTTTGAGTCTTACATTTAAGTCTGTAATCCATTTTGAGTTAATTTTTGCCTATGGTGAGAGAGAAAGGTCTAGTTTCATTCTTCTGCATGTGGATAGCCAGTTTTCCCAGCACCTTTTATTGAAGAAACCATTCCTTCTCTAGTTTGTGTGCTGGGCACCTTTGTTAAAAATCAGTTGACTGTAGATGCATATTTCTGGGGTTTCAGTTTTGCTCCATTGGGCTATTTGTTTTTATGCCAATACTATGTAGGTTGTTGGGGTTCAAGAGGTTCTTGAAAATGCCAAAGGAGTAGAAAGCTTCTTCCAAGAGATAACAGAAAACTTCTCAAATCTAGAGAAAGATAAAAACATCTTACAGGAAGGTAAAAAAATCACTAACCAGATTCAATCTAAGTAAGTCTAACCCAAGATATATGATAATCAAGCTCTCAAAAGTCAAAGAGAGGATTCTAATCACTTCTTAAAGGTCCCACCTCTTAATACTGTAATAATGATAATTAAATTTCATTTAAAAAATATTTATTTTAAAGGGAAGCTGACAAATTTATTTTTTTTATTTATTCACTTTTCTTGACAGTCTTGCATTGCCCAGGCTGGAGTGCAGTGGAGTGATCTCAGCTCACTGCAGCCTTGACCTCCCAGGCTCAAGCAATCATCCCACCTCAGCCTTCCAAGTAGCTGGGACTACAGGTGTGTGCTACCACACCCTGCAAATTTATGTATTTTTTGTAGGGATAGGTTTTTGCCATGTTGCCTAGGCTGGTCTCAAACTCCTGGGCCCAAGTGATCTGCCTGCCTTGGCCTCCCAAAGTGCTGAGATTACAGACACGACCCACCATGCCCAGCTGAGAATTGAATTTCACCATGAATTTTGAAAGTGACATTCAAACCACAGCAACATATAAACCTAAATCCTACCCTATTATTTCACTATCATCTTGGTTTCAGGCTTATCTCTTGAAATGGATATGGGGAAAGTGTCAGTACTTGAACACAAAGAGAGTTTCTTCTGAACAGGGCTAGACATAAACAAGGCAGGCAGTGATAGCAGGGAATTTCTCACAACAACCTCAGCTGGAAGGTTTTATGACTACTAAACGCCTCCTTGGCTAGTGCCTAATATTCCATAATTAGAAATCTAGTCATCTAAATGAAGGTTTTACTGAAGTGTAAACGTAAATGCTGCTAGGAAAGATAACCTTGGAATGAATAATTAGTCACACCGTGGAATGAATAATTTTAAACATTCTTTTCCTAAGAGGAAAGGCTTCGAATGAAATTAGGAAGGAGAAAGTATGGGACAATGGGCTTCTGATAATGATAAAAAGAGAAAAAAACAAATAGAAAAATAAAGAGGGTCCCAAAGGCAAACTTGAAGGATTTAGTGATTAAAATGTTAGGAATTAAAAGAGTCCGTCTTCAAAATCTTAACAGCATGGTAGATGATGAATCTAGGCAATGTTAGATAAGTCGAAAGGGAGAGTGGAAACTTCCATCTGTGGGTGCTGTGGTTAGGCTTGCCTTCCTGCCTTCCATTCTTACGTTGCTTAACCATCCTGTTGCAATTCGTCTGGGCTAATTTCTCTGGAAGCTCCTGTGGTCTTACAGGCTGAGAACTGGAACTAAGAATCAGTGTGTCGGCTGCTCTCGGGCTGTGGCTCTCAGCTTCGATGCAGTTAGCACAGGAGACCTACTAGATACAAAGAACTTCCTAGAACACAAATTTCTCAGGAATTAGACAGACTTAAGTTTGAGTACTGACTCAATGCCTCACTCATTGTGTGACTTTAAGCAAATTGCTTACCTACTCTAACCCTCAGTTTCCCTATCTGTGCAATGGGATTAATAATACTACTTACCTGTTGGGTTTGTTGTATTAAATAATATGGTCCATTTGAAGTGCTTAGCCTTACATTTGGCACATAGTTATTTTTGTAATTGTTTTTGTAAATGTTAGGTGTGGTGGTTAGCCTTATGTGTTAACTGGGCTAAGCTATAATACCCAGCTACTTAATCAAGTACTAATGCAGAAGTTGTGTGAAGGTATTTTGTAGATGTGGTTGACATCTGTGATCAGTTGACTGAAAGTAAAGGAGATTACCCTCTAACATGTGGGTAGGCCTCATCTAATCAGTTGAAGGCCTAAAGAGTAAAATGGGTTTCCTAGAGAAAAAGAAGTGTAGCATAAAATTCTGCCTGGGCGGTGAATCACTTATAAATGGCGCCGAAGCAGGACCCGAAGCCTAAATTCCAGGAGGGTGAGCGAGCGCTGTGCTTTCATGGGCCTCTTCTGTATGAAGCAAAGTGTGTAAAGGTTGCCATGAAGGACAAACAAGTGAAATACTTCATACATTACAGTGGTTGGAATAAAAAAATTGGGATGAGTGGGTTCCGGAGAGCTGAGTACTCAAATATGTGGACACCAATTTGCAGAAACAGCGAGAACTTCAAAAAGCCAATCAGGAGCAGTACGCAGAGGGGAAGATGAGCGGGGCTGCCCCAGGAAAGAAGACATCTGCTCTGCAACAGAAAAATGTTGACGTGAAAACAAAAAAGAACAAACAGAAAACACCTGGAAATGGAGACGATGGCAGTACCAGTGAAACCCCTCAGCCTCCTCGGAAGAAAAGGGCCCGGGTAGATCCTACTGTTGAAAATGAGGAAACATTCATGAACAGAGTTGAAGTTAGGAAAGATTCCTGGCCGGACATGGTGGCTCATGCCTGTAATCCAAGCACTTTGGAGGCCAAGGCGGGTGGATCACCTGAGGTCGGGAGTTCAAGACCAGCCTGACCAACATGGTGAAACCCCTTTATTTTATTTAAAAAATAAAATAAAATAAAGTAAAGATTCCTGAAGAACTAAAACCGTGGCTTGTTGATGACTGGGACTTAATCACCAGGCAAAAGCAGCTCTTTTATCTTCCTGCCAGGAAGAATGTGGATTCCATTCTTGAGGATTATGCAAATTACAAGAAATCTCATGGAAACACAGATAATAAGGAGTATGAGGTTAATGAAGTTGTGGCAGGGATAAAAGAATACTTCAATGTAATGTTGGGTACCCAGCTACTCTACAAATTTGAGACACCACAGTATGCTGAAATTCTTCCAGATCACCCTGATGCACCCATGTCCCAAGTGTATGGAGCGCCACATCTACTAAGACTATTTGTACGAATTGGAGCAATGGTGGCCTATACACCTCTGGATGAGAAGAGCGTTGCTTTATTACTGAATTATCTTCACGATTTCCTAAAGTACCTGGCAAAGAATTCTGCAACTTTGTTGAGTGCCAGTGATTATGAAGTGGCCCCTCCTGAGTACCATGGGAAAGCTGTGTGAGAGGCGCTCTCGCTCATGTGTGTTTGGATCTCCGTAAACACATTTTTCTTAGTCTATCTCTTGTACAAACGATGTGCTCTGAAGATGTTAGTGTATAACAATTGATGTTTGTTTTCTGTTTGATTTTACACAGAGAAAATAAAAGGGGTAATAGCTCCTTTTTTCTTTTCTTTCTTTTCTTTTTTTTTTCATTTTAAAGTTGCTGCCAGTGTATTCAGTGATGGACAACAGAGGGATATGCTGTACAGTGTTTTATGGCCTAGTCGACAAAGCTGCTTTTGAATGCTGGTGGTTCTATTCCTTTGACACTACGCACTTTTATAATACGTGTTAACGCTATATGACAAAATGCTCTGGTTCCTAGTGCCAAAGGTTCAATTCAGTGTATACAACTGAACACACTCATCCATTTGTACTTTTTTTTTTTTTTGATGGTGCTTAAAGTAAAGAGCCCATCCTTTGCAAGTCATCCATGTTGTTACTTAGGCATTTTATCTTTGCTCAAATTGTTGAAGAATGGTGGCTTGTTTCATGGTTTTTGTATCTGTGTCTAGTGCACGTTTTAACATGATAGATGCAATGCACTGTGTAGCTAGTTTTCTGGAAAACTCAATCTTTTAGGATTTTTTTCAGATCTTCAATAAATTTTTTCTTTAAATTTCAAAAAAAAAAAAAAAAAAAAAATTCTGCCTGGGCTTCTACTCAACCAGTCTGCCCTACAAATTTCAGACTCAAGACTGAAACATCAGTTCCTACCTGATTATCTATCTTCCTAGCCTGTCCTAGAGATTTCAGACTAATGAACCCCCAATCGTATGGGACAGTTTCCTAAAACAAAGGCATTGAGTGTAGGGTAGGCTGGATGTGTGTCACATTGGTTCTGTTTCTCTGATATGTGGGGTCTACTTTGGACACAGGTCAACACAGGGTCAACGAAATCCAATAGAGACAGTAAAAGGAGGGACACAATGCAAGAAAGGCTCTAATAAAAAGAGGATCCTCCAAGCAGTTCACTTCACGGAATTAAAACTCCCACAGGAAATGGGGGACCCTCAACAGGTGCTCAATGCAAAGCGCTGCACAGAGCTGGGCCTGGTCCCTCCAGAGAACATTCACTTCACTGTTATTACTGAGGGCATCTGTCCACTATCAGTTGCTTGTTCTACCAACTTCCTCTGTGGCCTCTGGGATCCCCAGGGAGGAGCTGTCAGAGGTGCCTCTTTTCTTGTGGCTCAGGGACTTAACAGTTAGACTGCAGCTTCCACTGTAGTGGGATCATTGCAGGAAGACTGACCCTTCCAGCATCCTATTCCTTAAGGACAAAAGGTAAAGACCAAAAAAAAAAAAAAATGCATGGGAAACAGAAATAGCCTCCAAACCCTAAAGATTCCAAGTGACAGACCCTTTCCTGACTTATGGCATATATCAGCCATTATATGTTTCCAAATCTATTGTAGATATCACATATTGATTGGGATCTGAGTTAGGAATTGCTATTTTGGAGTCCCAAAGGGCACTCAGCTATGATTAAAATTCAGATAAACTAATTGCTATACCTGGGAAAGAAGAAATTATGTAACCAGGATTTGTTCAGACATTACTCATATTAATGATTCAGATTTTAAAAATTCAACTTGCCAAATGACTCAAAAACTACTCACTTCACATTCTTAAAAAAATTACTTAAAAATCAAAGGACTTCTATGCTTTGAGGACCATCTGAACAAAGGAAAATCTAATAGAAATAGTAGTAGTGCGGATTGTCTCCGTGAGAAACATTTTTTTGGTATTATAAATATTAAATGGCTATCTAATTAAACATGGCCAATTAAACACACTTCTAGCCTAGGCAACATGACCAAACTCTGTCTCAACAAAAAATAAAAAAATTAGCCAGTGTAGTGGCACCGGGCTGTAGTCCCAGACATTTGGAGGCTGAGGCAGGAGGATTGCTTGAACCCAGGAGGTCGAGGTCCCAGTGAGCCATGTTCACACCATTGAACTCCAGCCTGGGTGACAAAATGAGATCCTGTCTCAAATAAATAAATAAATAAATAAACAAATACACCCTTTTATCTCACTTAAGTTATTGTACTATGGATAATTTTCCAACTTATCACAGCATTTTCTTCCTCCATCTGTTCTCCATGCTTCTATAAGTTTTACTTTTCTAAAACTCCACTTTTAGAAAAGAAGTGATTATGATTAATAATGATTAATGAGATCATTATTAATAATGAGATCATAATCATAGATCATGATTAATAATGAGCTTCCTCTAACTTCAAGTACATAAAACAGTAAGCAATATTTATTCATATTTTCTGATTAAAAATGAAATTTTCTTCCCATTTTAAAAGCATTTCCAAAGATGGTGCAAAATCATTGTCATGGCGGTGGGTATTTATTGGAAATTATGTCAGGAGTTGGAAAAATTACTTCTGAAAAAGTTTAGCCTGGATGGGCATGATGGCTCACGCCTGTAATCCCAACACTTTGGGAGGCCAAGGTGGGTGGATCAACTGAGGTAAGGAGTTCAAAACCAGCTGGGCCAACACGGTGAAAACCCATCTCTACTAAAAATACAAAAAATTAGCCGGGCGTGGAAGCGGGTGTCTGTAATCCCAGCTACTTGGGAGGCTGAGGCAGAAGAACCGCTTGAACGCAGGAGGCAGAGGTTGCAGTGAGCCCAGATCACGCCACTGCCCTCCAGCCTGGGCAACAACAGCAAAACGCCATCTCAAAAAACAAAAGTTTAGCCTGAGTGAGGAATTAATTACCTCCCATCAGGGGTTTATATGTGTCCTAGATCCTACTCAAGGGTAGGGAAAGAGGGTCTTGTGGACAAGATTAAACAGGAAAAGGTGTGACTCTTGGAGTATCCAAGAATTTACTAAGCCAAAAAGCCAAATCAGAAGTGATAGGAAGGAGAAATACAGCTACACAGGTGAAAAATGCTGATAAAAGCTTGGAGGGGCAGAATGAATTAGGTAGACAGTAGGCTGATAACTATGAAACTGAAAGACTAGAATGAATATAGGAATATTGAACAGATATTTGTAAAACATTGTATTGGTAGAAATATGTTTCATTCCATTTTCCATGAGAAAAATAATCTGGGGGCCAGGCATAGTGGCTCACACCTATAATCCCAGCACTTTGGGAGGCTGAGGCAGGAGGATTGCTTGAGCCCAGGAGTTCAAGACTAGCTTGGGAAACATAGTGAGATCCCATCTCTACCAAACAAATTTTAAAAAATTGGCTGGGCAAGGTGGTGAAGCCTGTAGTCCCAGCTACTCAGAAGGCAGAGTCAGGAGGATTGCTTAAGCCCACGAGTTCAAGGTTGCAGTCAGCTGTGATCATGCCACCACACTCCACCCTGGGTGACAGACTTTACCTAAAAAATAAAATAAAATAAAATAAAATAGCTGGGCATAGTGGTGTGTGCCTGTAGTTCCAGCTAACTGGGAGGCTGAGGTAGGAGGATCCCTTGAGCATGGGAGGTTGAAGCTGCAGTGAGATGTCATCATGCCACTGCACTCCAGCCTGGGTGATAGAGCGAGACTCTTTGTATAAAAAAAAAAAAAAGGAAGAAAGAAAAATAATTTGGGAGAAAATGCAGTTTTAAAGCCACAGAAAAATATTGTTCATTTGACAAAAATCTGAGTTTTAATCTTATTTATATCTTTGCCTACTATATTATATCTTGCTCTGTCACCCAGGCTGGAGTGCAGTGGCATGATCTCTGCTTACTGCAACCTCCACCTTCCAGGTTCAAGTGATTCTCCTGCCTCAGTCTCCAAGTAGTTGGGATTATAGGTATGTTCCACAAATCCTGGCTAATTTTTGTATTATTAGTAGAGATGGAGTGTCACCATCTCTATTAATAGAGCCAGGCTGGTCTTGAACTCCTGACCTCAAGTGATCTACCCACCTCGGCCTCCCGAAGTGCTGGGATTGCAGGTGTGAGTCACCGAGCGCAGCCTGCTTTTTCATTCTCCTAATGTTGTAGTCCATTCTGGCTGCCATATCACAACATAATAAATTAGGTACCTTATAAACAACAGAAATTTGTTTTTAACAGTTCTGGAGTTTGGGAAGTCTAAGATCAAGGCCCCAGCAGATTTGGTGTCTGGTGAGGGCCCACTTTCTTGTTCATAAATGGCGCCTTCTAGTTTTGTCCTCACATAGAGGAACAGATAAAACAGGTCTCTGGGGGCCTCTTTGATAAGGGCATGAATCTCACTATGAGGGCTCTATCCTAATGATCTAATCACCGACCAAGGGCCTTACCTCCTAATACTGTCCCATTGGCAGTTAGGTTTTCAATATATGAACTTGGGTTGGGGGAGAACCGAGCATTTAGACCATACTTACTCGGGCAGCAATTTCATACCTTCTCTTTGCTCCTCAAACTGCCAATATTTCCTCTACCCTCAATCTCAAATGATGACCTTTCTTCTTATTTCACTGAGAAATTGTAAGCACAATCAGAAAAGAATGTCTACAAATTTCCAGCATGTCTACATGCTTTTGTGTGCATATATCCTGCTTTCCATCTTGTAATAATAGAGGAATTGTCCATGCTCCCACGCGAGGCCATGAGGTTAACCCTTCCACCAGTGCACTAGATCCTATCCCTTCTCATTTATTCTGTGATGCTGCTCCAGTAATTCTACCCTTTTCTACTGCATCTCCAATTCCCCCCCTTTGATGGATTTTCCTATCAGCATGTGTATTAGTGTGTTTTCACTCTGCAGATAAGGACATACCCGAGACTGCGAAGAAAGAGGTTTAATTGGACTTACAGTTCCACATGGTAGGGAGGCCTCAGAATCATGGCGGGAGGCAAAAGGCATGTCTTACATGGTGGTAGCAAGAGAAAATGAGAAAAATGCAAAAGTGGAAACCCCTGATAAACACATCAGATCTCATGAGACTTATTAACTATCACAAGAACAGCATGGGAAAGACCAGACTCCATGATTCAATTACCACCTCCCACAAGACATGGGAATTCTGGGAGATACAATTCAAGGTGAGATTTGGGTGGGGATATAGCCAAACCGTGTCAGCATGCAAACTTGCTGTTATTTATCCCACTTTACAAACCAACAAAAAACACTCTTCCTTACAACTACCCCTCCATTTTTCTCTTTTCCTGTATAACAAAATGTTTTCAAAGATTCCCTGTTCCTCTGACTCTACTCTCTCATTTCCTGTTTTCTCTTGGATTCATTCCAGTCAGGCTTTTGCCTCCAGCATTCCGTGAAAACAGGTCCTATCATGATCACCAATGACTACTGTGAAAGTTGCAGATACCAGGATGAAATCACTTTTGTTACATCCAAACAAACTAGGGCTAGGAAGCCCCAAAGGAGAGGCAGTTCATGCCTACGTGTCTGAGATAAAAACTATTTTCAAGTCTTTTTTTTTTTTTTTTTTTAAGAGACAGGGTCTTGTTCTGTCACCCAGCCTGGAGTGCTGTGGCAAAATAGCTCACTGCAGCCTCAAAATTCTGAGCTCAAAGGATCTTCCTGTGTAGGCCTCCTAAAGTGCTGGGATTACAAGTATAAACCACCACACAGGTCTCTAGTACTTTCTAAAGACCCTTTTTGATTCTTTATGCATCTCCTGCATAATTTTTTTTTTTAAATTTTTAGTAGAAACAAGGTTTCACTATGTTGCCCAGGCTGGTCTTGAATTCCTGAGCTCAAGTGATCTCTCATCTCAGTATTCCAAAGTGCTGAGGTTACAGGCGTGAGCCACCAGGCCAGCCAGCACATCCTGTTTTGATAAGGTTTATCACTAGATATTCTTTAAAACTGCAGTAATTCAGATAAGATGTTCTTGAAAGAACATTTGCCCAGTAATGGCATCTCCACCAATGAAGTGACAATAACTCTGGCTTTGAACCTCCGTGACCAATAAACTCTGTTTCTAGGCGGTTTATGTAAATCTCTATTTTGCTAATAAAAGCTCTCCTTACTAGTCTCTCACTGAATGCACTGGTGGCTTATCATTCTGTGCATTCCAGATTAGAATCCTTATTTATATTCCTGTGTAAACTCAACATATTTAGAGATAATTTTCTCTGGTGTTTTTTTTCCTTTGGTTGACATTTCCATGTTGCTAAATCCAATGGTCATTTCTCTTGACCCATTAGTAGCAATGACTCAGTATTATTTATTTTATTTTATTATTTGTCGAGGTAAAGTCTCACTGTGTTGCCTAGAGTGGTCTTGAACTCCTAGCCTCAAGCAATCCTTCCGCCTTGACTTCCCAGTGTTGGAATTATAGTCATGAGCCACTGGACCTGGTCAACTCAATATTCTTGAAGTGCTTTTTTCTGTGTGTCCTCCCAGACACTACACTCTCCTGATTTTCCTTCTACTTCATTGGTCATTCAGTCTATTCGCTCCTCTTTCCCCCAACTTCTAATTGTGCCCTAGCTGAGACTCAACCTTTGAACTTCTGTTTTCCATCTATACTTACACCCTTTGGGATCTCAAATCTGATTCAATTTAATAGCTTTAAATATACTAGGATTGGCTAGGTGCTGTGGCTCACGCCTGTAATCCCAGCACTTTGGGAGGCCGAGGTGGGTGGATCACCTGAGGTCAGGTATTTGAGACCAGCCTGGCCAACATGGTGAAACCAAGTCTCTACCAAAAAAACAAAAATTAGCCAGGCCTGGTGGCTGGGGCCTGTAATCCCAGCTACCTGGGAGGCTGAGGCAGGAGAATTGCTTGAACCTGGCGGGGGACCAGGGGTGGAGGCTGCAGTGAGCCAAGATTGCACAACTGCACTCCAGCCTGGGCAACAGAGTGAGACTCTGTCTAAAAAAAAGAAATATATATATATATATATATATATATATATATATATATATATATATATATAAAACTCAGGAAGTATTCCATTTTTTCATCATCCCATTTTTTGTAAACAAATAAATTCTATGTATTTATATACACTGAAATGAAACAGAAAGGAAAAAGACCAAAATATCAGTGGTGATTATCATTTGGTGATGGGTTTTTTTTTTAAACAGGGTCTTGCAATATTGCCCAGGCTGAAGTGCAGTGGCTATTCACAGGCATGGTCATAGCCACTGTGGTCAACTCCTGTGCTCAAGAGTTTCTCCTGTGTCAGCCTCCCGAGTAGCAGGAACTAGGGGCACCCGCCATCGGCTCAGCTAGGTTACAAGTGATTTTAATCTTTGTGCTTTTCTATAATCACATTTTACAGAATTAATACGTAATATTTCTTTAATCAGATTAAAAAACAAAACAAAACAAAAAAGATGCATGGCTGGAACAGTGCAGAGAAAACTTACCCAATGAACTTTGAAGCATTTCCTTCCCACTCTGAGCATCAGAACACTTTGGAAATGAATGCGAAGCATGCAGAGTTGGAGCAGTTCCTTAAAGTTGGGAGAGGAAAAGCTTTGGTCATCAAAAACTATGCCAATTTTGGTGCGTTTTCCAGGATGGACCTATTTATATTTCCCAGGCACTGAGTAATTGAGAGTCAGGGGCATTCCCTAAGGAAAGACAATGGAAGAACCTGAAACTCAAGGATCCACAGTTGGTTTGTTTGTTTGTTTATTTTTGTCTGTTTGTTTTTTGTGTGTGTGCGTGTGTGTGTGTGTGTGTGTGAGAGTGACAGGGTCTCACTGGAGTTCAGTGGCACAATCTTGGCTCACTGCAGCTTTGACCTCCCAGGCTCAAGCAATCCTCCCACCTCAGCCTGCCAGGTAGCTGGGACTATAGGCATGCACCATCATGCCCTACTAGTTTTTGTATTTTTGTGTAAAGACAACGGTTTCACCATGTTGCTCAGGCTGGGCTCGAACTCCTGAGCTCAAGCCATCAGTCCGTCCCCAGCCACCCAAAGTGGTGGGATTAGAGGCATCACTCACATTAGAGACAATCCAAGTCTCACATTAATTTTTATAAATGTTTTATGTGTGCTTGAGAAGAATGAACATTTTCAAAATGTTGGATACAGGATTCTATCTTCACATAATAAATTAAGGCTGTTAATTACCGTGTTTACAAAATTTTAAATATTTACAGGTGAAATGATATGCTGTCAGAATTTGCTTTAAAATACTCCAGTTCCAGGTTGGGTGCAGAGGCTCACACCTGTAAACCCAGCACTTCAGGAAGCTGAGGTGGGAGGATTACGAGGTCAGGAGTTTGAAACCAGCCTAGTCAACATGGTGAAACCCCGTCTCTACTAAAAACACAAAAATTTGCTGGGCATGGTGGCACATGCCTGTAATCCCAGCTACTCAGGAGGCTGAGGCAGGAGAATTGCTTGAACCCAGGAGGCAGAGGTTGCAGTGAGCTGAGATGGCGCCACTGCACTCTTGCCTGGTGACAGAGCAAGACTGCATCTCAAAAAAAAAAAAAAAACAAAACAAAAAAATCCAGTTCCTCTCACTCACCACCCCCACCCTCTGAAAAAAATTAATGAAATATCTGAAACAAGATTGCCAAAATGTATGATAGTACTTAGAGGTTCATCATTATATGAAGGTTTCTCAAAATGTGGTCTCTCAACTATTAGCATCAACATTACTTCAGAAGTTGCTAGAAATGCAAATATTTGGATCCCACCTGAGATCTACTAAATCAAAAACTCTGGGGACATGACCCTACAATCTGTGTTTTAATAAACCCTCCAGGTGATTCTGATGCATGCCAAAGTTTGAGAACCACTGTATTATACTATTCTATTTTTGTGTATGTTTGACTATTTCCATGACATTGTTTTAAAAACAGAGTTGCAGCTGGGTGTGGTGGCTCACCCCTATAATCCTAGCACTTTGGAAGGACAAGGTGGGTGGATCACCTGAGGTCAGGAGATCGAGACCAGCCTGACCAACATGGTGAAACCCCATCTCTAAAAAAAAAAGAAAGAAAGAAAAATTAGCCTGGTGTGGTGGCCCATGCCTGTAATCCCAGCTACTCAAGAGGCTCAGGAAGAAGCATCACTTGAACTCGGGAGGTGGAGGTTGCAGTGAGCCCAGATTGCGCCATCGCGCTCCAGCCTGCATGACGAGAGCAAGACTCCATCTCAACAACAACGACAACAACAACAACGAAACAAAACAAAACAAAACAGAGTTGCTGTGTTTATTCTTGGTGAGTTGGTAAATTTTCATTATGTAGTGACTCTCACTTGATGCATTATTTCCAGTTTTTAGTTATATCTTTTTCTTAATCCTCCAAATTAGAAATGTTTATTGTTATATAAATATTTGTTTATATTTAACTACGTGCTTGTCTATACCTTTGCTCATTAGTTCATCTCCTAACTTCCAGCTAAGTTTTTTCTTCTTCCGTCTTTCGATGCTCTGGCTCTATGACCAGCAGCATTGGCATCACCCGGGCAATTATGAGAAATGCAGAATCAGTATCTGATTTTAATAAAATCTGAGTGATTTGTATGTACATTAAAGTTTGAAAAGCACTTGGGCCAGGCGTGGTGGCTCACGCCTGTAATCCCAGCACTTTGGGATGTTGAGGCGGGTGGATCACGAGGTCAGGAGTTCGAGACAAGCCTGGCCAACATGGTGAAACCCCATCTCTTCTAAAAATACAAAAATTAGCTGGGCGTGGTGGTGCATGCCTGTAGTCCCAGCTATTCGTGAGGCTGAGGCAGGAGAATCACTTGAACCTGGGAGGCAGAGGTTGCGGTGAGCCGAGATTGTGCCACTGCACTCCAGCCTGTGCGACAGAGCTAACTTCGTCTCAAAAAAGAAAAAGAAAAAAGAAAAGCAGTGCCCCAAAGTATTTCTTTTAGAAATTCCCTTAGTGCAGGTCTCTTGAGGTAAACAGTTCTTATTTATCCCAAAATGTCCCTATTTCACCATTCTTGAATGGGCACACAATTCTATTTTAACAATTTTACTTATTTATTTATTTAGAGACAGAATCTTATTCTGTCACCGAGGCTGGAGAGCAGTGGCATAATCTTGGCTCGCTGCAACCTTCACCTCCCAGGTTCAAGCGATTCTCCTGCCTCAGCCTTCCAGTTATCTGGGATTACAGGCACACACCACCACGCCCAGCTAATTTTTATATTTTTAGTAGAAACGGGGTTTCACCATGTTAGCCAGGCTGGTCTCAAACTCCTGACCGCAGGTGATCCACCCACTTTGGCCTCCCAAAGTGCTGGGATTACAGGTGTGAGCCACCACGCCCGGCCTAACAATTACTTTTTCTTAGCATTTTTAACGATCTTACTTTATTGTCTTCTAGTTTGCTTTATTTGCCCTTAAGTCTGCTATTCATTTATCTCAGGCTGCTGTTGAGATATTTTCTTTGATAGTCTTCAGTTTTATTACAATGTTTCTAACTTTGGATAGATTCAGAATTTCTCCTGTGGTATAGGTCTGGGAAGATCTAAGATAAAAATGTAAAAAAAATAGTTACATTTAGGCTGGGTACAGTGGCTCATGCCTGTAATCCCAGTGCTTTGGGAGGCTGAGGCAGGAGAATTTCTTGAGGCCAGGAGTTTGAGACCAGCCTGGGCAACATAGTAAGATCCTGTCTCTACAAAAAATAAATAATGAATAAATAAATTGGCTGGGTCCAGTGGCTCACGTCTGTAACTCTAGCACTTTGGGAGGTCGAGGTGGTTGGATCACCTGAGGTCAGGAGTTCGAGACCAGCCTGGCCAACATGGTGAAACCCTGTTTCTACTAAAAATGCAAAATTAGCTGGACGTGGAGGTGTGCGCCTGTAATACCAGCTACTCTGGAGGCTGAGGCGGGAGAATCGCTTAGAACCTGGGAGGCAAAGGTTGCAGTGAGCCAAAATCATGCCACTGTACTCTAGCCTGGGCAACAGAGGGAGACTCTGCCTCAAAAATAAATACATAAAAAATAAATAAAGTTTAAAAAATAAGTGGGTATAGAGTGGATGGAGACATAAGTAATAATTTATAAATGATTGTCAACTTATTGGCTACACACAGGTGTTCATAACTCAGTTGGATGTTCAGGCAAAAATGTATTAAGTGAAGTAATTGGTTTTAAGAATTATTTCTAGATGTTCACTGTGACTTGAATTACATATTATTTGAGACTCACAAAGCTAAAATGTTTATTTATTTATTTGTCTTTTTAAAATGTTTCAATATTTCTGTCAAGGCATTAACTCTTATACTTAATTGTACTTAGGCGTACTTAATTACCAGAAAAACTTCATGGATCATACCTAAATAAGTGTTAAGCCGTTTAAAAGGCTGATATAATGTGATGTAGACAATAGTATTCTACACAATAGCTTCAAGTCTACATTGATTAAATTTTGTTTTTTTGAGACAGGCTCTGTCGCCCAGGCTGGAGTGTTGTGGCATTATCATGGCTCACTGAAGCCTTAACCTCTCATGCTCAAGTAGTCCTCTCACCTCAGCCTCCTGAGTAGCTGAGACTACAGGCATGCATCACCATGTTTGGCTAATTTTTAATTTTTTGTAGAGACAGGGTCTTCCTGTGGTGCCCAGGCTGGTTTCAAACTCCTGGGCTCAAGTGATCCTCCCACCTTGGCATCCCAGAGTGTTGGGATTACAGGCATGAGACATCACACCTGGCCATTTTAGTTTTAATTTTTTTTTTTTGAGATGGAGTTTTGCTCTTGTTGCCCAGTCTGGAGTGCAATGGTGCGATCTCGGCTCACCGCAACCTCCGCCTCCTGGGCTCAACCGATTCTCCTGCTTCAGCCTCCTGAGTAGCTAGGATTACAGGCATGTGCCACCACACCCAGCTAATTTTGTATTTTTAGTAGAGACAGGGTTTCTCTATGTTGGTCAGGCTGGTCTTGAACTCCCGACCTCAGGTGATCCACCCACCTCAGCCTCCCAAACTGCTGGGATTACAGGTGTGAACCACCGTGCCCAGCTAGTTTTAATAATTTTTATATTTTTGTAATTTAAAAGAGGTACTAAAATCTCTTACAGCTATTGTTTATGAATATATTATTCATTATTATTATGATAATTTTGTATATGTTTAATCTCATTTTCAATATAAGCTCCTAGAAATTAGAGATTTTGTCTATTTTATTCATCATTCTATTCTCAGTACTTGATCTTGCCTTGCATGAAACAGATATTGAATAAATATTTGTTAAATGAATGAATGAATGAAAATACTGATACCACATTTAACAATTATCCAAGTATTACAGGTTTTACCATGTAACTAATAAAATAGATTGTATAGGGCAGAGTCACAGTCAACCTGCTATAAAAGGAAATGTAAATGAAAAATAAACCTTTGCATAGCTGCTAAGATTTTGGGGCTTTTGTTAATGTAGCATAACCAGCAAAAGCTCAATGATACAGCATATAGAACATACATATACAGATGGACCAGCAGATGAGATTCCAAAGATAGTTCAATAAGCATTAACTACACCCACACACTTCATTCCCTAACAGAAAGAATGGAATCTTGTTCAGTAAGATCTGCTTCAAATATTACTTACTTTGTTTCTCTGGCTACTCAAGTATTTAGTCAGGACTTTTCATTTCCTTTTTTTCCCAGACTGGAGTGCAGTGATGCCATCATAGCTCCCTGTAACCTCTAACTCAAGGCTCACAGAATCCTCCTGCCTTAGCCACCCAAGTAGCTGAGACTACAAGTGCCGCCTTGGGCAACAGAGTCAGATCCTGTATCAATAAAATAAAATAAAATTAGCCACCACACTCATCTAAATTTTTATTTTTTCAGAGACAGGTTCTCACTATGTTGCCCAGGCTGGTTAGGACTCTTGATTGCATATAATGGAAACCCAACCCAACCTTTTTTTTTTTTTTTTGGTGCCGTGACTCGGATCCAACCCAATCTTTCAACCTGCTCCTCTGTCAGTCTTCCCAGTCTCTGTAAATGGCAACTCCATCCTTCAAGTTGCCCAAGCCCCAAATCTCAAAGTTAACCTTGCTTTCTCTCTTTTATCTCATAGCCAACCTGAAGGCAAATCATGTTGGCTGAAAATATACCCAAATTTAATCACTTTTCACCACTTGCGCTTTCCACCATAGTTCAAGCGATCATCATCTCTCAATATCTTCTGACTGGTCTCCAGGTTTATACCCCTATCCCCTAGAGAATTTACTTCACAGCAGCCAAGGCTTTTAAACATAAAACATGAATCAGAAAGCTGGGCACAGTGGCATGCACCTGTGATCTCAGCTACTTGGGAAGCTGCAGTGTGCTTTGATTGTATCTGTAAAGAGCTGCTGCGCTCCAACCTGGGCAATATAACAAGACTCTATCTCTTAAAACACACACACACACAGGCATCACTTTGCTTATCCATCCAATTCAGAATAAAAACCTAAGTCCTAAAAATGGCCTAGAGGGCCTTCTATGTAACCTGATTCTGTTTTCTCTCTGATTTCACATCCTACTATCTATCTTGCTTACTCCATTCTAACCATACCACTAATCTCCTTGTTCCTTGAATATGCCAGGTGCATTTCTGCCTCAAAGCCCTTGTAATTGCTGTTCTCTCTGCTGAGAATGCTCTTCCCCAGATGTGGCTTGCTTGCCCACTGTCACCTTTTGTTTTTTTTGAGACAAGGTCTGGCTCTATCGCCCAGACTAGAGTGCACTGGTGCGATCTCGGCTCACTGCAACCTTCACCTCCCGAACTCAAGCCATCCTCCTATCTCAGCTTCTGAAGTAGCTGGGATTACAGGCATGCACCACCACACTTGGTTAATTTTTGTATTTTTTTTGTAGAGATGAGGTTTTGCCATATTGCTCAGGCTGGTCTTGAACATTGTGAGCTCAAGCGATCTACCTGCCTCAGCCTCACAAAGTGCTGGGATTACAGGCGTGAGCCACTGTGGCCAGCCCCCACCACCTTTGTGAGGTCTTCCCTAACTGTCCTATTTAAAATTATAAAAGCCACCAGGTGCAGTAGTTCACCTCTAGTAATCACCATTTTACTTTCTGTCTTTATGAATTTGACTACTCTAGGTATCTCATGTAAGTGGAATAATACAATATTTGTCTTTTCACGACTGGCTTATTTCACTTACCATAATGTTTTCCAGGCTCATTCATGTTATAACATGTATCAGAACTTCATTCCTCTGTAAGCCTGAATAATATTTTTCATTGTATCACATTTTCCTCATCCATTCATTTTTTTGATAGACATTTGCTTGTTCCCCTCTTTGGCTATTGTAAATAGTGCTGCTATGAATATTGGTGTAGAAGTGTCTATTTGAGCTCCTGTTTTAAATTCTTTTAGCCTGCAGTAGAATTACTGAATCATATGGTAATTTTGTTTTTAACTTTTTGAGGAACTGCCAAATTGTTTTCCACAGTGGCTGTATCAGTTCACATTCCCACCAGCAATGCACAAGGGTTTACATTTCTCCACATCTCACCAACGTTTGTAATTTTCCGTTTCTTTCATACTAGCATTCTAGTAAGCGTGACCTGGTGCATCATTTGGTTTTGATTTGCGTGTCTCTAACCACTAATAATGTGGTGCATCTTTTCACGTGCTTGTTGCATATCTTCTTTGGAGAAACGGTCAAGTTCTTTGCTACCCCCACCCTTTTTAAATTTGAGACAAAGTCTCACTCTGTTGCCTAGGCTAGAGTGCAGTTGTGCACTCACAGTTTCTATGTGACAGGAATTTAGCAGCAGCTTGCTGACTGGTTCTAGCTCGGGGGTTTTTCGTGAGATTCAGTCTGACGTGAGCTGCTACTGGAGTTATCGGAAGGCTTGCCTAGGGTCGAAGGATTTGCTTTTGAGGTGGCTCATTGACATGGCTGTCAAGTTGGTTCTGGATGTTGATGGGAAGCCTCAGTTCTTTTCCTTCACAGAGCTGTTCACACATGGTGGCTGGCTTCCCCTAAAGCATGCAATCTAAGAAAACAAGGCAAAAACGCAATGACCTGGTCTCAGAGGTTATAATTGGTCCCCCCCTGCCTTTTTTTTTTTTTTTTTTGAGATGGAGTCTTGCTCTGTTGCCCAGGCTGGAGTGCAGTGGCGTGATCAGCTCACTGAAACCTCTGCCTCCTGGGTTCAAGCAATTCTCCTGTCTCAGCCTCCCGAGTACTTGGGACTAAAGGCACACGTCACTACTCCTGGCTAATTTTTGTATTTTCAGTAAAGACAGGTTTCACCATGTTGGCTAGGCTGGTCTCAAACTCCTGACCTCAGGTGATCCACCTGCCTCAGCCTCCCAAAGTGCTGGGATTACAGGCATGAGCCACCATGCCCAGCCATAATTGGTCACTTTTACCATATTCGATTGGTCACACAGACAAGCCTTATTCGATGTAGGAGGGGCTCCACATGGATACATAAATGAATAACAGGCAGAAAGGATCATTGGGGGTCAAAAGCAAGGATCACTCAGGGTCAAATCAGAGAATGGTTACCACATGTATCCCGTGCCTAGGACAATGCCTGGTATAATATGTTCAAAAAAATGTTTGATGAGTACATGAGTCCTTCCTTCTTTCCTTTTTCCTTTGCTCCTTCCCTCCTTCCTTTGAAGGTTATGAGAGTGGTCAAAGCATTAAAGAAAGATTAGAACAGAAAAGGCTTAGGAAAGACAGGATTACTGGAACTAGGGATTTTAATATCCCCAGGAGGTTCTCCATCTCATTTAGCTTCTCTGAGTATAGCCAGCATCTCCTTAGAGTTTCATCCTTAGAGCTTCATAATGAGAGGGCAAAGGGCTTTTACTTTTCCAGCTCTGGTTTGAAACACCCCAAAGCAGGATTCTCCCAGGACTAACCCCTTGAATCAATCAGTACAATCGAGAGTTAAGGTAATATGACTGGCTTCGTTTGAGTCAGGCAACTATACCTGCTAATGGAAAAAGATGGAAGAGGGTATGGACAATAAACATAGTACAACTCTCTCAGCCACGCTAAGCACTCCCCTTTCTATATGTTCCCACCATATCATGTCTTGGTATAACAGGACATATAATGTTATTGTTCATTTACTTGTTCATATGTTTGTTTTCTGTACTAGAGTATACATTCTTACACTAGAATGTACACAGGTACCACATTTTTGTAACTCCAAATGATACAGGTTTTGTAGTCAGGAGAGACTTATGCTTGCATTTTTGCTTTTTCCTTTTACTAACAATGTGACTTTGGATCAGGCAAACTTCGTATCTTTTAAATGGGCCAAATAATAGTTGCCTCAAGTGGAAGCACATAACATTACATAACATTATTTCTGACATGTTGTAGGAGCTGAAAACGTTACTGTCATTCCTCTTAGGAAAGTAGCTGACACAGTTGAATATCTTTAATATGTTTGTGAATAAATGAAGGAATAAATAAATGAAGGATTCTTAGTGACTGGCTTGGAGATTCACTTGTAAATGGGGATAACAATAGGATTATGTTGAAGATTAAGTGAGATGATAGATGAAAAGTTCTTCCAGTGTGCAGCTATGCTAAGTGCTTTAAAAGCATGAGCCATCACCAACATGGGGGTGTGCACCTATAGTCCCAGCCACTTACGCGGCTGAGGCAGGAGGATCGCTGGAGCCCAGGAGTTAAAGGCCAGCCTGGGAAACACAGTGAAACCCTATTTTTAAAAAGCAAAACAAAATCCAAGCTATCATGAGAGAGGTAATTCTTTAAAACCAATATATCAGATCTAGAAAAGTACTGAAGAAGTGGCTTTCTCTCTATTTAGGTACCTCTCACAAGGTATATTATTTGCTGCTTTATTGCATAGTAAACTCTCAATAGCCCCTGAGTGACAGAACTGTAACATTCATTAATAGAACACAATAGCCTGCAGAATACCAAAACCTCAGGTCAGGAGTGAAAAATAAAAAAGCCAAAGAGGAAAGTTCTACCAAATTAATAATTTTGTCTAGTGCCATAAAACACCTAATTATAGAAGTTTCTAGCCAATGCCTCAGCATTGACACTCAAACACAATAACAATTATAATGTCATTCTGAGATAAATCAAGTCATGGAAGGAAAGAAGAAGATGGATGGAAGGAAGGAAGGAAGGAAGAAGGGAGGGAGGGAGGCAGGGAGGGGAGAAAAGGGAAGAAGGAATGAGAAAACAAAATCAATTAGCATACATAAGACCAAAAAGCTTTGTTTTCAGCATTCTTAGTCCTCCACATTCCCAGCTCCCCACTACCTAACAAATGTGTAAGGTGGAACTGAAAGGGTGTGAAATGGGTGGATCCCAGTGGCAATGTCGTTAACACTCCCTATGAGTCAGCTATAAATTCAATTCAAATCCTCAGTCTCCCTGTCTTCTCTGCTTATCATGGTCTCCACCAAAATGACTGCTGCTTTTAGAAACCCTAGTGGAAAACAGGTAAATGTGTAAAACAATGTTTGATTTTATATTAAAACTTACAAAAATGTAATTGCTGTAATAGAAAATATTTTGTTATTCAGCTAGGATTGTATATTTTGCTTAATCTTCAAAACACAGGAACAGCTTGTTAACATTTCTTCAGTTTTATTTTAAGAATGTTATCTCATTGTATTGCGGCCATTCGAGTGATGAACAAAATTTATGAAGTGTTAGGTTTAATTCCACACCTGCAAGAAAGGTATTTTAGTAACTGTTTTTTTGTAATTCAACACTTGCCACAATTCTCTCCTTGCTGTAATTGGCTGCTGTTTATGTTTCTTTGAATACACATTCACAGAGGAGAACTAGCGTGTCTGTATGGGCTTCAAATTTCTCATATGGAGAAAAAGAAAATGACTGGTTACCATAGCATTTGTTCACAAACTCTATTTGGTGGCAATGTTGATGGTTGCATGGCCTTTCAACGATGATTTCAGAAGTGTTGCCTCCCGTCATGTTTGGGAACGCAGTTCATAATAAAAGCTACATTAATTTTTCTGTAAAGTATCACGTTCCTAAAATAGTTTCCTTGTTTTTTTTTTTTGGTGGTGGTGGGAGAAGACTGCTAATTAACGTTAGCTAATGTTTGTACCTGGCTTTAATTAGACCATTTTACAGGAAATAAAAACACATCTCATGTCGCACCTATGATTGGGACTCTCATTCTTATTTGCTTGATGAAGAGACTGAAGCTTCAGAGGTTAAAAGCTAGACAATTAGCAGGTGTCAAAGTCAGGATTCTTCTAATTGATTCTTTATTATTTATGTCTTTTTATTTTTGCACATTGGTGCTTTGTGGCTTTGGAAAATAGCAATTACAATAGCTACTATTTTTGAATACTTGTTATATGCATGGTATATATTATTCCACTTAACTGTCACTTCAGTGCTTAAGTAGATATTATTATCTCCAGTTTATGGATGAGAAGATTGGAGGTCAAATAACTCAAAAGGGTTGATCACATTTTTGGCAAGAACACTTGAAATTTTAGGTCACAGTCTAGTCACTTGCATCAGTGTAGAAGTTACTAGCTCCCAGATAATTGGACAGTTTAAGTGGAATACTAACTCTAGTTCCACCAGATTTTATCTTGCTTTAAAACAAGTATTTTGGAAAGTCAAGAGATGAATGAACTCCTTTTGGTGGGTAGGGTAGAAATTAGCACACTATGAATGTTCCATTCTGCTGGCACAATTTCAGAAGATTTTTGGGCTGACAGTGTTAATGCGTAGTGTCACATATAGAAATGACGTCTAAGCTCGAGAGCCAGAGAGCTTGTTCTCTCCCACAATCATGGCAGATCTAGTCTCTACCTGTGCACAAGTATCGAGAGATTGGCCGGGTGCAGTGGCTCATGCCTGTAATCCTAGCACTTTGGGAGGCCGAGGTGGGTGGATCACCTGAGGTCAGGAGTTCAAGACCAGTCTGGCCATCATGGTGAAACCCCATCTTTAAAAAAAAGATATAAAAGCAAGAGATTAACAGAATTGTGTGTCTCTTAACAATGTTATTTCCTAAGATGATGTCAGGGTCTTCTAAAGAATGAATATGGTGGAGGTAAAGTGGTGAAGTTGAAGCTTTGTTTTTTTTGAGACAGGATCTTGCTCTGTTGCCCAGGCTGCAGTGCAACGGCATGATCTTGGTTCACTGCAACCTCTGTCTCCTGGGCTCAAGTGATCTTCCCATCTCAGCTTCCCTAGTAGCTGGGACTACAGGTGCATGCCACCATGCCCTGCAAAGTTAAAGCTATTCTTATAACTCCAGTGCATGGTGGCCATAGCTTTTTATTTGAGTACCTTTCAGATTCGTATACTAGAAAGTAATGATCCTGGTAAGATAGGCTGTCACTATTTCACTGTGAGCCTTCATTTAAAAAAAAAAAAGTTTTGAACATTAGAAGGAGTTGAAATAGAGTGTTATCTCTCCTTTTTCTTTAACAGTGCTACCAATAGGACTTTCCGTTGGGTGGAAATGTTCTGTATCTGTGCTGTTAGACAAGCCACTAGCCACATGTGCTATTACTGAGCACTTGAAGTATGTGAATGTGACTATGAAACTGAACTTTTAATTTAAGTTTATTTTTGAGACAGGGCCTCACTCTGGCACACAGGCTGGAGTGCAGTGGCATGATCTCAGCTCACTAGAACCTCCACCTCCTGGGCTCAAGTGACCCTCCCACCTCAGTCTCCAGAATAGCTACACTTGTGCCGCCACACCTGGCTAAGTTTTTATTTTTATTTTTGTAGAGATGGGGTCTGACTATGTTGCTCAGGTTGGCCTCAAACTCTTGGCCTCAAGTGATCCTCCTGTCTTGGCCTCCCAAAGTACTGGGATTACAGGCATGAGCCACCATGACTGGCTTAATTTAAGTTTAAATGTAAATAGTCACATGTGGCTAGTGTCTCTAGTGGCTGCTGTATTGGACATTGCAATCCTAGAATGTACCTGAGATACTCTGGTTCTCTAAAAAAGCTCCAAATACCAGGTGCCCAGGGTGAGGGAGGAATATTGCTCACCAGTGGGTTTGACTTCTCTGGTGAGTCCTCCTTTGTACCTTGGGTTGTTTTTGCCTTTCAGAGGAATATCTCCTTTGATTTCCTTTCTGTGAGCAATGGAGCTGACTTAAACACCGTTGGAAGTTTAGAGCATGGTGTTTCAGGGTTTAATCCTTGCTAGGTTTAGAGGGGTTCCCCTCCCAGACAGTGACCCAAGTCAATGCTAAGGGTGTACAGTATTAGAACACAGAAAACTTTGAATTGCTCACTGAATTTACCACAAATAAAACCGTTTGATAAGGGTGCTACTGCCCACTGCACCCTGCATCCTCCATCTTCCACTCCACATGTGGAGTTCCAGGATGTGAGCAGTAGAGTGGCAGGACCTGGAGCAGAGGTGGTGTTGGGTGAAATTCACACCATGGAATTTCACTTATGCAAACGCTCAAGCACTTGTGAGAGGTCAGAATTAGCTCTTTCTTTGGTTAGAATGAGCTATTTCAGTGAGATGTTACAGTGTAAGCTTTTTCACCAAATAAACTGGTGTGCTCAGGGTGAGTGAAAGAAAGGGGTAAATCAGGGTTAGTGCTGGAGAATCAGAGCTAATGACACAAGCTTCTCTCCTCAGGCCAATGCATCTGCGATATGTCTCAGGCACTTAAGCACAGCAGTGCTAAGTTGATATAAATTATATACACACACATAGACAAATATATAAAAGCATATAATATAAATATTACATATGTAAATATAAATTGTATCACTAAAATCAACACCAGGCTTGTTTTTAATCACTTATTCAAAATACATTGAACAGCTACTGCACAAAGTGCAGGGACTACTGGAGAAGCTTAAGACAAAAATATGGGGTGTGACAGTGTGTGCCTGTAGTCCCAGCCACTCAAGAAGCTGAGGCAGAAGGAGGGCTTGAATCCAGGAGTCCAAGTCCAGCCTGAGCAACATAGTGAGACCCAGTCTTTTAAAATAATGAAATAAAATGAAACCACAAACCTCAAACAAAAAGACAAAATATGATTTCAATCATTGTGAAGCTCTTGATCTAGTAGATGAGTAATGCATATAAACCAAAATATTACAGTTTCAGAGAAGTGCTATAGGGCCTAATGTTTAACTACTTCTGGCATTCAGCTGACTGTGTTCAAAGCTCTGCCACCATTTTCCAGGGATATAAACTGAGGCAAGTTATTTGGTATTTACTAAATTTCAGCTTCTTCATATGCAAGGGGGTTATGATAATGATACCTACACCATGAGGACAGTATGAGGATTAAACAAAATAGCGTATGCATAGCCTTAGCCAATACCCATACATGTTGAGTGCTCAACAAGGTGTTAGCTATTAGATTTTAACATTTTATTTATTTTATATATACATATTTTTTTTGAGACAGAGTCTCGGCTCTGTAGCATCCAGGCTGGAGTACTGTGGCATGGTCTTGGCTCACTGCAACCTCCACCTCCTGGGTTCAAGCAATTCTCTGCCTCAGCCTCTTGAGTAGCTGAGATTACAGGCTCCTGCCACCATGCCTGGCTAATTTTTTTGTACTTTTAGTAGAGATGGGATTTCACTATCTTGGCCAGGCTGGTCTTGAACTCCTGACCTTGTGATCCACCCGCTTTGGCCTCCCAAAGTACTGGGATTACAGGAGTTTTTTTTTTTTTTTTTTTTGAGACGGAGTCTCTCACTTTGTTGCCCAGGCTGGAGTGCAATGGCTCGATCTCGGCTCACTGCAACCTCCACCCTCCCCCCGCCCCCTCCCCTGGGGGTTCAAGACATTCTCCCATCTCAGTCTCCCCAGGAGCTGGGATTATAGGTGCACGCCACCATGCCCAGCTAATTTTTTTTTTTTTTTTTGGTACTTTAGTAGAGATGGGATTTCACCATGTTACCCAGGCTGGTCTCGAACTCCTAAGCTCAGGCAATCCACCCGCCTTGGCCTCCCCAAGTGCTAGGATTACAGGCGTGAGCCACAGGGCCCGGCCACTATTTTTATTTTTTTATTTTTTTTAAGTGATTATTTATTTATTTAGAGAGAAATAGGAGGAGAGAGAAAGAAACTAACTCTCACGCTGAGTGAAAGAATCCAGAAGGATGGAATCCAGGAGAGGAAAGCAGCTTCCACACTGAGTGGAAGGGAATAGAGAGAGATGGAGTTTAGGAGGGGAAGACAGCCTTCCACGAGAGAGTGTGGAAGGGGACCCCAGAGGGGAAATCCAGGAAAGAGAAAGATGGCTTCCACGAGAGTGTTCGTAGAAGGGGACCCAAACATGGAGTCCCTTTTTTTTTTTTAAGATGGGGTTTCACCATGATGGCCAGGCTGGTCTTGAACTCCTGACTTCAGGTGATCCACCCATCTCGGCCTCCCAAAGTGCTAGGATTACAGGTGTGAGCCACCGTGCCTGGCTCATTTTTTTTTTCCTATTTTTAATTTTTTTACTATTTTTATTTTTTATTTTATTTTCTTCATTTTTTATAGTTTTTAAGGTAAAATTTACGTTCACTGAAATGTTACCTGCATATTTTTGACAAGTGAATATACTTATATAACTCATATCCCTGTCAAGATAGAGACCATTTTTACCACCCAGAAATTTCTCTCATGTACGGTCCCAGTTAATCCCCTGCCACAAGAAACCACTGTGAGGATTTTTTCACCATGGATTAATTTTACCTCTTCTAGAATTTCAGATAAATGGAATAGTATGACACTCTTGTGTCATTTATTTATCGTCATAGAGATAATTCATATACTTTAAAAAGGTACAATTTTAAGCGTTTTGGGCATGCAGTAAAAATCTCCTTCCCACCTGTATCCACCAATCACTCAGTCTTCCTCTTCTCTCTCTCTCTATTTTTTTTTTCAGACAGGATCTTGCTCTGTCACCCAGGCTGGAGTGCAGTGGTGTGATCATGGTTCACTGCAGCCTCACCCTTCCAGTCTCAAGCAATCCTCCTGCCTCAATCTCCCAAGTAGTAGGACTACAGGTGCCGGCCACCATACCCGGCTAATTTTTTTTTTTTTTTTGTATTTTTTGTAAAGATGGGATTTCACTTGTTGCCCAGGCTAGTCTTGAACTCCTGATCTTAAATGATCCGCCAGCTTAAGCCTTCCAAAGTGCTTGGATTATAGGCATGAGCCACTCTGCCTGGCTCAGTCTTCCTCCCTTGAAGCAACCAATGTTATTAGTTTTATGTGGGCCATCCATGTCTTATCATTATTAATTCAGGTGTCTATACAAGGCTCTTTGAGAACTGTTTTAAAGGTTACCCAAAGAATCTTGTGACAACCCAGCTAAAATGATTTAAAAGCAGTTTTAATATAACTGAAGTTTTTAGATTCTGATTCCAAATGTCAGACTGTTACATTTTACCTTTCCTTGACTTTATGCCAAATTTAGTTCAAGTTCTAGCATCTATAATTTTCATTTACTGAACAAATATGTATTTAACAAATATGGAAATACAACTATGAACCAAACAAAATCAAATCCTGGACTTACGGAGCTAATAGTAAAAAGTTCACCATTATAACCACCCAATGACAGTTTCATGCGATGTGACAGGAGTAAGAGAGCACCATAGGGAGGTCAGAAAGTGCTTCTCAGAAGTGGATACTAGAGCTGTTGTCAGAAGGAGGAGGACTGAAAGAACTTTCCGGGCACCGAACGAAGCATGAGCAAAAGCTCTGCTGAGGCCAGGAAGCTGGTAAATAGGGAATAAAAGAGGCCAGTGTGGCTGGAACACAGAGAGCAGTGTGGAAATGGTCTCAGCAGTGAGAAGTGGTGGAGAGGTGAGCAAGGCACCTGGTCATTCAGGGCTTGGTTAGTTAGGAGTTTTGTCTAGGAGAATGGGAAGGTGTTTAAGTGGTTTAGGCTGGGAAGTGACAGGGTTACATTGTATTTTGAAAAAGTCACTCTGCCTGGTGTGTTGAGATTATAGAGGTGATAAAGGGGATATGGGTAAACCATAAGAAGACTAGGTTAGTAATCCCTTCACCCCCAGGCCCCAAGTGAAGGTAGCCTAGACTAGGGTGGTGATGGAGGAGATAGAAGAGGACAGATTCAAGGACAATTTGTAAGGTAAAAACCAATAGAAATTGCTGACGGATGGAATATTAAGAAGAGAGAAGTACATTAGTAAGGATGTATCTTAGTTTTCTTATACAAGATGAATTCAGTTGCAATAAAATTGTTAATTGAAATTGACTTTAAATAATGGCACGACCTAAAGTTATGTAAACATTTGCCTCAGATAAAATTTCAAGTTTTCAAAGGTTTTAGCTGGGTGAAGGGCATGGCTTTACTTCCTATTTCTTGGTATTTCCTAATCTTGTTGGGAAAAAAAAGTGTTTTTTTTTTTTTAATCTGAAATGCTTAGTTCTGTGGAAGCCCATCTGTGAATTCTGTCTTATAAATTCAAATTAGAAAATAACTAGGGATATCTAATTTCTAGACAAATAATTTTGGAGTTTCTTGTGCTGATAATTATAATATTTGTCACTTCTAAACATATAGTGAAAGTAACCTGTATTGCCTTTTTAATTTTTCTTGCCTGCTTTTCCTAGATCAGAATTAATAGGCTGTTTACTTACCTTCTAAGAATTTCTTCGTTGACACTGGAGGGCTGCCCGGCTGACTCTTACATATTTGTGCCCACGTTCTGCCCCCTGCAGGAGTCTGCATAAACTTAGTGCGTAGAGACGTGGAAGAGTACATTACAAGTGGCATTTACACGTTGATTATTGTTTTTGAGAGTGCCCTAAGGTCACCTCTCGGGGGAGCTCGGGGCTGCCTTCCGAAGCCTGCGCGTCTGCACCGCGTGCCCGGGGCCTGGAAGTCAGGCTCGGGGGCGGTGCGGCAGCGCGACACCCGCAGTCCAGGGCGCGGGCCGCCTCGGGACCCCTCAGGGGGTGTGTCTTCTGTCGCTTTAATATGCAAGGGGCGGTTCAAGTGGCGGGGGAAGTCGACGATTTGCAGGGCTGAGGGAGAGAGACGGATTTCCCCGCCCCCTCTGCACTCCGTCCAATCCCTTCGGCTTCTGCTTTTCTCAGCCGGCCCGCCCGGCCCCTAACCTGCTCGAACCAATTCTGCAGGAGAGGCGGCCGAGTCTCCTTAAGGGCCTGATGCGCCTGCGCCCTGGGCTCTCTTGATGCGGCCCGGCCGGACCCTGGAGGAGCCCGCGGGCCGGTAGCTTACGGGCTGGCGGCGGTTCCGACCACCGCGGTGCCGGGCGGGGCGGGTGAGGGTCGCGAGGCAGCCCTGAGCTTCTGAGTGAGCGTTGTGCTTCCGGGAATGCCGGACGGGCGACCCGCGGAGCTGGGAGCGGGGCTGAGGCGCTAAGAAGCGGCGGCGCGGCTGCCGGCTGCATGGGAAATTGATGTTTACAGCGAAGTCCAACCAACGTTTCCAAGGTGAGGGCGCCGCGCCAGGCCAGGCGGGCCGGGAGGCCGGGCGGGCGGTGAGTCCGGGTTCCGCTGGCGCGCGGCTGGGCCGAGGCGCGGCGGGCGGGGTCGGTGCAAGTTCTGCTGCGCGAGCGGGGCGGGTGCGCCCGGCGCCGCCAGGGCCTGAGTTCCCTGCGCTCGCTTCCTCGCCTGCCGCCGCCTCCCGCAGCCCTCCCCGTGGGCGCTGGGGGAGAAACTCGCCGGCGGTTCTGACAGGGAGGTGGAGGGACGGAGCGGCTTCGGGGCACGTCCTCGTAAATCCTGCGGAGGACGCTGACCCTGTACCCCACTCTCGAGGCCAGAAGTCGGTTCCCTCAGCGGACCCGAGGGGCGAAAGCCAAAGTTGGCGTCTTCACTTGGCCTCCTGGATTCTACGCATGGCGTGTCTCCAGGCTGGTGACGGGCAAGGCAGGTGAGCCACGTCCAGGGTGCACTCCAGGAGCGTTCGTAGCCATCACTGAGTCGCCTCGTGACTAGTGGGGCAAGCCTTAGATTAACCGCAGGGTTTCCGGTAGGTTGGATTGTGGTGTTGGTGTTTGCGCTCCGAAGAGTGGCTGTGATTTACCTGTGTCTGTCTTTGGGGCTTCTTGTGTGATCTCATTTGCCATCCTTTCATCCAGGAGTTAGCCGCGACGTTTGGAATGGGTTCTTCGCTTTCCTCCTATCTGTTGCTGGTAGAGCTGCTTCCGAAAAGAAGTACTCTGTTGAAGTGATATCTTTTCTTTGGGTTACAGTGTTGAATAATAAACTCCTTTCTTTGCCTAAAGAATGAATCCCAGTGCTTCCTGAAGTTAAGGAAAATTCATCTGGTGGTTTTTAATCTTTGTTCTGAGTTGATATGTGTTAGTAACTTTTTTTTTGTTTTAAAATTTTTTTGTCATAAAATTTCACCAGTGTACCAGAAGCCCTTTTTTCTTTTTTTCTCTTTATTTCTTTTTTCTCTTTTTTGAGACAGAATCTCACTCTGTCACCCAGGCTGGAGTGCAGTGGCGTGATCTTGGCTCACTGCAACTCCCGGCTTCAAGCGATTCTCCTGCCTCAGCCTCCTGAGTAGCTGGGATTACAGGCATACACCACCATGCCCAGCTAATTTTTTTTTTTTTTTTTTTGGTATTTTTGGTATATTTTCACCATGTTGGTCAGGCTGGTCTCGAACTCTTGACCTTAAGTGATCCACCTGCCTCAGCCTCCCAAAGTGCTGGGATTACAGGCGTGTGAACCACCACGCCCGTCCCAGAAACTCTTTTTTTGTATTCTAAATGCTAGCTTTAAGATTTCCAAAAACTTTGTGTCAAAGAAATCTTAGAAAAGTTATTGGAAGTATAGATAAAAAGTTCACAATTATAAATGTGCAGGTGGTCCAGGCGTGGTGTGGCACTTTTTTTTTCATAAATTAGGTGAGAGTAAGGTCAGCTAATTTATGAAATTAGTGTGGGTCTGTTTCTGGATTGTTCTGTTTTATTGTGCACCGGTTATCCTTGTGTTAATATCACTGTATTGATGTAACTTTATAATAAGCCTTGATATGTGGTAATATAAGCTCCTCAACTTTGTTTCTTAAGGTTTTCTGGGCTGTTTTTGGCTCTTAGCATTTTCATATAAGTTTCAGAATCTGCTTGTCATTTTCCACAAATTTTGGAATTGGAATTGAATGTATATATAAATTTGGGGAGAATTGATGTTTTAATACTGAGTCTTTCAATTTTATATCAAAATTGAAATTCTTGAAATTACCAAGAGAACATTACTAAGAGAAATTCCTAAAAGACGTAGATAGAGAGATGTAATAATAACATGGCATATCTGTAAGGTTGGCTGCCTCGTGGGGCGTTCGGACACGCCCCCTCCCCTCGCGGGGCGTTCAGACACGCCCCCTCCCCTCGCGGGGCGTTCGGACTCGCCTCCTCCCCTCGCGGGGAGCTTGGACACGCCTCCTTCCTTTGCCGGGAGCTCAGACACGCCCCCTCCCCCCCCCCCGCCGGGAGCCCTGGGAAAAAAAGCCCCATCAGGACTTACCTGATACCATTTTGTCCCATCCAGGCTCCACTCCTTGCCTACTATTTTGTCCTATCTGGGCCCCACTCCCCACCATCCGGGTCCTACTCCCCTCCATTTTGTTTCATCCGGGTCCCACTCCCCTCCATTTTGTCCCACTCACCTTGGCCACAGCCAATCGGACGCCTCCACTACCTATAAAACCCCGTGCCTGAGAGGAGTCTGCGCGACTTCTCCGGCCCTTCCTGTCCGGGACGCTGAATCGAACCTCGTCCGGGAGCCTGAATAAAACCCCTTGCATTGGATTATTTTCGTGCTGGCCTCAGTTTCTTCATTTCGTCCTCGGCGAGAACAGACCTTACAATATCTATCTAGGTCTTTTAAGAATTTCTCTTGGTAATCAAATCTAGGGGAGGGGGGACAGGGTCTGTGCTTGGCTCCCAGTGTTCTGAAAGGTGGGCAAAGGAAGTGGGCTGTGGGAAGGGGCTGCTTTTCACCAAACACACTTCTGGTTTTTTTTTTTTTTTTTGAGACAGAGTCTTGCTCTGTCGACAGGCTGGAGTACAGTGGTGCGATCTCATCTCACTGCAACCTCCGCCTTTGGGTTCAAGCAGTTCTCCTGCCTCAGCCTCCCCAGTAGCTGGGACTATAGGCGCATGCTACCACATCCAGCTAATTTTTGTAGAGATGGGGTTTCACCATGCTGGCCAGGATGGTCTCAATCTCTTGACCTTGTGATCTGCCCTCCTCGGACTTCCAAAGTGCTGGGATTACACACATGAGCCACCGTGCCCAGCCACTTCTGTTTAGTCCCTTGGCTTTTAGCCTTGAGCCTCACTTTACTTGAGTCTGGAGTCTCTCCAGGTGTATTAGTCTATTCTCACACTGCTATGAAGAATACCCAAGACTGGGTAATTTATAAAGAAAAGAGGTTTAATTGTCTAACAGCTCCATTTGGCTGGAGAGGCCTCAGGAACCTTACAATCATTGTGGAAGGCACCTGTTCACAGGGAAACAGGAGAGAGAAAGAGTGCCCAAAAAAGGGGGGAAGTCCCCCACCATCAGATCTTGTGAGAATTCACTATCACAATAATGTGGGGGAAATTGTCCCTGTGATTCTGTTTTCTCCACCTGGTCCTGCCCTTGACATGTGGGGATTATTGGAATTTAAGGTGAGATTTGGGTAGTAACACAGAGCCAAAACATATCACCAGGTTGGTGTTTCTAGAAAATACGTTTATGAGATAGGAATGGTGGTGGAGGAGGGAGCCTAGAGCCCAGCTGTACCTTATATAGACTTTAAACGATTTACTCTTTAGCCCCATGTGTCTCTACCACGGACTCTATACTTGGGAACTCCTAGGCACCTAGATTTTGAGCCTTTCTGGGGTTCTGTGACTTAGCCAAATCAGCTTGCTTCCTTTTTTTTTAATTAAAAAATTATATCACTTTATCGGGCAGCTTCCTGAGCCAGAATAGGCTCAGAGAGACTCCATCAGCTTGTTTCTTGCTTGTATTCCCTTCTGCAGGCCTGTAGGTTCAGCTTCCTCTACTCAGCCACTTATTCCTCCATCTCTTCCTGTTTTATGGAGAGATAAGATTTAAGAGCAGATATGGCTTATATTTGCTTTTATATTTCTGAGAATGTTAAAAATAGTTTTTTAGAATCTTCTTTTATTTTTATTGCTCTTATCTGCTCTTATATTTCTGAGAATGTTAAAAATAGTTTTTAAAAATCTTCTTTTATTTTTATTGTTTTGAGATGGAGTCTTGCTCAGCTGCCCAGGCTGGAGTGCAGTGGTGTGATCTCCGTTCACCGCAACCACGGTCTCCCACGTTCAAGCGATTTTCCCGTCTGAGTCTCTCGAGTAGGTGGGATTACAGGCACCTGCCACCATGCCCGGCTGATTATTGTATTTTAGTAGAGACGGGGTTTCACCATGTTGGCCAGGCTGTTCTTGAACTGACCTCAGGTGATCCGCCTGCCTCGACCCCCAAAAGTGCTAGGATTGCAGGCGTGAGCCACTGCGTCCAGCCTCAACCTTCCTTTCCTTGCATAGTTTTCTCCAAGTTACTTTTTTTCTATTTGGTGTAGTCTTATTAGTAGAGACCCTCTTCGGAGGAATGATTATCTTTGGTTGTTTGTTCATGATTAAGAGTGGGCTACTGAAAGCTGATGGGAAGCCCTGAGGTGGTAAGTAGGGCTTGAGAACATGTAGTTCTGCCTAGTATTCTAGAGTCTAAAGCCGTGGTTCTCAGCTTCGGCTGTACGTTAGAATCACATGGAGAGCTTCGAAAAAAAAAATCCCTGCTGCTAATACGTCAGAATGTCTGAGAATAGGCCCCCGGTAGCAATAGTTAAAAAAAATTAGGTGTGGCTACATACAATAAAATGCACAGAATTTAAGTGTGTAGTTTCATTTTTACCATGTGACTGACACAAGATGTAAAGGATGGCAAAAATTCTGGAATATTTATTTATTTATTTATTTTAAATAGAGACAGAATAGGCTCAGAGAGAGGGTTTCACCATGTTCGTCAGGCTGGTCTCAAACAGCTGACCTTGTGATCCACCCGCCTCGGCCTCCCAAAGTGCTGGGATTACAGGCGTGAGCCACCGCCCCTGGCCCAAATTTCTTCATATCCCTTCTGTTGTCTCACTCCTGGCCCAGAGGTGACCACTGTTCTGATTTCTGTCTCTGTAGATTAGCACCAGTATTTTTTAAAGCTGCCCAGATAATTCCAGTTTGTGGCTAACATTGAAACTATTGGTCTGGGTGAATTGTTTGAGGCTATCTCTAGTGTATTTATATTTCCTTTTGTCCCAGTTATGTTTTCCAGAGAGTATCTTCCAGTTTTCTGCTTGGAGAGCTGAGGTCTAATTGCCAGTATCTGGGAACTCAGAAAAAGAGGGCTGGGTAAAGAGCCATAGAGGATTTAGTATATAGGCTCACATAATCTGTCTCTGTTTGTTAGGATACCTATGTCTTCCACCTTGTATGGTTTACACCCTTGAGATAAGAAATCTACCATCATCTGCCACATTGTGAGTGGCACTCAGCAGCTTGGAGGAAATCTAGGTTTCTAACTTTTCAGCTTTCACCCGATCCTTTTAGTCCCCCTTCCCCTCTTTGTTCTGGCAGTTCCTGAACCTTTTGAGGTTTCTATGGTGTAAACTGATTTGTTCTCAGTTGTCAGCATTGTTGGCTTAGAATTTGGCCATCTTTGACTGGGTCAGTTATCCAGCTTCTTTCAGCTTCCAAAATTTTGTTGCTATTGTCTTATTCTCCCTGTCCTTATGGCTTGTGTCTTAAACACAGAGTAAACAATAGTAACAAAACTTTCTTTATCCTTGTTTTAGTAAAGTTTTGGGAGGAAGCAAAATTAGATGTGTGTGCGTTCAATCTGCCATCTCACTCTGGAAGTCCACTGTTGCTTTCCATTACACAGAAACCTGTTGCCACTTGTTCTCCATTGTTGTTTCCTCCTTATGGGGTTATGTCTTTTAAATTTCTTCACAGTTGTCTGAAAAGAGTGTCAGGAGGTACAGGACCTAAATATTGGTCAAGCTGTCGTTTCTTTAGAAGTCTCAAAATTCTTTTTGGAAGTACTCATTGTCCCAGGATCTTATAATCTCAAGATTGGAGTGATTTTGAAGATAATCCAGTTTAATGAGCTATTTGATATTTTCTGTAAAGGAATTGTCCCACCTAAAATGTGGGAGACTCGTGGTAAAAGGAGATGAGTGCCTGGAGAAATGGATTGGGCTGTAGATCTCTACAAGGGTTCTGGAAATCCATGTGTGCGTTGAATGTTACATGAAAAATGATAGATCTGTAAAATTTAGTAAAAAGTCATAACGGGCCAGGCATGGTGGCTCATACCTGTAATCCCAGTACTTTGGGAGGCTGAGGTAGGTGGATCACCTGAGGTCAGGAGACCAGCCTCGCCAACGTAGTGAAGCACCATTTCTACTAAAAATACAAAAAATTAGCTGGGTGTGGTGGTGTGTGCCTATAATCCCAGCTAGTTGGGAGGCTGAGGCAGGAGAATTGCTTGAACCTAGGAGGTGGAGGTTGCAGTGAGCCGAGATTGCACCACCGCACTCCAGCCTGCGTGACACTGAGCCAAACTCTATCTCAAAAAAATAAAAAAATAAAAAAGTCCTGATGGTTTTATCATTTCAGTTAGTACGCTTAAATCCAATCATGGGGAGAGGTAGTACTCAGAATTTTTTATTTTGCAAAAAGCTTCTAAACTAGAAAAAGTTAGCAACTATTATTAAAGATTAATAAAGTTACGGAGATTTTTGTGTATAGTTCATATAAAGTGAATGATAAAACCACCCATTAAAGTCTCTATTTTAAATATCTCTAATAGCTTTGTTCTGTCATTCTATATTTTTATTTTCTTTAAAACACTTACTAAATCAGTAGCTTCCCAAATGCTGCTCTTTGAGTCAGAGTTTTTACCATGAAGCTCATGATGAAATAGAAATGTTCTCAATGTTTATACAATTTATTCACCTTTAAATTATATCTATTTTTTTCTGTATTAAAATGTCCTTTTTCTTATGAAGTTGTGATTCTAGGATAGTAGATATGTTTTTCCTTCTAATATTTGGCAAAAAATAAAAACCTGCCAGCCCTACATATTTCTCTAAAAATTAATTTTTAACAAGTTTTATAAAATACAAAAGCCTGCTTCTCACTGCACAAAATCCCCATTGGCCTTTTCTTTCTGCCATAAGTTAATAAGTCAGTCATGTATTGCTTAACAGTGGAGGTATGTTCTGAGAAATGAGTTGTTGGACAATTTCACTGTTGCGTGAACATCATAGAGTACACTTACACAAACCTAAATAGTAGAGCCTACTACACACCTTGACTGTATGGTACAGTCCGTTGCTCCTAGGCTATAAACCTGCACATCAGGTTATTGTATGGAATACTGTAGGCATTTGTAACACAGTGGTACTTGTGTATCTAAATACCAAAGATACAACAAAAGTACTATATTATAATCTTATGAGACCATCGTCTTTGTTTTTTTTTTTTTGTTTTTTTTTTGAGTTGGAGTCTTGCTCTGTCTCCCAGGCTGGAGTACCCTGGTGCTATCTCAGCGCACTGCAACTTTCGCCTCTAGGGTTCAAACTGTTCTGCTTGAGCTTCCCAGTAGCTGGGCTTACAGGCGCATGCTACCATGCCTAGTTAATTTTTACATTTTTATTAGAGACACAGGGTCACCATGTTGGCCAGGCTGGTCTCAAACTCCTGGCTTCAAATGATCCATCCACCTCAGCCTCCCAAAGTGCTGGGATTACAGATGTGAGCCCCCACGCCCGGCCAGGGACCACCCTCTTGTATGTGGTATCCATTGACTGAAATGTTCTTGTGTGGTGCATGACTGTATTTTACTTTTGTGTTTGTGTATAAAATTCAAGATATCAGTTAGATAACATGGGGAATTTTTACTGTCTCTCATGGTGTTATGATAGTCCTTCCTCATTGGAAGAATGTAGATTGATTAATTGTTGTTAGAACCTGTTGATTGTGACCCCATAAGTTTGTTCTCAAAGTGTCATCTTGTTTCTGGGTGGTCGAGGTATTGCCACTAGCCTGGTGTGTTTATTTGTTGCATTTCTAGCTGTTTGTTACTGCATCTGTACTTCAAGAGAGTTTTCTCTGCTTGTACTGCCTGCAGTTTTCCTTTTAAGTGGCCAAAGACAATGTGGGTTTAGTGGCTTGTTAATTGTTCTTTGTGCTCATCCAACTCACACAGTTAAACTCTATGCAAAGTGTTCCCTAAAGTTAGTTAAAATGACTATTATCTGGGTTTTCCTTGTTGTTTTTGCTATTTAGTGTTCTGTAAGTTTGTTATCAGGACTCTTAAGGAACTGCTAGCTCCTTTGTTCTTGAAAGGGACCTTGATGAAAGATAGGAACAAAACTTGCTTTATTATGGGTAAATGATTTTTTTTTGTTTTTTCATAGGAAAGCATGAGATGGAAGGATGAGGATTTTGTTTTTGAGTTGATGCTCAAATGATTATTTGCTGTCATCTTTGTCCTGAATCTTTTGTATGGCAGAAATGAATCCAGTGTGCTCATCAATTATGCTAGAGACTTTATCAGAACAGGATTAGCAGATACTGTATAAAAGTATAGCTTTAATGATTAATTATATAATATATTTGAATGAAATACATGAGAAAGGTAGAAGAAAAATATATCTTTAGGCATACTAGAAATCAGATAGTTTGGAAGACTGAGCATAATTTGATGATGAAAAGACCTTGAAGTAAGTTGAAAATCAATTTTGGGGAATAAGCCATGAAAAATGTAGTGTCTTTGAATACAGTAGTCCTCGCTTATCTGTAGTTTTACTTAACTATGGTCAATTACAGTCTGAAAATATTAAATGGAAAATTTCAGAAATAAATAATAAGCTTTTTTTTTGAGACAGGGTCTTGCTTTGTTGCCCAGACCATAGTACAGTGGCATGATCATAGCTCACTGCAACCTTGACCTCCCAGTCTCAAGCAATCCTCTCACCTCAGCCTCCTCAGTAGCTCGGACTACAGGTGTGCACCACCACATCTGGATAATTAATTTTTTTTTCTCATAGAGATGGGATCTTGTTATGTTGCTCAGACTAGTCTCAAACTCCTGGGCTTAAGAGATCCTCCTGCCTTGGCATCCCAAAGTGTTGGGATTTCAGTTTGAGCCACTGCACCTGACCAATTCAATGAGTTTTGATAAAGGTATACACCTATGTGAATTAACTCCCATTGTGGTTGCTTTAGTTAATTCCCATTGTTGTGATTGTTTTGTTTTTAGAGATGAGGTCTCCCCCTGTTGCCCAGGTGTTATAGCTCAGTGCAGCCTTGAACTCCTGGGCTCAAGTGATCTTCCTGTCTCAGCCTCCTGAGTAGTTGGGACAAAGGATGTGTGCCACCACACTTGGCTAATTTTTGGGCGTCTTACTCTGGTGCCCAGTCTGAAGTTGTGATATCTTTTACCATAGATTAGTTTTTCTTGTTCTTGAACTTCACATACATAGAATAACATAGTGTGTATTCTTTTGTATCTGCTTCTTTTGGTCAAAATAATGTTTTTGAAATTCATCCGTGATCTTGCACATATCAGTAGTTCTTTTTAATCCATGCATATTAATCCATTGTATGAATATAGCACAATTTATTTGTCCCTTTTCTCATTTGGCTATTATGAATAAAGTTGCTATTAAGTTTTTGTTTTGATGGAGTTTCAAAAAAAAAAAAAAAATTGGAATGTTAGGGCCTCTTGTTGCCCAGGCTGGAGTGCAATGGCGTGATCTTGGCTCACTGCAACCTCCACCTCCTGGGTTCAAGTGATTCTCCTGCCTCAGCCTCCAAGTAGCTGGGATGACAGGCACCCACCACCATGCCCAGCTTACTTTTGTGTTTTTAGTAGAGACAGGATTTCACCATGTTGGGCAGGCTGGTCTTGAACTTCTATCCTCAGGTGATCCACCTGCCTCAGCCTCTCAAAGTGCTGGAATTACAGGCGTGAGCCACTGTGCCCACTGCTATGAAGTTTTGACTGTGAGTCTTTTGTAGACATACACTTTCATTTCTCTTGGATAAATAAATAGTGGTGGAATTACTGAGTCTTAGGTCAGATGTATGTTTAACTTTAGACAACAATGCTAAACAATTTCCCCCAAGAAATTACACTATTTTACATTCTAACCTGCAATCTATAAAAGATCTAGTTGAGTGATAAATCAGAATTGAGTTTTAGAAAGATTATTCTGGTACAGTGGGATAGAAGACTTGGAACAGTGAAAACACACAGTAAAGTAATACACTTGAAAATTGATGTATTCTCATCCAAGGAATTGGTAGGGAGGTAGAGAAACTTATGGATTCTAGTGCTATAAAGACATGGAATCCATAGACTTGATATATGGGGTGAGGATAAGATAGGGATCAGGGCTGGGCGCAGTGGCTCACGCCTGTAATCCCAGCACTTTGGGAGGCCGAGGCAGGTGGATCACAAGGTCAAGAGATCGAGACCATCTTGGTCAACATGGTGAAACCCTGTCTCTACTAAAAATGCAAAAAATTAGCTGCGCATGGTGGCGTGTGCCTGTAATCCCAGCTACTCAGGAGGCTGAGGCAGGAGAATTGCCTGAACCCAGGAGGCGGAGGTTACAGTGAGCCGAGATCGTGCCCTTGCACTCCAGCCTGGGTAACAAGAGCGAAACTCCGTCTCAAAAAAAAAAAAAAAAAAGATAGGGATCAGGTGACCCCTATGTATCTGTTATAGGCTGCTGGATGTTGGTATGACAATAGAGTGAGCACAGTAGAGGAAAAGATTTAAAGGAAAGAAGGAGTGATGAATTCCATTTTGTTTGTAAGTAGCAATTGGTGGTAAAAGGAAGTATGCAGTATCTCTGGGAGTGTGTGTAGGAAGGATAGAGTGGAATTGGAATGTTGGGGACTAGTAACATTTAAGAAATGAGCTGATGAAGAGTCTGTATAAGAACAAAAGGAATAGCCATTATAAAAGGAAATCCAGGAAAGAGATTTAACAGAAGTTAAAAGAATAGAACTTTGAAGAGTAAGGGAGGGGTTGGAATGTTGTTAGTGTGAGTAAAAATACAGACTTTTGGCCGAATGTGGTTGGCTCACTCCTGTAATCCCAGTACTTTGGGAGGCTGAGGCGAGTGGATCACCTGAAGTCAGGAGTTCAAGACTAGCCTGGGCAACATGGTGAAACCCCATCTCTACTAAAAATACAAAAAGTAGCTGGGCGTGGTGGGGGGTGCCTGTAATCCCAGCTACTTGGAAGGCTGAGGCAGGAGAATCACTTGAACCCAGGAGGTGGAAGTTGCAGTGAACTGGGATTACACCATTGCACTCCAGTCTGGTTGACACATTGAAACTCTGTCTCAAAAAACAAAAACAAACAAAACAGACTTTTGGAGATTTCTTTTTATATCTGTTAAAACTTGTGGCATCCTGTTACTTGTCCTAGTAGTTATACTTTATGGAATAAATCCTAGAGAAACATACACGTGGAAAAATGTGTTTAGCATATATTAATAATAGTCAAAAATTGGAAGCACCCAAGTATCCATCAAGAGAGGATTGGTTAAATAAAGTATAGTACATTTATATGATGGAATGCTATACAGGTGATGGAATATGGTATATATACTGTGTTACTTTTCTATGCTACTGTAACAAATTACTACAAACTTAGTGACTTAAATTTAGTTTCTCACAGTTCTGAAGGTCAGAGTTCAAAATATTTCACTGGGTTAAAGTCAAGATTGTAGCAGGGCTGGTTTCTTCTGGAGGCTCTAGGGGAGAGTCTTCTCCACCTTCTCGAGTTGCGTTCCTTGTATTCCTTGCATTGCATTTGTTGGCCCTTTCTCTGTCTTCAAACCCAGCAGCATAGCGTCTTCAAATTCTTTTCTATTTGTGCCTTCACATTGTTTTCTCTCTCATAAAGACTTTTGTGATTATATCAGGCACAACCCAGATAATTCAAGATAACCACCTATTTCAAGATCTTTGGCTTAATCATAGCTGCAAAGCACCTTCTGCAATATAAGATAACATAGTCACAGTTTCCAGGTATTGGGATGTGGAGCTCTTTGCCTAGGGTAGGAGTTAGGGTGGCAGGGGTTATGGGGAGAGGGGAGGAATTAATCTTCATACCACAAATACTGACAAGGACGGAAGATCAAAATACGTTAAGTAAAAAAATTATCAAGGAAATATGTAAAATTTTCTAATTTTGTAAAATTAAAAAAATTACATATATACCTATATGTCATATGTATTATAAAATAAATCTTTATGAATATATACCATATTGTTAATGGTATACATTAATACCATATTGTTGATGGTATAAAGACAACTGTGATTGTCTTTGCAAGTGAGATTACAGAGTACTTGGACTTCCATTTTTTTTCTGTGATATTTGGATTCTTTTTTTTAATCAGAAAAATCACAATAAAAGGAAAGAATGGCACTGGACATGTAGCAGAGAGATCAACTAAGATAAGGACTATAAAGTCTTTACTTGATTTAGCAACAAAGAGGTTGAAAGAGGTTGTTAGCAAGTAACCTTGGTTAAGTGTGGTTTCAGAAAAATGGTAGAATAGAAGCCAGGTTGCAATGAAAAAGTGGGAGGTGAAGAAGGAAAGAGTGAAAAGTTAAACATTTTTTGTAGCTGCTTAGCTATGGGGGAGGATACAGTGAGACACAGGATACTTAGGGGGATGTAAGATCCAGTGAGATTTTGTTTTTGTTTTGTTTTTTTGAGATAGGGTCTTGCTCTGTCACCCAGACTGGAGCATGGTGGTGCATTCATGGCTCCCTGCAGCCTCGATTATTGGGCTCAAACAGTCCTCTCACCTCAGCCTCCTGAGTAGCTGGGACTACAGGCATGTGCTGCCATATCTGGCTAATTTTCGTATTTTTTGTAGCTATGGGGTTTCACCATGTTGCCCAGGCTAGTCTTGAACTGCGAGAAAGCAGTCCACCTGTCTTCGCCTTCCAGAGTCCTGGGATTACAGGTGTCAGTTACCATGCCCAGCCAAGATTTTTAAATATGGCAGAGCAGCATGTTTAAAAATTGAGAGCAGAAACTGGGAAGAAGGGAGCAATCACATGAGCTCTAGGAGAGGGCAAAGACTATAAACTCTGACGGAAGTCTTCTGACTTTAGACAAAACGCCTACTTGCCTATGGCAGGTGAGAACTAGAGAGATGTGTGTATGTGTCATAGTTAAGTATGTAACACTTTAGATTCCTTTAATATTATCAGATTTAAAAAAATCTCTTGCAGTCCTAAATGCTTATTTGGCATCTTCTGAAAGTCAGTTATTGTGTAGCTATGTATCTTTAGTTGTAGTACTTTTTTTTTTTTTTTTTTTTTTGAGACGGAGTTTCGCTCTTGTTACCCAGGCTGGAGTGCAATGGCACGATCTTGGCTCACCGCAACCTCCACCTCCTGGATTCAGGCAATTCTCCTGCCTCAGCCCCCTGAGTAGCTGGGATTACAGGCATGCGCCACCATGCCCAGCTAATTTTTTGTATTTTTACTAGAGACGGTGTTTCACCATGTTGACCAGGATGATCTCGATCCCTTGACCTCGTGATCCACCCGCCTCGGCCTCCCAAAGTGCTGGGATTACAGGCGTGAGCCACCGCGCCCGGCTGTACTAATGTACTCTTATTGTATTGACTTGTTCCAGAAACGTCCGATTGTTTCTGTAGCCTGGTATATGGAGCTCAGGGAATTAAGACCTTAGTTTTCTATTATAGTGTAATATTTTGAGAATTTTTTTTTCTGTTATCTTTGAAACTAACCATTGCATAAAAAAAAATCAGCCTATATGAGTGGGTTTTTTTTTTTTTTTTGAGACAGGGTCTCTCTGTCGCCCAGGTTGGAGTGCAGTGGTATGATCTTGGTTCTGCAACCTCTGTCTCCCAGGTTCAGGTGATTCTCTTTCCTCAGCCTCCCAAGTAGCTGGGATTAGAGGCATCTGCCACCATGCCCACCTAATTTTTTTTATTTTTTTTTTTTATTTTTTTTTTTTTTAAATAGAGACAGGATTTCACCTTATTGGCCAGGCTGGTCTTGAAGTCCTGACCTTGTGATCTGCCCACCTCAGCCTCCCAAAGTGCTGGGACTACAGGCGTGAGCCACCATGCCTGGCCTAATTTTTATATTTTCACTAGAGACAGGCTTTCTCCACATTGGCCAGGCTGGTCTCAAACTCCTGGCCTCAAGTAATCCACCCACCTTGACCTCCCAAAGTGCTGGGATTACAGGCATAAACCACCACACTCAGCCAAAAAAAATTCTGCTTATTTGAGTCTGTATCAGTTTTCTCTAGAATGTTACAACAGGAAAGCATTAGAATTATTATTTACTTCAAGGAAACTGAGGTTCAAAGAGCTTTAATAATGTATCAAAGCCACACCTTGTTAATAGAACATGATACTTTACCTACTGAGATGCTGAGTACATTATTTCTTACAAGTACAAAGAAAAAAAAAGAAAAAAATTATTTCATTGATATTTAATATATTTGTGCCAGGATTCCCTGAATTTTCATATGTATCTTTTATCCAGTTTTGATTAAGATAGAACATTTTTTCCTTCTCATAATTTCATCAATCTTTTCATTTACCTGTACAGTAGTTCCCCCTTACCTTCCGGAGATAGATTCTAAGACTCCTAGTGATACCTGAAACGGTGGATAGGACCAAACCCTATCATAGTATGTGGCTACCTGTTCATACCTACCTATGATAGAATTTAATTTATAAATTAGGCACAGTAACAGAGAATGACAACAACTAATAATTATTACCAGTCAAGTATTTTTAAGTAAAATAAGGGTTACTTGAACACAAGCACTCTCATATAGCAACAACAGTGGATCTGATAACTGAGATGCCTACTAAGTAACTAACGAGTGGATGGCATATGCAGCATAGATACATTGGGCAAAATGATGATTCACGTCCCAGGTGGGACAAGTTGGGATGACATGTAATTTATAATTGATGAATTGATTTTTTTTTTTTCCTGAGACGGAGTCTTGCTCAGTCACCTGGGCTGGAGTGCAGTGGTGTGATATCAGCTCACTGCAACCTCCTCCTCCCAGACTTAAGTGATTCTCTTGCCTCAGCCTCCCGAGTAGCTGGGATTACAGGCACGTGCCACCACACCCAGCTAATTTTTAAATTTTTAGTAGGCATGGGGTTTCATCATGTTGGCCAGGCTGGTCTTAAACTCCTGACCTCAAGTGATCTGTCTGCCTTGGTCTCCCAAAATGCTGGGATTATAGGCTTGAGTTATTGCGTCCGACCAGGAATTAATGTATTGCTTATTTCTGGAATTTTCCATTTAATATTTTTGGACCGGGTTGATGGCAGGTAGCTGAAATCATGGAGAATGAAACTTCAGATAAGGAGGAACTACTGTACCTGCGTGATTAAAGTAATTAAAATGACTAGCATTGGCTGGAAGTGGTGGTTCAAGCCTATAATCCCACCACTTTGGGAGGCCAAGGCAGGTGGATCATGAGATCAGGAGATTGAAACCATCCTGGCTAACACGGTGAAACCCTGTCTTTACTAAAAATACAAAAAATAGCCAGGCCTGGTGGCAGGTGCCTGTAGTCCCAGCTACTCAGGAGGCTGAGGCAGGAGAATGGCTTGAACCCAGAAGGTGGAGGTTGCAGTGAGCTGAGATTACATCACTGCATGCCAGTCTGGGCGACAGAGTGAGACTCCGTCTCAGAAAAAAAAAAGACTAGCGTTAAAATGAGTTTTTAGGCCTTTGATATGATCTAGGCACTATTTACCCATTTGGAGGATTATATTGAGATTCTTATTGACATTTTAGGATTTTTCAAAACAGTGATAATTCTTATTTCACATTGGGCAGGGAATGAGAGTGCTGCTGAGCATACTTAACACAGTGCTTGATATATTGTGTATATTGAAATTTAAAATTCATATAATATATGCTATATTTTAAGTTATTTCTTCTTAATTTGTACTTTTTAGGACTAGCATGAAACATAAGGAAACATATTTTATTTTTTTTTTATAAAGACAGAGTTTCACCATGTTGGTCAGGCTGGTCTTGAATTCCCGACCTCGGGTGATCTACCTGCCTTGGCCTCCAAAGTGCTTGGATTACAGGCGTGAGCCACTGCGCCTCGCCAGGAAACAGATATTTTAATATCTTTGCTGCTGCCAAGAAAAAATTGTGTGTGGATATGCCTTTTTTAAACAACAAAATGAAACAAAACAATTTTGTGTTGTGGCATTGGAAGGTATTTTGCTAGATTCCTAACCAAAATAAAGTTGTCTTCCTTCATAGAGAAGGAATTATTATTACATGAACCATTTTGCTATGTTGCCAAATTGCTGATTTCCCTATTTATAGGGAAAAGGCTTAGCTCCTCACTTGTGAGCTTGAACAGCCTAGGTATAACAATTTTAGGTGCAGCTTAAATAATCAAATTTTAGTTTTCCAGTGTTCTTATTCAGTATATTTTGTTTTGTTTTGTTTTATTTATTTATTTATTGTTTTTGCAGGATCTTGCTCAGTCACCCAGCCTGGAGTGCAGTGACATGATCATAGCTCACTGTAAACTCAGACTTTTGGGCTCAACTGATCTTCCTGTGTGAGACTCCTGAGTAGCCAGGACTACAGGCACATGTCACCATGTCTGGATAGTTTTAAAATTTTTTTTTTTTGTGGATATGAGGTCTTGCTATGTTATTCAGGCTGATCTTAAACTCATGGCCTGAGGCGACCCTCCCACCTTGGCCTCCCAAAGTGTTTGGATTCCAAGCAAGAGCCACCATGCTCCGCCCTTTTCCTCCCAGTTTTAATACAAAAGAATTTGTGGGGAAATCAGTAATTTGGTAATATAGCAAAATGGTTCATGTAATAATAATTCTTTCTCTATGATGAAAGACAACTTTAGGTTTGGTTGGGAGTCTTGCAAAATTCTGTGTTGAAAATAATATGATTTTAAAAATAATTGATGGCGGGGGAAAAAAGTGGCATGGTGTAGTATAGCATGGGTTTTGTTTCATGTCTTTGTCATTTATAACCTTTGTGGGCCTTTTTTTTTTTTTTTTGCCATGAGATGTGTTTTATTTTCATTATTCATACAAATAATTTTCTATAATATCCCGGGCAAACCGGAGAATTTGGCAGTCCGATTGGGGGGGTCCCTTCAGAGACCCACAGGCCGGTGGCATCGGCGCTGAGTGCCCAGGTTCACAGTGCAGCTGTGGCTCATGTCCATCTTGCAGGTGGCTCTTCCTCTACATCAGCACTAGGGTCTCGAAGGTGACAGGGGCAGGAAATCCTCCAGGCTCTTAGGAAATTTCACTCCGCTTCTCCTGCTCAGTGGTCTCTTTGGTTGGCAGGGTGTTCTGCGTCTCCGTTTTCTTCAGCTTGGCCTTATCGAAGCTGGCGATTTCTCCCGTGTCTGGTTTGTCTGCCATTTTCTTAAAACAATCCGTACGGTCCCGCTCCAAGCCCGGGCTCCTGGTGCTCCCACTCGCGTTGCTGCAGCAAGAGACCTTTTTTTTTTTTTTAATCAGAAAAATACGTGTTTTGATATTTGCTGTGTAAAGTGGTCATGAGGAGTGGAAGTAATGGCATATAGTTCCTAGAACGGTACTTGCTGTATGTTTTGGTGGTCAATATAAATAGCAGCTATATTGATTTTGTGATTATGATATTAAAGGAAGGCTAAAAAAATGCATAAAGTAGCCAGGCTCTTTGGCTTACGCCTGTAATGTTAGCGCTTTGAAAGGCCGAGGCAGAAGGATCACTTGAGCCTAGGAGTTCAAGACCAGCCTGGGCAACATGCTGAGACTGTCTGTATTTAAAAAAATAAATAAATAAAAAGGAAGAAAGAAAAATTCAGAAAGCTGAAATGGAATTGAACATATATATATAAGGAATATCTATCTGATAGCGTAATTGATTTCAGTTTTGTTGAATTACCAAATGGTGAAATATATTATCAAAATTGCCTGTATGACAGTTATCTTATGTTAATATGGAGGATTATATTGTCCACCTCATAAAATTAATGTTTGTGCTTAAAATTGTTAATTATTCTATCTTTGGATGATTTAGGTTGGCCTAGTAGCAAAAGAGGTCCTGGGTTTGCATAATTCTTTAATAGACTGATTTTTTTTTTTTTTAACCACTAGATGACCAGGGAATATAGATTGTGTTTACTAAAGCATATAACATTAAATAAGACATAATTTTTTTAGCATGTAGGAAACTTATTTCATATTCACAGATCATGGTAATTTTTGTTATTTGTAACAAATAAATTGTAAGTTGTTATTTATAGTTTTCAAGTCACTATTTATTTCTTCATAAGAAATAAGTATAACCTACCAATGGATATACTAGATGTATTAACTTGAAAAATCTTTTAATGCTAGGTAGTAGATTTAATGGTTAAAATATTTCATTAATTATTTTTGAACGAAGTTGCACTTGTATAGTTCAAAAGGTTTCAAATGCCAATAAATGCTAATTCTTGAAGGCAATTACATGCTGTATCTCATACAGTTTTAGATATCTTCAAATAAGTTTGGTGATCAGTTTCACCAGCTGATAACTATGGTTTTATTGAATCTAAGAGTGTGGCTGGTATTTTTCCTTACATTAGACCAGGGAGAGGAAGTTTAAGTGTTCTGTCTCAGAGTAGATATGGAATTATGAAAAGACTTCTTGCCACACCTGTGGTCTACTATCATTTAAAATATTCCTAGATTAACAAACATTGAAAATGCTAAAACTGAGTAATATTTCATTTATTCATGTGAAATGCCTTGATCAGATAACACAAAAATATCAGCAGTACTCCGATGTTTTGAATTGTTGCAAAAATGAGCGTAGGTATGTGTATGTAGCTTAAGATATTTCTGAGCTGTCTAGCCGATTTAGGGGATTTTAGTTAGCTGGAGAGCAGTGCATGTGGTACTGTTTAGTAAAGTTCTCTAACAGTGAATATAAATATATATTGCAACTAAAAAATTACAAACTCATACTACTGAAGCATTAAATATAAAAATCACAAACCTGGGGCTGGGCATGGTGGCATGTGCCTGTAATCCCAGCTACTCAGAAGGCTGAGGCAGGAGAATTGCCTGAACCCTGGAGGTTGTGGTGAGCCAAGATCGCGCCATTGCACTCCAGCCTGGGTAACAAGAGCGAAACTCAGTCTCAAAAAAAAAAAAAAAAAAAATCACAAACCTGACATTTTGTATTTAGATTATTATTATTAGTTTTTGAAACTGAGTCTCTGTTGCCTAGGCTGGGGTGCAGTTGTGTAATCTCAGCTCACTGCAACTTCTTCCTCCTAGGTTCAATTGGTTCTCCTACCTCAGCCTCCCGAGTAGCTGGTACTACAGGCATGTACCATCACTCTCGGCTAATAGTTTGTATTTTTAGTAGAGATGGGGTTTCACTGTGTTAGCCAGGATGGTCTCAATCTTCTGACCTTGTGATCCGCCTGCCTCAGCCTCCCAAAGTGCTGAGATTACAGTAGATTATCATTTTTTTTAAACTTAAGTCTTGTAACCAACTTAGTTTAATGTTTCTCTTACCCTTCGTAAAATTCCATTTGGCTCTGATATAGGCATGCAATTATGATGTGGTAGCCATTGGTTGCTTTTCTTTATTAATTTTCTTTCATCTTCTTTTCTTCCTTTCTTTTTTTTAAGAAACTATTCTTTTTCAAAAAAATTTTTATATATTTTTTATAATTTTTTTCTAACTTGCAGAGCAGGGCTAATAGGCAGTTTGCCTAGAGTCAGCCTTTAAGAAACTATTGCTATAGTTTATGAAGTTGGTAGGTTTCCTTTCATGCAACTTTTATTTATTTATTTATTTATTTATTTTGAGACGCAGTTTCGCTCTTGTTACCCAGGCTGGAGTGCAATGGCACGATCTCGGCTCACTGCAACCTCTGCCTCCTGGGTTCAGGCAATTCTCCTACCTCAGCCTCCTTAGTAGCTGGGATTACAGGCACACGCCACTATGCCCAGCTAATTTTTTTTCGTATTTTTAGTAGAGACGGTGTTTCGCCATGTTGACCAGGATGGTCTCGATCTCTTGACCTCGTGATCCACCTGCCTCGGCCTCCCAAAGTGCTGGGATTACAGGCTTGAGCCACTGCGTCCAGCTATTTATTTATTTTTTAAGAGACTCCGTCTGTCACCCAGGCTGGAGTTCAGTGGCATGATCATAGCTCACTGTAGCCTCAAACTCTTGGCCTTAAGTGATTCTCACGCCTGGGCCTCCCAGAGTGCTGGGATTATAGGTGTGAGCCACCATGCCCAGCCCAAAATGTTAATTAAATTAAATTAAATTAATTAATTTTTAAAGATAAAGTCTTGCTCTATCACCTAGGCCACAGTGTAGTGGCATGATCATAGCTCATTGCAGCCTGAGACTTCAGGGTGCAAGTGATCCTGTTGCCTCAGCCTCCCAAGTAGCTGGTACTACAGGTACACACCATCATGCTGGCTAATTTGGCCTCTGAAAGCGCTAGGCTTACAGGCATGAGCCACCATGCCTGACTCAAAATATTAATTTTAAAGTCAGGAAAATTTCAAATGTTTCTATTTGGGCTTATAGGGTTTATATTTAATATAAAATTATAAAAAAAAATTTATATTCTTGAGACCTTTAAACATTTTTATTTTATATTTTTATTTATTTGAGACAAGGTCTCACTCTGTTGCCCAGGCTGAATGCAGTAATGTGATCACGGCTCACTGCAATCTTGACCTCCCTGCTCAAGCAATCCTCCCACCTCAGCTTCTTGAGTAGCTGGGACCACAGGCTTGTGCTACTACACCTGGTTAATTTTTAATTTTTTTGTAGAGACATGTCTTGCTGTGGTTGCCGGTCTTGAATTCCTGGACTCGAGGGATCCTCCTGCCTAGGCCTATCAAAGTGCTGGGATTATAGGAGTGAGCCACCTTGCACAGCCCCCCTTTTTAAATTTTTATTCATAGATTTAGGGGTACAAGTGCAGTTTTTGTTACATGGTTATATTGTGTAGTGGTGAGGTCTGAACTTTTAGTTAGCCATCACCCAGATAGTGTATATTGTACCCAGTAAGTAACTTCTCCTTCTTTACCTGCCTCTCTAAGACCTTCTTAAAAATACTGGTATTACTACATAGATATAGGAGAAAAAGATTAAATATAGTCTACAATAGACTGTTTTCAGAGAAATTAGGAATTTTCATGTTGCATGTTCACAATTTCATTTTCAAATATAATTTTCACTGTAATACTTTAGTTAATAGAATTTCTTAAATAGGTAATAAGATTAGTTTCAGGCAGGCAAGAAAATCCTCAGGGTCATGACATACTCTGATGTGCTGTGTTTTGATTTTTATGTTCTACAGTTAGTTTTAGCTTACCTTCTTACCAGAGATTTATAATTGTCAGGACGTTTGTTTTAGGGCTGAATGTTTAGAATCTTAGCTCTATGATTTATTAATTAGCTAAAGGATCTTGGGCAAGTAGTTTAACCTCTATAAGCTTCAGTGAAATCTATCTCAGGGTTATGGTGAGGATTAAATAGGATAATAAATCTAAAGCCTTGTCACAGTGCCTGGCACATAATAAAGGATATAGTAAATGATGGTGGTAGTGGCAGGAGTAATGTGTCATTGTATACAAGTTTTGCTTTCCTGAAATTTAGCTGTAAGGCAGGAAGGATCAGAGAGAAATAGGAATATGTTATATGCTTACAGAAAACATTAACTTGGAGAAACATGCCATATAGACATCTAAGAAAAGATAATCGTCTGTGGTGTTAACATTATTTCCTCTTTTTTCCCTTTTCTCTGTAATTCCTACTCTTTTGTTTTTTTATTTCTGTTGAAGCTGGTACTCTCTCTTTGATAGTTGTTAGCTTAAATAAGTGAAAGACATAACTTGAAAATCTTCTTTTTGGATATGTTTTAAAACCTGTATTCCATTTTTATTGATAATACTTATAACACTCAAGACATTGCATGGGTGTTTATTCCCATTTACAGAGTTGGAACAACAATTATTATAACCTGTTAAAAGATTGAAGATAGATATTACATTTGTACCAGCTGTAAATCCTACTGTAATAAGATACTTGTACCAACCTTAAATCTTACTAGAATGAAACCATGTGTGGTGGCACACATCTGTTAGTCCCAGCTACTTGGGAGACTAAGACGGGAGCATTACGAGAGCCCAGGAGTTTGAGACCAACCTGGGCAATGTGGCAAGACACCATCTCTTAAAAAAATCTTACTGGAACTGGTGTAAATATTATTTTTAACCTTCCACATATTAATTCACTTATATATCGGTTTTTTTATGGGCTCAGAGTTTTTAACTCCTTGAAAACTCCTTGAAGAGAGAGACATAATGATGTATACAGATACAAATTAATGACCTTTTATATTTGTGTTGATACAGCATTTTGAAATTTGAGCAAACATTTTAGGATGTACTTCTCAATTTGATATATTGCTATTTATTTTGGAAGCAAATAAGAAAAGAACTCTGGATACATTTGGCATTACAAATAGACAAATACCCACTAAAAAAAATCATGCTATAAGTTAGTACACTTTAGTTTGTAATTTTGTTTAAGCAAAGTTGCAGTTTAAATAACGATCCCTGAGATATAATTACCTGCCATTCACCTACCTGCCAATTTCCCCCTGAGTTTATGGTTTCTATAAAACTTACTATGAAACTTGAGATGCTTTTAATAGTCAATTTGAGACTAAAAATATAAATAATTTAAAAAATATGACATAGTAGAGCTTAGAGGTCTACAGAATTATCCATTTATTAATCATTTCTGCTACCTTTTTTTTTTTGAGACAGAGTCTGAATCTGTTGCCCAGGCTGGAGTGCTGTGGCGTGATCATGGCTTGCTGCAACCTCTGCCTCTTGGGTTCAGGCAATTCTCCTGCCTTAGCCTCCCGAGAAACTGGGATTACTGGTGTGTGCCACCACACTCAGCTAATTTTTTTTTTTTTTGAGATGGAGTCTCGCTCTGTAGCCCAGGTTGGAGGGCAGTGGCACAATATCGGCTCACTGTAACCTCTACCTTCCGGGTCCTAGTTCAAGCAGTTCTCCTACCTCAGTCTCCCAAGTAGCTGGGATTACAGGCACAAGCCGCCTGCCCAGCTAATTTTTGTATTTTTTAGTAGAGACGGGATTTCACCATGTTGGCCAGTCTGGTCTTGAACTCCTGACCTCATGATCCGTCCACCTTGGCCTCCCAAAGTGCTGGGATTACAGGCGTGAGCCACCACGCCCGGCCAATTTTTTCGTATTTTTAGTAGAGACTGGGTTTCACCATGTTGGCCAGGCTGGTCTTGAACTGACCTCAAGTGATCCTCTTGCCTTGGCCTCCCAAGGTGCTGGGATTACAGGTAGGAGCAACTGTGCCCAGCTTCTTTCAGCCAACTTTTGTTGTTTGGTGTATACTAGCTGCTGTGCTCTTCATTATGGAGGGCAGATTAGTACCTTCTCTTATTCTGAACAGAAAAAAAAAAAAGATGCTTTTAGGCTCTAACTCTGCTCCCTTCTCAGTGGTGCTGCTAACCTGCAATCCTGACCTCAGTAATGATCTCCTGATATGTTCAGCATTGTGTTGTTCTCTCGTTTTTATTTCCTTACTCTATATTTTTTCAGATTAGAGTATATTTATCTTGTCATGACAAACGACTCTAATAAAAATTAATTCCCCCTCATTTATGCAAAATAATACATATTTAAGAAAATTTGGAAAAATCAGAAGTATTATATTAAAATCATAAAGTTAATGTCTTATAGTCTATTGAATTTTATTGTGGCAAATGCTTATGTCAGTTTCTCTTACTGTGTTTCTTTATAGTTCAGCCAGAGCAAACTATTAAAACTCAGTTTGGTACTTACATGCTAATGTTTATAGCAGCATTATTCATGAGAGCCAAAAGGTAGAAATAACCCAAATGTCCATCAGCATGGATATAAATGCATAGACAAAATGTATGTGGGAGGTGTTTGTATATGTATGAATGTGAATATTATTTAGCCACAAAAAGGAATGAGGTTCTGATACTTGTTACAACATGGATGAACCTTGAAAATGTTATGCTGAGTAAAATAAGATGGACAGAAAAGGCTAGTTTTGTATATAATCATACAAGTATGATCCCACCTTTATTACATATCTAGAATAGGCAAATTCATAGAGTCAGAAAGTAGATTAGAGTTTACCCAGGGGTGCAAGAAAGGGAAGTGGATATAGTGTTTCTGTTTGGGATGATAAAAAAGTTTTGGAAAGAATACTGATGTTTGCACAAGATTGTGAATGTATTAAATGCCATGAATCATACATTTAAAAATAATCAGAATGGCAAATTTTATATGTTTTACTATAAATACACTTTTAAAAAAAAAGTCTATTTGAAACCCTTAAGGACTTGTGGCTAGTTCACAGTTTTACTTCTGAGTGAGGCTTAGGTGTCTCTCTATATTCTTGTTCATGCACCATCATTTTTTCACAAAAAGCACTGATTATGTGAGTAGTGAGTTTGTGGACAATTAAATTTTCTTCTTGGTTTCTTTTTTTCCCAAAAATATGGATCACTTATAATGAAAACATTTACACATAAGAATTACTTTTTTTTTTTGAGATGGGATCTCATTGTTGCTCAGGCTGGAGTGCAGTGGCACGATCTCGGCTCACTGCAACCTCCTTCCCCTGGGCTCAAGCAATCCTCCCTCCTCAGCCTTCTAAATCTGGGACCACAGATGTGCGCCACCACACCTGGCTAAGATTTTGTATTTTCAGTAGAGATGGGGTTTCACTGTGTTGCCCAGGCTGGTCTCAAACACCTGACCTCAAGGAGTCTGCCTGCCTGGGCCTCCCAAAGTGTTGGGGTTACAGGCATGAGCCACTGCACCTGGCCAAGAATTACTTTAAAAAACAAAATTACGTCAGTCAGCATTTATCTTCTTTAGGCTGCTGTCTAGTGTCTTTTTTTTTCTTTCTCCTCTTGATCATTTTTCACCTTTTTTTTTTTTTTTTGATGTGTGGATCTCATTCCTTAATTATAAGTTTTATATAATCACATTGGAGATAATTAGAAAAAAGAGAAAGGACTTTCTCGGACCCCAAATTTAGTATTTTGACATAACCTTTAAGTTTAATGTATTTTCTTCATGTCTCTGCCTATATCTCTGATATAGTACACTTCAGTAAGAAATCCCAGGAGTAATTCGAATATATATATATAATTTGAGTTCTTTCTTCAGTTTTTATTGCATTAACATTTTGCATATGGTCTGCCTGATTGTTGTCTTAACCAGATTTTTTTTTTTTTTTTTGGGACAGGGTCTTGCCCTGTCACCCAGACTGGAGTGCAGTGGCTGAATTATGGCTCACTACAGCCTCTAACCTCATAGACTCAATCAATCCTCCTGCCTCAGGCTCCCAAGTAGCTGGGACCACTGGTGTGTGCCACTATGCCTGGCTAATTTTTGTATTTTTTGTAGAGACAGGGTTTTGCCATGTTGCCCAGGCCAGTCTTGAACTCCTAGGCTCAAGCAATCCACCTGCTTCAACCTCCCAAAGTGCTGGGATTATAGATGTGAGCCACCACACCCAGCCTTAACCACCTTTTTAAAACAAAATTATGGAAGGCTTACATGATACTAAAAGATTTTAAATACAGAAGTCTCTAAAGTAGGAAAGTTTACTTTCTCTGTTTTTATTTCCCTTGCTACATTCTCACTATTTTGAGGTAGCTGTTAATAGTTTGATAGCCTATCAAAAAATAATATTATATTGTATGTATGTCTTATTCTTTACCTATATTTGATTGGCTCCATCAAATTGGGAACCATGTTGTTTTTAATGGCTGGATCACATTCTGTTGTATGGTAATGTCATAATTTATTTGCTTATTTTCTGATTGATGGGCATTGTGGAAAGTTTTCTTTCCTTTCCTTTCCTTTTTCCCTCCCTCCCTTTCTTCCTCCCTTTCTTCACTTTTTTTCCTCCTTTCTCTTTTGAGACAGAGTATCACTTCCTCTGTTGCCCAGGCTGGATTGTGCAGTGGCTCAGTCTCGGCTCACTGCAACCTCTGCCTCCTGGGTTCGAGTGATTCTTGTGCCTCAGCCTGCTGAGTAGCCAGGGTTACAGGTGTGTGCCACCATGCCCAGCTAATTTTTATATTTTTAGTAGAGACATAGTTTTGTCATGTTGGCAACGCTGGTCTCAAACTCCTAGCCTCAAGTGATCAACCCACCTTGGCCTCCCAAAGTGCTGGGATTACAAGTGTGAGTCACTACACCTGGCCTGATTGTTTTTTTCTTTTTAAAAATAAGAGATCTACTCCAGCCTTAATTTTAGTACATAAATCCATATACCTTTACTATTTATAATAGAAAGTTATATAGAATAGTCTAAATTTTTTTTTTTTACTGTACAGATTGGTATAGCATAGCAATACATGACTTTAAACTTAGTCAAAATTTCATCTATAGAACAAAAATAAAACTCAAAACTGTAGAATAAAAAAACCTCTTCAAAAATTAAAACTTAAACTTTACATCATAAAAAACTGTTTGGCAAGTCCAAGATAAACATTCATTTTTGACCTATAAGGCAATGTTAGGCCCAGAATCTATCACAGGTCAAATCTCAAAATGGCAAATTAGAGTCTGTCCAAATTTTCCTTTGTATTGAATATTTTTGAAATATTTGAACTATCAGCCAGGGCTTGAGCATTTTTGTCATACAGGGATTTGTTGTAACAGAATTTGACACGCATATTGTCAAAGTGTTTATTTAGTCTTCCCTGCTATTTGTGGTGCATTGAAAGGGATATTCAGTCTTCTGGTGCTAGTATCTGAAGAGAACTGATGTCATTTGGATCTCTTTACTTTTGAACAGAAGTTTACAAAAAGCTTACCCAGAGCTTCAATTACAGAGCAGTCTGGGTCAGTTATTACTTTCACACATAATTGCCTTTAAAAGCATGGAGTAATACAAGGGTAATGTTCATTTGTCTGAAAGCTCTGGTTATAAGAAACATTCAGACAGGGCTTAACTTCTGCATTGCCAGTGAGTGACATCCCAACACCATCAGTCCACATGTGCCCAAGGCCCTGAACACTGGTTTGGAAGCCGGGAGGACATGTCTGTAGCGTGTAAGATGAGGTGTGTGTGGTAGATACCATCTGTAGACAGCTTGGTTGATGTAGGATGGCGATACAGTGGTGAGGCCTATATGACTGTTGGACATGCTGAGGTTGCTGAAAGTGAACTGCCTGCGAGGGCTGGGAGGCTACCTGGAACACACTTAGTTGTGCCAACCGAGGTCCTGCCGATCCTCTCTTTGCTTCTTTCACATCATTATTATGAGCAGTCAATAGCTGTTTAGTACACTGCAGTAAGAAATCCCAAGAGTAAGCAGTAAGGTAATGTAGTAATGTAGTCTTACAGGCCATGTTGGAGAAAGACGAAGTCTAATCCTTGAAGAAGCCATACATGTAGCAGCTACTGAAGAAGGTGAATAATTTAGAAAGGCGCAATTTTACAACAGTACTTCCAGGAAATCTACGTATTTGGCCATGTAGTGTTTAATCTTTTCCAGGCAAATTCTTGGCCAGCCGTCATGAAGATCTGTTTTGTGTACTACTTCAGACAGAGCGTATTCAATGAAATGGGCAGCTGTTGGAAGGCAGAAGTCACTTCCACTGATGGGTTTCTAATAATAGTTACATATGTAGCAAATTTTGCTTCGTTAATACTACCTTCATATTAGTTATACAATCTAGGCCGTTGAGCTGTTCCAGCTTAGGCACACTATCTTCTTTTTCTTCAAATTTACTTTCTAGAAGCAGTTAAGAAACTGCAGGTAAATACAGCTGCTGAATAGAGATGTCATAGCAATCCATAAACAGTTCCAGTAAATAGCACTCTGCTAGGTAGAAGGACAAAGTGTGAAGTGATCACTCACAATGACAGTCTAGTCAGCAAAATACTGGCTGAGACTCAGTTGAAGGGACTAGCCTTTGTAGCAGAGCAACTTCAGCTCTTTGTACCAAGTGCTTGGTGAATATTGGCAGCCAGCTCTCCTCACCATCACTACCTCTCCATCACTACCTCTCCAGCTCCGTGGGACCCTGAGGTGCACTCAGCCAGACATGGCAATTGCAGTCTGGCCCTGCAGCCCTCACAGCCCCAGTTTTGCCAGGGAGCGTCGGCCCCGCTGGTGCTGCGGAGAGTCGTTGGCTGCGAAGCTCAGTGTCAGCTCTGGCGAAGCGCACCCCCGTATTCTTACAGGACTGGTAGGCAGCTCCCAATTTTGTGATTAATTTCAGTATGTAGATCCTTGCTTATTTGAGTTATTTCGTTGGGACAGATTTCTGAGTCAGTTCACGCACATATATTATGGATACTTCCAAATAGTCATTCTAAAACAGCTGTATTAATGAATGTATTCAGGAATAATATCTTTAAAAATACTGATTTCCTTGAAGCAAAGCATCAGTTTTTTTTGAGGTTTTGTTTGTTTCCTTGTTTTGTTTTGGAGACTGAGTCTTGCTCTGTTGCTCAGGCTGGAGTGCAGTAGCATGATCACTGCAACATCCGCCTCCTGGGTTCAAGTGATTCTCCTGCTTTAGCCTCCTGAATAGCTGGGACTACAGGTGTGTGCCACCCATGTCCAGCTAAATTTTTTTTTTTTTTTTTTTTGTAGAAAGTGATTTAAAAAGAGAGACAGAAACAGGAGAAGGAGAGAGAAAGAAACAGCTAACTCTCACACTGAGTGAGAGAATACAGAAAGATGTTCATGAGAGTGTTAGGGAATAGAGAGAGAGATGGAATTTAGGAGGCAAAGACAGGCTTCCACAAGAGAGTGTGGAAGGGTACTCCAGAGGGAAAATCCAGGAGAGAGAAAGATGGCTTCCATGAAGGGAGTGTTTGTGGAAGGGGACCCAAACATGGAGTCTGCATATTTTTTAATGGAGACTGGGTTCAACATGTTGGCCAGGCTGGTCTTGAACTCCTGACCTCAAGTGATCCACCCACCTCATTCTCTCAAAGTGCTGGGATTATAGGTGTGAGCCACTGCAGCTGACCCAAAGCATCAGTTTTTTATAATGGATCTTTCAGATGCAAAAAAAAAAGATAAAAAAAAAATATTACTTATGTTCACATCTCCCATCTTAAGAAATAAACATTATAAATGTACTTGTAAACATAGTCCCCATCTTCTTTAAGATGCAACATTATATATATGTTTATAACTAGTATATCATATAAACATACCCTTTTACATTTTCATTTTTTGCTCAACTTTGTGTGTTGAGCATATGTCACATGAGATCATTAACCTCCAGGTGGCTGTCAGTGGTCTCCACCTCCGTATATTTATGTTCTTTTGTGCTTTCTTCCCACATTGAATAGGGCTGACTTATGTAACCAATTGAAAATTGCAGAAATATCAGAATGACTTACGAAGCTAAGTCAGGTAAATATTTTCTGTCTTGCTTTCTTGTTATGGGGGAAGCCAGTTGCCACATGATGAGGATACTCAGCAGTCTTAAGGAAAGGTCCATATGGTGAGAAACTGAGGCCTTTTGCCAATAACCATGGAGGAAGCCATCTTTGAAGCAGCTCTTCCAGCCCCAGTCAAGCCTTCAAATGACAACAGCACTAGCCAATATCTTGTCTGCAAGCTCGTGAGAGACCCTGAGCCAAATCGCCCAGCTAAACTTTACTCTAATTCCTGACATACAGAAACCGTGAGATAATACTTATGTGATATATTAAACTACTAGTTTGGTAGTAATGGATGAGAGAAAGAGACTTAGGTAAATTAGGGAGCCCTGGTCCTATGCTTGTGAATTATTTTCGAGGGCAACTGGGAAAGTGAGTCTCTGGTATTTTTTAGACTTCTTCATAGGGGGAAATCCCAAAATACAAATGGGGATTTAGATAATGGGTGGCCAAAAAGAATGACGATAGTAATGTCTACATTGCAAAGTTTGTATAATGCCATATCTTAACTCCCTCTTCCCATTTTAAAAATTATATTACTCTCACTTGAAAGTATAAAAATAAGAGGGGATTAATGAATGGAGGAATTAATAGAGCAAAGTCATTGTACAATTAGTTTTTTTTTTTTTTTTTTTTAAAGATGGAGTTTCACTCTTGTTGCCCAGGCTGGAGTGCAATGGTGCGATATCAGCTCACTGCAAGCTCTGCCTCCTGGGTTCAAGTGCTTCTCTTGCCTCAGCCTCCCGAGTAGCTGGGATTACAGGCATGTGTCACCATGCCTGGCTAATTTTGTATTTTCAGTAAAGTCGAGGTTTCTTCATGTTGGTCAGGCTGGTCTTGAACTTCTGACCTCAGGTGATCTGCCCGCTTCGGCCTCCCAACGTGCTGGGATTATAGGCGTGAGCCACCACAACCACAATTAGGTACTTTTAAGGAGAAGGGAAATATTAATGTGAGAATGGCAACAATGGAATGACAAGAGTGGAAATGATGGAGTGGGAGGAAAACAGATCAGCTAGAATCTTTTGTTAGTATGACCAGAGCTATTCTATAATACCTTCGAACACTTCTCCCAAAGGAGGCAGAATTGCTCCCTTTTATGTGTTTCCATATCATCTTGTACCTACTTTTTTATAGCATTTGTCACATTGTATTGTAATTGTTTTCATATTTGCCTCTCCATACTTCATTACTAGTGAGCAATTTGAATACAGGACAGGAACCATATGTCTTACTAATTTTCCCACTCAATGTCTAGCCTTATACCTATGTTTAGTAAATATTTGTTTAGTGAAATTTGTAGTGTTCTGGTGGAGGTAAAAAATTTAGAAGGGATATTAAATCCCTAAAGCTGAGGTAGCCTGATGTTTGAATTATGAGTCATTGTTGGATAGCATGTAAAGTCACATTGTTTCTTCTGAATAGTACTTAAAGTAAGCCTCTCAACTATGAGTGCTACCCTGGCTATGGGAATATAGCATTGATTCTGAAGTTATGGCATGTGGCTTTTACTTGACTATTGTTATCTGGGAGTTAGGTTAGGATACAGTCTTTTTCATAGACGACTTTTATTTCAGACTTCCTTCTAGGCATGTTAACTGAAGCTAAATTTTTTTTTTTCATTTTTCAAAATATGGAAGAATATAAAAGACCTCAAGTCCTGTCACTTGAGGGTTTTGCTGGTATATGTAGCAAGAGACAGTACTTAACTATATCTTAATAGATTATTTTTATTTATAGATTATGGAGAAGGAGACAGTATTACTACAGAGGATTATACCTAATTATATTCAGAAAATATATTCCAAAATTAGGTATAATTTTAGTCACACATTTAGGTATAATTTTGAGTCACACGTTTGGTACTTTTGAGTTCTTGTAACCTGTGTTGTTTAATATGGAGGCCCATAGCTACATGTGATGAGTGAGCTCTTGCACTGTGACTAGTCTGAATTGAGATGTGGTGTACATGTAAAATTCATACTGAATTTCAGACTTAGTATTAAAGAATATAAAATATTACACTAATAATTTCTTCATATTCTTTATTGAAATCATATTTTGAATATATTGGGTTAAATAAAATATAATTTCATTTGTTTTACTTCTTTTTACTTTTTTTTTTTTGAGACGGAGTCTTGCTCTTTCGCCAGGCTGGAGTGCGGTGGCATGATCTTGGTTCACTGCAACCTCTGTCTCCCAGATTCAAGCGATTCCCCTGCCTCAGCCTCCTGAATAGCTGGGACTACAGGCACGTGCCACCACTCCCAGCTAATTTTTTGTATTTTAGTGGAGATGGGGTTTCACCAGGCCAGGATGGTCTCAATCTCCTGACCTCTGATCTGCCGTCCTCGGCCTCCCAAAGTGCTGGGATTACAGGTGTGAGCCACTGCGCCCGGCCCTTTTTAATTTTTAAAATATAGCTACTAGAAAATCTTAAATAACTGATATGGCTTGCATTTGTGGCTTGCCTTATATTTCTATTAGAGAGTACTTTTCTATTGATTGATTAGTTGATTGACTGATTGATTAAGATGAAGTCTAACTGTGTTACCCGGGGTAATCTTGAACTCCTAGGCTTAAGTGATCCTCCTGCCTTGGCCTTCCAAGATGCTGAGATCGCAGACCTAAGCCATATCTACCAGCTGAAAATGATTTTTTTTTTTCCTTTCGAGAAGAATCTTACTCCGTCACCAGGCTGGAGTGCAGTGGCATGATCTCGGCTCAAAAAAAAAGACATTTAATTGAATATTCACAACTAAGAGGCTAAGGAGAACATAGAGAAGTTCCCAGAAGTAAAGGAAAAATGGGTTAGTTAATAAAATTAGAGTAGTTTCAGACTCTTCAACAAGAATACTGGAAGTGAAAAGACAATAGAGGGCAATATCTTAAAGAGTATAAGGGAAAATTATTATTATTATTATTATTATTTTTGAGACACAGTCTTGCTCTGTCACTTACGCTTGATTCAGTGGCTCAATCTCGGCTCACTGCAACCTCTGCCTCCTGGGTAGTTGGGATTACAGGCACTCACCTGTAATCTCCTGAGTAGCTGGGATTACTACTCAGCCTTCTGAGTAGTTGGGATTACAGGCACTCACCACCACATCTGGCTAATTTTTTGCATTTTGAGTAGAGTTGGGGTTTTACCATGTTGCCCAGGCTGGTCTTGAACTCCTGAGTTCAGATGATCCAACCACCTTGGCCTCCCAAAGTGTTGGGATTACAGGTGTGAACTACTGTGCCTGGCTGGGAAAATTATTTTTAATCTAAGAGTTTACAGTGCAGTCATTTTCAAGTGTAACAGTAGAAAAAGCATTTTCACATATGCAGTCTCAAACTCACCTCTCATGCAACCCTTTTCAGGAAGATAGTAGAGGAGGTACCCCACCAAAATAAGAGTGTTTTGAGCAAAGGGAAGACAAAGGGCTTAGGAAAGAAATGATCCAACCCAAGAGAGGTGAAAGGAATACCTGGGATCACAGTTATGTACCAGATGTAGACAGTAACTAGTCCAAAGTGGAGCAAGTTAGAAGGTTGCAGAAAGGACTTGTACAAAAATATAAAATTGATAGCACGTGTGATGTGCTTGAATATGTTGAGGAGATTTATATAATTGGATGAATCGGGGGTGAATTAATAAGTACAAATAAAGCTAAACAATTAAGACACTTATTAGCTCCAGGGAAGGTAAAAAGTTGGTCCAAGAAAGTAAAAGTAATCAGAGTATACCTCATAGAACAACTGTGACTAAAGTTACATAGTCATGTTAATGCATACACTGAATATTGATGTAAGAAAAATATGTTTTAATTACATGGGGATGATGGAACGTATGAAGTGTTTGTATATTATGGTGGGCAAGGTTGATGGTATGGAAGATGGGGAAAGAACTAATTGACCTTTTTCGCAGGAAGAAGTCAACAGATAAAATATTATTATTTGGTCATAGGCTTCATATAATTTGTAAAAATTTAAGAGGAAAAAGGTAATGGGGACAATTATTACTATAGCCAAAGGAGGGCCAGGAGTTCTACTTCTGGATCTGGGGATGATAGGAACGTTAAAAAATTATTTGCAAAATTTTGTTCATATGTGCATGAATTTCTCAAAGGAGTTTGTGACCCCTAAAATGTCTAGAGTGAATAGGGTAGTGCGATGATGGTGGTGTTTTTCAGCGTGTTCATGAAAGTATTAGTTTTAGTTTTGATTATTGATTTATTTTTATGTTTTCATGTATTATTTCATTATCTTGTTATATGAAAGACAACTTAGTCTGGTAAACCAAATACCATTTTGTACTAGGTTTTATATCAAAATAAACCTCTTAAGTATTGCTTTGTATCTGTGCTGCCTTCTGAGTTAATGTCTTCAGCTCTTCTAGTTCATTGATTTTCTGTTTATGTGTAATAGCCTGTTTAATTCTCTATCCCTCTGTCTTCCCCACATCTCACCTCTCTTTTTTTCCTATTTCATTTCCATTTTTTATATCCATAAGTTCCATTTGGATACTTCAAAATTTTGCATGATCTTTGTATCCTGTCCCTTGCTCATTAAAACTATTCTTTAATTGCTTTAAGCATTTTAGAAGTACTTATATATTCTGTATTTGGTAATTTGAATAGTTGAAGTGCTTGTGGGTCTAATGCTGTGCTCATCTGTTACTTATCGAGTTTTGATTCTTGTGTGAGTTATATTTTTGAATGGTGAGCTTATTTTTATCTGTCTCAACTTTGGTGGCGTGATTGAGCATTTTAAGAGAATAACTTAGCAGTTATGTGAACATGAATTAGTATGGATATTTGGAAATCTGAGGCTATGGGCCCACTTTTAGCAGGATATATATTATGTATGATAAGGTTGGATCTACATTTTAGTGACTCTTTGAATGCTTGGCAAAGTGCATTATTTTATAACACTTTCGGGGCTCTAAATGAGAAGGGAGTTTTTCCCTGTCTGAAGTTAGCATTATTTGGCTAATTAAATGAATACCAGTATTCAGTAGTTAGTACTCTCCTGCTTAAATAGGTATATATATATATTTATAGATACTCTATATATATGTAGAAATTACTCTTTATTCCACAGAGACATTTATTGAGCATCTGCTTTATGACAGACAAGATCTTTGTTACTGGGGATATAAAGGTATTCAAGGCAGTTTCTTCATTTGGAAAGTTAAATAATAGATGAAACTGAACTTTGTATATGTTATTAAAAATGTGTTAGAGTATCCAGATTAAAAGCTTCTGAATGCTCAGATTTAATTGTTCATATTGTAGAATGATTGCCTTTTAAGAAGTTAAAAATTGGCCAGGCGCGGTGGCTCACACCTGTAATCCCAGCTACTCGGGAGGCTGAGGCGAGGCAGGAGAATCCCTCGAACCTGGGAGGCGGAGATTGCTGTGAGCCCAGAGTATGCCACTGCACTCCAGCCTGGGCAACAAGAGTGAAACTTTTTCTCAAAAAAAAAAAAAGTTGTTAAAAATTAGGAGCTCCAGCTGAAGGAGAAGGAGATTAAGTAAGGAGAGCTCTATATCATGGCTGGTACAAAGCTAACTGCCAGCAGATGCACCAGTGGTAAAACACCCAGGAAGCAACCAGCTACAGAAGCTGCTAGCAAGAGTGTACCTTCTACTGGAGGAGTGCAGAAACCTCATCATTACAGGCCTGGTACTGTGGCAGTCCATGAAGTTAGGCACTATAAGGTCCATTGAACTTCTAATTTGCAAATTTCCCTTCCGGCATCTGGTGTGAGAAATTACTCAATACTTCACAACAGATCTGTTCTTCCAGAATGCAGCTATTGGTGCTTTGCAGGAGGCAAGCGAGGCCTATCTGGTTGGCCTTTCTGAAGACAGCAACCTGTGTGCTCTCCATGCCAAATGTGTAACAATTATTCCAAAAGTCATTTGACTAACATGCCTCATATGTGGAGAATGTACTTAAGAATCTACTCTTTCTTGAATTAATTTAAAAAAAAAGAATCTATTCTGGGCTGGGTGCAGTTGCTCACACCTGTAATCCCCACACTCTGGGAGGCCCTGGTGGGTGGATCACTTGAGCCCAGGAGTTCAAGACCAGTCTGGTCAACATGACGAAACCCTGTTTCTACTAAAAATACAGAAATTAGCTGGGTGTGGTGGTGTACACCTATAGTCCCAGCTACTTGGGAGGCTGAGGCAGAAGGATCACTTGAGCCTGGGAGGCAGAGGTTGCAGTAAGTCAAGATCATGCCATTGCACTCCAGCCTGGGTTATAGAGCGAGACCTTGTCTCAGAAAAAAAAAAAAAAAAAAAAAAAAGTCACTATGGTGGAAAACATTTCAATAAAAAACAAAAATTCTTTTATTTTTGTTAGATTTTTTTTTCCCCATGGGATCAAAAGGTACCTAGTATATGATTATGAGTGGAAAAAATAGGGACAGAAATCAGGTATGGGCAGGTTTTCCATTTTCATTTGTGTGTGAATTTTTTTTTAGGGATAGTCTTGCTCTGCTGCTGAGGCTGGAATGCAGTGGCACCATCATGTCTCACTACAACCTCAATCTCTTGGGCTCAAGTGAACCTCCTGCCTCAGCCTGTTGAGAAGCTGAGATTGACTATACAGATGCATACCACTGTGCCTGGCCTTTGTGTGAATTTTTAATATAAATGTGGCAATCTAAAGCATTAATGCAAGCCAGTGTTAAATTTCAGCAGTTCAAATTTGTAACAATTATAAATAAACCTGTTAAAATTTTCTGGATAATGCCAGCAGGCTGGAGTGCAGTAGCTCGATCTTGGCTCACTACAACCTCTGCCTCCCGGGTTCAAGTGATTCTCCTGCCTCAGTCTCTCGGGTAGCTGGGACTACAGGCGTGTGCCACCACGCCTGGCTAATTTTTGTATTTTTAGTAGAGACGGGGTTTCCCCATGTTAGTCAGGCTGGTCTCGAACTCCTGACTTCAGATGATCCACCCACCTCGGCCTCCCAAAGTGCCAGAATTATAGGCGTGAGCTACCGCATCTGGCCTAGATTTTAAAAAAACAAGTAACTTTCTTATTGATGGCAACTAAATGATATCTGTAGCATTTTTATCATTCAGTAGATGCCATCTTTTCATGATACTTTTTTGAGTTGTTCTACATGAAAGTATTGTTTTTAATGTTGTCTGTCTTCTGTGCTGTTCCTATAAGTTTGCTGTTAAAATACATTAAGCTATAAGATGTCTTGAAGTGGATGGAGAAGGAGATGGGGAACTTAATATTAGATCACTTCTGATTTATTAAGATGAGGCCACTTGGGACTATCTAAAGAGCCACATGGTGAAGAAAGTTGGAAAAAGATATGAAGATAGGAATATGGTAGAGTCCTGATTAGAGAGGAATAGGGTTGTCAAGCATTGTCCTGGCTGGAGTGCAGTGGTGCAGTCTTGGCTCACTGCTACAACCTCCACCTCTCGAGTTCAAGTGATTCTCCTGCCTCAGCCTCCTGAGTAACTGAGACTACAGATACGTACCACCACACCTGGCTACTTTTTTTGTATTTTCAGTAGAGACGGGGTTTTACCATATGGGCCAGGCTGGTGTCGAACTCCTGACGTCAGTTCAGCCTCCCAAAGTTCTGGGATTACAGGCATGAGCCACTGTGCCTGGCCAACAAATTTTTAAAAACAGCTTTCTAGATATATAATTAACACACCCTGGACAATGCACCCATTTAAAGGATATGATTCAGTGGTTTTTTTTTTTTTTTTTTTTTTTTTTTTGAGACGGAGTTTTGCTCTTGTTACCCAGGCTGGAGTGCAATGGCGCGATCTCGGCTCACCGCAACCTCCGCCTCCTGGGTTCAGGCAATTCTCCTGCCTCAGCCTCCTGAGTAGCTGGGATTACAGGCACGCGCCACCATGCCCAGCTAATTTTTTGTATTAGTAGAGACGGGGTTTCACCATGTTGACCAGGATGGTCTCGATCTCTTGACCTCGTGATCCACCCGCCTCGGCCTCCCAAAGTGCTGGGATTACAGGCTTGAGCCACCGCGCCCGGCCTGATTCAGTGGTTTTTATTATGTTCATAGATATGTGCAACCATCATCATAGTCAATTGTAGAACATTTTCATCACCTCAAAAGATACCCTGTACCCTTTAGCTGTTGCCCCCTATCCTTCTGTTCTCCCCAGGCCCAAGCAACCAGTAATCTACTTTCTGTTTATAAATATGCCTACTCTTGACATTTCATATAAATGAAATCATAATATGTGGTCTTTTGTCACTGGCTTCTTTCATTTTAACATAATATTTTCAAGATTAATCCATGTAGACTATATAAGTACTTCATTTGTTTTTATGGCTGGGATCTAATTTTCTAAAATGTGAATTTAATTAGGAACTGCTATGACATTGACCCAACTCATCTCAGTATCTTTACTGAAATGTTTCTGCTTTATTTTAGTCAGCGAAGATATGAAAATTTACAATAAGATCTTCAACTTGTTTCCTATGTTACTTAAAAGACAAGATTCTAATTTCATGAACATAGTCTACATATTAAACAAAAGGCTAAATTGAAGACTATGTCTCAGCATTGCCTTAGCATGCTAATCAAAATGCTATTTTAATAGCAGTGAAAAAGTAATGATGTGGTTTAAGTTTATATTCAGGGTTTATATGCATTGTGACTCTGAGCCACAAATCAATAAGTTTCCCTAGCCTAATTAAATGTTACCTCCAGAGCATGAATAGGATTTTCTAGTTATAATATTTATTTATATTTTCTTAGTGTCCTTGTACATACTCATAGCACACTACAGACAAATGAAAATATGTTTTTTTCTCAATTATTTGAATCCTCTGTCTCTTCAAAAATAAAAATAAGTCTGGTATGCTGTCTTTACTGATACTCTATACTTTTAGTTTCCTGGTTTTATTTCAAGCATTGTTAAATATTTTAATTTTGTTTTGTGGGATAATATGATATTCCAGTTACTGTAGCTGTGTAACAAACCACCATGAAACTTAATGGCTTCAAATAATCATTTTAGTATGTGCTTAGATTCTGTGGGTCAGGAATGTAGACAGCATTGTTAGGAGGACTTGTCTCTGCTTGATGTCTTTGGTCTAGCTGGGAAGACTTAGAGGCTGGGGTTGACTCTTGGGTTAAGGCCTGGAATCAGTTGGAGGTATATTCACATTTGTGCTTGGTGGTTGATGTTGGGTCCTCAGCTGGGCTGTTAGTGAGAATGCTTGTACTCTCTATGTAATGTCTGCATGGGCTAGTTTGGGCTTCTTGAAAACATGGTAGCTGGATTCCAAGACTTAAGCTCAGTAATCACTTTTGGTGCACACATTTGGTTGAAGCAGTCAACCAGCTTTACTTGGGTTCAAGGAGAGGGGATGTGGACTTCACCACTCCATGGGAAGACGTGGGATAGGAAACATGGCCATGTTATGGATTGAATCGTGTCCTTCAAAAAGATATTTTGAAGTCCAGCTATCTCAGTACCCCAATACCTCAGAATGTGACTTTATGTGGAAACAGGGTTGTTGCAAATGTAATTAGGGAAGACACAGTCACTGGAGGGGAGAATGCCATGTGATCACGGAGGCCTAGATTGAAGTGCTTGAAGTGCTGCAACTACAAACCAAGAAATGTTAATCATTGCTGGTAAACCACCCAAAGCTATGAAGAGGCAAGGAGAGATTCTCCCTACAGGTTTTAGAGGGGGAATGACCCTGCTGACAACTTGATTTTGGATGTTTAGCCTCCAGAACTGTGAGACAGTACCTTTCTGTTGTTTTAAGCTGCCCAGTTTGTGGTACTTTGTAATGCAGCACTAGGAAACTAAGATAACAATTAGTTGTCTTGCTGCATTTGCAGGGGATTGGTTCCAAGATCACCGCCCTCATACTACCATGCATGCTCAAGTCCCATATATAAAATAATGCAGTATTTGTATATAACATACACATATCTTCCTGTATACTTGAAAATCATTTCTAGATTACTCATGATACCTAATACAATGTAAATGATATGTAATCGTTATACAGTACTGTCTTTTAAAATCTGTATTATTTTTAATTGTATTATTATATTTTGGATATTTTCGATACATGGTTGGTTCAGAAACCATGGATGTGGAACCTATGGACTGTATAGGCCATCTTTTGGAAATACAGACTGTTGGCCAGGTGCGGTAGGTTGTGCCTGTAATCCCAGCACTTTGGGAAGCTGAGGCAGGTGGATCACGAGGTCAAGAGATTGAGACCATCCTGGCCAACATGGTGAAACCCTGTCTCTACTAAAAATACAAAAATTAGCTGGGCATGGTGGTGCGTGCCTGTAGTCCCAGCTACTCGGAAGGCTGAGGTAGGAGAATCTCTTGAACCCGGGAGGCAGAGGTTGCAGTGAGCTGAGGTTGCACCACTGCACTCCAGCCTGGTGACAGAGCAAGACTCCACCTCAAAAAAAAAAAAAATAGATGGTTACAGATGTGTTGTAAAAATTATTCTATAGCTTCCCCCTCTTACTTGTATTGGGTAATAATATATGGTTGTTTTACCCACTTACACTTTTTTCAAAAAGACCTTTTATTTTTTTCTTTTTCTTTCTTTCTTTTCTTTTCTTTTTTTTTTCTTAAGACAGAGTCTTGCTCTGTTACCCAGGCTGGAGTGCAGTGGCATGATCACAGTTCGCTGCAGCCTTGACCTCTCAGGCTCGAGCAATCCTCCCGCTTCAGCATCCCGAGTAGCTGGGATCAGACACATGCCACCATGCCTGGCTAATTTTCTTTTTAATTTTTTTAGAGACAGGGTCTCACTCTGTTGCCCAGGCTGATCTCAAATTGCTGGACATAAGCAGTCGTCCTGCATTGGCCTCCCAGAGTAATGGGAGTACAGGTGTGAGCCACTGTGCCTGGCCCATTTACATTTTTCTATATCCAACAGCAATTTACCAGGAGGGACTGTTTTAATAGCCGTCAGACTAATTTATATATTAACTTTTTTTTTTTGGTGAATGAGTATAATACTTTCTTTTTTTTGAGACGGAATCTAGCTGTTTTGGCCAAACTGGAGTGCAGTGACGCAACGTTGGTTCACTGCAACTTCCATCTCATGTGCTCAAGTGATCCTCCTCCCTCAGCCTCCTGAGTAGCTGAGACTGCAGGTATGCACCACCACGCCCAGCTAATTTTTGTATTTTTGGTAGAGATGGGGTTTCACCATGTTGGCCAGGCTGGTCTTGAGCTCCTGACCTCAGGTGATCACCCACCTCGGCCTCCCAAGGTGTTGGGATTTCAGGCATGAGCCACCGCACCTAACCAGTATAATACTTTAAAAGTTATTTTTAGTGTGTATAGTTGCAAAGGAAATTTTGAATAAGAGATACCTTCATTGAAGTGTGCTATTTAACAATCAAAAGTAATCAAAAGTCATTGAGGAGTATTGAGTACTCACTGGTAAAAAGGAAAGACCTTAGACACATTCCAGAGTTTAACTGAGCAAAGAACTATTCACGAATCAGACAGCCTTCAGAACCAGAACAAGTTCAGAGAGCTCTTGCCTGCAATGTGGTCAAGCAGCATTTATGGACAGGAAACAGAAGCAAGTAAAGAGACAGCTCTTTTGGTTACAGCTTGGCATTTGCTTTATTAGAACATAGTTTGAATGTTGGCTGCCTAAAACTTGGTTGCTATGATTGACTGAGACTCAGCTGTTTATTCTTTTTTTTTTTTTTTTTTTTTTAACCCTCGGCTGGAGTGCAGTGGTGTGATCTTGGCTCATTGTAACCTCCCGGGTTGAAGCAATTCTCCTGCCTCAGCCTCCCAAGTAGCTGGGATTACAGGTGCCTGCCACCACACCCCACTAATTTTTGTATTTTTTAGTAGAGACTGGGTTTCACCATGTTGGCCCAGGCTGGTCTTGAACTCCTGACTTCGTGATCCACCCGCCTTGGCCTCCGTAAGTACTGGGATTACAGGCGTGAGCTACTGCACCCGGCTGAGACTCAGTTATTTATTACATAAGTGTACTGTACTCCTGATTTAGGCTTTCAGTTAGTTTGCCAACTAAGTTAGGTTGTACTTTATTATGTAGGAACTCAAGTACAGAGGCATTTTTCAGCCAAATTTAACACTGTTCACAAAATTTTACAAGTTTTAGACTTGTAAAATTAACTTGTTAGATTAATTTTGTTAAATTAACAAGTTTAACACTGTTCACAAAATTTTGTTTTTAAGTCATCTAGAAGATTCATGAAAAGTAATGAATGATCTCTCTTTGACCTACAGGAATACATATGAAATAATGTTTTTTGTTTTATTTTTGAGACAAGTTCTCATTCTGTTGCTCAGGATAGAGTGCAGTGGCATAATCATGGCTCATTGCAGCTTTGAGCTCCTGGGCTCAAATGATCCTCCGCTTCACCTCACAAGTGCTGTGACTATAGGTCTGTGCCACCACACCCAGCTAATTTTTTTTTTTTGTAGAGATGAGGTCTCATTATGTTGCTCAGGCTGGTCTTGAATTCTCGATCTCAAGTGATCCTCCTTGGTCTGCCTCTCAGAGTGTTGGGATTATAGGAATGAGCCACCGTACCTGGCCTATTTTTCTTTCTTAAGGTACTGAGATGCAGTAGTACATCAAATGGTTAATAATATAACAATATAAGCATAATATGGCATATATAGCACTGTGGGAGATTAAATTAGGTGATAATGTAATGTATCTAAAAGCACTCAGTGAATATTATTAATGAATGTCAAAATATTTAATATAAACAAGAAGTACCACAGAAGTGAAGAGAAAGGTGACACAGAGCACACAAACACCTTAAAGAATGAGTACGGTTGGCAACTGAGCAGAATTTCTCAGATTTTTTTTTTTTTCAGTAAAGAGTGAAAAATTCTGGGTATGGTGGCTCATGCCTGTAATACCAGCACTTTCGGAGGCCGAGGCAGGTGGATAACAAGGTCAGGAGATCGAGACCATCCTGGCTAACATGGTGAAACCCTGTCTCTACTAAAAATACAAAAAAATCAATCGAGTGTGGTGGCACGTGCCTGTAGTCCCAGCTATCAGGAGGCTGAGGCAGGATAATCACTTGCATCCAGAAGGTGGAGGTTGCAGTAGGCCGAGATCGAGTCACTGCACTCCAGCCTGGGTGACAGAGTGAGACTCCATCTCAAAAAAAAGAAAATACAAAAATTAGCTAGGCATGGTAGTTGTGTCCCAGGTACTCAGGAGGCTGAGGTCGGGGGATTGCTTGAGCACAGGAGTTTGAGACTGCAGTGAGCAATGATTGCACCACTGCGCTCCAGCCTGGGTGTCAGAGTGAAGACCCTGTCTCAGAAAAAAAGAGAAAAATGATTCCTGACTAGTCAAGTTTGGAAAGTAAGTTCCTCCACCTTCTACTTTTGATAGTGTATAATAATGTCTGAGAATTTCTGTAATTAAAAAAAATTTTTTACTTAACCTAAGGACTTCAGCTTTTAATAATGTGATTCACTGCATAGTTTGGAAAAACTCTTCCTCTATAAAACAAATCCTTTTAAATGCAAAGTTGTATTTTCAAGAATGTAAAGAAAATGCCTCTTGTCCAAAAACAGAGCCAGAAACTAGAAACTACCAGATGGCCTTCAAATCCACCTTCTCTCTCTCTGTGTGTGTGTGTGTGTGTGTGTGTGTGTGTGTAGATATTTTACTTACTTTTGACTAATACAAAGATATTTGGCATAGCTATATTAATTTCAGACAAAGCAGACTTGAGAAGAAGGAGAATTAGTAGGGATAAAGATAGGGATTACATAATGGTAAATAGGCCTGTTCTCCAAGAAGATAAAATAGTCTGTGAGACAAAAACCAATAGCATTGTAAGGAGGAATAGACAAATTCACTATTACAGTTGGATGCCTCAACACCTCTCGGTAATTTATAGTGCAGCAGACAGAAAATCAATTAGGTTATAGCTGAATAGCACTATCTATCAACCGGATTTAATTGATATACCTAGACTACTTCATCCAGCAACAGCAAGAAACACATTCTTCTCAAACTTCTATGGAACATTCACCAAGATTGACCACATTCGGGAAATAAAACACATCTTAACTTGTATTCTCAGACCATGGTGGAATTAAGTTAGAGATTACTAACAATTATCTATGTGACTTGTGTTGTATAGTTAGAAACATATTTGGAAAAATGTGAAAATACTTGTGAATTAAACAACATACTTCTAAATAACACACGAGTTGAAGTTTCAAGACAAAGTAAAAATATTTTAAACTAAAGGAAAATGAAAAGCAGCAAAAGCAATGCTTAGAGGTTGATTTATATTGAATCATATAGTAGAAAAAAAATTCAAAAGTCGGTAAGCTTCCACTTTAGGGAACTAGAGTTAGAAGAGCAATATAACCGTAAAGCAAGCAGGATAGAAGAAATAGCAAAATTTAGTGGAAATCAGTAACATTGAAAACAGGAAAACAATTTTAAAAACTAGTGAAAGAAAAAGTATTTCTTCTAAAAGGTCAATGAAAGTGACAGACCTCTAGCCAGGGTAACCAAGAACAAAAGAGAGAAGACACAAATTACTAATGTCAAGAATGAAAGCGGTATTTTTTCCCCAAATTTCATTGTGATAATATTCGTAACAAAATTTACAGTTTTAACCATTTTAAGTCTATAATTGAGTGGCATTAAGTTTGTTCATATTGTTGTACAACCATCATCACCGTCATCTGTATAATTTTTTCATCTTTCCAAACAAACTCTGTGCCCATTAATCAATAACTCCCTATTTCCTTCTCCTGTGGTAACCACCGTTACACTTTCTGTCTCTGTGAATTTGACTACTCTATCTCATAAAAGTGGAATCACACCATATTTGTTATTTTATGGCTGACTTTTTTCACTTTATAAGGTCTTCAAGTTTCGTTTATGTTGTAGTAAGTCAGAATTTCCTTCCTTTTTAAGGCTGAATAATAGTCTGTTGTATAGAGATACCACATTTTGTTTATCCATTAATCCACTGATGTCACTTAGTTGTTTACCCCTTTTGGCTATTGTGAATAATGCTGCTATGAACATGGGTATATAAATATCTAAGTCCTTGTTTTCAATTCTTTGGTTAAATACCCAGAAGTAGAATTGATGGATCTTACAATTCTGTTAAACTTTTTAAGGAACTGCGGTACTGTTTTCCACAGCAGCTGTGCCATTTACATTTCCAACAATAATGTTAACACTTGTTATTTTCCTTTTTGATAATAGCCATCAAAATGTGCACAAAATGGAATCTCGTTGTGGTTTTGATTTGCATTTTATTCTATTTAATTTTAATTTTTTTTTTTTTTGAGACAGAATTTCGCTCTTGTCGCCCAGGCATGAGTAAAATGGCTCTGTCTCGGCTCACTGCAGCCTCCACCTCCTAGATTCAAGCAATTCTCCTGCCTCAGCCTCCCAAGTAACTGGGATTACAGGCGCCCACCACCACAGCTGGCTAATTTTTATATTTTTAGTAGAGACAGGGTTTCTCCATGTTGGCCAGGCTGGTCTCTAACTCCTGACCTCAGGTAATCCACCTGCCTTAGCCTCCCAGAGTGCTGGGATTACAGATGTGAGCTACTGTGCCTGGCTGATTTGCATTTCATTAATGATTAGTGATGTTAGCTGGGCACAGTGGCTCGTGCCTGTAGTCCCAGCTACTCAGGAGGCTGAGGCAGGAGGACTGCTTGAGGCCAGGAGTTCAAGACCAGCCTGGGCAATATAGCAAGACCTCATCTCTTAAATTAGTGATGTTGAATATATTTTTATGTGCTTATTTCCATTTATATATCTTCTTTGGAGAAATGTCTATTCAAGTCCTTTGTTCATCTTTTAATTAGATTTTTTTTTGTTATTAATTTGTAGGAGTTCTTTATATTTTCTAGATATTGATTCCATATCAGCTATATGATTTGCAAATTTCTTTTTCATTTTAGTGGGTTAATGTTTCTACTCTGTTAATGCACAAGTTTTTAATTTTGATGCAGTCCAGTTTATCTTTTTTTCCCCTTTGTTGCCTGCGCTTTTTGCCTCAAATCTAAGGAATCATTGCCAAATCATTGTCATGAAATTTTTCCCTTAATGTTTTCTTCCCTTTGTTTTTTTTGGAGACGATGAAGTTTCGCCCTTATTACCCAGGCTGGAGTGCAATGGCACGATCTCAGCACACTACAAACTCTGCCTCCCAGGTTCTCCAGCCTCACCTCCAGAGTAGCTGGGATTACGGGCACTTGCCATCACTCCCAGCTAATTTTTTAATTTTTAGTAGAGATGGGGTTTTGCCATATTGACCAGGCTGGTCTTTAACTTCTGACCTGAGGTGATCCGCCCACCTTGGCCTCCCAAAGTGCTGGGATTACAGGTGTGAGCTGCCATGCCCAGCCTCCCTTATGTTTTCTTATAAGTTTTATAGTTTTAGTTCTATTGTTTAGGTCTTCGATCTCTTGTGATTTAATAGGTCTTTTAAGTGAGCCGAATCTTGGATTTCTTATCTCTAAAATGGAGACATTACCTACTTGATAGAATTATGAATGAGCACTAAAATGAGTTAATATTAAATGATGTGAAAAGTCCTAAAAAAAAAAAATACTGAGTTGTGGAATCAGCCTTTATATGGTAATACAAGCTAACCCCACAATGACAAAGAATAACCCCATCAGCCCAGTTATCTGGATTGTACCAGTTTTTTTTTCCTTTTTAAAATAAAAATCAAATGAATATACTGTTTGTTTGAAGGCCTTTTTCTAAAGTAGGATTTGTTATGTAATAATATCCTGACCATCCTTCTGGAATCTCCAACCTTTAGAAATTAGTCTGATTCAAGAAATCTCAAGAATAAAGGTCATTGTGGTAGGAATGGGAATATTTTCCAGCTCCTATATCTTTATCTCTCAGATACTCCTCAGTTTACTATAATCTGGTTTCTGCCTCCTCTTGGTGAAATGAAGTCATTAGTGACCACATCCATTGCCAACCTTTGGTCTTACTCATTCTCGATGGTGGCTAAGAGCAAAGAATTTCAAACAAGACTGCCTATGTTTGACTCTTTTTAGCTTTGTGACCTTATGTAAGTTGTTTAGCATTTTTGTGCCATCATTTCTTCATTTGTGAAATGAGGAAAATAGTAATACCTACTTTATAGCATTTTAATGATTAAATAGATTTAATACATATAAAGTGTTTAGAATAGTACCTGGTGTGATTTAAATGCTGAAAAAGTGTTTGCTGATAAAGTCACCTTTCTCTTCTTTGAAAATTGTTTCTAAACCTCTGTGGTACCATACAGTGGGAGTTATATGGAATGTAGAGTTTAGGTAGCACAGAAAGCTGGTCAAAATTTCACATCAATGTTCCTAAAAACCATACCATGTGGAAACTGTTATACTGGCTTTCAGTACTAAGTCTAAGACTGCCATACAATTAACAAACATACTAAAGGGAGTGATAGAGATACTATTTTAGATACTTTTCCATATGACTATATGAAATGCAGGAATAATGACAGGGTAAGGGACTATCTTTTTTATTTTTTATTTTTTTTAATTTTTTTGAGATGGAGTCTCGCTATGTTGCTAGGCTGGAGTGCAGTGGTATGATCTCAGCTCACTGCAACTTCCGCCTCCCGGGTTCAAGCGATTCTCCTGCCTCAGCCTCTCGTGTAGCTGGGACTACAGACATGTGCCACCACGCCCAGCTAATTTTTGTATTTTTTAGTAGAGACAGGGTTTCACCATGTTGACCAGGATGGTCTCGATATCTTGACCTCGTGATCCACCCGCCTTGGCCTCCCAAAGTGCTGGAATTACAGGCGTGAGCCACCATGCCCGGCCAGGGACTATCTTTAATTAAAACAGTCTCTCATGCTTACACAGAATACTCAGTAAATATTAGTTTATTTTATATGTACATGTACACAGACACACACACACATACACATGCATATCTGACATAGTAGAAGTGAGACCAATAAAAAATAAAACCGAATCTTGACCTGTATGTTTTTGGTCCACTCATCTCAAGGAACATGAGATGTCTCATTGGCAGTGCCTCATAAAGGCCAGCTTTGTGAGAATCAAAAACTGTATGAAAATTGTCAAGAGTCAAAAAACCAGAAAAGAAAAGAAAAACAGAGATAAAGATGAGTGTAACACAGATTAGAGGGGCGGGAATAAACAGCAGATACTTTGGAGAAGGTAGTAAGAGACAGAAAATAAAGCAGTTTTGCATTGTGGTGTGATGGTGGAAAAGTCTCTTAGTCCTCAATAGCCCTTGAAAGTATTTGAGCTTCTGTGTTAAAAGCTACTTGCCTCTGGTTCCTGTACTTTTTGAAGGAAGATTATAAAATGATACTAGATGGTGAACTGTTTATATAAACAAACTGTATGTACATTAATGGTAACTATATTTTAAAATCATCTCATGTGTTCATTCAGTAAACAGATAGGAAAAAGTGATAGGAAGTATTCCCTGGTTCTAAGGAAGGGTAATAAGATAGAACTACAGAATTGATTGGTGAATCTTTGTGACATCTGTATATAGCTGAAGTCTTGACATTATGAAATGTGTACTTTTGCCATTTAAAGATCTGTTGGGTTTCTGACTCTCAGTGACAGCACAGGTGCTCTTACTCATAGTTTCTCTTTAGCCACAATAGTACCTCTACCCAAAGGAGAAGATTATACTCTAGAAATGTGATTCAGGAAGTAATTAACCATTGCCATGGCCTTTTCTCCCTCATGATTTTTGATCTAAAATGGGAATCTTTAAAAATAGATCTATTTTAGGGAAGTTACGAGCATCCTTTCAATAAAATAGAAAGTGATGTTATAATCATGACTTTCTCATGGGAGATTGTATTCAGATATTGTGGTAGTACATAAAGCTTTTACTATAGTTAAAAAAATTGAGAGATAATTTATATACCATAAAATTTGCCCCTTTTAAAGTGTATAATTCATTAGCATTTATTATATTCACAAAGTTGTGCAACCATTACCACTGACCAATCCCAGAATATTTTTCATCACCCCATAGAGAAATCCTGTACTTGCTCGTGGTCAATTCCCATTCCTTTTCCTAGGTCCTGGAAATTACTAATGTACTTTCTGTTTCTGGATTTGCCTATTCTGGAAATTTTATGTAAATGGAATCATACAATATGTGGCCTTTTGTGTGTGATTGCTAAGCTTTTTTAATGATGGTTTTAGCATTTTCAAAGTATGTTCACTTTTTTTTTTTTTTTTTACTGCATTTTAGGTTTTGGGGTACATGTGAAAAACCTGCAAGGTTGTTGCATAGGTGCATACGTGGCAGTGTGATTTGCTGCCTCCCTCCCCTTCACCTATATCTGGCATTTCTCCCCATGCTATCCCTCCCCAACTCCCCACCCCGCCGCTGTCCCCCCACTCCCCCCAACAGACCCCCGTGTATAGTGTTCCCCTCCCTGTGTCCATGTGTTCTCCTTGTTCAACACCCGCCTATGAGTGAGAACATGTGGTGTTTGATTTTGTGTTCTTGTGTCAGTTTGCTGAGAATGATGGTTTCCAGGTTCATCCATGTCCCTACAAAGGACGTGAACTCCTCGTTTTTTATGGCTGCATAATATTCCATGGTGTATATGTGCCACATTTTTCCTGTCTAGTCTATCATCGATGGGCATTTGGGTTGGTTCCAGGTCTTTGCTATTGTAAACTGTGCTGCAATGAACATTCGTGTGCATGTGTCCTTGTAGTAGAACGATTTATAATCCTTTGGATATATGCCCAGTAATGGGATTGCTGGGTCAAATGGAATTTCTATGTCTAGGTCCTTGAGGAATCGCCACACTGTTTTCCACAGTGGTTGAACTAATTTACACTCCCACCAACAGTGTAAAAGTGTTCCTATTTCTCCACATCCTCTCCAGCATCTGTTGTCTCCAGTTTTTTTAATGATCGCGATTCTAACTGGCGTGAGATGGTATCTCAATGTAGTTTTGATTTCCATTTCTCTAATGACCAGTGATGATAAGCATTTTTTCATATGTTTGTTGGCCTCATGTATGTCTTCTTTTGTAAAGTATCTGTTCATATCCTTCGCCCATTTTTGAATGGGCTTGTTTGTTTTTTTCTTGTGTATCTTTTTTAGCTCGTTGTAAATTCTGGATATCAGCCCTTTGTCAGACGGGTAGGCTGCAAAAATTTTTTCCCATTCTGTTGGTTGCCAATTCACTCTATTGACTGTTTCTTTTGCCGTGAAGAAGCTGTGGAGTTTGATTAGGCCCCATTTGTCTATTTTGGCTTTTGTTGCCATTGCTTTTGGTGTTTTGGTCATAAAGTCCTTGCCTACGCCTATGTCCTGAAATGGTTTTGCCTAGGTTTCCTTCTAGTATTTTTATGGTGTTAGGTCTTATGTTTAAGTCTTTAATCCATCTGGAGTCAATTTTAGTGTAAGGTGTCAGGAAGGGGTCGAATTTCTGCTTTCTGCATATGGCTAGCCAGTTTTCCCAACACCACTTATTGAACAGGGAATCCTTTCCCCATTGCTTGTTTTTATCAGGTTTGTCAAAGATCAGGTGGTTGTAGATATGTTGTGTCGCCTCCGAGGCCTCTGATCTGTTCCATTGGTCTATATCTCTGTTTTGGTACCAGTACCATGCTGTTTTGATTACTGTAGCCTTGTAGTGGAGTTTGATGTCCGGTAGTGTGATGCCTCCCGCTTTGTTCTTTTTGCTTAGAATTGACTTGGCTGTGCGGGCTCTCTTTTGGTTCCATATGAAGTTTAAGGTGGTTTTTTCCAGTTCTGTGAAGAAGGTCATTGGTAGCTTGATGGGGATAGCGTTGAATCTGTAAATTACTTTGGGCAGTATGGTCATTTTCACAATATTGATTCTTCCTAACCATGAACATGGAATGTTTCTCCATCTGTTTGTGTCCTCTCTTATTTCGTTGAGCAGTGGTTTGTAGTTCTCCTTGAAGAGGTCCTTTACGTTCCTTGTTAGTTGTATTCCTAGGTATTTTATTCTCTTTGTAGCAATTGTGAATGGCAGTTCGTTCTTGATTTGGCTCTCTTTAAGTCTGTTATTGGTGTATAGGAATGCTTGTGATTTTTGCACATTGATTTTGTATCCTGAGACTTTGCTGAAGTTGCTTATCAGTTTCAGGAGATTTTGGACTGAGATGATAGGGTCTTCTAGATATATAATCATGTCGTCTGCAAATAGAGACAATTTGACTTCCTCCTTTCCTAATTGAATACCCTTTATTTCTTTTTCTTGTCTGATTGCTCTGGCTAGAACTTCCAGTACTATATTGAATAGGAGTGGTGAGAGAGGGCATCCTTGTCTAGTGCCAGATTTCAAAGGGAATGCTTCCAGTTTTTGCCCATTCAGTATGATATTGGCTGTCGGTTTGTCATAAATAGCTTTTATTATTTTGAGGTACGTTCCGTCGATACCTAGTTTATTGAGAGCTTTTAGCATAAAGGGCTGTTGAATTTTGTTGAAGGCCTTCTCTGCATCAATTGAGATAATCATGTGGTTTTTGTCTTTGGTTCTGTTTATGTGGTGAATTACATTTATAGACTTGGGTATATTGAACCAGCCTCGCATCCCCTGGATGAATCCTACTTGATCATGGTGGATAAGCTTTTTGATGTGCTGTTGCAATCGGCTTGCCAGTATTTTATTGAAGATTTTTGCATCTATGTTCATCATGGATATTGGCCTGTAGTTTTCTTTTCTTGTTGAGTCTCTGCCGGGTTTTGGTATCAGGATGATGTTGGTCTCATAAAATGATTTGGGAAGGATTCCCTCTTTTTGGATTATTTGGAATAGTTTCAGTAGGAATGGTACCAGTTCCTCTTTGTATGTCTGGTAGAATTCGGATGTGAACCCATCTGGACCTGGGCTTTTTTTGGGTGGTAGGCTCTTAATTGCTGCCTCGACTTCAGACCTTGTTATTGGTCTATTCAGGGTTTCGACTTCTTCCTGGTTTAGGCTTGGGAGGAGGCAACTGTCTAGGAATTTATCCATTTCTTCCAGGTTTTCTAGTTTATGTGCATAGAGTTGTTTGTAATAATCTCTGATGATGGTTTGAATTTCTGTGTGATCTGTGGTGACATCCCCTTTATCATTTTTTATTGCATCTATTTGGTTGTTCTCTCTTTTCTTTTTTATTAGTCTGGCTAGTGATCTATTTTGTTGATCTTTTCAAAAAACCAGCTCCTGGATTTATTGATTTTTTGAAGGGTTTTTCATGTCTCTATCTCCTTCAATTCTGCTTTGATCTTAGTTATTTCTTGTCTTCTGCTAGGTTTTGAGTTTTTTTGATCTTGCTCCTCTAGCTCTTTCAGTTTTGACGATAGGGTGTCAATTTTAGATCTCTCCTTTTTTCTCATGTGGGCACTTATTGCTATATATTTTCCTCTAGAAACTGCTTTAAATGTGTTCCAGAGATTCTGGTATGTGGTGTCTTCATTCTCATTGGTTTCGAAGAATGTCTTTATTTCTGCCTTCATTTCAGTGTTTATCCAGTCAACATTCAGGAGAAAGTTGTTCATTTTCCATGAGGCTGTGCGGTTCTGGGTTCGCTTCTGAATTCTGAGTTCTAACTTGATTGCACTGTGGTCTGAGAGACTGTTTGTTATGGTTTCCGTTCTTTTGCATTTGCTGAGGAGTGATTTACTTCCAATTATGTGGTCAATTTTAGAGTTGGTGTGATGTGGTGCTGAGAAGAATGTATATTCTGTGGATTTGGGGTGGAGAGTTCTGTAAATGTCTATTAGGTTTGCTTGTTCCAGGTCTGAGTTCAAGTCCTGGATATCCTTGTTAATTTTCTGTCTCGTTGATCTGTCTAATATTGATAATGGTGTGTTGAAGTCTCCCACTATTATTGTGTGGGAGTCTAAGTCTCTTTGTAAGTCATTAAGAACTTGCCTTATGTATCTAGGTGCTCCTGTATTAGGTGCATATATATTTAGGATCGTTAGCTCTTCTTGTTGCATTGAACCTTTTACCATTATGTAATGTCCTTCTTTGTCTCTTTTGATCTTTGTTGCTTTAAAGTCTATTTTATCAGAGATGAGAATTGCAATTCCTGCTTTTTTTTGCTCCCCATTTGCTTGGTAAATCTTCGTCCATCCCTTTATTTTGAGCCTTTGTGTATCCTTGCATGTGAGATGGGTTTCCTGGATACAGCACACTGATGGGTTTTGGCTTTTTATCCAATTTGCCAATCTGTGTCTTTTGATTGGGGCATTTAGTCCGTTTACATTTAGGGTTAATATTGTTATGTGTGAATTTGATCCTGTCATTTTGATGCTAGCTGGCTGTTTTTCCCATTGGTTGATGCAGATTCTTCATTGTGTTGATGCTCTTTACCATTTCGTGAGTTTTTGGAGTGGCTGGTACTGGTTGTTCTTTTCTATGTGTAGTGCCTCCTTCAGGAGCTCTTGTAAAGCCGGTCTGGTGGTGATGAAATCTCTGAGTACTTACTTGTTCGCAAAGGATTTTATTTTTCCTTCACTTATGAAGCTTAGTTTGGCTGGATATGAAATTCTGGGTTGACAGTTCTTTTCTTTAAGGATGTTGAATATCGGCCCCCACTCCCTTCTGGCCTGTAGGGTTTCTGCTGAGAGATCTGCTGTGAGTCTGATGGGCTTCCCTTTGTGGGTAACCCGACCTTTCTCTCTGGCTGCCCTTAGTATTTTCTCCTTCATTTCAACCCTGTTGAATCTGATGATTATGTGCCTTGGGGTTGCTCTTCTAGAGGAATATCTTTGTAGTGTTCTCTGTATTTCCTGGACTTGAATATTAACCTGCCTTGCTAGGTTGGGGAAGTTTTCCTGTATAATATCCTGAAGAGTATTTTCCAGCTTGGATTCATTCTCTTCGTCACATTCAGGTACACCTATCAAACGTAGATTAGGTCTTTTCACATAGTCCCATATTTCTTGTTGACTCTGTTCATTTCTTTTTACCCTGTTTTCTCTAATCTTGCCTTCTCGTTTTATTTCATTGAGTTGATCTTCGACCTCTGATATCCTTTCTTCTGTTTGGTCAATTCGGCTGTTGAAACTTGTGCATGCTTCACGAAGTTCTCGTGTTGTGTTTTTCAGCTCCATCAATTCGCTCATATTCCTCTCTAAGTTGTCCATTCTCGTTAGCATTTCGTCAAGTCTTTTTTCAAGGTTCTTGGTTTCTTTGCATTGGGTTAGAACATGTTCTTTTAGCTCACGGAAGTTTCTTATTATCCACTTTCTGAAAGCTGATTCTGTCATTTCATCACACTCATTCTCCATCCAGTCTTGTTCCCTTGCTGATGAGGAGTTGTGCTCCCTTGTAGGAGGAGAGGTGTTCTGGTTTTGGGTGTTTTCCTCCTTTTTGCGCTGGTTTCTTCCCATCTTTGTGGATTTATCCACCTATCGACTTTGTAGTTGCTGTCTTTCTGATTTTGGTAATTTTAAGTCTGCAGCAGCTGAACTCATAAACCCCCTTTTCTTCCCCCCAGGTGTTCTGTCCCGAGGAGTTAGGGCTTTATGATTTTCCACTGGCTTGCAATTGTTTTCCCTGCCCACAAGGTGGCAGCCTAGTCACACTCAGCCTGCAGAGGCTTCGCTGAGCTGCTCTGGGCTCCGCCCAGGTTTCGTGTGAACTTCCTGCAGTCCTGTTTATATGGGTGTAGTTAGAACTGCTTCCGCTATGCTGGTCCGCCCCTGTAGTGACGGAGTCTCTGTAGTGGCGGGTTGTCTTGGTTATGGCAAATTGCCCTGTGAACTGCAGGGTGTTTCCTGTTGGGGGACGCCCCTCCTCCACAGAGCTGGACCGTCCCGGGTTCAGCCGTGTTTCCAGTGGCGCCCTCTTTGCCCAGGAATCTCTTGGCTTGACTCCCTGCCTCAGCTCCCCTTGCTGGCCCAGAGGGGATCCAGTCTCGCTCACTCTGCACAAGGAGCCGCTCCTCCCTGCCCCAGGTGCAGGCCAAGCGGCCTCACCAGTCCAACCAGCGGCGCTGGCAACTCGTGGGGCTCCTCCACCTGTGAATCTCCTGGTCTGTGGGCAGTAAAAATCCACTGCCCTGTGAGCCGCTGCATCAGCCAAAGCAGCGGCTCTGAGATTCGTGGCGCGCCCTTGCCCGGGAGTCTCCTGGCTTGAATCCCTGCTTCAGCTCCCCTTGCTGGCTCAGAGGGGACTCAGTTGCTCTCGCTGTGTACAACGAGCCGCTGTTCCCTGCCCCAGGGCGTAGGCCGAGTGGCCTTGCTGCTCAAACAAGCGGCGCTGGCCACCCGTGGGGCTCCTCCTCCTGTGAATCTCCTGGTCTGTGGGCAGTAAAAAATCATCTGGAAATGCGGCGTCCACTCACCCTCTGCGCCTTCTCTCGGAGCTGCAATCCCGACTTCCTCCTAATCGGCCATCTTCAGGAAATGCCTTTCTAAACTTGAATCTGGAGGCAGGGACAGCAAAGCACCTCACCCAGGTCCCCAGGTCGCAGAGTGCCCGGTGCTCGGGGTCCCTCTCTTACTCCCACTCCAAGTGGCAGGCACAGATGGAGAGCAGAATCCCGGCTGCGCACACGGCATACTCGGCCACCCACTCCCACCACAGCACCGACACTCTCAGGAGGACAGGCGCTGCCATGTTAACCCTTCGCCGCCACTGCCTCCGTATGTTCACTTTTTAAAATAAATGCATAACACCTCTATGAGGTAGATAGGAACTTTGTGACATAGTTACATTGTCAGATTTATTTATATTTATTTATGTGACCTCAATTTACCCTAGGTTGAGGAAAAGAGATTCAAAGGTGGCAGGGTGGAGTTAAAGGAAAAATAGTACATGATGATACATGATAAAATAATTTAGTCCTGTGGTATTTCTAGAATCTATAAATACTAAACTTTATTAAATTGCAATTGTAATTAAATACTCTAGCTTTATTTAAGAACTTAAAATTTGAAGATGAGTTGTTGAGCCTTAGAAGTTATAGGCTGAATTCCATTTCAGCGAGGTTGAAAGTATGTCAGAATTGTGCTCTTGATTATTCTGAATTTTTTAAATGAAAGTCTGTTGCTATAGTATGCAGAAGGGGTATGATATAAATTTGTTTTAATGAAGCAATCAATAGATGTCTTTTTCTTTTTCGGCAATTAATTTTAGTAGGGGAATTTAATGAAAATGTAAAGCATTAATTCTTGAAAATTGTAAGTATACTTGAAATTATTAATGGCCAGTATTAGTAAAGTATACCATTTTTCTATAAATTTTTTACATTAGGTTTTCTCTTTTTAAATATTAGAATGTGCTTTGGGGATGCAAATTTGTGTCATTTTCACAATTGAGTTTGTAGTTGTTATCCTAAAATCAGTAGGATAACAAATCACACAATAGACTGTCTTGGTGCCTACTATGGCTTCTGCCATTTCTTGGCATAAATAAAGTTTTGGCTAAATTATTATTTAATTCCTGTAAGGCCTTTTGCCCTGATGAGCTATGCTTATCTATGAGTTGTCAGGAAGGACTTCTTTTGCCTGGAAGCAGGCATGAACGATCATCTCATGTTTCTCTTTCTTAGGTTTCTTACAGCATTTGACTTTTCTTTCTTGGGGTTCTTCTCTTAATGGTAAGAGCCCACTGGTCCTTTCTATAATATTCCCAAAGGAAGTAAGTTCTAAAAGGGGAAAATTATTGGCAAATAAAAAGAAAATGAGAAGTAACTTGAGTTTAATAAAACTCTTGCCCATATTCAGCACTTGTAATAGAATCTTTGTCCTTTTAGACACTCTATCCTCAGGTTAAGTGGCTTAACTATGTCCTTAGAATTGCTTTTCCGTTTTATCCTTTCTGTACATGGAATTTTCCTGCTAAATTGAGGTGGAGGAAGTGGGGACAGAGAAAGAGCCATGTATATATTGAGGGGAGGAGGAAATGCTTGGGTAACCAATGAGGAGAGTAGTACCTACTACCAGGAGTCTGGACAGGATTTTTCTGTGTGTTGGTGTTTTAATTTGTGTGTGTGTACGCATGTTCATATGGATTGCCATGTATAAACCAGTGTTAGCTTTGAACAATATGTACATTTCCTTTTTCAGCTGAATTTGTTGTATACATATCTGCTTAGGAGATTGGCATGGTTTATGACAAATATGTGAGCACTTATATAATTCATTGAATCTTAGAGAAGAGAGGAAACTTAAAGGCTTTTTTCCTTTGAGGTTAGCTACCTAAAACAGAAACTTAACCAACTCTTGACATTTGGCTTTTACAATTGCCACATTAAGGTAGCTATTAGTAGGGAATGTACTACTCTTTCTAGGCATCCCATTCTATTTCTGAATAAACCAACTACTAGAAATTCTACCTTGAACCTCCGTCATTCTGTTAACCCAGCCATTTATCATAATTTTCTTCCTGTGGTGCTAGTCCCTCTTTTATAACAACACTCTTTAGTGATTTAAAGAGAGAGCTTGATCAAGGGCCTCATTACATTTTATTTATGTTAAATACACCCAGTTTTTGTTGAATTGTTAGTCATGTTACAGGATTTCGCTAATCATCTAATGAACATGTTTTAATTCCTTGACTTGCAAATGTTTTTGACTAAAACCCCAAGAAAGAATACATTTTGCATCCTGACTCAATACACCTGTATACATATATACATGTAGGATGTATTTTTAATATAACAAAAATTTCATTAGACAGTATATCTTTAATTTGATATTTTTGATCCTTTCCATTTTTAAAACATGCGGTTGATTTTGTCACTTCCTGATGGGTCTCAGTTCGGAACACTGTTCTGATTTGTTCTTGCTGCAGAACTGAAATAAACAGTTGGCAAAAGCTGGATATTAGGGTAATGTTGCTAAAACAGGTTTTACCTTTAATTCTTCAAAGAGAATATTCTGATGATGATGGTTATTAAGTAAATCTTAACAGAATTATTAAGTTATTGGTAGTAAATACAGTGAAACTAAAATATATGCAACTTTTATTTTTGTCTTTAGGTGGCGACAGACAAGGTTGCAGAAAAGCTGAGCTCTACTCTCTCATGGGTGAAGAACACAGTATCGCATACAGTCAGTCAGATGGCCAGTCAGGTGGCAAGTCCATCTGCTTCATTACATACCACATCCTCATCTACCACATTGTCAACACCAGCCCTTTCACCATCTTCCCCATCACAGTTGAGTCCAGACGACTTAGAACTCCTGGCTAAACTGGAAGAACAGAATAGGTAAGTGAGGTTGCTTGGCTTTTTTCCTCTCCCATTATCATACATATTCAGCCATTCATATGTACTTACATTAAGAATGTTTCTTTTCTATTTTTTGGCTCCTTATTTATCAAAGTTACTTAGAAAAGTATTCATCTTTTTTTATGGGGAGGTTGGTCTTAAAAGAGACTAAAATTTTCTTCTGGCTCAAAGAGCTTTAGAGATTTGTTTTCTTAATATGACAAAATCCCTGAATCCTTGAATTTTATCAATTTTAAAAAAGTAAATGAAACTATCACTTTTTAATTTTAAACTCTCTGAACAGTCTCCTTTGGTAAAAGCATAAAATAATTTAATCCAATATAGATACCTAATTTGTGGTTTAGAGTGGAAAATCTTTTAAGAAATAATTCATAAAAAGCAAAATATCCTTTTCTCTTAATAGATATTAAATAGAGTAGTTTTCTGTTCTGCTAGGAATGCATACTCTGGACCCTGCGTGCCTCCTTACTGTGCCATTGCCAGAAGATCTTTAGGGCATCATATATTTTATTTATATTGTATATATAAAAATATATAGGGCATCTATTTTATTTATACATGTTATATGTAATATATATAATTATTATATAATATATTTTATATGATTATTACATAATCATATAAAATATATTATAAAATATATATAAAATATATATTTTAATTTATAAAATATATATTTTATATTATTATTATATAATATAAAATATATATTATTTATTTTATATATTAGATATATATAAATTATATAATATAAATTTTATATATTTATATATTATATATAAATATAAATAAAATAAAATACATATTTTATATATTAGATATATTATATATAATATCTATAAATAAAATAGATGCCCTATATAAAGAAAATAATATATATATTATATATTTTATATATTAGATATAAAATAAATTTATATTTTTTATATATACGTAAATGTTTATATATATGTTTATATATATACACACACACACAAATGTTTATTAGGGTGGAAGAGCACCATTTTGTGCTCAGTCAAGGTATGTAATGCTACTGGCTTAGAATCATAACAAAAATGACTTTTAATTTTTTTTTATGTATCATTGGCATAATAAACTACACATACTTAAACTGTACAATTTGATAAATTCTGACATATGTATACATCTGTGAAATTGTCACCAAAATCAAGAAAATGAACATCTCCATTATCCCTCTTGCTGTCCCCAGGCAGCCACTGTAGTTTGCATTTTCTAGAATTTTGTAGAAATGGAATCATATAGTTTGTAGTTTTTTGGTATGGATTATTTCACTCAGCATAGTAATTTTAAAAGTCGTCATCGCTATAGCACATATCAGTACTTTTTATAGTATTCCATCATGTGGAAATATCATAGTTTATTCACAACTTATACACATATGGTTATGGCTGTTAAATGCCATAAACATTTTTGTATAAGCTTTTGCATGAAGGTACACTTTCATTTCTCTTGGACAAATACCTAGGAACTGAATGACGCAATCATATGGTATGTCTAACTGCCAAACTGTTTTTCAAAGGGCCTTTACTTTTTCATAACCCACCACTGGTGTATGAAATTTCCAGTTCTTCTACACCCTTGCCAACACTTGATATGATCAGTCTTTTTAATTTTAGCCATTTTATTAGGTATTAGTATCTCTGGTTTTAATTTGATTTTCTCTATTTGTTTTGAGCATCTTTTTATGTGTTTGTCATCTGTATATCGTCTTTGATTTTTTTTTTTAAGTTTGGTTATTTGCTTTCTTATTACTATGTTTTGAAAGTTCTTTGTATGTTTGAGGTAAAAGTCTTTATCAAGCATATGACTCTCAAATTCTTCCCCCAGCTGGCAGCTTACCATTCTGTTAAAAGTGTCTCTTTCAAGAAGCAGTTTTATCTTACTTTATTGTATTTATTTTTGAGCATTCCAGGTTTACTCCTTTAAGTAAATCTAAAACCGTTATACATGTCCATGACAATTAGAAAAGAGACAAAGGATAAATAGAAATAATTTTTGTTCTGCCTATATAGTAGTATTTTTCTGGGTGTCAATAGAAAGCATCAGTCAAGAGCATTAATCTGAATTTGTTGATAAAATGTATTTACTTTTGGCAAGTGTCTTGCTTTGGTATTTATACATAGACTATAATGAAGTTGAGCTATCCCATCTTTCTTCTCATTTGTAACACATTCATACAAACAAAAAAGATGAATCCTACTGGAAGTAGGTCTTTATCAGAAATATGCCCCAGTGCAGTTGAGTGATACCATGAAAATCACTTTCCTGTCCTAGGCCTAACATTCTTTATGCAAAAATTAGGACATTGAATGAAGATGATCTCTATGTTTCTACAATTCATGTATACACATCAATTTATACATCATGATGTAGATAGACAGCAAGGCTATACTTTCCGTCCCCCATGATGCTGGGCGTGGCCATATAACTTGCTTAAAGCAAATGTGGTACATGTGTCTTATAACAGAAAACCGAAGTTTCTTTCATCTCTTTCTCCCTCTGCCAAAAGAATGACAGTGTCCCCAAAGGGTACTTTCCTTCATCTTTGATCCTGGAGTGAAAATGACATGGAGCAGTGCTATAGCTAGTCAACAACACTGACATTACTCACCAGGAAATGCACCTTTGTTGTTGTTAACTGCAGTGTAACCTAATGAAAGCTAATTAATTATAAGAATTTGTTAATAATTGAGGATCAGTACATAGTTAAACACAAGCACTCAAATTTAACAGAAAGCTGATAATGTAGGCAGGGTGCTGTGGCTCATGCCTGTAATTCCAGCACTTTGGGAGGCTGAGGCAGGAGGATCACTTGAACCTGGGAGGCAGAGGTTGCAGTGAACCAAGATTGTGCCTCCATACTCCAGCTTGGGCTATAGAGTAAGACTCCATCTCACCAAACCCCACCCCCCCAAAAAAACTAATAATGTAAAATATGACCTAAGTGGAAATAAGTTAAAAAGCAGCTTTTAAGAATTAAAAAAAATGCTTGTAGTAAAAGAAATCGACTTAAACATGTATATAGAATTTTCCTTGTGATTTCTGGCCTGAATCCTTGAATGACTACTCCAAGTATGATTCAACATTTTTACAAATTGTTATTCAAAATTAAGATATTCCAAGATTATATTTCCACCATTTTACAAAGGACAGTCCAATTTAGCAATCCAGGTTTCCAAAGTAAGTTCCATGGGTAGGGCTTCTCCTGAAGTAATGTGACAGCTTAATTTCTTAGCTGTTCATTTGTTTTGTCATTTTTTTCCTTTTTTAAAATAAAATAGAGACAGGGTCTCACTATGTTGCCCAGGGTGGTCTCAAACTCCTGAGTTCAAGTGATTCTCCTGCTTTGGCCTCCCAGAGTGTCAGGATTACAGGCATGAGCCACTGTGTCTGGCCTGTTATTGTCATCTTTAAGACTGGCTAGAGAAGAGGCAAAGTCTGTGACCTTTCTGATGCTCCTTCTGTGGCAAAAGAACATTGGTTTGCCCTTCTCTTTGCTCCCCTTAGGTAAGAAAACTTGAAAACAAACACTTTCTGTCTATGGCAATGATTTATTCCTATCAGCATACATCCTTAATTTCATCAGTGCAATTCCTTTGCAGCTGTTTCACTATTTTTGGCACCTTTCCCTGGTTTGTTTGCTGTCTCTCCTGATTTGAAATCAGTAATGTCTTTAACAAGTTTCTGAGTGGCAGCCATATGAGGCTGGGATTTCCAGTTTTTCACACTTGTGATCTGACTGATGACGATGTCTCACACAAAAATTATTCTCACAGTAAGGACATATAACTGCCACAAGTTCTCTTTCAGCACAGTCTTTGAAAGAGCATGGGTAAAATTTATGTTTATGTCTTCAATCTCTCATTGATTACTGTCATCTCAGGACAGCCATGAGACTGCCACTTCTGTGTTCAAGGCAAAATATTCCTGAATATCACACACAAATGAAAGAAAATCTTGCAGTGCTGCCCAGTGTTCAACTCTGCCATCTCTCTTGTGCCACCAAAGAACAGAAATTTTAAATTTTGATTAAGTCACAATTTCAAATTGTTTTTACAAATTGTGCTTTTTTGGTGATCCAAGATTATGGTTTCTTTCCTGTGTTTTTTTCTGGAAGTTTTATAGTTTTACATCTAGCTCTGTGATACACTTTGAGTTCATTTTCTGAATATGCACATCTAATTGTTCCTGTACCATTTATTGAAATGACTATTCTTTCTCCACTTAATTACTTTTGCATTTTTGTCAGATATCAGTTGGCCATATTTTTATGAGTCTGTTTCTGGGCTTGCTCTATTCTGTTCTTTTGGTCTATTTGTCTGTCTTAATGCCAGTAGAATACTGCCTTGATTATTGTAGGCTTATACTAAGTCTCGAAATCAGATAGTGTTAGACCTCCAAGGTTGTTCTATTTTTTGAGCTAATTTTGGTCTTTGGCATTCTCAAATGAATTTTACAATCAAGTTGTTAATTTCTACAAAAATGTCTGCTGAAATTTTGGTTGGGATTGCATTAAATCCCTAACAGTATTGCCTTCCTCTCCATGAACACAATGTATTTCTCAATTATTATTTGTCAGTGATATTGTTTTTGTAAACTTCATTTTTAATTGTTCATTGCTAGCATATGGAAATACAATTGTCAACACCTTCTGTGTTAAAAAGAAAATAGAATTGCTTGCCTCCCTTCCTCCCCTTCTGTCCTCCTCCCCCCCTCCTCCCTCCCTCCCTCCCCTCCTCCCCTCCTCCCCTTCTTCCTTCCTTCCTTCCTTTTTCATTGATGGGGACTCACTCTGTCACCTAGGCTGGAGTACAGTGGCACAATCTCTGCTCACTGCAACCTCTGCCTCCCGAGTTCATGCAATTCTCCTCCCTCAGTCTCCCGAGTAGCTAAGATTATGGGCGTATGCCACTACGACAGTTAATTTTTATATTTTTAGTAGAGATGGGTCACTCCTGACCTTAAGCGATTTGCCTGCCTTGGCCTCCCAGAGTGCTGGGATTACAGGCATGAGCCACTGCACCTGGCCCTACAATTATTTTTCTTATATTGATTGATGTATCCTGCAGCTTTGCTAAACTCACTTATTATTTTGGTCGATTTTTTTGGTTTTGTTTTTGTCTAGATTCCATTAGGTTTTCTATATAGATGAGCCTATCATCTGTGAATAAAAGCACTTTTACTTCTTTCCAATCTGGATGCCTTTTATCTGTTTTCTTGACTATTGCTACTGATTGGAACCTCCAGTATAAATTTGAATGGAAGTGGTGAATAGACATACCTGTTTTTCTGATCTTAAGAAAAAAGTGTTAAGCATATTTTTTTGTATATGCCCTTTGTCAGATTGAGGAATTTTTTTTTTTTTTTTTTTTTTTTTGGGTGAGACAGTGTCTTGCTCTGTCACCCAGGCTGGAATGCAGTGACACAATCTTGGCTTGTTGCTACCTCAGTCTCCCGGGCTCAAGTGATCCTTCCACCTTAGCCTCCTGAATAGCTAGAATTACATGCATGCACTACCACACTTGGCTAATTTTTAAAAATATATATTTTTGTAGAGACAGCGTCTTGCTTTGTTGCCTAGATTGTGCTCAAACTCCTAGCCTCAAGGACTTGGGTTCCCAAAGTGCTGGGATTACAGGTGCGAACCACTGTGACCAGCCCCTTTTCATTTCTTTCTTTCTTCTTCCATTTCTTTTTCTTTCTTTCTTTTAGAGACAGGGTCTTGCTCTGTCATTCAGGCTGCTGTAGTTCAGTGGTGCAATCAGGGCTCGATGTATGTAGCCTTGACCTCCTGGGCTCAAGTGGTTCTCCAAGCTCTGCCTCCTGGGACTACAGGCGTGTGCCACCATGCCTGGCTAATTTTTGTGCTTTTTTATAGAGACAGGGTTTTGCCAGGTTTCCCAGGCTGTTCTCAAACTCCTGGGCTCAAGTGATCCTCCCGCCTCTGCCTCCCAAAGTGCTGACATTACAGGCATGAGCCACTGCACTTGTTACCCCTTTCTATTTCTTTTTTTTTTTTTTTTTTTTTTTGAGACAGAGTCTCACACTGTCAACCTGGTTGGAGTGCAGTGGCATGATCTCAGCTCACTGCAGCTGCACCCCTTGGGTTCAAGTGATTCTCCTGCCTCAGCCTCCCAAGTAGCTGGGATAACAGGTGTCAGCCACTGTACCCAGCTAATTTTTGTATTTTTAGTAGAGACGAGGTTTCAACATCTTGGCCAGGCTCATCTTGAACTCCTGACCTCGTGATCTGCTCACCTCAGCGTCCCAAAATTTCTTGTTTGCTGAGAGTTTATGTAAAACTGATTTTGGATTTTGTCAAATGCTTTTTTTACCTCTACTGAAATGGTCATAAATGTTTTTCTTCTTTTAGTCTGATGATAGGGTAAATTCCATTGATTTTTCAGTGTTCAATCAACTTTGCATTCTTAGGACAAACCCCATTTCATCATGATAGGTTGTCTTTGTAAAATATTGGCTTCTGTTTGCTAAAATTTTGTTTGAAATACAGTGTGCCCTCCATATCCACAAGTTCTGCATTTGTAGAACCACAGATGGAAAATATTTTTTAAAATAAGAAATAAAACAACAATAAAAAATAATACAAATAAAAACTACATATAACTATTACATAATGTTTACATTAGGTACTAAAAGTCATCTAGAGTTGATTTAAAATATAAGGAGGATATGCATAGGTTATATGCAAATACTACATCATTTTATCTAAGGGATGTCACCACCCACAGGTTTTGGTATATTTGGCCTGGAACCAATCCCTGAAGGATATGGAGAGATGAGTGTATTTGCATCTATGTTCTTTAGGGAAATGGATATGAAGTTGTCTTGAAATGTCTTTGACCTTTCTCTGTAATGTCTTGTCACCTTGTAATGTCTGTGCAGCCTTTCTTTTCTAATAAAGTTATTTAGTGCTATAGTAATCCCTCTTTATGTGTTGGGGATATGTTCCAAGATGCCCAGGGGATACCTGAAACTGTGGATAGTTTCAGACCTCATTGTCATCAATTGGAACATATTTCTGTTCATGAATTCTACTCACAAATTTAATGCTGTTTTCATGTTAATTAAGCATTTATCGTACACTGTGACCATAACTTTTGTAGTTTAAAGTGCAACAGTAAAATTAGTGTACATTTATTTTTCCTTCACAGTTTCACAGATGGAAGATTTGTTCTTACCACAAATCTTAGCAGCCTTAGCATTCAGTTTTGTTTCTTTCCTCATTAAGTAGAGAACTTTCACCTTCTCACTTGAAGGAAGCACTTTAACAGCTTCTCTTTGACATATTCAAATTGCCAGCTTCACTACTCTTGTGGTTTGGGGCCATTGCCATTATTAAGTAGAATAAGGTTTAGTTGAATACAATCACTGTGATATTGCAATAGTGTATCTGATAGCTGACTCAGATGGCCACTAATGGATTCGTGGGCTGGTAGCACAGACCCCGTGGATACACTGGGCAAAGCAATGATTCACTTCCCAGTCAGAACAGAGTAGCATGGCATGAGATTTCATCGTGCTGCTCAGAATAGTACACAATTTAAAAGTTTTGAATTATTTACTTCTAGAACTTTCTGTTTAATATTTTTGGACCACAGTTGATTGTGGATAATTGAAACCATGATTGGCTGGGCCCGGTAGCTCACACCTATAATCTCAGCACTTTGGAAGGCCAAGGCAGGCGGATGACCTGAGGTCAGGAGTTCGAGACCCACTTGTCCAATGTGGCGAAACTCTTGTCTCTGCTAAAAGTACAACAATTAGCTGGGCATGGTGGCGGGTACCTGTAACCTCAGCTACTCCAGAGGGTGAGGCAGGAGAATTGCTTGAACCCAGGAGGCAGAGATTGTAGTGAGCAGAGATCATGCCTCTGCACTCTGCTCTCCAGCCTGAGTGACAGAGCAAGATTTCATCTCCAAAAAAATAAAAAATAAAAAAAAAAGAAAGAAAGAAACCATGGCAAGTGAAACCGTCTATAAGAGGCGACTATTGTACATCTTTGTTGGCTGTTTACATGTTATATCAGGTATTGAGAGAAGAGTAGTAACTTCAAATTATAATTGTGGATTATCTATTTCTTTTTAAATTCTGTCTTTCATGTAATTTGAAGTTCTATTTTAGGTATTTAAACATTTAGGATTGTTATGTCTTCTTGTAAAATGACTTTTTTTTTTTTTTTTGAGACCGAGTTGTGCTCTGTCACCCAGGATGGAGTGCAGTGGTATGATCTCTGCTCACTGTAGCCTCTGTCTCACAGGTTCAAGCAATTCTTCTGTGTCAGCCTCCCGAGTAGTTGGGACTACAGGCTCACGCTGCCACGCCCAGCTAATTCTTACATTCTTAGTAGAGACGGGATTTCACCCTACTGGCCAGGCTGGTCTTGAACTCTTGACCTCGTGATCTACCCACCTTCGCCTCCCAAAGTGCTGGGATTACGGGCGTGAGTCACCATGCCTGGCCATAAAATGACCTTTTTTTTGAGATGGAGTCTTGCTCTGTCTCTCAGGCTGATGTGCAGTGGCGCGATCTCAGCTCACTGTAGCCTCAGCCTCCCGAGTAACTGGGACTACAGGTGCATACCACGCCCGGCTGATTCTTGTATTTTTAGTAGAGACTGGGTTTCACTGTGTGAGCCAGGATGATCTCGATCCCCTGACCTTGTGATCTGCCTGCCTTGGCCTCTCAAAGTGCTGGGATTACAGGTGTGAGCCATTGTGACTAGCCTAAAATGACCTTCTTTATCTCTGGTAATGTTTGCTTGGAAATCTACTTTATCTTATAATAATATACTCACCCTAGCTTCCTTTTGAATAGTGTTAACATCTTATATATTTTCCCAGCCTTTTACTTGTATTCTATTTTTTTCTTTATCTTTAAATTTTTGTTTGTTTGTTTGTGTTTGAGACAGGGTTTTACTCTGTCACCCAGGCTGTAGTGCAGTGGTATGATCATAGCTTGCTGTAGCCTTCACCTCCTAGGCTCAAGCAGTTCCCCCATCTCAGCCTCCCAAGTAACTGGGACTACAAAATTATTATTTTTTTAGAGTTGATATCCCACTATGTTGCCCAGGCTGTTCTTGAACTCCTGGACTCAAGCAATCCTCTTGCCTTAGCCTCTCAAAATGTTGGGGATTACATGTGCAAGCCATCATACCTAGCCTTTTAAAAAATCTTTAAAGTTTGTCTATTTGGTAGCATATAGTTGGGTCTTGCTTTTAAAAATACAATCTGACAGTCTTTGTCTTTTAATTGGGTTATTTAAACCATTTTATTATTTTTTTATTGAAGTTTTATTTTTTGCTGACATTTACATTCATCTCAAGCAATAGGTTGGATACATCTTTGCTTTACACTGCTTCGTTTTGTGACCAGCAGCTGGCCTCTATCTGGAATACACCAGACTCACGACAGATGGAAAAGACACCTAGTTGAAATACCTTAAAGCATCCTCTAGGGAGTGGTACACATAATTTCTACTTAAATTTTATTGGCCAGAGTAAGTCAGAGGGCCAAACTTTTTATGAGTGAATCTAGCAGAGATGGATCTAAAATTCACACTTTTAAAGGGTACAGTTTAGTGGTTTTTGCAACTACTACTACTGTCCAAATTCCCATTTAGAATATTTCCATCACCCCAAAAAGAAACTCTGTACCCATTAGTCTCCCCATTTCACTCTCCTTCCAGCCCCTGGTAACCACTAATATATTTTCTGTCTATGGATTTGCCTATTCTGGACATTTCGTTATGATGGAATGATACAATAAACAGTTTGTAATTGGCTTCTTTCATACAACATAATGTTTTTGAGATTTTGAGGAAAATAGGTTATTTACATTTAGGTGATTATTAATATTGTTATATTTAAACTTATCATCTTCTATTGTTGTTTCCTTTAATTCTGCCGTCTTTTGACTTTATTGAATATTTTTATGATTTTGTTATAGTTCATTTATTGATTTATAAGCCATAACTCTGTTATTTTAGCGGTTAAGATATAAATCTTTAACTTATCAGTTAAAAGACCCTCCCTTTGAGGGTTATACCACTTTACATGTACTGTAAGAACGTTGTAATAACACACTTGCATTTCTCCTGTCCAGGACTTTGTGCTAGTTTTGTCATACATTTTACTTTTATGTATGTCATAAACTCTATACTACATTATTTTTTAACTCAACAGTCAATTATCTTTAAATGAGATTGAAATAATAAGAAAAAACTTTTATGTGTTTACCTATTTAGTTACCATTTCTAGTCTCTTCTGTCCGTTCTTTAGATCCAGATTTCCATCTGGTATCATTTTCTTCTTGAAATACTTTTTTTTAATGTTTCATGTAGTGTGGTGGTATTGGTGATGAATTATTTAGCTTTTGTATGTCTGAGAAAGTTGTCATTTTGGCTTTGATTTTTAAGTATATTTCTTTGACTATAGAATTCTATTTAATAGGTTGACAGTTTTTATTTTCTAAATATTTTAATGATGCAATTTCATCTATTTCTGTCATGTTTTCAGTGAGAAATTTGATGTGTTCCTATCTTTTTGTTTGTTTGCTACTGTCAAGCATATTTGTTTCTTTGTATATGTCTTTTTTCTCTGCTTTATCGCTGGTTTTAAGCAATTTGATTCTGAGGTGCCATTGTTCTTTTCCATGTTTCTTACCTTCTCAATTTGTTGAACTTCTTATGGATTTATAGTTTTCTTCAAATTTGGAAATTTTGGAGGCAGTGTTTTCTTCAAATAATTGTTTGCCCCTTTCATGCCTCTTCCTTAGAGACTCACATATTAGGCCACTTGAAATTGTTCCACAGCTCACTGATGCTTTGCTCATTTTTTGGAAAGATGCTACGTATTCAAGTTCACTAATACTGTCTTTTGCCATGTGTTGCTGTTAACCCCATCTAGTGTATTTTTTATCTCTCACATTGTATTACAGTTTTATCTTTAGAAGTTGGAGCTGTTTTTTAATATGTCTCAAAAGTTGTAACTGCATTCTGTATATTCAAAAGCATATTAAACTTTTGAATACGGTTATAATAACTTTTAATGGGATGGTCTGGCAATTTTTTTTTCTTGTGAGATACTGGCTGGTACATTTTAAAGTAATTGCTTTTAATTATAAAAAATTCTCCAAATAGGAAAAGATGATGAAAAGTTAAATTAAGACTCAGAATCAGAACTGTAGTTCTTTGGCGTCCCTTGCTGGGAAGAGGTGGGCCTGGTGTATGACTGGGTGATAAGTGCTGAGGACAGTGGTGACAACGTCCATCTCGACCCTTCACTGCTCATGGCACAGAACACACCACCCACCTGAGACCTTTCACTGCTCATGGCACAGAACACACCACCCACCTGAGACCTTCGCAGCACTGACCTCCGAACAGCAGGACTCTGTCCCTGGCAGAGCTGTACCTGAGTGGTCCCGAGGGACAGTGTGTTTGTGGAATTAATACTTCAGGCTTAGCTAATGAAACAAAACAGAAGCCCTCTCTTCCCCTACTTGTCAAAATATCCTCAAAATGTAAGATTTTTCTAAAAAAATCAAATTCTTGCTTGTGCCCAATTTTCTGCTAAGTCTCTAAAACCCACATCAAGGACACGGGATGCAAAATGACACCTCAATGGAACAGCTATAGTCTAATGCACAATGAGCGCTCAGAAGGAAGATTAAAGTGCTAAGTTTCGTCATCTGTCTCAGGGAGGAGCCAGCATTCTGTATTTTTTTTCTGACTACAGACGCGGTGTCCTAGGAGCAGTGCACAGCCTCTGGTCTCCTGGCCGGGAGAGTGGCTCCTGCATATCATCAGCTTCCTCCCCACAGCTGCCCCACCCAGGCCTCCCTGAACCCAGTCACCTTGGCTGCCTTCCTCCTGCCTGGACGGCTTAGGGTGGGACTCCCTGTACCTGCCTGTCCACCCAGGAAAGGTGCACCTCATAGGATCTCCAGGCAGCTGCTCAGGCCCCGCAAGGTGAGGCACTCATTTATTTGGGGTGGTACAGGGAGCAATCAGGCTCACTTTAGCTATTTTCTGACAGAAGGGAAAAGCCAGACATACTGGGTAGTTTTGTATGTAAATGGAATATGTTAAGACTAAACTTTGTAACCAAAATCCACGTATTTTTAAAAAGTAAGTCCATCTCCCAATCCCCATTAGAAAAAAATAAAATTTATCAAGACAAGAATAAAAATGCACAGACTTACAAGGTGTTTTATCTGGAGTGTGCAAGAGCCTGCTTGGAGGAAGGCCAGCTAAGACACCTTTCTTTCTGCATGTGCAGAAAACCCCGCACAGTCTGCTTCAACAAGACCCCACTGTGGTGATGGAGGGGCCTGAGACGCCCACTCTGACTGGTTCAGGGAGACAACTACCCTCTTCAGTAGAGGAGAAGGCTGGTGTGGGGCAGAAGTTCAAGCCTCTGAACCTAGTCGTATCCCCAACAATGAGCCCTAAGCAGCACCCCTTCCTGCCACACTGGGACGAGATCTGTGTGGACACATGCAGATAGGGCTCCTGACATTGGGCGGAGCACACCCCACCAAAGCCACGGAGCTTCCCTTCTCGGGTCTGAGTTCCCCGGGTCTGGGGGTAGTGGGATGCCCCTCTGCCCCTGTTCTGGTTTCTTAGGCCCATCATGGACACACAGGCGTCATCACCCTGGACTTCGCTGTGGCAAGTGTATACTGTAAGGTGGGGTCTGTACCAGTCTTTGCCCATGGCTCCAGGAGACCCACCTGAGCACCCTCCATTGCCTTGGAGCTGGGCACTGCACTGGGGGCTGAGCACTTCTCTCGGCTCCTCTTTCATCCTGAGCGGAGGCAACAAGGCAGCTGGGGCAGATCTCTGAGCTGGGTGGAGGTGGTCTACGCAGGGCCCTTGCCTGCCGCGTTCCTGACCTCCTGGGCTGGCTCCCTCTGCCACTAGGCCATCCTGTGCACTGTGGGTGCTGGGCAGCCCTGAGCTCCCCTGTTGGGACCGTCAGCATCTGGTCTATACTGTGCCAGCAGCACGTGGTCTCACCAGCTGGATGCTTTTTATTTTTCAAATATGTCTTTGATAAAGCTGGAAACGATAATTTAAAAACATGGGCAATTCTAACATTTGAGTTAATGCTGGTTTGCTTTTGATGGATTGATTTTCCCCCTTCATTATTGTTTATACCTTTCTTTTGCTTTGCATGCCTCATTTTTTTTTTTTTTTGAAATAAAATCTCACTCACTCTGTCACCCAGTCTCGAGTACAGTGGCCTGATTGTGGCTCGCTGCAGCCTTGACTTCCTGGGCTCAGGTGATCCTCCCACGTCTGCCTCCCAAGTAGCTGGGACTACAGGTGTGCGCCATCATGCCTGGCTAATTTTTGTATATTTTATAGAGATGGGGTTTCACCTTGTTACTCTGGCTGGTCTCGAAGCCTGATAATTTTTGATTGAATAACTGACATTGTGAATTTTATCTTGTTGTGTTTGATTATTTTCTGTTTTCCTATAAATATTGAATTTTGTTCTGGTATGCAGTTAAATTACTTCAAAAGAATATGCTCTAGAGTAATGCAGAGCCTAGGACTATTATTCTCCACTACTGAGGCAGACCCTTTTGTGTGCTCTACCCAATGTGTCTTGAAACAGTAGCTTTTCCAGTCTGGCTGGCGGGAATAGGTATAATTCTCTATCCTTGTGTGAATGTTAGCCATGGTTACATCTAATCTTTCCTGGTGGTTGATTCTCTGGCTATGGGTAGTTTCCTTACATGAATGCATTGATCAGTTCCCAGCTGAATATTTGATGGAGATCTACTAATCTGTGAAGATCTTTGTATAGTTCTTTTATCTCTGGTCGTGTCCTATGAACTCTAGCCACCTTGGTCTCACTGCCATTGAGTACCTGAAATGTGGCTTGTCTGACTTGTGATGACTGTCTTCATCATCTCCTCAATTCAGGGAGCACACAAGGCTGCACCTCAATTTTCCCCACCTTTTACAGGGCCCAGAAACTTAATTTTCAGGGTGGTTAAGATGGCAGTCATGGAGTTTACGTTACTTATGTCCTGAGTCTCAGGAATTCTTTTTTCAATGCTGCCTGTTGTCTAAAATCTTTTTTTTTTTTTTTTTTTTTTTTTTTTTTTTAAAGAGAGGGTCTTACTCTGTTGCTCAGGCTGGAGTGTAATGGTGCAGTCACAGCTCACTGCAGCCTTGACCTCCTGGGCTCAGGTGATCTTCCACCTCTGCCTCCCGAATAGCTGGGACTACAGGTGTGTGCCACCACAACTGGCTAATTTTTGTATTTTTTATAGAGATGGGGCTTCACCATGTTGTCCAGGCTGGTCTCTAACACCTGGGCTGAAGCAATCTGCCTGCCTTGGCCTCCCAGGGTATTAGAATTACAGGCATGAGTGACTGCACTCAGCCTAAAGTCTTGAACATTGTTTTGATATAATTTAATATATTTTGTTCAATCTTTTTTGGTTGTTTCAGGAAAGAGGGTAAATCTAGTCTCTCTTATTTCATCGTGGCAAGAATGAAACAATTTTTCATATAAAGTTTTACATTTTCTTTGGCATGGGAAGAAGTCTGAATAGAATTAGAAAAATTGATTTATATTATATGACAATTAGATATTGGAGTTAATACCATATATAAATATATTCTGAGCGTTACCTCTGCTTAGCTTTAAAAAAATTTACTGCTGAGGTAATTGTTGAAGTAATTGCATAATTTTATTGCTGAGGTAATTTTTACTTTAAATAGACCTGTTCTCAGGCTTGGTCCCTTCCTATTGAGATGGAGATAGACAACAGAAGCTTGAAGGAAATTCACAGGGAACAGGATGTAGATTTTGAATCTGGCCTAATTGAGCCCCATAGAATAGGACCTAATGTCAGTTCACACACAGCTGGTGGCAGAATCTAGGACTTTCTAGATCATTTCCTAGAAAGTCCTAGAAAGTCCTTTTAAAGGTTTTCTTTTGCTCTCAGCGCTCAATGGGTAAGGTGGAAAGCTGGATGTGCCACATGTGATTTGTGGGTTTAGTGTGTGTATGTGTGTTTCAGTTTTAACTTTTTACCTGTTTGTTTACTACATTTTAAAGGTTTTGAGCAAATCACTTGGTCAGAAGTTTTGGGAAGAGATAGTCTTTTAAAATAATATGTAGAAAAAGTTTCTTGGATAAGATGAAATTAGAAGAGGATCTTGAAAGATCAAAGTGGAGTGTTAGGTTGTGTGAAGGCCGTTATGAGCAAATAGCTTCTTAGAGAACAGGAAATGACAGGGACCATTAAATAAAGCAAAAGGGGGTACATGATAGAAAAATAGTGGGACATGAAGCTGGGGCAGGACTGACAAAGTAAAGCACTTATAGACAGTTCTAAAGGGTGTAAAGGAGTGTTAAGTGTTCAATTCGTTATTATATTACAAGGATCAAGTAGTTTATAATAAAGATAACTTCTGGTATAGATTTTGTAAGACCAAAGTTGAATTCGTCTTTATGGTTGTGATCAATAATTACTGTGCAACCAATATACACAAAGCACTATATTAAAATTGTTGTAGGCGAGGTGTGGGTATAGATGAATTGCTTGTTCCCAAATAATTCACAATTTACCCCAGAGCACCAGATGTGTTTGATGTATATGTTGACAACTAAGGAATAATTACTAGAGTTGTTTAAAGATGTTCAGAAAAGAGATTTTGACAAGAACTTGAAGAAATAAAAGGAGCAGAAGTTTAAGTCACTCTTTACCCTTGTGTGGAAATACTAAAAAATTTGAACTTTGGGGTTCAAATTTTGAGTCGTGTGTGTGTGTGCGCTTTTAAAAATCATTAAAACTCAGAATCCATGGGAAGGATTTATATGTAGAGAATGAGTTTTATATGTATTTATATGTAGAGATTGTTCCCTTAGGAGAACAATCCTGGTCGAAAAACACCTCTCTGACTTTAGTAAAAAGTAAAGGTCAGGTGTGTGACTCATGCCTGTAATCCCAGGATTTTGAAAGTCCAAGGCGGGAGAAATGCATGAGGCCAGGAGTTCAAGACCATCCTGGGAAACATAGCAAGACCCCATTAGTACAAAAAAGAAAAGAATTAGCTGGTGTGATGGCATGTTTCTATAGTCCTAGCTACCTAGGAGGCTCAGGCATAAAGTTGCTGGAGCCCAGAAATTCAAGGTTTGCAATGAGCTCTCATCATACTATTGCACTCCAGCCTGGGTGACAGAGTAAGACCCTTTCTGAAAAATAAGATTAAATAAAGTAAAATGACAAACAGTAAGCCCTAGTGCTCTTCCTCCTGTTCTGTCCTACCACCCCACCAACTAGTAAGTCTGGAGAAAAATTGTAAGAATAATAATTTATGAATGGAGAAAGGAAGGGGAAAAAATAATAATAATTTAAATTCTCTCTACTTCTGTGGTTTTGTAATGTAGATATGTAAGTTATATATCTAAAATAAAAATTGTGAGATACAACTTGTACTTTGTAGCATAACAAAGTAGATGCTTTTATTTAGGATTTATTCTTCCCTTCCCCAAATGTCGATGATTCTTTGGTTGTGTTAACTCTCTTTGATTCAGAAAGCATAAAACTAGCAACATTTTAGAAAATTAAAATTTAAGAAATAATGAAAATATCAAATTCTATAAAGAAACTTTTTTCGTAGTTTTACTGCAGCTATTACTTTTTAAAAATAAGTGCCATGTGGCAACCCCAGAAAGATGTGAAGAAATGGTTTAGTGTAGTGTCAAAGATCTGTTTGATGAAAGTTAATAATTGATAGCTTTAAAGTTGAAATAGGATACTTTTTTTCCCCTTGTGTGTTAAATGCGCTTTTCTTTTTTCATTTTAAAAACACAAAGTCTTTGGCAGAGATGAATTTATGGAGGTAAGTCTCAAGTGTAATAGAATTGCATTTTAACTGAGGAGGGGAATGTTGCTAATTTAAATTTTGAGTGAGCCATTATTTGGCAATCCAGAAATATTTGTTCCCTTTTATTCTGTTATTTGGAATCATATTTTGCTTTTTAGCATATTTTGGGGGCTGACATGAGAATGAAGAAACAGAAAGGGTTTACTGATTTATTTATTTATGAGATAGGGTCTCACTCTGTCACCCAGGCTGGAGTGCAGTGGTGCAATCTTGGCTCACTGCAACCTCTGCCTCCCGACTTCAAGCGATTCTCTGACCCCAGCCTCCCAAGTAGCTTGGATTAAAGGCGTGCACCACTGTGCCCGGCTACTTTTTTTATTTTTTGGTAGAGACGGGGTTTCACCATGTTAGTCAGGCTGACCTCAAATTCCTGACCTCAAGTGATTGGCCTGCTTCAGTCTCCCAGAGTGCTGGATTATTAGGTGTGAGCCACTGCGCCCAGCCAGAAAGTGTTCTTTTTAAACTAGTAAATGTATTTTATGATTTTTAAAATAGTAAACAGGAATATTTGAAACCTTAATTTATATATCTTTATATCCTACTAAAAGGTAGTTCTGTATTGTCCAGTATGGTAGCCAGTAACCATATGTGTCAATTGAATACCCCAAATCTGGCTGGTTTGACTTGCGTGCGATATGCTGTAAGAGTAAAATATGTACTAGATTTTAAAACTTGATTTGAAAAAGAGACTATCTTGGTAATTGAAAAAATTTTGTTTGCCTATTGAAGTGACATTTCAACTGTATTTTATAAAATAAATTATTAAAATTAATTTCAGGCTGGGCATGGTGTTTCACTTCTGTAATGCTAGCACTTTGGAAGGTCTAGGTGAGAGGGTTTCTTAAGCCCAGGAGTGGGAAACCAGCCTCTCAAGATGCCATCTCTATTTAAACAAATAAAAATAAAAAAAATATGTTTTTTCATCTTTTTTTTTTAAAGCTTTTAATTGTAGTCACTAGAACATTTAGCATTATATAAGTAGACTGCATTATATTTCTTTTGGATAGGCTGATCTAGGTGATCTAATGTTCATATTATAATTTTACCACCATAGCATTACCTCAGTTTTCCTGAGGATGCTCTCCATAAAACATCCAGCAATACCAAGAAAGTGAAGAGCTTGCTAGCAAAAGAGGTATTTTCAAGTCTCTATTTAAAATTTCGTGTATTTTTAATCATAGGAAAGGTCTTTATATCTTAATTTGAAGTCTTTATTCTTGTTTTATTGAGGATTTTTTTTATCAGTTGTCTGATTTCCTAAAGAATTTAATGATATAATTAATTAAAAGAATTCATTTTACTACCTTTTCTGTGGCAATTAACTTAGCTTAAGATAGTCTCTTGAAATTAAGAAATCTAAGAAGTGAAGTTGGCTAGGCTTGTCTGTCTGGAATGTCTGTATAAAGTAATCTCTATACTCTTAGTTTCTGATCATAATATTTAGGAGGATCCTATAAGTCTTCTCCAAGCCCTGATCTTAAAGAAACACAGAAAAAAAATCTGTATTTTTCAGAACTAGAGAGATCCCTGTCATTTAGGTACCTTTCTTCTGTGTTGTCTCTGAGGTGTTTCCTGTTCTCATTCCTTGTGTCTTCTCTGAATTCTCTCTGTTACAGTATTTGTATTGCTGTGAGACATGAATTTGTGCTTTATTTTGTTGCTGTGAAAGGATGTGATTCCTCTCTGAGTTAGGCATGTAGTTTTGCTATGGTCTATTTGTTATCCTTTAAAATTCATGTGTTGAAATCTTATCCCTTGGATCTGGCCCAGTAGTAATATAATGGGCCTTTGGGAGTCTGTAATCTCATAAATGGGACTAGTGCCATTATAAGAGGCTTGAGGGAGTCCTTTTGCCCCTTCCACCATGTGAGGGCACATAAAAGCCTCCATCTATGAGAAACAGGTCCTTACCTCATGTCAAACTTGCAGGTGCCTTGATCTTGGGCTTCCCACCCTCCAGAACAGTAAGCAATAAATTTTTGTTGTTTAAAAATTATTCAGTACAAGATATTTTGTTATAGAAGTGCAGATGGACTAAACGAAATTTGTTGTTACTCATTTTCCTTTCTTTTAGCTGGTAAGTTGCTATCTTTCACCTAGCACATTCATATCCTGTTTCTTTGGTGTTACATTACAAAGAGATGTTTGAATCTTGTGTTTGAAAAGTTGCTTTCTCCATAATAAATCTCTCTGCCTTTTTGTTGAGACAGGGTCTTTGCTCTGTCATGCAGACTAGAGTGCAGTGGTGTGATCACAGCTCACTGAAGCCTTGACCTCCTGGGCTCAAGCAATCCTTCCACCTCTGCTTTCGGAGTAGCTGGGACTTATAGGCACGCTCCACTATGCCTGGCTAATTTTTTTTTTTGGACAGAGGTAGGGTTTCACCATGTTGCCCAGGCTGGTCTTAAACTCCTGGGCTCAAGTGATCCACCTGCCTCAGCGTCCCAAAGTGCTGGGATTATAGTTGTGAGCCACCTTTCCCAGCATCTCTGCGCTTTTAAATGCCAGTGTATTTAGCTTCCCAGGTGTTTTTATCATACAGCATTTTCTTAGACCCTTTCTTAGCTCCATATAATTTATCTTAGCAGTTTATAAATTACCAGCTGGCATGCTGACTAGTTGCTGTTGTATCCTGCTGAGTTCTGGTATCCATAGGAAAACATTATGCTGAGTACAATAGGATATTCAAAAAGTTTAATATCAACTGTTTTCAGATAATTACCAGATTTTTGTTTTTAGTGTTCACCTTGCTTATGAACTTCAGACTTGTCTTTTCAACTGCTCTGCTTATTGTCTACATTGATTTTTCCCCAAGTAGTCCAAGCTCCAAATATGCAAAAGAGAACTTATTTTCCCTTTCCTCCTTTGTATTTTCAAATTATAGTATTGTAGATAAGCTTTTTTGAGGGGTTATCATCTGCATGCTGCCATACACAAGATGTTCTTTTTTCTTACATGGCCATCATGAAGTGTGTACTCTGTCATTTCCTTACATAGGTGGCATCTTGGTGAGGAGAAGTGTTGATTCTCAGAAGCAAAGATATGGTGAAGGTCATTTGCCTAAGATAAGACCGAGATTATTCTCCATGTTGGAATATTTTCTTGTTCTCAACTTATTCCCCAGTCCCACCCATTAGGGAATTAGAAATGCTCTCTCCCTACAAAGTCTGCCAAACTTCTGAAAGCAACCACTTCTAGACTCTCCATCTTTAATACTATTTAAAGTCCAGTTGGTATGTTGGCACTCCACTAATGTGTGGCTGTAGCCATTTTGAATGACTGCCCTTGGATCTGGAGCTACTCTAAGAGAACCTTGTAGTTACCCAGTTAGGAGACAGGATTGTGTGTTCCCTTGCTGATAGAAAAACAACCTCTTATGTCCTAGGCTGTCATTCTGGGAGGATGAAAGAATCTAGGCCTATGAATTACTTACTATATAAAAGTTGCACGTAAGAAATGGCCAGGAGACTACACAAACCTGTGGGGACGCCTTAGATTATGGTGTACAAATATTCTTGCTTGGACAGTATTCTTTTTCTTTAATCTATGTTAGTCAGAATTCTTGTGTTAGAAGGAGATTATGATGGGATAGGGTGGGAAGTGAGGTGAATTATTCTCCCACTCCATCCCACCTGTTTTTTTTTTGAGACAGGATCTCACTCTGTCACCTAGGCTAGAGTGCAGTGGTGCGATCATGGCACACTGCAGCCTCGACTTCCAGGACTCAGGTGATTCTGGGACTACAGGTGTGCACTACCATGCCTGGCGAATTTTTTGTATTTTTGTAGAGATGGGGTTTCGCCATGTTGCCTAGTTTGGTCTCAAATTCCTGGGCTCAGGCAATCCACCTGCCTCGGCCTCCTAATTTTTTTTTTTCTTTTTGCTTTGCAATAACTCCAGGTAAGACAGTGAACCCGTGTGATCTGAGAGGAGGAAAATATGTCAAAAAGTTTTAGATATACTTCTCACTGGCCCACAGACCTATCAGCAATGCTGTATTACCATTTTCCCAGCTCCCAAGCTCAAGGCTTTGTAAATTGTTGACTTTTAGGCAGTGTGTCCTTCCCCCACCATGTCAGAATATCTTAATTATACTGAAACTAGGTGGAAACCTGTTTAAAAGTCTTCCTGAGTTGAGTTGTTCATCATCACATTTAGCAATAAGGAATAAAAATGCTTTATTCTAACTACATAGTCTCTAAAGTTTACATATTCTTAAGGAACAAGTTAATTATTTTTCTACATGCTACAGCTGAGTAGTTCACTGGGGAGAGACTTTATAGTATCAATTCAAGTATTACTGCTTCTGCAGAATGTTCCGACTCTCTCACATGGAAGGGCTTCTTCATTATAAAAATTCGAAAGTTTTTCTTTAGAGAATTTTAAAATTTGCTGAATCACCAGGAAATTTGAAAAGGCAAATATGAAGTAATGCGTATATCTTCTTTTATTCATAAAATATATCCAAAATAATCTTTTATAAAAAGTAGTAGTTATGGTTTTAAAAAGTTCAGAAGAGCTTACAATAATAAAGTGCAGTCGATTCTTACCGAATCTTTATCTACGGTACATAGATAAAGATTTAAGATTTAATGGCACTATCTCTAGTGCCATTAAATAGATAATATTTTTTACAAATATTGATGAAGTGATAAAAATTGATGAATAATATGCAGAGAAATGTGTAGTTTTTTTTTTTTTTTTTAATCCCCTGAGATGGAATCTCGCTCTGTCGCCAGGCTGGACTGCAGTGGTGTGATTTCAGCTCATGGCAACTTCTGCTTTCCAGGTTCAAGTGATTCTCCTGCCTCAGCCTCCCGAGTAGCTGGGACTACAGGAGAGTGCCACCATACCCGGCTAAGTTTTTGTATTTTTAGTAGAAATGGGGTTTCACCATGTTAGCCAAGATGGTTTCAATCTCCTGACTTCGTGATGCGCCTGCCTCGGCCTCCCTAAATGCTGGGATTACAGGCATGAGCCACTGCACCTGGCTGAGAAATGTGTAGTTCTTAAGTGTAGGATTTGAGTTTCAACAAGTGTTTATACCTGTGTATAACCCACAAACCTATTAAGACTTAGAAAGTTTCTGTCATCTTAGCAAATGTCCATCATCTCAGAAATTTCCTTTGTGTCCTTTCTAGCAACTCCGCCCTCTGTCAGAACTTCTCTTCTACCTGTCCTTTTTTGAATAATGGTTTTATTCAGATATTTATATACCATATATTTAATTAACCCACTTAAAGTGTACAGTTCAATTGTGTTTTGTTTACTCACAGAATTGTGCAATTGTCAACACAATCAATTTTAGAATTTTTTGTTTGTTTGTTTGTTTTTGAGACGGAGTTTCGCTCTTGTTACCCAGGCTGGAGTGCAATGGCGCGATCTCGGCTCGCCGCAACTTCCGCCTCCTGGGTTCAGGCAATTCTCCTGCCTCAGCCTCCTGAGTAGCTGGGATTACAGGCATGCGGCCCCGTGCCCAGCTAATTTCTTGTATTTTTAGTAGAGACGAGGTTTCACCATGTTGACCAGGATGGTCTCGATCTCTTGACCTCATGATCCACCCGCCTTGGCCTCCCAAAGTGCTGGGATTACAGGCGTGAGCCACCACGCCCAGCCAATTTTAGAATGTTTTTCATCACTCCAAAGAGAAACTGCACACTCATTAGCAGCCCGTGTTTCCCTGACTACCTCCACCCCTACTGCAGTCCTCAGCAGCTGCTGATCTATTTTCTTTATTCTAGGTATTTCATGTAAATATATTCATGGAATATGTGCCCTTTTGTGACTGGCTTCGTTAGCATAATGTTTTCAAGGTTCATTGATGTCATAGCATGTATCAGAACATTATTCCTTCTCATGGCAGTGTAGTATTCCATTGTTTGGGTATATCATATGTTGTTTATTCATTCATCAGTTATGGACATTTGGATTTTCCTTTTTTTTTTTTTTTTTTTGAGACAGAGTCTTGTTCTGTCACCAGGCCTCAGGCTGGAGTGCAGTGGCACAACCTCGGCTCACTGCAGTCTCCCCCTCCTGGGTTCAAGCAATTCTCCTGCCTCAGCCTCCTGGGTAGCTAGGACTACAGGTGCACGCACCACCACACCCAGCTAATTGTTGTTGTTGTTGTTGTTTTGTTTTTGTTTTTTTTTGAGACAGTCTTGCTTTGTCGCCAGGCGCCAGGCTGGAGTGCAGTGGCGTGATCTCAGCTCACTGCAACCTCCGCCTCCCAGGTTCAAGCAGTTCTCCTGCTTCAGCCTCCCGAGTATTTGGGACTACAGGCGCGTGCCAGCATGCCCAGCTAATTTTTGTATTTTTTTTTTTTTTTGGTAGAGACAGGGTTTCACCATGTTGGCCAAGATGGTCTATCTCTTGACCTCGTGATCCTCCCACCTCGGCCTCCCAAAGTGCTGAGATTACAAGCGTGAGCCACCGTGCCCAGCCTGGATTTTCCTTTCTTTCTTTTTTTTTGCATCATGAATAAAGTTTCTGTGAACATTTGTGTATAAGTTTTTCATGGATATAAATTTTCATTTCTTTTGTGTATGTACCTAGGAGTGGAATTGCTGAGTCATGATAATTCTGTGCTTATCATTTGAGGAACTGTCAGACTGAAGTGCTTGTACCATTTTACATTCCCACAAGTAGTGTATGACAGTTCCATTGTCTTTATATTCTCACAAACACTTTTGTTATTGGTCATCTTGATTGTAACTAACCTAATGGTTGTAAAGTATCTCATCATGTTTTCAGTTTGCTTTTTCTTGATGACTAGTGATGTTGAATATCTTCTTACATATTTATTGGCCATTTTCTTTGGAAAAAATGTCTATTCAGATCTTTTGTTCATTTTTAAATCGCATTATTATTGATTTGTAAGGGTTCTCTATAAATTCTAGATACAAGTCCCTTATGATTTGCAAGTACTTTCTCCCATTCTCTAGATTGTCTTTCCACTTTCTTGGTGGTAGCCAGTAAAGTACAAAATGTTTCTAATTTTATGAATTCCAATGTATATTGGAAAAATTAGTTTTTTCTTTTGTCACATGTCCATTTGATCATATTTAAGAAGGCTTTACCTAACTCAAAGTCATGAAGATTTATTCCTGTATTTTCTTCGATATTATGCTTGTTCTTGAAATTTATATAGATGGAATCACGTCGTATGTACCCTTTTGCACCTGGCTTCTTTCATTCTACCTAACATCTATAAGATTCATCCGTGTTGATGCATGTGTCAGTAGTTTCTTTCTTTTTATTGCTGAATAGTATCACAGTGAATGAATGTACCACAATTTGATCACTTATTTTTCTGAACATTTGGATTGTACCTGGTTTTGGGCTACTGTGAATAAAGCTGCTATGAACTTTCAACTATATCTTCTTTGCACATATGTTTCGTTTAACTTGCTAGACCACATGGAAATGTATTTTCACTTTATGAGGAATTATCAAACAGTTCTGAAATGTGTTATACTATTTTATACTTTTAATTTTGATATGAGTTACAATTGCTTCCATCCTGGACAACATTTGGTATGGTCAGTCTTTTGAATTGTAGCCATTCTAATATGTATGTAGTTTGGTTTTAACTTGCATTTCCCATGATAACTAAAGATGTTAAACATTTTTCAAGTACTTATTGGCTATTTGATTATTTTTTTTGGAAAGTATCAGTTTACGTCTCTTAGTCATTTTTTAAAATGTAGTGTTTGACGTCTTAGTTGTTGACCTTAAGGGTGGTTCATGTATTCTGTATACTAATCTTTTGTCAGATACCTGTATTGAGACTTTTTTTTCCTTAGTCTCTGGTCTAGCTTGCCTTTTCATTTTTTAAAATAGTATCTTTTGAGGAGCACAGCTCTTTAATTTTGGTGAAGTCCAGTTTTGTAATCTTTTCTTTTGTGGTTACTATTTCCTTATGTCCTGTAAACAAATTTTTACCTACCCCAAAGGTTGTGAAGAGGTTTTCCTATATTTTATTTTTAGGAGTTTTATAATTTTGTTACATTTAGGCTTATTCACTTTAAATCATTTTTACATATGATATGAGGTAAAGCAGGGACAGTATCTTTAAATTGTGTAATGTCTTGAGATGTTTTATTTGTAAACGTTCCTCACAGCTTTGTATAATTGGGTGTGCTATTTCCATATTCTTGGAAGGTTGACTGCTTAATCTTCTCTAACCCATGAATGCTATGAATTCACTTAATATTCTTGCCCATACTAGAAGTTGTATTAATAACTCAGCAATCCAAGACTTTTTGATTCTCTAAAAGCCTTCTGTTTAGGTGCTTCTTCATCTAGACTTGCATTACACCTCAAACTTAGGTTTAACTTGGGAAATACAATTACTTTCTCTGAACTGCGTATCTCTGTTGTTAGTGATGCAATTTAATTGAGATGTAGCAAGCATTCAGTAAATAAGTGAGGCAAAGAACTAAGATTTAGATTATTTGAGTAAAATTTGTTTCTCTATTCCATCTACAATTCTTAGGATTTAGAATCATATGGAAAATTACTTAGGTAACCTTATTTTTCCATAAGATATATTATGGACTTACTGAAATAATATGTATTTAAAAATATTATTTAAAGTAAAACATCATCATTAATTCTTTTTTTAATCTTTTTCTTTTTCCTCAGGAACCTTGTTCCAAATTAATTCTCTTTCTCAAGTAAAATTATTTATAGTAATTAGTTGATGCTTACTTTGGCTGTTTGGTATGTTTTTATGTTTTTAGCAATATTTGGGAAATTTTATTTTAATTATTGTTGTCATGAAAATATGTTAAATTTTCCCTCAATAGGGATAGAATTTGTTTGTTCAGTTTATACTGTTGTGTTACTGAATATGACATACCTGGAATTTGGAATTTAAAAATTTTGGACTTAACGATTTTATTTTATTTCGATAGTTAATATACTTTGCATTGAACTAAATGTTCTAAGGGATATAAAGAGGAGTCACATATAAATCTGGCTCTCAAAGGGTGCTTCTAATAATCTGCTAAATAGGATTCAACCTCTATATGTTTCTTTTCTTTCTCAGCTTTTGTATTTTATGAATTAGTATTGTGAGCATTTGTTGTACCCTAAGCAAATGACTTTTCCTGGAAGAATTACTGGAAGTGAGTAGTAGCTATGTTAAATAGTGATAGAGTCACATTTTCCAAACTTCCTTTATAGCTGGTGCATATGTGAAAGAAATAAAAGACTTAATGTTGTGATTAGTCATGGATTGGCTCTTGGAAATTATCTTAACCCATCTTTCATCAGATAAGGAGGAGGCCTAATGCAGGGTTGCAAGCTCAAAAGTCAACAGGGATTTCAAGAGTGAAGAGGTCCCAGTTTAACAGTGTAAGCCCAGTAATAAATAGCAGCTGTTAGCTGGTCTGAGTTTTAGGGGAGACTGTAGGGATTATGGAAATTGATCAGATTAAAGTCTTGCATTTGAAGGAAGAAGCTCCCATGCAGCTGTATCCTGTTATTACTGTGCAGGAGTGTAGACTGGTTTTATGTTTTTATTTTTCAGGAGAATCTAGAATTACAAATAAAGTATAAATGCATATAAGCAAATACATGAAATCCTCCAATTTTAACGTATTAGTAATAGCTCAGTTTTTTACACAAATACTGCATGGGCCACATAAATACTTTTTGTTTGGGCAGATTAGTTCTGCATGTGTGAAGCAAAATGAAAAAAGAGAAGTGATTTGGTTAATTTTGGGGGCTCTGCCTTACTTTTAAGCCTTGGACATATTGTAAACATTTTAGGATTAGTTATTTCGTAGATTTATTATATCTCTTCCAAGTGTAAGTTCTTTTTTCCTGAAGCCTACCCATCTACTTTTCTCATCAGATATACCCCAATTTGAAATTTTAATGGAGATGAAGGGGATTATAATGGGGCTAGTAACTTGAAAATATTTAACTTAATTTGCTTTTCAAATTTTCAAACTTCTATGATAGGTGAAAAAATATAGCAGTAATTTTATTGATGCCGACCAAAATTTATTTAAGTTATGTATATTATTAAAACTGTATTTTAAAACAAAGGCTGAATTACAGTAATAAAGCTCTAAGTATCATCACTGCGTCTTCTAATATCACTGTTAGATTAGATCTTGAACAGTTTTTAATTATGTTTTAGATTGTTAGAAACGGATAGTAAATCTTTAAGATCTGTAAATGGGTCAAGAAGAAACAGTGGCTCTTCTCTTGTGTCGAGTTCATCAGCCTCTAGCAACCTCAGTCACCTTGAAGAAGATTCTTGGATTCTTTGGGGAAGAATTGTTAATGAATGGGAAGATGTACGCAAAAAAAAGGAAAAACAAGTTAAGGTATTCATGTTCTTTGTTGACATTCTTATTCCAAAGTGCATCAGGCATAACTTTAAGAGTATTAGAAAAAAACCCCAAATTCTGACAACTTTCAAGCTATATATTAAAGAGGTCTGCTTTATTTGCTTTCACTTACTTTCACCCCTAGAAATTTTAATTTGAAGACATCAGTTGTTACAGAGGTCCTGATAATGTAGAAATATATAATATACAGCTGAAAATTATTTACTTATTATAGAGACTTACTTTGTCACTCAGTCTGGAGTGCAGTGGTGCAATCATAGCTCACTATAACTTCGAATTTATGGGCTCAAGCTGTTCTCCTGCCTCAGGCTCCTGAGTAACTATGACTACAGGTGTGTGCCACCACACCTGGCTAATTTTTTATTTTCACTTTTTTGTAGCGATGGGTCTTACTTTGTTGCCCAGGCTGGTCTTAAACTCCTGGCCTCAAGCAGTCTTCCTGCCTTGGCCTCCCAAAGTGTTGTGAGCTACCATGCCCAGCCTGAAAATTGTTTTAGAAATTAAATTCTCTACTTATATAGGTTCAGCAATGAAGTTGTAATATCCTGAATTCTTGAATTACAGTATTATACTTTTTTTTTTTTTTTTTTTGCCTTCAGTAGCCCTTTGAATGATGGGTACTGTACCATCATTCACAGCTTTGCAGGTTTCCAGTCCATTACTTTAAGAGGCCACACACTGAGGTGAAATGACCATTGTTAATCCTCTGACCACACCCAGGGCCCAATATTACCCTTGGCTTAAAGGGTTCCCTAGTCTTATTATAAAGCTAGTTTTGTGAGTTACAAATTTGATGAAGTCTTCCACTTCATTCCAACCCCCTAATAAGTCTTCTTTGCTTGCAAGATAGGCTTAAATAATTCATTTAAAATTTTTTATTGTATTTTTAGGAACTTGTCCGTAAAGGGATACCTCATCACTTTAGAGCAATAGTTTGGCAACTTTTATGCAGTGCACAAAGTATGCCAATTAAGGATCAGTATTCAGAACTACTGAAAATGACCTCACCTTGTGAAAAATTGATCCGAAGGGACATTGCTAGAACTTATCCTGAGCACAATTTTTTTAAGGAAAAAGATAGCCTTGGACAGGAGGTTTTATTTAATGTAATGAAGGTAAGTTTCATTTATTTATTTTTGTTCAGTTTTATTTATTCGTATTTTGAAATGAAATGAATTCCTGGAAGGTTGAAATCACACATTTTTCATGATGAAGCATGACCTCCCACCACAGTAATCAGTTGCTTTGGCAATAAAATTGGTTTTAGCATTATTTTTGCCTTAATTCTGATGCTACATTACTGTCTAGTGTAGAGGACTTATTAGAACATTTACTACATTATTCAACATTAGTTGATAGAAATGCGATAGCTTATAAATCACATACCATAAAGGGCTCCTCATAAAAATGGATAATTCACCATCTGTGAAGTTCAGAACCTGGGATGTGGGTTTCTCCTGGCAGATCTGAGTTCCTACAGTCAGCAAATTTTTCTCCTTGCTGTGACCAGCATTGTTAAGAACACTTAGCCCTTAAAAGGTGTACCATTGTCATTTTTTCTTCAGTATTGCCATTTCCCTTCCCACGGTTACTTTCTGTTTCAGCTGTCTCTGTGAAATACTGATTCTTGTTTAATCATTTCATTTCACCAATCCTTTGCCTTAAACCTAGTCTAGTTTTATCCACATCAATATACATTTTACTTGATTTTTAAGCCCTATCACCTACCTGAGTACAAATTCCTTTATTTTATTTTATTGTCTTCAGGAGCTACCAAGTTTGAATTGGGAAATTGTCAAGACAAAATTTCATGTAATAAAACATTTGCTTTTTAAATATGTATAGGATAACATCTATAACAAGCAAGCAAGAGCTTTTCTAAAAAACAAATGGTCAAGGAAGGTGTAACTTACCGTGTATTTTGAACAACATTTTTTTACTTTTTAGGCTTATTCTTTAGTGGATCGTGAGGTTGGTTACTGTCAAGGAAGTGCTTTTATAGTTGGATTGTTGCTTATGCAGGTAAGTTAATCTAAGTATTAAATGTTCAATGAAGTTCTTTGTTAAAGTTAGATTGGAGAGTTTAAAAGCATCTTTGTTTTTATTAAATATAAGTGGATATTGGACATTTTTTTCTAGGCATAATTCAAAGACAAATATTTAGTTGGAACTTTAAAAGGGCAAATGTGTTAAAATAACATACAATAATATCTTACTACCAAATGAAATTTCAACTTCATGATATATACATTTTTACTATGATAGTCTAAAGTTTGTATTTACAGTATTTTAAAATCTTACTTGTCAACATTTAATGAGGAGTAATCTTTTTCTAACCAAGGAGGGAATAATTAAAGTGTTGGTAAGAAAATCTTAGTTATATTGTATAACATCTTTAGAAGTTTATAGAGAATTTAATTGATCATGGAGCTAAAGGCTTGTTATGCACACCTCACTGCATGCTCTAAAATAGCCACTTTTACTCCCTCAAGGATATAACTTTGTAATTGAGTAGTTTTGCAGTGGGTTTGGGTGGGATGTTTTCAGAATTCATGCATAGGATAATCATAGCTTTGAAGGGAAATGGCATATAGTATTATCTCTTTGGCTTTGTTGAAATGTTAAGTCCATCTTACTCTTTATTTAGTCTCAGATTTTAGTCCTGAAAAGGAATCATGGAGATAACTTGGTTTGAGTCATATAGGATGGTTTTGCAACTCAGTTCTGCATATGCTGTATGAATTTAGAGTAGACTATTTAACCTGTCTCTGAGGCTTAACAAGATAATACTATCTACTTTCAGATTAGTTGTGATTAGTTCCCTTCAAAGCTATGATTATGCTGCCCCTGAATTCTGAAAACATCCCACCCAAACCCATTGCAAAATTACTCAGTAACAAAGTTATATCCTTGAGGGAGTAAAAGTGGCTGAGTACCACTATTTTATAGCATGCAGTGAGGTATGCATAACAGTCCTTTAGCTCCATGATCAATTAAATTCTCTGTAAATTTCTAAAGATGTTGTACAATATAAAGCACAGTTTACAATAGCAAAGACCTGGAACCAACCCAAATGCCCATCGATGATAGACTGGACAGGAAAAATGTGGCACATATACACCATGGAATATTATGCAGCCATTAAAAACGAGGAGTTCACGTCCTTTGTAGGGACATGGATGAACCTGGAAACCATCATTCTCAGCAAACTGACACAAGAACACAAAATCAAACACCACATGTTCTTACTCATAGGCGGGTGTTGAACAAGGAGAACACATGGACACAGGGAGGGGAGCACTATACACGGGGGTCTGTTGAGGGGGAAGGGGGACAGCGGGAGGGGTGGGGAGTTGGGGAGGGATAGCATAGGGAGAAATGCCAGATATAGGTGAAGGGGAGGGAGGCAGCAAATCACACTGCCACGTATGCACCTATGCAACAACCTTGCAGGTTTTTCACATGTACCCCAAAACCTAAAATGCAATAAAAAAAAAAAAAAAAAAAGATTTTCTTACCAACACTGTAATTATTCCCTCCTTGGTTAGAAAAAGATTACTCCTCATTATTGGAGGTTATTTGAGGTAATGTTATGTAGAAGCCTAGCATGGTGTTTGGCACATAGGAGAAATGCAGTGAAAGTTCACTGACTTGCCCAAGATCACACATCCTGGTAGATAAAAGCAGAGTAGGAATCAGAAACTGTTTCCTGATGCTTTGCTTCCACTTCCCAACTGCTCTGAGTTTTGAAGCTCTGTTGCTGTCAGGAGTATACACATACCTGTTTTCTGAGTAGAATAAACATGATGTCAGAGACACTGGTTTATAAGAAAAATAATTTTTACTTTGTGTTACAGCATTTGTAAGAACATATAAGAAGTGCTCCCAGTGGTTATTGATTTCAAAGTGGACTTATGTTATAAATAATACAATGCAAAACTAGATTTGTTAATGTTGAGGTATAGTTGTTTAACAGAATTACGATTTTTCAGCTTTGTGCAGTGGCAGTTTCGTAGCCAATGAGGTTTATCCAAGGCGCGATTATTGCTAATTGAAAATTATGATTTTCCTAATTTATAATTGTTTAGTATTGGTAGATCTTTCATTATTGAACTGAGACATCCTTATTATCAGTCTAGTGATTTTTGCTGTGGTTCTGTTCCTTTTATTTTCCTGTTAGCTCCACAGTAACTTTTTAGTAGTCATTTCTCTTGGACATCTGAAGAGCAGTTTTTCTTGCTTGAGGTCTGAATCTCTCAACAGCTGACCTAGCTTTCTAGAAATCCTTTAGATCCTGTGAATCCTCTAGGAATCACAGTTTCCTTCAAAACAGGCAAGCAATGGTGGTAGAGATACTAACTTCAATAAGTATTATTACCATAATTGGAGTAATAAATGATATTTTGGTGATTGATTGACTTAGCTGTTGTCAGTGTCAGCAATATACCAACACAACAATGATGATCGCTTATGGCCCAGGGCCATGAGGTAGAAAAAGCTCCTCTTTTTGTTTTAAAAGTTTATGCTCTTATTCCTTATGCTATATTGTCTCCCATAACTTTAGTTTAGAAATGTAACTCAGAAAGTCTGATAAAATTTGTGAAGTTAGTATATATTGTATCAAAATGGATAAAAGTGCTAGATATGTATGTTTTGTGTTTATCTTACTCCTATAAAATTTGGTATATTGTCTGCATTAGACCTTTGCAAAAGACACAGATTCTTATCAGCCCAGAGTCACAGAGAAAGTACATACACCACATTGCTCTAGGACTCAAGCGTCTTGATTTCTTTCTAATGGAAAGGAATGACTATAAGGCAACTTGGTATATGCCACTCTGTGTCACGTGTTTTCATTTTGCCACCATGGTTTCAATTTTTTTGAGAAGGACCTAGTGATACTTTTTCTGTCTTCTTTTCCTCTTTCTTCAAATTACCTTAACTTATTTTTTAGAATGTTCCCATTAAAAAATTCTCCCTAGTTCCCATATCAATGTGATTGCAAAGAGGAGAGGGAATGAAACTTGTTTTAATATGTTCAAAAGAGAAAAAATTGTTGTAAGACAAAAAGGGAAATTATAATTATGTACTGCGTAATGACATTTTGGTCAACAGTGGACTACATGTGTGATGGTGCGCCCATAAGATTATAGTACTCTATTTTTACTTTACTTTTTCTATGTTTAGATACACAAATATGTGCCATCATGTTACAGTTGGCCTGCAGAATTCAGTATAGTAACATACTGTACAGGTTTGTAGCCTAGGAGCAATAGGCTGTATAGTAAGCTGTGCGATGTAGGTTTGTGTAGGTGCACTCTATGATGTTTGCACAATGATGAAATCACCTAAGGACATATGCCTCAGTAATCTCTGTCCCCTTCCATGCTGTGGAAAAGAAAAGAACTACCTTAGGGGAGAGCCAGCTTTCAATATTGAAATATTCTTAGGACAGATCCAGATTTCAGCTAAAGGAAGAGAGGAACATTTGGAAAAAAGATTGAGGATATAGGTAGACTATTCTATTGATGGCAGAATGTGGGTTCCAGAAAAGGCTGAGGAAAGATTGGAAATGGGATCAGATTAGGGGAACAGTAAAATCATATACGATGAGAGTCCTGGGATTTGGGGCTTCTCGTAGTGACTGAAATAATTCAGTGCGGCTGTGGGGCTTGATAGAATTAATAGAGATAGTCTCCAAAGTAGAACTGTGGCCATTTGTGTTGGGAAGAAGGAAGAGCAGGTTTTGCCAAGAGTAACTCTTGGTTTCTGTCCGTGGCTGTGTCAAGGCCAGGGAAAATGTCTTGTTATTAGCAGCAGTCTTGAGTAAGAATAAGGCCTGGAGATACTTTGGGGTGTTCTCTTTTGAAGCACACTGGTATAATGAGAATGAATGAGAGTTAGCAGATTTTATTATTTTGAGAAAGATGGCTTAACAATTTGGATAGTTATTTGCCTAAGTATTCTGAATATCTTTGTAGCTCGTTACAGAGCTTTCACATTCATTGTCTTATTTGATATGATTTCCTAATGATTTACACATAAACATGTCAAATTGGTACCTTTAAACCCCAATTTCAGATAATGTGAAAACTTAATTTACATGTTCTTTTATTGCTTGTGCCACATCATACGATTTTTTTGCTCAGAATCCTCAAAAAACCTTCTCTCTTAAGGTAAAAGTCAAAATCCTTATGGTGGCCTCCACAGCCCTCTGCATTTTGGTTCCCTCTTATTTCCCTCCATGGTATAACCTTCACTCATAATGTACTAATTTAATAGTTCTCTATTTGCTGTTTCTTGAGCATGCCAAGTGTGATTCCATTTCAGGGCTTTTGTACTCTTTGGTCTTCTGGAACTGTTCTTTCCTCAGATGCTGCCTTGCTTTCTTCAGGATTCTGCCTAGCTGTTACCATATCAGAGGACCTTTCCTGATCTACATCAATAGCCGTGTGTCTCGCCAGCATTCCCTATTACCCTACTTTACTTTGTTTCTATAGCACCTATCACCATCTGACATTCATATTAGTTGATTTATTCCATGTCTTGTCTGTCTCCCTGCATTAGAAAGTTCAGGTTCCTTGAGAATAGATACTATGTTTATTTTGTTCACTAGTGTATACCCAGAGAGAGAAAAGTATCTGACTATAAATCAGTATTTGTTGGTTGAATTAATGAATGAGGCAAGTTGAGGCAGTTGGTTTCAGAGGTTGTAAGATTTGTCCAACTTCTCATTCTTGGTGATAGAATGGGAGACTACTAGAACTTTCTGATTCTTAGCTCATTGCTCTTAACATTGCAACACACAGCCACTCAGTGTTATGGTTGGCTGGGTACTTGGTTTAAGGATCATTTGGTTTATTTGCGTATCATAGAACATTAACCTATGTTGTTATTTTTCTTCCAATGTAGATGCCAGAAGAAGAAGCTTTCTGTGTATTTGTTAAATTAATGCAAGACTATAGACTTCGCGAACTTTTTAAACCAAGTATGGCAGAATTAGGCCTTTGTATGTACCAGTTTGAATGTATGATACAGGTAAACGTGCAGTATTGATCAAAAGACATATTGCCTTTATATTTTTTCTTATCTTGTTCTAAGTGCCAGCTAAGCAAATTTAATGTTAAAAGCATTAAAGCGCTTAAAGAAATAAATGTTTTAATTACATGATTGATTTTTGGTTGGTTAACATACAATTTGACCTACTTTCAGATGAAGTGCTATCTTTAGGTAGATCACAGTCTAAAACTTGACTCCAGTTTTTTGTATTCAAACCTTAAGCAAATGTACTATAAACCCTTTACCTAAGCACATGAACTTTATTATTATATTCTATTATTTTTACATAGTCTAAGCTCTTTTACAGGAGCTTTATGATATTATGACACTGACATCAGTCCATTTACTTTGAGACTATCTGTCTCTTTGAGTCCTTGCCCCTGCCTTTTTACTTTTATCTTACTTTTTTGCTAGCCCATAATTTTTTTTCCTGTAATGTTTTCTTCTTATGTTGCTAATTAAAGACAAGTTATCTAGTGACTGTATGAAAGTGGAGAGAATAGGAGCAGAATCAAAATCAAGGGAAAATTACCTTTGAAGTATTTTACCTTTCTGGAATTTAATTTTTATATTTTATGTATTTAAATAAGTTTGCTATGGTATAAGTATTTTCATTTATTTCAATTTCAATTTCATTTAAATTCCAATTTCAATTAAATGAGCAGAATTTAAAAAAATAGGTTAATGATTCAGCTGGCATGAGAGCCATTTTTATTAGTTTCTTCTCTCCTGGCAGCCTTATAAACTCCTGTTTTGCCATCTGTGGTGGGAACAAGGGGATATATAAAATGTTCTTACATTTTATCTTTATTTTTTTAATCGACATACAATAATTGTACATTATGGGGTACATATATTTTGTTTTTATGTATTTTAAAGAAAAAGCCAGAATAGGTCTGGAGGTTATTTTATTTATTTATTTTTTTCTTCTGAGACACAGTCTAGCTTTGTCACCCAGGCTGAAGTACAATGACACAATCATGGTTCACTGCCGCCTTAACCTCCTGGGCTGAAGTGATCCTCCTGCCTCAGCCTCCTGTATAGTTGAAACAATGGATGTACACCACTGCACCTAATTTTTTATTTTAATTTTAATTTTTTAAATTTTTTGTAGAGACAGGGTCTCACTATGTTGCCCAGGTTGGTGTTGAACTTCTGGGCTCAAGTGATCCTCCCACCTCAGCCTCTCAAGGTGCTGGGATTACAGGCATGAGCCACTGTGCCTGGACTTGAGATGATTCTTAATTAACTCTTTTCCTGAAATAGTAAGCTTGTTTTTAGCAGCCTTAAACTCTCTTGGTGTTATATTTTCAATTAATGTATGTCATTTATGGCCAGACGCAGCGGCTCATGCCCGTAATCCCAGCACTTTAGGAGGCTGAGGTGGATAGATTGCTTGAGTCCAGGAGCTCGAGACCAGCTTGGGCAACATGGCAAAACCTTGTCTCTACTAAAAATTTTAGAATTAGCTGCACATGGTGGTGTGCACCTGTAGTCCCAGCTGCCTGGGAGGCTGAGATCAGAGGATTGCTTGAGCTTGGGAGGCAGAGGTTGCAGTGAGCCAACCAAGATCGTGCCATTGTACCCTAGCCTGGGTGACAGAGTGAGACCCTGTCTCAAAAAAAAAAAAAAAAAAGGTCTCATTTGTGTTTTGAATTACTAGAGTTGCTGAAACAGCTGTATTTTGAGTATTTTTCGTATTCTTTAGGAAGGTAAGAATAGGTGATCAGTGGTAGATAATGCCTGAAAGTATTTTAACATACAGTTTCTTTCCTTTTTAAACTTTTTAAAAAATATTATAGTTGATAGAAAAGTATAGAAAATATTAGTCACTCATGTATCCAACAGGATTAAACAAATACAAAACTTTTCTTTCAGTTTCTTTTTATTAATAAATGTTATATTCAAAATTCGAAACTCACATGTCCGAATGTTTCAATTTCTACATCTTACCTTTTCCATTTGATGCTTGATATAATCTTTGTGTTTGGTATAGGCTAATCTAGTATAAATATAATGATCTAATTTAAAATGCTCAATTTTACTATGTTTTAACTAATTATTTTCTTCTCTTTAGGAGCATCTTCCAGAGCTCTTTGTACATTTTCAGTCTCAGAGTTTTCATACCTCAATGTATGCATCATCCTGGTTTCTGACTATCTTTCTTACAACTTTTCCACTACCAATTGCAACAAGAATATTTGATATCTTTATGTCTGAGGTAAGCTAATGGAGAGACAAGGAGCAGGAACTGAGCAAAGGGGTCATTGAGTTTGTGAGAGCAGGGCAACGAAGAGAGCAATGAAGGAAAGCTACGTGTCCCATGCACAAGTGCTTACATGGATAATCTCATTTAAACCTTATGATAACCCTATCAGGTAGATACTGTTTTTATTCTATTTGTTAGATGATAGATAAGGAAGCTGAGACTTAGAGAAAGGTTAAGTAGCTTGTCTGTGAACACACAATACATAAGTGATATTGTAACCAGGATTCAAACATAGGCAGTGTGGAGCCTACACTGTTAATCATACCTCTTTATCACCTCCTAACTGATACAGTGAAAGTTAGTGAGAGGTAAAATTTGTCTTACAGTTAATATTGTTGCAATGCATCTGTTATCCAAAGAGAAAAGACATAATAAGCATATTTCTTCTATTCTATGAACACGTTGCAGGTTGTTGTCCTTTTGCCAGCAGCACATTGTAGTAATCCTTTGTTTTCTAGTCTGTGAACTCAATATTAGTTGTTATTAATTACATCTTGGGAAAATCAATTTGTAGTACCTATCTAAATTAGTTCAGATCAGAGTTGGCCAAGTATGATTCATGTACCAATCAGATGGACAGATTTTTGTGCCAAATATGTCTTTCCACACCTGTTTTTTGTTTGTTTGTTTGTTTGTTTTTAAATAAAGTTTTCCTGGAACACAGCGCTGACCATATATTTACATGTTCTGTATGTCTGCTTTGGGTTTGTAGTGGCAGAGCTGAGTAATTTTGACAGACAGTGTAGCCCACCAAACCGGAAATATTTGCTCTCTGACTCTTTACAAAAAATGTTTGCCAGCCTCTAGTTTAGATTCCTAAATGTTTACCTTAGTATTATTTGAAATGACTTGTTTTTGTTGATGGAAGAGTAAGATAAATTTGGATTTATTTAATTTGTTTCCTTGTTTCCTCAGGGTTTAGAAATAGTGTTTCGAGTAGGATTAGCACTTCTTCAAATGAATCAGGCAGAACTGATGCAACTTGACATGGAAGGGATGTTACAGGTAAATTCATAATTACTTGTTTATTTCTTTTTTTTTTTTTTGAGATGGAGTCTCACTCCGTAGCCCAGGCTGGAGTGCAGTGGCCTGATCTCGGCTCACTGCAACCTCCACCTCCCAGGTGCAAGTGATCCTCCCCCCGCCTGAACCTCCTGTGTAGTTGGAATTACAAATGTGCACCAACATGCCTGGCTAATTTTTGTGTTTTTAGTAGAGACAGGGTTTCACCATGTTGGCCAGGCTGGTCTCAAGCTCCTGACCTCAAGTGATCTGCCCGCCTTGGCCTCCCAAAGTGCTGAGATTACAAGCATGAGCCATCGTGCCCAGTCCATAATTTCTTTAGTGTCTTTGGATTTCACTGTTAACAGCACTAAATCATTCTTATGTTTTTCTTTTATTGTATCTTAGCACTTTCAAAAGGTCATTCCTCATCAGTTTGATGGAGTCCCAGACAAGTTAATCCAAGCAGCTTACCAAGTCAAATACAACTCAAAAAAAATGAAAAAGTAAGTATTTTATATATTTTTTGGAAATTCAGTGGAAGTGACAAAACATTCTAGTGGTATAGCTTTCCTCCTTAGGTTATAGAACTATATGATTTTCTTTGGTAGTATTGGTTTCAACGTAACATAAAGCTAATGTTAGAATGTGCTGCCTTTAATAGTGGCACATGGGACTAGCATGTACTACCTTTAAAACTTTCCTCCTTTTCCACATTGACTGGAATTAGGAGTCTGGAATGGATATACATATTTGAGGATGCTGTTATTTTTTTAAAAAAACTTTTCTGGTGTGGTCCCATTCATTGACATTCTTTGCCTGTTAGTTTGACCCCAAAGTGTCACTTAAGTTCAAAATTAGCATAACCAGCAAGATAGACATGAGGTACGGATTAAGAACTTAAAAATTTATTTATTTATTTTAGAGACAGCCTTTGGCTCTGTCAACCAGGCTGGAGAATAGTGGTGTGATCGTGGCTCACCGCAGCCTTGAAATCCTGGGCTCAAGTGATTCTCCCATATCAGCTTCCTGAATGCAGGAGGTACCCTGTTTCTACTAAAGTACAGTTGTACTACAGGCACACACCACCATGCCTGGCTAATTTTTAAAAACTTTTTGTAGAGACAGGGTCTCACTATGTTGCCCAAGCTGGTCTCAAACTCCTGGGCTCAAGTGATTCTCCCACCTCAGCCTCCTAAAATGTTGGGATTGCAGGTGTGGCTGCTGCACCTGGCCAAATGTTATTTATTGTGCTACTTTCTAATGAAGCTTTTCTTGGTATGCGTATCATAAAAGTTCAAAATAAACAGTCTTGGTTCATTAGTTTTATTTTTGAATCAGATTAAGAGTATTAATTAAAATAATAGCTGTTATTTCTCTAGCTTCCGGTACTTAATTCTTAGCCTTAGGTCATAGTTAGCTTTTCTGATACTGTACTTTCTATTGTACAAAATGCTTTAAAATGATAACAATACTTTATGCTAGCAGTTAGCAGTGTCTTTTCTACTGCAATGTGAAATTACATTAACATATATAACATACTACTCCCATGGGTATTCCTATTGCACAAACTATATTAATGAATTACTTGTGGTGTTTTAAATAACCACCATCATGTTGATATGTTTTAAATAACTACCATCATGTGGAGACATCATATAGACCAAAAAGCTGCTGTGCCTTATAACTGATAAGAAGGAATCATCTCAATTTTTTTCACTTGGTAAAACCACATTGAAATCACACTAGCCAGGTAGAGAATTTATTTTACTTTAAAAGTCTGATAGAGAATGAGATTTCCCAATCTTCTTGGTAACTAATTCTCCTTTTAGATCTTGTCATATGTAAAATCCATTTCTGAAATTTCAGTTATCCTGTTTACTTATTGGAGTTCTGGCCCCCTAGTTCTTTCACTTCCTTATTTATGCTCTCCACGTTCTGCTTTATCAAGATCTCTAGATTGACGTGTAAAAGCCTTCTTCTGATATGAACAACTGTACTTCTTCTGCTCTTTTGTATCCTGTATTCATGTAGCCAAGTGTTACTGCATAGTTACTGAGATTGCTGACAGTAAATTATGTTTTCAGTGGCCCTCCATGTTTATATTGGCTTTCATTAATTATCTCATTCCTCACAGTGGTTACTTCAAACTTTACCATTCTTCCCAGCTCCCATCCCCTTTTTACCATATTTAACTCTCAGCAGATTACCTTATTCTTAATTCAGCCATCATTTTCAGACTTCCTGAACTTGCTGTCTTCCAGCTTGTAGACTTAGCTATGTTTTTTTTCTCTTTTTGTAATACAATGTTTTATTCCTTTATAATGCTACTTCAGAATACGTGATGTTATTCATTCTCATCTCTTCCAGGTCCTTGCTCCATTAATTATTCCTTCTGTCTTGTATCTTCAACCTCTCTCTTTCTGTTTCATTTTCTTCAATCTTGAGTTCTGACTTAGAAACAACCTTCCTCAACATAGCATTTCATTTTTCTTTTATGAAGCTTAGCTATGAAGGAAAGAATAGATTTTACTCATAGCTACGGATCACATTCTATTTGCTTTTTTCCCCCTGGGAAAATTTTCAAACATTCAGAAAAATAGAATAATAAGTATCCATTGCTTATTGTCTATATTTAATGATTGTTAATGTTTTGTCATATTTATTTTCTTTCAAAATATTTCAAAGTAAAGCTCAGAAATTGTGGCACTGCACTATTTAATATATCAGTATTCATGTCCATAAAATCATTTGCTTCCTTTACCACATCACTTTTGCCACTTAACAATAATTCCATAATATTGCCTAATACTCAGTCTGTGTTCACATTTCCTCAGTTGTGTCAAAAATGTCTTTGCCATTGATTGCATTGTATTCAGTTGTTCACTTACATTTTTAAAAATTTAAATCATCACCACCTATTCCAATCTTTCTTTTTAATATATTGACTTGAAGAGACCAAGTCAGTTTTATGGAGAATATCCAATCTGAAGGATTCCTCTGATTATTTCCTTGTCATCTCATTTAGCTTCTGTATCTCTTGTGTTTTCTGTAAACTGGAGGATAATGTGAAGACTTAATTAAGTGCAAACATTTCTGGCAAGAATACTTAATAGGTGATACTGCCTACTTCATATTCATCTTAAAAGATGCATAATATCTGTCTCACTGTTATTAGAGATGCCATGATTGATGGCTAGATTGAAGTAATGACAGATTTCATTATTATAAAATTATGTTTTCCTTCTTGGCACCCAGTAAGTACTCTGTATACTTTGGCATTGTAAGAATTTCCAGTTCATTATGACCTTCCACCTCTTGGCACACTCTGCTCAAAAGTATTATTGAGGGTCAGACACAGGAGCTCACACCTATAATCCCAGTACTTTGGGAGATCAAGGTGGGCAGATCAGTTGAGGCCAGCAATTCAAGACCAGTCTGGTCCAGGCGCGGTGGCTCACGCCTGTAATCCCAGCACTTTGGGAGGCCGAGGTGGGTGGATCACGAGGTCAGGAGTTCGAGACCAGCCTGACCAACATGGTGAAACCTTGTCTCTAACTTAAAAAAAAAAAAAAAAAAAAAAAAGACCAGTCTGGGCAACATGGTAAAGTCCTATCTACGAAAAAAAAAAAAAAAGAAAAAAAAAAAGACCAAAAATTAGCCAGGTGTGGTGGTGTGCATTTGTAGTCCCAGCTACTCAAGAGACTAAGGTAGGAAAATCACTTGAGCCTGGGAAGTCAAGGATGCAGTGAACCGTGATTGTCACTGCACTTCAGCCTGGGCAACAGAGTGAGACCCTGTCTCCAAAAAAAAAAAGTATCATTGGGGATACTTTTCATGTTAAATTATTTTATTTAGGATAACAAAAGCATTATTTTTAAAATGTCATTCTTCACATTTATCAGTCATCTTTCTTCATAATCTTTTCTTCACTAACTGCAGCTAACTTCATTCTCCTGGAAACACTTATAAACACTTCATTATTTCAGCCAGGCATGGTGGCTCACACCCATAATCCCAGAACTTTGGGAGGCCCAGGCAAGAAGATTGCTTGAGCCTCAGAGTTTGAGACCAGCCTGGGCAATATAGCAAGACTACATCTCTGCAAGGAATAAAATAAGTTAACCAGGTGCCTGTAGTCTTTGCTACTCTGTAGGCTGAAGTGGGAAGATTGTTTGAGTCTAGAGATGGAGGCTGCAGTGAGCTATGATCACAGCACTACACTCTGGCCTAGGTGACAGAGTGAGACCCTCTCTCTTAAAAAAAAAAAAGGAAAAAACCTTAATTATTCCCTGTAATCACCAATTTCCAGAGGAAAGAGTTAGTGGGAATGGTGTTCTTTTAAATTAGTCTATTCTTTTGCAGGGGGTATTATTAAGGACATACAGGCTTATATTCAGAATGTTTTAAGGTTACAAAGTAAACTATGTTCAACATCACAAAATTTTGCCACAGTGACACTAATTTACAGTCTAATCCAGCAGTGTATGAGTTAATGTGGCCAGGTGCAGTAGTTCACACCTGTAGTCCTTGCACTTTGGGAGGCTGAGGCAGGTAGATTGCTTGAGTCCAGGAGTTTGAGACCAGCCTGGGCAACATGGTGAAACCTTGTCTCTACAAAAAATACAAAAATTAGCTGGATGTGGTGGTGCATACTTGTGGTCCCAGCTACTCAAGAAGCCAAGGTGGTGGTGCATACCTGTGGTCCCAGCTACTCAAGAAACCAAGGTGGGAGGATCACTTGAGCCTGGGGGATCCTGGCTGCAGTGATCCATGATTGTGCCACTGCACTCAAGGCTGGGTGACAGAGTAAGACCTTTTCTCAAAAAAAAAAAAGAGTTTCATTGTTCTACTTTGTCATCAATGCTTGGGTATTCTTAAATTTTACCAATCTACTGAATATAAATCTGATTTTCTACTTAATTTGCATTTCCCAGATTGTTAATAAGAGTAAACATCTTTTCATATGTTTATTTGCCTCGTTTTTCTTCTTTTCTTTTTCCTCCTTTTTCTATTGCAGTGTCTACTTCATAATTGCTTTGACTTCTTAGTGGTTACTAGTTGTTTATAATCTGGATCGTAATCTTTTGTCAATATTAAAAGATAAGTCTCGTCTATTTCTACTAAGTATCAGTCTTGGAATATATAATGGTCTCACAATTGGACCTACCTTAAAAACGCCCAAGCTTCCTGTTGGTTGAAGGGTAGCAGCACAGAAAAGTAAATGGCTTATTAGATGCAAATATATAACAGATTATTAAAATTATATGTTAGAGGTACCCAGACTGGGATATGAAGTCTGCTGGGTGTCAGGAAAATGTTCAGAGCTTGGTTAAGTAAAATTTCAATTTCTATCTATATTCTTTTCTACAGTTTATCTGTCTGATAACATTTCTGTAGTAGAGGTGTCTTGGTTCTCCTTCGCACTTTTCCTTTTACAGCATGCCTTCTCCCACTTTATTAAAGGAAGGAAAACCTGTCACCCAATCTAGACCATACTATGGTACATTACTTTAGTTTATAAAAAATCTCTGCGGCTCCAAACAAAAAGAACAATTTCAAAATGACTTGCTCTTGAGAAAGTATCCCCTGAAAGAGCAAAGCAAGAAAAATGGGATTTTTCTAATTTCTAATTTGGGTTTCTAACTTTATCTGGCTGACAAAGGCAAGACTGCTTTATCTTTCTTACAATTAGAATTCAGAAGTGGAATTGTGATCATGGGACAAATTATTAACACGTTTATTTGAATTGAAAAGTGAAGGCAATACTTTAATGATAGGAAGTAAGTATAATTTGATTCATTGGTCAAACAATGATGACTGCCTTTGCCAGTTAGGTCCTAGAGTAGACGTTGTCTATAAATAAGAGAAATCTCACTTAAGTTGCCATGGAAAGATTTTAAAGTACATATAAATTACAACTATATGTCCTTTTTAACTATATTTACACAAGATAAAACAAAATTTAGAAGTCTTTAAAATGTAAGTGAGGAAACATTCTTTTAGCAGATACGTGAGCAGAAAAATAAGACCACAGGCATGGCACAGGATGATGGCAGAGGAGGAAGTTTCAAGTAGTTCTCTGAAGGAGATGACACCTGAGTACAATTTTGAAGAACTTTGTTTGTTTGTTTGTTTATTTGTTTTTGAGAAACAGAGTCTCGCTCTGTCACCCAGGCTGGAGTGCAGTGGCACAATCTAGGCTCACTGCAACCTTTGCCTCCCAGGTTCAGACCTCAGCCTCCTGAGGCTGGGACTACAGCTGGGACTACAGTCATGCGCCACCATGCCCAGCTAATTTTTTTTTTTTTTTTTTTTTTTTTTTTTGTATTTTTGAGTAGAGACTGGTTTACACTGTGTTGGCCAGACTGGTCTTGAGCTCCTGACCTCAGGTGATCCACTTGCCTCAGCCTCCCAAAGTGCTGGAATTATGGGCATAAGCCACCATGCCTGGCTGAAGACCTTTGTTTCTAATTGCTAGGGTTAAATTATGACTGCAACAGACAATCCCTGCTGATATGAAACTTACTGAAATACAGAAGAATGACACAGAACAAATACACAGCGTAACATCCATCGGTGAAAGTGACATGAAGGAAACAAAGCTGGATAAAGGACATGGAGTAATGGGGCACTCTTTTAGACAGGGCACTCAGAGATAGGGCTCACAGGCTAAGGTACCATTTGACAAGACACCAGAGGGAAGTGCGAGGAGGAGGCATGGGATTATCTGGGGGAAGTATATCCTGCAGTAAGATAACAGTAAATGTAAAGACTGAGGCAAGAATGTGATTGATACATTCAAGGAATAGAAAAGTAGTGAGAGGCTGGGCACAGTGCCTCACACCTGTAATCCCAACACTTTGGGAGGCTGAGCTGGGAGGATGCATTGAGCCCAGGAGTTTGGGACCAGCCTGGGCATCACAGTGAAACTCCATCTCTACAAAAAGGAAAGGGAGGAAAACCAGTGGGACTGGAATAGCATAGGCAAATAGGAGTGTGGTGAGCAATGAAGTCAGAAACATGGTAGGGTGCTAGGGATATTTAAAGCCATGCCATCTACTGTGGTAGCCAGTATCCACATGGGTCTATGTAGATTATAATTAAAAATTTATTTCACCAGTTATATTTTAAGTGCTAATTAGTCACTCACGTGGCTAATGGCTGCTCTATTGCACAGCACAGATCTAGCATGTTTTCATCATTGTTAAATGTTTAGTTGGTTATTGGCCTCCTCATGGGCCAGACTTTATTCCACATCTGAGGGGAAACTGGTAGAGAATTTTGAGAAAAGTGACATGATCTGGTTTTAAAAGTTTTACTCTTTGCTGTAATAGAGGTTGGCCAGATGAAGAGAAGGTGGGCATTATAAGAAGAATGGTAATAGGTACAAAGGCTCAGAGGTTCCCTTACTACATGAAAGTTTAAGAGTTGAGTCTTAGCCGTTGACTTTTTTTTGATGAATTTTTATGTTGGTGTACTTTTAAACTTATTAAAAAGTTACAAATATAGTACAAGGGGGTCCAATACACTCTTTACCAAGATTCACCAATTGTTTACATTTCATCCCATTTGCTTTATTATCCTCTCTTCTCCATATACGTATATAAATACAATGTGTGTGTATGTATATGTAAAATGCATTTGTGAATAAATTGAGGTATTGGGCCCTTTATCCGTAGTTTCCTTTAACACAAATGCAATAGTTAATCAAAACAAGGAGATTTTATTAGGTTGATGCAAAAGTAATTGCAATTTTGCATTACTTTCAGTGGCAAAAACCGCAGTTACTTTTGCACCAACCTAATAGATACACTACTATTATCTAATCCACATGTATGTTCAGATTTTATCAACCGTCCCAATAATATGCTGTATAACTATCTCCTCACCCCTCAGTCCGGGGTCCGCTCTAGGATCACATGTAGGATTTATGCGTTATACCTATTTGGTCTTCTTTAATCTGACGCATTTCCTCAGTCTTTGTGTTTCTGATATATTTAAAGAGTATACAGGCCAGTTATTTTGTAGAAAATCTCAAAGTTTGAATTTTTTTGGGGTTTTCCCAAGATTAGATTCAGGTTTTACATTTTTGGCAAGTATACCACTGATACTGTATCTTCTCAGTTTACCATATGATATATATGATAATGCTTTCTCTCAAAACTGGTGTTAGCTTTGATCACTTGATTAAGGTAATGTCTGCCAGGTTTTACTACTGTTATTATTTTCCCTTTTGTAATAAGTAATTTGTGGCAGACTATTTTGAGATTATGTAGTAACCTCTTTCTTTACCAAATTTAGCATACCAGTTTTATATCCATTTATGATTTTCCCACTCCCTCATTCTTTATTTATTAATCAGCATTCTACTATAAGGAAGAACTTTCCCTTCACCCTCACTTATTTACATCAGTGTGAATTCATGGGTTATTTTATTCAGTGAGCTGTAATGCATTACTATTAAATTGTCCCTAATTTGTCCATTGGGAACCCTTCCAAGATGGAGGCTGTGTTCTTTTGTTATTTTCCCATTATTATTTGGGAATTTCCTTTGTTTAGGGCACCAGAATGTTCTAGGTTCAATTTATACCTTTTTGGCTCTTGCTCAGTAATAAGCCGTTTCTCCAAAGAGCTTTGATTACTTTTTGTAAGCCTTTGAAATTTAATCTGAAGGTAATGGGTAACCACTGACACTCTGGGTGTGTGGCATGATCCAAATCAATGTTTTTAAAAAAGACCACTTTGTTTCTGATCGATGTGGTGACGTCACGCTCTCCCCGGCCACCACCGATCCACGGTGGGTGAGGGACGGACATTCATGGTGAATGGGACCGCTCTTGTCCTGCCTGTGGGGACCCCTTGCGTCTCTTCCCTGCCTGTGGGGGCTGTGTTGGGAGGCATTAGGGTACGGAATCTGGCCCGACCTTTTTTTTCCCCCAAATAAAAATAATAATAAAAATATTAAAAAATAAATAAGAATAAAAAAGACCACTTTGGTAATAGTGTGTAGAAAATATCGAGTTATGAAACTAGTCATAGAAAGAACAATTATTAGATTATTAGTCTTTTCTAGTAATTTAAACAAACCATAATGTGGGTCTAAAAACACTGCCAATGAAGGGGGAACAAATAACTTTACCCTGGAGAAACCTGGTGTGTACTACCTCAGCCAGGTGATCAAGGTCAACATCAATAGTGATGATCTGTTGATAGTTTGTACCCTTAATATGGGATAATGAAAATGGCATTTATCTCTTGTGGTCTTCCTCCTGAAAACCCAATAACCCCAGTATAATCATAAGAAAAGCATGAGACAAATCCCATTTGAAGGACATAATGGTCCCATTTGAAGGTCACATAATGATAACTACAAAATACCTGACCAGTACTCCTCAAAACCATGAAGGTACTCTCAAAACTGTCATGGGCTTTAGGTAACAGCAGTGTGTTAATATTGATTGATTAATTATAACAATGTACCATACTACTCTAACATGTTAATAATAGGGGAAACTGGAATGGGATACATGGATTCTCTGTACTGTCTTCACAGTCTTTTTGTAAACTGAATACTTTTTTAAAAAAAAGTTTATTAAAAAACACTATCAGTGGAGTTAGAAGGGATTTTTTTAGGCGTGTAAATGAGTGATATTTTCACATAATGCATGATGATAACTTCTTCAGAGTAGTCATTTGTGAAGGCTATAAACTTATTTCGGTAGTGCAGCGGTTCAAAATGTTTTGCAGCTCTTCGGAGTCTTTAGTAAATTCTTTCGGCTATTTGCAGTCTTTTAAAACAGTGGTCCCCAGCCTTTTTGACACTAGGGACTGCTTTTGTGGAAGACCATTTTTCCACTCATAGGGGTTGGGGGTATTGCTTCAGGATGAAACTGTTCCACCTCACCTCAGATCATCAGGCATGAGATTCTCAATGGGCACCAGAATGTTCCAGGTTCAATTTATACACATCTAGGAGCACATAACCTAGATCCCCGACATGCACAATTCACACTAGGGTTTGTACTCCTATGAGAATCTAATGCTGCCGCTGATCTGACAGGAGGTGGAGCTCAGGCAGTAATGTTCAGTTGCCTGCCATTCACCTCCTGCTCTGTCAGCTCGGTTCCTAACAGGCCACGGACTGGTATTGGTCCATGGCCCAGGGGCTGGGGACCCATGTTTTAAGATATACTTTAGTGAGAGACAGAGTAATGTAGCAGTCAAGGCTGTGACTGTACAGAAGTTTCTCAAGCTTTCTAAACCCCAGAGTAGGTATAACAACTTACATTAAAAAGTTATTGTGAGCTAAATGAGATAAGTAATAGATTTCTGTCCTTTGAGGGAGAATTTTGTTTTTGAAAGCAGCTATAAGTTATTTGAGCCTGGTCTGGCTTATATTTAGAGTAAACGTGGTACTGATACTTCTTGTCAAGAGCAAGATAGAAAAATTTGGTGCTACCAGTTTTTGTGTGGCCTATACATTTTTATAAAGATAATTTTAGACTTAAAATAGAGTTGGATTATCATGCTTACTCTCCTCCTACCACAGAGGTGATATGCCCTTTTCAGTACCTCTTTTTTTAAATAGTTTATCACTTTTTGGGGGGATAAGGGGAAGGGTCCTGCTCTATTACCCAGGCTGGAGTGCAGTGGTGATCACGGCTCACTGCAACCTTGACCTCCATGGCTCAAGCAATCCTCCCACCTCAGCCTCTCAGTACCTGCAACTACAGGCACGCCCCCACTGCATCTGGCTAATTTTCATATTTTTTGTAGAGATTGGGTTTCACCATGTTGCTCAGGCTGGTCTTGAACTCCTGGCCTCTAGCAATTGGCCCACCTCAGCCCCTCAAAGTGCTGGGATTAGAGATGTGAGCCACTGTGTTCCAGTGTCACATTTTAAATTATTTTTGTTTTTTAATAATTTCAACCTTTCTTTTTGAGACAGAATCTCACTCTGTCGCTCATGCTGGAGTACAGTGGCATGATCTTGGCTCACTGCAACCTCTGCCTCCCGGGTTCAAGCTATTCTTCTGCCTCAGCCTCCTGAGTAGCTGGGATTACAGGTGCATGCCACCACGCCTGGCTAATTTTTGTATTTTTAATACAGACAGGGTTTCACTATGTTGGTCAGGCTGGTATCAAACTCCTGACCTCGTGATCTGCCTGCCTCGGCCTCCCAAAGTGCTGGGATTAGAGGTATGAGCCACTGTGCCCAGTGTCATGTTTTAAATTATTTTTATTTTTAAACAATTTTGACCTTTATTTTAAATTCAGGGGGTACCTGCTCATATTTCTTTCATGGGCATATTGCGTGATGCTAAGGTTTGAGATATGAATGATCCCATCACCCAGATAGTGAGCATAGTACCCAATGGTTAGTTTTTCAAACCTTGTCCCCCTCTCTCACCTCCCCCCCATTAGTCCCCAGTATCTGTTGTTCCTTTCTTTATGTCCATGAGCACCCAGTGTTTAGATCCTAGTTGTAAGGAAGAACATGGGTTTTGGTTTTCTGTTTCTATGTTAATTCACTTAACTCAGTACATCTTAACAAGGATACATGATGTCAGTATGTATTACTGGTGATGTTAACTTTAATCAATTCAGGTGCAGTCTGCCAGGATTCTGTACTATAAATTTAGTATTTTCCTTTAACACTTACATTTTAGGAGAGAGAATTTGAGACTATGCTTAAACTTTCACTCACTAATTTTAGCATCCATTAGTGATTCCTCCCTCAGTAGTTATTGCTGTAGAATTCTAATGGTGATTTTTATCTTTACCTTATTCCTCCTATGTCTATTAATTGGAATTCTTCTGTAAAGAAGAGTTGTCTGCTTTCCCTCATTAAAATTTTTAAAGTCAGTGTTGGTACCAGGATTTTTAAGTTAAGAGCCAGTTGAACCTACAGATATGTTTTAATTTGAGGAGAAAGATTAGATGGTTTATTTGTAAGTTTAGGACTGAATAGAATCTGTAAACTCAGTTGTTATTTTGTGCTTTATACATTTTACTTTCTAAATTTTCTTTTTGTGTGGTTTTTGTTTTTGTCATTTGTAAAGTTATATTTTTTATAAGAACTCATGAAACTGCATGATTTTTCTCACATCAAATATCTCCAAGTTATAAGCTAGAGGAAACTAAAGAAATTGTATTTTTATGTTCATATGTATTTTTAAATTTTGTAATTTAATAACTACTTTTGAATGAAAACATTCTTTTTTTTCCTTTCTCAGGCTTGAAAAGGAATACACTACAATAAAAACGAAAGAAATGGAAGAGCAAGTTGAAATTAAAGTAAGCATTTTGGGGCTTTTTTAAGTACTGAAGATTAATTGACTGAAATCAATTATTGGATGGTAGATGTTAAAGTTTGTACTTCTTATATTCATAAATTTATTTACCATCCTACTAGATTATAGTTAAAAATAGACATTTCAGAAAAGCAGAATAATGTGACTAAAGTGGCTTTCATTCCAGTGTGAAGGAGAGCAAGCTCTTCGCTTTTCTAGATTTGTTGGTGGTTCATCAGGAGAAAATACTTCCATGGAGAAGATAATTATCATTCCATTTAAGCATGTTTTTTTAAAGTTGCAGAGAAGACAATCTATAATAACACTTTCTAAGCTGAGACCAACAAGAGTATAATCCCAGCCAAACATTAAATAGAGCACATTAACAGAAAGCTTTGACTGGTACAACTTTTTCTTCTCTAAGCAAGGTTTATACTTTTGAACTACTTCTCTCCAGTAAATCAAGGAAAGTTTCAATTCAAAGGGCATATAAATACCATATGTATACTCTAAAAATATCAAGTTTGTACCCCCCCATAAGCCAAGGAATTCCTGAATTGGGGGTCTGTGGCACTCTTGGAGTTGGGACTCGAGAAAAGTTGTGTTGGCTTCTAGGCTGATACTGCAGGATGGATATGATAAGTGGAAGCATGAGTCAGAGAACTTACTGACAGGCTAATTTAATTTCTAATCTCTTTATTCCCCTCCACTCCCTAGAGAAAAGGGTTAAATGTAAAATAATTTTAATGGAATGACTCCCTCCTCCCTTTTTAAACTTTATGTTTGAATGTTTCCGATTTTTGACTCGGACCTGTCAAGACATATGACCACCTTATTTATAATCAGCCATATGTTAATTGAGCCTTGCTATAAAATAACACTCGCATCCCACGGGCTCCTTTTGCAAGGGAATGGGTTCTGTTAAACTAATACTCTTTCCTGCCATGGCCCTCCTCAAAAGCCTCCAGGGAAACAGTCTCTCCAGTTTTCTTATGATACCTCTCTCTTACCAACTCTGTCCTCCCTTTTCTAGAGGTTCTATTCCCATTTCTATCACCTTTCCTTATCAAATGGAAATAGATACTTTCAGATTTTTAATACATAGAGAAAAGACCCTGGTGGATGTTTTTCCCTTTTTTTTTTTTTAATTCTGTCACACAACTGCTGCTCTACTATTTGCTTTTCTTTTAGGTACCATGAGTAAGGATACTTTTACTGAAAGTAAAATTACATAATCTTGACGAATGGGGAGAGAGTATGGGTTTTCACTTACTATGAATATTCGGAACTGCAAATCAAAAATCTGAGGATGGGGAAGCCATCCTATTCATTTCACCACACTATGTCATTGAAAAAAAAAAATCACAGTTCTATGAACAATCCTTACTCTTGAAGAAGTTTCTTATAAAATTAAGTACATGAATACAGGAATACCAAAAGGCATTTTCGGAAAACAAATCTTTAGCAGACTTTCACCTATACTTGCAGTATTTTCTGCCTTCCTTCCTTATTTTTTGTCTTTTTAAAGACAGGGTCTCCCTGTTACCCAAACTGGAGTGCAGTGGCACAATCTTGGCTCATTTGCAGCCTTGACCTCCCGGGCTCAAGCGATCCTCCCACCTCAGCTTTCCAAGTAGCTGGGACTACTGGTGCACATCACCATGCCTGGCTAATTTTTTGTACTTTTGGTAGAGACGTGGTTTTGCCATGTTACTCAGATTGGTCTTGAACTCCTGAGCTCAGGCGATCCACCGGCCTTGGCCTCCCAAAGCGCTGGGATTATAGGCATGAGCCACCATGCCCAGCCATTTGCAGTATTTTCTATCCTTTGTTTTTTGGGGAGAGTTATAGTTCATATGCCTGAAGAAATGCTTTTAAATCTGGCTCCATGTGTCTCAGGCAGTTGGCATAAAATTGTGTATAGAGAAGAATATGAGGTGGGGGAAAGCTTTGAAAGTTAATGGAACATATCAGGTAAATAAAGTATGCTGATCTCAAAGGTAGTCTTTTCTCTTTTTCTAATACTTTTTCCATGTAGCTCTTATACCATTTTCATCTCTTTTTTCACTCCCCAGTTCTACAAAATATTAAAACCAAAGCAATTTTTGAATGACTGTACTTTTTAAACTTCATATTTAGGGGTGTCTGATTTTTTTACTTGGACCCTGGCATCTCATTTCAATCATGATCAGATGGCCACCTTATTTACAATTCATTAGTGAGGTAAAATATTAATTGAGCCTTGCTGTAAAATGCTACTTCTTATACTCCGTCCCTCTCCCATAAGTCTCTTTTACAAGAGAATGGGTTCTAGTTGTAAACTAATACTTTCTTGCCTTGATCCTTTTAAAAGTCCACAGGAAGATGGTTTTGTGCCATTATTTTTATAGGCAAATAGCATGATTATCAGATTGTTTGATGTTTTGAAATGGAAGTATAAAATTAGCCATTGGTGTTATGAAATGTGTTTATAAGGTCTCTGTTGTTTTCACATTAATTAAAAGACTCTTGGGGTGATGACCTTCTATTCTAAGAACTGTATCTGTCAGTGAGCCCCCTGGTTAAGATGTGACATTTAAATATTTTTTTTTCACCTCTTCTCTAAAACTATTATAGGAAGAATTTGATAATAATGTCTTCATTTGGAGAATCTGTTCTTGGGTTTGTTTTTTTTTTTGAGACTGAGTCTCACTCTGTTGCCAGGCTGGAGTGCAAGTGGCACAATCTCAGCTCCCTGCAGTCTCCACCTCCCAGGTTCAAGTGATTCTCCCGCCTCAGACCCCAAGTAGCTGGGACTATAGGTGCGCACCACCACACCCAGCTAATTTTTGTATTTTTAGTAGAGACAGGGTTTCACCATGTTTGGAGAATCTTAAATTTTACTGTGTGAAACTTTTTGTTAAAAGAACATCTTTATCAGTATCTTCTTACAGTCTATTATGTTCTACCTGTTGTGGAGAAGACAAGAAATATTAAAATTCTAGATTGGCTAGGCACAGTGGCTCGCACCTGTAATTTCAGCACTTTGGGGCGCCGAGGCAGGCGGATCATTTGAGCCCAGGAGTTTGAGACCAGCCTGGCCAACATACCAAGACCTCATCTTAATTTTAAAAAAGAAAATTATAAAAATAAAGTTCTAGCTTATATTAGGGTAACCCACAAATATTTAAAAAAGAAAAACTTTGATTCTGATAGACACGAACAGATAATCTCTTTTTTATATTTAAATTTATGCTTTGAGATGCAAAGATCTAAGGGAAGGGAAGTACTAGAAATTCTGACTAGTTTTTAGTCAAAAGTTAAGTATTTTTTTTTCTGTTTCAAAAACTGTGGTATATTTCAAATATGCTGAAAGCCAGAAAATAACATAACATAAAATAACATAAAAGTGCTCATTGAATATAATGAATTTGTATACCTGGCATAAAAATGAAAAAAATAAAAATAAGCATTATCTAAGTTGCCCAGGAATTACATTTGAACAATCAATGTGAAGTATTAGAATGAAAGCTGTCATTTATTTAGCCCTTAATATATGAGGGTCACTTACATGCATTATTTCCCCTTATTCTTACAACAGCATCATGAAAGGGTTCTTATCCTTACCTGTGAAGAAGAAATTAGGCCTCAGAAAGCTCAGATAATATGCCAGTAGTCACATTATGAGGAAACAGTGAGAGAATCAAGGATTTGAAGTCTGATTTGTGTTATTCTAAGGCCCGTGTGTATTCTTCAGTATATACAGTGTGCTGCTGCTGCTTTCCAAGAGACACTTTGATGTATTTGTCATGTAAGATGTGGATGCGTCTGTAGTCTTAGCTACTCAGGAGGCTGAGGCTGGAGGCAGTCACTTGGATTCAATTGCTTAAACCCAGGAGGCAGAGGTTGCAGTAAGCCGAGGTTGCGCCACTGTACTCGGCCTGGCAACAGAACAATACTCTGTCTCAAACCCCTGCCCCACCCCTCCAAAAAACACAGATAGCCTAGCTATAATTACCAAAATACTGTGATATTAGTTCCAAAAAAAAAAAAAAAAGACAATAACACTTGAAACTTAAAGGTAACCCTGAAATGGTCTGTATTAACTGAAAAAGTCTGTTGGATCAATTCCTAATGTAAATATTATACAAATGAGGAAGCGGTGATAGTTGTTTGTGGAAGAAAGTCATTGGGGAAGGAAATCCAGGTGAACGTTTTCAGTTCTAAATTTTATTTTAGCATGATTTCTGTCCTAACTTAATTCACTCCGTTGTCTGGTTGGAACTTAGTTTTCTACATCTTTCAAGATAAAAACGAAAAGTTACCTTTTGTTGATGAAATATGATTGAGAATATTTTGAGAATCTCATTTATTTCTTTGGCTATCTAGACTTTAGCAGCATTTAATAATTGCTTATTTATGTAGACCACTATGCTGCACATAGTAGGAGGAGCCAAGAAATGAGAACATTTTCTACTTCTCCAGCTGTTATTTTGTTGTCGGATATTAGTTCTTAACTTTCCTATATGTCATGTCCATTTCAGATCATCTAAATTTTAGTGAATAAAACAAGAAATCTAATTTGCAAAGTATCCTTGTAATAACTCTAAGATTTGTTTCAATTTGTGATTCACTTAATAATAAGATGCAGTAATTCAGAGCCTCTCATTTCCCTGAACTAAGACTTTGTATGTTATATAAAACCATATGTAAGTCTTTACTGGCAAAATAGGCTGAATTGATGAAAGAACTTTCTGAGACAGACATTTTTTAGAAGAAATTTATAGGAAGGTGGGGTGGAAGAAGGCTTGACTGAGTTCTGGAACAAATTTGTACAAAAAGGTAAGAGTGATTACTTTGAAACTGAAATTTGATGGCAAAAATGAAGGGACAACATCTAAGGAATTTGAAAATGAAAAGATCACTTATAAAGGGGATTAATAAGCAATGGTATTGGTGGATATGCAAAAATAACTTTTTAAAAATGTAGAGTGACTTGGATTTAATACTTGATGACAGTAATTAGACAAGTTTTTGGGAACCAGGCGAATAATTAGGTGAAGTGCTTTTTTAAAAAATCTGGTTTTACTTTTTGAATTAAGAGAAAATGCTAGTAATTGGAGCTATTTTCTCAGAAAAAAATAACAATTAAATTTTTTGTATTTTCAGAATGTAATGAATTTTACAACTTGTCATCTATGCCATTTTATATATGGAGACTATTGTAGTCTAAATGGGCATTTTTTTTTTTTCTTTTCAAATTTGAGACAAGGTCTTGCTCTGTTGCCCAGGATGGAGTACTGTGATGTGATACTGGCTCACTGCAACCTCTGCCTCCAGGGCTAAAGTCATCCTCCCCCTCCGCCTCCTGAGTAGCTGGGACTACAGGCACATGCCACCACACCCAGCTAATTTTTAAATTTTTTGTAGAGATGGAGTTTTGCCATGTTGCCCAGGCTAGTCTTGAACATCTTAGCTCAAGTGATCCCCCTGCCTTGGCCTCCCAGAGTGCTTGGATTACAGGTGTGAGCCATTGTGCCAGGCCCTAAATGGACAATGATGTTTAGCCTATGAACATGCATTTTTTAGATCTCTTTATTTCTTCATTCAACTGACATTTGAATATTAATTATGTAGATAGGCTCTGTTGGAGGTAGGCAAGTCAGAATCTTTTCTGTCTAATGAGGATGTTAAAACACATAAGAAAAAATTTGATTACGAGTCATTATGGTAAATATAGAAATGAAAAGGCTTATTTCTATATGTACTATAGGGTGCATTTTAATATGATTATTTCCCTTACCATGGTATATTTATTTCCATTTCTTTATCTTCCTTTCCTTTCCTTTTCCTTTTTTCTTTCTTTTCTCCTTTCCTCTGTCCCCTCCCCTCCCCTTCTCTTTCCTCCCCTCTCCTCCCCTTTGTTAACACAGGGTTTCACTCTGTCACCCAGGCTGGAATACAGTGGCCCAATCTCGGCTCACTACAACTTCTTCTGCCCCCACCTCGGCCCCCACCTTCCAGCTGCTCACCTCCCAGCTGCCCACCTCAGCCCCCCAGGTAGCTGGGATGACAACCTCACACCACTGTTCCTGGCTAAAGAGCGTGTGTGTGTGTGTGTGTGTGTGTGTGTGTGTGTGTGTTTGTGTGTGTGTGTGTCTCTGTTGTCTGTGTCTCTAGTTTTTCATAGAGATGAGGTTTCACCATGTTGCTCAGGCTTATCTGGAACTCCTGAGCTCAAGCCATCTGCCCACCTTGGCCTCCCAAAGAGCTGGATTACAGGCTTGAACCATGGCGCCCTGCCTGCTGTGTGTTTCTTACTCTGAGTCTTTGGCATTTGATAATGTAATCATTCCTTAGACTCCTTTCTTATTTATAAAAGGTGGTACAGTTTCAGGACTGTGATTTAGGAATCTTTTTTCCTCTCAAGAATGCTTGCCAATAAAACATTTTTTTTTCTTGGCAGAGGTTACGCACAGAAAATAGACTTTTAAAACAGCGCATCGAGACATTAGAAAAAGTAAGTGACTACTTAAGCAAGCTTCTGTTGAATGCCTAGTGTTTTTTTGTGTGTATTTATTAAAAATCCTCAAAAATTCTGGCACACATCTCCTGTGTTGTAGTATCGACTGCTTAACTCGCCTACCTTACTATTTATAGCCAGATTACTTGTTACTACTAAAAATTGATCAGTTGTACTGGTTCTTTTGAACTTTCATAGTCAAGTTTTAACTGAGATTAAGAGTGACATATTGATACTATTTGTTTTCTTTACACATAATTTCTAAAAAGTATGTTCTTTTAGAATCTAGTTGGGAGTCCATTCTGATAAAGCATTTTAAAGATGAGTTTCAAATGTTGCGCTAGACTTTCTAGCATATTTAATGTGCCAATGAGTCCTTTAAGGCCTAGGATTGCTTTTAGTTAAAGTAAGTGACTGATTCCTCATATAAAAATTCACTCTCAAGTTGATTTTCAACACAAAGGAATTGTGCATAAGCTTTTAGTTCTTAGAATTATTTTGATATCTACTTGTTACATTTTCTCTGTTTCATATAGAATAACTGGGCAAATGTGGAAATTTTGCATTATTTTTTGTACTGTGCTTTTGATGAAAAATCTTTTATAGTCATTTTCAGATGCTAGAAGAATGAATTGAGTAGTAGAAGTCTGGTTTAAGAATTTTGCTTTATTGAAGGAAAAACATCTGAATTCACAAACTCTTTTGGTGTTTTTTTTCTTTTTTTTCCTGAGATAGAGTCTTGCTCTGTCACCCAGGCCGGAGTGCAGTGGTCCAATCTCGGCTCACTGCAGCCTCCGTCTCTCGGGTTCAAGCGATTCTCCTGCCTCAGCCTCCTGAGTAGCTGGGATTACAGGCATGCGCCACCACACCTGGCTAATTTTTGTATTTTTAGTAGAGACAGAGTTTCACCATGTTGGCCAGGATGGTCTCTACCTCCTGACCTTGTGATCCGCCTGCCTCGGCCTCCCAAAATGCTGGGATTATAGGCATGAGCCACTGTGCCTGGCCACTCTTTTTCTTTTTTTTTTTTTTTAACTAGAGATGACAGTAAGTAGATTTAAACATACCCCTCATCCTATTGCCAAGGATCTTAAAATCTTCCCTGCAAATCTACAGATAAAATTCAAGACATAAATAAATGGAAGTATGGATATTTTGCAGTATTTGTCTTTTGCTTAAGAAGTATTGATGATTTCATATTAGATAAAAGTGTATAAGGACAGGATATTTATTACATGTCTGCCTTTGTTGTATAATAATTGCAGAGACATCATTTTAAGTCAAAAATAGTTTCCCTGTTTTTCTCTCATCATGTTAGGATTGCTATGCAGATAATTCTACTTTTGGTGACTTCACAGGAAGGTTGAGCTTACTTTTAAGTTGTTTTAATTATGTACTCTTTTTTCTCATTAAATATCTAGCTTACAATCAAATATGCATCTTCTTAGTTTTTTTGTTTTTGTTTTTTAATCTTTGGAGTAAGACATTTAAACCAGGAAAGCATTCTTATTTCATTGAACCTTCAGAATGATAACGATGTTGTAAGATAATGTTAAGTTTGGATTTTGCTTCTAGAAAACTAAGTTCCTTTTTTTTTACTGGCTTAGATGGCCCAGGTGTGTCACTTAGCACTTAGAATTCTATAAATACTCTGTATCAATTGAATTCTGTAATAAAAAAGTATACTTGCTCAGTTATTGCTAAAGTTTAAGTTTAGCTTATTAATTTTGTCATATTTTCCTTGCTTTGTTTCTTTGAGAGTTGCTGTTGCACAAATTGCTGTCACACTTTATAAGTGGAATTGCTTAGTCAAATTCCTTCTTCCTTTCATGTAAGTGGGTTGACAATATGGGTTAAGTCTAAAAGATACAAAGATATCAAAAAAGGAAGAAATATTTGGCCCAGTGCAGTGGCTCATGCCTGTGATCCCTGCACTTTGGGAGGCTGAGGCAGGAGGATTGCTTAAGGCCAGGAGTTCAACACTGTCCTGGGCAACATAGCAAGACCGTATCTGTACAAAAAAATTTAAAACTAGCTGGGCGTGTGGCACACACCTGTAGTCCTGGCTGCTCAGGAGGCTAAAGCAGAAGGACCACTTAAGCCCAGGAGTTGGAGGTTACAATGAGCTATATGACCATACCATTGCATTCTGGCCCGTGTGACAGCGTTTTAAGACTCTGTCTCTATTTAAAAAAAAAAAAAAAAAAAAAAAAAAAAGACATTTGCTTGTTCCAGGTAATGAAAAACCACTTGGAATTTGTGTTTGGTATCTTCTGGAAACGCATGATTTTCAACCAGCTATCCTTGTTTTCGTATATTTTCTTGAGAAAAATAGAAACATACAGTAAAAAATAATATAAAGTCAATTTTAATTAGCAATGAAAAGTAGATGGAATTTGGGTATATTTGTTTCTTTTTTCCTAATTTTATCACTTTTATCTTACTTCTCTCTCTTTTATTTCTATCTGACTTTTTCCTTTTGTAGGAAAGTGCTTCCTTGGCAGATAGATTGCTACAGGTATAGTTTTTGTTTTTGTTTCTGTTTTTTAAACATCTTCTCTAACTTCTAAGCAAAGTCCTAAACCTTGAAATTCATATTTTTAATGCATGCAATTTTATATGCATTTTCTTAGAAATAATTTTTTGGGTGGTATATGTGGGTATAAACTTAATTTTTTATAACAAGGTGTTATCTTGGTTTATTTTTGCACGTTTTAAAGCTAACCTTATTTTTTTAAGTATTTATTCAAAATGGCAGTCAGTGAATTCTGTGAAATTAACTACTATTCGTTGAAAATTTTAGTCCTGCATGTACAACGCAGTAATATTGCATGAATTAAATTTTTATTGACTGAAACAAGATTTGTTCTTAAGATTGTCAGGTGAATTTTTCATTAGTTTTCCAAAATTTGCTGGAGCAATAACAAGCTGCTAGCTAATGATTACCTAGGCTGTTCTATTCGCTGAGGTGACTTTTTTTTTTAACATGTCAAAGTAAATAACTAAACCTCACAAAGGCAGTCTTTCTTGAATCTATCCTAAATTGCTTTACACACAAAAAAATTATGTCCTAAGGGACAAGTGACAAGAGCCCAGGAGGCTGAGGAAAACTACCTCATAAAACGGGAGTTGGCCACCATCAAACAGCAGAGTGATGAGGCCAGTGCTAAGCTGGAGCAAGCTGAAAATACCATCAGGAAGCTCCAGCACCAACAACAATGGGTAAGGAGTCTGGTAGTCCTTTTCTCACCTTTCTCATCCCCCTCCCTTTCAGTCATTTTTTTTTTTATAGCACAGATTCTGTGCTGTTGTTTTAAATAATTTTGTTTTCAACTTTAATTGAACTTTTAAATTATTCCATTTTGTGTTCTGTGATACTTAGGGGTCTTATTGTGGCCTAAAAAGTCCTGTTCTAATTTTTTTTTTTCTGTCTACACCGTTTTGTTAGAAATAGGTAATATAATCTTTCCTTACACTATGTTTTAAGTCATGGGAAATAAGCAGTGTGTGTCAGAATTGCTTTTAAGTTTTTAGAAATCTGTTTTTATAATACATACCATTTTGCTAACAGTAATTTTTAAATCCTTACTTCAGCTAGTTTTTGTTCATTGTGCAGATGAAATATTACCCAACATGCGGGAATATATGTAATGATCTCATTTAAAGCTTTGACAATGTGGCAATTTGTGTCTTAGGAAATTCTATTGCTTAGACTTCCTACATCAAGACATTAAATTATGGGTTAAGGTTTATGTCTGTATTTCAAAGGGAAAGAAGTTGCAAAGATGAAAAAGATTAACCCTTTAAAAATTATCTTAATTAACCTAGGGTGTGTTTCTAATTGTCTTAACCTAGGGTGTGTACTCAACAGTTACTAATTAATTGTACAGCTAGCCTCAGGTATCCTATGCAGCTTAGACATTTTCCATTGGCAAATCAGATTGGGGTGATCTTAATCAGGAATATGAGGGTAGAAGAAAAGCCAAACTGTTTATCTTTGAAAAGATACTATTTCTTGTTTAGTTTTCCATCCTCAAGTAGGTGCTAGATTGTAATAAGCAGAAAAAGCTGTGTTAATCCTAGAAGTCTGTGCAGATCTAGAAGGCAAATAGAGTGACTGCAAAGTAGGACATTCTTTTTACTCAGTAAAGTTAAGGAATAGCATTATCATCTCAGTACAAAAAAAATCAAAGAAAAGAAAAAAGAAAAACTGCCAATCGAAAGAGCCGTAAACGTTGTTTTTTTCTATTATGTTATTGAAGATTGCTAAAAATAAAAATGAATAGGAGAGTGATAAAATAATACTAAAAAGAAGGGAACTCATATTTTGCTCCCCTTTTATATGAAATGCCAGTGATATCAAAACATTAAAAAGAAAAAAAATTGTGGAGTTATGTTAGGAATTTAGCTTGAAATAAGTTACTTTAATGTGATTTTTTTTAAAGAAAAGACAGTATTGTTTGCATTTAGTATAAGCTACAGTCATAATACATTGGAATCATGAGTTAAATGTTTTACATTTTTTTCAAATATTGAGACCTAATAGATAGATGTATATCAAAGGGATAGAATGTGGTTTTTTTTTTTTTTGAGACGGAGTTTCGCTCTTGTTACCCAGGCTGGAGTGCAATGGCGCGATCTCGGCTCACCGCAACCTCCGCCTCCTGGGTTCAGGCAATTCTCCTGCCTCAGCCTCCTGAGTATCTGGGATTACAGGCACGCTCCACCGTGCCCAGCTAATTTTTTGTATTTTTAGTAGAGACGGGGCTTCACCATGTTGACTAGGATGGTCTCGATCTCTTGACCTCGTGATCCACCCGCCTCAGCCTCCCAAAGTGCTGGGATTACAGGTGTGAGCCACCACGCCTGGCCACTAGAATGTGGTTTATAGTGAAAAATTTAACTCGGTTGTTGTAACCAATCGAGTTGAATGGAAAGCACCACACTCTGAGTTCGAATTATGAGTCCTTTATTGCTGGTGACTGAGCGTCAGCTCACACTCCAGATCTCTCCACCCCGAGGAAGGTATTTGATTTCCTTTTATATGTTGCTCAGGGTAAAGGGGCAAAGCGGAATTTTACAGAAGCAGAATAAGCAAGTTAGGGGAGGAGGCTGGTAACCAGGAGGCAGGAGGCTCCCATGATTGTTGATTAACTAAGGAGGGTGTACACAAGCGGTTCCACGATTGCTGGTTAACGGGGTGGGGGCAGGGGCCCATTCAGTGTTTTCCATACACTCAGTCAACGGGGTATTCACAATAGCAAGTGGGCTTGTCAAGCAGGATAAGGTTACAACAGTTATCTGTTTCTATAGCTCTAAGTACAACATGACCCAGCACAGGAACATGACCCAGATATGCACTCAGGAGAAATGGCGGTGGGAGGGTGAGGCACAGGTTAAGATGGAGTCTGTCTGACTTTCAGCAAAATGGAGTCTGTCTGGCTAATACAGGGTAGGTTCGCACATGGTGAGCAAAACTGGCCAGAATAAACTGAATAAGCATATTACTGGTGGAAAGTAAACATCTGTTGCCCAGTGTTTTGATTATAGCCTTCCAATACAACTTTATGAATTCTTCAAACTCTCAGAATAAGGGTTTTAAATCTGTATTCCAGCAGGAGGTATTGAATTACCGATATTAACCATCCTTCACCACCACTCCCTACTGCCAAATAGTGGCAATTTATACAATATAAAGAGCTTTGGATTTCATTTAGGGAACTAGGTTCTAGTCCTGTTTGTGATCTTGTATACTCAGAGACAGTTTTTTATGTTTTTTTTCCTCCCAGCTGATTAAATCGGGCTAGATCTTCTTGGGTCTCTCTCTTTCACTTTTAAAATTAACTTTATTAAAGTATAATTTATATGTAATAAAATTCTTCAAATGTAAGTATGTAGCTTGATGTATTGGAAATGTATGTAGTTGTGAACAACTACCACAATCAAAACAAAGAATATTTCTATCATTCCCTTTACGGTTCACCAACCCTAACCCCAGCAACCTGTCTGCTTTCTGTCACTATAGTTTTACCTCTTCTAGAATTTAATATAAATGAAATTGTAAGGTATGTGACTTTTATGTCTGGCTTCTTTCACTTAGCATATCTATTCACTTTTTTTTGATGATTTTTGAAAGTTTTATTTGTAATTGATAAATCAAATCAGAATAATTAGCTAACACATTGATTGCCTCAAACACTTACTATTTCTTTGTAGTGAGAACATTCAAAATCCTCTCTTCTAGCTATTTTCAAATATACAAGACATTATTGTTAACTGTAGTCACCCTACTGTGCAATGTAACACCAGAATTTATTCTTCCTATCTAAGGGTAACTTCGTACCTGTCGACCATTCTCTTCCTATCACCATGTTCCCAATCCCCTCGCTAGCCTCTGGTAACCACTATTCTATTCTCAGTTTCTATGAGATGAACTCTTTTAGATTCCACATATGAGTGAGATCATGTGGTGTTTGTCTTTCTGTGTCTGGCTTATTTCACTTAACATAATGTCCTGCAGGTTCATCCATGTTGTCACAAATGACAATTTTATTTTTTGTAATGGCCGAATAGTGTTTTTGTTTTGTTTTGGTTTGGTTTGGTTTGTGAGACAAAATCTCACTGTCGCCCAGGATGGAGTGCAGTGGTGCGATCTTGGTTCACTGCAACCTCTGCCTCCCGGGTTCAAGTGATTCTCGTGCCTCAGCCTCCCGAGTAGCTAGGATTACAGACGCCCGCCACCAGGCCCAGCTAATTTCTGTATTTTTAGTAGAGACAGGGTTTCCCATGTTAGCCAGGATTGTATCAATCTCTTGACCTCATGATCCACCCACCTTGGCCTCCCATAGTGCTGGGATTACAGGTGTGAGCCAGCAGCCTGGCCTGAATAATGTTATTTTTATACATTTAGGGGATACAAGTGTGTTTTGTTACATGAATATATTTCATAGTATTGGAGTCTGGGCTTTTAGTTAACCATCACCTGAATAGTAGACATTGTATCCATGAGTTAATTTCTCATCCATCACCCCTTTTCACCCTGTTACCTTTCTGAGTCTCCAGTGTCTATTATTCTACACTGTATGTCCATGTGTGTACATTATTTATTTCCATTTGTAAGTGAGAGTATGCAGTATTTGACTTTCTGAGTTATTTTACTTAAGATAACATCCTCTAGTTTTATTCATGTTGCTGCAAAAGGCAATTTCATTCTTTTTAATGGCTGAGTAATATTTCATGGTGTATATACACACCATTTTTTTCTTTATTTAATCATCCATCAATGGACACTTAGGTTGATTCCATATCTTTGTTATTGTGAATAATGCTATGAGAAATATATGAATACAGGTATCTTTGATATAATGATTTTTCCTTTGGGTAGATACTCAGTAGTAGGATTGCTGGATTGAATGGTAGTTCTATTTTTAGTTCTTTGAGAAATCTCCATACCATTTTTCATATGGATTGTACTAATTTCCATTCCCACCACTAGTTATAAATGTCCCCTTTTCTCCACATCCTCACCAATATCTGTTATTTTCTGACTTTTTAATAGCCATTCTGACTGATGTGAGATGGTATCTCATTGTGGTTTTAATTTTAATTTCTCTGATGATTGGTGATGTTGAGCATTTTTTTCATATGTTAGCCATTTGTGTGTCTTCTTTTGAAAAACATCTGTTTGCTCACTTTTTTTTTTTTTTTTTTTTTTTTTTGAGATGGAGTCTCGCTCTGTAGCCCAGGCTGGAGTGCAGTGGCATGATCTTGGCTCACTGCAATCTCTGCCTCTCAGGTCCCAGTTCAAGCAATTCTCCTGCCTCAGCCTCCGGATTAGGATTACAGGCATGCGCCGCCATGCCCAGCTAATATTTAAAATATTTTTAGTACAGATGGGGTTTCACCATGTTGGCCAGGCTGGTCTTGAACTCCTGATCTTGTGATTTGCCCACCTCGGCCTCCCAAAGTGCTGGGATTACAGGCATGAGCCACCTGGCCCTTTGCTCACTTTTTAATAGAGGTGTTTTTTGTTTTTTTGTTTTTTTTCTTGTTAAGTTGTTTGAGTTCCTTGTAGATTCTGGATATTTTTCCTTTGTCTGATGCATAGTTTGCAAATATTTTCTTCCATTCTGTAAGTTGTCTTTTTACTCTGTTGATTATTCCTTTTGCTGTGCAAAATTAAGTCCCATTTGTCTGTTGTTGTTTTTGTTGCATTTGCTTTTGAGGTCTTAGTCCTGAATTCTTTGCTTAGGCCAATGACTAGAAAGGTTCTTTCCAGGTTTTCTTCTAGAATTTTTAAATTTTTCAGGTGTTAAATTTAAGTGGTTTTTTTTTTTTTGAGACAAGAGTCTCACTCTGTCGCCCAGTCTGGAGTACAATGGCACGGTCTAGGCTTATTGTAACCTCTGCCTCCTGGGTTCAAATGATTCTCCTGCCTCAGCCTCCTGAGTAGCTGGGATTACAGGTGCCTGCCAACACACCCAGCTAATTTTTATATTTTTAGTAGAGACGGGGTTTCACCATGTTGGCCAGGCTGGAAATTTAAATTTTTCTTTCTTATTATTTTTCTTTCTCCTCAATCCATCTTGAGTTAGTTTTGTAAATGGTGAGAGATATGAATCCAATTTCATTCTTCTGCATATGGCTGTCTGATTTTCCCAGCACCATTTATTGAATAGGGTGTCCTTTTCTCAGTGTATGTTTCTATCAACTTTGTTGAAGATCAGAAGGCTGTAGGTATGTGACTTTATTTCTGGGTTTTCTATGTTTCATTGATCTGTGTGTCTGTTTTTATATCAGTACCATGCTGTTTTGTTACTAAAGCCTTGTGGTATAATTTGATGTTAGGTAATGGAATACCTCCAGTATTGCTCTTTTTACCTAGGATTGCTTTGGCTATCTTTTTTGGTTCCATAAAATATTTTTTTTCTAACTCTGTGAAAAAATGACATTGGTATTTTTATAGGAAATACATTGACTCTGTAGACTGCTTTGGGCAGCATGGTCATTTTAATGATATTGATTCTTCCAATCCATGAACGTGGAATATTTTTTTCATTAGTTTGTGTCATCTGCAATTTCTTTATTTGGTGTTTTGAAGTTTTGCTTGGCTTTCACCTCCTTGGTTAATTGTATTCTCAGGTATTTATATTTTTTTGTAGCTGTTGTCAATGGAATTTACTTCAAGATTTGGATCTCAGCTTGATTGTTATTGGTGTATAGAAATGTCGCTCGTTTTTTTACGTTGGTTTTATAGTCTGAAACTTTACTGAATTCTTTTATCAAATCTAGGAGCCTTTTGGAGGAATGTCTGGGGTTTTCTATGTATAACATTATAACATCAGCAAACAGATAATTTAACTTCCTCTTTTCCAATTTGAATATCTTTTCTTTCTTTCTCTTTCCTGGTTGCTCTGGCTAGGATTTTTAGTATATGTTGAATGAGAGTGGAGAAAGTAGGCATCCTTGTCTTCTTCCAGATCTTAGAGGAGTGCTTTCAACTTTTCCCCGTTCATTATGATGTTGGCTGTGGGTTTGTCGTATATCGTTTTTATTATGTTCCTTCTATGCCTATGATATGACTTGGATCTCCCTTCTAGATTTCATGTTCAGATGTAATTCTCATTGTTGGAGGTGGTACCTGGGAGGTGTTTGGATCATGGGAGCAGAGACCTCATGGCTTGGTGCTGTCCTTGTGTGAGTGAGTCCTTGTGGTACCTGAGAGGTGTTTGGATCATGGGAGCAGAGACCTCATGGCTTGGTGCTGTCCTTGTGTGAGTGAGTCCTTGTGAAATCAGGTTGTTTAAGACTGTGGCAACTCCCACCCCTACTCTCTTTTGCTCCCACTCTCACCATGTGACCTGCCTGCTCCTGCTTCGCCTTCCTCCACAAATAAAAGCCTCCCTAGAAGTAAATGCCAGTGCCATGCGTCCTATACAGCTTGCAGCACCATGAACCAATTAACCTCTTTTCTTTATAAATTACGCAGCCTCAGATACTTCTTTATAATAATGCAAAAAGAGCCTAGATTTTTTTAGGTTTTTTGTTCATTTGTTTGACGCAGGATCTCGCTGTCACCTAGGCTGGAGTACAGTGGCACAAGTCATGGCTCACTGCAGCCTCGACCTCCCAGGTTCAAGTGTTTCTCCTGCTTTAGCCTCCTGATTAGTTGGGACACACCACTATGCCTCACCAATTTTTTAATTTTTTGTAGAGATGGGTTTCGCCATGTTACCCAGGCTGGCCTTGAACTTCTGGGCTCAAGCGATCCACTTGCCTTGGCCTCTCAAAGTGCTGGGATTACAGGCATGAGCCAACACACCTGGCCTGTGTTTGGTTTTTGTTTGTTTATTTGTTTTTAATCATGAAGGGATGCTGAATTTTATCAAGTGCTTTTTCTTCATGTATTGAGATGATCATATGGTTTTTGTATTTAGTTCTATTTATGTGGTGAATCACAGTTACTGATTTATTTACATTGAATCATCTTTGCATCCCTGCAATATAACCCACTTGATTGTGATGTATTATCTTTTTGATGTGCTGCTGGATTAGGTTTGCTAGGATTTTGTTGAGGATTTTTGCATCTGTGTTCATCAGAGATACTGATTTGTAGTTTTTTTTTTTTTTTTTGTGGGCCCTTCCGTGGTGTCAGGGTGATGCTGGCTTTATAGAATGAGTTATGGAGGAGTTCCTCCTTGATTTTTTTGGAAGAGTTTCAGAAGAATTGGTACTAGTTCTTCACTGTGTGTATGGTAGAATTTGGCTGTGAATTCATGTGGTCCTGGGCTTGTTTTTGTTGTTGGGAGATTTGTTATCACTGATTCAATTGTACTACACATTATTAGTCTTTTTAGGATTTCTGTCTCTTCCTGGTTCAGTCTTAGAAAGTTTTATGTTGCCGGTTTTAACCATTTCCTCTAGGTTTTTTAGTGTGAGTGTAGAGATGTTCGTAGTAGTCTCTGATTATCTTTTTTATTTCTGTGGTATCAGTTGTAATATCTCCTTTTTCTTTTCTGATCTTGTTTATTTGGGTCTTCTCTTTTTTCTTGGTTAGTTGAGCAGTCTGTTCATTTTGTTTATTTTTTTCAAAGAATCCACTTTTATTTGATCCTTAGTATTTTTGTTGTTGTTCTCGATTTCATTTAGTTCTGCTCTGATCTTTATTTCTATTCTTGTGCTTGCTTTGGGTTCTTGTTTTTCTAGTTCTTGAGGTATGATGTCAGATTGTTAATTTGTGATCTTTCTGGGTTTTTTTATGTCGGCATATAATGCTGCAAACTTCCCACTTAGTGCTGCTTTTGCTGTATCCGAGAGGTTTTTGTATGTTGTGTCTCCATGTTCATTTGTTTCAAAAAATTTTTAGATTCCTATTTTAATTTTGTTGACCCAAAGATGATTTGGGAGCAAGTTAATTTGTATGTATTTGTATAGTTTTGAGAGTTCTTCTTGGAATCAGTTTCTAGTTACAGTCCACTGTGGTCCAAGAAGATACTTGATATGATTTTGATTTTTAAAAATTTAGTGAGACTTGCTTCATGGCCTAAAGTATGGTCTGTCTTAGAGAACATTTCATGCACTAATGAGAAGAATGTGTATTCTGTGGTTATTGAATAGAATGTTCTATAAATGTCTACTAGAGTCCAATTTATGCCCAGTGTGTCTTTGTTGATTTCTTGTTTCAGTGATCTGTAATGCTGTCAATGGGGTGGTGAAGTCCCTTTTTGTGATTATATTTCTGCCTCTTTTCTTAGAGTAGTTTTTCTTTAATTTTCTTTTCTTTTTTACTTATTTTTGTTTCAAGGCACTGTCTTGGGAGGTCCTGTGAACATGTGCCCCAGTAGTAGTTGTCCTGTGAATCTGGGTACCTCCTATATCAGGTACATATATATTTAGGATTGTTATACCTTCCCATTGACTTTATCCCATTACTATTTTTTTTTTTTTTTTTTTTTTGAGACGGAGTTTTCGCTTTTGTTACCCAGGCTGGAGTGCAATGGCGCGATCTCGGCTCACCGCAACCTCCACCTCCTGGGTTCAGGCAATTCTCCTGCCTCAGCCTCCTGAGTAGCTGGGATTACAGGCACGCGCCACCATGCCCAGCTAATTTTTTGTATTTTTAGTAGAGACGGGGTTTCACCATGTTGACTAGGATGGTCTCAATCTCTTGACCTCATGATCCACCCGCCTCAGCCTCCCAAAGTGCTGGGATTACAGGCGTGAGCCACCGTGCCCGGCCCCCATTACTATTTTAAAATGACCTTCTTTGTCCTTTTTCACTGTTGTTGATTTAAAGTCTGTTTTATCTGAGATAAATATAGCTACTCGTGCTTGCTTTTGGTTTCCGTTGGTGTGGAATATCATTTTCTACCCCTTTTTCCTTCAGTCTGTGTTAGGTGGTTTTCATATAAGCAGCATATTACTGGATCATTCTTTCTATAAGACCTGTAAGTTTTATGTTTTGTCTGTTTTTATGATGTTGAGCATTGACCTTTTGTTTCCATGTTTAGAACTCCTTTGAGCATTTCTTGTAAGGCTGGTCTAATGGTGATGAACTCCCTTAGCATTTGCTTGTCTGGGAAAGATTTTTCTCCTTCATTTATGAAGCTCATTCTAGCAGGATAAAAAATTCATGGTTGACAGGGTTTTGTTTTTTTTTTTTTCTTTAATAAGTCTGAAAAAATGGGATCATGATTTTTTTTTCTAGCTTGTAAAGTTTCTGCCATATGTCCACTGTTAGTCTGATGGGATTTCCTTTATAGGTGATAAGATACTTTTCTCTTGCTGATTTTAGAAATTTTTTTCCTTCATGTTATCATTAGATAGTCTGATGACTATATGTGTTGGTGAAGTCATTGTTGCACTGAATTTTCCTAGAGTTCTCTTGGCCTCTTCTATTTGGATGTCTAAATCTCTAACAGGATTAGGGAAGTTTTCCTCAGTTACTTCCTCAGATAGATTTTCCAAACTTTTTGCCTTTTCTTTTTCCTTAGGAATACCTGGCTCGGCGCGGTGGCTCATGCCTGTAATCCCAGCACTTTGGGAGGCCGAGGCAGGTGGATCACGAGGTCAACAGATCGAGACCATCCTGGTCAACATGGTGAAACCCCGTCTCTACTAAAAATACAAAAAATTAGCTGGGCATGGTGGCGCATGATTGTAATCCCAGCTACTCAGGAGGCTGAGGCAGGAGAATTGCCTGAACCCAGGAGGCGGAGGTTGCGGTGAGCCGCGATCGCGCCATTGCACTCCAGCCTGGGTAACAAGAGCGAAACTCCGTCTCAAAAAAAAAAAAAAAAAAAAAGGAATACCTATGACTTGTAGATCTAGACATTTTATATAACCCCTATACTTCTCAAAGGCTTTGTTCATTTTTGAAAATTCTTTTTTCCTTATTTTTGTCTGACTTGACTAATTCAGTAGACCTGTCTTCAAGCTCTGAGATTCTTTTTTCTGCTGGGTTTAGTCTACTGATGAAGCTTTCAACTGTTTGTTTGTTTGTTTGTTTGTTTATTTATTTATTATACTTTTAGTTCTGGGATACATGTGCAGAGAGTGCTAGTTTGTTACATAGGTATACACATGCCATGGTGATGGTTTGCTGCATCCATCGCCCCGTCATCTACATTAGGTATTTCTCCTAATGCTATCCCTCCCCAATCCCCCGGCCCCCTGCAATTCCTCCCCTAGCCCCCTACCCACCAGGCCCCAGTGTGTGATGTTCCCCTCCCTGTGTCCGTGTGTTTATTGTTGAACACCCACTTATGAGTGAGAACATGCAGTGTTTGACTTTCTGTTCTTGTGTCAGTTTGCTGAGGATGGTGGTTTCCAGTTTCATCCATGTCCCTGCAAAGGACATGAACTCTTCCTTTTTTATGGCTGCATAGTATTCTATGGTGTATATGTGCCACATTTTCTTTATCCATTATTGATAGGCATTTGTGTTGGTTCCAAGTCTTTGCTATTGTGAACAGTGCCTCAATAAATATATATGTTGATGTGTCTTTATAATAGAATGATTTATAATCCTTTGGGTATATACCCAGTAATGGGATTGCTGGGTCAAATGGTATTTCTGTTTCTAGGTCCTTGAGGAATCGCCACACTGTCTTCCACAGTGGTTGAACTAATTTACGCTCCCACCAACAGTGTAAAAGTGTTCCTTTTTCTCCATATCCTCTCCAGCATCTGTTGTCTCCTGATTTTTTAATCATCGCCATTCTAACTGGCATGAGGTGGTATCTCAATGTGGTTTTGATTTGCATTGCTCTAATGACCAATGATGATGAGCTTTTTTTCATGTGTTTGTTGGCTGCATAAATGTCTTCTTTTGAAAAGTGTCTGTTCATATCCTTTGCCCACTTTTTGATGGTGGTTTTTTGTTTTTTTCTTGTAAATTTAAGTTTTCCATAGATTCTGGATATTAGCCATTTATCAGATGGCTAGATTGCAAAAATTTTTTCCTATTCTGTTGGTTGCCAGTTCACTCTATTGATAGTTTCTTTTGCTGTGCAGAAGCTCGTAAGTTTAATTAGATCCCATTTGTCTATTTTGGCTTCTGTTGCCATCGCCTTTGGTGTTTTAGTCATGAAGTCCTTGCCCATGCCTAAGTCCTGAATGATATTTTATAATTTTTTTGGTGATTTTTTTCATTTCCAGACTTGATTTTCATATTTCTTGGTGTTGGTTTTCAGCTTTCTCTTAGATCTCATTGAACTTCTTGGGAATTCGTATTTTTAATTCTTTATCTGGTATTTCAAAGATTTCATTTTGGTTAAGATCCATTGCTAGAGATTTAGTTTGAATCTTTGAGGGTATCATACCACTCACTGTTTTTATTCTTCCAGAATTGTTTTGCTGTTTCCTTCTCATATGGATAAACTATCTCTTATTATTATTTTTGAATTTACTTTCATTTGGACAGGAATTTTTCCTCTTAAGGATATAACTGTAATATATGTTATGTAAGATCATTTGGCTTTGGTTCTGGGTGCTTCCTTGGCAGAGACTCTGTATGAGTTCTTTGAATATAGCCTTTGTGTGGTGGTTTTCTCATATGTTAATTGTAGTAGCAGTGTACTGGGTATATGAGCAGTATCATAGCTTCCTGCAGGGCTGAGATGGCAGCAGTCTCAAGAATCATCTCATTACGCAGCACTGTGCCCTTGTGTCAGCAGATTTTCTACTGGGATGTGCATTTCAGCCTCCAGAACAGTAGGTGGTGGTTGTGGGTAAGAGCCTGCTGCAACAGAAGCAGATGTGCTTGGTCTTTGTTTACTGAGGAAAGCTCTCTGTTGCTTCAGGCAGTGGGCTGGGCTGTGGAATGTACAGTGGCTTGAGCTCTCTGCTCACCCTCTAGCAGGGGAAAAGTCATGGCAGAGTTGGACAGCCAAGCCTGCCCTTGGATTCCCCAATGGTAAGTACAAGCAGTAGTACTAATGGGGGTGGCAGGGAAGCTCCTGGTAAGTACACTGAGGTCTCTGCAGTGAGGCAGGGAGCCATCCCAGCTCCATAGCTTGGGCAGGCAGGAATGTGATCTCCCTTCCTGTCATGCCCATGTCCCCATACTCAGAACACTCAAACTGGTCAGACACCACTGTCTGTCTCCAGACTGCAATGTAGCTGAGAGCCATAAAAGATGACTGCCCTGTGGCTTGCTGTCAGAATGTCTTTGTTTTGAAATCTTCTCCCTCAGTCCAAAACACACAGCTTTTTGGCTCTCCATCTCTCCCTTGCAGGAACACTGCTGCTCTGTATAGAGAGGGGAAGGGGTTCTCACCTTTTACACAAGCTTAAATGTGGTGGACTGATTGCCAGTAAGACCACAGTCACCCGTCTGCCCCAGAAAGTTTGTCCTCTGACATGCTCATGCAAGTTTCCTGTGGGATCAGCCATGGATATGTCTACAGCAGTAGGGGTAGGGAGGAGTCCCCATCTCCATGCCTGGGTCTGAGCATTCACTCCAGGTTGGCCCCTGGGATGAAATCATACTTGCAGAGTCTTGCAGAACCAAGCACATTGCCCACATCTTTGCTGGATGCAGCACAGTCACTCACAGCCCACAGGTGGTGAGCTCTTGGGCACAGGAAAGTGTGTGTTCTGGTTTCCTTTGTCCAGGGGGCACTCCTTTGGTACACCATACTTGTTTTTCTCTTCGGGGCAGCACTTGCTTAGGAACCCTGCAGTTCGCTGGGTCCGGCCAGCCCTTTACTGCTGCCACAATCTGAGCAGGTGCCAGGGAATATCTATGGGGCTCTGGTGATTTGGAGACACAAAGGCTGAGGTTCCCTCAGCAGGACACAGACCTCTGATGGCTGTGCTCCCAGTATGGCGCCCTATTGCTGCTGCTCGAGTCCAGGGGCAGAGTAAGCAACCCAGTGCAAATTGGTAGTCTGGTGCAGTGCCCTCAATAAGTCCCCACATCACTGCCAGCACCAGTGTCTGGGTTTGCAGGGGTAGAAGAGCTCTCCGACAATTCAGATACCAACGGTTTGTCACAGGGGAATGAGAAGCCCAAAACACTCCCACCTACCCTTTCAACTAAATACCAAGTCCCTCAGGGTTTCTCGCTGATTTCTGCCAGCCTCTTGCTTCCTCCTTTTTCTGTGCCCTAGTTTCTTCTCATGAGTTCTCTACTAGGCTCCAGCACTCTCTGCTTGATAGTCTATTCACATTAAATTGGTTATTCACTTGTAACTTTGGTTCTTCTTTCTGAAGAGAACTGGCGTTGGACAACTCTAGTCATTCACCTTGAACCTTCTCCCAAAGGATAGTAGTTGATTGTGCATACACACCACATTTCCCTTATCCATTTGTCTGTTGATGGAGATTTAAATTGATTCCATATCTTGGCTCTTGTGAGTAGTGTTGCAGTAAATGTGGGAGTACAGATATCTCTTTGACATACCGATTTCTTTTGGAGACAGCAGTAGAATTGCTCGGTCTGATTTTTTTATTGTGATAAAATATATTCAACCTAAAATTTGCCATTTAAGTGTACAGTTCAGTGGCATTAAGTACATTTATAATATTGTGCAGCCATCTCCACTGTTCATTTCTAGAACCTTTTCATCATCTAGAAACAGAAGCTCTGTCTCTAGTAACAATAACCTTTTCCCATCTCACCATCCCCTGGTAACCTCTATTCTACCTCTGTCTCTATGAATTTGCCTATTCTGGGTAACTCATATAAGTGGAATCACACAATATTTGTCCTTTTGTGTGTGGCTTATTTCACTAAGAATTATGTTTTCAAAGTCCATCATTGTAGCATGTATCAGAATCTCATTCCTTTTTATGGCTGATAAAATTCCATTTTATGTATATACTACATTTTCTTCATCTATTTGTTTGTTGATGGATATTTAGGTTCTTTCTGCCTCTTAACTATTGTGGATAATGTTGCTATGAACGTTGCCCTATAAGTATCTGTTTGAGGTCCTGCTGTTAATTCTTTTGGGTGTATACCTAGAAGTGAAGTTGCTGAATCATAAGTAATTTTATGTTTAACTTTTTGAGGATGTGTCAGACTTTTCTATAATAATTGTACCATTTTCCATTCCCACAAGCAGTGTACACAGGTTCCAATTTTTTAATATCCTTGCGAACTCTTGTTATGTTCTGTTTTTGTTTTTGTTTTTGTTTTTTAAGTAATAGCTATCATAGTAGGTGTGTAGTAGTATCTCATTGTGGTTCAAATATTTTTTAACTTAAAAATTCTTTCATTTCAAAGACTGTATCAAATAGACATTTAAAGAGTTATTTTTTTGACCCAGATTTTGTTTATAGTTCCTCTCTTTCTCCTTTTCTCCAAATATAAGTAGCAGCCAATTTAGTCATGAGAAAGGTAACAACTTATTTCTTTAATCTGTAATTTATTGTAAATATATCAGGTTCAGTTTGTGTAAACATTTGTATTTCCTTAGTCCTGTATGAGGTCATCTTATAATAGAATGAACTTATTCATATATTCATTTGGAAAATAATGTGCAAAGTATTGTTTTAAGTGCTGAAGGTACAGTAATAGTAAGTAAGAAGAATGAAGGCTGCTATTACATGAAGTGTTCTAGTTGGGGGGACACATTAAACAAGTATAATTTCAGGTGGTGATAAGGTGATGAAGAAAAATAAAAATGAAGCAGAGGAGAGGTGGTATGTGCAGGTGCTACTGTAGATAAGCTAGTTTTGGAGAGCTTCCCTGAGGAGCTAACATTTGATCAGAGACTGAGTGATGTGAAGATGGAAACTATTTGAAGATTTGGGAAGAAACATTCCAGACAGAACATATACCTAGTAGAAAGGCCTTGATCAAGGAATAAGTTTGTGATGTTCAAGGAACAGTAAAATATATATTTATAAACCCTAGGGAAGCCACCAAAATCTTTTAAAAGAAATATATATAATTAAGTAGCAAAAAACAGAGATAAAATTGAGTCATTTAAAAATGTATTTAATCAGACGGGAAAAAAAAAGTAACAACAAGTAAATGGATCAGTTAGAAAACTTCAGAAGATTATAGATTTTATTCCAACCGTATCAATAATGATATTAAATGTAAGTATTTTAAATATACCAAATATAAGGTTGGTGAAAAAGTCAAAACCTGTTCTAAGAAACTTGTTTTAAATGCAAAGATATTGGTAGGTTAAAAGTAAAAGAATGCACTGGCAGTGAACAATTAGAGAAGGAAATTAAGGAAAGAAAAGTCCATTCACAGTAGCTTCCAAAATAATAAAGTTCATAAGAATAAATTTAACCAAGAAGGTAAAGACTTGTATGCTGAAAACTGAAATAATGTTTATTCATCTGTCAAAATAAAGGAGACATAAATAAATGAAAATATATCTCATATTTGTATATAGGAAGTCTTAATATTAAGATGTTAGTACTACCCAAAATCACCTACAGATTCAATTCCTGTCAAACCTTTCAAAGTTCCCATGGACTTTTGCAGAAATGCAAAAATTGATCTTAAAATTCACATGGAATTGCAAGTAGCCTTGAATAGCCAAACAATCTTGAAAAGAAAGAACAAAGTTAGGGGACTCACACTTTCTGATTTGAAAACTTAATACAAAGCTAGAGTAGTCAAGTAGTACTGGCATAAGGATAGACACACAGATTAATGGAATAGAATTTAGAGTCTGGAAGTAAACCCATACATCTATGGCCGGTTGGTTTTCCACAAGGGTGCTAAGAACATTCATTTAGGAATCAATAGTCTCTTCAACAAATGATGCTGGGAAAACTGGATATTCTCCTGCTAAGGAATCAAATTAGACTCCTAACACACACTATATACAAAAATTAAATAAGAAGGGAAAGAAAGATGGCTGGTTAGGAGGAACTCGGGATTGCAGGTATGAGAGAAGGCGCAGAGGGTGAGTGGACGCCGCATTTCCAGACGGATTTTTACTGCCCACAGACCAGGAGATTCACAGGCGGAGGAGACCCACGGGTCGCCAGCGCCGCTGTTTTGGCCAGCGCAGCCGCTTGGCCTGCACCCTGGCACAGCGGCTCCCAGTGCAGAGTGAGCGAGACTGAGTCCCCTCTAAGCCAGCAAGGGGAGCTGAAACGGGGAGCCAGGCCAGGAGATTCCGGGGCAAAAAAGCGCCATGAATCTCAGAGCCGTGGTTTCAGCCGACACAGCAGCTCCCAGGGCAGAGCAAACGAGACAGTGTCCCCTCTTAGCCAGCAAGGGGGGCTGAAACAGGGAGCCAGGGCAGGAGATTCCTGGGCAAAAAAGTGCCGCGGCAAACACAACTGAACCTGGGATGGTCCAACTCTATGGAGGAGGGGCGTCCGCCATTACAGAGGCACCCTGCAGTTCCCAGGGCAATCTGCTGTCACCAGGGCAACCCGCCACTACAGAGACTCCGTCACTACAGGGGTGGGCCAACATAGTGGAAGCAGTTCTAACTACACCCATATAAACAGGACTGCAGGGAAGTTCACACGGAAGCTGGGCGGAGCCCACAGCAGCTCAGCGAAGCCTCTGAAGGCTGAGTGTGACTAGGCTGCCACCTTGTGGGCAGGGAAAACGGCAGCAGCACAGCGAAAATTGATAAAGCCCTAACTCCCTGGGACAGAACACCTGGGGGGAAGAAAAGGGGGTTTATGAGTTCAGCTGCTGCAGACTTAAAATTACCAAAATCAGAAAGACAGCAACTACAAAGTCGACAGGTGGATAAATCCACAAAGATGGGAAGAAACCAGCGCAAAAAGGATGAAAACACCTGAAACCAGAACACCTCTCCTCCTACAAGGGATCACAACTCCTCACCAGCAAGGGAACAAGACTGGATAGAGAATGAGTGTGATGAAATGACAGAATCAGCTTTCAGAAAGTGGATAATAAGAAACTTCCGTGAGCTAAAAGAACATGTTCTAACCCAATGCAAAGAAACCAAGAACCTTGAGAAAAGACTTGACGAAATGCTAACAAGAATGGACAACTTAGAGAGGAACATGAGTGAATTGATAGAGCTGAAAAACACAACACGAGAACTTCACGAAGCATGCACAAGTTTCAACAGCCAAATTGACCAAGCAAAAGAAAGGATATCAGAGGTCGAAGATCAACTCAATGAAATAAAATAAGAAGGCAAGATTAGAGAAGACAGGAATGAACAAAGTCAACAAGAAATATGGGACTATGTGAAAAGACCTAATCTACGTTTGATAGGTGTACCCGAATGTGACAAAGAGAATGCATCCAAGCTGGAAAATACTCTTCAGGATATTATACAGGAAAACTTCCCCAACCTAGCAAGGCAGGCCAATATTCAAGTCCAGGAAATATAGAGAACACTACAAAGATATTCCTCTAGAAGAGCAACCCCAAGGCACATAATCATCAGATTCACCAGGGTTGAAATGAAGGAGAAAATACTAAGGGCAGCCAGAGAGAAAGGTCAGGTTACCCACAAAGGGAAGCCCATCAGACTCACAGCAGATCTCTCAGCAGAAACCCTACAAGCCAGAAGAGAGTGGGGGCTGATAGTCAATATCCTTAAAGAAAAGAACTTTCAACCCAGAATTTCCTATCCAGCCAAACTAAGCTTCATAAGTGAAGGAAAAATAAAATCCTTTGTGAACAGGCAAGTACTCAGAGATTTCATCACCACCAGACCAGCTTTACAAGAGCTCCTGAAGGAGACACTACACATAGAAAAGAACAACCAGTACCAGCCACTCCAAAAACACACGAAATGGTAAAGAGCATCAACACAATGAAGAATCTGCATCAACCAACGGGCAAAACAGCCAGCTAGCATCAAAATGACAGGATCAAATTCACACATAACAATATTAACCCTAAATGCAAATGAACTAAATGCCCCAATCAAAAGGCACAGACTGGCAAATCGGATAAAAAGCCAAAACCCATCAGTGTGCTGTATCCAGGAAACCCATCTAGCATGCAAGGATATACAAAGGCTCAAAATAAAGGGATGGAGGAAGATTTACCAAGCAAATGGAGAGCAAAAAAAAGCAGGAGTTGCAATTCTCATCTCTGATAAAATAGACTTTAAAGCAACAAAGATCAAAAGAGACAAAGAAGGACATTATATAACGGTAAAAGGATCAATGCAGCAAGAAGAGCTAACGATCCTAAATATATATGCACCTAATACAGGAGCACCCAGATACATAAGGCAAGTTCTTAAAGACTTACAAAGAGACTTAGACTCCCACACAATAATAGTGGGAGACTTCAACACACCATTGTCAATATTAGACAGATCAACGAGACAGAAAATTAACAGGGATATCCAGGACTTGAACTCAGACCTGGAACAAGCAAACCTAATAGACATTTACAGAACTCTCCACCTCAAATCCACAGAATATACATTCTTCTCAGCACCACATCACACCTACTCTAAAATTGACCACATAATTGGAAGTAAATCACTCCTCAGCAAATGCAAAAGAACAGAAACCGTAACAAACAGTCTCTCAGACCACAGTGCAATCAAGTTAGAACTCAGAATTCAGAAACCGACCCAGAACCGCACAGCTTCATGGAAAATGAACAACTTTCTCCTGAATGTTGACTGGATAAACACTGAAATGAAGGCAGAAATAAAGATGTTCTTCGAAACCAACGAGAACGAAGACACCACATACTAGAATCTCTGAAACACATTTAAAGCAGTCTCTAGAGGAAAATATATAGCAATAAGTGCCCACATGAGAAGAAAGGAGAGATCTAAAATTGACACCCTATCGTCAAAACTGAAAGAGCTAGAGGAGCAAGATCAAAAAAACTCAAAACCTAGCAGAAGACAAGAAATAACTAAGATCAAAGCAGAATTGAAGGAGATAGAGACATGAAAAACCCTACAAAAAATCAATAAATCCAGGAGCTGGTTTTTTGAAAAGATCAACAAAATAGACAGACCACTAGCCGGATTAATAAAAAAGAAAAGAGAGAATAACCAAATAGATGCAATAAAATATGATAAAGGGGATATCGCCACAGATTCCACAGAAATTCAAACCATCATCAGAGATTATTACAAACAACTCTATGCACATAAACTAGAAAACCTGGAAGAAATGGATAAATTCCTAGACAGTTGCCTCCTCCCAAGCCTAAACCAGGAAGAAGTCGAAACCCTGAATAGACCAATAACAAGGTCTGAAGTCGAGGCAGCAATTAAGAGCCTACCACCCAAAAAAAGCCCAGGTCCAGATGGGTTCACAGCCGAATTCTACCAGACATACAAAGAGGAACTGGTACCATTCCTTCTGAAACTATTCCAGATAATCCAAAAAGAGGGAATCCTTCCCAAATCATTTTATGAGACCAACATCATCCTGATACCAAAACCCGGCAGAGACTCAACAAGAAAAGAAAACTACAGGCCAATATCCATGATGAACATAGATGCAAAAATCTTCAATAAAATACTGGCAAGCCGATTGCAACAGCACATCAAAAAGCTTATCCACCATGATCAAGTAAGATTCATCCCGGGGATGCAAGGCTGGTTCAATATACCCAAGTCTATAAATGTAATTCACCACATAAACAGAACCAAAGACAAAAACCACATGATTATCTCAATTGATGCAGAGAAGGCCTTCGACAAAATTCAACAGCCCTTTATGCTAAAAACTCTCAATAAACTAGGTATCGACGGAATGTATCTCAAAATAATAAAAGCTATTTACGACAAACCAGCAGCCAATATCATACTGAATGGGCAAAAACTGGAAGCATTCCCTTTGAAACCTGGCACTAGACAAGGATGCCCTCTCTCACCACTCCTATTCAATATAGTACTGGAAGTTCTAGCCAGAGCAATCAAGCAAGAAAAAGAAATAAAGGGTATTCAATTAGGAAAGGAGGAAGTCAAATTGTCTCTATTTACAGTTGACATGATTGTATATCTAGAAGACCCCATCATCTCAGCCCAAAATCTCCTGAAACTGATAAGCAACTTCAGCAAAGTCTCAGGATACAAAATCAGTGTGCAAAAATCACAAGCATTCCTATACACCAATAACAGACTTAAAGAGAGCCAAATCAAGAACGAACTGCCATTCACAATTGCTACAAAGAGAATAAAATACCTAGGAATACAACTAACAAGGAACGTAAAGGACCTCTTCAAGGAGAACTACAAACCACTGCTCAATGAAATAAGAGAGGACACAAACAGATGGAGAAACATTCCATGTTCATGGTTAGGAAGAATCAATATCGTGAAAATGGCCATACTGCCCAAAGTAATTTACAGATTCAATGCTATCCCCATCAAGCTACCAATGACCTTCTTCATAGAACTGGAAAAAACCACCTTAAACTTCATATGGAACCAAAAGAGAGCCCGCACAGCCAAGTCAATTCTAAGCAAAAAGAACAAAGCGGAAGGCATCACACTACCGGACATCAAACTCCACTACAAGGCTACAGTAATCAAAACAGCATGGTACTGGTACCAAAACAGAGATATAGACCAATGGACCAGAACAGAGGCCTCGGAGGCAACACAACATATCTACAATCATCCAATCTTTGATAAACCTGATAAAAACAAGCAATGGGGAAAGGATTCCCTGTTTAATAAGTGGTGTTGGGAAAACTGGCTAGCCATATGCAGAAAGCAGAAACTCGACCCCTTCCTGACACCTTACACTAAAATTGACTCCAGATGGATTAAAGACTTAAACATAAGACCTAACACCATAAAAACCCTAGGAGAAAACCTAGGCAAAACCATTCAGGGCATAGGCGTAGGCAAGGACTTCATGACCAAAACACCAATAGCATTGGCAACAAAAGCCAAAATAGACAAATGGGACCTAATCAAACTCCACAGCTTCTGCACGGTGAAAGAAACAGTCAATAGAGTGAATCGGCAACCAACAGAATGGGAAAAAATTTTTGCAGCCTACCCATCTGACAAAGGACTGATATCCAGAATTTACAATGAACTAAAACAGATTTACAAGAAAAAAACAAACAAGCCCATTCAAAAATGGGCAAAGGATATGAACAGACACTTTACAAAAGAAGACATTCATGAGGCCAACAAGCATATGTAAAAATGCTCATCATCATTGGTCATTAGAGAAATGCAAATCAAAACTACATTGAGATACCATCTCACGCCAGTTAGAACGGTGATCATTAAAAAATCTGGAGACAACAGATGCTGGAGAGGATGTGGAGAAATAGGCACACTTTTACACTGTTGGTGGGAGTGTAAATTAGTTCAACCATTGTGGAAGACAGTGTGGCGATTCCTCAAGGACCTAGAAATAGAAATTCCATTTGACCCAGCAATCCCATTACTGGGTATATATCCAAAGGATTATAAATCGTTTTACTATAAGGACACATGCACACGAATGTTCATTGCAGCACAGTTTACAATAGCAAAGACCTGGAACCAACCCAAATGCCTATCGATGATAGACTGGACAGGAAAAATGTGGCATATATTATATACACCATGGAATATTATGCAGCCATCAAAAACGATGAGTTCGCGTCCTTTGTAGGGACATAGGATGAACCTGGAAACCATCATTCTCAGCAAACTGACACAAGAGCACAAAATCAAACATCGCATGTTGTCACTCATAGACGGATATTGAACAATGGGAACACATGGACACAGGGAGGGGAGCAGTATACACTGGGGTCTGTTGCAGGGGAGTGGGGGGGACAGCGGAGGGTGGGGAGTTGGGAAGAGATAGCATGGGGAGAAATGCCAGATATAGGTGAAGGGGAGGAAGGCAGCAAATCACACAGCCACGTATGCACCTATGCAACAATCTTGCATGTTTTTCACATGTACCCCAAAACCTAAAATGCAATTAAAAAAAATTTAAATAGGTCAATAGTTGATAGATTTTACAGTTTTGTTTTGTTTTAGGCAGAGTCTTTCTCTTTTGCCAGGCTGGAGTATAAGGGCACAATCACAACTCACTGCAGCCTTAACTTCCTGTGCTCAAGTGATCCTCTCACCTCAGCCTCCCAAGTAGCTGGGACTATAGGCACATGCCACCATGCCCAGCTAGTTTTTGTATTTTTATAAAGTCCAGGTTTCCCCATGTTGCCCAGGCTGGCCTCAAGCTGAACTCCAGTGATCTGCCTGCCTCAGCCTCCCAAAGTGCTGAGATTACAAGCATGAGCCACTATGTCCAGCCAATGTTACGATTTAAAAATAACATATTTATGGTTATAAAACCATAAAACCCTTAGAAGAATACATAGAGATAAATCTTTATGACCTTGGATTTGGCAGTGGTTTTAGATATTGCTTCTTAGGCACCAAAGGCATGAGCAACAAAAGAGAAGATAAATTGGACTTCATCTAAAAGAAAACTTTTTGTGCATCAAAGGAGATTAAGGAAGTGAAAAGGCAACCTGTAGAATGGCAGCAAATATTTGCAAGTTGTAGAACTGATAAGGATCTGCCATCTAGAATATATCATGAACTCTTACAACTCAGCAACAAAAAGACAACCCAGTTATAATATGGGCAAAAGACTTGAGTGGACTTTATCCAAAGAAGATATACAGATGGCCAAAAAGCAAATGAAAAGATGTTCAATATCATTAGTCATGAGGGAAATACAGAGCAAAACTGTGATGAGGTGCCTCTTCACATCCATTATAATGGATGGCTGTGATTTTTTTAAAAACATGTTGGCAATGAAGTGGAGAAGTTGAAATCCTCATATATTTTTTGGTAGGAATATAAAATGAAATATAAAGCTGCTGTGGAAAACAGTTTGGCAGTTTCTCAAAAAGTTAAGCATAGAATTACCACGGTACCCTGCTATTCAGCTCATAGGTATGTGCCCAAAGTAAGAGAATGTTTGCACTCAAACAAGTACGCATATATACGTTTGTAGCAGCAGTATTCACAGAAAAGTAGACTCAGCCCGGAAGTCCTTCAGTGGTGAATGGATAAGCAAATCGTTGTATACACACAATGGAATATTATTCAGCCATAAAAAGGAATGAAGTACTAATACATGCTGTAAAGTAGATGAATTTCCAAAATCTTAAGCTAAGTGAAAAAAGCCAGACACAAAGATCACATATTGTATGATTCCGTTTATAGGAAATAATCTAGAATAGATAAATCTAAAGAGAACAGAACATAGATTAGTGGTTTCCAGAAGGTGGTGGTGGGTGAAGGACAACAAACTGCTTAATAGGTAAGGGGTTTTACTTTAGAATGATGGAAATGATATGGAACTAAATATGAGTGATTGTACAACATTCTTAATGTATGCTAAGACCCTCATTTGTTTACTTTAAAATGGTTATTTAAGGCCAGACATGGTGGCTCACACCTCTAATCCCAGCAATTTGGGAGGCCGAGATGGGCAGATCACTTGAGGCCAGGAGTTTGAGACCAGCCTGACCAACATGGTGAAATCCCATCTCTATTGAAAATATAAAATTTAGCTGGGCGTGGTGGTGCACACCTCTAATCCCAGCTACTTGGAAGACTGAGACATGAGAATTGTTTGAACTTGGGAGGTGAAGGTTGCAGTGAGCTGAGATTGTGCCACTGCACTCCAGCCTGGGCGACAGGGAGAAATTCTATCACTCTACCCCCTCCCCCGCCGCCGCTAAAAAATGATTATTTGACCCCCTGCCCCTCCTCCATGTACCATTCTTGCCCCCTTCATCTTCCCTTTTGCTGGGTGACCCGGAAGGAAGAAGGAATTTAGTCAGGATGGCTAAAAGTGACCCCAAGAAACCAGAGGGAAAGATGTCTGCTTCTGCCTTCTTTGTGCAGACGTGCAGAGAAGAACGTAAGAAAAACCCAGAGGTCTCTGTCAATTTTGCAGAATTTTCCAAGAATTGCTCTGAGAGGTGGAAGACAGTGTCTGGGAAAAGAGAACCCTAAATTCGATGAAATGACAAAGGCAGATAAAGTATGCTATGATTGGAAGATGAAGGATTGTGAACCAGCTGAGTGAGACAAGAAGGACCTTCATGTTCCCAAAAGGCCACCATCTGGATTTTTCCTTTACTGTTCAGAATTTTGCCCCAAGATCAAATCCACAAACCCTGACATCTTTATTAGAGATGTAGCAAAATAGCTGGGTGAGATGTGGAATAATTTAAGTGTCAGTGAAAAGCAGCCTTGCATCACTAAGGCAGTGAAACTGAGGGAGAAATATGAGAAGGATGTTGTTGACTTTAAGTCTAACAAGAAGTCTGATACAAAGGGTCCTGCTAAAGTTCCCTGGAAAAAGGTAGAAGAAGGCAAAGAGGATGAGGAGGAGGAAGAGGAAGAAGAAGGTGATGATGAATAAAAAACTGTTTGTCTCCTTGTGAGTACCTTAGAGTAGGGGAATGCCATAGTTGACACATCAGTTGTTTGAGAAATGTCTGTTGCCCTCATTAGGTTTAATTATAAAATTCGATCACAGTTATATGAGAGAGTGCTCTAAAATTTGTCAGTGGTTTACATGAAGTGGCCATGTGTGTCTGGAACACTCTAAAATTGTATCAAAGTTGTATATATTTCCAAACATCCTAAAAATACAAAGATAATCTTGTGTTTTCCTCACTGTGTGCACTTTGCTGTTGTGACAAGGCATTTAAAGATGTTTCTGGCATTTTTTAAAGCATTTGTAAAGTGCTGTCAACTGTAGGTTATTGGCAGAAATCCAGTTATCAACTGTACCTACATATTGTTTTGTAAAAAGAGCAAAACAACCAAGACAAACTCTTGGTGCTCATTCCTTGGCACTGAGCCTGTGGGGACAACACCTTTTGGAGGGGTCGTAACTTAGAGTGTGCACTGTGAGGCTAGTCCTGTTTCCCCTGCAATGTGTATCCATTTAGCTTCAGCTTGTCCTGTTTCTACATATGGTAATATAACACTCTGCTACCATTCTTAGTTGTGGACGAAGCGGGGTTAGCTAGCCTGAGAAGTGTTTGGATTTTTTTAGTTAAACTTTTTGAACAAGCTATAGAACTGTTGTCGGCAAAATGAAGAGCCACTGCATCAATGAAAGTTTAAGAACCTTCTGTCCTTAAATGTGATTTTCAGTGTTCTGGGGTTTTTCTTGGTGTGTTTAGAATGCTGAAATGTTTTTGAAGTTAAATAAACAGTATTAAAAATGATTATTAGAATTTTGCTTCAGTAAATTGTTTTAAAAAAGATGAGGCCAGGCGCAGTGGCTCACGCCTGTAATCCCAGCACTTTGGGATGCCGAGGCATGCGGATCACTTGAGGTCAGGAGTTTGAGACCAGCCTGACCAACATGGAGAAACCCCATCTCCACTAAAAATACAAAATTAGCCAGGTGTGGTGGTGCCTTCCTGTAATCCCAGCTTCTCAGGAGGCTGAGGCAGGAGAATCACTTGAACTCGGGAGGGTGAGGTTGCAGTGAGCCAAGATCATGCCATTGCACTCCAACCTGGGCAATAAGAGAGAAACTCTGTCTCCAAAAAAAAAAAAAAAAATGGTGAAATAAATGACAGTATAGAGCTCAAGGAAACATGACACATTTGAGTAATTACAGTAGAAGATGAGTTTATGGGGGAACATATAAAGTCCCAGTACTAGAACCCATTGGTGTGAGGGTCAGGGTAGAACCAGCAACAAGTGATCTGGTTTGCATAAGGAGCCTGGGAGGATTAAGAAATTCACTTACGTCTGGGTTTGGGCAGGTCTTGATTAGAATTGTGGTTGCATTGAGACTTAAAAGGGAGAATGCAACATGAAGTCAAGCAGAGCAGGTTGGGTGGCAGGAAGAGAAGTGAGTCTCAACAGATTATCAGACCAATGGCCTATATCCCAAAGGCAAGGGGATTAAGAAATAAGAGACATGAATTTGGAATATCATTGTTCAGTAGATTAATGGAAGAGCAGCTTAGAGTGTGCATTGTGAGGATGAATATGGGGGCAATTATCCACAGCTAAGATTAGATGTAATTTAGGGATGTGATATTTGGATAGGATAGCTCAATTTAATGTGCCAGAGTAGAGCAGACATAAGATTCTTTATGTTCTTCTAGTTAGAAATAAGATTGGTCCCAAAATATCAGTGCATCTGAGTCTGTAGGTAGGGGTGAAGTAGTCTCAGTTGCAAAGATTGGAAATTACAGAGGCCAAAGTAGGTTGCTGTGTAGCTATTGGAAATGCATAGAGCTTGGTAACTAATGACAGTGACTTTTCCCCACAGTGAATTTCTAGGAGTGAATGATGATCTGCTTATAACTATTGGACACCAATATTTTAATTTCTTTTCTTTTTCTTTCTTTTTTTTTTTTTGAGATGGAATCTTGCTCTGTCACCCAGGCTGGAGTATAGTGGCATGATTTTGGCTCACTGCAACCTCTGCCTCCCAGGTTCAAGCAGTTCTCCTGCCTCAGCCTCCTGAGCAGCTGGGACTATAGGTGCATGTGAACACGGCCAGCAAATTTCTTGTATTTTTAGTAGAGACAGGGTTTTACCATATTGGCCAGGCTGGTCTCGAACTCCTAACCTCATGATCCACCCGCCTCGGTCTCCCAAAGTGCTGGGATTACAGGTGCGAGCCACCACGCATGGCCCAATATTTTAATTTCAACTGGAAAAAATTTAAAAGGATGAAAAGGATATCATATGGAAATCTAAGCAAAGGAAAGCCTGGAGTGTCTGCATTAGTATCATGGACAAGGTAGACTTCAGAACAAGGAATAGCACCAGGAGTAAAGAGGACTGTCTATAATGATAGTTCACCAAGAAGACATAACAATCCTATTTAAGATGATATGTGCTTAGGAATGTATGTCACCTAATAGATGTATGCTAACAGGAACATTAGCCTGAACTGATAGAACTGAAAGGTAGAGTGAACAAATTCACAATTACAGTTCATGTCTTCAACACCCTTGTCTCAGTAATTGATGAAGCAAGTAGGTAGCAGATCAGTGTGGATATAGAAGACCTGAACAGTACTATCATCCAGCCTGCCCTGATAGATATTTATGGAACACTGTACCTAATAACAGCAAAATACATATTATTTTCAAGCATACATGGAAGATGTATAAATATAGAACATATTCTGGGCCATAAGAGAAACTTTATCAAATTCGAAATAATTGAAATCATACAAAGGATCTTCGCTGACTCTAACAGCATTCAGTTAGAAATTAATAATAGGTATCTGGAAAATCCCCTAATATTTGGAAATAATACATTTTTACCCATGGGTCAAAGAGGAAGTCTAAAAGGAAATTAGAACATATTTTAATTAAATGAAAATGAAGACACAGTATCTAAAAATTTGTAGGACCCATCTAATGCAATGTTTAGTGGAAAATATATTAAGTTCTTATAATATGAAGTGGAAAATGTACTAAGTGAAAAATGTATTAAGTGTGTATAACATTAGGGAAGTCAGTAAGTCTCAAAATCTAAGCTTCCACCTTAAGAAACTAGACATATAAAGCAAATTCAAGCTAACCAAGCAGAATGGACAAATAATAAAAAGCAGCAATCAGTTAAATTGAAAATAACAGTTGAGAAAATTTGTGAAACCAAAAGCTGGTTTCTTGAAATGATCAGTAAAGTTGACAAATCTCTGTCCAGACTGACTAATTAAGGTGGAAGAAAAACCAATGTCAGAAATGATATTAACATGGCCCAGTTGTCTTGTTTCATATTCTAGATTTGTCTAATTCCTTCCCCCTGGTGTCATTTTATTTCTTGTAAACTAGACTCAGTTAAACATTTAGATCATAGATGATGTTGTAAACTTCTTTTTGCTTTAAATCAGGAAGGCATATGATATAAATTGTGCCCACTATTAGTGATGCTGAGTTTGATTTCCATGCTAGGTTTGGTTATCACAGAGTCTCTCCCTTGTAAAAGGTATGATTTCATGTTTGCAACTATTAAGTGATCTGTTGGAAATATTTTTGTACCAAATAACTATCTTGTTCTCTGTCCACCTTTTACCTAATGGTTTTACCCTCCACAGATGATCCTTATGGAGTCAGTTATTACATTAGGTTTCCAAAATGGTGATTTTCATATTCTCTCATTTTTCTACATTTATTAGCTATAAACAAGAATCTTTCTCTTTTTTCCCTTTTAATATCTCTAGCTTCCTCTGACTTATTATGGACTCTTTTATGTTACTCAAAATTTATTGACTTTTATTCAGTATTTCATATTCTTAATAGTTTTAATGCTGTTGGTACAATGATATGCTGTAGTTATCTTACAATAGTACATTAAACTTTTGAGCAGCAGTTTTTAAAAGGTAGAGTTTATTTTTAACTAATTTTGAGCATTGGCATTCTTTAGCAAGTGTTTCTGCAGTTCCAGTTATAGAATGATTGTCTTTAATAGGTCACTAGGTCACTGCTTCCATTTTATGCTGGCACTTGATAGTTTGAACCTAATATTTTTAGTTTTCAAAAATGATTTGAAGGCCAGGCACGGTGACTCATGCTTGTAACCATGGCACTTTGGGAGACAAGATGGGAGAATTGCTTGAGGCCAGGAGTTCAAGACTAGTGACATAGCAAGACCCTGTCTCTACAAGAAATTAAAAAAATTAGCCAAGCATGGTGGCACATGCCTGTAAGTCCTAGCTACTGAGGAGGCAGATGTGGGACGATCCCTTGAGTGATCATTGACGATGCCACTGCATTCCAGATTGGGCGACAGAGCAAGACCCTGTCTCTCTAAAAAAAAAAAAAAAATTGAGTTAATTTATTATTGAGTTTGGTATTTAGTGCACTAAATAATAAATTAAATAAATAATTTAAAACTAAGCATAAGATCAAAGTGAGCATACAGATTAAACTGTCCCTTCAAGTATTTTACATGCTCCACATCAGTTTTTCCAAGAATCCCCTCACATAGAAATCTTCCAATGATATTTCATACAGTTGCACATCTGACTCTTCCTAATGTAGTGTGGAACAAATGTGTTTATGTTGGACAGCTTTTCCTAATGAGACCAACTGTCTGAATCTAGCTCGATCTATTTAAAAGCTTTGTGACCCACCTCTGACTGCTTATCATTCAGGTATTTTTATTATGCTGTTTGTCGAGCTGTTCTTGGTCTTATCGTTCAGGTGTTTTTATATGCAGTTTAGTTCAGCATAAGTAAGGAGGAATTTGAGTTAAAAGTTGCTGAATGCTGACATGACCGCCTTTTGAAGTTCTTGGGACCTTCATACTAGAAAGGGAGACTGGACAGAATTCTTCTGACCTTCCTTCCCTTTTCTATAATTCTAGAGACAACATCAAGGAATTATGTAGGACTTTTAAGAACCAAGGATTTGATATGAGAAATATAAACCCACCTTACCTGGATTAAACATGTGAATAAATGTTAATAAAATTCAGACTACCTGTTTATCACTGAAGTTGTGAATTCTTCTAGAAAATGTGTTTTAGAAAATGTTTGTTCAGTAGCATTTAGGAATTACCCACACCTGATACACCTGGTGGGTTTGTTTTTCTTTAGGAACATGATACAGGTCTCTCAAAAATCCAAGATAGATAGATGACTTTACACATATAATTTGGTAAATTCTTCAACTTTTGGTCACTATACCTATAAATCTGGACAGAGATTTTTTTTCCAGAACCAATTTTTACCTTAGTCTAAGGATAAAATGTTTACATTCCTATGTGATCATATTTTCTTTTTAGTTTAAATAATGAGGGAGGGGTTACTTTACATTTTCTTCAGCATTAACAACAGAAAATCTTACAGTTACATAAATAACCAGAGGTAAATATCTTCTTAAAGGATGTATGTAATTTTTGGATGTTGAGCACAAATCATATAAAAATTATATATTTTTCAACAAATTTAGTGTAGCAAATATTTAAATCATGTAATCATATTGCTTGGGTTTTTAAAAATCCTGTTTACAGCATGTGGTAGGGAGGATTATAAGCATCTTTTTGAAGTCATATGCTGAGGGAGAGCAAGATATACTTTTTATTTTTTTCTGCTATAGTTTTGTGGTATAGAAACCTATTCCAGAGTACTTGGCTTTTCGTAACTTTTTTTCAGATGCTTTTGGATATGTAGGTCCAAATGTGCCATCTTCCCATATTTTTACAAATTTTGTTTTGGAACAAATGGAAACATTGTATCATTATTTTGTTTTGGGAAAGTGGTTCAAGATTTCTAGGTGGGCATTTCAAATAGATTAACCATCAATTTTACAGATTTTTTTTTTGCAGCATTCAACTTCTACTTCCCATATTTAATGTCAATTATATAATACAGGAGTTTTGTTCTTAAACCAAGAGTTAAAAACTAGCTGATTCATTTAGCAGATATATTTTGCTCACCTACCTATGAAAAGCACTGTTTGGTTCTGTTAACCAGAACCAAATGTTTTTAAACATTTTAAAAATTAATCGCACAATTAATTTTTTTTTAAATTTTACTTTAAGTTCTAGGATACATGTGCAGAACATGCAGGTTTGTTACATAGGTATAGGGTGTGCCATGGTAGTTTGCTGCATCTATTGACTCATCCTGTAACTTCTCTCCTCTTCCTCCCCACCCCTCAACAGGCCCTGGTGTGTGTTGTTCTCCTCCCTGTGTCCATGTGTTCTCACTGTTCAACTCCCACTTATGAGTGAGAACATGTGGTGTTTGGTTTTCTGTTCCAGTGTTAGTTTGCTGAGGATGATGGCTTTTATGTCCCTGCAAAAGACATGATCTCATTTCTTTTTATGGCTGCATAGTATTCCATGGTGTTTATGTACCACACTTTCTTTATCTAGTCTGTCATTGATGGACATTTGGGTTGATTTCAAGTCTTTGCTATTGTAAATAGTACTGCAGTAAGCATACACGTGCATATGTCTTTATAGTAGAATGATTTATATTATTTTGGGTATATACCCAGTAATGGGATTGCTGGGACTAATGTTATTTCTGGTTCTAGAATCTTGAGGAATCACCATACTGTCTTCCATGATGGTTGAGCTAATTTACTTTACCACGAACACTGTAAAAGCATTCCTGTCTGTCCACAGCCTCACCAGCATCAATTGTTTCTTGACTTTTTAATAATCACCATTCTGACTGGCATGAGGTGGTATTTCATTGTAGTTTTCATTTGCATTTCTCTAATAATCAGTGATGTTGAGCTTTTTTTCATATGTTTTTTGACCTTGTAAATATCATCTTTGGAGAAGTGCTGTTCATATCCTTTGCCCACTTTTTGATGGCTTTTTTTCTTGTAAATTTGTTTAAGTTCCTTGTAGATTCTGGTTGTCAGATGGGTAGCTTGCAAAAATTTCCTCCCATTCTGTAGGTCATCTGTTCACTCATATGATAGTTTCTTTTGCTGTGCAGAAGCTCTTTAATTCGATCCCATTTGTCAGTTTTGGCTTTTGTTGCCATTGCTTTTGGTGTTTTCATCATGAAGTCTTTGCGCATGCCTATGTCCTGAATCGTATTGCCTAGGTTTTCTTCTAGCGTTTTTATGGTTTTGGGTTTTACATTTAAGTTTTTAATCCAGCTCGAGTTAATTTTTGTATAAGGTATAAGGAAGGGATCCAGTTTCAGTTTGCTGCATATGGCTAGCCAGTTTTTCAAGCACCATTTATTGAATAGGAGATCCTTTTCCAATTGCTTGTTTTTATCAGGTTTGTCAAAGATCAGATTGTTGTAGAAGTATGGTGTTATTTCTGAGGTCTCTGTTTTGTTCCACTGGTCTATATGTCTGTTTTGGTACCAGTACCATGCTATTTCGATTACTGTAACCTTGTAGTGTAGTTTGAGGTCAGGTAGCGTGATGCTTCCAGCTTTGTTCTTTTTGCTTAGGATTGTCTTGGCTATACAGGCTTTTCTTTGGTTCCATATGTAATTTAAAGTAGTTTTTTTCTTTTTTTTTTCTAATTCGGTGAAGAATGTCAATGGTAGTTTGATGGGAATAGCATTGAATCTATAAATTACTTTGGGCAATATGCAAAATTTATTATTTAGATTCGTGATAAGTGTTACAAAAGAGATGAGAACAGGGTTCCATGAAATGTTTGGGTTCCTGAAAAGAACATATAAATGTCGTATCTTGAACTTAATTAAAAGCTTAATGTGTATTTAAATTTATATCTGTCCAAGTTACCCACTTGAATGTGAAATGTACTGTTCTAGGAATTTCTTAATACAAGAATATTATGTGAGATCTGTATGCTTAGATTTTTGTAGAAGTTTAGATTTTTTGAATATTATATCATTAGTTTTTACAAAAGTATATATTAAAGCAATATATTAAGCTCTTCAACACCTATATGGCTTAAAGATAAGGAACATGGGCTCTGTGATACAAACTCTCAATAGCACTATCAATTCCTCTTTGACCTTGGTGCACCCTATTAGCTTCCTTATTAGTAAGGTGGTAATTGTGGTAAAGGTTAAAGGCAAATACAAAGTGCTTAACATGTCTGGCACATAGTAAGTGCTCAGTAGATGTTAGCTGCTATCATAATCGTTATTACTGTCAAACATTAAAACGTGTTTATAAAGCTGTTTTTTCCTTGTGGAAAATAGAATAAATTGAAACTGCAGTGGCTAGCTTCAGATAATTTATAGTTCACAGCAGCATCTATTCATGTTGTCATTTTGATAGGAATTCTGCCACTCATTGGTTGTGTGCCTTTGAACAAGTTATTTAACCTTTCTGTGCCACAGCTCATCCTGTGTTTAACAGAGGTAATTATAATAGAAAGTTATTGAGACTTAAGTGAATTGATACTCTGGACAATGCCTGGTACATAGTGAGTGTTCAGTGAATGGTAGCTATTATTAGGAGTAGTATTAACATTATTCCATTATCACAATTCTACCAGTTTGCTCAGCCAGTGTCATAGGCTGCTAATAATTAGAACCAAAACTTACAAAGAGCTAAAAATGATACAGTAAAAATTTTCATAGACTAAATATTAAAAGAAGTATCACCTTCCTGACCAAATTTAGATCTGCAAAAATTTGAACAGGGAAGTTCAGAAATGGTAGAAACAATGCCCAAAAAAGAAAATTCAATTCAGAAGTTCTAATGGGTCAAATTTGGACTGGAACAAACAACAACAATAAAACATCTAGTTAATAAATTTAGACTTATTTGCAAAATTTACCCATTAAGAATTGATCCTAATGAAAATATGAATAAAAGTCGAGTGGATAGAATTGGACAGGGCTAATTGGTATAGAGAAAAATTGATAATGGAATGAAGTTGGCTTCATGGAATTAGATTCATTGTGAATATTAAAGTGTATACTTTTCATTAACATGTTCACATTAATAATCATAGAATCAAAACTTTCTCAGGCTCAAAACAGTAGTGCCAGAAAACACCTACCTGATCCAGTTGGTGGAATTGTAAAAATGCCTTCTATTCATTACAATCTAGTCTGAAAGGTAGCATAAAATATTAAATAATAATGCTCACAGTAAGTGCTGCAGTGGTTAGGAGGGAGGGTATATGAGACCACTGCAGTAATCCAAAGAAAGAGATGAGGGCAGGAATAAAAATAATGGCAATGAAGATGGAGAGAAGCAAGTTAACAAAATAACTGGAAGAAAAATTACTGAGATATTGTGATTGGGTGGTACAGGTTGAATAGAAGAGAGTTTTGACTTGATCTCTTGTGAGATTGGGGTGTCCTTAACAGAATATTAAATACATGAGGAAGAAAAGATGGAGAGTTCAGTTTTGACATGTTGAATATGAGATGAATATGAAGCCAGCCAGATGGAATTGACCAGTAGGAAGTTGTAAATGTGGATCTGTAGCTTAGTAGGAAGGTCTTGGCTGGAAATGTGGATTTGAAAGTCATCACAAATCCATACTTGGATCCTCTCCCCTCCCTTCCCCTCCTCTCTTCTCCTCCTCCTCCTTCTCTTTCCTTCTTCCTCCCCTTCTCTTCCTTTTCCTCTTCCTCCTTTCTCCTCCTCTTCCTTCTCCTCCTCCTTCTGCTGCTTCTCCTCCCTCTTCTCCCCTTTTTCTCCTCTCCTCCCCTCCCCTCCTCTACTCTCCCCTCCTTTTTCTTTCTCTTTTCCCCCCTGCAAGTTTCTATCATTACATGCCCCCTGTCTCCCTGTCTCTGTTTCCCTCTACCTTCCCCTTTTTACTGTTTTATAAATTGTTCCTTGGTGATTTTATTCATTGTCTATGTAGACAATATATAGATCTAGACAGTATCTGATACTTCCTATACACATAGACTCTACAGACAGTACATGAAATAATGTAGGGATAATTATAAAATAAGAAAAAAAGGAAAAATTGAGAGACAACACAGTGATGAAACCCTTGGGACTACTGATTGATATACACACATATACATACACATACACAGTTATGTGAAGTAGAATTCACAGGGAAGACAGAAAATAGGCAGGAGATCAACAAAAGAGTAATGCCTGAAAATCTAAGGGGAGGAGTTTTAGGTAGAGTGACCAGTGTGTTCAACATCCTAGACTGTCCAGTGAAGGTAAGAGCTGAATAAAGCACAATTATATGTTTTTGATTTAAGGAATTGCATGACTTAAAGTGGTGATTTGGGGCACTCTGGTGCCAACATACACAATGGGTCAAAATGGAAATGCAGAGATCAGATACTAGGGTAATGGTGGGAAATGAAAAAAATGACAAGGGCAAGATTCTATAGCCAAAAAAAAAAAAAATCTTATTGTTCCATGACAGGCAGCAACACTAGGGGGCCATGTGACAGATTTTAGGCCAGTGGCAAATAGAGAAATCAAGGAAAAGCAGTGATTTGGGGAAGATGACGATCAACCTTTTAATTAGTTTGATTTTGAATATAGAACATTTGTGTGGAAATGACCACGAGTCAGAAACTAGAACTTCTGAGAATGGTAATACTTGGTATTAGAGATCCAGTATAGTCTCTTACATTGAATTAATGATAATAAAAATAGCCAGGGAATTAGAGTACCTTGTAGGAGCAGAGATTCTTAAGTTGGAGTATATGGAAGCTTCAGAGAAGTCTGAAATTGTATCTAAAATATTGTGAATATATATATATATTTTTTTTTTATTGGAAGAGAGTCCTATGGCCCTTAGACGATTCCCAAAGAGTCTGTGACTCAAAGGATAAGAGAGTGAAGCAGGTGACTGATCATACAGGCAAGAATAAGCATCAAGATGAGAGAACCAAGATAAAACTAGGATAAAAAGTTACAGAAAATGACAACAGAGGGAAAGCTGATGAGAAAATTAAACCAGGCATAAAAAACCTAAAAAGGTACAGATTCATGTTTTATCTGTTATACCACCAGAAATACTCTGTATTCCTTAGACCCTGTATAATTTGCAGTGTGTTAATTGGTCATCGTGACGATGACCTGAGAATTAAGAATTATATTCTGTCGACTCTGTCAGTGGCAAAAAATTACATAATACATTTAGAATTATTTTAATCCAGAGCACTAAAACAATATTTTTTAGTGTATAAAAAGCATAAGATATATATTATCGAGAATGACTTGTTATCAGAGCATTTCAGCTCTCTGTAAATTTTATTAATAAAGATTTGTTCCCAATATTACCATAGTTTTTTGTACTTCATTGGATTAGTTGGTTTATACCAATCAAGAATTCCATTCTCATATGGGCCTTTTGAGTTCAGTGTTTTCTTGGGGATCTCCTAATATAAAGTCTTAGCAAGCAAACCTGTACTACAGTTGCCAGGACTTTAAGTTGAGGGCAAAAAATTCTACCAGTACCAATGAAATAACTATGATCTGATTAAGTAAATTATGGCATGTCCAGTTTGGATGTGGTTATTCCAAAGGTCTTAATTGATATAAAGTAAGTATTTGCTAAGATGATGTCTCTGTTGCAGATGTACTTCTTGTATTGAAATATTGTTTCAGTTGTATCAAAATTACTAGAAGAAATAATATATAATGCATTGAATTAAAGTCCTCATTTGCACATCTTTTTTGGTAAACTGGGACAGGAGAGTACCATGTATTTTAATTAAGCATCTAGTAATTTTTAATGGTTTTAATTTGACATCTATTATTTTGTCCTAACATATTAAAGAGTAAAAATAACCGTGGTTTATTCATTCTAGTTCAGTAGATTTTTTTAATGACTTTATTTTGAAATTTTGAGTTGCCACATTTTCTTTACTACATGAATTAAATGTGAAGTGATAGACGGTTTATTTTAGAAAGTCTTCTATTATGATGAATTATGTACTGCTTTTGTACAGAAGCTTTCATATGGGTATTGGCTTAAAAATGACAACTACAGTGTTTGCATCAAAAGGAAATGGGAAGGTTGCATACTTCCATGGTTAATTTCTTTGTGCAGCATCTGCTTCTTCTCTGCTTCCAGCAATTATTTCCATGCATGTGTGTTTTTTTTTTTTTAATTTTTGAAACAGAGTCTTTTGAATACAGTAGCATGATGATCTCAGCTCACTGCAACCTCCACCTTTGGGCTCAAGCAATTCTCCTGCCTCACCCTCCCTAGTAGTGGGGACTACAGGCATGCGCCACCATGCTCAGCTAATTTTTGTATTTTTAGTAGAGACAGGGTTTCACCATGTTGGCCAGGCTGGTCTTGAACTCCTGGCCTCAAGTGATCCACCTGCCTCAGCCTCCCAAAGTGCTAGGAAACTATGCATATCTTTTAAAGAAGATTTCTAAGGGCAAATACAATTTTGTTATTTTGGGATTTAGATGGTTCACGTTATTGTGGGTACCCTGTTTTTTTGTTGCCTGTTTTTTGAGGTGGAGTCTTGCTCTTGTCTCCCAGGCTGGAGTGCAGTGGTGCGATCTCGGCTCACTGCAACTTTCACCTCCTGGGTTCAAGCGATTCTCCTGTCTGAGCTCCCTGAGTAGCTGGGACTACAGGTGTGCGCCACCACGCCCGGCTAATTTTTGTATTTTTAGTAGAAACAGGGTTTCACCATGTTGGCCAGGCTGGTCTGAAACTCCTGACTTCAGGTGATCCACCCACCTCGGCCTCCCAAAGTGCTGGGATTACAGGCATGAGCCACCATGCCTGGCCAATACACTGTTTTTTTTTTTTTCCATTAGATTAAAATACAATTTTCAGTAATGTTTACATGTCTTCTGTAGTATGTAACAGAACTACAGAATAATAGCAATATAGCAATATAATGTGTCACATATTTAATTTAAAATTTTCTAATAGCCACATTAAAAGGAGTAAAAAAGGTAAAATATTTTTATTTACCTCAGTACATTCAAAATACTGTTTTAACATGTAATCAATATAAAAATCATTGAGATGTTTTATTGTGGTATTTCACATCAAGTCTTCAAAATCTAGTTTTTATTTTATACTTACAAGTTGTTTTAATCTGGATTAGCACATTTCAAGTGTTCAGTAGCCACATGTGGCTAATTGCTATCCTATTTGTTGTGTAGTGCAGGTCTGTAAAGTCAGAACAAATTCTTAGTATCTGGATGGATGGACAGATAAAAGGAGATGTTTATCTTATATGAATCATATTTGATCATTGTAATAACTAGTTACCAAAACCCAATAATCTTGTCATCTTTATAGATATCAAAGTTGGGCTTTTTTACTCATTGAAAAGTTAATTGGAGGAGATATGCTGGAAATATTGGGTAGATGGAACGAACTATTTAGTTGCCCTTAATATAACTGTATTATGTAGTTGCATTGTTTTTACTATATATGCATGTTTATACTTCCATGAAATTTCAGAATATGTCTGTAACCTTTAGCATAAATGCAGTTCCAACTACAATGAAGATTTTGTGCTACAGCTAGAGAAGGAATTAGTTCAAGCCCGACTGAGTGAAGCTGAGTCTCAGTGTGCACTAAAAGAGATGCAGGATAAAGTCTTGGATATAGAGAAGGTAAGAAACCTACGCAAATGTAGTCACTCCCAAATTAGAGGGGATATGTAATATTTATAAGGTACTGAGCAATTTAATTGACTTGGTGTTTTTACACATTAGAAGCCTTACATATTAGTTACTAAGAGAGAAAAGGAAGAAAAGATTTTTTAAATTGTCAGTTATTCCTTGTTGCCTTCATACTAATCAAAGCCCCAGATTTAAGGATAAAAATGGAGATTAGAGCCCTTTTGGAGGAAAGCAACCAGAATAATTTTCATAAAAAGAATATCTAAATGTTGCAGAAAAGAAATTCAGGTGACAGAAATTAACTCTTGTCTTCAAATATTGTAGTATTTTCATGTGGAAGAGATAGAATAGGACTAATACATAGACATTTTAGGGAAAATTTCATCTGAATGTAGTTGCTAGAACTGTCCAATCCAGAACAAGTTACCTCAGGATATGTAGGAATTTCCTTTCAGCCTGTGGTATACAGAAGCTAACTTACTTCAAGGATATTAAAGAACATCAAAAATTAGGTAAGTAATGGGAATAAAAGAACTTCAGGTTTCTTATAACTTTCAGATTTAAAAGTTCTAGATCACAAACTCTGAATCTCTTGTTTCTCATCTATCAAATTATTGGTGGCCTGGCGTCTGTGGTGTCTGTTCCTTTTTACACTTAGGTAATAGCTAGCTATTGAATCCAAAAAGCTAATCGATAATGGACATAGCAGTCTCAGGTGTTTTTAACTATTTTCTTAATGAACTAGAACAAGTATAACTAGAATCAGTAGTGGAATAATTTTGTTAGAAAATGGCTTGCTATTTTTATATTTCCAGAAAATGTATTCTCTTGATTTGTTGAAAAAAAAAAAAAAAAAAAGCCAGCAAGAATGCTGAAAGGAATGCCTAACAGAATATTTGGTCCCTAACTTAGGTGTATTCTGGGTTACATGATTTAGATAAGAATTTGTGTCTTACAGTTAGAAAGATTTTGAATATTGGGTAGAAGTGTATTTGGGTTCCATTCAAAAATGGATTTCTTCGGTGGCTGTGTTTTCACATTATAAAGTAGAGAAAGGTAGCATGCTTCCTGTGGTAATATCTTCATGCAGCATCCTCTTTTTTTCTGCTTCCAGCAATCCTTTAAATGCATATGCAGTAAATTTTTGGTTTTCAACTGAGAAAATATTTAAAGTCCATCATAAGAATGTATAATTGGCAAGAATAACTCCATTTCATCATCCCTGTGAGCAGAAAGCTACATGTGCACCATGAAATATTAGAGATAGAAAATTTCCAAAAAAAAGGGGCTCCTTCCCAAATCATTTTATGAGACTAACATCATCCTGATACCAAAACCTGGCAGAGACTCAACAAAAAAAAAAAACTTCAGGCCAGTATCTACGATGAATATAGATGTAAAAATTTTCAATAAAATACTGGCAAACTGATTGCAATAGCACATCAAAAAGCTTATCCATCACGACTAAGTAGGCTTCATCCCGGGGATGCAAGGCTGGTTCAACATACACAAGTCTATAAACATAATCCACCACACAAACAGAACCAAAGACAAAAACCACATTATCTCAATAGATGCAGAGAAGGCCTTCAACAAAATTCAGCAGCCCTTTATTCTAAAAACTTTCAATAAACTAGGTATCGACGGAACGTTTCTCAAAATAATAAAAGCTATGTATGACACACCCACAATCGATATCATACTGAATGGGCAAAAGCTGGAAGCATTCCCTTTGAAATCTGGCACTAGACAAGAATGCCCTCTCTCACCACTCCTATTCAATATAGTATTGGAAGTTCTAGCCAGAGCAATCAGGCAAGAAAAAGAAATAAAGGGTATTCAATTAGGAAAGGAGGAAGTCAAATTGTCTGTATTTGCAGTCAACATGATTGTATATTTAGAAGACCCCATCGTCTCAGCCCAAAATCTCCTGAAACTGATAAGCAACTTCAGCAAAGTCTCAGGATACAAAATCAATGTGCAGAAGTCACAAGCATTCCTATACACCAATAACAGACTTAAATAGAGCCAAATCAAGAACGAACTGCCATTCACAATTGCTTCAAAGAGAATAAAATACCTAGGAATACAACTAACAAGGAATGTAAAGGACCTGTTCAAGGAGAACTACAAACCACTGCTTAATGAAATAAGAGAGGACACAAACAGATGGAGAAACATTCCATGCTCATGGTTAGGAAGAATCAGTATCGTGAAAGTGGCCATACTGCCCATAAGTAATTTATAGATTCAGTGCTATCCCCATCAAGCTACCTGTGACCCTCTTCACAGAATTGGAAAAAAACACCTTAAACTTCATATGGAACCAAAAGACAGCATGCATAGCCAAGACAATTCTAGGCAAAAAGAACAAAGCTGGAGGCATCATGCTACATGACTTCAAACTATACTACAAGGCTGCAGTAATCAAAACAGCAAGGTACTGGTACCAAAACAGATATAGACCAATGGACCAGAACAGAGGCCTCAGAGGGAATGCCACACATCTACAACCATCTGATCTTTGACAAACCTAACAAAAACAAGCAATGGGGAAAAGATTCCCTGTTTAATAAATGATGTTAGGAAAACTGGCTAGTCATGTGCAGAAAGCAGAAACTAGACCCCTTCCTGACACCTTACACTAAAATTAATTCCGGATGGATTAAGGACTTAAACATTAAGACCTAACACCATAAAAACACTAGAAGAAAACTTAGGCAAAACCTTTCAGGACATAGGCATAGGCAAGGACTTCATGACTAAAACACCAAAAGCATTGGCAACAAAAGCCGAAATAGACAAATGGGATCTAATTAAACTCCAGAGCTTCTGTACAGCAAAAGAAACAATCATTAGAGTGAACCGGCAACCAACAGAGTGGGAAAATTTTTGCAATCTACCCTTCTAACAAAGGGCTAATATCCAGAATCTACAAAGAACTAAAACAGATTTACAAGAAAAAGCAAACCCATTCAAAAGTGAGCAAAGGATATGAACAGACACTCTCAAAAGAAGACATTTATGAGGCCAACAAACATATGAAAAAATGCTCATCATCACTGGTCATTAGAGAAATGCATATCAAAACCACATTGAGATACCATCTCACGCCAGTTAGAATGGCGATCATTAAAAAATCTGGAGACAACAGATGCTGGAGAGGATATGGAGAAATAGGAACACTTCTACACTGTTGGTGGGAGTGTAAATTAGTTCAACCATTGTGGAAGACAGTGTGGCAATTCCTCAAGGACCTAGAAATAGAAATTCCATTTGACCCAGCAATCCCATTACTGGGTATGTATCCAAAGGATTATAAATCATTCTATTATAAAGACATACATGCACACATATGTTCATTGCGACACTGTTTATAATAGCAAAGACCTGGAACCAACCCAAATGCCCATTGATGATAGACTGGACAGGGAAAATGTGGCACATATACACCATGGAATACCAGGCAGCCATAAAAAACGATGAGTTTATGTCCTTTGTAGGGACATGGATGAATCTGGAAACCATCATTCTCAGCAAACTGACATAAGAACAGAAAATCAAACACCACATGTTCTCACTCACAGGCAGGTGTTGAACAGTGAGAACACATGGACACAGGGAGGAGAGCATCACACACTGGGGTTTGTTGCGGGGGAATAGGGGAGGGACAAGGTGGTTTAGGGAGGTTGGGGAGGGATAACATGGGGAGAAATGCCTGATAGAGGTGACGGGGGGATGGAGGCAGCAAACCACATTGCCATGTAGGTACCTATGCAACAATTCTGCATGTTCTGCACATGTACCCCAGAACCTAAAGTGCAGTAGTTGGTGTGTGTGTGTGTGTGTGTATGAAAAAGAAAATTTCATAGAATCAGGCCTTGAAATCTCAGTGTTACTGGTTACCTCAGTTTACCTGTTTACCTAGGGAGTTTTCCCTAGAGCCTAGTTTTGGATCTCTTGGTAATTCTCCAGAGCAGTTTGATAATGGGTTACCCTGTGTCCTTCTTATCTTTTAATATGGTGGGAAATTAATCTAAAATCTTGTATCCGTGTGCTGGGTTAGTTGCCTAGCCACATGTAGGAGAAGGAAACTGGATCCTCACACCTTATGTACAAAAGTCAACTCAAGATGGATTAAGGACTTAAAGCTAAGACCTGAAACTATAAAAATTCTAGAAGATAACATTGGAAAAACTCTTCTAGACTTTGGCTTAGGCAAGGATTTCATGACCAAGAACCCAAAAGCAAATGCAATTAAAACAAAGTTAAATAGCTGGGACCTAATTAAACTAAAGAGCTTTTGCATGGCAAAAGGAACAGTCAGCAAAGTAAACAGACAACCCACAGAGTGGGAGAAAATCTTCATAACCTATACATCTGATAAAGGACTAATATCTAGAATCTACGATGAACTCAAATCAGTAAGAAAAAAACAGTCCCAATCAAAAAGTGGGCTGAGGACATAAATAGACAATTCTCAAAAGAAGATATAAAAATGGCCAACAAACATATGAAAAAATGCTCAACATCATTAATGATCAGGGAAGTGCAAATCAAAACCACAATGCCATACCACCTTATTTCTGCAAGATTGGCCATAATAAAAAAATCAAAAAACAGTAGATGTTAGCATGGATGCAATGATCAGGGAACACTTCTACACTGCTGGTGGGAATGTAAACTAGTGCTGCCACTGCCACTATGGAAAACAATATGGAGATTGTTTAAAGAACTAAAAGTAGAAGTCCCATTTGATCCAGCAGTCCCACTACTGGGTATCTACCCAGAGGGAAAAAAGTCGTTATTTGAAAAAGATACTTGCACACACATGTTTATAGCAGCACAATTAGCAACTGCAAAATCATGGAACCAACCCAGATACCCATCAGTTAACAAGTGGATAAAGAAACTGTGGTGTGTGTGTATGCATATATGGAATGCTACTCAATGGAATACTACTCAACCATAAAAAGGAATGAACTAACAGCATTTGCAGTGTCCTGGATGAGATTGGAGACTATTATTCTAAGTGAAGTAACTCAGGAATGGAAAGCAAAACATGGTACTGATTGTGGGAGCTAAGCTATGAGGACACAAAAGCATAAGAATAATTCACTGGACTTTGGGGACTTGGGGTGAAGAGTGGGCGGGGAGTGAGAGATTAAAGACTACAAATAAAGTGCAATGTATACTGCTTGGGCACTAAAATCTCACAAATCACCCACTGCTAAAGAACTTACTCATGTAACCAAATACCACCTGTTCTCCAATAACTTATGGAAAATAATAAATCTTGTATTCATGAATCAAATTGTTTAATTTCAGTTGTTTAATTTGAATCAATTGTTGTTTAATTTGTATTTCTTGACTTGATGTAAATAGTGACTAATACACATAGATTTGATACTGCTCTCAAAGATAACATGCTGAGGAAATGCAACAGAAACAGATTTTGAACTATTCTATAAATATTTTAAAAGTAAATGATGTTCATGCTTTATTTGGAGTCTAATCAGAGGTTAGTAAGTTTATTGCCATATTGAAAAAAATTTTAATCCTGTTGCTCCATAACTCTGATTAGTATTTTATTAACAAATCAGAGTTAGATTTCTGTGTCCTCAAAATTAAGTATAGTTCCCCTCATACATTGCTAGTGGAAATGAAAAGCAGTACAGCTGCTTTGGAAAAGTTTGGCAGTTTCTTAAAAGTTAAACACAGAATAATTACCATCTGAGCCAGCAGTTCTGTTCCTAAGTATATACTTAAGAATATTGAAAGCATAAGTCTACACAAAAACTTTTTCACCAACGTTCATAGCAACATTGTTTATAATAGTCAAAAAATTGAAACAACCCCTATTAACTGACGAATAAATAGATTAAATGTGGTATATCTATACAGTGGAATATCGTTTGGCATGAAAAAAAGATTGAACCTTGAAAACATTGTTTTAAGTGAAGTAAGGTTGTCACAAAAAGCTATAAATATATATGATTCGCTTACAAGAAATGTCCCAATAGGCAAATTCATGGAAACAAGAAGTAGATTAGTGGTTGTCAGGGGCTGGGGAAATGGGAAATGTAGAATGACTGGTGATGAGTATAGGTTTTCTTTTTTGCATGATAAAAATATTCTGAAATTAGATCTTTAACAACCCTGTAAATACTCTAAAAACCACTGACTTGTATATTTTAAAAGAGTGAGTTTCATAGTTTGTGAATTATACTTCAATACAGCTATATAAAATTAAATAACATTTAAGTGTGGAACAAAATAGCTCTTTTATGTGCTATGTTTTATCTTATTCCTTAAATTTAAAAATTTCAAATTAAATTTTCTTCTTCTATAGAGAAATAACTCCCTTCCTGATGAGAATAATATTGCAAGGCTTCAGGAAGAGCTAATTGCTGTGAAACTGAGAGAAGCAGAAGCCATTATGGGTTTGAAAGAACTTAGACAGCAAGTCAAGGATTTAGAGGAACACTGGCAGGTATGTTAATATATTTTGTGTGCTTTTCTAAAAGAGAGTAAAACCCGAATATCAAATTTGTAAGAGTTTGAAGTAGCTGATGACTTACAGTAGGAGATGAGTTTAAAGTGTCTCTCACTGACCCTGTTTAATGTCAAAATTGAGAGTATTTATAAACTGAAAGTGCATATAAGCTGTTTCTCCCTCTTATAGTAAAATAAAAGATACAGTGGAAATCGTCATATTTTTGTTGTTGTACCATTGTGCCTTGTATAACTTTTTCTGAAAATCTGTAAAAGTATTTCTTCTATGTAGTACGTATTTTGTCTTATGTTGGTGTTAAGTCCATTGTTGGTTAGTGTGAAACACTAGAAGGGTGACATTATAAATTTTATCTGTAAATTAGTAACTTACTTAGTTATCTTACCAATTAAATCACATTTTTCTGGTATATGCCCACAAATTTATTCATGTATTAGGGAAATGTTGACAAGGAACAAAATACATGTTCTATCCAAGGACCAAAATTGGGCCTTGACACTGTCATGCCTTTTATTTTTTTTACCGTGTTTTGAAAAGGTTGCAATGAACTTGAAATTTTAAAACAAAAAAGACAAAACTTGTCCTTTACCACAGATACCTTGAGAAACACTGCCCTTAACTTCTTACATTCCTTTTTTAATGGCCCCATTTTTTTTCTGATTTATTGGGATTTCATTGAAGATAATATGAAAAATCTCTCATTAAAAAAATTGTGTCTCAGACAAGTGTGGTTCAAAAGAAAAAAATTATAGTGAAGAATGAATCCGCAGTATATAGAGAAAAAAATTGAACTATATTTGAGTTTCCATCCCAGATCTGTGATCCTCCTGAAGTTACTTACTCACAATGTTCATTTTCTTACCTGTAAAGTGACGATAACAGTGCCTGATTAATAGGATTTTTTAGGGATTAAATAAAGTAATGTTTAGAAAGTGTTTTATATAGCACACCCTGAAATAAGTGCTCAGTAATATTAGCTCTTGTTTTGATACTGAGAGTATTTGCTGCAATATAATTTTTTTTTCTGCTTTAGCGCCACTTAGCTCGTACTACTGGGAGATGGAAAGACCCACCTAAGAAAAATGCTATGAATGAGTTACAAGATGAACTGATGACCATTCGACTTAGAGAAGCTGAAACACAGGCAGAAATAAGAGAAATAAAACAAAGGATGATGGAAATGGAAACACAGGTATGATGGGAAGGCCCAGTATCTTAAAAGTATCATTAGCTGATTGAGGGTTTATGCACAGATTGTATCATCCCTAGAATAGAGGTGAACAGTGACAATATGGAACTGTATAGACTGCAGTTTTCTAGGCCAAATGAAGAGGGCAAAAAATTGTTCTCTTTGATTTCTGAGATTTAATCCTTCTTTAACCCATTCAAAGTTCAAGCAAGTCAAATTTTATTTGACTTTATTGAGTAAACTCCTAGCATTGCCCTTCTGCCTGACTTGAGAAGAAATACTCTGTACAGCAAAATTTCTCAGCCTCAATACTTGGAACATTTTGGCTAGATGATACTTGGTTTTATGGAGCTGGCCTGTGCATTGTAGGTGTTTAGCAGCATCCCTGGCCTGTACCCACTAGGTGCCACTCACGTCTCTCCCACCCCAGGTTGCGATGACCAAAGATGTTTCTGCACACATTGTCCCCTGGGGACAAAATTGCCCCAATTGGAAACCACAGATGTATACTACGACGTGAATGATGCTTCATAAAGTTGTTTAATGTGGTGATCCTGGGCAGTGAATTCTAAAATTCCCCTTCTTTCTTCTCAGGTCTCTCTTCTCTCCAATAAATTCTATCTTAAATATACTTAAGATCTGCAGAAGTCTTTTTTATGAAACCCCTTTGCATGGCAAAGACATACTTGGTTTTCATGTGGTACAGTTGTTTGGACCATATTCTTTATACTCTGTGAATGTTGTTATTTGGCTTTTAAAATATTTGTTTAGTCAGTAGGGGGCATACTTAACTCATACATCATTCTGTATTCCAATGTGCAAAATGATAATTATCTCAAACATGATAATATGAATATGTAATTTCTTCAGAATAAATATATCTTGTTTTGCATTGTTCAGTTATTTTCTTAGATTTTTCTTGTATTATTCTATATAAAATACTTTCCACATATTATTTTATAGTATAGTTAAAATAGGAAGAGGTACTATTGAGATTATGAATAGTAGAAATCTAAGTTTTACAATGGGAAGTCTTATTTTTGTAATCAGATATTTTAGTATAGATACTAAAGATGCAAACACAGCTTTTAAGCCAGTGTTGAGGATTTATTTCACAGTGGGTAGAGGTGAATAAATCAAATCCAACAGACATGGTATTGAGAACTTGTGAAACGCAAAGCACTGTCCCAGCCATTGAAGGACTTACACTTGATAAAGCAGATGCGCACAGACTATATTTAATATAATTCAGAAATTTGGTAAGTAGAGAGGTAGAAATTGCTATGGAGACTAGGAGGAGAAAATTAATTTCAACTAGGTGGTTTGGAGAAAGGTTTCCTAAGGAATTTGTATTGTGCCTGACTAATGCTGTTCCTGACTAATAAGTGTGATTTTGGATGGATTTTGCTGGAAGCGGGATGGTTTAAGGCACTGGTTTCTAAAAATGTCAGTATTTGAACTGGTGATGAGTATTTGCTGCAATGTAATTTTTTTCTGCTTTAGTGCCACTTAGCTTGTATTACTGGGAGATGGAAAGACCCACCTAAGAAAAATGCTATGAATGAGTTACAAGATGAACTGATGACCATTCGACTTAGAGAAGCTGAAACACAGGCAGAAATAAGAGAAATAAAACACGCTCCCTGTGTTTCCATTTCCATCATCCTTTGTTTTAGTTCTCATCATGGTGGTGATCCAGGCAGTTTTCACGTTGATAAAAAAATAAATAAAAATGGTGTGGTGTAATGGTGGTGGTATATAGTAATCTAAAGAGCATTATATCAAACACCCACGTATCCACCATTTAGATTTTTTTTTTTTTTTTTTTTTTTTTTTTTTTTTTTTTTTGAGACGGAGTTTCGCTCTTGATACCCAGGCTGGAGTGCAATGGCGCGATCTCGGCTCACTGCAACCTCCGCCTCCTGGGTTCAGGCAATTCTCCTGCCTCAGCCTCTTGAGTAGCTGGGATTACAGGCATGCACCACCATGCCCGGCTACACCATTTAGATTTAAAAATTTGTCCATGTCACTCCAGTTCTGTTATTTTAGGGACTTGTGGAAAAGTCTGTCAGCAACTATACCTCATTGATTGATTCACTCTCCTGTTGTTGCCAGCAGTGCTACTCTGAACATTCTTGTTTATGTTTCCTTGTTTATATCTTCAAGAGTTTCTTAAGTATAAAGGTTCTTACTGTTTTTGTGTTTGTATGTGCTGTCAACACTTTTGGCAATCTGGAACCTATGGAACTCTTCTTAAAATAATATTTTTTAATGCATAAAACCAAATACAAAAGATTGCAAAGCAAGCCACTTCTATTGAGGTACTAAAAACATGTTTGTGGTCAAAATACTAAAAACATATTTGTGATGGAGATCACATAGACAGATACAACACATTTCCATTGCTGGATTCAGGTTTTTAATGTTTTGGATTTAGATTTCTTAAGATATATTTTACTATATTTTTTCCTAACTTTGAATTTCTATTTATCTGTGTGTTTACATCTCTGGTAAACATTATATAGATGGGTACTTTTTAAAATTGAGTCTGACAAATTATTGTTCAATTCTGAATAGGCTAAAAACCACTGAATATACATCTACTTGGGGGAGGTCAATTTTATAATATATGAACTGTATTTCAGTAAAACTATAAAAACCAGCTGGGTGCAGTGGCTCATGCCTGTAATCCCAGCATTTTTGGAGGCCAAGGCAGGTAGATCAGCTGAGGTCAAGAGTTTGAGACCAGCCTGGCCAACATGGTAAAACGCTGTCTCTACTGAAAATACAAAAAAATTGGCCAGGTGCTGTGGCCCGTGCCTGTAGCACCAGCTACTTGGAAGGCTGAGGCAGGAGAATCGCTTGAACCCAGAAGGTGGAGATTGCAGCAGTGAGCCAAGATCATGCCATTGCACTCCAGCCTGGGTGACAGAGTGAGACTCCCTCTCAAAGAAAAAAAAAAAACTATAAAAACCATTTAGTCTCAGTTTCTTTTGCTGTCGTGTTTGGTCTCAGTTTGGTGATTTTATTTGGATTGATAATCTGTCACTTGCTAGCTATTTTGTTTATTCCGTTTGTTCTTTCTTTTTTTCTACCTTCTCTTGGATTTATTAGATATTATGATTCAATTTTTATCTTCAAAATTTATCTTCACTTATTTATACACCTATCAAGAGTTTTTTTAGTGGTTGTTCCAGGTTTTACAATAGAGTTTACCTTCAAATAATAAGTTATGAATAATGAATAAATAATTACTTCATGTGTAATCCAAGGCTCTTACAACAGCATATTTTCAGATCTTTCTACATTTTTTGTGAAGTTGTCATACATTTTACATATTGTCCAGACATATAATATATGCTACTAATTTTGCATCAAAGTTATCTTTCATAGAAATGTAAAAATTTTAATAAAATTCGATTTTCCTCCAGGATATTCTGTTTCAGCACTCTTTCTTTGTGTAGATCCACGTTTCTGTCCAGTATCTTATTTTTTCTGCTTAAAGAACTTCTTTTAACATTTTCTGTAGTGCTGGTATACTGGCAGTGGATTCTGTTAGTTTTTGTTTGAGAAAATGTTTATTTCTTCAGTTTTAAAAGATATATTTGCATACTGAATTCTGTCTGACAGTTGTTTTTCTTTTAACACTTTAAATCACTCTACTGTCTTGTCAGGAACCTTGCCAGCCAGGGCTCTGCTGTAATGCTGACTTTTGTTCTTCAACATGTAATGTATGTTTCCTCTGGTTGTCGTCAAGCTTTTCTCTTTATTTGTAGCAGGTTGAATATGGTATACCTAGATCTGGGTTTTTTTTTTCCTCTGGGTTTCTTTGATTTATGGATTTGTGTATGCCATAAATTTTGGAAAATCTGTGGTTATTACTTCTTTTTTTCTTTTTGAGACGGAGTTTCACTCTTACTGCCTAGACTATAGTGCAATAAGAGGCAGAGGTTCATTCACCACAAGCTCTGCCTCTCAGGGTCAAGCCATTCTCCTGCCTCAGCCTCCCAAGTAGCTGGGATTACAGGCGTGTACCACCACACCTGTCTAATTTTGTATTTTTAGTAGAGATGGGATTTCTCCATGTTGGTCAGGCTGGTCTCGAACTCCTGACCTCATGATCTGCCCACCTTGGCCTCCCAAAGTGCTGGGATTACAGGTATGAGCCACCACAGTCAGTCTTTGATTGTTATTTCTTCAAATGTTTCTTCTCATGCTCTCTTCTTCGGGGGTTTCAGTTATACATATGTTAGATTGTTTGAGGTTGTCTGACAACTCTTGGTTTGTTTGTTCTTTTTGTCCCTATTATTTTTCTCTTTGTGTTTTCAGTTTCCATTGACTAAGACATTTTGACTGACAAATTATTAAGTTCACTCATTCTTTCCATTGCTTTGTCAAGTTGTCTGATGAGCCATTGAAGGCATTCTTCACATCTGTTACTGTTTTTCATTTCTAGCTTTTCCTTTATTTTATTTTATTTTTCAAAGAGACAGAATCTTGCTATGTTGCCCAAGCTGGTCTCAAACTCCTGAGCTCAAATGATCTTCCTGCCTTGGCCTCCCAAAGTGCTAGGATTACAGTCGCGAGCCACCATCCCCAGCCCATTTCTAGCTTTTCTTTTTGACTCCTAGTTTTCATTTTTCTGCTGATATTGCTTATGATAATCTTGTATGTTTTTCACCTTTCCCTTAGAGCCTTTAGCATATTAATCACAGTTATTTTATTTTATTTTTTATTTTTTATTTTTTTTTTAATTGCATTTTAGGTTTTGGGGTACATGTGAAAAACATGCAAGGTTGTTGCATAGGTGCATACGTGGCTGTGTGATTTGCTGCCTTCCTCCCCTTCACCTATATCTGGCATTTCTCCCCATGCTATCCCTCCCCAACTCCCCACCCCCCGCTGTCCCCCCCACTCCCCACAACAGACCCCAGTGTATAGTGCTTCCCTCCCTGTGTCCATGTGTTCCCATTGTTCAATACCCATCTATGTGAGAACATACGATGTTTGATTTTGTGTTCTTGTGTCAGTTTGCTGAGAATGATGGTTTCCAGGTTCATCCATGTCCCTACAAAGGACGCGAACTCATCGTTTTTGATGGCTGCATAATATTCCATGGTGTATATGTGCCACATTTTTCCTGTCCAGTCTATCATCAATGGGCATTTGGGTTGGTTCCAGGTCTTTGCTATTGTAAACTGTGCTGCAATGAACATTCGTGTGCATGTGTCCTTATAGTAGAACGATTTATAATCCTTTGGATATATACCCAGTAATGGGATTGCTGGGTCAAATGGAATTTCTATTTCTAGGTCCTTGAGGAATCGCCACACTGTCTTCCACAATGGTTGAACTAATTTACACTCCCACCAACAGTGTAAAAGTGTTCCTATTTCTCTATCAGATATTATATTAGTCAGGGTTCTCTAGAGGGACAGAACTAATAGGGGAGTTTATTAAGTATTAGCTTACACAATCACAAGTTCCCACAATAGGCTGTTCTACAAACTTAGGAGCAAAGAGAGCCAGTTCAAGTCCCAAAACAAAGACCTTGAAGTCTGATGTTCAAGGACAGGAAGCTTCCAGCATGGGAGAAAGATGTAAGCTGGGCTCGTCTCTCCTTTTCATGTTTTTCTGCCTGCTTTATATTCACTGGCAGCTGATTAGATTGTGCCCACCAGTTAAGGGTGGATCTACCTTTCCACTGACTCAAATGTTAATCTCTTTTGACAACACTCTCACAGACACACAATACAAAGTATTGATCCTGGATATTAACTCAGTATTAACCATCACAAGTCTACCCTTTGTCAACTTAACTTGAACCTATACACATCTCCTGAGATCATATATAATCTTCAAATAAAGATAATGATAAGGTCATAATTATGCCTAACATAATACGGCTATCCTTTATATAACTGGAAATATACCAATCTCTGACTCAAATACTATTAGGTAAACAATAATACTTAAATGCTGATACGAAGTCAATAAATCTTACGTCACATGATAAAGATATTTTCTTAGTACAGGTGTATACATGCACAGACTTGTTTTTAGCAAGAGGAGGAGGAAATACTCATGACAGTTACAGTCCTTGCTCTGCAGCTGATCACATAATGGTAGCTGGTATTGACGACTGCCTTTGGCTACCCATTCTGTATTCGCTTTGCCTTCAGCAAGCATCTCAGCAGGTCGTGTTTTTTTTTTCCTAGTGAAGTGACCCAAACCTTCGTTCCTGAGGGATCTCAGCCATTTGTAATCCTACTTGGATTGGGCTGTTGTGGTTTCCCATTGACCTTAATCACAGGGCATGGTAATACTAAGAGACACCCTAATGGATCACCTGTATTCCAGGCATAATCTTCCTTACCTCTGTTGTGGAGTAACAGACTGATTTCATCTTGATAGTCTGGGTCAGTCATCTCAGCCAACACTGTAACCCCCTTCTTAGCCTGTTGACTTAAAGGTAGGAGAAGCCCAAAGTGTCCAGGTGGCAATCTGAACTTGAGTTTAATGGAATTGTTGTTGTGTCTCCTAGTGATAGCATTCCTCCCTCTGGAACTAAGACCTCTAGGCCAGCAGGACGTAATGTCGTGGGAACAGGAAGCAAAAATTGTGTTAGTGGATCACTAGGGGTGATGGTGAGTGGTGCTACTTCCACTTCCACCTGTTAATTCCTGGAAACATGAATCCTGGCTATGGGAGAAACAGTACCATATATTGACTGCTGATTCAGAGCATACATGGCCTTCTGGAGAACTTTGCCCCAGCCCTGCAAAGTATTGTCACCTAGTAGGCATTGTAATGACTTCAAAAGGCCATTCCACCCTTCCATGAGTGTGAGCCTACTGCAACACTTCTTTAACCAAAAAGTGAGTGCCTTGGTCAGAGGCACTACTGTGGTCCATGATGGTAGATAAGGCATTCTGTGAGTCCACAGTTGGTAGTCTTGGCAGAAACATTATGTGCAGGATAGGCGAACCCATATCCAGAGTAAGTATCTATTCCAATGAGGACAAACCTCTGTCCTTTTCATGATGGAAGAGGTCCAGTGTAATCAACCTGCCACCAGGTAGCTGGCTGATCACCCTGAGGAATGGTGCCATATCAGGGGCTCTGTGTTGGTCTCTGCGGCTGGTAAATTGGGCACTCAGCAGTGGCTGTAGCCAGGTCAGCCTTGGGGAGTGGAAGTCCATGTTGCTGAGCCTATACATAACCTCCATCCCTGCCACCATGGCCACTTTGGCATGGGCTCATTGGGCGATGGCAGAGGTGGCTGGGAAAAGAGACTGAGTGGTGTCCCCAGAACGAGTCATCCTATCCACTCAATTATTAAACTCCTCTACTGAGGCCACCCGTTGGTGAGCACTAACATGGGATACAAATATCTTCAGTTTTTGACCACTCAGAGAGGACCATCCACATACCTCTGGGAAGAGGTATGAGTGGTCAAATTTTTTTGCACCAATTTTCCAATCATGCTTCTTCCAAGTCCCTGACCAACCAGCCAAACCATTGGCTACAGCCCATGCATCAGTATATAATTGCACATCTGGCCATTTCTCCTTCCATGCAAAGTGCACAACCAAGTGCACTGCCCAGAGTTCTGCCCACTGGGAAGATTTCTCTTCCCTGCTGTTCTTCAGGGATGTCGTAGAAAGGGGCTGTAATGCTGCAGCTGTCCACTTTCAGGTGGTGCCTGTATATCGTGCAGAACCATCTGTGAACGAGGCCCTGGTCTTCTCTTCCTCTATCAAATGATCATAGGGAACTCCTCATGAGACCATCGGTGCAGGCTGGGAAAGAGAAGACAGGGTGTCAGGAATGGAGACCATGGGCATTTGAGCTACTTCCTCATGTAACTTACTTGTGCCTTCAGGACGTGCTCGAGCCTGGTCACATGTATACTGCTTCCATTTGATGATGGAGTGCTGCTGCGCACAGCTCACTTTATGGCTAGATGGGTCAGAAAGTACCCAGTTCATGATAGGCAGTTCAGGTCACATGGTGACTTGATGACCCATAGTTAAACGTTCAGTTTCCACCAAAGCCCAGTTAACAGGCCAACAGCTGTCTCTCAAAAGGAGAGTAGTTATCTGCAGAAGATTTTGGGCCTTGCTCCAAAATCCTAGAGGCTTCTGCTGTCATTCACCTATGGGGGCCATGAATCTCTGTTTTTATAATTCAAATTAGCATTTTGTCCATTAGACCTAGAAGTTTTCTGCTTGTATAAAGTAGGAATGCAGCAGGCCTCCTATCCATTTCACTTCTAGGAACACCGCGATTAATTAGCCAGTGCCGGAGCTCTACAGAAGTCCAGACTATTCTGCTTGCCGCTTTGCCTCTGCCGTTTATTACAGTAGCAACACTTACCTTGCCTTTGATGGTTGAGTGCCACCACTTGGCCCCTGCCACCTAGGGATTCAATTATTCCCACTGTATTTAAATTTTGTAGTTGAGTGACTGAAGTTCCTACTGTTAGATCTGACATACAGAGAAGAGCAATTACAGGAGTCTTCAAAGATGCAGATGCTGCCCTCACAAATCTATTTCATAAGATAATTGTCAAGGGTATATCTTCTGGACCCTCCTAGCTGGGATGAGTAGGTCTAAAGTAACTAATCTGCTCCACCATCCCAATCTCCCTAAGCCTTTGGATCCCTTTCTCAACATTAAACCAAGGAAGATCAGGCATTTCCAGCTCACTCATAGTGGGCCATCTTTTAATCCATCTTTCAGCTATCAGCAAATAAACTATTAGAGCCTCTTTTAACACCCCAAGCTGCAACATTAAATGTAGAGTCCCTACTTAGTGGGCCCAAATCAATAAATTCAGCCTGATGCATATCTATGTTCCTTCCACCATTATCTCACACCCTTAATATCCATTCCAATGCCTGTGCTCCAAATTTCTGTTTGTATAAATTAGAGAACTCAAGCAGTTTTTTTCGAGTATAGTGCACCTCCTCAGCGGCCACACTCAGCCTCACCTCTAAGAGCCTGCTGGGACTTTAGTCTAGTTATAGGTCTAGAAGCAAACAGGGATGTTGGGGTGGCTCCTGAGGAGAATCAACATCGTTTTGCCTGGCAGCTGGCTCCGGGGAGGCCATCACTGTTGCCTCAGGCAGTGCAGGGTTTATCTCCTCAGACAAAGGTGGAAAGGCTAATGGCAGTGTAGGCTGAGGAGGGGCTGTTACCACTACTAGGGATGAGGAAGCTATTCCTTCTGGCAAAAAAGGTTCATCAGAGTTTACAAACCTCAATGTTCCCAGCTTTATCAGGGTCCTCCCACACATCCCCATTCCAAGTTTTAGGGTCTCATTCTTTTCCAATCGGTGCCCTCATTTTAACAGTAGACACCTGACAAGGCTGTGCATGCATATTTCATTGCAGGTCAGCCACTGGCATGATAAGAGCTTGTGACTGTTCACTGTCAGTCAGGACAGTCTTAGCAGATGTGAAGCTTAGTATCTGCTTCTGAAGCCGGGAGACAGAATCTCTGAATTCATCATTTTCTTTCTTCACTTTGTGCAGTGAACTTTGGAGCAACCAATGAGCTTCATTAAGTTCTTTCGTTCTCCACATATAGTCAAAGGTATTATGTATAGAGTAACTGAACTTCTTGCCTCTCACAAATGGTAAATCAAGAGTGTCAAATGCATTTATTTTGCATGATTCTCTAAACAGTTCATACCAAGGACTATCAGTGTTCTCCATACTATTAGAAGTAGAGTCCTTAGCATTTTGGGGTTAATCATAGTAAGTAGCCAACTCCAGAAGCCCCTAAACCAATGAAAGAACTCCAACCTTATCTGTTCATCTAGAACCACTCCTGGTACCAAACTCTGTATGAGTCAGGGTTCTCTAGAGGGACAGAACTAATAGGATATATATATAGGAACTAATAGAATATGTATGTATATAAAACATATATAATACACTTACATAAATAATACATAGATGCTATATGTAATATATATGTGTGTGTGTATATGTGTGTGTGTGTTTGTGTGTGTGTGTGTATATATATATATAAAGGGAAGTTTATTAAGTATTAACTTACACAATCAAAAGGTCCCACAATAGGCTGTCTGCAAGCTGAGAAGCAAGGAGAGCCAATCTGAGTCCCAAAACTGAAGAGTTTGGAGTCCGATGTTCAAGGGCAGGAAGCATCCAGCACAGGAGAAAGATGTAGGCTGGAAGGCTAGGCCAGTCTCTCCTTTTCATGATTTTCTGCCTGCTTTATATTCTCTGGCAGCTGATCAGATGGTGCCCACCAGATTAAGGGTGGGTCTGCCTTCCCCAGCCCACCGACTCAAATGTTAATCTCTTTTGGCAACAACCTCACAGACACACACAGGATCAATACTTTGTATCTTTCAATCCAGTCAAGTTGACACTCATTATTAACCATCACAGGTATTATTAATATCGTGTCATATGTAATACTGGTTCTGTTGATTGCTTTGCCTCTTGGGTGAGCTTTGTTTTTCTTTGCCTTTTCCTGTGCTTTGTAACTTTTTTGTTGAAAGCTGGATATCTTGTGTAGAACTGCAGACTAAATCAAATAGTGTTGTGCCTGGAAATGGGCACATTTTTCCTTCTGCTAGGCCTCTGATATGGGAGGTTTGAGTTAATATAGTCCAGAGATGGGCTGAGTTTGAGGTTTGCTGTTTTTGTGGTTATCAGTGCACTACAGGTTTCAAATTCCCTTAGTAATACCTTATTTTTCCCTTAGCAATACCTTATTTTTAGAGTGGGAGCTGGTTTGCCAGAGGGATTTTGTGTCTTTAGGTCTTTCCTTTGCATAACATTTCAGAAGGATCTGTCTTTAGCAGTATTCCGTTTGTTACTTGTTACAGAAGAGTTGGAGGGGCAACAGTGCTTTCTGTTGTTCTGATAAAGCCTCAGTCTCAGCCAGGCACAGTGGCTAATGCCTGTGATCCCCAGCACTTTGGGAAGCCCAGGCAAGAGGATCACTTGAGGCCAGGAGTTTGAGACCAGCCTGGACAACCTAGTGAGACCCTGTCTCGTATAAAAAATATAAAAAATGTCTTAAATTAGCCAGATACGGAGGTATGTGCCTGTAGTCCCAGCTATTTGAGAGGCCAACGTGGGAGGATTGCTTGAGCCCAGCAGTTTGAGGCTGCAGTGAACTGTGATCACACCACTGCACTCCAGCCTAAGCCACAAAGCAAGATCCTTTTTCTAAATTAAAAAAACTAAATGAATTCAGTCTTAGGCATCATTATGTCCTTTGATCTGGTGCATTTGGTCTTTTAGTGCTCCTGCCCACCCTTAGATGGTCCTAAGAACAAGGCAGTTCTGCCCCTTTCCCCAGATGCAATGGCTTTCATCAGTGCCCCAAAGACAGCAGTGTTTCTTGGCCCCAAATCCACACAGATCAAAGCATATGTTCCCTAGGCAGGGTTTAGTGCCTTCCTATAGTGGCTGGTATTCCCCTTCCCGAGTCCTGTACCATGAAATTTCTTTCTCAAGACTCTCGCCAGTCTTTCTTGTATGCCCCTGTTGGGGTACAAGAGTTTGTGAACTTAGACTTTAGGTCTGCTGCCTCCTGAGCCTCCACACTGTCTAGCCAGCCAGTACTTAGCTTCCACCAGTTTGATATTTACTCTAGCTGAATCATTCTTAGCTTGTGGCTGTTTCTGTCCCCGGTGAGAAAGTGCTGAAATCCCACCCCATCTCTCTTGGAAGGTGCCCTTGGAGTTTGGCTAGCTTTCTTTGTTCCCTTCTTTTTGGCTCGGTGCAACCTCCACCTCCTGGGTTCAAGAGATTCTTCTACCTCAGCTGCCCAAGTATCTGGGACTACAGGTGCATGCCACCACTCCCTGCTAATTTTTGTATTTTTAGTGGAAACGGGGTTTCACCATATTCAGGCTGGCCTCAAATTCCTGACCTCGTGATCCACCCGCCTTGGCTTCCCAAAGTGCTGAGATTACAGATGTGAGCCACCATGCCCAGCTTGCCTTCTTTTTTCACTGGAAGGATGGGAACAGTAGTACTTTGAGCCTCTTCATCCCAGATCACAAATCAGAAGTTCTGATTATGATGTATTTGTGATAGTTTTATTTTGTACTTTCGGTTTCTTTCTTTTTTGTTCCCGTGTTTGTTCTTCCTTTCCTCCTCTTTATTGGATTAATTTAGTTTTTTCTTTCACTTTCAGTTTGAGTGTTATAATTCCTTTTGTTTCCTATTAGTGTTTAGTACCTGAAAAAAATTGGAAGTGCTTACCTGGCTGAACAAAGTCTTAAGTTAGTCTTCATCTCTGTATCCCTTCCAAACATTTATAAGGGCCTGTAAAGAACTTTATGTGTTCTTCTGACTTACAAGTTATTATTGTACATTTTTTAATACCTCTGAACTACTAGGTATTATTTTATGGAATCAGAGCTTATCCTGATTTGTTCCTGTTAACCAATTATTGTTGCTCTGAATTCTTTTTTTTAGTTAGTTTAGTTTAGTTTTTTGTTTCTTTGATAGGGTCTCACTGTTTTGCCCAGGCTTAAGTGTGGTGGCTGTTCACAGGCTCCATCATATCTCACTACAGCTTCAAGTTCCTGACCTCAAACAGTTCTCCTGCCCCAGCCTCCCAAGTAGCTGGGATTACAGGCTGCTCTCTACTCTTATATTTGACAGTTTCTAGTTTCCATCCTGCGTTGTCAATCTGTCACTTTTCTCCCTTGTGTGATAGCGTAGCTCAGTGTACTACTATAGGGTGAAGTTTTTTTTTTAAGCACTACAAATTTTTGCTGTTGAAATATCTGCTAGACATGTTATTATCCTTCCTTTATAGATCTCGGTTTTCCCCTTGATTTGCCTCTGTAGCATTCTGAGTTTTGTTACAGTATATTTTGGTGGAGATTTATTTGTATTTGTCCTGGTTGCAACTAGTTGTGTTTCCTAAACTGTAGAGTCATATCTTCTGTTTCTTAAATTGTAAAACATTCTCAAATATTACCGTCTCTTAGACCATCATAGCTCACTTTTTTTTCTATTTTATCCTGTAACCTCTATTAGGTATATTTTGGACCTTATTCTATTTTCTGTGTCTAATGACTTCTTCTAGGACACTGATTATATCTTCAGTGCAGCTAATCTCCAATCTTACCCATTCATTGAATTTTTAATATCAGTGACTATATGTTTAGAAATTTTCTTTAGTTATTTTTCCGATTTGCTTAATGTTTTTGATAGTGACTTGTTCTTTGCTTATGTTTTGGCATCTTCCTTTTATGTCATTAATTCTGTAATTTTAGGCATAACCTGTGTTATAAAAATTTCTATAATTTATTGTCTCTCAAGTTCTTAAAATACATTTTTTTCTGTCTGCTGTCTCTCGCTCATGGTAGTTCTTGGGTTTTATGTGTCTTTTGTAATCCTGAATTATGGTCTTGTGTTCAGGGATGCAGGCAGGGAGTTTTATCTGTGGAAATTATTTGCAGCTTATGTCAAAGATGTGTCCCTCTGAAGTGTAGTTATTTGTTTTAATGGTAGCAGGTAAGACAGTAAAAAGACTGTGATACATTTTGAATACAATACTAAGAAGTTTACTGAATTTTGTAGACAGACTTATTTGTTGATTCAAAATGAGAAAGAAGTCAGGTGCAGTGGCTCATTCCTGTGTTCGCAGGATTTTGGGAGACCAAGATGGGAGGATCACTTGAGCTCAGGAGTTCAAGACTGGCCTGAGCAACGTAGCAAGACCTGATCTCTACTAAAAATCAAAAAAATTATCTGGGTATGGCGGTGTGTGCCTATGGTCCCAGCTATTCAGGAGATTAAGGCAGGAGAATTGGGAGATTGAGGCTACAAGTGAGCTGTGATTGTGCCTTTGCACTCCAGCCTGGGCAACAGAGCAAGCCCGTGTAAGACCCTGTCTGAAAAAGAAAAAAAAAAAAAAAAGAGAGAGACTGAAAATGAGAAAGACCAGAATATGTGTTACAGGAAGATAAGTAAAAGTAAAGATGAAGCAAGTTTTAAATGGTTGAAAGTTTTACAACTTAGATCTATTAGATGATCTAAATTTTTTCATTCAAACTGGAAGCAGGGTCTTTTTCATAGGGTGAGGTAAAGTAGGAACAATAATGGTAACAACTGAACATTTATTAAGTATCTAAAATTCCCACGGTGCAGTGGCTCATGCCCATAATCTCCAAGCACTTTGGGAGGCCGAGGTGGGCAGATCACTTGAGGTCAGGAGTTCCAGACTAGCCTGACCAACGTGGTGAAACTCCGTCTCTACTAAAAGTACAAAAATTAGCAGGGCATGGTGGTGGGTGCCTGTAATCCCAGCTACTTGGAAGACTGAGGCAGTAGAATCACTTGAACCCAGGAGGGCAGAGGTTGCAGTGAGCCAAGATCATGCCACTACACTCCAGCCTGGGCAATAAAGTGAGACTCCATCTTAAAAATATAATAATAATAATAATAATAATAAAATCTAATGCATTGTGTGAGACTCGTTTCATAAACTTTTCTCCTATAATCTAATCTTCACAACATAGCCTCAAAGGGCAAGTAGTCACTATCTCTATTGAAATTTGGTAGGATTAACTTGGCCAAGCTTTAAGAACTGTTAAATGAGAAGTTAGATTTTTACTTCTTTTGGTTGTGAAAGTCCCTACTGTTTCTTTCAGGCCTCTGATAGAATAATTTAGGGTTGAGAGAATGCAGTCTGGGTCGTACATGAGTGTGAAAACTACCTCAAGTTAGTTCAAGATCTCTATGTTTTTTAGCACGTTTTATAATTATAATGCAATAAACAACTAGCATAGGCCCTGTTACACATATTATCTCATTTAATTCTGAAGACCCCAAAATGAGAAAGTATTTTATATACATTTTTAAAATAAGGAAATAAAGACTTAGAGATACTCGCTTGTTTGCTTAATGACCAAATATTAAAACCAGAATCCAAAATCTGTCCATGAAAAAAAACTGTGCTAGACATTGAGAGCATGTAGAGGTACACATATGCCATATTTTGTGACATCAAATTTACAGCCCAATAAATAATGATGGGACCTTTTTTTTTTTTTTGAGACAGAGTCTTGCTGTCGCCCAGGCTGGAATGCAGTAGCACAATCTGGCTTGCTGCAACCTCCACCTCCTGGGTTCCAGTGATTCTTGTGCCTCAGCCTCCCAAGTAGCTGGGATTGCAGATGTGCACCAGCATGCCTGGCTAATTTTTGTATTTTTAGTAGAGACAGGGTTTCACCATGTTGGCCAAGCTGGTCTCAAACTCCTGGCCACAAGTGATCTGCCCATTTTGACCTCCCAGAATGCTGCGATTGCAGGCATGAGCCACTGCACCAGGCCTAATGGTACCTTTTGACTGGTTTGTGCTTGCTTTCTGGAACTGGAAAGAGGAGTGAAATTCACCATTCCTGTATCTATCCACTTTGCACTCCCACTGCCAGTCTTAGAAAGGAACACCTTCAAGTTGTATGTAAGCATTTTTATAGTTTACAGCTATTTCTTGTATAAATGGTATATTGAGCTATAATTAGTTTTTATATTGATATTATGCATTCCTTTGGATGACTTCATTTTAAAAGCAGTTTTGTATCTTATTTTTTTAATGTTGATTTGCTGAATAACATTGACCTATAACTAATAACATTTTTAATAATACTATTGTGGTATAAAATGGATAGATAGTTTTTTTTTAATTTTCAGGTCTTGTATCTATAGTCTGAATATTTATATTTCTGATTATTAGAACCAGATCAATAGTAACCATCTTCGAAGAGCAGAACAAGAGATGGTTAGCCTACAGGAGAAAGTGCAGTATCTTTCCGCGCAGAACAAAGGACTCCTTACTCAATTAAGTGAAGCAAAGCGCAAACAAGCAGAGATAGAATGCAAGGTAAATATGTCAACTAACTGATTTTGTTTTTTTGTCAATATATAATAATATAATAATACTTTTGTTTGTCTCGTCATGATTAGATTATCTTAAAAACAAAACAAAAAGGCTAGTTTTCTACTTATTGTGAACTTGTTTTGGTGGTTGCTTTCAAACCAGGTTAGCTCATCTTGCTTCTGTGGTGGATTTCAGTCAAGAAACATTTTCAGTCACTTCCTTGGTTAATTTAATTTCCTGCATTGGCATTTAATAGTATCGCTTTACACTTTTTCTTTTGGCTGGTAACTGTTTAAAACCAGAGCTTTTAATGGCTTGATAAAAAAATGATAGGTCATTTACAGAGGTTAGGGCTCCTCTGCTTTGATTGGCATCTTATTAGTGGGCAGTTAACATTGACATATGCTTTCTGGATAGACTGGAGAGCAAATGAAATGTGTATGTACCAGTGGTTGGGAAGAATGCATTATGTTACCCATTATTATTTTAATCAGTTATATACTTTGGCTTTTTTGTGAAGTGTTTGGATTCAAAAAGCATAAAAAAAAATGCAAGTACATTCTTTCCTGAAGTAAATTTACAGTATAGCAGTGGTGAGAGCATGGGGAAAGGCAGTGAGATGGAAGAAGAGGGGAGGGGGTTTGGGGAGTGTGTGTGTGTGTGTGTGTGTGTGTGTGTGTGTGTGTATGTGTATGTGTGTATGCGTGTGAAATAGCAAGAGATGACTGTAGACTGGGAATTAGAATGGTTTACTAAAGGCAAGTTTTGGGATTTAAAAAAATAAACTAGGCATCTACATTTCCATGGTGAGATAGTAGGAATCATGTCCTTTAAAGATTCCAGCCTTATTATTGTATAAGAAATAAGACTTTTGATGGCACATATAAAGCTGTAATTCCATCAGCTTATTATGGTGTCATTAAAAACCAAGAGTGAAGCTTGAGTGGTTTATCAGTGTCACTGAAATCCAGAGATGAAATTACATCCTTATAAATATGCATGACTGTTACAATTTATACTGACAGAAATCTCTAGGCAGTACTGAAATTTGTGCAAAGCACAGTCACTTTTGAAGGCTATGATTAAACTAGTTTATAAATAAAATATTAAATGAGGTATCAATCTGATTTGTCATACCAATATCTGAGTTTTTATTATGCTAAATTGTCTGTGCTGACATCTTACAGAGAACTAAATTTAGTCTTTTATTTATTATTGGTGTTAGTTTTCCTTAAACATATTTTGATAACTGTGTTACTAGATTTAATATTTCTCTTCAAATGCCGTAGTACCTGTTGAGCAAAGTAAAATGTTCTTTGGCAATAAATCTTTGAGGAACTTGCTTTTGAAAACAATTTTCTTTGAACGTATCTAAGTAATGGGCTCAGATTCAGAATATTAAAGGATTTTGCGAACTAATATGGGATTTTATTTAATTTTTAATTGTTCATTAATACCTCTGTGAAGTATGTTACAGATGCAGACTCTGTTATCTCCCTGTGTTTAAGCTTTGTATTAATTTATTCAGTCTTTTGTAATGCCTTTTGAAGATTTCGAGAATGACCAATGTATTGTTATGCAGAATGCACCTAGTACATTCTGATTAAATGTATATATTTTACCTTGTCATGTTGGAATGATTCAGGAACAAAGTTAATTTTTCAAAAAGCCAGTCATTGAAATAAATCTGATTCATTTTCACTTAGTATTATAAGATTATAGCTTATGATTAATTTGTAATTATTAAAGCTTTTTTATTTTTTATTTGTGTAAGATGTGTGGATATTGTTTATAATATTAATGTTCTTTTCCCTCTACAACTGAATTTGAATGTTCTCACTTAAAGATGAAATATTACAAGCCTGTGAACCCCAGTTTCAAAATGCAAAACACTCTAAAACCCTAGAGTTTTTTCATAAATTTCACACAGATTCCTTTGGAGGCAAAACTTAATTTGAATCGATATGTGGTCATTTATAATTTTATTTATTCTACTTGATGAGAACATTTGTATCTCACTGCTTCGTTGTATGCATTAAGCATATTGTTTCATTATAGGTGCTGCATTATACCCTGCTGGATTATACTAATGTATGGTTTATGCGACCTGTTACTTTTCTAAAATATGAAAAATCTGAATTCCACACACACCTGGTTTATTTTGTTTTGTTTTGGTTTCTACACTAGAACAAGGAAGAAGTGATGGCCGTGAGGCTCCGGGAGGCAGAGAGCATAGCTGCCGTGGCTGAGCTACAACAGCACATGGCCGAGCTTGCAATCCAGGTACCATATGAAAGTCATAAAGTGCATGTAAAATATAGGTTCTTCTGTCCTCTTTGTCTGAACAGTAACTTATTCTTTATCCTCATGACTCTGATTCTTTTTTCAACACTTATTTATTTCCAACTTTATTTTTTTTATTGTGGTAAAATAGACATAAAACTTACCATTTAAAAGTATACAGTTCTGTGGCATTACGTATATTTGACATTGTTGTGCAGCCATCACCACCATCCATGGCCAGAACTGAACCTCCCTCACTGAACCTCTATGCCTGTTAAATACTAACTTCCCACTCCCTTCCTCCCCTAGCAACTGGCAACCACCATTCTATGTTGTCTCTATAAATTTGACCACTCTGGTTACCTCATATAAGTGGAATCATACAATACAGTCATATGCTGCATAAGAACATTTCAGTGATGTACAGCATAAATGATGATGGTCCCATAGGATGTTAACGGACCTGAAAAATTGCTGTTGCCTGGTGACTATAGCCATCATTATGTTATATTACAACACATTACTCATGTGTTTGTGATGAGGCTGGTATAAACAAACCCACTGTACTGCCACTCTTATGAAAGTATAGCACATATAGTTGTGTATAGTATATAATACTTAATAGTAAATGACTATGTTACTGGTTCATGTATTTACTCTTTGTTGTTTTGCTATACTATTATTGTTATTTTAGAGTATACTTCTACTTATGTAAAAAGAGTTAACTGTAAGACAGTCTCAGATCCTTCAGGAGGTTTTCCAGAAGGCATTGTTTTCATAGAAGATGACAGCTTCATGTGCGTTACTGCCCCTGAGGACCTTCCAGTGGGACAGGATGCGGAGGTTGAAGATAGTGATATTGGTGATGCTGACCCTGTGCAGGCCTAAGCTAATATGTGTGTTTGTGTCTTAGTTTTTAACACAAATGTTTTAATTTTTTTTTTTTGAGACAGGATTTCACTCTGTTGTCCAGGCTGGAGTTTAGTGGCACAGTCATAGCTCACTACAGATCCAACTCCTGGCTCAAACAGTCCTCATCAGCTTCCCCAGTACCGGGGACTACAGGCACACACCACCACACCCAGCTTGCTTGCTTGCTTAGTTAGTTAGTTAGTTAGTAGCAATGGGGTTTCACTTTGTTGGCCAGGCTGGATTTGAATTCCTGGCCTGAAGTGATCTGCCTACCTCGGCCTCCTGCAGTGTTGGGATTACAAGTGTGAGCCACCTCACCCAGTGTTAATTTTTTTTTTAACTTAAAAATTTTTTTTTCATCAGGTGCAATGGCTTACTCCAGATCAGTAAGCTGTGATCACGCCACTGCACTCCAGCCTGGACCACAGAGTGAGACCCTGTTTCAAAAAATTCATTCATTAAAAAATAAAATTAAAATTAAAAATAGAAAAAAGCTTATAGAATAAAGATATAAAAAATATTTTGTATAGCTGTACAGTACGTTTGTGTTCTAAGCTAAATGTTATAAAAGAGTAAAGTTTACAAAATATTCAAAGTTTATAAATAAAAATGTTACAGTAAGCTAAAGCTAATTTTTATTGAAAGAGAAACCTTTTTTTTTTTTTTTTTTGAGACTCTCACTCCGTTGCCAGGCACCAGGCCTGGAGTGCAGTGGCACAATCTCGGCTCACTGCAATCTCCGCCTCCCGAGTTCAAGCAATTCTCCTGCCTCAGCCTCCCATGTAGCTGAGACTACAGGTGCGCGCCACCACGCCCAGCTAATTTTTGTATTTTTAGTAGAGACAGGGTTTCACCATGTTGGCCAGGATGGTGTCGATCTCTTGACCTCGTGATCCGCCTGCCTCGGCCTCCCAAAGTGCTGAGATTCCAGGCATGAGCCACTGCGTCTGGCTGAGAAACCATTTTTTATAATTTTATGTAGCCTAAGTACACAGTGCTTATAAAGTCTACAGTATTGTATGTCCTAGGACTTCATATTCATTCACCACTCACTAACTCACCTAAAGCAACTTCTAGTCCCGCAAGCTTCATTCTTGGTAAGCGCTCTGTACAGGTATACCATTTTTATCTTTTATAACATACTTTGCCTGTGCCTTTTCTATGTTTAGGTATGCAAATACTGACCATTGTGTTACAGTTGCCTACAGTACCCAGTGCAGTGACATGCTGTGCCGGCTGTAGTCTAGGAGCAATAGGCTGTACCATATAGATTAGGTATACAGTAAGCTATACCATGTAAGTTCGTGTAAGTGCACTTTGTGATGTTAGCATGATGAAACTGCCTGAGGATGCAGTTCTCAGAACATATCCCCATTGTTAAGAGATGTGTGACTGTATTTGTCCTTTTGTGACTGACTGACTTCACTTAGTCTGATGTTCTCAATGCTCATTCATTCATGTTGTAGTACATGTCCAAATTTTCTTCTTCTTTTTTTTTTTTTTTTTTTTTTTGAGACGGAGTTTCGCTCTTGTTACCCAGGCTGGAGTGCAATGGCGCTATCGCGGCTCACCGCAACCTCTGCCTCCTGGGTTCAGGCAATTCTCCTGCCTCAGCCTCCTGAGTAGCTGGGATTACAGGCATGCGCCACCATGCCCAGCTAATTTTTTGTATTTTTAGTAGAGACGGGGTTTCACCATGTTGACCAGGATGGTCTCGATCTCTTGACCTCGTGATCCACCCGCCTCGGCCTCCCAAAGTGCTGGGATTACAGGCTTGAGCCACCGCGCCCGGCCAATTTTCTTCATTTTTAAAGCTGAATAATATACTTCATTTTTTATCTGTTCATTCATTGATGGACGTTTAGAGTGCTTCCATGTTTCAGCGATTGTGAATAATGCTGCTGTGAACACAGGTGTACAAATTTCTGTTCAGTCCCTGCTTTTATTTCTTTTGAGTACATAGAAGTGAGATTGCTGGATCGTATAGTAGTTGTTTAATTTTCTAAGAAACTGTTATACCATTTTCCACAGAACCTATGCCATTTTACATTTCTACCAGCAGTGCATGCGGATTTGATCTTTTCCACATTCTCACCAATACCTGTTAATTTTCTGTTGTTGTTGTTGTTGTTTTTACGATTACCATCCTAATGGGTGTGAACTGGTATCTCATTGTGGTTTTGATATCCTAATGATTCACCATGTTGGGCATACTTTCATGTGCTTATTTTGCATTTCTGTATCTTCTTTGGAGAAATGGCTATTCAGGTCCTTTGCTTAATTGGATCAGGTTGTTCATTGTTTTTGTTGTTGAGTTATAGGAGTTATATATTCTCAATATCATTTTCTTATCAGATATATGGTTTGCAAATATTTTCTTTCATTATGTTTGTTGCCTTTTCTCTGTTGATAGTGTCTTTTGCACGAAAGTTTTGAATTTTGCTGAATCAACTTACCTGGGGTTGGTTTTTTTGTTTTGTTTTGTTGTTTTTTTTTTTTTTTTTTTTGGTGGTGTTGACTGTGTTCCAAGTCCATTTTTTAGTGAAAATTTATCATATTTCTATATTATCAAAACTACATGTTTTGACAGGGCACAGTAGCTCACACCTGTAATCCCAGTGCTTTTTGAGAGGCCAAGATCGTGGGATTGATGGAGGGCAGGACTGGGCAATATAATGACACCCTGTCTCTACAAAACAATTTTTAAAAATTAGCTAAGTGCATGATGGTACAACCCTATAGCCCTTGCTACTTGGAAGGCCAAGGTGGAACGATCCCTTCAGAAGTAGGAGTTCCGCATTACATGAGCTATAATCAAGCCACTGCACTCCAGTCTGAGTGACAGAGTGAGACCTTGTCTCTAAAAAAATGTTTTTAAAATAAAAATCGGCCGGGCTCAAGCCTGTAATCCCAGCACTTTGGGAGGCCAAGGCGGGTGGATCACGAGGTCAAGAGATCGAGACCATCCTGGTCAACATGGTGAAACCCCGTCTCTACTAATACAAAAAATTAGCTGGGCGTGGTGGCGCGCACCTGTAATCCCAGCTACTCAGGAGGCTGAGGCAGGAGAATTGCCTGAACCCAGGAGGCGGAGGTTGCGGTGAGCCGAGATCGCGCCATTGCACTCCAGCCTGGGTAACAAGAGCGAAACTCCGTCTCAAAAAAATAAATAAATAAATAAATAAATAAAAATAAAATAAATGTGTTTTGTCACTTCTTATGCCTTACTTCTTCTTGTATAACATGATAAAAGTAGTAAGTTTTCCCTATGGACAAAATATTATGTTTAGAATCTTACGTCTTTCAAGAGTTCATACAGGTTAAAGTGTGTTGTCCAACTCTTCAATCTTTCAAAATAGAAAAGTCTTAAGTATTAAACTAAATAAAAGGTAATTTGAATCATTTTTCAAACTTTTTTTGTCTTCAATAACATTTCTCTTCTCTGAGTTCATCTGCTTATCGCTTACCTGAACTGTTGTTGGAACCTCCCATCCAGTTTCCTTTTCTCCAGCTTCAGCTTTTCTGCAGTTACAAAAGCTGTCTCTCTAAAACGCAGAAATTTTATAGACTGCCTTTAAAATACCAAATCACATCAAAACTCCTTAGCATAAAATCCTTTTTATTAATGCCCAAACTGAATTTCTAGCTTCATTTCTCACCATTATCTTCCCATCCTCACCCCCCACAGACACACGCTGTGTTCTACCTATTGTGAATTATCTTATTCCTGCAACTTTCACATTCTTTCAAAATTCTGTGCTATTCTGCATGCTGCTCTGTCTTCCTAAATTGCTGTATTTTTCTGAACTTCCTACTCCTCTACTTTTGAAGTATTTCTGTTTCTCTTTCAGGTCTTAAGACTGAGTGCTCCTTAGTAACTTGCTGTTAATTTGCTTAGTAAATGGGTTTTCAGTAGATGTGTTACTGAATACATCTTAGATATTAAGGTTTCAATATTTAATTATATGTATATATATATAGATAGATTTTAATGCAAATTAAGAATTAAGATTCATAAATAGATCTTTCATTAAAACCTGAAACTCTTTTTTTTCAGTTATCAAAGTAATATATTTTAGGTTATTTTCTTAGTCATGGAAATATCTTAAATCATTTTCAGGTTCCACTAGGGGGAGAACTCAACTTAGTCTAAGATTTTTGTACTTCAGATCTCTTCAGATTGACTCTTCCAATTACTGGTACTCTCTTGTGAGTAAAATTTTTTTGCACAAACAAAATTCTCCCAAACTCTTCTTATAATAAATAACATTATTATTTAATCTGTTATTCATATGAAAGCCTGCTTTTTAATGTAGTTATGAAAATTATACTTTTGTAAACATCATATTTAGATGAGAAAATACATTAGAAAAAGAAATACTCATTTTTGTTTTTGTTTTTTTTTTGAGATGAAGTCTCACTCTGTTGCCTAAGCCTGGAGTACAGTGGTGCGTTCTCGGCTCCCTGCAACCTCCACCTCCCAGGTTCAAGTGATTCTCCTGCTTTAGCTTCCGGAGAAGCTGGGACTACAGGCATATGCCACCATGCCCAGCTAATTTTTGTATTTTTATTAGAGACAGGGTTTCATTATGTTGGCCAAGCAGGTCTTGAACTCCTGACCTCGTGATCCGCCTGCCTCAGCCTCCCAAAGTGCTAGGATTGCAGTCATGAGCCACCACAGCCAGCCATTTTTATAAATACTGTAACATTGTAGTATATAGATACTTATAAGACTGAAATTCATTTTCAAAGATTATTTGGAACTTTTAGATCTAATTTAAAGTTTATCATCTACCCCCATGTTATTATTCTGACTTAACTCCATCTGTAGTCTAATTATATGTTTTATAACAGTGCTTCCCCAAGTGCCCTGTCTTTGTTGGAGCTGTTTTGTATTCGTGTCTTACAGTGAACTTAACCATTTTTAAGTGTAGCAGCTTTCAAATTTTAGAGATTTTCCTAGAACTGTTTTTGAAAGTTACTATTACCTAGGTTTCTTCTCTAACAGAAAGGCAGTTACTTATTGGTGGATTTTTTTGCTATAAAATTATTACACTGTTCTGCTGTAATGCTCAGTTGAGATCAGATTATACAACCTGTAAAATTAAGGAGTTGAACTCTAAGGTTCTATCACATATAAAACAGTATTATACCATGTATATCATTTTAATATTTTTTGACAATTTCAAGTTACCATGAATTTTAATTATTATATACTCATCTCACTTTATTAATACCTCTATTACTTTCTCTTTGGCCTAATTTTTACCTTAAATAGCATTCCTATCCTAATTACTAGACTCATGTTGCTTTATTGTCACAACAATTATTCCTTTTGTTATAATTTATACATATTTTTATTTTTTATTTTTCCATTTTTTTATTTTAGATGTGGGGGGGATATGTGTGAAGGTTTGTAGATAAACATGTGTCATGGGGGGTTGTTGTATTTATTATTACATCACCCAGGTATTAAGCTCAGTATCCAATAGTTATCTTTTCTGCTTTTCTCTCTCTTCCCACCCTTCCCCCTCTACATACTTTTATTTTTAATTGTCCACATTTCCCACTATAGCATAAGTTCCATGGGAGTGAAATAAGACATAACTGTCTTATTCATTGCTATATTCTTTTTTGGGCAGTTGTGGGAGAAACAAGGTCTCGCTCAGTTGCCCAGACTAGTGTGCAGTGGTGTGATCATAGCTCACTGCAGCCTCGACCTACTGGACTCAAGCAATCCTCCCACCCCAGCATCCCAAGTAGCTGGGACTACAGGAGTGTGCCACCACACCTGGCTAATTTTTGTATTTTTTGTAAAGATGGAGTTTGACTGTATTGCCCAGGCTGGTCTCGAACTTAGGAGCTCAAGCGATCTGCTGCCCACCTGGGCTTCCCAAAGTGCTGGGACTATAGGCGTGAGCCACCATACACAGCCTCGTTGATATATTATTGAGTGCTTACTATATAATACCTGGTACATAATCATTCAGTAGATATTTGTATTTGACCAAATTTAACCAGCAGATATTTGAATTTTGACAATAATTCATTCATTTTCCAATGTTGTTGCTCCAGTAAATGATTTTTAATGTATGCAGTCGTCACTGTATTCACACATGCATCAACTTGTATACATTCCTTTATTATTAGATCACTGTCAGGAAGGAGAGAATGAATTCTGCCTCTATCCAAATGTATTTACCATTACAGAGAAGAAGTGATTGAGCCTAGGTCCCTTCTTTGAAATGTTTTAGAGTAGAATTTAAACCTCTGAAAATTATTGTTGGTATTACTGACTATAATAACATGTGAGAAGATGCCAACTATTATCATTAGAGAGAATTTGTTTTTTTTCTATCCTCACATATGCTTTAGAAGCCAGTTTTCTGGTTGAATGTCTCAGGCTAAAGGAACTTCTTTTAGTAGTCTGCAAAAATAGATATGACATATCTTAATCAGAATAAAGAGCTTCAAGAAATTTAGTTATGAAGAACAAGAGGATTTTAGAATCGTAAGTGACTCTGTGGTTCCATCTTTTTGTCTTTTTGTTCTATAGAGATTCTGTATTGGTTAAAAGAACGGATTTTTGGAGTCCAACCTCTTATTAGCCTCTTATCTTTGACAGGTTATTTAATGTATTTATTGATTTACTCGTTCAAAACAGGATTCTAAAGCTATTTGCCTTAGAGTTGTTGTGATCAAATGAGAAAGCTCATGTAAAGTCTTCTCTTGCCTATGTAATATCCAGGAAAATAGCTCATAGACCTTATATAAAAAGTCACATTCAACACTGTAGAGTCCCAAAAATTACAACCAAATGGCAAAGTTCTGAAACTCTTTGGGTTTCTTTAAAAACAGCTTTAACAACCTCAGATACTGAATATATCCCTTTCCAAAAATTATATAAAGCTTGAAATTAAGAATTATCTTTGGGCCAGGCATGGTGGCTCACACATGTAATCCCAGCACTTTGGGAGGCTGAGGCAGGTAGATCACTTGAGGTCAGTAGTTCAAGAATTATCTTGGTTTTTTGGTTTTTCTGTAATGTTACTAAGTAAGCTTCTTTCTGTCCGCTGTGAAATCCTATTTAGTTATACTTCATTTTTTGTTTATTTGCTGAGTTTAGAAATATAGAGCCTATTACATAACAACTTTAATTATTCTGGGATACTAATAATAAAAGTACTAATAGCTGGCATTACTGAACACTTAGTACATACCAGGCAGTGTTTAAGCCATTTGAGTATATTCACCTATTTAATCCTCACAAAAATCATATGAGATAGTGGTTTTGGGATTTGTTGTTGTTTTCAAGACAGAGTCTCACTTCATCATCCAAGCTGGAATGCAGTGACGCAATCACAGCTCACTGCAGTCTTTACCTCCCAGGCTCAAGAGATCCTCCCAACCTCAGCCTCCAGGTAGCTGGGGCTGCAGGTGCATGCCACCATGCCTGGGTAATTTTTGTACATTTTTCTGTAGAGATGGAGTTTCACCATGTTCCCTAGGCTGGTCTTGCTCTCCTGAGCTCAAGCAGTCCACTCGCCTTGACCTCCCAGAGTGCTGGGATTACAGGCATAAGCCACCAAGCCCAGCAAGATAGTGTAAATATCTTCATTTTATAGTAGAGGAAACTGAGGCATAGAAAAGATTTTAAAATGAGATTTTGTTGTTTGTACAAGAACCCACTCTTGAATTTTTTCCAGGAACAAAATGAATTTCTTTCCTTTAGTATTACAACATACTGTTATGGTAGTTTTATAAGTTTTATTAATAGCATATTGACAGCCTCCTGTAGATCTGCTTATTAGACAGCTAAAGTTACTATTAGTTCCCTGTTCATTACTTAAAATTTTTCAGTTGTTTCCCCTAGCTTTGGGGACAGAATTCAAACTCTGACTCTCCTTGTAAGATCCTTCCCACTCAAATTCTTGCCTACTTTTCGAGCTTTATTTCCCAGTTGCCCCAACATATATATGCCCTGTACTTGAGGCCCAGTATGCTAGTTAAGAACCCTTCAAATCTGTCATCCTGTTTCACTCCATGTTTTTTTCCCTCCTCCTTTGATCTTGCTTTTTATTTCTAAAGTCTTAAGCTTGACTGGCTGTGATCAGCATTCCCTGATAACACCATCCCTGTTGATTTCATGTGTCTCTGCTTTTCTAACACCCTTTTAGAGACCTCTCTTCTCATACCATCTCACACTACTGTAATTAACTTTTTCAACTTTTTTGTCCACCGTGTGCAGCTGAAGTTTATTGAGGGTAAGGACCATTATTTGAGTTTATATTTCCAACATCAGCATACTACAGACAGTCAAAATATGTTTATTTACTAAAATAATTCATGTGAATAGTTTATTTCTTGAAATACCAATTTGACTTTAAATGTTATTCTAATTTAAATTAGAATTTAATTTAAATTGAGTGGTGTTTTTTGTTTTTGTTTTTGTTTTGAGACAGAGTTTCGATCTTGTTGCCCAGGCTGGAGTGCAATGGCATGATCTTGACTCACTGCAACCTCCGCCTTCCTGGTTCAAACGATTCTCCTGCCTCAGCCTCCTGAGTAGCTGAGATTACAGGCACATGCCACCACACCTAGCTAATTTTTGTATTTTTAGTAGAGACAGGATTTCAACATGTTGGCCAGCCTGGTCACAAACTCCTGGCCTTGTGATCCGCCCGTCTAGGCCTCCCAAGGTGCTGGGATTACAGGCAGGAGGCACCGTGCCTGGCCTGAGTGGGTGTTTTTTAAGCCAAGAGTGGTTGGGGTATTGCCCATCTGAGGCATCCCTAGAGGTTATCTGTTGGGCAAAACAGATGTGAAGAACATGTGAAGAACAGATTAAGTTACGAATTTAAATGGGGTATTGATTTCAGTTTTGTAGATACTTATGAAGTAGTTACTATGTGCCAGTCTCTATTCTAACTAAATACTACCTGAAATAGTGGGAAAATATACAAAAATCCTTTTCCTCATTGAGCTTTATGGCAGAAGGAGAAATTAGATGAAAAAAATAAATTAATCTTATGGTGTGTAATTTAGATGATGAATGACAATGGAGAAAAGTGTGAGAAAGAGAAGATACTGGTATTGGGGGTGGAGGACTGTTGCTATATTAATAATGTAGTCTATAAAGCTTCATTAGAAAGGGATATTTAAACAAACATTTGAAGCAGATGAGGCATGAAGATTTGGGAGAAGAACTACCTACTAGGAGAATATTACAGGCAAAGGGCCAGACATAAGGAGCATGTCTGAAGTAGAGTCTAGGTGGAGTGAGACAAGGGAATTAGAGGAAGTCTGAGAGGTAAGTAGAGCCAATTATGTAAGACCTAAGAACTTTGACCTTTCCCTACTCAGATGGAAAATCATTGGAGGGTTTTGAGCATGGGAGTGATCAGTTAGATGACATTTAACCTATTAAAAAGATTAATTGAACTGATTCAAAAAAATACTGTAAGCATTCATAGTATTTAGTTTGGAGGGAAATGGAGTTAAAAATTAAGTTTCCTCTTGTTACTGCAGTTTTCTGCAATCTAAGTGCTATCTATTATTTGAAGACTTTATTTTTACATCAGTACTAAATAGAGCTATCTGTAATTTCCAGGGAGTAGAACAAAACATAGAAAAGTTAATTTTTTGCTCAATTAGTTAAGAAAAATAGGTAAGAATTAAATCCAAGCCTTCTAATATTTAACCTGGGATTGAGTTTATATTTTGGTTATTATAAAGATAAGCATATTGGTTTTTGTACTGTATTAAAAGCTTCTGTGGGCTAAGCATGTCTATAAAATTAATGCTGCTTTGTTACAAATAATGGAAAGTTTTTCATTTAAAAGAATGTGAGTCTACTGAAATCCAACTTTTGGTTCTTTTCCTGGTACCTAGTAACATTTACCCACTTTGGTTAGTTTGCCCAACAGATAACCTCTACGGATGCCTCAGATGGGCAATACCCCAACCACTCTTGGCTTAAAAAACGCCCACTCAAAATTCTGTTCTGACATAGAATGAGGGTGCTAGGTTTAAATCAGTGTGCTCAGATCAGTATGTAGTTTTGACAGAGATGGAGAGGAAGTGATAAAATCTTTACCATTAACTTAAAAATACTATATTTTTTAATTATGTGAAATTACAGTGACATTACTAAATGATGGAATTTATCATAAAGCTTTGTGATTATTTTGTACTTTCCAATTTCCTGAGCTAACTTGTTAATAGTTTCACAATGGGTGATGGTTTATATGCCAACTTTTAGCTAAAAAAACAACTTTTGGGAAGGTTTGTTTTGTTTTGTTTTGGTTTTTTGCCCCTGAAGCACATTGTTTATGGCTTTCATTTGGAGCAGCTTACCTAAATATTAAAATAGGTTTCATTTTTCTTTAAGGCATTTCTCAATTTTAAGCATTTTTAATTTGAAAAAATATTCTATAATTGTATTTAGTCTTAATACTAATATGAAATAAAGAAAGGTATATAGACTGCTTTACTCAGCTTGCTATCTAGTCATTAGGGACTGTGAGATTCTGTTTAGAAAGTATTTTCTGAAATGTTCATAGATTCTTTGGTATCCAACTTCAGTACACAGTTAAAATTTAGTTGAATCGTATAGAGGTTTTTAGGGTATTGCTATTATCTAGAATGGAAGAGCATTATTTGGATCCCCCAAGATGAGCTCATAGTAAGATCTCAGTTAAGAATTAGGGGAGTTTGGACTCTTACGTACCATAATATATTTGCTCACTTGGGGTTATTAAAAATTAGTTAATGCATACTTAGTGTCCAGATTTTGGTTTCTAGTACTATTATCCAATGAAGGGAACCAGGGTTCCTCACAGAAATGTCTGATTCTAGTACTGGGACAGGAAATACACAAGATAAGCCTGGAGCATCTTGTAATGCCAGTAACTAAGGAAGTGCTCAAAACACACACACACACCAAAAACAAAAACCCTACATTAATTAGAAATATGTTGAAGGGACAGAGGAAACAACTGAAAGAGTTCCCAACGGCCAAAGGTAGGACAATTTGAGGAAAAAAAATTTGAAGTATTATGTACTTGAAATACACAAGCCAAAGTATAATAACCCAAAGTGGATTTTTTTTTTTTTTTTGAGATGGAGTCTCACTCTGTTGCTAGGCTGGAGTGCAGTGGCATGATCTTGGCTAGCTGCAACCTCTGCCTGCCGGGTTCAAGCCATTCTCCTGCCTCAGCCTTCTGAGTAGCTGGGACTACAGGCACGCGCCACTGCACCCAGCTAATTTTTGTATTTTTAGTAGAGATGGGGTTTCACCATGTTGACCAGGATAGTCTCGATCTCTTGGCCTTGTGATTCGCCCACTTCTGCCTCCCAAAGTGCTGGGATTACAGGCATGAGCCACCATGCCCATCCCCAAAGTGGATTATAACCCAAAATATAAAATAAATATCCATGAGCCTATATTGATATGAATGATGATTGAATAAATTAACAAATGGGAGATACAAGACACATATGCAGAAGAATTCTAAATAATTTTTGTAGATACTCCACCCTCAAGGAGGGGAAGCATAAATCTCCACTCCATAAGCATGGACTGCACTTAGTGACTTCCCTCCAAAGGAAAAGTGTGAGTGACGAAAAGTAACTTTATAGTGGAGAAACCTGGCAAAGATTACCTAAGCCAGGTGATTAAGATCACATCAACAGTCACAAATTACACTGGTAGTACATACCCTTGATATTATGTGACATGATGAAAATGGCACTCTGCCCCTGTAGTCTTCCTCCTGATAACTGATAACCCTAGTCTTACCACCATGAGAAAACTATCGGACAGATTCACTTGTGAAGATCCTACAAAATACCCGAATAGTAATGACTCAAAGCTGACAAGATCATCAGAAACAAGCAAAATCTGAAAAACTATCACAGCCAAAAGGAACCTAAGGAAACATTGCAACTAAATATAATATATCCTGGGTAAAATTCTAGAAACAGAAAAAAAGAAAAACAATTAAAAGACAGGTTAAAAAACAAAGGCAAAGGAAATCTGAATAAACTAAGGACTTTAGTTAGTAGTAATGTATCAACATTGGTTTCATTAATCGTAACATACTAATATTAATAATAGGGGAAACTGCATGTGGGGGTATGTGGAAACTATCTTCTCAATTTTTCTGTAACTCTAAAACTTTTATAATAAGTTTCAATATTTTTTTAAAACTACTTCGTGAGTCCGTGGTTTTTAGGAGCCATTGGAATTACATCAAATTTTAAGTATTGGTCACAAAATTGATTTATTTTCAATTAAATTATGATTTATGAGAAACATTTTCCACCTTTTAGACCTTGTGTGAATGCTGACTTGTTGTTTTAAGAGAGACAGGGTCTTCTTTTTTGCCCAGGACAGAGCACAATGGTGCAATCGTAGTTTACTATAGCTTTGAACTCGGGACCAAGCAGTTGTCCTGCCTCAGCCTCCCAAGTAGCTAGCAATACAGGCGCACTCCACCATGCCCTGCTAATTTTTTAATTTTTTGTGCAGATGGGGTCTTGCTATGTTGCTTATGCTGGTCTTGAGCTTCTGGCCTCAAGTAATCCTCCTGACTCAGCCTACCAAAGGAGTCGGGTGATTTTTTTTTTTTTTTTTTGAGACTGAGTCTTGCTCTGTCTCCTAGGCTGGAGTGCAATGACACAATCTCAGCTCACTGCAGCCTTGACCTTCTGGGTTCATGCGATTCTCCTGCCTCAGCCTCCCAAGTAGCTGGGAGTATAGGCGCCCACCACCATGCTTGGCTAATTTTTGTATTTTTAGTAGAGACAGGGTTTCACCATGTTGGCCAAACTGGTCTCAAACTCCTGACTTCAGGTGATTCGCTGGCCTTGACCTCCCAAAGTCCTGAGATAACAGGCGTGAGCCACTGTACCCGACCTTGGGCTGATATTTCTTAACTCTGCCTTTAGCTGGTCCTATAAGAATATCACTTTGAAAAATGTGTATATATGTATGTTTCTCTTCTGAAATAGAATTAAATCATTCTTAGCACTGAAAAATACTAGACAAATATCTGATTTCTTTTATCCCTTCTATACTTTTCAGATTGCATTATTGGTTTTTAAAAGATATTTATGTATATTTTTACTTTTTCTAATTACTAAGAAGAATATTCAAACCTTTGTCCAGGACTTTAAATTACAGGAAACTGTTTCAAAAACTTATCAGTAGTACATGATTTGAGTATGATTTGTTTTTAGATGTTTTCAAATGAGTCACCTTGAAGTCATTGAGAGGCTACCACTTTACCACATTTACTGTTCTGATTAATTTTTCTTTTGGCAAAGCACAAATCAGTAATAACCTACTGAAGCTTAGTGGTTGCTCTTGATGTTTCAGTAAGGTGATGTTGATTAATCAGAGTGATTACTTACCAAGTGTTACAGATTTACTCAAATTATTGGGCTTTCTTTTACTGTAGTAATTTTATATGCAGTTATAATTTGCTTAAGACATTTTGCTTAATATGTGCATTGAAAACATCAATGTAGAACTTAAAATTTGTGTCTATGCTGCAAATTAATGTGGTGGCCTCTGTGACCGTTGAACATAGTTTCGTAATAAAGCCTGGGGAAAAAAAGCATTATTTAAACTTTTAAACAATCAAGAGATTACTTTTTAAACTGTCACTAAAAAGGTTTGATTTTTTACAAAAGAGAGAGCACTTGAATATATCTTTATGTACTACAGTCTCTCTTTTTGTTAGATTTTTTGTGTGTGGGTGTAATAAAAAATATTCTTAAAATGAAAGCTTTACACTATGTTTGAGAATAAGCAACTTGCATTGTGTCATGACCCTTCTAATACCACAAACCTTCTGTAATACTACTCCCGGAGAAAAACCCACATCCTATGCATAACCTTAGATTTATTTTGAAATCTCTATGAAAAGAGCACAGAGAGATTACTAATTGTTTCTGTTACTTCCTTTAGGGGTATGATACCTATTTGTGACCCATGTTGTAAATGTTAATAGCCAAGAGTAAAATGTTAAAGTATATTAAGTAGTGATTTCCTATCCTAAAGTTAATATGTGAAAATTTAATAACTAATTCTAAGTTTCAGTTTGTTACATTAGATATTTGGAAAAAATGTACCAAAAAAAAGAGAGAGAAGGCATTGGTACTTCCGTTAGCCTATACCTCTAATAATAGGCCAGTATAATACTAGAAAATAATTGCAAATTTAAATGTCTTATTTTATTCCTATTCTTATTTTTTCCTTCTACTTTATATTTCTTTTGTATTCTTTATGTAACTGATTAAAGTGGATGAAAAATCCAATGTTGTATTTTTTTTTGTTTTTTTTTTCTGAGATAGAGTAGTATCTCAGAACCTTCATCTCCCAGGTTCAAACAATTCTTCTGCCTCAGTCTCCCAAGTAGCTGGGATTACAGGCATGCGACACCATGCCCGGCTAATTTTTTGTATTTTTAATAGAGATGGGTTTTCACCATGTTGGCCTGGCTGGTCTCAAAGTCCTGGCCTCAGGTAATCCACCCACCTTGGCCTCCCAAAGTGCTGGGATTACAAGTGTAAGCCACTGTGCCTGGCCCCAGTGTTATTTTTAATATGTAGAAAAAATGGTAACTACCCATCAGGAGAATGGTTAAACTATGGTATATTCATACTCTGGAATATTCTGCATCTTTCAGAAAGAATAAAGATCTACAAGACATATTAAGTGAAAAAAACAAATTATAAGCAGAATATATATTCCCATTTATATGTATTAAAAAGCAAATGTAAGCATATGTATTATATTTATGTATATTAAATACATATGCATTTAATATGTACATATGTTACATGCATATGTACTTAAATGCATTGAAATTGGCTGCAGTGATCCCATCAAAACTGTTAAAATATTTTTTCAGGAGATAGTAAAGGGTTTGCTGCAAAAGACTAGTGGATATGGGTTCACTTTTTATTCTATATGAATTTATATGATTATCATTATAATTTTTATGTACATACATTTAAAGTAACTGTTGCTAGAAAGAGAATTGGAACTTCCAAATAATTATAGGGAAAAGCAACAAAGGAAACTTGGTCACCCAAGCAAACGTTCCATCTTTCTCTGGCCTTAAAGTCCCTCAGTGTTGTCTGGCTCCTGCCCATTTCTCTGACCCATTTTAAATGGCACTCTCCTTCACCAGTTAGTTCTAGCAACTACTCACCTCCTTTTTGTTTCTTGAATCAAGCTCCTACATTAAGGTTTTGTTCATACTCTTTATGTTTGCAGTTCTGTGCTTCCTGATCTTCCCATGACTGATACCTTCTCATCATTTAAATCTCAGCCTAGGTAGAAGTCACTGCCTCATAGAGATTCCTGACCACCTTTGTAAAGTAGGGCCCTCACATTGTTACTCTGTCTCATTATCATGTTTTATATTCTTTACGGCTCTTGTCAGTGCCTGAAATTATTTTTACTTTGAAAATTAACTCTCACACCTCATGATGTTTCAGTCAGTGATGGACCACATATATCATCTGGGTCCCATAAATTATAATACAGTATGTTTTCTGTACCTCTTCTATGTTTAGATATTTAGACACACAAATACTTAACTAGTGTGTTACAGTTGCCTACAGTATTCCATACAGTAACATGCTGTATATGTTTATAGCCTAGAAGCAGTAGACTATACTGTATAGCCTAAAAGTATAGTAGGCTTTACTATGTAAGTTTGTGTAAATACACCCTATGATATCACACAATGATGAAATCCCCTAACAACACATTTCTCAGAATGTATTCCCATTGTTAAGCGAGTCATGACTACATTAGAACCTTGTTTGACTTATTTACTGCTGTATGCCTAGTTCCTGGCATATCACAGGTGCTCAACAAAATAATTGCTGAATGAATTTTAGGAGGGAGAAAATAGTCATGTACTGACCTTCTGTGCCATAAGAGCAGGTTGCAGGTTCCAAGTACTTTCTGTGTAAAGATTATTTAAATAAATGTTGCACCAGAGATGGCTTGAAACTCCCAGACTTACCTTCCCCAACTATCTCACGAAATAGTAAATTTTTTTTTTAACCAAAAACTTGCCCAATAAAAACAACCTGAGAGGAAAAGGAACATAAGTTAATGCAATAAACTTTAAAAGGTGACAGCTAACAAAAGGAGCAGACAGTGGTAGAGCAGAGTCCTACCAGGGCTTGGCTTCTAACCTTGACTATCTGTCCTCTCTTATCCCATCTCCAGGCTGTGTAGATAAGTCAGCAAAATCCCAAGAGAATTCACTTGTATCCCACATATGGAGAGAAGGAAAATGAGTGGTAGAAACTTCTGCAAAGGATAACAAAGTGAAAGAGATCAGAAAAGTGACATCTCACTCTTAACGAAAGTGAAGGCCCCAGGGTGACACACTGAATATGGGAAATGATCTGAATTCTAAAACTCAGGTTTTGTGATATATTCCCCAAGCTAGGAAGTTCCCCCAACTAGGAAGTAGAAGATATTTAACAAAATCTCAGAGGAGTAAGCAGGGCCCTTGTTTAGCCAGGTTCTTTCTTTTACTGTGGATTTCCCTGACACTATAGAAAAGTGAGAAAAAGCTTGAGCTTGGAAGGCAAAGGAAATGGATCTCAAATATAGTTGAGAGATAGTTAGTGTCACCCATATCATTAGAGTATTTGGAATATGTGGACAATCACCTAGCCATGAATATGATGAAAAGAAATAGCACAGCAATTTAGTTTATATTATTATAGCAGAAAGAGGGAGAGACATACCATTCACAAAACCAAAAATCCCCACCAAGAAGAAAGGTAATTCAAGGATAAGAGGAATTACAGTTGCTTCACACTGTAAAACAAGTTAACATTAATTCAGTAAAATTAACAGATTGAAAGATAAGATAGCCCTTTGAACAAGTGTGGCTGGTAGTCCACCAACAATAATGTTCGCCGTGTCCAGGCCTTGTATAGACATATCTTGCAGTTGCACCTGGTTCTGCCCCCAGACATCAAAGCCCTGGGCAGCCAGTGCATGAAGGACTAATTTAGGAGACAGAAGACTGTTGGGTCTGATAAGGCCCAGCGTATTTGCAGGAATGGAGGTGTATGCAGCAAAGTTATGGCAAACAAGATAAAACACAAAATTCAACTGAAAAAGCATGTTTTGGCACCTCCCTCTCAGAAGAAAAACCTAACAACTTTGGTGATGAACAAATGGGACATTTACAGGAGCTATTACAAGAAAGTACTAAATGCAATAAGCAACTTAGTAGTACAGAGTCTGCAAAATATGTGAAATTTAGAAACCCTTACTTTCACTATCACTGATTGGTTTTTAAAATTTATTACTTAAGCTTTGAAGCTTTCAGAATGCCTAGTGTTCATTAAATATTCTTTTATTTTTGCTTGTTATGAATGCAGTATATGAATCAGGATCTCTAGCAGACCAAAAACATTACAACATTGGAATAGCAGAACTTGCTGATGGAATTTGATTTTTGGACTAAATGGGAAAGAACGACTAAAATGGACAAACTTCTAGAATTTTGCTGAAAAAAATGTTTACATAGAAATTGGTTTTATGCTATTCTTGTTCAAGCATTAGCCTCATGGGTTTTCTTTAGCTTGATCAGATAAGTATATAGTAATAATGATAGATACAAAATTCCAACAAGATTTTTACTTAAATACATTGTCATTCTGAAGGTTTTCTCATTTCTACTTTAATAATACATATAAGATTATTCTTCTAAGTGTTCCCTCTTCCTGAGTCATTGGTTATTTACAATGAACAGTTAAAGAGAAGCTTGAATATTCAGTATTTTACTATAATTTGTAAACTAGTACAAACTATAATACATTTTTACATTGATTGTTAATCATAAGCGACCATTTAAGTTAAATAATTTAGGTCAAGCGTGGGGGCTCACGCCTGTAATCTCAGCACTTTGGGAGGCCAAGACGGGTGGATCACTTGAACTCGGGATTTTGAGAGCTCATAGGTTTCTTCTTTTGTTTTTTATTAGAACTGTTTTTTCTCACTTTTTCCCCTCAAACATTTAGATTTTTCTGTACAAAAGGTGAACTCCCATTTACAAGCTAAAGGTAATAAATAGTTGATGGAGAAATGTATACAGAGGGGAAAAATGACTATTAATAACTATTAGTCACAGCAAAACCAAACCATCACATTAAAATTGCTGAAAAAGGAAATTAATTTTATAGTGTATTACTGCCCTGAAATGTATAAAATATCATTGATATCTTTATGTAGGCTGTCTTTTGTTGATCTTTGTTTTATTCTTTGTACCTTGGCCTCCCTTGACTTCATATGAGAAGGGATTACTGAATTCATAAGTAATTATAATCTGGTTTTCCACACTGGCCTCCTTCCATTGACTGTCTATTAAATTCTAATAATCTAATAGTCTAATTAGACTATTAGATTTAAATGTTTGATTTACATGTTTTTTGGCAAAATAAACTCTACGTAGGTCCTTCAAACAGACTAGGGAAGAGAATGGTTTATTAATAAGATGAATATATAGGAGCTGTCTGGTCATCTGATGCTATTTTGACAAGGAGAGAAACTTTGACAACTCTCCTTCCCATTTTTGACTTGATATCACTCTTTACAGAGGGCTCAGGAAAAGATACTTGAATAACCCTGCTATGATCTGTCTCAAATCAAAATCATGAGTTTAGGTTTAGACTGGGTGTGATGGCTCACACCTGTAATAACAGCACTTTGCAAGGCTGAGGCAGGAGGATCACTTGAGCCCAGGAGTATGAGACCAGTCTGGGCTATGTAGCAAGACCCTGTCTCTATTTAAAAACAAACAAAACCATTGTTTATATTGGAGCCATTTATAATGATATAAAGAGTATGGGACTAAGAGTGAAACCTGGCTTCTACTCCTTGCTTTTTCCTGGTTAGTCATGTGGTCCTTGATAAGTTACTAAACCACTTTATTAAAATGAGTCCATTTTTAATCTCTAGTGCTTTTGAGACCAGGCTCAAGCTATGTTTAGTTCAAGCCACCTATGAGTACATAAGCAGGTAAAGGGGCCATACCAAAAAAAAAAAAAGGACTTAGCATTACTTTTTCAGTCCAGATTTCTCTAGACTTTAGTCTTGCTAAAAGAAAGAAATGGTGACAAGAATCTACCAAGTGGAAACAGTAGGTCTAGACCGTAATAGTCATCAAGCTGGGAGAAGAGCATCTAGAGAAATAACAGTGTGGATTTGAATGACAAAAAGATGAAATAGCATTCACATGAATCTAAAAAGGCCTTTTCAAACTAATTCTTTAAAAGAAGTGGTATCCAGTGCACACCACTGCCCAAAGGACTTGTCAGAATCTTAACTTAGTCTAGCATGGCAGTGTTTATCACTAGTAAGTGAAATACAGCACCATACATCTTTTCCTTATAGAGAAAAGATGAACGTTGCCTTGCACTAAACAGAAGCATCTGTTTACAGTTTATCATATCCAAAACAACAGCAACAAAGCCAGAAAACAAAAACAGGCATAAAACATTCACTGAGATAATCCTCGTGCCGTGGAATATGAGGATATTAAAATGTCTATCTAGAATATGAATCACATTTTCTTCAGCTACAGAATTTTCCAATTGTGTGAGCAATATCTCATGAGCAAGATGAAGCTTAATGAGTGGATATTTGATGCTTTCCTTTTATGGCAAATCCTCCCTTTCTTAGAGGTTTCTTTGTGACTAACCCTATGCTTTTCCCAGAATTTAAAGTCATCCACCTACTCTATAGAATATTTTTTGCAGAGACAAAGGACAAAACAGGCTGAAAGGTTTTGGTATGTATTTAAAGTGATGCCAACACAGTTTGAAGAAGGCATCTTACGAACCACTTTTGGTTCAGATGACAATTTATGAAGCATTCTCTAACCAACCTGCCTCAAGACAGCCTGCTGGCCTGCCCTGCTGATTCTATCCTGCAGCATCAACTCTGACCTGCATTTCATGGATTTCTACCCTGCTGGCAAGCCATACAAAAACTTCCAAGCTACCAGGCCCTACAAGTGGTGTGAGCTAATTCCTTACGTTTATATTTCAAATCAGACCAGCATATTCTGGAATAAAAATTAAGGGAGGAGGAAAAATGGGCAGGATCCTGGCAAAGATGAGTGAACCTTAGTATGCCTATGCCTGACAAAACAGGAGAAGCTTGATGGGGTGAAAGGAGAAGGCTGTGTTCCTTAAAGGGAATTATATTGGAGCCCTTCTGCTGAACTGGTAGACTAACATCTATACAGGCTGATTTGGACTTGGCAAGAGTATGGCCTAGAGTTCTCCCACCCTGTTATAGAGATAATGCCGTTTTCTTAGTGTATACTCAAGTCTTAAGTATCTTGTAAGGTTTTTTTCATATCCTTTTCTGGCACTCAATACTTATTTTCATGCTTTGGACATTACTGACAATCGTAGCCTCAAAGCTACAAAGAGAATTCCAGGTTTCTGACAAGTTTTGAATGCTCACCATGTTATTCCAGTGGTTATCATTGAACTACCAAAGATGGCAATGAACGTGTAAGATTGACAAGAGGCTCAGCCATGAAGAGTTGTATCAAAGGGTTCAGATTATTATTTTTAACTGGGAGAATACATACCACTCTTGTATTTGCCCACTAATATAGACAGAACTAGGAACCAGAATCAGTGGGCTAGCAGTCTATCAGATGTCTTAAGCTATAGGTAAGTTTGTATGTAAAAATCAGCCATTCAAAAGCCTCTTCTGTACCAGATATTCCAGTAGGAATGCCACTCCAAAAATTATTCAGTTACTTGCTTACCAACTATTTTGTATTTGACCTTTTTTTCTACCCCATTAGCTATCCCTCTTGATAAATTTTATCAATATTCCTCTTAATAATTTTACTTATATTTTAGTAAAAATTTAAAAATAAAGTTATGCTAAATATAGAGAGAATTCTTTGGACTTCATAGGACTGAAAGGTTAAATCTGTAGATTGGTCTCTTAATAAGAGGCAAAAAATTTAAAAATTATAATTACAAATATGTTTAACATGAAGCAAAAAAATTTAAAAATCATAACTACCAATATTATGTTTAGCTTTTAATGTACATATATAAAATATGTATGTTAACCAGTATACATATGTATACATAGATATATCTAATACATGTATGACTCTAAAATGGAATACATGTCATACATATTTACCAGTGTCTTTTAGCACTGTTCCTGTTTTCTGAGTCCTTCACTTCAGATATTTAATTTTTGTGCCCATGTCTTCTATACTTAATCCTTTGATCCACCCTACCCTTAAATATGCATTATATTAGTTTATTCTGCTGCCGACTTGGTTTGAATAAAAGTAATAAAAACAGTATTTTATTTGGAGTAATGTTGGAATGGAAAATGTTTCTGTTGCAGCTTAGATAATATACAGTCTACAGACTTGGACTCTTCAGAAAAATTAACAATGTGATAAAAATTTTAAAAATGCATAAAGGCCAGGCAGGGTGGCTCATGCCTATAATCCCAGCACTTTGGGAGGCTGAAGTGGGTGCATCACTTGAGGTCAAGAGTTTGAGACCAGCCTGGTCAACATGGTGAAACCCCATCTCTACTAAAAATACAAAAATTAACCATGTGTGGTGGCATGCCTGTAATCCCAGCTACTCAAGAGGCATGAGAATTGCTTGAACCCAGGAGGCAGAGGTTACAGTGAACCAAGATCGTGCCATTGCACTCTAGCCTGAGCAGCAGAATGAGACTTTCTCAAAAAAAAAAAAAAAAAAAAAGGCACAAGGATGACTGTAGATTAAAAGAGGCTAAAGGGATGTAAAAACCAAATGTTAACCATGAACCTTGGTTTGATTATGGGCAATAATAAAACATTTTGGGTCCTTTTGGGGAAATTTGAATAAGAACCATCTGTTCAGTGATACTATGGAATTACTGTAAATTTAAGTGTTATGATGGCATTTGATTGCATAGGGCAGTTCCTTATTCTTAGAGGATGCATGCTGAAATATATAGCAGTAAAATGTCATGACACATGCAATTTACATTCAGATAGCTCAGGAAAAAAATCTGTGTTTGCACACGTACATAAAAAGCAAAAGAACGAAAGCCTATGTAACAAGATGGTAATTGGTGAATATAGGTGAAGGGTATATGGGTGTCACTGTACTATTATTTCTGCTCTTCTATACATTTGAAAATTTTGAAAACAAAGCTAGGGGAAAATTTTGTAAGACGTAAAATAATGGAGTTGATGTTTTTATATTTGCCTCCTAGTCTGGGATACTTTCTACTACCTCAGTTATGCTTCTGTTACACTAAGTAGTTGTTAACTGATTAAATTCTCAAAAAATAAAAACACAACTTGTAAGCAAACTGTCCAATTGTATAGTATATTTTTAAACCTATGACTTGAAACACAGCTTTCTGCTATCTTCCTATCTAAAAAGTGTCCCAGATATTGGACATAACCACTTTTCATGTAAGTTTCTCACAATGAGACCCTACTGCCTTTCCATCCTTGTTTTTATTCTTTACACTAGGTTCCAATATTAAATATTTTAATATTAAATATTGGAAATATTAAACCAATATTAAAAACATAGATTTTTAAAAATTCATTTTTAGGACCTTATAAATTATATATAGATTAATTTATAAACGTAGTTCATGCAATGTTTTAAAATGTTCCCCCACTGTGTTTATAGAAAACCAAACTAAAACATAGATTAAAAAACAAGAATGGACTCTTAGACATACCCTTTAGAACTTCTCTTTAAAAATTAGCCTGACATTAAATGTATGAATTTAAACAAGCTTGAGATCCATGTCTTTTCTTTCTGTTACCTCCCCAGTGTTTTTCGGTATTACACACTACTAAACCCCACTTTTATCCCAAACACTTGCTCAAAGCAACTTGACATTGTATTTGTCTCAGTTTTGCTGCACTGTAATGTATTAAAAGCTTGCTGCTTGGAACTATAAAGAAAACCTTTCTCATTTTCTCTTTAATCTCCTAGGTTGTTGCACCACCACATGTAATTGTTCAGCTTTTTAAGTGGTATGTTTTAGTGCAGCTGATACAGGTGAAGGTACCTCTGAATAAAATGCCCACTTTCTACTGTGGCTGTATACACACTGCACAAATACGTACTCACTTTTTATTTTCCTGTGGATCACAGCATTTATTGATTTTTCGGCAAACAGAATATGTGACACATCCTGGGCAAATTCCATCTCTTCTTCATCCTTTCTGTGATGATAGCTCTCCATGATTGCAGGGATAAAACAAGTGAATGTGTATGCCTAGGTCATTAACAAGCAATTCAGGTAATCGAACACCAGAATTACTGCTCTTAGTGTGATATTCCTCTACACACTCCTATGTGTTATATTAGAAAACGCAGCTTTTTTACTGTCAACCTGTTACCTATATAATATATAGGTTAGAAAATCAGATTCATTATTTCCTTATTTATTGCCATTTCTCTTTACAGATATAATGCTTTTGAGTGCTAAAATAATTATTTTGCTGGTCCCCAAATGTTCGGGTTTTCTTTGTTCCTTAGAATGATTATCTTAATTTTCAGTGATGGGAGTCATGTGTGGAATTTTCTCAGATCCTAAACATTTTATTTAGTTCCTCATCATACATTACTAAATTTTAAAATAATGTTTTCTGTTTGAGAGCTGGGTTAACCAAGAGCAGGATTTGAGTTCAAAATTGAACCAACTCTGTAGACAGGGAACTGACCAGCTGAAAACTAACGTGGAAATAATGTAAAGTGAAACTGATAGCGGAATTGAAAGAAAAAAAAAATTTTTTTAACTTTTTTTTAAGACAGGGTTTCACCGTATTGATCAGGCTGGTCTCTAACTCCTGACCTCAGGTGATCCACCCACCTCAGCCTTCCAAAGTGCTGGGATTACAGGTGTGAGCCACCGTGCCCGGCAGAATTAAAAGCAATTAATTTAAGGACCCTTGACAGTTTTCCTCTATTTTTGTTTTTAGATATATTCACTCTGGAAATGTGGAGACTATTTGTAAATAAGTGTATGAGTCTTGGTCTTGTACCACATTTACGGTGGTGATGGTGGTGGTGGTGATAAAGGAAATATTTATCTCTTTGTTATATGTAAAACTATACAAAAAATCTATAATGAGATTAAACTTATAATATTTGAGATCCTTAGGAAATAGGATAAAAGCATTTATCTTTGGTATATACATAGAATTTTTAATTTATGTTTTTAAAAATAGTTAATTTTCAAAGGTTGTTCAAACCAGTACACTTCAAATGTAAGTCACTGGCTGTGTCAGAATTACTCTTTGTGTAGCTTTCAAAATACACTGATTTTCAAGTCCTGTTCCTAGATATTTAGTAGGTCAGGGGTGAGTTTCCTTAATCTGTATGTTTATAAAACTCCTGAAGTGGTACTTCTCTAATTAACTTTGGGGATCACTGTTTTAAATATTTTCTAGGGTATGTTGTTCATATTACTATATTCATTTTCTTAGCCATTTAAAATATATTTATTAGGTAGTATGTTTTTATTGCCGATAATGGACTATTCAGTTCAAACTGGCTTAAATAAAGGGGATTTATTGGCTTATATAGCTAACAAGTCTAGAAGTGAAATATGCTTCAGGAAAAGTTTGATTTGGGCTCCAACTTGTAACTAGCCATGATTCTGAAGGCTCTGCTGTCTTTCTCATTTCTATCCTCAGGAGGTTTATCTCATTGTATTAAAATGGCTAACAGATGAATTTTATATCCATATATCGTACAGTTCAGAATAAGAAGCTGTACTCTATAATTACTTGCAAAAGTTTTTAGTCATGCTATTTGAACAACCCCTGAACCAATCACTGTACAAAACAGATAAGATTATCCTGTTTGGTTTAGACTTGACCAGTGAGATCCTACCCATGGAGTTAGGGTGGGATCATTCCAATCCTTTCACCACTATGTAGTGGAAGAGAGCAAATAGATCTTGAAGTAACTTCCACAAAATCTACTGTAAAATATTAAAGAGATAAACTGTAACTCAGCCTACTCTAATATTTGGGGGACCTACATCTCATTCGTGTGTGTACATGAAGGGCAGTGTAGACCAGTGTTTACTTTTTAGCAGATGATAGTAGGAAAGAGGAGATGAATTGTTTTTCATTGATAACTTTTCCTCCCACTATTTTACTATGAAAAATTTCAAACATATAGAATTTGAAAGAATTGTACAGTGAATAACTGTAAAGCCACTATCTCCATTCTATTAATATTTTGATATATTTACTTTTTCTGTTGCTTTATCAGATATTCATCTACCATTGTAGGGATCTTATTTTTTAATAAGTTCCCTTCAAAGTTAAATTGTTATGCTTTGCCCCTAAACAGTTATATATGCATATCATTAACTGAGTTATTGATGACCATTTGATTAAGAACTTCATACATATAAAGCTGTCTTGGCTTAAGGCCTTAGTGTGAATCAGATTATTATGGACATTATAATGGTAATTGCTGAAAGAATTATTCAAAGATAGAACGAAGAGTGAAATATACATGTATACCTTTTACACATGTTACATTATGCCCTCTTAGTAGAAGGTTTTATTTGTGCTTTGAGAAAAGGTATGTATTTAAGGTCTCTTCAGTGAAAGTGCAGAATACCTAAATTGTTGATATGTTGGGCCTCTTTTTCTTTAAGTTTGTTACTTACCTAATTGTTTTACTTAGGAAACCAGTTAACTGGCAATCTGTTGTTATCAGCTAGACCAAAAGAAAACCTCAAGAAAACGCAGGTTTCTGGCAAATTTATTACTGTAGTTGACATTTTCCCACCTGCTTATCAGAAGCAACCATGTGGACACTGTTTGAAAATAGAAAGCTATAAAAATACTTAGGAAAAAAATCTTAAACATTAGATAATTAAATGAACTGTCCCAGAACTGAAATGAAAGTGGTATCCACTTAGGTTATAGTAGTTCATTGGTAATGTCTTTTGGTTTTGTAAATATAGTTACCCTGTTTTAACTTCTAAAGAGGATCCTAAAAGACTTTGAATTAACATGTTTAAATGAGAGCCTGTTAGTAGAACATAAAAATCACAGACTTTTAGATAAATGGTCATGGATACATTTTGATTTATTAAATAGCATTTAGGACATCTCATTTTTTACTTCTGTTTTTGGAATGTCAGCTGTATTTCCTTAAGGCAGACTGTTGAATCAGAATATCCCATGCAGAGCTTTCTAACTGGTCTGTCACACTAGTGTACTACTAATGTGTAACAAATATGCTGAGATAGTAATTGTCTTGTCCAGGGGTTACTGCCATAGCCTGGAGTTGCTTAATCACCCTTTCTCTTTCCTCAGTTTATCCAGTGTGCCTTAAATGTTGTTTGTTTTCTGCGTGTGTGTGCATGTGTTTATGTATGTGTGCATCACCACAGAAACAATGACTTAATGGGCATCATAGTCCAACTTTTTGTTTGTGGAAGTTTCGCGGAAGAAACCCAACATTAAGCTTTATTAAATTTTATTTAAATCTAAATAGGACAACAAAATAATTGGATTTAATAAAAAATATAGTTTTCCTCTTTGAAATTCTTTTTTCCACAGTGAATAGAAGTCCAGGAAGCACTTTTTTGTTGTTGAGATGTGCTTTCACTCTTGTTGCCCAGGCTGGAGTGCAGTGGCGTGATCTCAGCTCATCCTAGCCTCCTGGGTTCAGGTGATTCTCCTGCCTCAGCCTTGCAAGTAGCTGGGATTACAGGCATGCGCCACCACACTCGGCTAATTTTGTATTTTTAGTAGAGATAGGGTATCTCCATGTTGGTCAGGCTGGTCTCGAATTCTCGACCTCAGGTGATCCACCCACCTCGGCCTCCCAAAGTGCTGGGATTACAGGCATGAGCCACCACACCAGGAAACACTTTTAAAGTTAAAAATATTCCATCTGTTTTATCATAAAGTTTCTTAGCTTCTGTGTTTTTCATCAAATGCCATTTTTCCTCCAAATAAAATGCTATTACAAAGTTTTAAGCTAAACTCTACTAAGACCCACCTTTGGAAAAAAACATCTTTGGAGTCACTTGGTAGCTTTCTGTAAAACAAATTTATTGATTCCTGTTTTACTAGAATTTATTTTCATTGCAAGTTGTTCTGGAGGACAGAATTGGTATTAATTGTTGTTACTAGGCATTCTACAGCCTTTCAAATCTAAAGTTTTTCTGCATTTTTGAACTTCTGTCTTACAATGTTAGAGTTTACCTTGGCCATTGTCATCTTATTTACCCTGAAAATGTTATATTATCCCTAATTTTATAGCTGTGAGATGTCCAAAATCCTCAAGAACTTTACCTTTAATGGACCGGATTCAAAGGTACTTTTCTCCAAGTCGGATTCCATATTGCAAACATCTAACCTTTCTATCTCATCCAGAAGGGTTTCTTCCCAGAAGTGTATTTCACTTTTCATTTAATCAACCAAGGAAGTGAGTATGACCTCATACAAAAATTAGGCTCCCTTGCCCCCCGCAAAAAGAAAAAAATACCATCTAAAAGGATAGCTGAGCTTACGTATCCAAATGAGCGATTCTTATCAAATTAGTCCCCCTTGGAAGTATATCGGTTTACTCAGATGCTGCTGCCACTTCTCATGTCACATATGGGATTTGGAGAATCCTCCTATTAGAATAATGGTTTTTTCAAAAAACCAGCTCCTAGATTTATTGATTTTTTTGAAGTGTTTTTTTTGTGTCTCTATCTCCTTTAGTTCTGCTCTGATCTTAGTTATTTCTTGTCTTCTGCTAGCTTTTGAATTTTTTTGATCTTGCTCCTCCAGCTCTTTCAATTTTGACGATAGGGTGTCAATTTTAGATCTTTCCTTGCTTCTCACATGGGCATTTATTGCTATAAATTTCCCTCTAGACACTGCTTTAAATGTGTCCCAGAGATTCTGGTACGTTGTGTCTTTGTTCTCATTGGTTTCGAAGAACATCTTTATTTCTGCCTTTATTTCTTTGTTTATCCAGTTGTCATTCAGGAGCAAGTTGTTCAGTTTCTATGTAGTTGTGCAGTTTTGGATGAGTTTCTTAATCCTGAGTTCTAATTTGATTGCACTGTGGTCTGAGAGACTGTTTGTTATGACTTCCGTTCTTTTGCATTTGCTGAGGAGTGATTTACTTCCAATTATGTGGTCAATTTTAGAGTAGGTGTGATGTGGTGCTGAGAAGAATGTATATTCTGTGGATTTGGGGTGGAGAGTTCTGTAAATGTCTATTAGGTCCGCTTGGTCCAGATCTGTGTTCAAGTCCTGGATATTCTTGTTGATTTTCTGTCTCGTTGATCTGTCTAATATTGACAGTGGAGTGTTAAAATCTCCCACTATTATTGTGTGGGAGTCTAAGTCTCTTTGTAGGTCGTTAAGAACTTGTTTTATGTATCTGGGTGCTCCTGTATTGGATGCGTATATATTTAGGATAGTTAGCTCTTCTTGTTGCGTTGATCATTTTACCATCCAAAAGCAACGGCAACAAAAGCCAAGATAGACAAATGGGATCTAGTTAAGAGTTTCTGCACAGCAAAAGAAACAATCATCAGAGTGAACTGGCACCCAACAGAATGGGAAAAAATTTTTGCAATCTACTCATCTGACAAAAGGCTAATATCCAGAATCTACAAAGAACTAAAGTAGATTTACAAGGAAAAAACCCATTCAAAAGTGGGCGAAAGATATGAACAGACACTTTTCAAAAGAAGACATTTATGAGGCCAACAAACATATGAAAAAATGCACATCATCACTGGGCATTAGAGAAATGCAAATCAAAACCACGTTGAGATACCATCTCATGCCAGTTAGAATGGCAATCATTAAAAAATCGAAACAACAGATGCTGGAGAGGATGTGGAGTAAAAGGAACACTTTTACACTGTTGGTGGGAGTGTAAATTATTTCAACCATTGTGGAAGACTGTGGCAATTCCTCAAGGATTTAGAAATAGAAATTCCATTTGACCCAGCAATCCCATTAGTGGATATATGCCCAAAGGATTATAAATCATTCTGTTATGAAGACACATGCACACATATATTCACTGCGGCACTGTTTACAATAGCAAAGATCTGGAACCACCCCAAATGCCCATCAATGATAGACCGGACAAAAAAAATGTGGCACATATACACCATGGAATAGTATGGAGCCATAAAAAAGGATGAGTTCACGTCCTTTGTAGGGACATAGATGAATCTGGAAACCATCATTCTCAGCAAACTGACACAAGAACAGAAAACCAAACACCGCATGTTCTCACTCATAGGCAGGTGTTGAACAATGAGAATACATGATCACAGGGAGGGGAATGTCACACACTGGGGTCTGTTGGGGGGTGGGGGGCTGGGAAGGGATAGCGGGGTTGGGGAGGGATAACATTGGGAGAAATGCCTGACGTAGGTGACGGGCGGATGGAGACAGCAAACCACCATGTGTGTGTACCTATGCAACAATCCTACAAGCTCTGCACATGTATCCCAGAACTCAAAGTACATTTAAAAAAAAAAAAAAAAGAACAGGGCCGGGCACAGTGGCTCATGCCTGTAATCTCAGCACTTTGGGAGGCTAAGGCGGGTGGATCACCTGAGATTTAGAGTTCAAGACCAGCCTGACCAATATGGTGAAACCCTATCTCTAATTTAAAAACAAACCAAAAAAAAAGAACAATGGTTTTGTTTTTCTTATATGAATGAGGATTCATCCTTGTGTTTTTTTCCCCTCATTTCTACATTCTTCCTTCCTGTTTCACTCACTCTCTTATTCTCTGTTTGACATCATCCTTTTCCACTTTGAGGGTATACAGACAGAACTGAGAATGGAGTAAGTCTAGAGCCAGTGAAAATCTAGGGTGAGATAGTCATGAAACAGACTGAATTTCAATGGTCAGTTTATCTTTCTTATAGTACTTATAGTACTCTTTTGTTCTTATTCTGTGCCTTTGAAATATTTCATTTTAAAAGTGGGTGATTAAAAATAAGAGGCAGACATAAGCACATGTAAATGGTGTTGGACAACTTGTTTAATATGAGTCATTAGCTTTGGACCATGAATGCAAGTGACTGTAGCATTTCATCTTCATTCTTTATATACTGTAGTTCGAATTTAAATTATCAGGGGCTAAAATAAATATTAAAGTAAATAGGCCGGGCGCAGTGGCTCACGCCTGTAATCCAAGCACTTTGGAGGCCAAGGCGGGCGGATCACCTGAGGTCGGGAGTTCAAGACCAGCCTGACCAACATGGTGAAACCCCATCTTTAAATATATATATATAAGTAAATACATAAACTTCTGTAACAAATCCAAGAAAGCAAAGTTGCTTGATTCTTTGCATAAATCTCTGTCTGCTTCATTGTTTCTCATGTTCAGAATGCTATAAATTAAGGTGAAAAATGTATTAACCATCTCTATGACTCTTAGGCAACCAATTCACTCAGTCTTTCATTTACATTTCTTCATCTATGAAGTAGGAATAATATTACCTGTCACACAGTGTCGTTGTGATGATTACACATAAGCAAGCATAGAAAATTCCTGGCACATTGTAAGTGCCAATATTTCTCCACGAGAGCTCCACAAGAGAATTAAACTCTACAGAAAATGGTTTGAGTAAACTACACTGACTCTTGAACAACATGAGGATTAAGGATGCTGATCCCTGCACATTGGAAAATCTACGTATAACTTTAGACTCCCCCAAAACTTAACTACTAAGAGCCTACTTTTGACTAGAAGCCTTATTGATAAACAGCTAATTAACACATTTTGTATGTTACATGCATTATAGAGTGTGTTCTTAAAGTAAGAAGAGGTTGTCTTGCTGTCTCAAGGTGGCAGAGGCAGACAAAAGTCCATCTATTTGTGGACCTGCACAGTTCAAACCCATATTAAGGGTCAACTGTATTTTCTCACTTCTTCCAGCGATGGTACATGGTACTTACTCTAGGTGCATAGACATTAAATCGTACACATACAATGATGCTTTAGACATTAGGACTTAATCCTTTGGGAATCTCAAATGAGAAGGGCTTGTGTTTTAAGTGTTCAATATATAATAGCTATTTGGTTGCAAGTGGCAAAAGTTTGTATTTCTCTTTTTCTTTTTTTTTTGAGACAGGTTCTCATTCTGTCTCCCAGTCTGGAGTGCAGTGACATGAACACAACTTACTACAGCCTCAACCTCACAGACTCAAGCAATCCTCCCACATTACCCTCCCTGGTAGCTGGGACCGCAGGTGCCCATCACCATGCCGAGCTAATTCTTAAAAATTTTTTTGTAGAGACAGGGTCTTGCCATGTTGCCCAAGCTGGTTTTGAACTCCTGTGCTCAAGCAGTCTTCCCACCTCAGCCTCTGAGAGTGCTATGATTACAGGGATAAGCCACCATACCCAGGCAGAAATTTATATTTAGACTGGTTTAAATAATAAAGGGACGTTATTGTTCCATGTTAATGAGAAGACAGGGAAGGCCTCAGAGATGATGTGATGAGGACTCTGACTGAGTATCTCTGCTATTCTGTTAGTTCAGCCTTTCTGTGGCAGTTGAGTCAAACTAATATTTCTAACTAAATTTTCAAAAGAAGAATATGTATTTTTCCTAAATACAGGCTTTTGACTAAAAAGCGTAAGGTGTATTTTGTATATAGTTTACAAGCCTAGCATATTTGGAATATAGTAATTGTTAAATAAGACAGTTTTGGCTTAGATAACTGTATCTGATATTAGTATGTGTAACTATGCAGTTATGCATTGCTTAACAACTACAATATGTTCTGAGAAATTCATCCTTAGGCAATTTCATCATTGTGTGAACATCACAGAGTATACTTACACAAATCCAGATGGTATAGCCCTTTACACACCTAGACTATATGGTGTAGCCTGTTGCTCCTAGGCTACAAACCTGTATAACATGTTACTCTACTGAATGCTGTAGGCAGTTGTAACACAGTGGTCAGAATTTGTGTATCTAAACATAGAAGAGGTACAATAAAAATATAAAAGATTTAAAATGGTACACCTGTGTGGAGCATGGTATGGTGAATGGAGCTTGAAGGACTGAAAGTTGCTTTGGGTGAGTCAGTGAGTGAATATGAAGACCTAGGACATTACTGCACACTGCTGTAGACTTCATAAACACAGTACAGTTAATCTATACTATAAATTTATTTTCTTAATTTTTCCTTCTTCAATGATGAATTAACCTTAGCTTACTGTAACTTTTTTACTTTATAAACTTAATTTTTTTTAACTTTTTGACTCTTTTGTAATAACACTTAGTTTAAAATACAAATATATTGTACAGCTGTACAAAAATATCTTCTTTATATCTTTATAAGCTATTTTTTAACTCTTTAAACTGTTTTATTAAAAGCTTAGGCATATGGCCGGGCACAATGGCTCATGCCTATAATCCCAGCACTTTGGGAGGCCAAGGCAGGCAGATTACTTGAGGCCAGGAGTTCAAGATGACCAGCCTGGCCAATGTGATGAAACCCCATCTCTACTAAAAATACAAAAATTAGCCAGTCATGGTAGCATGCACCTGTAGCATCAGCTACTTAGGAGGTTGCTTGAACTTGGGAAGTGGAGGTTGCAGTCAGCCAAGATTGTGCCACTGCACTCCAGCCTGGACAGAGGGGGACTCTGTCTCAAAAAAACAAAACAAAAAAAACACACGAAGGCACAAACACACACATTATCCTAGACTTAAATAGGGTCAGGGTCATCAATATCACTGTCTTCTACCTCCACATCTTGTCCCGCTGGAAGGTCTTCAAGGGCAGTAACACACATTCGGCTGTCGTCTCCTATGAGAACAGTGCTTTCTTCTGGAATATCTCTTGGAGGACCTGGCTAATTGGCTGAGGCTTACAGTTAATTTGTGTTGTGTAAGTAAAAAGTATACTAAAATAATAAAAAATACAGTATATTAAAAACATAAATCTGTAACATTTTATCGAGTATTATGTACTGTGCAAAATTGTATAGCAGTACTTTTATACAACTGGCAGCACAGTAGATTTCTCTACTCCAGCACCACCACAAACACATGAGTAATGCGTTTTACCATGACATTGTACAACTACAGTGTCACCAGGCGTTAGGGATTTTTTTATTATACTCTTATGGGACTGCCTTCATGTATTCATTCTGTCATTGACCAAAACATCATTATGTGGAACATGACTACATGAGAAAAGAATTTTAAGCCTGTAGAAGCTGTAGTTGGCCTTTTGTGTCTATGCAAATATTAGTTACACTAAACCACTTCAGCAGGCCATATTCTAGTGAAACAAACAGGGAGTTTATAGGAATAAGTTGATGAAAGGATTTGAAGAACAAACTAAGGGTAGTTAGAGATGCAATTTGGGTAGGAAAGACTGTTAACATGGAACAGCAGTCTTGTTGGAAAGATGCTTGACTCTTTTTTTTTTTTTTTAAGATGGATTTTTGCTCTTGTTGCCCAGGCTGGAGTGCAGTGACATGTTCTCGACTCACTGCAACCTCCGTCTCCCAGGTTCAAGCGATTCTCCTGCCTCAGCCTCCTGAGTAGCTGGGATTACAGGTGCACGCCACCACACCCCGCTAATTTTTTGTATTTTTAGTAGAGACGAGGTTTCATAATGTTGGCCAGGCTGGTCTCGAACTTGTGACCTTAAGTGATTCACCCGCCTTGGCCTCTCAAAGTGCTGGGATTACAGGTGTGAGCCACTGTGCCCTGCCTATTGCTAGAACAGTTCTATTTGGTACTTCCTACTGAGGATGTTAGTGAATAGTATGTAGGATGAAGGTGGAGGGTGGACTTGTCTTCAGTCAGAGAACTAAACCAGAGGATGTTCAAGGTCCCTTCTGACTATGATTTTAAAGATAGGAGGAATCTGCACATTGACAAATACTTTTCACAGCAACCCGTTACTCTCAGGGTAATTGTAAGACACGTTTTAAAACCTACTTTATAAAAAAAACCTATGAATACTTGGATAGTACTAAGGTAACTTTTACAGGGACTTCAAAGCTCTCTAAAGTCAGAATGTGTATCTTTCTGTTCTGTATGTATTGATATTAAATGATCTTCAAGTTGTATTATTGAGAGAGAATAGCAAAGTACAGAATAGCATACCTACTCTCTGTAGTATGGATAAATACATGTGTGCATGTATTCATGTATGTTTGATTATATATGTGTAAAATATAATGGAAAGACTACACCAGAAAACTATTGACAATGGTTATCTCCATGCAAGGAAACTGGGTGATTGGCAACTGTTAAAATAAGCCCATATTCTTTTGGTATCAGGCGCTTACTCAGTAGTTTGAGTAGAAGGCTCCGGATCAGAGCTGCTTAACATTTTAAGCATCGACACATGGCTTCCTAATTATAAATAATCTGGAGACATCAAAAACAGTTCTAGTTTCACTGTTGAATAAGCTCTTTATCTGAAAAATAATTTATATTTGTTTTCAGGTAGTATAAGAAAAAGTTCGTCTCTTTACCAATCTATATCCCTAGAAAATAGTCCCAACACTCATCTGAAACAAAAGGATCAGAAGCAGCTTTTAATCAGCTATATCTGAGACTTCCAATCCACATTGAGAGCTAATTAAACAGAGGAGACTCAAAGCTGTCTTCCCCTTTTTAGAGTGATTTGGACAACTTTTTCTTTTTTTCCCCTCTTCTGTTCCCCAAGCAAAAGCAGATTCCCAATGAAGCTATGGGAAGCTTGCTGTCTTCTTGACTTAGTATTGAATCTCTTACGGTATGAATAGAGAATCATCTCCCCTCAAAATAACTAGATAAATGGCTTTGAAATTCTATGATAATTTTTTCGTCCGTACACCCATTCAATTACTGATTTCTGAGACTCCTTCAAAAGATATATTTTATAAATTATATTTATTGTAAACCTTTATTAAGCGTTTTTAAAGAAATTCAGCATAATTTGCTATGAACTGTTTGTCAGAGGTGGTTTGAGAATGGATTTGTGCAGAATTCAGCTGATTAAAGAGTACGTGCCTGCAGTTTTCCTATACCTTGAAATAATTGAGTACATGCTGTGAAAAATCGCCTCTTGTTTTTGCTTTGTTGTTTTGCCACAAAACAGAAAGAAGAAGGAAAGTTTCAAGGACAGCTTAACAAGTCTGATTCTAACCAGTATATTAGGGAACTGAAAGATCAGATAGCAGAGCTGAATCATGAGGTAAGTGATAAATTTTGATCTTCACATATTTCTTTCTTCCTTCCTCTGTATTGTAACAACACTTAATTACTGGTTATAAGACTGACTCATGCTGAATATCTTCTATGAATTATTGGTTATAATAATATTTTTGAAGATTGTCTTCTTTTTAGCAAGGTCTTCTGTTCTAATATTGGGGATTTATTTACCTTTAACCTCGTTAGCATGACCTAAAATGATCAATTAATATTTTCCTGGCAAATATTTTATTTTTTTATTGTGGTATAAAAACTCTTGATAGTTTGCATAGATGTCAAAGTTACTTCAACTAAGCTAAAATGTTGCTTACACCTATAGAGTAGGTGTGTGGTGTTTACGTTGCGCTCAGAGGGAAGTCTTTCTACCCTTGCCTTCTTTCCCCTCGTGGTGGTGGTACTGAGATTGCAAAAAAGGACACTTGCCTAATATCAGTTAACAGATTTCTTAGTATCTGAATGCTTTTTAAACTGGCACTACCTTGAATCTGTGAGATTCAACTCACAAAATTCTCAGTTTTACTAAATACTGTACTGAGTAATTTAAGCTAATATGTTTTGATTAAAGAGATACTTGCTGTTAATGTGTCTTTAGGTCAATTTTCTTGTCCTTTATTATTTTCTATTCTAATGATAACATTTGGCTGAACACTAATGAAACACTGTATTTCTTGTTTTACATTATTTATAAAATAATGTTTATTCACAGTGATGAGACTTGAGAGGGTAATATAACTTTCATTTGTTTAAAAAGAAGAAAAAGAAAGAAAAAAGAGCACTCATTTTGAACACTAAATGAATTTAAAGCTCAAAGGAAAAAGTTTAGACATTACCCTTTCCTGGTATTACACCCTTCAGTTAAAGTCTGTGTGTTTTGGGTAATACCTCCTGGGGGTAGTCGGTCAAAGAGTAAATTCTAAATGAAGGAGAAACAAAGCATAAACAGAAACAGTAAATCTTAGATGTGGCTCAGTTTGATTTGTTTTGAAATTTGGTGGATCATTCCTGTAAATATTAATTTTCAGCCATGATAACATTTGAGGGATTCAGCATCTTACATATAACCTTTACCTATTTGTATTTATTTCTTATAATCTCTTTAAATCGATAGCCATAGTGTGAAAGAACAAGTTATAAATAAGTGTATTCTAGAAGTCTTTATTCTTTTGAGAACCTTAGGAATTATTTATGTTCAAAAGGTGTTCTCAAAGGAAATTGTGAGTAAAATAAAGCAACCTCCTGTTTTAAAATTTTGACATCTCATGATAAGGAAGCTTTAATGTTGCTGAAACAAGAAAGTTACATATAGATTGACTTTATTTCTAAAACTAATCTAAAAATCAGTCAACAAACATTAATTTTCCCTGGCATATGCTTTGACTAAAAATAATGATATTCTGGCTGGGCATGGTGGCCCACACCTGTAATCCCAGCACTTTGGGAGGCTGAGGCAGGCGGATCACTTGAGTTCAGGAATTTGAGACCAGCCTGGCCAACATGGTGAAATCCTGTCTCTACTAAAAATACAAAAATTAGCCAGGCATGGTTGTGTGTGCCTGTAATCCCAGCTACTGAGGAGGCTGAGGCAGGAGAATCACTTGAACCTGTGAGGCAGAGGTTGCAGTGAACCAAGATCACGCTACTGCATTCCAGGCAACACAGTGGGACTCTCATAAGTAAATAAATAACCAACCAACCAAACTCACTCATCAGGACTGCCAGAAAATAACTCACATGAAGTTTAACTTTAATGTCAGTTTTTTATGTGTGGCCTAAGAAAGGAGCCTTACCTTATACAAACATGAAAAGAAAATTAATCAACAGGATAGAATTTTCTACTGTTAAAATTAAAAGCTAGATTGCGCAAATTGAAGAGTAGAAACCAAACAACTGCTTCTTTTTAAAAAGAAAGAAAAAATACCTTTAAAGCATTTTTATTTATTAATACCCTTCCTCATCGCAGATAGAATTAAGGAAATTTGCAACTGCTGCAAATAACAAACTATAATTTTGGGAGAAAAAGAAAAGGAAAAAACTGTAGGAATATAATATGGAAGCATGAATAAGACCACTATAAAAATGCATACCGTAAAAATACCTATTTCCTGTAAGTGGGTCTCAGATTTGGCTCAAAGGCTTTTAGCACAAAAGAAAACCTGGTCACTTAAACATTTCAGAGTGTCTACACTGAAATGTAGATTCATTTCATGAAGTGATGAGAACAGACCAGTTAGCTAGAAGAGCCACAACTATTCCTGATACTAAGATTAACTAACAGTTTATCCATTGCTTCCTCAAAGGAGACCTGGTATGAGTTCCCTGGTTATTATCCTTAACATTCTGGAATAGAATGGCTTCATAATCATAAAAGTTAAATAATTTAAAGAACAGAAGTTTTAAAAAAAAGTATGTAGGCTGGGAATGGCTCATGCCTGTAATACCAGCATTTTGGGGGACCGAGGTCAGAGAGTCACCTGAGCCCGGGAGTTCAAGACCAGCCTGAGCAATATAGGGAGACCTAGTCTCTATTTTAAAAAAAAAAAAAAAATGCGTGGTGGCATGTATCTGTGGTCCCGTCTACTCTGGTGGCTGAGGCAGGAAGTTTGCTTGAGTCCAGGAGGTCAAGGCTGCAGTGAACCTTGATCACACCATTGCACTCCAGCCTAGGTGCCAGAGTGAGAGACCCTATCTCAAAAAAAAAAAAAAGTTTTGTATAGCAGCATAACATACAGAGAAGTGTCCAAGTCAAAAGCTCAATAAATTATGACAAAATGATCATACTCATGTAGGTACTACCCAGGTCCAAGAAATAGACCCAGATCCCTGTTTATACTCTTTCAACCCCTGCTGTCTCCCTTCTCCTCAAAGGTAACCATAATCTCAGACTTCTAATACAGTAGTTTAAGTTTTTGAACTTTATATAAATGGCTTTTTGCAGTATGTATTCTTTTTTTTTTTTTTTTTTTTTTTTTTTTTTTTTTTTTTTTTTAGACAAGTCTCGTTCTTGTTGCCCAGGCTAGAGTGCAATGGTGCGATCTCGGCTCACTGCAACCTCTGCCTCCCGGATTCATGCGATTCTCCTGCCTCAGCCTCCTGAGTAGCTGGGATTACAGGCATGCTCCACCACGCCTGGCCAATTTTTGTATTTTTAGTAGAGACGGGGTTTCTCCTTGTTGGTCAGGTTGGTCTTGAACTCTCGACCTCAGGTGATCCGCCCACCTCGACCTCCCAAAGTGCTCAGATTACAGGCACCAGCCACCGTGCCCAACCTGCAGTATGTATTCTTTTGTGTCTTGCTTCTTTTGCCCAACATTATTTGTGAGATTTTACTGTGTCATTTTAAAGTGTAGCTGTACATTGTTCATTTTCATCACTGTACAATTTTCCTTTGTATAAATATACCATGATGTGTTGATGAACATTTGGATTATTTCCAGTTTGGTCTGTTAAGAACATTGCTTTAGTGATTTATGCCAGTTTATACTGTCTATAAACAGTGAAGAAAGTTCTTACTGTTCTGCATCCTCATCAACATGTGGAATTGTCTGTCTTTTTTATTTTAGCCATTCTGTGACTATAAAGAGATTTCTCATTATAGTTTTAATATGCATTTCCCTGATTGTTTAATGAGGTTGAGTACTTTTCTCCCAGTATATAGAACAATGTTGGCATGTAGTAGGTGCTTTGTGAAAATATTTCTAATGAAAAAATGATGTTTGTGGAAGGTTTTGCAGTTGAGGTAACATGTAAGTTGCATGGTAATGCCAAGAAGCTTCTTAATATGTGAAAATCAGTGGAAAGAGCATTCCAGACAGAAGAAACAACTAGCCCAAAGACCCTAGAAGAAAATGAAATGGTCATTTTGAGAAACAATACTAGTGTGTCTGGTGTATAGTGAAGGGTAGGAAAAATTGTATAAGATAAGATTAGAGAGCCAGGTGAGGTCAGATTATTTCCAGTTGGTCCTCTATATCCATGAGTTTTGCATCAGTGGATTCAGCCAACCATGGATCAAAAATATTTTTTAAAGACTATTGTATCTGTATCTGTACTGAACATCTACAAACTTTTTTCCTTATTATTCCCTAAACAATACAGTATAACAGTTTATATTGCATTAACATTGTATTCGGTATTATAAGTAATCTAGAAATGATTTGAAGTATACAGGAAGTCAGGCATGGGTTATATACAAATATGCCATTATATATCAGGGACTTGAGCATCCATGGGATTTAGTATCCTTGGGACATCCTGGACCCAATCTTCCACAGATACGAGGAGACAACTATGTAGGACTTTGTAAACCAGGGGGTATAGTGGAAAGCTTTTGGATGTTTGTAGTTGTTGTTATTGGGGGTTTTTTGGTTGGGTTTGTTTTGGTTTTTGCTTTTTTTAGAGGTGGGGGTTTCACTATGTTGTTCAGGCTAGCCTCTAACTCCTGGGCTCAAGCAATGCTTCCATCTTAACCTCCTGAGTAGCTGAGACTGCATGGCCACACCACTGTGCCTGCCTTCTTTGGATGGTTTCAAACAGAAAATTTTATAATTTCATTTGTTCTGCCTGCCATATGATGAACTGAGTGTAGAAGAGAAAGATTGAGAACAGGGGAATTCATCAGGAGTCCGTTACAACAGTCCAGACAAGATCAAACATGGCTTAGAAGGATGGAAGAAGTGGAAACGTAATGTGGCTGTGTTAGAAGTATGTTTATCTCATAAGAAAAAGCATTCAGTGGCTCCAGAGAGTTTTGGCTTGAGTAATTGAGTGAATGGTTAGTTGGTGCCATTGACTAAGATAGAGAAAGGTAAGCAAGAGCTCTATTTTTTTCTTTTTTCTTTTTTTTTAAATTTTTTCACTTTTCTTTTTTTTTCTTTTTTTTTTTTAATTATAAAAATTAGAGAGGAGGTGCTGGGGAAAGCTCTGGGGTTCCAGTTGCCAAGGTACTCACAGCTCCAAAGAGATGCGGGCATGGAATACCAGCTCCACCTAAGAGCTCTATTTTTATGCCAAGGTTTGTGGTAAAGTTGAGATTTCCATTAAACATTCAAATGAAGATATCAGATAGGCAGTGGATATGTGAATCTGAAATTCTGAAGAGAGGTCAGGGCTAAAAAATAGGTGTAGTCATCAGTGGCATATAAATGGCATTTATATGTAAAGAGAAGGGTGTCCAGGAGGAATTTCTGAAGCTCCTTAACCTTTAAGGAATAGAGAGCCAGGAGAGGACCAAAATCACAAGGGAGATAAGTGGGAAACTGGAGAGAGTAAAGACATAGGAGTCCCAGAAGGAAGAAGCGAGCATTTCAGTGTAATTATTTAAATTAGATTTTAAACTTCCCTGATCCTGCTGAAGAATAAACTTACTAAGAAAGCTTTCTTGGCCAGGTGAGGTGGCTCACACCTATAATCCCAGCAATTTGGGAAGCCATGGCAGGCAGCTCACTTCAGGTCAGGAGTTTGAGACCAGCCTGGCCAACATGGCTAAACCCCGTCTCTACTAAAAAAAAAAAAAAAAAAACACACACACAAAAGTTAACGGGACATGGTGGCATGTGCCTATAATCCCAGCTACTCAGGAAGCTCAGGCACAGGAATGGCTTAAACCTGACAGGCAGAAGTTGCAGTGAGCCAAGATCTCACTAGCGTACTCCAGCCTGAGCCACGGAGACTCTGTCTCCAAAAAACAAAAAAAAAAAAAAAGAGAGAGAGAGAAATGTAAGCTATTTCAAGGCAAAGCTGGCCAAAAAAAAAATTACTATTTTAGTATGCTGTAAAGAACATACAACTCAGGTAGATAGAACCGACTTGCTTTCTAGGAGTGATCATCGTATTGGTTTCTACTACCCAGAGGTCTTCGTCATCCTGTCTTTTTTGTTGGGAAGGTAATTTTTGTAACTTATGTCACAGGAATCTTTTTTATTATCTCTACCAGATAAGCGTGTGATTAGTAATTTGAGTAAATAAAAAGAAATCTAAATAACTCCCTTACTGAAGTTTGACTTCGAAAATGTTTATATAGACACGAATGATAGCGTGGGCCTTGTAGTTTTAGTTGCTTGGGAGACTGAAGCTGGAGGATTGCTCTGAACCGAGGAGTCTGAGGTTGCAGTGAGCTAAGGTCATGCCACTGCAGTCCAGGTGGGTGACAGTGAGACCCTAACTCTAAAAAAATAAAATAAAAACGTAAGAAAAAAATTATGTGAATATTCCTTGAGTTTTTTAAATTCTGATATCTGTTTATATAAACCTGAGCTATGGATTTAAGTATCTTTCAAAAAGTATTTTTAATGTCTTAGACATTCTTACTATGGTTTTTAGTATGTATACTCATTTTGTTATTAAACTGGAATTTTTGAAATAAGGAACTTTAACAATCAAATGACAGTGTAGTAAGTCCTCACTTAACATTATCAGTAGGTTCTTGGAAACTGAGACTTTCAAGCGAAGGACATATAACATGTCTGTGAATAAAGTCATTTTAAAAATAATGATGAGGGGAAAAAAATGGTTTCTTTATATATCATCTGACTTAAAATGACAGTTTCCAAAAACCTATGGAAAACGTTAAGGGAGGACTTACTGTATACCGTCTTATATTTCTTTGGAGGCTGAGGTGGGAAGATCTCTTGAGCCTGGAAGGCAGAGGTTGCAGTGAGCTGAGATTGTACCACTGCATTCCAGCCTGGGTGACAGAGTGAAACACTATCTCAAAATAAATAAATACATAATCCCACACAGGATACCTTACTTTATTCAAGACTTTTAGACCACTCTTCAGTGTTTTTTTTTTTTTTTTTTTTGAGACGGAGTTTCACTCTTGTTTCCCAGGCTGGAGTGCAATGGCGCGATCTCGGCTCACCGCAACCTCCACCTCCTGGGTTCAGGCAATTCTCCTGCCTCAGCCTCCTGAGTAGCTGGGATTACAGGCACGCACCACTGTGCCCAGCTAATTTTTTGTATTTTTAGTAGAGACAGGGGTTCACCATGTTGACCAGGATGGTCTCGATCTCTTGACCTCGTGATCCACCTGCCTCGGCCTCCCAAAGTGCTGGGATTACAGGCATGAGCCACCGTGCCCGGCCACTTTTCAGTTTCATGGTGTATTCATAAAATGTAATTGGTGTTCTACCCATTATATGCATCTGTGTATCTAATTGCTGCCATAGATAAAAAAAATTTTTTTAACTTGTTAATGAAAACATGTGCCTCTAATGATAGTAATTTCATTAAGAAACTGGAGTTGATTAATGAAAACATGAACACAGAGATCTAGTAGGAGAGGGATAAGGTGCTAGATAAGGAAACCACCTAGAAAAGAAAAAGATCTCAATTAAAAATCAGGTGAGGAAAAATATTATAACTTTAAAATGTAAGAAACCAAGTAAGGAAGCCTCTTAGGAATATTAACTAAGGTAGGATATGCTTGCAGAAGACTTAAGAGATTTCTAGGATGAAATCCGAGTGAGCAGCCAACTAAGAGGATACAGAATCAACATAAAACAAGGGATTTGAATCTGGTGCTCAGAATTAGAGGACCAAATAAATACCTTCAAAGGATATATCACACTGGTCAAGAAACAGAACCAGGTGGAATTGTAAAGTCAGTTTTGGATGTTAAGCTGCATTAAATGGGGTTTTTTCTAACATTGTTATAGACACAATGAGAAGAGCAGCCCTGCACCCAAAGAACTTTTAGTATGGTAGAGAAAAGTGGAAAAGTGAATTTGATAAGGACTATATGGTTGGCACTGATAGGGAGTACTTAATAGTTCAGAAATGGGAGATAACACAGCACTTAATTTCATTTATTCTAATTAGTGGTTGTTATATCCTCTTTGATGCTCAGAGTCAAGCTGAATTGTGAATTTCTTGATGGCAAAAATTATCTTATTCAGCATTGTATTTCTTAGGGTCTTTTGAAAGTCCTAGCACAGTATTCTGAACTCATGAATTCAGTCAGTTCTCTTGGTGTTCAGATTGTCCCAATTTTGGCCAATCGGAACTCTTTGAAGCTGGCTCCAGTGTCTTTTTTTTTTCCTACAACCCCATTAGTCCTTGAACACATCTGTGTTTCCTGGCATTAGATGGCAAGTTTTTTAATAGTACTTTACATTACATGAGTAGAGCTAGATTTCAAATGTAGCTGAAAAACTGTTTATTAAAACTGATCAGTAAATTTCTTAAGAGATGGTCCCAACAATTACGCTTTGACAATTAGAATGGAAATATTAAGTCATGAGAAATCACTGCAACGGAAACTGGAAGTCAAGGTACTACTTGGGTTTATGAGAAATAAAGGCAGATGGTGATGAGCATTTTTTGAAGGAAATGGAGCTAACTGTCAAGCCTGTAGTGACAGGCTTTGTAGTTTTTTACAGCAGTTCTTAAGCAGATTTAATTCGTTAAGAGTGGAAGAGACTTCTCTGTCTTTTAGCATTCCCATAAAGAGACCATACTAATAACATATTCATAGATCCCAGACATAAGGAAAATGAAATATAAACATCTAAAACCGGCCAGGTGTAGTGGCTCATGCCCGTAATCCCAGCACTTTGGGAGGCCAAGGCGGGAGGATCACAAGGTCAAGAGATCAAGACCATCCTGGCCAACATGGTGAAACCCTGGCTCTACTGAAAATACAAAAATTAGCTGGATATGGTGGCACGTGCCTGTAGTCCCAGCTACTCATGAGGCTGAGGCAGGAGAATCTCTCGAACAGGAGGCAGAGGTTGCAGTGAGCTGAGATCACACCACTGCACACCAATCTGGCAACAGAGCGAGACTTGCTCAAAAAAAGAAAAAACCATTTCAATTACATGTAAACTTTTAGCATGACTGTAGTATTAAGCATATTTATCATTCGAGTGATAGGATGTGCTCAAATGTGTCATTCAGCTTGATATGGGATGCTAAAATGAGCTACAGTTTTAAAATCCTGTGAACTTACTCAGGTTTCAAAGCTTGAGTGTTCATTTTTAAATATTTTTCCATTCATTCAAATATTCCTACTCTTCATCTAACTTCCACTTTTTCTTCCATTATCATGTCAGTACTTCTAAGCACATCCATAAAATGGAGAATGGGAGGAATAGAAAGTCATTCAGTTGCTGGGCACAGTGGCTCACGCCTGTAATCCCAGCACTTTGGGAGGCTGAGGCAGGTGGATTGTTCAGGAGTTCAAGATCAGCCAGGGCAACATAGAGAAATCCTGTCTCCACAAAAAGTAGCTGGGTGTGGTGCTGTACACCTATAGTCCCAGCTACTTGGGAGGCTGAGGTGGGAGGATCGCTTGACCCAGGAGTCAAGGTTGCAGTGAGCCAAGATCATGCCACTGAACTCCAGCCTGGGTAGCAGAATGAGACCACGTCTCAGAAAAAAAAAAAAGAAAAAGAGAAAAGAAAAAAACTCATGCAATTTATCTGGTTCTTAATCTTGATTCTGGATTTTGTTTAATTTTTTTTTTTTTTTTTTTTTTTTTTTTTAGACAGAGTCTTTTTCTGCTGCCCCAGCTGGAGTGCAGTGGCACAACCTCAGCTCACTGCAACCTCCGCCTCCTGGGTTCAAGCAATTCTCCTGCCTCAGCCTCCTGAGTAGCTGGGACTACAGGCACGCACCACCGTGCCCGGTGTTTTTTTCATTTAATAAGTTTAGTTTTCTTTCCAGATTTTGTGTGTCTTTGTTCTCCATCATGCTACAGGTGATTGAGAAACTGTTACCTTTAGAACAGTGGGCTTGAGTCAGGGTACCTGGATTCTAGTTTTATCTTTGCCACTGATGAGCTGGATGACCTTAGGATGCCAATTCACTTCATACATCTATTTAATCAGTGAATACTTGAACATCTTTTAGTTCACAGAGATTCCTTAGGCCATGCCTCAGTTTCTTGATCACAAAGCATTTATGCTAAATGGTACTTAAAGCCCCTTCCATCCCAGTGCTGTGCTAGGTGTATAAAAGTTATAGTTCCAGTTGTTGAGTTCAGACTGATAAGGAAAGGTAGTTACTGTGAGCAGTACTGTGGTAGAAACACATGGCTCCATGGCCCAAAAACATGTCAGAAAACCTCTGATCATGGGGCTGCCTAAAGTGTGTATTAGAAGGAGTAGAAGGTTGCCAGGAAAAGGAGAATAGAAGAATATTTCAAGCAGAGAGGCATGTATGCAGAGCCTTGGAGGCAAGTAAAGAATTCATAAAGGAGACCAAGAAGGATTAGTATGAAAAGCAGGAGGAAAATCAGTAGAAAGGGGCACTCCTGAGGCCAAAGTGAGAGAGATTTCCACTGCTTAGTTTGTTTTTAGAGAGTGGTACTGAAAATAGCATTCAGAGAGACTGATCTAATGGCTGAAAGTAAAGCTTTTTTTTTTTTCTTCAGTTTTTTTTTTTTAATTGCATTTTGGGTTTTGGGGTATATGTGAAGAACATGCAAGATTGTTGCATAGGTGCACACATGGCAGTGTGATTTGCTGCCTTCCTCCCCATGAACGTAAAGCTTTTTTAATCAAACGAGGAAATCCATAAAATATAATCTACTTTCTTAATTGTGTTTTTAAAAATTATTTGGAATTATGTTACTTCTGAGGTCTTCCTCCATTTGAGGTGTGTTTCAGAGCCAATCTGAATATTTTCAGTCTGATTTACATATTGTTTTGCTGTTATCCACTAAGCTACCCAATATATCACACTTGTTTTTTAAGTCTCTATATTCTTAAATATAAGTCTTATTTCTTTGACTATACCATGATTTTGAAATACAGTATTAATTTTAAAAACCGTATTTTCTTTTACATCAAGTAATTTGATTTTAAAATACTAGGTTTTTTTTTTCTTCTTTTCTATGAGAAGGAATTTGGTTCAATAAAATACTAGTTTTTAAAAGAAACTGGCTAGGTACAATGGCCTGTAATCGCAGCACTTTGGAAGGCCAAGGCAGGAGGATCACTTGAGTCCAGGAGTTCAAGACCAGCATGGGCAACAAAGCAAGACCTGTCTCTTTTTTAAAAAAATTAATTAATAATATTATTTTTAAAAATAAAAAATAACATAGTATTGACAGTTTTTCAAATTGAAAATGTGCTCCACTAATTTACTGTCAATTAAAGAGGAATTGATAAAAGATGAATAAGTAGCTCTCTCAGATTTACAAAAAAAAAAAATTTAAATTGTGGTTGGGAGTCTGTAGTACAGTAAATCATGTGCTTTTTATGAACAATATCTCACAGATGCAGGTGGACATGAGACAGTCAGATTGTCACTCCCCACAAGCTGGACAGCTAGAAATGTCATGCCAATAGTACGTGCCAAAGACTTCATGCTACTTTGCTGCCTGTCTGATTTAAGTTATTGTGGTCAGTCTGAGGAACCTGTGATAAGATAAGATAGCATTCATGAGGTCATGTGGTTTGCAAGTGCCCAATCTTGACTGAGCAGACTGTGAGCACCTCAGCGGGAGGAAGAGAGGGATACTGACTTTATTTGCAAGCTTATTTTGGGTTAAGTGGCAGAATCGTGTGGGTATATGGCTATATGTGTATATCACATATTTTAAAAATTATTTTTCCATCAGAAGTTATAGTTTCTGAAAAAAGTGAATATTACAAATGCACTCATCTTCTACTTATTAATATTTCAGTCTAAAGCATTAAACTTTTTATTGCAAATAACCACCATGTCTTTTCTGTTGAGGAGACAACTGGATGGAAAAGATTTATATTGTTGATGGATATTTTTAAAATATAATAAAAATTATATCTACATTTTCTAATTAGAAAATTACTTATTTTCAATCTGGTATCATCTCTATAAGAAATATACAGAATGGCTGTCTACTTTTATATATATAAATAACAGCTTTGCTGAGACATTTACATGTGATACAATTCACCCATGTAAGTTTACAATTCAGTGGTTTTTAGTATATTCACAGTTATGCAGCTATCATCACAATCAGTTCTAGAACATTTTCATCTCTCCAAAAAGAAATCCTGTGCTCATTTAGCTAGTCACTCCCTATTTCTCCCCAAGCCTTATTTCCTCAACCCCTAGGCAACCAGTAATCTACTTTCTGTCTCTGCAGTTTTCCCAGTTCTGGACATTTAATATAAATGGAATCAGAGAACCTGTGGTTTTCTGGACTGGATTTTTCACTTAGTATAATGTTTTCAAAGCTCATTGGTGTTGTAGCGTGTGTCAGTGCTTTATTCATTTTCGGCACCTAATAATGTTCTGCCATACGGATATACGGGCATACCTGGCTTTATTGGGCTCTGCTTTATTATGCTTCACAGATACTGTGATTTTTACAAATTGAAGGTTTGTCACAAACCTGCATTGAGCAAGTCTTTCAATGCCATTTTACCAACAGCATGTGCTCACTTCATGTCTCTGTGTCACATTTTGGTAATTCTCACAATTTTTAAAACTTTTTCACTGTTATGTCTTCTGGTGATCTGTGATCAGTGATCTTCGATGTTGCTATTGTAATCATTTTCGGGTGCCACAAATTGCACTCATATAATCAAAAGCCAAAAATGATTAAACTGTGAGGCAGGCATGTTGAAAGGTGAGATAGGCTGAAAGCTAGGTCTCTTGCACCAGTTAGCCAAGTTGTGATTGCAAAGGATGAGTTCTTGAAGGAAATTAAAGTTACTACTCCAGTGAACACACAAATGGTAAGAAAGCAAAATGGCCTCATTGCTGATATGGAGGAAGTTTGAGTGGTCTGGATAGAAGATCAAGCCAGTCACAGCATTCACTTAAGCCAAAGCCTAGTCCAGTGCAAGGCCATAACACTCATCAGTTCTGTGAAGGCTGAGAGAAGTGAGGAAGCTGCAGAAGGAAGGTGGGAAGCTAACAGAGGTTGGTTCGTGAAGTTTAAGGAAAGAAACCATATCCGTCACATGAAAGTGCAAGGCGAAGTAGCACATACTGATGTAGAAATGCAGCAAGTTAGCCAGAAGATCTAGCTAAGATCATCGTTGAAGGAGGTCACTCTAAACAACAGATTTTTAATGTAGATGAAACAGCCTTATATTGGAGGAAGATGCCATCTAGGGCTTTGATAGCAACAGAGAAGTCAGTGCCTTGCTTCAAAGCTTCAGATGGTTCTCTTGTTAGGGTCTAATGCAGCTGTTGACTTTAAGTTGAAGCCAGGTGCACATTTACCATTCTGAATATCCTTGGGTTCTTAAGAATTATGCTAAATATACTTTGCCTGTGCTCTGTAAATGGAGAAACAAAGCCTGGATGACAGCACATCTGATTACAGCATGGTAAACGGAATATTTTGCCAACAGCCCACTGTTGAAACCTAATGCTCAGAAAAAATGATTTTCTTCCAAAATATTACTGCTCACAAACAATGCAACTAGTCACCCAAGAGCTTTGATGTAGGTATACAAGGCGGTTAATGTTGTTTTCATGCCTGCTAACAAAACATTCATTCTGCAGCCCATGGATCAAGGAGTCATTTCAACATCAAGGAGTCATTATCCTACTGTTCAAGTCTTATTATTTAAGACATCATTTCATAAGGCTCCATCACAGGAAAGTACAAGGTGAAGCAGCGAGTGCTGATGTAGAATAGCTGCAGCAGGTTGTCCAAAAGACATACAGTGCCGTATACAGCGATTCCCCTAATGGATTTGGGCAAAGTAAATTGAAATCCTCTGAAAAGGGTTCACAATTCTAGATGCCATTAAGAACATCTGTGATTCATGGAAGGGAGTCAAAAGATCAATATTTACAGGAGTTTGGAAGAAGTTGATTCCAACCCTTTGAGGGATTGAAGACTTCAGTGGAGGAAGTCACTGCAGATGTACTGAAAAAAGCAAGAAAACTGGAATTAGTGATGTAGAGCCTGAAGATGTGCCTGAATTGCTGCAATCTCATTATCAAACTTGAATGGATGAGGAGTTGCTTCTTAAGGATGAGAAAAAAAAAAAGTGGTTTCTTGAGCTAGAATCTTCTCCTGGTAAAGATACTGTGAACAATGTTGAGATGGCAACAAAAGATTTAGAATATTCATAAACTTAGTTGATAAAGCAGCGGCAAGGTTTGAGAGCATTTACTCAAATTTTGAAAGAAATTCTACTGTGAGAAAAATGCTACCAAACAGCATCTAGTGCTACAGAGAAATACTTCATAAAAAGCAAAGTCAGTAAACGCAGCAAACTTTAAGAAATTGCCACAGGCACCCAGCCTTCAGTAACTGGCCAGTCTGCTGCCACCAGCATCGAAGCAAGACTCTCCACCAGCAAAAAGTTTATTACTTGCTGACAGCTCAGGTGATTATTTGTATTTTTTAGCAATAAACTATTTTTAATTAAGGTACATTGTTTTTAAACTTATACTATTGCACACTTAACAGACTGCAGTATAGTATAAAAATAACTTTTATATGCACTGGGAAACAATTCATTTGACTCGCTTTATTCTGATATTTGCATTTATCCATTCAGCAGTTGATATTTGCTTTATTCCCAGTTTTTGGCAATCATAAATAATACTATTTTGAGCATTCATTTACAAATTTCCATATAATCATATATTTTTATTTGAGTATATGCTTAGTAATGGAATTGCTGGGTCATATTGGTAACTGTATGTTTAACTATTTGAGGAACTACCCTACCGTTTTCCAAAGTAGCTGTACCATTATACATTCCCACCAGCTGTGTATGAGTGTTCTGATTTATACACATTCTTGCTAACATTTATTATTTATCTTTTTGATGAAGTAGCAACTCATTATGGTTTTTATGTACATTGCTCTGGTGACTAATGATATTGAGCATGTTTTCATATGCTTGTTGGCCGTTTATAGCTTCTTCAGATAAATGTCTTATTTAGATCCTTCACCTGTTTTTAAATTGTATTGTCTTTTTATAATTGAGTTGCAAGAGTTCTTTACATATTCTAAATACGTGTTCCTAATCAGATATATGATTTCTGATTTTTAAGTGTCTTTCTTCACTATATTTTTTAAACTGAAACACTTGTATATGACTAGAATGATTTTCAGACTTTCTTCTATGGAACACTAAAAGTGAGAGTAGTTGACTTTATAGATAAAGCTTCTGGTTTTCTCGTTTGTTTGTTTTTTCTTTTTGTTTTTGTTTTTTTCTTTTGAGACAGAGTCTCACTCTGTCACTTAGGCTGGAGTGCAGTGGCGCCATGTCAGCTCACTGCAACCTCTGCCTCCCAGAGGCAATCAATTCTCCTGCCTCAGCCTCCTGAGTAGCTAGGATTTCAGGTGCCTGCCACCATGCCCAGCTAATTTTTGTATTTTTAGTAGAGATGGGGTTTCACCATGTTGGCCAGACTGGTCTCAAACTCCTGACCTCAGGTGATCTGCCTGCCTCAGCCTCCCAAAGTGCTGGGATTACAGGTATGAGCCACCGTGCCTGGCCAGGCTTCTGTTTTTATAGAAAAGGAAATGAGACTTACGGAAAAATTATTAGATATCACACTAAAGGCACAAGCAACAGAGAAGAAAATAGATAAGTTGGACATCATCAGATTTAAAACTTTTGTGCTTCAAAGATCACCATCAAGAAAGTAAAAAGACAAGCTAGAGAATGGGAGAAAAAAATTAAATAATTTACCTGATAAGGGACTTGTATCTAGAATATATAAAGAACTCTTTCAATTCAATTGTAAAAAGGTAAATAACCCAATTATAAGATGGATAAAGGATCTGAATAGACTGTTTTCCAAATATGATATACCAGATGGCCAGTAGACACAAGAAAATACGCCCAACAACATCAGTGATCAAGGAATGCAAACCAAAATGGCAATGAGATTCCACTTCACACTTACTAGGATGGCTATAATAAAACAGACAACAAAAAACGTTCCAAAGATGTAGAAAAATTGGAACCCTCGTACACAGCTGGTAGGAATGTAAAATGGTACAGCCACCTTGAAAACAGCGTAGTAGGTCCTCAAATGGTGAAACATAGAGTTACTGTATGACCTAGCAGTTCCACTCCTGGGTATATACCCAAGTAACATGAAAACATGTCCACATTAAAATATGTGCATAAATGTTCATAGCAGCATTATTAATAATATTTAGAGAGTCGAAACAACCCAAATGTCAATCATCTGATCACTGGATAAATAGAATGTGGTATATCCATATGATCAATTACTAGGCAATAAAAGGAATCAAGTGCTGACACATGCCACAACATGGATGATAAATTTTCAAAAATCAGTCACAGAAGGCCACATATTGTATGATTTCATTTATATGTCCAGAATAGATACATTTGTAGAGAAAGAAAGTAGATTAGTGGTTCCTTGGGGTTGGAGGGGAAGAGAGGGGGATTAGCGGGTGACAGCTGAGAGGTGTGCAGTTTATTTATGGCATGATGAAAATACTCTAGAATTGGTTGTGGTGATGGTTGCACAACTCTATGCATATACTAAAAGCCATCAAATTGTACACTCTAAATGGGTAAATTGTATGGATTGCAAATTATATTTCAAAGCCATTTAAAAAATTCAGTCTTTCTCTTCTGGACAGCTTCCTTACCTGGGACCCATGGATGAGGTCTATTAAAGTGTTTACAAATATTTTATGTATAAACATAAGTGGATCTTTTGGGGAATGGGTTCAATATTTTTATCAGATTTCTTGAGTGATTTAACACCTAAAAAAAAGTGTTCCTCCATCCCTCAATTACATTGTGAGCGATATTGGGGGAATTAAGTAAATTAATGCTGGAAAACAGCCTGGGATGTAGTAAGGGCTAAATAAGTGTTCTTATTATTCCAGTTTACCACAAAACACTTACACATTATAAAGTCACAGTGTGGTATTATAAATGATTAGATAAAATCTAATGACACTACTCCACAGCTTTAGTGACTCACCCATAGCCTTCATGGTAAAATTGTATTATTTAACATGGCATAAGATTCTTCATAGTTTAGCCCCAGCTTTCTTTCAAGTTTCATCTCTCGCCTCTCATTTTGAGACCTATATCCAGCCACACCAAACCACTTGCAGTTTCTTAACACATAATGCATTCTCTGGCCTTATGCTTTTCCCCATACCACCTGTGCCTGATTTCTCCTCCCTATACGCTCATCCTTTCAGATCCAAATCAAACATAATCTTAGTCCTTCCCTAAGAATTATCCCTTCTAGCCAGTGTATTGCTTCTCCTAGGGGTTTTCTTAGCAGTATGCCACTTTGGAATCGGCTGTTTTGTGTGTGTGTGTGTGTGTGTGGTTTTTTTTTTTTTTTTTTTTTTTTGTCTTGCCCTTCAGATTTTTAACTGAGGGCAGGAGCCTTGTCATTTGTCTTTGCCTTTCCAGGCCTTTCCAGCATCACAACACTTGTCACCTAAGCACTCAGTGCATATTTGGCTAATTGATTGATGGACCAATAAAATTTATGATACAGCTTTAAAGAACAATAATTTCCTCTTAACAGAATTCAATCCAAATAGAAAAGAAGTACTTCATTTTCATGAGGTGTTTTGCTAAAGGTTTGAATTTTTAAATGCTTCATTTTGCTAAAGGTTAAATGAAATCTACATGTCACTTTGATGTAGCTTTAAAAGTTCAGAGTGAAAAGTGTGAAGTGATTTATTTCCTGTAATTGGTCATAAATTTACATAGAACCTCACATATTCCTAGTCTCATCACCGTTGACCTTAGAATACCTTCTAAATAATGTTAATGGTTTCAATTTTATCAAGAAGTGTCAGCTGCCAGGAAGAAGACATTCAGTGGCAGTTTCATTTTGTTTGCCCACAGTACTGAATACATCTAAGTGTGCACTGTAGAAAGACTAAGAATTCTCTGTAAATGACTCCCTCTCTCTTCTTCTCAGGTAAAAAGTGTGCCGTTGTAAGTTTCTTCAATTCCAAACTTTCCTTTCCTTTCTACTTTTTTTACTTATTAATGTGGGTACATGTTTTTTCCATCTAAAAATGTCAGCTTCAACTATTGGATTTTATGCATTTTACATGAAATCTACAATGTTTTCCATTCTAAATGTTCTATATTTTTTATGATTTACTTAGCTTAAAGCCAAAATTGTTTTTAGCCTTGCGTACCTAATATCACTTTCAATAAAATTCTTGAACTTTTTAAGTTTTAAGTACTGTAGATTGGAATTTTGGCTCTTGTATGTGTAATAAAGTAATCAAGAAATCATGACCTCCAGTTGATCACTTTTATTGATTTCCTGTTCTGATTCTCTGGAAATCATTTTGTTTGTGTGGTTATTGCTAGCTTAATCTTTGTCAGGTTTACAATTCAGTGTTTAAAGAAGCTGATAATTAAGAATAAATTTTGCATATCATCTCCCGTTACATTTACTTTAGATTTTGAAAACTGAGAAAACTATTAAATGTATTCTGTAAGGAATCCAACAAAATTACTGACCAAACTCTGAGGATGAAAAAAAAAGAAAAAGTAAAGCCTCTAGAACTTAGAAATACAAACTATGTAATTATTAGATCTTTCCATGAAAAGTAAAATACATAGTTATTTAAAATTTTATATATCACTTACAGAAATGTTACATTTAGCTCAAAAAGCTATAGCTCTTTGTTTTACAAAGATTGATTATACACACTCAAATGTACAAGTAGCTTTTATAATCTGATATGACTCAGTCTTGGAAACTTACTGCAACTGTTTTGCAGTTCACTCAGTGTCACATGATTCACTTCAGTGGTTTAAACCCTGTCTAGTAGTGATCAAAGTTCATTTGGTTAGGGGTTTTTTTTGGTGTGTGGATGACTTTTTTCCACTTTGTTGTGGATTGATTGTCTTTCAAAATACCCAATGCAGCCCTTCCTCTTATTCTTTTGAATCTCAGAAAGTGGTAGTTGTCTGCAGAGTGTAACCTCCAATCACACACAGGGGAAAAATTTTTTAATGTGAAATAATATGCATGAAAGGACTTTCAACTGTAAAGCACTATATAAATATAAGATTGTATTATTAATTCCATAACCCAAAATGTTAAAATTGAAGAAGGATAACTTAATGGTTCTTTAAAATCAAGTGTTAAAAAAAATCAACCATAACTTTTTCAAGTTGCCAGTGTCCTATGATGTGCTGAAAGAAAGCAGACACATAGCACATTGTCTCCTCTAGCCACACGAACACTTGCCCAGGTGATCATATTTTCTCGGCACAGATTTCTGTATCACTTATAAAGAACCTGTATTTAAAGACTACAAAACTGTGAAACCATGACACTTCTCTGTTTCACAAAAGAAATTTCTGTCTTAATGTTTAGTGGTTTAGCCAATAAAGTAGACTAATGAAAAATTTAAAAATACTTACATATCCTTAATGATTATGAAGTCCTTTGGGTCTTCAGAATATATATATCTCTACAGGTTCTCCCTGCTGTAGAATTTTAATGATCATTTTTGTGTGGAATAGCCGTAATCTTTTTAAAATAATTTTTTTTAATGTTTGAATTTTTTACTATCTTACAGTAAGAAACTCTGCTGTTTCCTGTCAAAACCTTTCATCAGTCTACGAACATGACAGTTTCCTGTTTTCTTATTAACTATACTGCATTTTTATGCTTTATTCTTTGTAAATTGCATAGTAACTTATTGCTTTCCTTTTCTCATTGCTAAATGTTTTTTTGGGGGGCAGCATTGTTTAATATACACAGAGAGATTCTAAAATCTGATCTCTATTGATAATGCAAAAAGTTGAGATTTCGTTAACCTAAAGTAGATTTAGAGGTTATTAAAAAAAAGATTTCGTTAACTATTAAACTTGTGCCATGTGTATCAGATGTCTTAAATATTTAAATAAATTCTCCATGTTTTTACTTTTTATACTTTGTCTCTTAATGCATAACATGATGAAACAGTCCACATCAGGTAAGAACTAATATGTTATTTGGGTCTTGTATGGTTAGTACTCCCATCTGTCTACTTATTAATATTCTCATTGAGCATTTAAAAGGTTGGGATAAATAATTAGTACCTAGGGCTTTTTCAAGAGTCCTACCATCTTTTCAGTGTAGTTCATCGACATTTATGTGCCTAATCTTATCAACTAAGAATACCAAGTTCTAGGATACAGAAATGATTAAGAAATAATCCCTATTACTAACAGAAAAGATAGAATATATCTACAGCAACAAATTATTCCATATTTTTCCAAACAGTGCTTATTTTAAATATTTAGCCTTAGTGTCAAATCATCTGATATAGAAAAAAGTTTACCTATGTATATTCAATCATATGTGTTAAGTACAATATTTATGAAAATATGCCCATTGATTTGTTTTAAATGCTATAAACATTATTTTAAAATGGTTTATAAAAATGCTAATATTTTAAAGTGACTATCAGCATCATAGTAGAAAACAAAAGACTTAAAATGAAAACAACAGGTTTTTTAAATTTTGTTATTGGATTAGGGGTTTGGTTCTGGCTAGTCTTTCTATTATTGTCTAAATGGTCAGGCTACCAGTAAATGTGGAGCCATATTTGATTGTTTTATTAATGACCTTATTCATAGAATACAAACAAACAATAATTGAAACTGAGACTCATTATACACAATGACAAATGTTTATTTTTATATTTATGCCCTACCTTGTTCCCCATAGATTTTTAGGCAGTTGGCATGAATACATCTGACACAGAAATAATCAAATATTAGGTTAAACAGAATTAAATTACTGATGCTCGACATTCGACATTCACTTAAAAAGTGGCAGTATATGGTTCAGTCTAACAGTTAAAAGAATCATTGCTAAGGCGAAATCTGGCAAGATGAGAGTTAATATTAGCACCCAAAAATGCATACAGTATCAAAGTGAGTCACATACTTGGTAGCCAAAGCAAAGTAAGGAGCATAATATGTTGAAGATTCATGTTGTCTAGTAAGACACAGCCAAACCAGTTATTCTTTTTCTGTTTCTAAAATTTGAAAGAAATTTCTCATATGGGTCCATATGAAGAGGATACGGAAATATACTAAACAGGAAAGTGTTAGGCTAATGGTCTAACATATAAAAAGCAATTTTATAATGGGCAAAAACAGTGGAGTCTAAATACATACATGTATCATGGTATAGGCCAACTTTTATCCACTGTCCTGGACACTTGATAGGCCTTTTCATCCTCAAAGCTCATGACTTTCAGGTAAGAGAAATTTATGTCTAAGACCTCTTTTTTTTTTTTTTTTTTAGAGCATCCTGTTATTTTTACATAGATGCAGTTTCTGCAGAGGCCGTAAATGATTTTTAAAAGTTTTCTTCCTCCCAAATAGACTCTTCTCTCCTAGTTGCCTTTTTTTCTGGCTTCTCTTAGATACTGTACTCATATCTTCAATAATATGTGACTCTGCTCAAACTTTAAGACAGGAAACTAAAGACTGACAGGTGTTCTGAATCCCTGGGTAGGCCTTGTTGACCTTCATTGTAGGGTGATCAAGCTGAGAGCCTTTGTAGGGGAATCCCAAGATTCCCTCAGATAGGAGTCTTTTACTAAAAATTACAGAGAGTGCTGGTGCCTGTTTCCTTAGAGAATCTCAAAAATACTTCCGCACACACTCAGTGACTTTTAAAAACCCATGTCTCGTTTTACCTGGAAATACAATACTGTTTTTACTGGCATTTCACAAAGAAGTTTTGTTGTTGCTCAATATTCGAAGATACTCAGGTAGGATGTTTTCAAAAATCAGGAAAGACAACGGGCCTCAAAAGCATGTGCTTGGCCAGGCATGGTGGCTCACACCTGTAATCCCAGCATTTGGGAGGCCAAGGGAGACAGATGGCTTGAGCTCAGGAATTCAAGACCAGCTGCGCAGCAGTGACAAAACCCCATCTCTATAAAAAATACAAAAGTTTGCCAGGTGTGGTGGCATGCACCTGTAGTCCTAGCTACCTCAGAGGCTGAAACAGCAGGATGGCTCAAGCCCATGAGGCAGAGGTTGCAGTGAACTGAGTTTGCACCACTGCACTTCAGCCTGGGCAACAGTGCCAGACCCTGTCTCAAAAAAAAAAAAAGAAAATTACCTATCATAATTTTAAGTGGGTAGTTTTTATCAGATTTGTGATTCCCTGATCAGCCCAAAGAGAGTTCAGACAAAACCAAAATACAAACAGAAGCCTAGAGTAGTGGTCCCTGTTCTGAGATCTGCATCAGAGTTACTCAGGCTTTTTGAACATATAGGTCTTTAGACCTTACCTCCATATGAGGAGAAATTGCAGAAGTTCATTTAAACAATTTTCCTTCTGTCAACCACCAGGTGGTAGAATTGGCCCAGAACAGCTTGGTTGTACTACTGGAAAGATGGCGTCCATTTCTATATACCAGACACTAGTTGAATGTTCATACTTCAGAAGGACTTTTGTCCTAAATAAGAATTCCATTTCAGCTAAATCAACGTATTTCTGTCGCAGCCCCATTTTATTTGAACCGAAAGGTCTACCATGGTGATTCTCAGAGTTTAGAGCACAGTCATCCCTTGGTATCTATGGGGGATTGGTTTCAGGATCTCTGTGGATACCAAAATCTATGGATGCTCAAGTTCCTTATATAAAATCATATAGTATTTGCATATAAGCTACAGACATCCTCCGATATATTTTGAGTCATCTCTAGATTACTTGTAGCACCTAATCCAATGTAAATAGTTGTTATACTGTATCGTTAAGGAGATGATGACAAGAGTTGGTACATGTTCAGTACAAACTGTCCTTTTTTTTTTTTTCCTCCTAATTATTTTGGACCCACAATTGTTTGACTCTATGGATTTGGATTCGACTGATACAGAGAGCCAACTATATTTCAAAATTTCTTGAGAGACGTGAAAAAATGCATATTCTGGGATTTCACTTTCAGGATTTTGAATCCTGGATCTCAACAGGGATTCTACATTTTTGAGAGAGAGCCTCAGTTCTTATGCAGATGACTAGCGTATTACATTTTGAAATATGCTAATTTCAGTTTGCTACTGATAATACCCATGAAGGATTTCTTTTTTTTTTTTCTTTGGAGGAAAGTGGGAGTTGGGAAGGTTGATTGTCTGATTTTTGTGGTTGCCTAGATATAGTTTGCCTCTGAAAGTCTGGTAACAAGGATAAGCAATATACCATTTAGATCAGACAACCAGGACTATACTTTAGAGGGCCTAGCTACGGCTGTCTTCTAGCCAAACCCCTTTCCACAGAATGAGGACTTTCAGAAGACATGCCTACCTGAAATTCATGCAGCCCCTTCTAGAACATACTCTGGGTACTCAGTACCCTGAAATTCCTTCCCCAAATGCCCACTTCCAGGCCCAGTACAGGACTCCTCCCTCATCAGAACCAGTGTGCACATACCTAAGTCTAAGGGACATATAACTCAGGGATAGCTTATAGTTGCCTACCTTCACCATTTTTTCTCTCCACCAATAAATTCCTTTACCTTTGCTATTCCATATTAACAGCTCTCAATGAGATTCCTTTGATGTTGAGGAAATTACCCTTCAACCTAAAATTTTCTATAGTTACATCTGATGATGAGGCTGCAGTGTTTTAATTGCAATACATTTTGCTAGAGCAAAGGAAAGCTGCAGCTTTCCAAACAATTGGGACGTTGTGGTTCTTCTGCCATACTCCTCCTTTATAACAGCCAGGAAGAAGGAAGACACATGTTCCATATGATTTCTTCAAAAAGGTCTGGGGGAAAAAGAGAAAGGAAGAGATTAACTGACTTAATTTAACACTTGGAGCTATAAATCGTGTGTTGCAAGATGGCGATAGGATGTTGCATCAGAACGTGGCAGTTGTAACAATGCAGCGGGCATCATAACCTTCAGGAGGCCTTCGTGGTGCGCCGTGCGCTTTTCCTAAAGATGCAGCTCCAACTGTAGATCCCTCTGTGCTGCCAAGGAGAAGGGTATTATTTAAATTACATTGTACCTCACAATAAATTTGTCCACTTGGTCTAGGGCACAGGAATTCCTTTATACTTAAGATCTGCTTGGGCCAGACATCATTGTACTGAGTCCCGGCATTCCTGTTGATTCTTGTTATCATATACAAGCAGGGAAGTGCTAAGGTCTCTTCACTTCTTCCTGGAAGTCTTTCAGGAAAGGTGGGAGGTATTAGGGTGAGGCTGTAATGTCTTTATTCTCAGAGCCGTTAGTTTTGAAAGTGTATGTAACATTTCCTGAATATTTCACATTGCCTTTATCTAAAGAATTGAAAGTTTGTGACTAGGAGTTTGTCCCTGAGAAACAAGGATGAGGATAGGAGATGTGGAGCATATTTTAGCAAGATTTTTTAATAGGGTAGATAATTTGGTAGCTAATTCTTGTTTTTGGTTTTGGTTTTTCACTCTTTGGCTTTGTTGTAGGAGAAAATTCATGGTGTATGAGAGAAATGAAGTGATAGAATGTCAAGATCAAACTTTATATTTAAAACATTGGCCGGGTGCCGTGGCGTATGCCTGTAATCCCAGCATTTTGGGAGGCTGAGGCGGGCAGGTCACCTGAGGTCAGGAGTTCAAGACCAGCCTAACAAGGAGAAACCCCATCTCTACTAAAAACATAAAGTTAGCTGGGCATGATGGCACATGCCTGTAATCCCAGCTACCCAGGAGACTGAGGCAGGAGAATCGCTTGAACCCAGAAGGCAGAGGTTGCGGTGAGCCCAGATCGCACCATTGCACTCCAGCCTGGGCAACAAGAGTGAAACTCCATCTCAAACCAAAAAACATAAACTCTTGAGGGCAGAGCTGATGAGTTCATTGTATGTGAGTAGAAGTGATACTATCATGGTTGTGGGTTTGGGAGTTTGAGGAAACTAGGGCAAAGAAGTTGCAGATGATGAAAATAAATCAGTTTTAATCCTGATAAAACTGGTTTTGGAAAATGTGGTTTAGATTTAAATGTGGCAACAATTTTTTCAAAACTAAACTCTAGAATTAGTCAGACTTGCCCACCCAGTAACAGGTAGCTTTTGACCTCCTTAAGCCTCCTCATATGAGGGTCTTGCACTATAACTCCAGGGACTGGGGACTAGAGCCTGATTCTAAAAGATGAAAGGAAGGGAAAAGAGTTGAGCTATGCATACCATTCGTCTCTCATCCTCCCCTGTAAGAGAAGCCCCTTCTTCCCAGAGGAAGTTGGGGAGAGAAGGCAGAAATGTTACACAGGACTGGCACTCCCCCCCAGGTAGAAGGAAACCTCATGAGTGGGAAGCAGCATTTCTGCCCCACCGTGAGTGATATTGATATGGTGGCCTTTGGGCTGTTATAACAGAATGGAGACTCTTAGCAAAGTTTTAATGATTTGTAAATCATTTTCATCATTTGCAGAACTATGGAGACATGCTCTCAAGATAGTGTGTGTGATAGTATGGTTTTTAAGTTCATCTCTTCTGGAAATCACAGCAAAATATTTACAGATAAACTGATAGGATGTCTGGGGTTTACCTCACAATTATCCAGGAACAAGAGGGGTATAATGTAACAACATCATCTATGACGGGTGTTACTTGTGGAAATTAGGTGATAGGTACATGGAGTCCATTATATTATCTCTAGTATAATGAAGATTCAGGTTGAATCTAAACTCTGCAACTTAGCTCTATGTCCTTAGCAAGTTACTTTTCCTGAGTCTCCATTTCCTGATCTGTATAACGAGAAAAATAAATACTAAAATCTACCACATAGGACTGTTGTTATGATTCAATTAAAATAAGTTATAGGCAGGGTGTGGTGGCTCACACCTGTAATCCTAGCACTTTGAGAGACTGAGCCAGGCAGATTGCTTGAGCCCAGGAGTTTGAGAACAGCCTGGCCAACATGGTGAAACACCATGGCTAAAAAAAATACAAAAAAATTAGCCAGGCATGGTGGCACATGCCTGTAGTCCCAACTACTCAGGAGGCTGAGACGGGAGAATTGCTTGAGTCCAGGAGGCGGAAGTTGCAGTGAGCCCAAATCACGCCACTGCACTACAGCCTGGGTGACAAAGTGAGACCCCGTCTCAAAAAAATAAAAGTGGCCGGGTGTGGTGGCTCACGCCTGTAATCCCAGCACTTTGGGAAGCTGAGGCAGGCAGATCACGAGGTCAGGAGATCGAGACCATCCTGGCCAACACGGTGAAACCCGTCTCTACTAAAAATACAAAAAATTAGCCGGGCATGGTGGCGCGTGCCTGTAATCCCAGCTACTTGGGACACTGAGGTAAGAGAATCGCTTGAACCCAGGAGGCCGAGGTTGCGGTGAGCGGAGATCATGCCATTGCACTCCAGCCTGGGCAACAAGAGCAAAACTCCATCTCAAAAAATAAAATGAAATAAAAGTAAGTTATAAGTCCATTATATAGAAGGCACTCAAAAATTAGTAACTACTATTATACCTGTAAATAGAAAAATAATAAGGCATCTTCCTCCTTAAACATGGAATGTTTGCTTTTTGGCGTGTATGTTTTTCCCATTTGACTCTATTAACTTGGATTTTGTTTTAACAGCTCAGGTGCCTAAAAGGCCAGAGGGGTTTCTCGGGCCAACCTCCTTTTGATGGAATCCACATTGTCAACCATTTAATAGGAGATGATGAATCATTCCATTCCTCCGATGAAGATTTTATAGATAATCCCTTACGGGAAACTGGTGTTGGTTTTCCTTTGCACGGAAAATCTGGCTTGATGTCTTTGGACCCTGCAGTGGCAGATGGTAGTGCGAGCGAAACACATGACAGTGTGCCGGAAACCAGAGAGAGCGATCGAGTGGTTCCAAAGGAGCACCCCCCGAGAAGAAAAGAGTCATATTCAACCACTGTCTGACCATCACTGTGACCTAGACTATGGATTTCTTTAAGGGATCAGTTATCATGTGATTAGGGATTTTTGGAACTATCTGTTTCATATGTACATATATATATATATATATATATATATATATATATAATATTTTACAGTCTTATCTGCCTTTTTATCTTTGCCAAATCTTTACCACTGATTTACCATTGCCATAAAGTAGACTGGTATATGGTTAATGTGTAAAACAAGGTTCTAACAGTATTACTGAATATTAATGTTTCTTGTTTAGAAAATGCAACTATATATGTGGGAACCATTTTGAAGTTCAAAACTATGGAAAATTGAATTTTCTTCAGACAAAACTGCTCTCGTGCAATATTTTATGCTCAGTGAGCAAATTGTATATTTATGTTTATCAATCTGTTCTCAAGGCGTCTGTCTACAGACATTTGACCAAGACGTACGTCTGATCCACCTTGTATTTTGTTTTTTGTTGTTGCTGTTGTTTTCTAAAACAGAGATTCACTCTGTCACCCCAGCTGGAGTGCAGTGGTGCGATCTCAGCTCACTGCAACCTCCGCCTCCCAGGTTCAAGCAATTCTCCTGCCTCAGCCTCCTTAGTAGCTGGGAGTACAGGTGCACACCACCACGCCCAGCTAATTTTTTGTGTTTTTAGCAGAGACAGGGTTTCGCCATGTTGGCCGGGCTGGTCTCAAACTCCTGACCTCATGTGATCCACCCACCTCAGCCTCCCAAAGTGCTGGGATTACAGGTGAGCCACCATACCCGGCCTACCTTTTTTGTGTCTGGGAGGTTTTGTTTTTGTTTTTTTTTTTCTTTCATGAAAATTACTAGTAGGCCACTGAACGCAACCACACACAAAGCCTTTATTCTGTATAATTTCATAAACACAAATTCATGGTTATCTGTTTTGAGAGTTTTAAGTTTGGTTTTAATGTTTAACTTTTATGTGCATATGATGCTTCCATGTGTTGGTTACCAGAGTAGAAGGTTAACTACAGACATAATGTTTATTTGTACGTATTTATAGATCTGTACCACCTAACATCGAACATCATTTTATATGAAGAACACACATGTTGCAAAATGACTCTTTTGGCATCTAACAGGACTTCTATAAATAATAGGTTAAAAAATTGAAAAATAAAACACTAATATTTGAAGAGCTTTAGTATTTTGCTGAGCATTCAACACTAGCAGATTCATAACCGATGCCTGTTCAAAAACACTATTGGTGAAATCTTTTACTTCATGTGTATGTAACTAAATTTTTCATGATTGAAGAGGTTATAGCGCATATTAGTTAGTGCTAATTTTTACTTAATGTAATTTAAGCAATGGGCTAAGGTCCAAGAAACATAGCAGTTATATCTACAAATAATCTATGAACATGATCTTCAGATGGTCTAGTTTTTGTTCTATAGATAAAGCCTAAGAATCCTTTCCTACCAGTTTTACCTTTATCATTTCAATATCGTTTCCTAGAAAACAGGATGCCTGTCATTGATAAATTAGAGAAAGCACCCACATTATACTTGCACTACGGAAAGACGACATGAAAATGTTGACTGGATACGCTCTACTCTCATTTTTGTTAGCCTGTAGAAAAAAACACTGTGTTAACCTATGGAAAAAAGCAGCCTTGGAAGAGAAAATAGAATTCAGTCTGTATGGAGACACAGTTTTGCACCGTATGTTGCATGCCAAAAAAAAAAACTTGTGCAATAGAGTAGAAGAGACAAACGTAGTTTTCTGTCAGAAACTAGGAGTTAAGACTTCAGGTACATTGTGGACTAGGCTTTCCAGCAAAGTTTTTGTAGCAGTTTGCTTGCCTGAGGAATGAAATTGTAAACATGCCCCCATGTCTGTCCTTAACACCAGGCTAAATCCTGGTGGTTAATTACCTGTGGTTACAAGCTAGTAAGTAGCAGAGCCAAGATTTTTTTTTAGGGGTCTCACTGTGTTGTCTAGGCCGGTCTTGAACTCCTGGCCTCAAGCAGTCCTCTTGCCTCAGTCTCCCAAAATGTGGGGATTACAGCTGTGAGCTGCTGTGCCTAGCGAGGGCCAAGATTTTAACCTTGATTTCCCTGACACCAAAGTTTTTGAAAAGGTTCAGCTGAAGAATTTCTCAATTCCCTGTTTTGTTTTTGTTTTTGTTTTGTTGTGTTTTGAGACGAAGTCTCACTCTGTCGCCCAGGCTGGAGTGCTGTGGCGCAGTCTTGGCTCACTGCAACCTCCGCCTCCCAAGTTCAAGAGATTCTCCTGCTTCAGCCTCCCAAGTAGCTGAGACTACAGGTGCACACCACCACGGCTAGCTAATTTTTGTATTTTTAGTAGAGATGGGGTTTCACTATGTTTGGACAGGCTGGTCTCAAACTTCTGACCTCAGGTGATCCACCCACCTTGGCCTCCCAAAGTGCTGCAATTACAGGCGTGAGCTCCATGCCCGGCAATTCCCTGCTTTTTTGACAGTGTAATTTAAATAGATTTGATTTAAATGTTTCCTGAATATATATACAGATAGATATATGAGTATCAGAGCTTAGGAATGTAGATACTTACTTGCAGGATTGTCTCATGCTTTGGGGATTGTCTTTTGGAGTTCAATCAATCCAAAAGGATATCAATGCCAAAGTGAAGTGAGATGATTTGTGGCCACATTATTGCCTTGACCCTCACATCAAGAAATCTGAATGATCTGGACATCATTCAGGGGTCAGCAAACTGCAGCGTACAAGCTATTCCAGTCAGCTGCCAGTTTTTACTTTTTTAAATAGTTGGGGGGAAAATTCCAAAGGCTAATATTTTGTGTCACACGAAATTTATATGAAATTTGAATTGCAGTGTCCATAAGTAAAGTTTTACTGGAGCACGCCCATGCTCACCCGTTTACATACTGTGTGTGGCTGCTTTGTGCTACAGTAGCAGAGTTGAGTCATTGCAAGGGACACCATATGGCCCAGGTAGCCTAAAATATTTACTGTCTGATCCTTTACAGAAAAAATTTGCTAACCTTTGATACAGACACTCTGAAATGCAGGTTTACTTCAGTGTGACTCATTGGTAGGTCAAACTGTTTGCTTTTGCGTTTAAGCTTATGATTTGGAAACATAAAACTTTGTGGTGGATCTTATACTCAGAACTATTCAAAAGGGAAAATGTGCCAGGCATTTTATATGATGAAGTCTTTTATTCCATAGAAAATTATAGAAAGATATCTGTGTCTTTGGAGAGGGAGAAAGGAAAAAAATTCCAGAATCCTATCACTGTTCTTTAAAGCATGCATCACGGACCTTTAGGGTATGCTTTATTGAGTAAAGGTTATAATCTGACTTTAAAGTAAGGAATTTTCTAGAATCATGTTTGAATTCTAAACCATGTACCATTTCTGATTAGGAATTAGGTGTTAAAGGAATCATGGTGAGGAAAGCTTAATCTGTTGAAACTCTTGTACTTTGGACAACAAAAAACTAGAAATAACACTCTTTTCATTGAAGATCTGATTCAAATACACTTCGAAGAGCTTCAACTCTTCCAGGCCTTTAGGATGCAATAGGATATTATGCCCTGGTTTGACTTCATTTCATCCAAATTAATGTAAGTATGTTGTTCAAGACTTTGAGGCATGAACAATGTTTTCTTGATACATTTTATTTAATCCTTGACATTTTGTGTTATTTAAATGTTATTAAGTTAAACACTTAGAGCTGAGTAATATTCAGGGGGGAAAAGTGAATGAAATGACTCATAATATGAAAGCTTGCCCCCTTGGGATAATTACCTTCCTGGTGTCATTGCCATCCTAGGTTGACAAGCTGGGGTAAAGGATACAAGTTATATGAATAAAATGGAAATTGCATTGAATTAATGAAACTCACTTTTAGATCAAGAAAACACTTCAACTGCCTTTTTTAAAATTGGCACACTCCTGTAGTCCCAGCTACTCAAGAGGCTGAGGCAGGAGGATCACGAGAGTACAGGAGTTTGGGGCTGTAGTGTGTAATGATCACACCTGTGAATGAATAACCACTGCAGTCCAACCTGGGCAACATGGCAAGACCCTCTTTAAAAAAAGAAAAAAACCGAGGCGGGTGGATCACGAGGTCAAGAGATCAAGACCATCCTGGTCAACATGGTGAAACCCCGTCTCTACTAAAAATACAAAAAATTAGCTGGGCATGGTGGCGCGTGCCTGTAATCCCAGCTACTCAGGAGGCTGAGGCAGGAGAATTGCCTGAACCCAGAAGGCGGAGGTTGCGGTGATGGCTAAATACTAGGTACTCAGTGTTTGCTGAGATGTCGGGTTTCAACTAATCGGCCAGTTATTTGGGAAGGAGTAAAACTTTTTCTCAGCTCTGAACATGATGCAGCTTATTAACTCTCCAGATAGTGCCTTTGATTGAAAATAAGGTCTACACCTTTTTAAGTATATTATTTCTGATATCATAAGAAATAATTTGGTTCTTTATTCACATTTATCTTTTATATAATGCACTGTAATATTAAGGTTTAAACTAAAATAAGTATATGAATTATATTTTGATAAAGCTGTTTCATGACCAGCTTAATTAAAGTATATTAACTTACCAGACATTGACAGTGAACATTTCATGCAATCAGTTATTATTAAAACAATGAGTTTTAGCTTGAAAGTTATTGCTGCTCTATAATTAACAAAACTAAGTTTTAAAAATTTAATGGTTAAAGGTATGGTGGATGCTATTTATCATCCAAGTTTTTATATCACATCCACTCATCTTTTCACTCCAAAGAGGAGATGGTAGAATAATACATTCACTATATTACCAAGAAGCAAAATTATGATGTGTTTTATTTTACTGTTGGGATTTTTTATTGTAACATTGTATGATAACCTGAAATGTTTACTTGTGCCTTTGCTTTAAATAATTAAAGTTTTCCATTTTATAAGAATTTCTGTTTCCTTCACCTTTTCAGCTTTAAAAGAGGAGGGGCATCAAAACACTGTTAAGAAATTGACAGGGTGTGGTGTCTCTCGCCTGTAATCCCAGGACTTTCGGAGGCCGAGGCAGGCAGATCACTTGAACTCAGAAGTTCGAGAACAGCCTGGCCAACAAGGTGAAACCCCATCTCTACTTAAAATAGAAAAATTAGCTGGGCATCGTGGCACATGCCTGTAGTCACAGCTACTGGAGAGTCTGAGGCAGGAGAATCACTTGAACCCGGGAGGCAGAGGTTGCAGTGAATCCTAGTCATGCTACTGCACTCCAACCTGGGTGATGGAGCAAGACTCCATCTCAAAAAAAAAGGTTAGCCTGATGTGAAATGTTCATTAGCAAGGTTTGTGCTCTGAGGTACAGGAACTACATCCACCTGGTCCACCCACATATTTTTAGTGCCAAACAGTCTGGTACGTGATTGTATTCAGTAAATGTTTTAATTTAATGAAAGACCATCTTTAGTGAAAAATGTCTAGATTTGTTTCCTTCAGGAACATGGTAATATTTTTGAAATATCAGTAGCAGTATTTTCATCGCACATTGTACTTTAGGTTATTAATTAGCAACTAATTCAATAAATATATTCAATTATATATAATTTGAGTACACATATACAGACCATTATAAAAGGCAAGTTATATCTTCTGCATCTTTATCACAATGTTAATGTCATTTAGTGCAGAAGCAAGAGTTTACTTTATATTCTGCTCTTTATTCCCAAAAGGAATTAAGGCACATTTTGAAGATACCTGAAATATGACAAGCTATAATCCAGGGAGTCTCCACCTTGGGACTGATATTTGGAAGTAGCCAAATAATTATTTGTTTTGGGAGGCTCTCCTGTATACAGGATGTTTTGCAGCATCCCTGGCCTCCACCCACTAGATGCCAATAGCACCTCCTCCTTTAGTTGTGACAACCCAAAATGTCTCAGACATTGTCAAATGTCACCAGCAGGAAAGACAGAGAATGCAAATCACTGCTAGTTGAGAACCACTGCTATAAATTTCTTAGAATTGGGTCAAAAAAAAAGAGCCACTAGGGCCAAATGTAAGCATATATACATCACTTTGGGTTTCATACATAGCAGAGCAGCTCCCTCGCTGCATCTATTGAAAGCCCCCAGTCTCTTTAAAAAGAAATTACACATATATGTATCTATTAAAGATGCATCACAAGTTTGACTCCATTTCCAGTAGTCAGTGAAAACAGTAGTATCTAGACCACAGCATGGTACACACCTATTAAGGGCAGCTACTTAAAACATGAAAATATGCCCTGTGAAAACCAGGGAGCTCAAAAAAAAAAAAAAAAACTGTTGACAAAGATGTGGAAGAACTGGAACCCTTGTACATGTGCTGCGGGAGCAGAAAATGGTGTAGCCTCTGTGAGGAACAGTTTGGTGGTCTTTAAAAATGTTAATTGTAGAATCACCATGTAACCCAGCAATTCCACCTCTACACATACACTCAAATCAGTAACTCAGATAATTGTACACCAGTGTTCACAGCAGCATTGCTCATGATAGCCAAAAAGTGGGAACGATCCATGTGACCATCAGCAGGTGAATGGGCAAGTAAAATGTCACTATACAATGGAATATTATTCAGCCATAAAAAAGTAAAATTCTACTACATGCTACAAAATAGATGAACCTTGAAAACATGCTAAGTGAATAAGCCAGACACAATATGGTTCCACTTATATGAGATATCCAGAATAGGCAAATTCATAGAGACCGAAATAGAATAGACATTACCAAGCAATGGAGGTGAGGGAAGAGAGTTATGGTTTAATGGATACAGAATTTTTGTTAGGAATGCTGGAAAAGTTATGAAGATGGATAGTGATTATGGCTGCACAACACTGACTGTCCTTAATGCCACTGAGTTGTACATTTAAAACTGACCAGGCACGGTGGCTCACACCTGTAATCCCAGCACTTTGGGAGGCTGAGGCGGGCGGATCACCTGAGGTCGGGAGTTTGAGACCAGCCTGGCCAACATGATGAAACCCCATCTCTACTAAAAATACAAAAAATTAGCTGGGTGTGACGTCAGGTGCTTGCAATCCCAGCTACTCAGGAGGCTGAGGCAGGAGAATCGCTTGAACCTGGGAGGCGGAGGTTGCAGTGAGTCGAGACCACGCCATTGCACTCCAGCCTAAGTGACAGAGCAAGACTCTGTCTAAAAAAAAAAAAAATACTAGACATGGTAGGAATTTAGTGTCAGCCAGGCATGGTGGCTCATGCCTGTAATCCCAACGCTTTGGGAGGCTGAAGCAGAAGGATCACTTGAGCCCAGGAGTTCAAGACCAACCTGAGCAACATAGCAAGACCCCATCTCAAAAGAAAGAACTTAAAGTCAATTTATATATTAAAGATATTCAAATAAAGATATTTAGAAGGAAAAAAATATAAAACCTGCAGTTATAAAATTTGCAGTGCCCATGAAATAAGAAAATGTTTAGGCAGAAAATTCTAGCCCTAGAGCACTAGACTGGGACTCCAGCTTTGTACTGATTAATCCTGGACAAATAACAGAACATTATGACTTCCTTGCTGATCCGTGGACACACCAGACTCCCAGCAGGACCCTGCCCTTCCTAGGATGCTCAGCCAATAACACAAGGCAGCTCACCCCCTCTGCCAGGTCTCCGCTCAACCTGCACAGGAGGCCTTTTCTGATCCTTCCTTTGAAAAAGCCTCTTAGCTTTACTGTTCTCCATAGCACTGATGACAGCCTGACATCCTGCCCATTTTGCATATTCGTTGATGTATTGTTTATCTCCTCACATTAGAACGCAAGCTTTATAAGTGCAGAGATTTTTCTCTCTATCCCAGCAGTGCCTTGGCTCTCAGTAAATATTTGTTGAATGAATGCATGAATAACTGAAGAAATCATTTTACTTCAAGGTCTTCACTAATGAAACGAGATAAACATCTGTGAAATTTAAACGTCGGTAGAAAGTCCAGGATTCCGCCGGGTGCGGTGGCTCACGCCTGTAATCCCAGCACTTTGGTAGGCCCAGGTAGGCAGATCACCTGAGTTCAGTTCAAGACCAGCCTGACCAACATGGAGAAACCCTGGCTCTACTAAAAATACAACATTAGCCGGGCATGGTGGCGCATGCCTGTAGTCCCAGCTACTCAGAAGGCTGAGGCAGAAGAATCACTTGAACTGGGAGGCAGAGGTTGCAGTGAGCCCAGATCGTGCCGTTGCACTCCAGCCTGGGCGACAAGAGTGAAACTCCGTCTCAAAAAAAAAAAAAAGTCCAGGATTCCAGTGTAGCCAGCCTAGCTCCAGAGTCCTCTAATTACACAACATTGCTTTGGCACAAGACACAAATCAGTTACTGTTGAGGAAGCAAAGACGAACCAGACCAACTCCTACTCTCACACAGGGCAAGAGATACAGGGGTACAGATCCACCGCCGTGGGAATTTAGAGGTTACATCCAGCTTCAGGGAGGGGCTTCTGCACCCCTACCTCCTCCCTACCCATTCCCCACCCTGTGTACCAGGGCAGTGCCCATGACCCTGCAACAATCTTTATGTGCCATGCCCCATTCTCTCCTACCCTATGACCTGCTCATAGGTGACCTGCTGATGTCACCTAACTGGGTCTATAGCTGCCTCTCTCCTGCACTCCAGATTTTACCAAGAATGTCTGAAAATGAAGCATCTTAAACCAAGCCCAGAGAACCTTTTTACATCCTCCTGAACTGACTCTCAGAAGGCAGCCACTATTGTGTCCGCGGTGAGATCAGAAGGCTGCTGTGTCCTCACTCCCATCGCCTATGGTTGGCCACTTTTTCAGAGACTGAACAGGGTCTTCTCTGAGGCTGTCCTCAGTTACAGGAGAAAGCAGGGTCAGGTGGAAAGAAACTGGTGCTTTAAGGATGTTGTTTCTCTGATTTTTTTTTAAAGGAAATGCACGCTGTACACATGAGAGACTCCAAGGCTGAGATGCTGTGGCAGTTGAGATGCACCTGGGACTCCTAACTGTTCCCTGCCTCTGCCTCAGAAGGCGGGACAGCAGCCACCGCACACCGCCCCTCCACAGCAGACCAGTCAAGCCACCGTGTCTCCACCTTGTCTCTTCCCCCGACCACGGGGCTCTTCCCCGCCAGCAGAGGCTTTCCCGCTCTCTGGCGTCACCTCTGCCCTTCCCGCCCCAGGACTGGAACAGATGCATCCCCTTGGCGCTTGCTGTACTTCTACATTCAAGGCACCATTTCATGTTTCCCTGCCTAACCTCAACCAGGATGACTTCTTCGTGGGTAGAAGAGATGATATCTTATTCTTCGGCCTGCTTTGTGACTTTTGTATGTCTCAAGGTCCAGCATCTGTCCTTGTGCCTGTCACTGGAGTACAGAATCAGACTAACCATGCTCCATTTACAAAAAGAGAGTTTTAAAACATTTAGCACATGAATGAATGTTTGTCTCTGCAGCCTCCTTACCACCAAATAAACTCAAGGTCAAGCTTAGGCTACCCAGGAGTCTGGAAGCCACGTCCTTCTCCCAGCTCCCTTGGCCAGAACTGCAAAAGCAAACTGCCAATTGAAGTGGTAGAAAACCAAAGCATGGGCATCATGATGCTAAGCACAAATTTTTAAAGAACAATTTCATGCATTTCCACCCATTACCTCTTAGTCCATTCAGAAGCTAAAGGCAAGTGCAACTCTGTCCCTTTCTGGCAAGCTGCCATCTGTCCTGTGGAGGGATGTTCTTGGCGGGCAACCTCCCAGGCCAGTGCTGGGATTTGAGTAATCACAGGCCCAAGTGGGGTGTGTGGGAAGGTGTGCTGTTTGGTCTGGCTCACAGCCGCTGACACTCTGCAGCTATTTTAAACGGATTCCACAACCTTTCATTTGCTTCACTAATTTCTCTAAAATAGAATTGTTTGTTTGTGGGTGAAAATTGGAGAAGTTTCTTGTTCATCACCAAACTGCGCTTTGGTGAGACGAGAGACAATGCATGAACTGCAGCCCAAAGGGCTTGGCACGTAGGAAGTGTTCAGTCAACAGTGGCTGCTGCTGTTAGCTGAGTTCCCCGAGAAAGAGAGGTTGTGCACGGCATCTCTGAATTCCCCAGAACCAGTACAGGCTGCTCGGTACATATTTATTGATGTGAATCTTCCTTCTGACTTGACTTCCCATCTGTGTCCCTGTTCTGTATTTCCTCTGTCTGCCTGGTGTCTCCACATGTGTGCCGCTGGAGGTGTTGTTTGAGGCGATGGCCCAACAGCCTCTACTTCCTGATTGCTGGTAGAGGTAATGATAATAGTAGTTATTATTATACAGTAATATCCTGTGTTAGTCAGGATAGGGTGGATTTTGCTGTGTTAACAAATACTTTAAAATCTCGGTGACTTACATCAGTTCTCACTCATGTTGTGTGTCCATCAAATGCCGGCTGCAGCTCTGCTCTATGCTGTTTTCACTCTGGGACCCAGGCTGATGATGCCAGTTGTATTTTGAACATTGCTGAATGTTGCAGCAGAGGGCAAAGGGATATGATGAACCACATGTTGGCTCCCAAAGCTTCTGCCCAAATGTGATACACATCATTTCGAGGCACTTTTTTTTTTTTTTTTGAGATGGAGTCTTGCTCTGTCCCCCAGACTGGAGTGATCTCGGTTCACTGCAACCTCCACCTCCCAGGTTCAAGCGATATTCTTGCCTCAGTCTCTCCCGTAGCTGGGACTACAGGTGTACACCACCATGCCCATCTAATTTGTGTGTGTGTGTGTGTGTGTGTGTGTATTTTTTAGTAGAGACAGGCTTTCACTATGTTGTCCAGGCTGGTCTCAAACTCCTGACCTCGTGATCCTCCCGCCTCAGCCTTCCAAAGTGCGTGAGCCACTGCGCACAGCCAGACGTACATTTCATTGGCTAAGGTAAGTCACATGCAAAGACGTTCTAGGGAGAGGCAGTGAATATGTGGAAACATAATACCTACTCTGTACCGACTACTCTGAGTACATTTTAGAAACACTGGCTTTATTGCGATATAATTCACACGCCATACAATTCAGCCTTTAAAGTATACAATTGCATAGTACAGCACAGAGTTGTACAACGATCACCACTACCTAATTTCAGAATATTTGCACCATGAAAAAAGAAACCTGGCTGGGCGAGGTAGCTCACACCTGTAATCCCAGCACTTGGGATGCTGAGGTGGGTGGATTGCTTGAGGTCAGGAGTTCGAGCCTGGCCAAAATGGTGAAACCCCATCTCCAAAAAAAAAAAAAAAACCTAATACTCATTAGCAGCCACTTTCCATTTCCTCTTCCCAGTCCCTGGCAAACATTATTCTACTTTCTGTTCCTATGGATTTGCCTATTCTGGACATTTCATATAAATGGGATCATAGAATACAGGGCTTTCTCTGGGTGCTTCACTTAGCATAATGTCTCCGAGGCATCCAGGTTGTAGCATCTATTAGCGCTTCTTTATTTTTTATTTGCTGAATAATATTCCATAATATGGACATACCTCATTTCGTTAATCTATTCATCAGTTAATGAAGATTTAGTTTGTTGTCATTCCTTTGCTATGATGAATGATGCTGCAATGAACATCTATGTACATGTTTTCATGTAGACATAGGTTTTCAATTCTCTTGATCATATACCTAGGAGTAGAATTGCTGGGTCATATAATAATTCCATGTAACATTCTGAGGAATTGCCAAACTGTTTTGAGTATCCATAGTATTTTACAATCCCACCTGCAAAGTATGATAAAGGTTCCAATTTCTCCACATCTTCATCAACACTTACTGTTTTTTCTTTGTTTTTTAAATATTAATTTTATTTTTAATTGCAAAATAATTATTGTACATGTTTATAAGATACAATGTGATGTTTTGATATATGTTTACAATGTAGAATGATTAAGTCAGACTGAATACTTTATGTCTTTTTTTATCTTAACCAACCTAGTGGGTGTGAAGTGGAATTTCACTGTGGCTTTGATCTGCATTTTCCTAATGACTAATGGTGTTCAGCATCTTTTCATATTCTTATTGATCCTCCATATATATTCTTTGGAAAATGTCTACTTACATCCTTTGCCCATTTTAAAAAGTGGGTTATTTTTTATTGCTTAATTATAAGAACTACTTATATATTCTGCATGCAAACCCTTTATCAGGTATAGTATTTGTAAATTTTGCAGTATGTTCTACTATTCCATGAGTTGTCTTTTTACTTCCTTAATAGTGTGCTTTGAAACACAAAGTTTTAATTTTGATGAATCCATCTTATCTATTTTTCCTTTGGTTGCGTATGCTTTTGGTGTCATATCTAAGAAACCATTGCTTAATTCATGGTCTCAAAGATTCACTCCTATGTTTTCTCTAGGACTTCTACAGTTTTAGCTTTTACATTTAGGTTGATGAGTCATTTTGTATGTGGTGAGAGGTAGGAATCAAGTGCTTTTTAAAATAATTTTTTGTGTTGGAATAGTTTTAGATTTACAGAAAACTTGCAAAGATAGTAGAGAGTTTCCATTTACCCCTCTCTCAGCTTCCTCTAATGGCTAACGTAATCATGGTACATTTGTTAAAACTAATAAGTTAACAATTGTACAGTAGTTTAAACTACGGACTTTGATTCTACCAGTTTTTCCACTAATATTTAGGCTGAAAACTTATATTCATTACAAATAGAAATTTGTGATATTGAACATAGTTGGGGAAATTTTCCTCTCTAATCATAGGGATAGCTTCATAGATCGTAGTTATATCATATATTATTGCTATCATGTTTCTTACCATCCTTAGAGTGAATATTATGAATTACATATAGAGTTATCTTTTCTCTGGTTTAATTAAGAGCATCCCTGTCCTAGGGCCATCATACCTGGAGATTAAAGTGCTCAGGGCACTGAGAAGAGTGAAATGGCTGAGAGCTTTCAGATACCTAGTGATTTATCATTAGCTGAACTTTAAGTAAACTGCTTTGGATATAGAAAACTTGTTGTCAGTTTTCACTGCAAATGAGGGTATCATCTTCCTAGTAAGTGATTTGTCAAGGACTTCTGGGCAGCCAGGAAAACTTTAGTAGGTTTAATGACGGAAAATCATAAGTGAAATAAGTCAGGTACAGAAAGATAAATACCACAGGACCTCACTTACATGAGGAAAGCTGAACTCAGGAGCAGAGAGTAGAATGGTGGTTACCAGGAGATTGGGGTGGGGTGGGATGTTGGTCAAAGGATACAAAATTTCAATAAGACAGGAGGAATAAACTCAAAAGATATGTTGAACAACATGGTGACAATTAACTATTGTCTATTAGCTATAATATATATATATATATATATATAGCTAGTATATATAGTTAACAATATATTCTGTATTTGAAAATTGCTAAGAGAATATATTTTAAATTTTCTCACTAAAAAATAATAAGTATGTGAGGTAATGCATATGTTGATTGGCTTGATTTAGCCATTCCATAATGTATATATATTTTAAAATATCATGTCATACATCATAAATATATACTATCTCTATTTGCCAATTTAAATTAATGAATGAATAAAACCAAAATCAGGAATGGCTACTCAGCCCACATAAAATTAAAGATTTTCTATAATTTTTCTTTGGCCCAAAAACCATTGTTAGGAACAGTCGTTATTCCTTTTCTTTTCTTTTCTTTTCTTTTTTTTTTTTTTTGAGACAGGGTCTCCCTCTGTGGCTCAGACTGGAGTGCAGTGGTGCTCCACAACTTCCTGAGCTCAAGTGATCCTCCCACCTCAGCCTCCAAGTAGCTGGGACTACAGGTGTGCAACACCGCAGCTGGCTAATTTTTTATTTTTTTATTTTTACTTTTTGTAAAGATGGGGTCTCACTATGTTGTCAGGCTGGTCTCAAACTCCTGGGCCCAAGCAATCCTCCTGCCTTGGCCTCCCAAAGTGCTGGGATTACAGACATGAGCTACTGCATCTGGCTCCATTCTTTGTTTTTTAATTTAATTTAACTTAAAGTTCCAGTATACATGTACAGGACATGCAGGCTTGTTACAAAGGTAAACGTGTGCCATGGTGGTTTGCTGCACCTATCAACCCATCACCTAGGTGTCAAGCCCCAGATGCATTAGCTATTCTGATGCTCTCCCTCCCCCCCAACCCCCATGACAGGCCCCAGTGTGTGTTGTTCCCCTCCCTGTGTCCATGTGTTCTCATTGTTCATCTCCCACTTATATGTGACAATATGTGGTATTTGGTTTTCTGTTCCTGTGTCAGTTTGCTGAGGATAATGGCTTCCAGTTCCATCCATGTCCCTGCAAAGGACATGATCTTATTCCTTTTTATGGATGCATAGTATTCTATAGCATATATATACCATATTTTCTTTATCCAGTCTATCATCGATGGGCATTTGGGTTGATTCTATGTCTTTGCTATTATGAATAGTGCTGCAATGAACATACTTGTGCATGTATCTTTATAATAGAATGTTTTATATTCCTTTGGGTATATAGCCAATAATAGGATTGCTGTGTCGATAGTATTTCTGGTTCTAAGTATTTGAGGAATCGCCACGCTGTCTTTCACAATGGTTGAACTCATTTACACTCCCACCAACAGTGTAAAAACGTTCCTATTTCTCCACAGCCTTGCCAGCATCTGTTGTTTCTTGACTTTTTAATAATAGCCATTCTGACTGGCATGAGATGGTATCTCATTGGGGTTTTGATTTGTATTTCTCTAATGATCAGTGATGTTGAGCTTTTTTTCATGTTTGTTGGCCACATGTATGTCTTCTTTTGAGAAGTGTCTGTTTTATGTTCTTTGCCTACTTTTTAATGGGGTAGTCCTACTCAAACTAATAAATCCCAACAGTGCTTAATTAAGATTTTTCTATTTGGTGTTAATATTTTAAATTTGTTTAATGTTAAAATTATGTTGATGTCAAATCCAGTTGGATTATTTGGAAGTTCATTGCAGCATTCTTTAAACTTTTCTCTATTTACAAATTTAGGGAAATACTATTTTGGTCCTAGTCTCATTTGTGTGCTATGCAGACTCAAAACAATTTCCTGGGGTAAAGCTTACACCTGACTTTGGTTTTCCCTTGTGGGTGAGAAAGCCTTTGATACAGCCAGCTGTTCTTAGGTACCTCAGCTTTCACAATAGGTCAAACCTACCTTTGAATTGTCCATTAAGGCATATGGATCTGAATTTAAACAATACAGAATAGCTGTGTTCCAGGATTTTGCTGAGAGTACAATCTCATCCTGTCATCAAATATTTATTAAAAACTCAGTAAGGAGAAGCAATTTTCAGGGAGGATTATTTGAAGCATATATCAGCTTATGCACTTCTTCAGACAGTCGAGTCTCAAACATATCCGTGGATTAAACCGGATCAGTAGACAGCTGGTACCTTGCTAGACGGTGTCATAGTTTCCCAAAGTATAGTTTTTACCAAATTGCACTTTTGTGTGATGTCAACAATGTATATTGAGTGTTATGGGAAACAACTTTTGTTACAACTATTTTAAGATTGTATAAGAACGCTATTCATTTCTATCACAATAACCACTTTTAAGGATCCCAGTTGGAAATATGTCTGTTCTTCTTGGTACCAAAAATACTTAATAGATACAGTTATCTAAATTTTGTGATTAAGGAGAGAAGTGGGGGAAGGAGGGATGGAAGGGAAAAGAGAGTGGAAGGAAGGAAGGAGGGAAGAGAGGGTGGAAGGAAGGAAGGAAGGAAAGGAAAAAATTTCCACCTGTCTTCCAACTTCTTCCTCAAAGAATCTCAGCAAAAACAATGAGTAGTTTGGGTTAGAGAAGCATCACAGAACATACCAAATGCCTTTCTACAATCCAAACTGCTAAATGCTTCCCAAACCAGAGGCAAAAATATATTTGTGCCAAAAGAAGATCTCATTCTTCTGCAGCCAGTAGAATATTTTGATGCTCCAAAATCCTAACCCCAGCCTCATATCAGGTGAGTTTGAGATCTGTAGTGGAAACTGTGTAAAATGCTGATTGGTCAAAAGAAAAGTCCTGTGTCCCAGGCCAGACAGCCATCTCAGAGGCCTGCGATAGAAAGGAAATTTTTTTTATTTATTCTCTCCTTTATTCACCTTCCTTGCTACATTCACTTCTCAGTGAGTTGAAGGAGAGCAGAGACCCCATATCCAATCTATATACTCCACATCTGGCATGGTGTATGACAAAGATTGCTCAGTGAATATTTGTTGAACTGTACAACTGAGTCCACAAACTCTGTCCTCCTTTAGGACATGTGCCAGCACTGGGCCTTTCCATTCTTCAGGTCTCAGTGACTGCTTTTAAACCACCCTCCACACTGGTTACCCCTGGGTTAGCATCCTGAGCAGATTTATCTCTGGTGTCTCCTTGTTGCCACCAACCCGTTATTTCTTTCACTGTCAAAGTGATTGTGAGGTACACGAGCAAATCCTATTTGCACAGAAGCTCTGTTCCTTCTCCAACTGATGAGGGGTGGGGTGTATGTTCATGTGGGTTTTATTGAGATGGAGTCTTGCTCTGTCATCCAGGCTGGAGTGTAGTGGCACGATCTTAGCTCACTGCAACTTCTGCCCCCCAGTTTCAAGCGATTCTCCTGCCTCAGCCTCCCAAGTAGCTGGGACTACAGGCACGCACCACCACACCTGGCTAATTTTTGTGTTTGTAGTAGAGACAGGGTTTCACCACGTTGGCCAGGCTGGTCTCGAACCCCTGAAATCAGGTGATCCACCTGCCTTGGTCTCCCAAAGTGCTGGGATTACAGGTGTGAACCACTTGGCCTCCCAAAGTGCTGGAATTACAGGTGTGAGCCATATAAAAATGGCTGAGTATTTTTATATGGATTTCTGAGATCACCTGAGGTCAGGAGTTTGAGACCAGCCTGGCCAACATGATGAAACCCCCTCTCTACTAAAAATACCGAAATTAGGCGGGCATGGTAGCAGGCACCTATAATCCCAGCTACTCAGGAGGCTGAAGCATGAGAATTGCTGGAACCCGGGAGGTGGAGGTTGCAGTGAGCTGAGATCATACCACTAGACTTCAGCCTGGACGACAGAGCGAGACTCTGTCTCGAAAAGAAAAGAAATCTGTATAAGAATGCTTCCCAGCAAGTCTCAGGACAGAGTGAGACTCTGTCTCAAAAAAAAAAAAAGAAAGGAAGAAAGAAAGAAATTCATATAAAAATGCTTCCCGGCAAATCTCAGGGGCTGCCTGCAGTGCACAAAGCTACTGCCCCGACACTGGAAGGCTTTGAGCCCTACGTCCTGCAGCAGTCCAGGGTCTGTAGTCAGGCTGGCCTGGGTTGAAACGGGGGCGCTATCCTTCTCCAGCTATGCAATCCAGGGAAGGCAAGCCTCTCTGAGTCTATTCTCTCAGCCTGTTAGAGATAATGTATATAAAAAGGGCCTCCAATAGTGTCTGTTGTAATAGTGGCAATAACTAACACTTAGCAAATGCCTACTCTATGCTTTACATGTATTAACTCATTGAATCTGTATGAGAACGTATGAAGTAGGAGCTGTTATTGTAACCATGTTTGCAGATGAAGAGACTGAGGTACAGAGAAGTTAAGGAACTCGTCTAAGGATAGAAAATGGCAGAGCCAGAATTTCCAGACATTAGAAATCTGGCTTCAAGTCCATGCTCTTAATTGCCACACTCTTCTGCCTCTTAGCTACTCTGGTATTTATAATTTCTCTTGGCAGGGGTGTAATTATTACAACCATTTAGGAAAATTATTTGTCAATATGTGTTCATAGACTTTAAAAGGTTGCTAGCCTTTAGCTGGGCATGGATACTCACACCTGTAATCCCAGAACTTTGGGAGACCAAGGCAGGAGGATCACCTTGAGGCCAGGAGTTCAAGACCAGCCTGGGCAACATAGTGGGACCCTTCCTCTACAGAGAGAACATACAAACACATAAAAAATAAAACACAACAAAAAGGAGGTTCCTAACCTTAGATCCAGCAGGGGAATCACTTCTGGTTATCAATCTGAAAGAAATAATCCTACATGTAGCAAAACTCAAGTACAGTTTAAAAAAAAAAATCACAACATCATTTATAGTAGGGAAAAAGGAAAATAATCCAACTTTCCAATAACATAATAAAGATCACAGCATATCATCGAAATGGACAATTATACAATATCATCATAGTATAGAAAATATACACCTAGACTCTTTTTAAGACTGGGGGGAAAACACTCTGAAATGTTACTAGAGGTTGAACTAAGGTAGTGAGATATAGAGGTGTATTTTTACTTTTTATTTTGCCTCCTTTACAAATGTTCTGTTGAATTAACATAACTATGCTGCTTTCAGCAACTTTAATGCTATTATTTTCTGACCTTCGGATGAGCAGCATGCCCACCAAGTCCACATGGTTGGAGTGTTGGGTTGGGCCTTGCAGCACGAGGGGAGGAAATGTGTCCCCTTTCCACCATCCCATCCTCTCCACCCCTCAAGTCTGTGACAGGCACGTTACTTTTGGCTCCAGGCTTTTCTACCCTATGCTGGATGTGACTTGGTGGAAAGAAACAGTATTTGGAATCAACAGATTTGGGTGGAATAAGAAAGCTGCTAGTTATCAGAACCTGGACTTCTTAAACCACTGGTGTCCGCTGCTTTTATTCCCTTCCTTTAACATGTATGGACCACCGTTGTCCTTATCCGTAAAACAGAAATGTCCTTATCCATAAAACTCCCAGCATTTCCTTCTCTTCCATGAAGCCCAGGACAGCAGCAGAAGTGGAACACCCAGTGGGCTGCATCTACCTACCCCGGTTCATGCTGTCCTTCTGTCTGTCTGTCCCTTTGGGGGCACCTGAGAGTGTTCATGTGGGCTGATCCTCCAAGCCCCGCCTTATGCAGACAGCAGTGGCCAGAGATTTGTAAGAGCCTCATCTCCCACGTTACCTCCAGATATGAGGTCATATATATCCTCTAGGGGAGTTGTGTTTTGTGAGTAATTTTTAAAATTTACAATATATAGGCTGTACTGTTTTAAAGGGAAGTGTATCATCTGGGGTAGGGTGAACTGATCACCAAACATACTGAAGGAAATAATGAAAAACTTGAAAGAAAGATAATTTTTGCATTTTCTCTCATTTCATTTTCCATTCACTAAGCAAACTATACACCTTTTTTTCCCTATAAAAGTTCACACTGGTATGTTTCTTTGAGGAGTCATATCATGCAGCCCACAGTAAGATGACACTTCGTTCAATCTATTCTTAGGAACAATGTAAAAATACATATGTGGTAAGATTAACAATTTTCTTATTTGAACCCTGAACACCAAAGCTGACAGCCTCCTTCCTCTTCAGATGTTTGAAATCCTTTTTGTAAAAGCCTAATTTAAATTTTATAGTAACACATAATATTTTTACATGTAATGAGATTTAAATATATCAATCCCAAAATGTTTATTAAAAGCAAATAATGCTTTCCTTCATGTTTGAAAAGTAAAAAATGTTAATACAAAGTTGGTTCTTATACCAGAAGTCTTCTATTAACTTGCTTATCTCCACGTATCTCCTTTACTTCATTTCCCAATTTTTGCATATGGTAGTACAGAAAACATTATCCACTTCCCACAAATGAGGGTGCCATTAAATCATATTCTGACTTACAGTGTCAGTTCAATTCTATTTTGATAGCCTGCTTCTTATAAGAGTAGAAGGGGGACAATTATATTACCTATCATTTAAGTTAAGGCATCACACAATTATCACTTTGCATTTATTTTCCTTGAATTAATACAATTAAAAGATATGTAATTCTTATTTCAATTTGACTACACCCATCATGACAGCTAATCCAAAGACAGAAGTTAATAGTTTGTTAGTATACGTGAGGGTAAAACCATGGCAATATGACAGGGTGTGGCTCTGTCTAACAAGTACTGCTTGTACATAAAATAAGGACCAGTTCTATTTCTGGTCTTTAATCCAGGTCTAACTTTTCCATAGTTTATTTTTGCAGTCTTTTAACTGTTAAGTGTTATGAATTCTTTTGCCTTATGCATTACATAAGCACCATTCAAAACACTTGTTCTGGTATGTATCAAGGACCATAAAAATAATCACTGTTGGATCTAGAAATTCCATCCCTAAAAATATATCTTAAGGAAGTTATTCCAAATGTAGGGAACGCTATATTCAAAATCTTTTCATTGCATTACTTAACATAGTAAAAAATGGAAACAAGCTAAATACTAAGATCAGAGTAAGTAAATGATAGTAAACTAGCTGACAGAACTTCTTATAGCAACTGAAAACGATGAAAGATTGTGTATAACAAACAAGAAGGATGATTGTCATGATTTCTACTGAAATAATATTTACTATAAAGTTTATGTTCTGCTAAGAAAATGTGGAAAATAAGGACAATAGGAAAAAGAAAAAAATTATAATATTTAAGGAGAAAAGCAGACTACTCAATTGTATCTGAGATATGACTATAATTTTTGTTAAAGAATAGAGCAAGAAAGCCTGAAAGTTGTTTCACTGGGTTTTATTCTTTTCTTTATCAGATTACATGTAGCATAATTTGTAATATATTATTATTTATAATTTACAAATAATATAGCATAATTTGTTATATGTTTATATTTAAAACTCAGAAACCTTCTTTTGGAGCATTCTTCCATTCTTGCTGCCCAGATGAACAGGTAAAGAGTGCAAATTAAAAGACTGTTTTGGCTGGGCATGGTGGCTCATGCCTGTAATCCCAGCACTTTGGGAGGCCAAGGCAGGGGATCACGAGGTCAGGAGTTCGAGACCAGCCTGGCCAACATGGTGAAATCCCATCTCTACTAAAAGTACAAAAATTATCTGGTACTGTATTCCCAGCAACTCGGGAGGCGGAGGCAGGAGAATCACTTGAACCCTGTAGGTGGAGGCTGCAGTGAGCAGAGATCACATTACTGCGCTCCAGCCTGAGCAACAGAGACAAAGCTGGTACTAGCAGAACAGAGATTGACAATCACATCCGACTAGCATTTAAAATGCCTGAACTCCTTTTTCCCTTCCTGGTGGCATCATGGCAAGAATCAAATGAGGCAAACATAGAAATGCATGCTGGAAATGGGGGCATTGCCCCTTCCAGGGGTTTCAGAATCACCCACTTTTCCCATGCCCTCCCTCAAAAGGACAGAGATCATAATTGTAAAGCTTTGTGAAAAAATAAATGAGAGATTGGTAAAATATCCTGTTACAATTTTCTTTTTGAAAATGTCTCAGACAGGCACAGTGGTTCACACCTGTAATCTCAGCATTTTGGGAGGCTGAGGCAGGAGGATCATTTGAGGCCAGGAGTTTGAGACCAGGCTGGGCAACTTAACAAGACTCCATCTCCACTTTTTTTTTTTTTTTTGTCTCAAAACTTCTGTTGTAGGGAAATTCTGATCTATGAGAGGCTGCTTGAAATAAATGGGCTACTGGCCAGGGCTTGGAAATATTTGTGATAGGAGAAGGGCAGCTGTTTTTTGGCATCTTCAGATACATTATTATTGCTATTTACAAACAATTAGTAAATTACTGAAAAATCCGTAAATTTAAAATTATTTATTTGGGAAGACTATTTATAAAAAATTGTGCCTCAATTATACATTTTGCTTACCATTAGATCTATTTCAGTTCTAAAGGAGTATATGGAGGGAGAGGGAGTCTTTTCAAAATGTTTGTGGAAGGGTGGCTTATTCTCTTTGCCCTCAGTTTAATAGAAGCAAGAGGTGGTTTGTAGTAGTGGGCAGTCAGGGGTGGGTTCATTATGTCGTTACTTCTAGTCCTAGCTTTTCACTATTCCTTGGCAAAGTTCTTAAGCTCTCTGGGTTCCCCTCTTCTTACCTTTCTCCTATTCTCCAAGTGTGGGAGTCACGCTTCAACACTATACACCTGGGAGTGTTCTGTTATTAAAAAGTATTGTTTAATACTTTTTAAACATGTTAAATTCTTGTTAAATACTTTAGGACATGTATTTGTTTATTTGAATTAGTAATACGTACACATGGTTCAATATGTAAAAGATATAAAGGGAGAATTGGTGCCTTCTCCCACCTACTTGCTTCTCTCTGGGTGTCCCTGTTCCAGTTCTCAGTTTTCTTTTGCAAACTTAGAAATCTCAAGAGTCTGTGAAGGGCAAATGAAAAGCAAGATGACTAGACTAAATCTGAATGAAATGAAAGGGATTTATTCTAAGGTGATACTGCTCACTGCTTAGATAAGCACCTCGAGAGCAGTGAGCAGTATCACCTTAGAATAAATCCCTTTCATTTAGATTTAGTCTAGTCATGCCCTCCTCATGGGGTCCCTCAAGTTTTCTGAGACTTCAAACAGCAACACTCAACTAAACTATGAAATAGTCACAGCATCTTCCAAGAAATCTTGACTTCGAACTTGCTAATGTGCAAAGGAAATGGTCCATTTCTCTAGAACTTGGTTGATAAGATTTTACTTTGTCTCATTTATAATTTTCTTCTAAAAATTTGTTTTTTCTGCTATCAGGTAGGAGAGAAGGCAATGAGAGAAAGATTTGTTTTTGCACTACTTAGAGATTTTTATACCTTAGGCCAGGACAAAGCACACAAGAAATAAAATATTAACAACATGTCCTTAATTTTCCTTTCTGACAAAGATCACTTGCCTCTCCATTTATATATAAAGAATGGGTGTGTTAAGCAAATGAAGGCAGACAAGATGTGCCCAGCACCTGACATACAATAGGGGTACAGGCCATTGCTTAATAAAACGTATAATTTATTAAAACATGCTCGAGGGCCGGGCGCGGTGGCTCACGCCTGTAATCCCAGCACTTTGGGAGGCCGAGGCGGGTGGATCACGAGGTCAAGAGATCGAGACCATCCTGGTCAACATGGTGAAACTCCGTCTCTACTAAAAATACAAAAAATTAGCTGGGCAATGTGGCGCGCACCTGTAATCCCAGCTACTCAGGAGGCTGAGGCAGAATTGCCTGAACCCAGGAGGCGGAGGTTGCGGTGAGCCGAGATCGCGCCATTGCACTTCAGCCTGGGTAACAAGAGCGAAACTCCGTCTCAAAAAAAAAAAAACATGCTCGAAGCACTGCTATACTAACCAAATATTCCCTGAAAATTTTAAATTTACAATGTAAAATAAGAATTTTTAAAACTATTTCTAGAAAAATAGAAAATTTTAAGAAAAATTTTAAAAATTATTTCTAGAAAAATAGCCCTTTTTAAGGGCTTCCCCCCCACCATAGCAATTTAAGATTAACCTAAAACATGACATAGTTATTTTAAGGGGGGAGCACCACCCCCATCTCCTTGTGTGTGTCTGACATTGGAGGCTTATCGTGCACGAAGTTGTGATCAAAATCCAACTCAATTCATTATGAAAAGTAACATGACTACAACATCCATCCACTCCAATGAGCAAAGGGTGTAGGCTTTAAGTATACACAGCCCGCCACACACTATGGGTCATGACATACAGTCTAGCTTTGGAGGTCGCTGCGTTTGTTCATGTGTCTACGAGCTAGGTTTTAAGATATTCCCCCCGTTCTATTAATAGAATTAATTAATTAACCCCACTCATTCATTTACTCAGTCCACAGCCTTTTTGTTAAGAGCCTGCTGAGGACATAAAGATGGAGATCCAGTGTCTACCCTCATGAAACATACAATCCAAGCGAAGAAGGCTTACTTTGCGATAGTCGTCAAGTTGTGTGTTTGTTTTTTTTTTAGGTGAAAGAAAATTTTATTTTAAATTCCTTTTGAATAATAGCACATTTTCAAGACATCCCTAGAATTAAGGTATTTTTGTCAATTATTTGGTAAGTGCCTAATTTGCTCTTGCTGGGGAAGAAAATTACATGTTGTTCCTAAATTATTAAACAATATTTTGATGGCATTGACAGAGCAAGTAGCAAGGTATTGACCAGTCACCCGGCTACAGGAAAACTCTTGGGCAGCTGTTTTATCTTGCCAGGTGAAATTGAAAAAGTCATTAACTCCCGTCAGCTACATCTGCAAACTCTGATGGAAAGTCACACATATAGTTCATTGTCTTTTATAAGACAAAGTAGAAAAGCTCACAAACCAATTCTTTTAAAAAATGCCTTAAATGAACTTCAAAACTCAAATCTTGTTACTGTCCAAAGTTTCATTGGTCTGGCTTTGGAGAGGAAATATAGTTTGGGGTTAAGATTTTACTCAAGCTTTTCTTTATGGAATTTCATGATCATGAAGTTGTGTTTTCATGGTGCTTTACTCTTCCCGCCAGCACCCGGTACCTGGCAGAGCCCGCGTGCGAGGTCCCGCTCTCCTTGGCTTGCCCCGGCAGGGCGGAGTCAGCAGAGCAGCCGCCGGCGCTGCCCCCGCGCGCTCCCTCCCGCGCTGCCTTTAATTTCGCAGCTTCCACCACCGGAAATTAGTCGAAGCCTGAGTGGACCCAGCCGCGAGCCGGCGAGCTCCACGCGGGGAGGGTGCGCCCACCGGTCCCGCCGGGCGCCCGCAGGACGCGCCGCCAGGGCCCTCTCCGCCGGGGGCTCGGCGCTCGCCCACCTCTTCCAAATTTAACCATTACCTAAATCCGAAGGGAAATGAGCAAACCTCTCGGATTGGGTGTCAAGGTATTTTCAGCCTCGTTGGGCGTATTTATCCCGAAGTGTTTCCACAACAAGCTATTTCGGGGCTGCAGGGCAGGTTTCGCTCTGCGGACGCCGTGGCCACTCGCCGGGCTCCAGGCCGGCGGCACCGCGGGCCGGTGATTCACAGTCCTGAGCTGGGGGTGGTGCAGCCCTAGCAGGGGGCGGGGTTGGGGGGGCATGGCAGGGGACGGATGCCAGAGGAGCAGGGAGGGTCCTCGGAGCTGTGCGCCCCCACCCCTCACTCGGCAGTCAATCTCTGTCCTGAATCTGTGGCTTCTCTCGCTGCGGAAGTCTCCCCGGAGCCAAGAATAGTTATTTTCTTTCGAGTCATTTCTAGTGCCTGAGCGTCCGGACCTCCAATTTCCCCCATCCCCCGCCGACCCACAGGGAGCGAACTGGGAGGACGACTAAGGGACACGCTGGAAAGGCCAGGCCCCCCGCACCCGCCTGGCCACTTGCGCAAAGTAGCGCGCCGGGCCGCCCGACCGGGGTTGGGAGCAGGTCTGGGAGGGCTGTGTGAACGACTCAATAACGCTCAGGAAGTGAAGCTTGTGGTTTTGGGGGCTGAGCTCGGAAGGAGATTTTTTTTTTTAAGGTCAGAGAGACAGAGCGGTCTCTTCCAAAAGCAAGATTTCGTTTGAAAACTCTCCTAGCGCGGTGCCCGCGCCCTGACCCCGCAGGTAGGTCCGCCAAGGTTGTTCTGCGCCTCCCGCCCTGGTGGGGGCGGCCGCGGGGACTCGCGGAGCACTGGCGCTGCGGGGGCGACCAGAGGGCGCGGGCGGGTTCCCACCTGCTGTGGACCGCCGTGCGGAGCCCCGAGAGCCCCGGCAGCTGGGTTAGGGCGAGACTCGAGCAGCGCGGCTGGAAACCTGGAGCCGGAGGCGCGCGGCAGGCAGCCTAGTGGTTCGGCAGGGGAGCCGAATCCACCCGGGAAGGAAGCATCTGGTGGGAGGCCGCGGCAGCTGCGCTCGGAGGCCACCCCCTCAGCGCCCTCGGCTCCCGCCTTCCCGGGCTGGGACGTTGAGGAGAGGCCTCAGCTCGCGGAGGGTCTGCCCCGCCTCCCGCGCCAGCTGCAGTGCGGGGTTACCTTCCCACGCGCTCGGCGGTGGCCCGGCGCCGCTACCTCCCCCGCCTCCGTCCCTCCCGACAGGAATCAGCGAAGCGGGCCGGACTGTGAGAGAGGCGCGCGCTTACAGCCCGGGTGGGAAGGCGGCCTCCACGTCCGCCTGGTCCCTCGCGGCTCTAGCCCAGACCCAGCTCTGGCTCTGACAGCTCCCCCGTCCCCATCGGTCCCGCTCACAGCCAACGCGTGTCCCAGCCGCAGCGGGACCCTCGGGACAACGCCACTCCGTTTTTCTTTTCTTCTGAGTTTCGCGGCTGTTTAAAGAATTGGGTTTGGGGTTTGTGGCATCTAATTGTACGGCCGAGAAGTGCAGGAAGCGGCAAAGCTCTAGCCCCGGGAGCCAACCCTGACGGAGGCGGATGGCACCCTAGTCCCTAGGGGCATTCTGGCGCTTAGGTCACGGAAACGTCGTTGGTGCCCCGCGACACGTCCCAGGCGTCTTTTCTCCCACGTCTGTTCCCATTCCTCCAGAGAAGGGGACACAATGGGGCTGGGGATCTGAAGCAGGAGGCCTGCACCCTACGGGGACCGAGGCCGCTAGAACTCGTTTTGAGCCGACAGCTCCGAAAGACAGACGTAGACTCTGTGGCCTGCGTCTTGCCTAGGAAGCCGAGCAGCTCTTAGTACAGCAGTGGAAACAGCACGAAGCTGGGGGACTGAGGGTCCTGCCCCCAGCACCCTTGTTTCTGAACCAACCGAAGCCATCGAGAACTGCTGTACCGCAGCTCACGTGTGAACCGGGTCCCCATCGCCTTCACCCCGGGAGGAAGGCAGATTCGTTTACCCCAGACCACCTTGACTGTGGGGGCCCGCCCCCCGGAGCCGGCTGGAGCCGAGGCTGGCGCAGCCCCGCCCTCCCGCCGGGCTCAGATTTCGACCTGGGATTAGGTGAACTGATTGGGGGTGAATGAGAGCGGCCCCCTGGGCGGCTTGGCCGACCCTCGCCCTCTGCCAGTGCAGCCTGCGTCCTCTGGCGTCGTGTCTTACTTGTCTGCTAAATTATCAGTGCACCACCGATTCGGGACACCTAGCATTTCCCAGTCAGTGTTCGTGGATCGGGCTTCACTTCCGTAGGACAAGATTTTTTGGTGAGAAGAATGGAAAGTGCTTTTTCCCGGGACCTGATTCCCGAGGTTAGGTCTCCATGGTCTGGGATGGCTCGCCGCCACCTCAGGTGGTGCCCGCAGCACTCGGGAGTCCGGGGCCAAAGTTTCTCCTACGTGGGGCACAAGTGAGGGGCAACAGGGATCACCCGGATGCGAATTTCTCCTGAGGTGGGGATTGGTCGTCTGTTACTCCCCTCACTTTCCTGTCCCTTTGCTGGGGTCCCAACACCGCCGCCCCTGTTTTGTGTTTCGTCCCTGCCCCGCCGCCTTTCACTCCGGTTTGTAGCTGGCTCTTGGAGGTCTTGGCTCCTTGCCCCTTCCGGGTCCTCGACCACTGGGCATCCCCGACCCCTAAACCGATTCTCGTTTTCCCGCCCTCCCTCGCCAGCCATAAAGCACAGCCAGGCAGGCAACGAGTAGCTGAGTTGAGGTGACCCACCCGATGGGAACTACGGCTCTCCAGAGAGTTTGCCGGAGCGAGCTTGGCTAGGAAGGGGGAGGAGCTGGGGGGCGTGAGCAGGGAGGAGGAAAGGGGCCCGAGCCAGGGCCCCGGGACAGGTTTTACCGCTGAGCTGTGTCAGTGGCGGCGGCGGCAACGGCGGCGGGTTCGCGCCACCTGTCCGAGTGCCACCTGGTAAGCGCGGCGCAGCGGGGCCAAGCCCCTCCTCCCATGGGCCCTCTGCGCTCCTCCCCGGCCGGTGCTCTCCCTCTGCCTGGGTGCCCAGTCCCCAGCACCTGAGAGTACTGACCCGCGTTTCCACCTGGTTTTCTTCCCCTCTCAGGTCTCCGCCGGGCTGTGGCTGAGCAAGCCTTCGGAGTGACTGTGGGTGACAGCGGCTCCAGGGACTCTTGGGGCGGAGTGGGGAAAGCCCCAGACCACCATGCCGCGCTCATTCCTCGTCAAGAGCAAGAAGGCGCACAGCTACCACCAGCCGCGCTCCCCAGGACCAGACTATTCCCTCCGTTTAGAAAATGTACCAGCACCCAGCCAAGCAGGTGCGAGGCGCGGGGCCCGGCAGGGCTGCTCCCGGGGACTCTGACTGCACATTGACACACCATTACCCGGGAGCTGGGAGGGGCTGCCCCAGCGTCCCCTAGGCTGCCGTTTTTGTTTCCTGCTGTCCTGGTTCCTCGGGGTTTGTCTCCTAGGTGCCACGGTCTCTCTGCGCCTGTCCTCAGATCCGAGATGGTTCCTGGCCAGGGTCTGGGTGGAGAGGGGAAGACGCTCCGGTGCCCTGGTCAGGGGGGTTGGGGGAACCTTCAGAACCCCCAGGCTCAACCAGTCCCAACCCGAGCCCCTCACCTGCCTCCTCTCTGCAGATAGCACTTCAAATGCAGGTGGGACGAAGGCGGAGCCCGGGGACCGTTTGTCCCCTGAATCGCAGCTGACCGAAGCCCCAGACAGAGCCTCCACATCCCCAGACAGCTGCGAGGGCAGCGTCTGTGAACGGAGCTCAGAGTTTGAGGACTTCTGGAGGCCCCCGTCACCCTCTGCGTCTCCAGGTAGGAACCCACTGGGAACTGCTGGGGCGGGAGCTGCAGGGACCGGGCAGTGTTTGGTGGGTGGGGGGGTGGTTTGGGGGTAGGGCGGATGGGAGCGATCTTGGGCGTAGAAATTCTAACGGGGAGTTGGAGAGTCTTTCCGGGAGGAGCGAGCTGATTCGTAGGGGAAGGAGGCCAGAAGGAGGCATCCGGCTTCTCTGGGACTTGGACAGCTTGCCCGCTGGGGCCGCTGCCTTCATCCTAGGAGGCGGGACCCTGGCTGCTCGTCGTTTGCGTGGAGCTGGCTGGCGACGGAAAACAAACCAGGGTTTTCGACTGGCTGCAACGCTGATGTTTCGTTTTCTGACCAGACTTGATTTTTTCATAAAGTGCTAGGATCCCACAATCTAGACCCCCGGACCTCAAACAAACGGAGAGGAGGGCAGTAAGGGCCAGGCAGAGGAGCTAGGCGCGGGGCAGGAGGGAGGTCCTAGGGTAGACGAAAATCTCAGCCCGCGGCTTGGTCTTCACAGGCGCAGATTGGGGCCCTGTTTCATTTTTCGTTTTGCCAGGTTGACCCAGCCTCAGGGACCTGCCCTCTAGGTTTCATTTCCAGCGAGCAATCCAGCTTCAGGCAAACGAAGTGACTGCACGTTGGGTGGGGGCGTCTCGGTCCCGGCCTGGGGAAGGAGTGAGCTAACCAGCCAGATTTTGACAAGGGCCGGTTATACCCAGAATGTTTGCTAGTTTTAAAAGATACCACCACCCGTCCCACAATCAGTGAGTTGACTTGGCTAAACCCATAGCTCCAGCGAATGTGTCTGGGAGCCGGCGGTGGGAGGATTCTTCCTGCCAGGGCGTCAAGTGGCCGGGCAAGGACTAGGTCCCAAACCCCTCGGAACGAAACTCTGGGTACAGCCTTTCACTGAAGTGGCCAGCCTGAAATGGAGTGAGTGTGTGTGTGTGTGTGTGTGTGTGTAAATGCCGTATGCACTCACGTGCGTTGGGTCACTAGTTTTAGCAAAATTCATGTGAGTGGGAGCGTAGCAGGGTGAGAATTCAGAGCTGTCTCTTTGCAGGTGGTGGCAAAACCTTATGAGATATACAGTTATTCTCTGAGAAATTCGGGTTCCCCACCTCCATCAAACTATAACAGGAATTGGGAGTATTTGGCGGGCAGCTTAAGCCCAAAAGCCCCCTTCCTGCTGCCCCTTTGCTGTGTACACTGGGCATTTAACTTTGTGAAACCTTAATACCTTCCGGTTTATTCAGATACCAACCTTTCGGGTAGTTCGAGGCCGCATTTATGGACCCTCTCCCTCCTTCCTCGTGGATTCGGGGAATAAAAAGAATTTGAGTGGGAACATGTAGGGGCTGGGAGAATGCCTGCGCTGCTGGCTGGACCCTTCGCCCACGAGTGCTGTGCGAGGCCGAATGGGGCATTTAGTGACGTGACCTTCCCCATAGGATCTCCAGGTGCGCAGGTTCAGCCAGAAAAGATCCTCAGAACGCCAAGCGCCTCAGCTGCCCTCGCACAAAATTTACGACCTCTCCCGAGGTCTTTTCAATGATGTATTTGCTGCTCTGCCTCCTCTAGTGGCCGGCAAGGCCCCAGGGCCTGGGCCGCATTTTACCCTGGGGTGGGCCTGGCGCCTGGAGCACGCAGTGTCCTACCAGAGCTGGGTGCCCCGCAGTCCGCGAACAGGCCACACCCGCAGCTGCAGAGCTGCAGCCCGGCGGCCTCCGCTCTGCCCTCTGAAGCCTGACCGGCCGCTCCCTTGTGCCTCCACAGCCTCGGAGAAGTCGATGTGCCCGTCAATGGACGAAGCCCAGCCCTTCCCCCTGCCTTTCAAACCGTATTCATGGAGCGGCCTGGCGGGTTCTGACCTGCGGCACCTGGTGCAGAGCTACCGACCTTGCGGGGCCCTGGAGCGCGGCGCCGGCCTGGGCCTCTTCTGTGAATCCGCCCCGGAGCCAGGCCACCCGGCCACGCTGTACGGCCCGAAGCGGGCAGCGGGCGGCGTGGGGGCCGGGGCTCCAGGGAGCTGCAGCTCAGGGGCCGGGGCCGCCGCCAGCCCTGGCCTAGGGCTCTACGGCGACTTCGGGTCCGCGGCGGCCGGGTTGTACGAGCGGCCCACTGCAGCCGCGGGCTTGCTGTACCCGGAGCGTGGCCATGGGCTGCGCGCGGACAAAGGCGCCGGCGTCAAGGTGGAGTCTGAGCTGCTGTGCACCCGGCTGCTGCTGGGCGGCGGCTCCTACAAGTGCATCAAGTGCAGCAAGGTGAGGCGTCCGAGCTCCCCGCGTCGCCCGCCCTGCGCCTGCTTCCCCGCCCCGCGCCCCGCGGCCCCGCTCAGCGGCCTTCTCCCCGGCCCCACCCGCCTCAGGTGTTCTCCACGCCTCATGGGCTCGAGGTGCACGTGCGCAGGTCCCACAGCGGTACCAGACCCTTTGCCTGCGAGATGTGCGGCAAGACCTTCGGGCACGCGGTGAGCCTGGAGCAGCACAAAGCCGTGCACTCGCAGGTAAGCCCCGGGCGCGCCGCTGCGAGCGGCCTCGCTCAGGTTTTTTGCACCCTGGGGTCTTCTGCATCTCCTAGGTGCAGCGCCAGCCGCTCGCTCTTGCCTGGAAGTTTTCTCCCTGACTGCCCCCAGTTTCCTCCCCCAGCCCTTCCGCTGCGTCTCCTTGCCCTGGGAAAGATAACGTTCCCTACACACACGTGGCCGGCTTAGGTCTTGAGGCAGCCCTAGATTTTGGTGTCACATCACTGTGAGCCTGGAGAGTGCGATCCTGGGCTTGAAGAAGGTTTGTATGCACTGATTCGTGCTGCTGATATGTCAGACTTATTAGCTCTATTTCTCTGAGCCTTTTTTTTTTTTTTTTTTTTTTTTTTTTGAGACGGACTCTTGCTCTGTCGCCCAGGCTGGGAAGTGCACACAATCTCGGCTCACTGCAACTTCCGCCTTCTGGGTTCAAGCGATTCTCCCGCCTCAGCCTCCTGAGTAGCCGGAATTACAGGCGCATGCTATCACGCCCGGCTAATTTTGTGTTTTTAGTAGAGCTGGAGTTTCTCCATGTTGGTCAAGCTGGTCTCAAACTCCTAACCTCGTGATCTGTCTGCCTCGGCCTCCCAAATTGCTGGGATTACAGGCGTGAACCACCGTGTACCCAGCCGTGCCTATTCTTTTCACCAAATGGTTGTTACTTAATTTGCATTGACCCCTCCCGACTGAAAAGGTGGGATCTCAGCTCATTTAGAGTATACAGTAGCATATTTACCTTGCTATTCTCTCTCCCTTCCCCTCCCCTCCTCTCTTTTGTTTTTGAGACAGAGTGTAGCTCTGTTGCCCAGGCTGGAGTGCAGTGGCACAATCTCTGCTCACTGCAACCTCCCCCTGCCAGTTTAAAGTGATTCTTGTGCCTTGGCCTCCCAAGTAGCTGGGATTACAGGCACACGTCACAGTTAATTTTTTTTTTTTTTTTTTTTTTTTTTTTTTGAGACAGAGTCTCACTCTGTCACTCAGGCTGGAGGGCAGTGGCACCATCGCAGCCCACTGCAAGCTTCACTCCCCGGGTTCAAGTGATTCTCCTGCCTCAGCCTCCCAGGTACCTGGAATTACAGGCAGCCGCCACCACACCCGGCTAATTTTGTATTTTTAGTAGAGATAGAGTTTCACCATGTTGGCCATGCTGGTCTCCAAATCCTGGCCTCAAGTGATCTGCCCATCTCACCTCCCAAAGTGCTGGGATTACAGGCCTCAGCCACCACACCCCGCCCCTGCTATTCTTTCATGAATAAATATTTGTTGCCTAACTTCCAGGTGCCAAGTACTTAAGAATCCTATAGCACATCAGGTCCTTGACAGCATGCTCACGTGAAGATTGCAGTTTAGCTGAGAGATGGAGAGTAGATGAGCAAATAAATATAACAATAGCTATGACAGGAGAATGCTATGACAGGAGAAGGCTAAAAAGAATATCAGCCCATCTCCCCCAGAACCCACACTGGCTGGGGGAGGAGGCATCTGAAGTGACTGAGGTCTAAGCCTCCTGTTGAAGAGGGTGGAGAAGTGTGTGTTAATGGTGTCAAAAAAAGCAGGGTGTGGATATGTTTTTGCCATGGGGTGTGGAAGATTGTGGGTAAAGAATGTTTTGGTAGAAAAAGTGTTCAAGGGACGGGTACAGTGGCTCATGCCTGTAATCCCAGTACTTTGGGAGGCTGAGATGGGCGAACTACTTGAGACCAGGAGTTCGAGACCAGCCTGGCCAACATGGTGAAACTCCGTCTCTGCTAAAAATACAAAAATTAGTAGGGTGTGGTGGTGGCGCCTGTAATCCTAGCTACTTGGGAGGCTGAGACACAAGAATTGCTTGAACTTGGGAGACGAAGGTTGCAGTGAGCTGAGATCATGCCACTGTACTCCAGCCTGGGTGACAGAGGAGACTTTGTCTCAAAAAAAAAAAAAAAGAAAAAGTGTTGAAGGGATTTTAGGGTCAGCTCAGGGGCGAGGAGAGCAGCAGTCTAGGTGACCGCAGGAGTACCACATCTCTCTCTCTCTGCAGGAACGGAGCTTTGACTGTAAGATCTGTGGCAAGAGCTTCAAGAGGTCATCCACCCTGTCCACGCACCTGCTCATCCACTCAGACACCCGGCCCTACCCCTGTCAGTACTGTGGCAAGAGGTTCCACCAGAAGTCAGACATGAAGAAACACACCTTCATCCACACTGGTGAGCTGAAGGCCCTTGGCTTGTAGGAAACATCCCGAGGCCAGCGTAACTCACCTTCTCTGATTTCTGGCCCCAGTGAGTGGTGGATGAGACCTTCCTGATGGAGTTAATCACTGCTCTGTGTTAAAGAAAACAAAGGGGTGGGTTCTTAAGTTCATTTATAGACGTAAATCTCCCCAGAGCCACCTTGATTTGGGGTTGTGTCTCAAAGGCTACTCAGCAGGTCAGCTCACAGTTTCTCTCTTCTTGGAAGGAACATTTTCCTCTAGGTTGGCAGCTGCTTCCACTGCTGCCTGCTCTGGGTGAAATATGAAGCTCCAGGGTCCTCTTAGAGATCTGCTCTAAAGAGCAAAGAGAGTTACTCTAAAGCTTACCTAGAGATTGAGGACTTTCTTTAACCACCTGGCCTTTTGTGGGAGGGATTCATGTGGCCTCTTTAGCTGCATTTTTAGGAGTCTGAGAGCTTATTGTGATTGAGGAGGAACAAATAATGACAGATGTGATTAAACTCTCTGCTGAGCATTTCTAAAATGCATTATTTCATTTTATGATCACAACAACTCTTGGAGGTAGAGACTACTCCTTCTCCCCATTTTAGAGATGAAAAAAATGAGGCCAGGTAATCTACCCAGGGTCACACTGCTAGCAAATGACAGGGTCAGAGCTCAAATTCAGGTCTGACCTCTCAAATGTCCACTCTTGACCACTGTTTATTGTATTCTATGTTTAGAGTCATGAGGGTTGGTAGACATAGAAAGCTTCTGTTCACTTATTGCTCTTTTCAAAATATCTGCAAGTTTATGCCATAATAATAATTCCTTACCTATTATAATGCTTTATAATTTATTTATTTATTTATTTATTTATTTATTTATTTATTTTTTTTTTTTTTGAGATGGAGTTTCGCTCTTGTTACCCAGGCTGGAGTGCAATGGAGGGATCTCGGCTCACCGCAACCTCCGCCTCCTGGGTTCAGGCAATTCTCCTGCCTCAGCCTCCTGAGTAGCTGGGATTACAGGCACGCGCCACCATGCCCAGCTAATTTTTTGTATTTTTAGTAGATACGGGGTTTCACCGTGTTGGCCAGGATGGTCTCGATCTCTTGACCTCATGATCCACCCGCCTCAGCCTCCCAAAGTGCTGGGATTACAGGCTTGAGCCACCGCACCTGGCCCAATGCTTTATAATTTACAAAGTACTTTCAAATCTATCATTTCATTTGATTCTTAATGCTACTCAATAAAGTAGAATGAGCCACTCTTAGCATCCTGAAACTCAGGAAGAGTGAATGATTTATCAAAAGTCAGACTGAGCGAATAATGGAGCCATGTAATGCTCTGGCTTCTAATTCTGGACTCTTTGCCTAACACTTTGTGTGTGGGTGGGAGCTTCAATGCCAAGAACACTCTAATAGTGAAAGACATTTACATGAGACCCAGAATTTCTGAAAATTGTATTGCAGAATATGAATACTGATTTAGAACAAATCACAGTGTATTCTAAACACCCACCCTTGATGTTTATAAATATGCTTGGGTAATGTATATATTTCCATTGAAAACCCAGAAAAGTAGTCTACTTTAATCATTCCCTCTTACCTGAAATTTCCATGTAATTCACTCCTTATAAGTAAGGTATTCAGGACACTTATCAAAATGCAACTAGGATCTTGACTGAATAAAACATTAAGCCCTTATCAAACATTTACATTATACCTAGAATTTGTTTCTCAGATTTGTTTGACCCTAAAGGGATAGAATACGTTTTGATGGGTTGTTTCTTATCGAGGAAATCCAAAGCGTGAAAACAGAAAATAGTGTATCAAGGGGTACAGAGTGTTCCTCAAAAACAAACATCATCTATTTTATAATTTTTTCCAAGGCTGAGCCCTGACTAAAATGCCATGCTGGGGCTATTTGGAAATTCATGCCATTTAACCAACAACACATGAGATGGGGAAAAAGACAAAACCTTTTTGTGTTCTCTGATTTATTAATTTGTGGTAAAGAATTGCTGGTATATAAAGAATCATGTGACTAACCTCATAAAATGAAAGAAAAATCAAGACAGAAAAATATCAGCTACCTTAAGAAATACTTTGTGGCCCAAATGTGGATTTTTAAAATAAGATATTGAAAAATGTATCCTGGACATGTACCCTGGAACTTAAAATTTAAAAAGAAAGAAAGAAAAATGTCCATGTTAAGATGTTTTTCAGATATACTCTGCTGTCCTTCAAGAAAAAGAAAGAAGACAGGCTCACTGGTCCATACAAACTAACATCCACTTGGAAATTCAGATTTGAAAACTTCCTCTGAATTAGAACGGAGTCACACGGTTTTAGGACAGCTTCCCCCTCCCCTTCCTGTTGAACATCTGCTCTGGGTGTTCACAGCTTATAAAGTCAGGGGAGCCCTCCCTGGGGTAGATTCAGCTGGGGAGGGCACGTGGCCTTTGCTCTGCTTCCGTTTAGCAGGAAACGGTTTGAGGCCTTTGGCTGGGAACCCCCACTCAGGCCTTTGGCTGGGAACCTCTCTTTCACCTGGTGCACCCATGGTGCTTCCAGGGACTCGCATTGCAGACTGGGAGTCAGTTCATGTTGCAACACGTCACCCTCCAAGTTGCTTGAAGGCCTTAGACTGTGGTGCAGCCAGCTGCTGCTAAGAGCGCGTGGGTCACAGTGGGTCCCCTCTAGCTTTATCATAGGCTCATATTTTCTCCCCTCCCCCTCCCATCCCCACAGGTGAGAAGCCCCACAAGTGCCAGGTGTGTGGCAAGGCATTCAGCCAGAGCTCCAACCTCATCACCCACAGCCGCAAACACACAGGCTTCAAACCCTTTGGCTGTGACCTTTGTGGGAAGGGTTTCCAGAGGAAGGTGGACCTCCGGAGGCACCGGGAGACGCAGCACGGGCTCAAATGAGCACCCTGGCTGGCTGCAAGCAGCAGCTACACCACACTACAGAGGGCAGCCTCCCTGCCTGCCATCACTCCCTCCTGATTTTGCAGGCCCCAGGTCCAGTCTGCAGATCCCGCCAGGGTGTTCCTCCTTTGCCTTACCTCCTGGAGCTGCCAGAGGAGATGAGGTACCTTTTCAAGTGCAGCCCAGAGTAAGAATCAAGTGACTCTCTAGGCTTCAGACACAAATAGGCTCCTCTACACCTGAAGACAAAGGCATAGTCAAATGGGGACCAGAAGAAATCTTAGCCCTCGCATTCCTTCCCATTTCCAGCACTAATCTAGACAGGAATGTCCTTTAGGGTTCTTCCCTCCCCTTCCTGACCTACTCCAGTCATTTGTGTGGAAGAGGAGGACTCATCATTTACAAGGTGGACACATGCTAATATTTTTATCTAGAAAGAAGAATGAGTGTTAAATTTTATTTTTTTTCTTCTGGGGCGTCTGTTGACCCCCTTCTTTTGGGTGCTGCCTATAAATCTTGGAGGAATCATTTCTCTTCCTCAAAGACTGACTCGGAAACTGATTTTGGGAAGTTTAATACTTTTGAAGTCATGAGATGCACCATCAAGGCTACCCCAAGAAGGAGCAGAAGAGAAGTTGGTGATGGGAGGGGATTAGAGGTCCTCCCTTCAGGAGGCCTGTGAAGGCTTCATCAATGGAGGTAAAAGCACAAGCAATGCCTGTGGCCAAGATGTCATTCATTGACTCAGCACATGTTCATGGATCACTGGCTATCGAGGTACCAAGCGCCATGCTAGGTACCGGGGAAGAGAGACTGAAGTCACAACTCCTGACTCTGCTCCTCAAAATCCAACAGTTGCACCTCCAAGTGGCTGGGTCTGTTCTTACCCTTGGAGAGAATTCTGAGAAGACAACACAGAATTGTAAATCTTCCCTTTTGACCCTTTTGGATTTTATCAGGTGTAAACAAAAAGCAGCTGAACAGTTACTTCAAAGATATGTGTGTATATTCAGTTTTTTATTGTTAAGCTGATAGTTTAAAGATGTCTGAGCTAGCAGGCATGTGGAAGTGAAGGCTCTGTCTTCAACTCTTTGACCCTTCATGTGTATCATAGAGAGGGTAAAAAGTGGTATTTTCAGTTTGATGAGGTTGGTAAATGTTTTTAGATCTTCTGGTATGCATTATGTTTATTAATACATATTTATTAGAGTGATGTTTTAAGTTAATAAACTATTAAGACTATTACAGATTGCCTTTCCTTTAGGAAAGGAATTTGGGGAAGACCTTTGTTTTAGTCTGGGGTGGGGGGAAGCTGGCACTGCAGGAAACTGCAGTAGAGTATAAAAGAGAAGCAGATGAGCTAACATCCAGAAGAGTGTAAAATCCAGTTGCTTTGGTTTTTCATATACTTTCTCCTTTGTTTCTACCCCTCAGAGATACTTCTTTAACAAGACAAAAACTAGGAGGTGTAGAAAACTAAGCTCCTACTTTGTAGAGCCCCTGATGGTTCCACAGGCACATAAGTACGCTCTTTCCTCTAAAAATTTCAACATAATTTTTTATGGGCCTGAAGACTCCCAGATGAATATAGAAATCACAGATCTTAGGTCTAGAGGTTTTAGTTTTAGTCACAGCTCTGTCACCAACACATCATGTGACTTGGGTAAATCTTTTGACTTCCCTGATACTGGTTTCCTTGACCAAGTAATGTGGAGACAGCTCTGTCATTGCAGTCCAACCCTGACTGCTTTGATTCTGTGAAAACTGGAAAGGAGAAAAAGTATGAGATTGGTTAGCTGCCTCCCCTAATGCAAGTAACAGATCTAAAGGTACATGAGGATCTGGGTTATTTCTGGTCTGTCCCACCTGTGGGAGCTTTTTATATCAGTCAGTCCTTTAAGAGAATGAAACCAGAATAAGGTCCTGCCCCAAATCCCTACTACTAGTGCTTTAACACCCAGCCAGATACTCAAGGTATGCATGGCTCATATTGAGGACCAGAAGATTGCCCATTTCCAACTCAAATCGATTTCACCTGTATGATTGAACACCGACTATGTGCTGGGCACTCTTCTAGGGGGTGGAGATACAGCAGTGAGGACAATGTCATATGAGTATTTATTTACTCATTGCTGAATCTTCAGTTCCTGGAATAGTGCCTGGCACACAGTAGGAGATCAATAAATATTTACTGAGATGGTAAGTGAATAAACAGAATATGAACTCCTGCTTCATCCTGTGGGCTGGCTCTGCTCTCTACAGCACAAAGGGAAGTGAGATTGCTTGAAAGCCTGGGAAACAAATAGAATCCACAGGACTTTCTCTCGGGTTGGTGGGAAAGCGGGGCTTGAATGTGCTTGTCTCTGGTGTCTCCAAATCTCAGTTCTTGGCTGTCCTCACCTGATTGCCAGCACCACGTCTCTCCATGTCAGTTTACTTTCATTCAGAATTTAAATGTGTTTACTCTGTAATGGAGTTTAAGATAGTTTTTCAGAACTGATGGATGATGAACAGTTGCAGCATCCAGGAACCACTTCCTAGTGTCCTGGGAGACAAACCTCCCAGTGAGTAAAGATGACAAAAACATCCTTCCCACAGAAGTCACCCTGCACACTGGTTGGTTATTTCCAACCTGGTTCGAAAAGTAAAGAAGTCGCACTGAGGGGTAAGTAAAACTGATTGAAATCTAGGCGTCTGTACTGCCCTGCTCTTCCCTCAGAACAGAACATTTGGTCCATTTTCATTATCCCCGTGTATGCTGTAAGTGAGGAATTGTAACTTTGATGTTAACTGTATGCCTTTTTTATTTTTTTTGGTAAAAAATGTATCTTGATATCCCCAGTTCAGAATCAAAACAAATTACTGTGCCTGTTACCGTGTGAAATTTGAAGATTGCAAATATCTCTCAATGTTATTACTTGACTCCATTAAAAATAGATTGTGAATATTCCATGTCACATTATTCATGAGGCAGGCTCTATGCCTTTTGTCTGCTGGAGTAACAGTAGAAAGGGTAACAAGAGACACCAGAGCACACCTTTGTTTCTTTCACTAAATTTTTAATAACACCTCCAGCTAGCCAGTTGGTGAAGCTCAGCTCTTGCATAAAAGTGGAAAAGCACAGCTATCTCTGAGAAGACCAACTCTTTCAGCAGCTAATTTGAGTTTGTGTTCATCTACACCAGACATGATTAAATTACCTATCAAGTGTGCTGAGCTATCAGGATTCAGGCCACATAAAAGGTGAATTTCATCTGATTGATTTGAGACACGAATGGAACAACTGAGTTTTAAAAGCCCCGCCTTAATTAAAGGGATAGCAGAGTATCATGCCCCGGTGAGTTCTTGACCGCCGTTGCCCTTGAAAACTGGGTGGTGATAGTGATTTGACCCCAGTCATTTTGTTGTGTGCCTGTTTGTTCAACCTGATCATTTAACAGAAAGAGATGAACTCAGAGGAAGAACTGAATGGACTTCACTAATTTTTACTGTGCATTTCTAGAACACTGTTTGTTTAAATCTGTGCTGCCATATTATTTCTACAGTAAAAACTTTTTAGGAAGTATATGTTTATTTTAACCGCCTTTTTCCATTCATTAAGTCAGATTTTAAAAATTAAAAAGTTTGGGCCGGGCGTGGTGGCTCACGCCTGTAATTCAAGCACTTTGGAGGCCAAGGCGGGAGGATCACCTGAGATCGGGAGTTCAAGACCAGTCTGACCAACATGGTGAAACCCCGTCTTTAAAAAAAAAAAAAGTTTAAGGAAATTGCACCCTAAATCCTTCCATCTTAAAAGTTTATGTTCTTTTTGTATGTGTTTCTTTCTGGTCTTTAGGCACATGTGTGTATATTTATATTTTATAATTTTTGTCTAGATAACTCTCTTATTATATAGACATATGTAAAACAGATATTTCACAATGAGAATTTGGACAATTTTGTGACCAAATTTTATTGAAATATTAGTGTTTTGTTGGGAATCTTGTCAATCATTGAGAAAAAGTCTTTTCTGAAGTTTAATTTTTTTTACTTTTTAAATAAGACATTTTAGGCATACTGGAAATTGCAGAGAATAATAAACGTTAGTGTACCCACCATTCTGCCATATTTACTTTAGATTTTACTTTTGAAATAACATGTTACAGATATAGTTGAATTTCTTATTGGAATATGTTCCTGCCTAGCCCCATATCCTTTCTTTTCTCCTCAGAGGCATCCGTTATTCCAAAATCAGTATATATAATTGCCATGAATGTTCGTATGCCTTTAATTGATACACAAGCCCATAACCAATATGTAATTTAGCATATTTTAACTTTATGTAAATGGATGGTAGTTTATGTATCCTTCTGCACCTTTTGGTTTTTTTGCTTAACATGTTGTTTTTGAGATGTATTCATGTTGATACGTGCAGTTTAGTTCCTTTATTTTAAATACTGCATATAGAATTCCACTGGATGAATGCTTGGTAATTTCTCTCTTCTCCTGTTGGGAGAGTTTGGGTCATTTCCAGGTTTTCCGATTACAAATGATTCTGAAGCAAACAACCTTTTACGTATCTCTTGTGAGAGATTCTTTAGGATGTATTCTTAGGAATGAAAATGCTGGATATTATCAAACTGCTCTTCAAAATGGTTTCTCCAATTTACAGGCTCCCTAACAATGTAGGAGAATTCCTGTTACTCCAAATCTTATCAACACTTGGTATTGTCAAACTTTAAACATGTCTGCCAATCAGATGGATGTGAAATGTCATTGTAATTTGCATTTCCTGATTCCTAGTGAGGTTGAGTATCTTTTCATAAGTTGATGGGCCTGACAGGTTTCCTTTCCTATGAAATGCCTCTTCAGGTACTTTGTCAATTTTTCTGTTGGTTGCTTGCTTTTTATCAATTTGTTATTTAAATATATTCTAAACACTCACTGTTTTGTGTTACATACTTATCTGAGTCTATGGTTTGCCTTTTCACTGTGAAGAGAGGATTTATTTGCTTGTTTTGTTTTTGTGTGTAATCAAATGTATTAGTCTTTTCCTCAATGGTTTATGCTTCTTACGTCTCAGTTAAGAACTCTTTCCCTAATTGGTAATCATAAGATTCCCTATATTTTCTTCTAAAAGTGTTTAAATTTCTGCTTGTAACATTAGGGTTTTTTGTTTGTTTGTTTGTTTGTTTGAGATAGAGTCTCACTCTGTCACCCAGGTTGGAGTGCAGTGGCGCGATCTCAGCTCACTGCAACCTTTGCTTCCCAGTTCAATCAATGCTCCTGCCTCAGCCTCCCAAGTAGCTGGGATTACAGTGGGCGCCACCACACCTGGCTTTGTATTTTTATTAGAACGGGGTTTCACCAATGGGCCAGGCTGGCCTCAAACTCCTGAGCTCAGGCAATCCGCCCACCTCAGCCTCACAAATTGCTAGGATTACAGGCATGAGCCACCATGCACAGCCAACAGTAGCTTTTTAATCCACTTGTATGTGTATAGTATACAATAAGAACCTAATTTTAAAAATTTTCTTCACCATTAATAATGTATAACCAATTATCCAAACATTATGTATTGCTATTTTCATCCTTTCCCTCTGATTGTAATGCCACCTCTGTCATATGTCAAGTTTCTATTTCTGTATGGTTCTATTTCCAGGCTTGCTGATTGGTTCCACTGGTCATTTTGTCTATCTCTATGCCAAAGCCATAGTGTCTTAAATAAATTAAGTGATAATAAACTCTTAATAGCTAGTAGGGAAGGCTGCCTTGTGACCTGTTTCATCCTCTTCAGGAATATCCTGGCTACTTTTGGCCCTTCATCTTGCATATGATAAACTCTGTTGTAATTTTGGTTTGTATTACATTTATTATTTAATTTAGGGAGAAGTGAAATTATTTTGATATTGATTCTTGCCATCCATATATTGATTATTTAGTCTTCTTTTATGTCTTTCAATAATACTTTGTTATTGTCTGCATAATTTAATTACTTTTTAAACTTTCTCTTTTTTTTTGTTTGCTTTTCTTTTCTTTTTTTTTTTTTTTTTATAAAGATGGGGTTTCAGGCTGGTCTTGAACTCCCGACCTCAGGTGATCCGCCCACCTTGGCCTCCAAGGTGCTTGGATTACAGGCTTGAGCCACCATGCCCAGTCTAAACTTCCTTTCTTAGTTCTTATTTTGAAAATTGAATTTTGTAATTATTCTTGTATGGGAACAAAATTAATTTTTCTATATGTTGATCTTGTATCCTGCAAGTTTGCTGAACCCTCTCTTTAGGTTTTGCAGATTATTTTAGATTTTCAGAGTGAGATGCTCAAGTGATAATGGCTTTATTTTGTCCTTTCCACCTTATTCTTGTCTTGCTGCACTGGCCAGGGCTGCACTGAATAGGGCTGAATAATAGGCATCTTTGTCTTCTTCCCTTATTCCAGGGAGTATTTTTAGTTTTTCACAACTTCATATGGTTTTTGGTAGATAACTTTTTTTAAAATGAGGTTAGGAATGGAATTTCTGTGTCTATTTGGTAAGAATTTCCATTTGTGCATGTGTGTTTTTAATCAATGGGTATTTAATTTTATTGTATGATTTTTCTGCATCTATTGAGAGAATCAATAGATTTTTAATCTTTTATCCTTTAATTTGTCAACATGGCAAATGATATTTATAATTTTCTCTAATGTTTTAAGTTATACTTGCATTATTAGGGGAATAAACTCCCAGCTAGAGGGAGCAAACTCCGACTTAGTCATTTAAGCCACATTGCAGATTTGGTTTGCTGACCTTTACTTAGGATTTTTGCATTTATACTGATTAGTGAAATTGGCTTATAATTTTTATTTCTTATACTGTTTAAGGTTTAATATGTCTCAAAATGAACAGGGTAATATTTCTTCTTTTTCTGTTTTCTGGATCAATGTGTGAAGGACTGGGATTATATTTTCTTTAATGTTTGATAGAACTCACCTGGGATTTTTTTGATTAGGGATAGCAAAGAGGAGGGTATATTTAAGGTTTAGTGACTATAGGTCTATTAAGATTTTTAATTTTTTTCTTAAACATGCTGTATCATATATATATGTGTATACATATATTTATATATATATATGTAAGCATATTTATAAGTATTCAAATTAATTCTTCTAAGTATCCAAATTAATTCCCACATTTTGTAGACTTCTTTGATTTTTAAAAAATGTCTACTCGGCCAGGTGTGGTGGCTCACGCCTGTAATCCCAGCACTTTGGAAGGCCGAGGCAGGCGGATTGCCTGAGGTCAGGAGTTTGAGACCATCCTGGCTAACAAAAAAATTAAAAGAATTAATTAATTAATTTTAAAAAAAGTCTACTCTACCTATAATTATGTTCAATTTTTCTTTCCAATATTGTTCATTTGTATCTTTATCTTTTTGCTTTAATATTGCCAAAGGTTCCTATTTTATTAGTTTTTGCAGTATATTTTCATTGTCATTAATTTCTATATCTTACCTAACAATATTTCTTATTTGACAGATGTATTATTTAAAAGTACATTTAAAATTTCTAAACTTCTCTGCCTTAGAGTTGCAAAATAAAATTTTAAACACATTTTTTCAGTAACTTTTTGTGATTTATAATTTATATTTTGATTAGAGAACATGACTTTCATGATATTAATTCTCTAATATTTGTTAAGATTTATTTTGTAGCCTTCTCTGTGGTCAGTTTTTATAGACAATGTGTGCTTGAAAAGAATGTGTATATTCTAATTGCCAAGTGCAAGTTCTATATATGTCTGTTAGATTATATTGTTCAGATTTTCTATATCCTAAATAATTTTGGTCTGCTTAATCAACCAATCACTGAGAGAGATAGGTTTAAATCTCTTATGGTGATTATTAAGGTATACATTTCTCCTTTGAGTTCTTTTTTCCATGTGAGTTTGAGAAAATCTCCTTTGAATTCTGTTAATTCTTTTACCTATTTTGAGGCTTGTTATTAGGTGCAAAAATTTTCAACTATTATGTGTTCCTGGTGAATGCTTCCTTTTTTATCCTCATTCTATTGTACTCATTGTCTTTAGTTTTTTGTTTGGTTGGTTAGATCACCAGGTCAGGAGTTCAAGACCAGCCTGGCCAAGATGGTGAAATCCTGTCTAAAAAAAAAAAGTAAAAGAGAAAAAAAATTACACACACACACACACACACTCACACACAGAGGAGAGAAAAGTACTCACTCTGCCCAAAAGAATAAGATGCTTACTGCTTTACTCTGCTAGCCCATTTTTTGTATTCGAGGAAGGATTCTCCCTTGAAAGGTTTTTTAAAGCTTGCATTTGTTTTAACTCTAGAGGAGAAGCAAAAGCAGGAAGTTAGGTTTGTTTCTTGATGCTAGTTTTACAAACTTCATTGAGAATTTTTTTTAAATTTTTGGTAAAGTAGGAAGTCTGGTTTCAATTCTGTCTTTTAACAGGAATTAAATAATTTCCTAGGTTTCCCTTTCTGAGAAGAACTGATTGGCATACCTTTATGAGATTTGCTGCAATAGCAATTATTCAGTTTTTCTTAGAGTAAGGAAGGTCTGAGTGGATGCCTCTTGTGACTTTTTGGGAAAGCCAGAAACCATCCTTTCATTAATCCTTAGTAAAATTGTCTCTGTATTTCACCTCTTGGATATACCTTCCCAGAGACTTCACAGAAACTTGACTTCCTCTTTCCCTGTACTAAAAACCACTGTTCATGGGACTCTAATGAACGAGAGTAACAAGTTCTTAACTCGGCTGAGGGAGTCTCACCAGAGTGTAATATTTTTGCATGCCATCTTTGCATGGTTATTGTTTACATCATGTGTTTAGATACTATATAAAATAACATATAAAATAAAAAGTTAGCTGGCATGGTGGCTCACGCCTGTAATCCCAGCACTTTGGGAGGCTGAGGCGGGTGGATCACCTGAGGTCAGCAGTTCGAGACCAGCCTGACCAATATGGTGAAACCCCATCTTTAAAAAATAAAATAAATAAATAAATAAAAATAAATAAAATTTAAAAATAAAAAAATAATAATAAAAAAAGTTGAAAATAAAAGTAGAATCAGATGACCTTCAAAACTCTTTTAATCCAGGAGCAGGGCATTGTGGCTCATGCCTGTAATTCCAGTGACTTAGGAGGCTGAAGTGGGAGAATTCCTTGAGGCAAGGAGTTCAAGACCAGCCTGGACAACATTATGAGACCTGGTCCCTAAACATGTTTTTAATTGCCTGGGCAACAGGGTTACACCCTGTCTCCAAACAAACAAACCAAACCAGTGGGCAGTGAACTGGGAGACTCTCTGCAATCCAAATGCTACCTAGTGTCAAAGGTTTAGCTGATGTGATTTCAGGGCACCTACAAACTTATCCTTTGTGCATCACTAAGGGCCCCCTGGGGTCTATATGGAGGTTTATTTTCCACTGGTCACTGTTGGTCCAAGACTAGCAGGTTCCAGGTATGAGAAGTGTATCTGAACTTTTCTTTTCTTTTCTTTTCTTTTTTTTTTTTTTTTTGAGATGGAGTTTCGTTCTTGTTACCCAAGCTGGAGTGCAATGGCTCGATCTCGGCTCACCACAACCTCTGCCTCCTGAGTTCAAGCGATTCTCCTGCCTCAGTCTCCCGAGCAGCTGGGACTACAGGTGCGTGCCACCATGCCCGGCTAATTTTTGTATTTTTAGTAGAGACGGGGTTTCACCGTGTTGACCAGGATGGTCTCGATCTCTTGACCTTGTGATCCACCCACCTCGGCCTCCCAAAGTGCTGGGATTACAGGCGTGAGCCACCGCGCCCGGCGTGTCTGAACTTTTCTATGGAATCTTCTATTAGCTTGGAGAGGCAGATTGTTTAGTTAAAAACTGCATTGAATTTGGGTGTCAGGAAATCCACTGGCAAGCTGGAGCCCCAAGAGAGCCAGTGATATAGTTCCACTTCAAGACCAAGAGAAGACACTGTCCCAGATCAAGCAGTCAGGCAGGCAAAGTTCCCTCTTACTCGGTCTTTTGTTCTATTCAGATCTTCAGTTGATTGGATGAGGCCCACCTACATTAGGGAAGGGAGTCTACTTTATTCAGTTTATTTTACTCAGATTTAAATGTTAAGCTCATCCAGAAACATCCTCACAAACATACCAAGCAAGAATGTTTAACCAACTGTCTGGGCACCTATGGCCCAGTCAAATTGACACTAAAACTAACCATCATGGTCTCCAAATTGCCAGTGTATTTATCAGAGTAAAGAGCAGTGGCTGCTGTAATGAATAACTCCAAAGTGGTACTGGCTTACACAGTAAAGTGTATTTCTTACACGTATCACCATTGATTTGTGTGTGTTCAGACTGCTTTCTTTACTGGCAATTGAGAGCTCTCAATTCCTTTTATCTTGTAGTGCTGCCATCTTCCAGGGATTTCTTGGCTCTCCGGCATTGTCTGCATTTAGCTAGCTGGTGAATGAAGACAGAAGATGGGTAGAGGATCATATGGGGCCTTTGTAAAGCCAGACTGGGCAATATATAGATGACTTCTGTTCTTCCTTTGATCAGACCCCAACACAAAATCCCAACCTTGCTGCAAAAGATGCTGGGAAGTGTAATTTTCCTTTCTGCTAAGGAAGAAGAAAAAATGGTGAGCATCTAGCCAGTCTTGTCTAGAGCCCTAAGTAGTTTTGGTTTTGTTTTGTTTTGTTTTAAGATACAGGATCTTGCTTTGTCACCCAGGCTAGACTGGAGTGACACCATATGGCTCACTACAGCCTCAACACTCTAGGCTCAAGAAATCTGGAGCCTCAGCCTCCCAAGTAACTAGGACTACAGGTGTGTACCACCGTGCCCTGCTAACTTTTTTATTTCTTGTAGAGACAGGGCCTCCTGTTGCCCAGGCTGGTCTGGAGCTCCTGGTCTTAAGCAATCCTCCCACCCTGGCCTCTCAAAGTGCTGGGCTTACAGGCGTGAGCCAGCATGCCTGCCCCCTAGCTAGCTTTTAAACTTGGGGTTATCCTGTCTCTGAGCTCGTTTTCTTCTTTGTAAAGTGAGGAGGATGTGTCAAATGCTCTCAAAGGGACTTTCCAGCTCTGACCATCTAAGTCCCATGATTCTGTCAAAACTTTGGCTGGGCCCTGGAAACACCCAGCTTGGAGGTGGTCTCTCCCAGCCCAAGAGGGAAGAACAAGAATCAGAGTTTCCCCCAGGATTTTCTAGCTGAAACCTGCAGTGCCTGGGAAATTCATTCACTTCCTGAGTTTCCCAAGAATCAGGATGACACCCACACCCCTACAGAGTGCAGCCTTACCCTAGGTCATAGCGTCAGCACCCTTCCTGGGTGTGTGTGTGCGAATACTAATGTGGCCATGACACTTTGCCCTTATTTCCTCTCCTTCCGATTCTCATGCTGTGAAAAATGATGACCCCTAGGGCTCCTCCCCTGATGTGTTAGAGTACAATCAGAGAGGGACCGAGATATATCATCCTGGCCCCAGATTAGCCTGGAAGAGGGCTTCAGAAAAGGCTGGCTTGTGTCGGGTCATTGTGTTCGCAAATTGCCTTCCCTTCTGTATTTTCTGATGATTTTTGATTTATTATTTTCTTGTTTATTATCTGACTTCCCATGTTTCCGTATCTGACAGAGATCATGTCTATCTTATTTACTACTGCATCTCTAGGGCCTATAAAGTAAGTATTTTTTGAAAGATATGTATTACTTAAATGTTGTTAAATCTAGCCTAAGTTCAGTGCAATAGGATTTTGGCTGGGGAGGTGGGAGTATGATTAAATTCCTACATCTATTTACGTACTCAGTAATTTTTTTTTGAAATGGAGTCTTGCTCTGTTGCCCAGTCTGGAGTGCTGTGGTATGATCTCAGCTCACTGCAACCTCTACTTCTCGGGTTCAAGTGATTCTCCTGCCTCAGCCTCCCAAGTAGCTGGGATTACAGGCATGCAGCATTATGTCCAGCTAATTTTTGTATTTTTAGTAGAGGTTTCACCATATTGGCTAGGCTGGTCTCAAATTCCTGACCTCAGGTGATCTGCCCACCTTGGCCTCCCAAAGTGCTGGGATTATGGGCATGAGTCACTGTGCCTGGCCAGTAATGTTTTTATCTTACAAGATGGGCACTAGAAATTTCAGGATAATATGAGAAGCAGGCCAATAACAGACTATATTATCCTAAGCATGGGGCCCAAAAAGGTTAAAATTAAGAATGCAATTGCTATTTCTCCAAGCGAGAAAGCATCTGCTGTCAGCGTTCAGTCGGGTTGCACTTTCTCCAGTTACCTTAGTAGAGTTATGCCATTGCTGTACTTACATTAGATGATGATCAATTTCAGAGTATGAACAGGCATTTCTAAACTGGAGAGTGTAGCTGTCTCTTTTTAGTCCGACGGAGTATAGGATTTAGAGTTACTCCTTATGTGTGTATCAAATAAAGAAAATCTGGATTCCTGAAACTTGTCTTATCCCTGAAAAAAGGGCATAATTGATCTTTCCTTAGTTTATGCTTTCAATTTCACTGTGATCGTTGTCCCTTTGAAAAGTCTAGTTTCCTTTGCTCACCACCTCACCTTAAAAATTAAACCTAATTTGTGAGGTAAATCTGCAGCAAAAAAATATATACCATATCATCTGTGTCAAGAGTCTGGTGCAGAGCAGACACTGAATAAATAGCCCACATTCATGACTATTTTTATCATTATTGATATCTTCTAATATGAATAACTACCACCACTTATTAAGACTTGGATCTGTGTTAAGAAATGCACTAAATGCTCTGCATGTATTTTCTCATTTAATCCTAGCAATATTCCTGTGAAGCCAAGTATCTATCATTATATATCTATCATTAGATATATCACCATTTTATAGGCGAGTAAACTAAGGCATAGAAAAGTTAAACATCTTTCCAAGGTCGCATAGTGAATATGTAACACAGCTAGGATTGAACACCAGGCAGTCTGGTTTTCAAGGCTGATCTCAGGTTATTTGTACTATTTCTTTGGGGTCAGCTCATGTCACTGGTTGATTTTATTTCTCAATTAGATCATGATAAATTTTTATTCTGGAAATCCTGATAATCTTATTTATTATTAAAGCACATGCATTCAATTAAGTCTATCCTGGTATACTTTTTTCTCTTGAAAATTCACAAGGATATTTAAGAAATTAGCCACTCATTGTTCATGGTGGCAATTTACAGACCACCTCTCCCATGCCCAGGACTATTTCATTGCCTGGTGGCCTTTGATGCCATAGTCCAAGTTGTTTCCATCTGCCTGATGGAGACCAGGCTTCTCTATGTCCCTGAATAAGTACAACTGATTCAGCAACTCACTCATGTCCAGAAGCAAAGCTGTACTCTTTGTTAACTAACTCAAAAATCAGAAGTGCAAGTATGTTTTCTGGCAGCATTTGGAAAGTGGGATTTTGGTTGCAGACAGAGCTCCTCGCAGATATCGATTATTCTTTTTTATTGTAACTTGACCACCTATTTTAAATCCACTTAGAAATTTTTATTATGTTGCCTGGGCGCAGTGGCTCATGCCTATAATCCCAGCACTTTGGGAGGCTGAGGCGAGCAGATCACTTGAGGTCAGGAGTTCAAGACCAGCCTGGTCAACATGGTGAACCCCCATTTCTACTAAAAATACAAAGCCAGGTATGGTGGCACACACACCTGTAATCCTAGCTATTTGGGAGGCTGAGGCCAGAGAACTGCTTGAACCTGGGAGGTGGAGGTTGCAGTGATCTGAGACTGCACCACTGCACTCCAGCCTGGGCAACCTTGAGACTCCATCTCAAAAAAAGGAAAACAAGAAATTTTTATTATGTAGCATTTGCTATATGCAGAAGAATATCTGTAATGAAACTGAAAGTTGTGAGGACACTAATAAAATTAAACAACCATGATCCCAGCCAGAGCTTAAACACAAGAATTTTATGAATATGATTGACTCTACCTGTATACTCCTGCCCTGATCCATTCCCATCCCCCTAGCTTCACTTTTTATTACTTATTTTATTTCTATACTTTTTGTTTTCTGTAAGACTGGAAAGACCTGAAATGTTCTGTGACTTAAAGAAATTAGTTCTAGTTCTCTCTACAAATTTTGAAATACTAAGCATGACTGCCATGGCAGGCAACCCTACCCACCTAAACCCTTGCTTCCCGTACACTTAAACATAGGCTACAATTATTACTTCTCTATTTAGAGATTATTTTGGTTTCAGTTTTCATTGTGTCCTTGTGGGGTTTGTCTGTTTTGGTTGCCATTATAAATGTCTCTTTTATTCCCCCATGTGGTCACTTTCTTAAACACCTGATGTAGCATATCTTAAATGGTGTGTGGTTTGACTGTGGTATCTGCCAACCTTAGGGATATTCTACTACTTTTGTTCCCTTCCAATTATAGAAAACATGTGATGATAATTTCGGTTTTGTGAACTGTCAGTTGTGAGTTCATACAGAAGAGATCATACATATCTTAAACACCTATTAGGTGTGGAGCGTTTTGCCAATATTTTCCCAATTTAACATTCCTGTTAGTTAATTGTCATTACACCTTTATTATACATGGGAAAACTGAAACTCCAAGAGCTACTAAGTGGTGGAAACAAGATTCAAATCAGGTCTTCTGGGCATGTGATGGTGAAAAGGCATGTGATGGGCGGACAGGTTCAGCCTCACAATGGTCGGGCGGTCTCATTCCCAGATACCTGGTTCTTCTGCTCTTCTCCCTACCCCTAATCTACCCCTAACTGAAATAAGGGATTTCAGGTGGAAATCCTAATGCCTATCCTATTCACTTCACAGGGGCATTATGGGATTTAGTGAGGCAATACTTTAAATTTCAGAAGACAGATACTATAGTTGTCAAAGGCATTATTTATGCTATTTTCTGATAGGCAGTGAGTTGACATTTTGTTCTGTATTACTGTTGTTTGTAGAGGCCAGCAAAACTGAACACCCCTAATTCAGACATGATCCCAAAACTCAGGCCACCCTGTTCTCACTCATTTTCATTTACCAAGTCTGCTTACACAGACTCCAACTTGTGTATTTTCCCCTCTCCTACTCCTCTAAGTCCTCTCACCACCATGAAACAAAGACAGCACTCTGGAGATGAAGGCCCAGAAACTAGACTCCTAGCACACAAACACAATAATAAGCTCATGAAACTTTTAATAGTATTTAAGATAGTATGAAAATGTGTTATCAATAAGTATAAAAATAGATTAGTTCATCAGAGAGTTCTGAGGTGTACCCAGCAAGGAAGGAACTTTTAAATATAGAATGATAGGGTCAGGCACCGTGGCCCATGCTTGTTATCACAGCACTGTGGGAGGCTGAGGCAGGAGGATCACTTGAGCCCAGGAGTTAGAGGTTATAGTGAGCTATGGTTGCACCACTGCACTTCAGCCTGGGCAACAGAGGGAAACCCTGTCTATATGTGAATATATAAATACAGAATGATGGTTACAACTTTGGGAGCATTTCACAAATGGAAAAACTTGTGTATAATAAGTGGCACTAGGGCCAGGCACAGTAATTCCAGCACTTTGGGTGGCCAAGGTGGGTGGATCACTTGAGGTCAGGAGTTCGAGACCAGCCTGGCCAACATGGCAAAACCTCATCTCTACTAAAAATACAAAAAAAAAAAAAAAATTAGCCAGACTTGGTGGTGCATGCCTGTAATCCCAGCTACTTGGGAGGCTGAGGTAGGAGAATCACTCAAACCCGGGAGGCAGAGGTTGCAGTGAGCTGAGATAGTGCCGCTGTACTCCAGCCTGGGCGAGAGCAAGACTCCAACTAAAAATAAAAAGGTGGCACCCAACGATGTCCATTCCTGACTTATTTATTTGGTCAAAGGATCTGAATATTTTAAAATGATTATTCTTCTCCAGCTTTTCCCTTTGCCTCTGCCGTTAGGTTGGTTTCCTTCATCAGCCTGCCAATTGGTCATGGCAAAGAGAAACTCTGCATGTTAGCATTGTGAGAGTGGTTTGGAGATTTACTCCCACTAAGTTGATAAACTTCCTCCTTTTTAACGGTTTTCTAGACTAATCCTAATCATTGCATTCTTTCCAAATTCTCCACGAATGTTGCTCAGGAAGCACAAGTAGTTGTAAACCACAGAGGATGGTTCTTACCAACTGTTGGATTCAACCTGTAGCAAACTGGACAGAGTGCAGCCTGTCCTTTCAAGAGCCCAGAGCAGCTCCAAAGTGAAGAAAGAGAACTCAATTTGTATTGTGTAAATTTTACCCAGAACAGTCTCAGGAAGTATCACAGCTTCCTGATTGCAAACCTAGATAAAGTCTAAGGCCACAGCTGCTGAGGACAAAAGCCACCAACCCCCCAAAATGAAGAAAACGACATTTAAAGTCTGTGTTTGAGAGAAAGTCCCATTAGATACAGGAGGGTTTAAAAGACAATTCAGACGAAGGAACTAGTTTTGTGTCTGAAGCAAAGATCACCTTTGGAAATAATAGAGAACAAGGGAGATCTGAGAGTTCCCACTGCTAATATCATGAAGTCAGTTTCTGCACAATTATTTCATTATAGAGCACTCTGAATCTGATGAAAGCTATCATGGATATGGGGTGAGCTGATGGGAGCCCATATATTGGAACTCTGAAGTGGAAAGACCCCGTAAAATCTCTTTGCTTACCTTGCTTTCAGTGCCTCCTCTAAAATATAAAAGCCACTATGATCTGTCAATCTTAAGAAAAAAGGCTCTGTGGCTTGAGAAGTAGATCAGGATTGATTGCAAAGAACAGAATTCAAATTCCTTTCCTAACTAGTTGTGTGTCTTTGTACAAATTAATCCTAGTCGCTTTGTCTGTTGGGAAGAATAATTCCTACTTGTAGGGTTATTGAGAGGATTACAGATACTTGCAAGATGCCAGGACCAGAGGAAACAATCACATATAATAGTTATTATCCTATTATTCTTAATCAGTGGCTTTGAAATGTAACAGGGCTGGCCGGGTGGAGTGGCTCACAACCATAATCCTAGCATTTTGGGAGACTGAGGCGGGCAGATCACCTGAGGTCAGGAGCTGGAGACCAGCCTGGCCAACATTTCGAAATCCCGTCTCTACTAAAAATACAAAAATTAGCTGGGCGTGGTGGCACGCCTGTAATCCCAGCTCTTCAGGAGGCTGAGGCAGGAGAATCGCTTGAACCCAGGAGGTGGAGGTTGCAGTGAACTGAGATCGAGCCACTGCACTCCAGCCTGGGGGACAGAGAGAGACTCTGTCTCAAAAAAAAAAAAAAAGTAAAAAAGAAATAGGGCTGGAAACTCCCAATTCTGGCAGTATTACAGATTAGATATCCTGAATAACTCTCTAGATTGAAACAACCAAAATTCTGGGTATTCTTACATAATTATAAATAAATCACCAATCTGTCACCAAAATAAGGAATTTGTTGATTTCAAAAACAGTAGTGAAAGTAGGAAATCTGGTTGGGAAAATAGGCTTTTTACAAATTCTGGAGAGTCCTTCCTTCTTTGAGGCTGCATTAAGCTGTATGAAGGAGAGCACAGAATCAGGATTTAAGGCCTAGGGCTAGCTAAGGCAGAGAATCTTAGGAAACTCACCCCATTATATCCTCAGTGTAAGGATGAATAAGGAGTCACTCTGCACAGAAGGAGATAATGAAGAAATGCCTATTTCCACCTTGCTGCTGGTGGAGGGGATGGAAATCTTCCCTGACAGTTCGTAAAGCAAGCTGGCCTTCATGTGTGTTTGTGAGAATTCAGTCTAAATTTCTTTTTTTGAGACGGAGTCTTGCTCTGTCGCCAGCTTGGAGTGCAGTGAAGCAATGTCGGCTCACTGCAACCTCCGCCTCCCGAGTTCAAGCAATTCTCCTACCTCAGCCTCCTGAGTAGCTGGGACTGCAGGCACTCACCACTACACCCAGCTAATTTTGTATTTTTAGTAGAGAGAGGGTTTCACCATGTTGGCCAGGATGGTCTCAATCTCTCGACCTCATGATCTGCCTGCCTCGGCCTCCCAAAGTGCTGGGATTACAGGCGTGAGCCATTGCACCCAGCCTAAAATTTTAAACAACTATAATTATAGTCCCAGATTGGTAGCACCTGGGGCAACTGATAGACACAAAAACAAATTTCTCTGGAAGGATTTAACTTTAATTCAGACCTCAAAGAATTCCTACAGGTTAAGTTCCAAGGAGAACAGATGGCATGCATATATATATATATACACATATATATATATACACACACACACATATATATATATACACACACACATTATTAGTACACAAAGGAATACTATTCAGCCATAAAAAAGAATGAAATCCCATTATTTGCAGCAACATGGAAGGAACTGGAGATCATTATGTTAGATAAGATAGACCAGGCACTGAAAGACAGATATTGTACGTTCTCATTCAGATGTGGGAGCTAAAAAAGTGGATCTCACGGAGGTAGAAAGTAAGATGATATCAGAGACTGGGAAGGGCGTCTGCGTGGGGGTGGAGGTGGGGTGGAATTAAGAGAGGTTGGTTAATTGATATGAACATACAATTAGATAGAAGAAATAAGTTCTAGTGTTTGATAGCATAGTAGGATGACTATAGTTAACAATAGTTTATTGTGTATTTCAAAATAGCTAGAAGAGAAGATCTGAAATGTTCCCACCAGAAAGAAATGTTAACTGTTTGAGGTGATGGATACTCTAAATACCCTAATTTATCATCACACATTTTATTAAAATATCACATGTATCCCATAAATATGCACAATTATTATATACCAATAGAAAAAAATTTTTTTTGAGACAGTGTTTTGCTCTGTTGCCCAGGCTGGAGTGCAATGGCTAACTGCAACCTCCACTACCTGGGTTCAAGCAATTCTGCTGCCTCAGTCTCCCAAGTAGCTGGGATTACAGGCACCTGCCACTATGCCTGGCTAATTTTTTGTATTTTTAATAGAGATGGGGTTTCACTATGTTGGCCAGGCTGGTCTCGAACTCCTGACCTCAGGCAATCCATCTGCCTCAGCCTCCCAAAATGCTGGGATTACAGGCGTGAGCAAGCATGCCTGGCCTCCAATAGAAACATTTAAAAAAATTTTAAAAGATCTACACAAATGTTTATAGCAATTTTATTTGTAATAGCCAAGAACTGGAAATATCCAAGTGACAAGATAAACTGTGGTATATCCATACAATGGAGTACTATACAGCAATAAAAAGAAATGAACTATTAATAAACACATGAATAAACTTTCAAATAATTTTGCTTAGTGAAAAAAGCCAGAGCAAAAAAAGAAGTTGTATGATTCGATACTATACAATTCTAGAAAATGCAAACTAATAATGACAGAAGGCAAATTAATGGTTGCTTGGTGGGGAGTGAGGGTGGGGAAAGATGAGAGGAAAATATTAGAAAGGGGCATGAGGAAATTTTTGGAGGTGAAGGATTTATTCATTATCTTGGTTGTAGTAATTGTTTCTTAAGCACATTCACATGTCAAAATCTGTCAAAATGTACAATTTAAATATGTGCAGCTGATTTTATGTTGATGATGCATCAATAAAGCTGCTTTTATTTTATTTATATATTTTGAATTTATGTATGTATTATTTATTTTTGAGATGGAGTCTTACTCTGTTGCCCAGGCTAGAGTGCAATGGCACAGTCTTGGCTAACTGCAACCTATGCCTCCCAGGTTCAAGCAATTCTCCTGCCTCAGCCTCCCGAGTAGCTGGGATTACCGACACATGCCACCACACCAGGCTAATTTTTGTATTTTTAGTAGAGATGGGGTTTCACTATGTTGGCCAGGTTGGTCTTGAACTCCTCACCTTGTGATCCACCTGCCTCAGCCTCTCAAAGTACTGGAATTATAGGCGGAGGCCAACATGCCCAGCAATAAAGCTGCTTTTAAAAATCTCAATGCACTAAAAAGAAACTAAACATAGCTGAAGAAAGAATTTAAAAAGCTGGATGTGAAGATTTTATCCACACGTATTAGAGAAAGCTAGAAAGAGGGATATGTTATAAGGAAACTAAGACTAGAGTATGAAGGTCCACAAACAGTTGCAGAAGAAAATAATAATGAGAATGGGAAAGAACAGTATTTCTCAGAACCAGGGAACCCAGTGAATCTCAAGGAAGATACATTAAAGAAACTTTTCACCTAGAGACATCATAGTGAAAATGCAGAATATTCACACACACAGGAGCAAGAGAGAGAGAGAGAGAGAGAGAATCTTAAAAGCAGCCAGAGAGAAAAGACAAATCACCTATAAGAAAATAGGCAATTATGCTTACAGTTCACTTTTTTTTGACACGCCCCCCTTTCCTACAGTTCACTTTTTAAGAGCAACTAAGAAAGAGAATACAATGTAATAATTTCTTTGATGAGTTGAGAGAAAATAGCTATCAACCTAGAATTTCATACCCAGTGAGGTTATATTTCAAGAAAACAGATTATATAAAGAATGTTTTCAGGCAAACAAAACAGAAAAAATAAAAACATCTCCCTCCCCAATAACTTGAAAATTTACCACCTGTAATCCAATGCTTTGAGAGGCCAAAGGCTGGAGAATCATTTGAGACTAGAAGTTTGAGACCAGACAGGTGAACACAGTGAGACCTCATCTCTTAAAAAAAAAAAAAAAATGGTGTGGTGGCATGCACCTGTAGTCCCAGCTACTCAGGTGGCTGAGGTGGTAGGATCACTAGAGTCCAGGAAGTCCAGGCTGCAGTGAGCCTGTTTGCATCACTGAACTCCAGCTTAGATAACATAGTGAGACCCCATCTCAAAAATAAATAAATAAATAAGAGAGGTGAATATGGAATATGAGGTCATATATCAGCAAACATTGACTATGGAACAACAAACTGTAACAATGTTCAACTTTTGGAGGGAAAAATAGAAAATTAACATACTGGGCTTATACTAGAATTAAAGTTGTCCAAGGTTCTTGATTATTTAGGAGTAAGGTAAAGATATCAACTTCAGCCTTTATATTAAGTCAGAATGCTAAACTAGCTAGTGTAACTCCTGAAATAAGAAACACAATGCATATACTTTCCAAACAAGTTGAGAGAAATAAAATTGGGGAAAAAATCAATTCACAAGAAGGCAAAGCAAGAAAGAGAGAAAAAAGCAACAGACACTAACAGGGTCTAGAGCACTTAGACCAGGGCCTGACATATTATCATAATAATAATTGTTATTATATCAAATAGTAAAAATATATTTATTACATATGTAATAATTTATTATTGCTGTTATTTCTATTTTGATAAATCTCTCTCTGTGGCATTCAATACAGGGACCCTTTAATAGGCAAGTCTACTTGTTTTGATAGCGCCATTGTGAACAAGTTGATGATACTAATTCAAATGAAGGCATCTGGAGGAACTGAAGAGCTCTGTTACTAACAAGGTGTAACTTGAGGGTAGTCATTTCATGATGTGGCCCCAGTTCCCTTGTCTGTAAAATGAGAGGGTTGGAGAAGTTCAAATTAGATGATGCTGTATTTTTAAATCCTCATGAACCCAGAGAAAGAGGAAATTTGACTCAAGCCAAAAAAAAAAAAAATCAGAAATTGTTTGAGCAGCCCTCACAACACCATAAGCACTCACAAGTTCAGAAGTTCAGGTTCACCAAGTAGGAAGCAGGGGCTCTTCTCTTCTCTCTTATACCAGAATCTGACCGGTTTGGAGGCTGTCTGAGAAGGGACAAAGCAAACCCCCATTCAGAGGAGACTTGCTTGAGAAGGGACCCTTCTGGCCAGGTTGGAAGGAATTCCAGAGGCTCTCGGAGAAGCCTGCAGGCTCAGAGCTCTGCATGGAAGCACTGGGTCTGGGCTGCTAGATGGAATGTGAAGCTGCCACTCTTTCTCCTAATTATACAAAGACTTTTTGAACCCCACCTTGCTGCCCCCACCACCACTGAAAGTCTTCAATGTTGAACTTCTTGACTCCTAATAGCAATCATCCTTCTAATTCACAGGTACAATAGCCTGCCCTTTATGGATTTTACATACATTATGGTATGATAATGCCCTCTAGATCTAGGTGTTGCAAAGAGAACTGGGTATGGAAGATAACTGGCTTGGTTTCCAAACATAAATCTGGTCTTGTTTAGTGGCTGCTGAGGGAGGAAGGCAGAGAGCCGGGGTTTATCCAAACCTCTAGGAAAGTTTCCTTGAATTTGGGTGTGGTGCGATTCCTTCTGCTGTTCTCAAGTATGGTTTATCTAATCTTCCTTGAAACTACTCTGCTGACTAACTGCTTTATCACTGAGAAATCCACTGAATCTCCTCCTCCACAGCTTTTGAAGATGGAGTCTGCCCTGTCTGAAAGTAATGTCGTAAGATATAACACACAAAGATGTTCACCAAAGCATTATTTAAAACAGTGAAACATTGGTAATATCTGCCCAGCAAAGACAGGGGTATGTCCATATATCATAATGCTAGGGATTTGACATGAAGCAAAACAAGTTTCTGAGTGGTATATAAAGTATGATTGCATAATGGTAAAAATCAATGATAACAATAATGTTAGTATACATAGGAAAAAAAATCAGAGTAACATACAAGTACACCAAAATGTTAACACTGATTACTTGGGGATAGGATGAAGTGGGATGGAACTTGGGGAGATTACGATATATGTGTTATGTACTCTGCAATGTTTGAATTTTATATAATTTTGTATTACTTTTGAATCGGAAGGAAGGAAGGAAGTGAGGGATGGAGGGAGGGAGAAAGGGACGGGGGAAGAAAGAATAAAGCAAAAAAGCAAGATAAAAGAAAGAAAGAGAGAGAAAGAGAGGAAGAAAGAAAGGCAGTATTAGAAACATTTCTCCATTCCTATCCTCACTAATGCTTGCTGTACCCTCTCACTAGCCAAGGTAAGGATTTGGTGCTGATTCGAATTCATGGTAAAACGTTTTCTTGAACCAGGCGTGGTGGCTCACACCTGTAATCCCAGCACTTTAGGAGGCCTAGGCAGGTGGATCATCTGAGGTCAGGAGTTCGAGACCAGCCTGGACAACATGTTGAAACCCCATCTCCATTAAAAATACAAAAATTAGCTGGGCATGGTGGCAGGTGCCTGTAGTCCCAGCTACTCAAGAGACTGAGGCAGAAGAATTGCTTGAACCCAGGAGGTGGAGGATGCAGTGAGCAGAGATCATGCCACTGCACTCCAGCCTGGGAGACAGCGCAAGACTCCATCTCAAAATAATAATAATAATAAATACAAATACAAAAATTTGCGAGGCATGGTGGTGAACGCCTGTGGTCCCAGCTACTCAGGAGGCTGAGGCAAGAGAATTGCTTGAGCCCAGGAGGTGGAGGCTGCAGTGAGTCAAGATTTGGCCACTGTACTCCAGCCTGGGTGACAGAGCAAGACTCCATCTCAAAAAGCAACAATACAAAAAAAAGTTTCCTGGAGACCCAGAGACATTTTCTTTTCATAACTGCAGGTTTTACTCCACAGTGCTCACCAGCAGCTTCTTGCCTTCATTCATTTGCAATGACTGTTTCCAACCAGGCATGTTCCTGTAGACATTTATATATTAAAATACTTGAGGTAGCTTGGTGTCATATTTGATCACTGAATTTGAAATTCATTTATATATCATTTTCAGGTAAACTAATAAAGGAGCCATCCTGTTTTTAAAAGTATTCAGTATGTGAGGATATTTATTCAAATAGGAAGAATGGAGAATTTCAAGGTGATCAGATTAAAATCTGATGTAAACTACCCATTCAAAACTTTAAGATTCCTATGGGTCTTCTTTAAATTTAAACATATCTACACATGTACAACTGGAAATCTTGGCCTCAAAACTGGCTCTGTTTCCTGGATGTTTCCAGGGAATGTATGTCCTTTGGCTTTGTTTCTAGGGATGCAGCCTAACAAAACTTGACATATTTTCATAGGCTTTTTGGTTTGCAATTTATTTCATTCATTTACTTATTCAACAAACATCTGTTATTATCATTAGTATTAAAAAATAGTAGTTCATAATTTAATAGGTATTTACCACTTGCTGATAGTTAATATTGATTAACGTTTAATAACCATTTATTACCTGCTGTTACTTGGTTAAATGCCTTCTTTTAACCTGGCATTGGAGAAGACACAAAGATGACCTAGACTCTGATGGTATGTAAATAATCTAGATATGGCTTATTTACATATAAGGGGGTAGTGGTGGTGTCAGATAGGAGGCTATGCAGTTCCTCAGCTACATAAATGACTTCCTACCAAGGAAACTGAGGAAACTTCCTGGGGGGTTGGCAGTATCTTTGAGTCTTTAAGTGAAGGATTTGGTCATCTGGAGAAGAGGGAGAAGGGCATTCTAAATAAAGGCAGGAAATCAGGAGTGGGAATGTTCAGAGCATTTGAAGTGTCTGGGTGCATAAGGGCCAGAGCGTGTGATACGTGAAGGGAAGACACAGGAAAGAAGGCTAGAAGAGCAGATTCCAGGAATGTTCCAGTTACAAAGGCCAGTGAATCATTTATCCCAATACGCTCATTTGACAGATGAAGGCACTAAGGCTCACAGAGACAGGAGTCCTCTCAGTTACTCAGTGGTGGAGATGGAATTAGACCTCAAGGACTCCTGGCTCCCATGCTTGAGCTTTCAGTTAGGTTGGGACAGACCAAGGAGTATCTTGAATGCCAGGCTAGAGTTAGGCAGTTGTCGCGTCGCAGAGGGAAGTCACTAAAAGTTTTGAGCAGGATGTGAGTGGTAAAGGTGGGGCAGAAGCTAATTTCAAGGTTTCTAGGCCAAGTGATTGGGAAGTTGGAAATTACATTGTGGTAACTGTAATTACATATTACATGGCTTATATAAACGGAGTCAGTTCTAGAAAGATTATTAGTTTAATGAAAGACAATCAGTTGTTACAAAGTAACTGATTGGAAAGTAACCTTTTAAAATAAAAGTCATGTCTTTAGACACAGATTATAGTTTTAAAAGCAAGCTAGGGTTGGAGAAAGTGGACACACTCTGTTACAGGTATCAGGTGTTTGAATTGCCTCCTCTGGTTGGTTTGTTTGTTTTGGAGACAGGGTCTTGATCTGTCACCCAGATTGGAGTGCAGTGGTGCGATCTCAGCTCACTGCAACCTCCGCCTCCTAGGTTCCAGCGAGTCTCCTGCCTCAGCCTCCTGAATAGGTGAGACTACAGGCGTCTGCCACCATGCCTGGCTAATTTTTGTATTTTTAGTAGAGATTGGGTTTCACCATATTGTCCAGGCTGGTCTCAAACTCCTGACCTCAAGTGATCCACCCGACTCAGCCTCCCTGTTGGGATTAAAGGCATAAACCACCACGCCCTGCCTGGCTCCTCTCAATCTTTGTGTCTGCCCTTAGGAAATAAAAACTATCAAGTCCATGCCCCTACAAACCTTGTTTTCTCTTTACATTTGAAAACAAAAAAAGAAATAAAATATTCACTTTTTTTGGAGGGGGGTGTTGCAGAATCTCACTCTGTCACCCAGGCTGGAGTGCGGTGGTGTGATCTCAGCTCACTGCAACCTCCGCCTCTTGGGTTTGAGTGATTGTCCCGCCTCAGCCTCCTAAGTAGCTGGGATTACAGATGCCCGCCACAGTGCCTGGCTAATTTTTGTATTTTTAGTAGAGATGGGGTTTCACCATGTTGGCCAGGCTGGTCTCAAACTCCTGACCTCAAGTGATCCGCCAGCCTCGCCCTCCCAAACTGCTAGGATTACAGGCGTGAGCAAACGCATCTGGCACACTTCTTCTGAGTTCTTTTTTTTTTTTTTTTGAGACGGAGTTTCGCTCTTGATACCCAGGCTGGAGCGCAATGGCGCGATCTCGGCTCACCGCAATCTCCGCTTCCTGGGTTCAGGCAATTCTCCTGCCTCAGCCTCCTGAGTAGCTGGGATTACAGGCACGCGCCACTGTGCCCAGCTAATTTTTTGTTTTAGTAGAGACGGGGTTTCACCATGTTGACCAGGATGGTCTCGATCTCTTGACCTCGTGATCCACCCGCCTCGGCCTCCCAAAGTGCTGGGATTACAGGCTTGAGCCACCGCGCCCGGCCCTGAGTTCTTTACTAGCAGTTTATTGTAGTTGCATTTGTTTTATTTTTAGTTTTATTTTCCTCATAAGCAGTATCTCCCAGCACTGCATAGATGGCAAAAAGGATCAGCAAAAGAGTTTACTTTTGGCCACAGACACACAGTGTCCCAATCAGCAGCATGAGTCCCACTGCCCTCATATGTAGAATTATAGGACCTGTCACAATCACCTGGACTTTCAAGGGGTCCAGAGAAGGTCTAGGTTCCAATCGCAGCTCTGCCACTCACGAGTTGTGAGATCTTGGGCATATCTTGCTGTGGCTCAGAGACTGATCCTCATCTACAAAATGGAGCTAATGATAACTCATCCTGGGTTTGTGCTGGCTGTGAGACTGGTAGACAATGCGCCAACAGAGGTGACCACATTGCTAGGCACGAAGCGGTGGGCATGTTGGACAACGCTGAGCTGTATGAAATGGCTCACCCACACCTCACAAACAGACAAGCCTGCCAGAGAACAGCAGCAAGCGCCTTTATTTCAGATGAGCTCTACAATTATATATAATAAAACCACTTCAGAGTTTACCTCCAGAGTCATTTGTTTTGAGAATATTACAATGAACTTTTAAGGAAGATGTGTTTATTTCCACATCTCTGATTTATGTAAAACTATCCGCCCCAAAGCAAAACAGACCCTTTCTCCCTCTGGGTCTGGCCTGCTTCCCAGCTGTTCAACTTCCCTCCAGGACTGTAAGAAGCTCCACTCTGAGTAAAGTAAACAGCTCCGCCAGGCAGGGCCCCACCCACCATTTTATTTTGCTAAATCACTCCTTTAGCTAATATTTCAGGGACAGACACGCGACGCATCTGGCTTCAACCAAATATTTTCAGTCACTCTAATCCCAAGGCAAATATTTGCCAGTTCGATTGCAGTAACATCGGTAGCGCGAAACAGGGAACCACTTATCTTTCAATCCCGGCCGGCGCAGCTGCTCGAGCGTCCCGGCCCCACCCCTTTCCCGTGAGACCCCGCGTGGGCACCGCCCCCGCGCTTCCGGCCTCGAGGCCTGCGCTTCTCAGAGGCGATTACCTGAGGAGACGGGCCGCGTGCCAGAGGAGTTTCTCGCTTCACGGAGCTAATGACCTTTTCAAGCAGGTGTTGCCTTTGCTCACGCCCCACGACATGTCGAAAGGGTGTGGATTGTGGCCATCTGGAGGTGTCGTGACACACCAGGGGAGGGTTAGGAGGCCTCCGCTAGGCATGGCGACAGGTGTGGTTTGAGGGAAAGGCCTGTGTTCACTGGTTTAATCGCTACCTTAGGAGACTTGACATTGGCCTAAGGCTCTTGAGCTTCAGTGAACGAACAGTGCTTTGGGCTTTGTGTCCTCTGAAGTCATTTGCACGTTTGCGGGAATGCGTTCCCATTCCCGGCCTTAAACACGTGCGGGCGGTTTGTTTAAGGAGGCACGTTTTAGTCTGGGAATGGGGACGTAGGAAAATGGGGCGGCGAGGGGCGTAGGTTCAGAGTATTAGAAGCAAACTTAGTGCCACATTCTGTGGCAGCATTTCTTAACCTTTTTGGGGTCTTTTTGAGATTTAGACGAAAACTAAGAGCCATTTCTCTGGGAAGAGAATGTCAACACAGTATTTTGCCTATAATCAGAGGAACCCATCTACAGACTTCCACCTCGGGCAGAGAATGGACCCCAGGTTAGGAAACCTTGGATTCTAGGTACTGCATGTCCCGATGACTTGGCCTAAGGACCCAGAGTTTCTTGACTAGGAGAGGCCAAATTACGCGTTGGACACACGACTTTAGGAACCATCCAAAAGTGGATGGAAATCAAGATTGTTTATTTTTGAGATGGAGTCTCGCTCTGTTAACAGGCTGCAGTGCAATGGTGCTATCTCCGCTCACTGCAACCTCCACCTCCCAGGTTCAAGCGATTCTCCTGCCTCAGCCTCCCGAGTAGCTGGCACTACAGGCTCTAGCCACCTCGTCCAGCTAAATTTTGTATTTTTAGTAGAGTTGGGGTTTCACCATGTTGGCCAGGATAGTCTAGATCCTCCTGCCTCGGCCTCCCTAAGTGCTGGGATTACAGGTGTGAGCCACTGTGCCTGGCCTTTTCTTTTCTTCCTTTCCTTTCTCTTTCCTTTCCCTTTTTTCCCTTCCCCTTCTCTCTTCTTCCTTCCTTCTCTTTCTTTTCTTTCCCTCACTCCCTCTCTCTCTCTTTTCCTTCCTTCCCTCCTTCCTTCCTTCCTTCATATCTTTCTCTCTTTCTCTTTCTTTTCTTTTCTCTTTTTTCTTCTTTTTTTGAGATAGAGTCTCTCTCTGTTTCCCAGGCTGGAGTGCAGTGGTGAGATCTCGGCTCACTGCAATCTCACTCCTCAGGTTCAAGTGATTCTCCTGCCTCAGGCTCCTGAGTAGCTGGGTTAACAGGCATGCACCACCTTGCCTGGCTCATTTTTGTATTTTTAGTAGAGACAGGGTTTCACCACATTAGGCAGGCTGGTCTCAAACTCCTGACTTCAAGTGATCTGCCTGTTTCAGCCTCCCAAAGTGCTGGCATGAGCCACCCCACTGGGACAGGATGGATAATATTTTAATGTAGCATTTTAAACAATCATATTTGCAAACCGTGGATTGTTGCCTTTTTTTGTAAACATTTTATTTGAACTAGGAAGTAGGGTGAGATGGGTGAGACAGGATTGTGCAAGTGCAGGGTCAGATCCTGCCTTTGATTAAAATTTTGTATTTTGTTTATAATGGATTAAAAAAAATTTTAATAGTGCATTGTAGGTTGAGTATCCCTAATTGGAAAATTCAAAATCCAAAATGCTCCGAAACTTTTTGAGTGGTGACATGACCCCACAAGCGAAAAATTCCACAATCGATCTCATGTGACAGGTCACAGTCAAAACTTAGGCGCACAGCACACAGTTTATTTAATATCCCCAAGGGAGTGATGGTGATGCCAAACAACCACAGATTGTCTATATGAGTGCTGAGATAGTGACACCTTTGCTTTCTGATTGTTCAATGTACACAAACTAGGTTTTATGCACATTTTAAAAAGTATTGTAGGCCGGGTACGGAGGCTCACACCTGTAATCCCAACACTTTGGGAGGCTGAGGCGGGTGGAACACCAGAGGCCAGGAGTTTGAGACCAGCCCAGCCAACATGGTGAAACCCCCTCTACTGAAAACACAAAAAATTAGCCAGGCATGGTGGCAGGCACTTATAATTCCAGCTACTCAGGAGGCTGAGGGGAAGATTCACTTGAACCTGGGAGGCAGAGGTTGCAGTGAGCTGAGATTGTGCCACTGCATTCCAGCTTGGGCAACAGAGTGAGACTCTGTCTCAAAAACAAAAAAAAAAATGTATAAAATTACCTTCAGACTATGTGTATAAGTTATATATGAAAACATAAATCAATTTTGTGTTTAAACTTCGGTCCCATCCCCAAGTACCTCATTATGTATATGCAAAAACAAACAGCCATACTGAAATCCAAAATACTCCTGGTCCCAAGCATTTCAGATCAGAGATATTCAACCTGTAAAATATTATTTGTTTAGAATACTTAGTATTTTGCTCCCTGCCCTTTTAAAATTTTGTCCTTGATACAAGTGCCTTATTGCCTCAATTTAGTCCCAGCCCAGCTTGTGTCCAGGATGCTATTTAACTAAAAGCCAAATGTAACTGATCACTTGCTGTGTGCTAGGCCTTGAGCCCCACACTTCCAGATAAGAAGGGTAGTGGCAAAACTGACCTGTCAGGAGACATGAGGTCTAGTCCCATCTCTGCCACTTCCTGGCTGGATGACCTCAGCCAGGTTAGTTAACCTTTGTGAACCTGCAGAATGAAAGGGTAAGAGTGGGTACTTTCCAGTTTTGACAATCTATGGTTAGAAAAAAGCATCTATGTCAAGCTATTCCCTAGAGAACGGAATCCTTAATAAGCACTCAATTCCACATTTCAGCCCTCTAGGATTCCCTTGATTTGCTTCCTTGGTGGAGGGGCTTTGCTTACTGCAGCCCTTCATTTGTCTTAGTGTGAAGGGGCTTTCCCAGCTGCTATCTTCTGAACTTGAGTACTGATTGTTAGAATCAAAGATTTGGGGAGCGGATGGGTGTAAAGTGCATAGACATGATTTTATTTTGAGGAAAACGAGGCTCAGGCAGGTGAAGTCACTTGACCATGGTGGCACAGTGACAGATTTATAACTAAAACCCTAGTCTCTGACTCCCATCCAGTGTTCTTTTCACTTCACCATGATGAGATATGATGCTTGACCTCCAACTTCCCTGTAGAGAATTTCCTAGAAGTATTTAAATATATTTTGTTTTGTTAGTTTCTCTATTTATGATGCTGCTCCCCTAACTCTGGAATGGACCTAGGCCTGAGGGATTCAGAGCCAAGTTCTTGATCAGTTTTTTATTCTCAGGGCCTTCCCTCTCCCAACCTTATTTTGAGTGATTTAACTTCTATGGGGATTAAAAAACGAAACAAACCAAAAAAACTGTTACAAGGTATATAATCTTAGAAAACTAATTTCTTCTTTGTTTCTTTTGAAAGGTATATTTAAACATGGAGAGAACAAATGATGCATAACAACTCTATGAGGTAGGTACTTTATTATTTCTATTTTCTGATGAAGAAACTGAGGCACGACTAGACTCGGCGGCTCACGCCTGTAATCCCAGCACTTTGGGAGGCCAAGGCAGGCAGATCATGAGGTCAGGAGTTTGAGACCAGCATGGCCAACATGGTGAAACCCCCTCTCTACTAAAAATGCAAAAATCAGCCAGATGTGGTGGCTCATGCCTGTAATCCCAGCTACTCAGGAGGCTGAGGCAGGAGAATCGCTTGAACCCGGGAGGTGGAGATTGCAGTGAGCTAAGATTGCGCCATTGCGCTCCAGTTCTGGATGACAGAGCAAGACTTCATCTGGGGGTGGGTGAGAAAGAAACTGAGGCACAAAAATGTCAAGTAACTTGCCCAAGGTTCCCAGCTATGTATCAGAATCAGTATTCAAATCCAGGCATCCTGGCTCCAGGGTCTGTGCTTTTAACCAGCACACTGTGTGACCTCTCTTGTAAGCCATTTGGCTTCAGCTTGAACCATTCCAGTGATGGGAAGCTCACTGTCTCAGAAGATTCCTGGTTCTGTCATTGAGCAGCTTCATCCGTTAGAATGTCTTCCCTTTATTTATTGGTTCAAACCATAGACAGTTGTCCAAAATGGTTTCCTGTTGTCTAAACAAGAGAGAGTTACAAAGAAGAGTGATGACCACACTGAATAAAATCCCTTCATCTGCTCTGCCTTCACCAAACACTCCTGACCCACCTCCAGTTCTGTGGGCTTCCTGAGAAGACAAAAGGTCCCTCTTGGTCTTGTGTCGAAAAAGTAAAGTTCTTTTTGTGTTTATACCATGTTACAAGATAGATTTAAGGTGGCCTACATAGATTATAAAAATTCAATTAAATAGTATAAGTTAAAAGTATATGACATGATCCAGCAACTTCACATCTAGAAATTTGTCCTCCAGAAACAGTCACAGGAGGCCATCTGCAGTAGCTCACACCTATAATCCCAGCACTTCAAGAGGCCAAGGTGGGAGAGTCACTTGAGGTCAAGCACTTGAGACCAACCTGGGCAACACAGTGAGACCTCACCTCTATAAAAAATTAAAAAATTAGCAAGGTGTGGTGGTGCATGGCTGTAGTCCCAGCTACTCAGGAGGCTGAAGGGGGAGATGGCTTGAGCCTGAGAGATTGAGGCTACAGTGAGCCACGAGACCCTGTCTCTTAAAAAAAAAAAAAAAAGTCATTGGTGCTTACAAAGGTAAATATTAAAGTGTTTTTATTGTATATTATAGGCAATTTAAATGTCCATCAATAAGGACATGCTTAACTAAATAAGAAATAATAATGGAATACCTTCACTTTGAAATGCTCTGTAACTGTTAAAAAGGTAGGTATTTATGTAGTAACATAGAAAGATGTCACTAACATAGTGTGGAATTTAAAAAGTCATTTTTGAGCCAGGTATGGTTGTTCATGCCCATTAATCCCAGAGCTTTGGGAGGCTGAGGTGGTGGAGATTGATTGAGGCCAGGAGTTTGAGACCAGCCTGGGCAACATAACAAGACCCTGTCTCTACAAAAAAAAAAAATTTTTTTAAATTAGCCTGGCATGGCACTTGCCTGTAGTCCTAGCCACTGGGGAAGTTGAGGCAAGAGGATTCCTTGAACACAGGAGTTTGAGGATGCAGCAAGCTATGATCAGGCTACTGCACTCCAGCCTGGGTAACAGAGCAAGATCCTATTTCTAAAACAAAAATAAAAATTTAGAAACATAAAAAGTAATTTTTGTAACTGTATTTGTAAAAAGAATATTTTTATATGGTGTGCATTACAAAAAGATTTGGAAGCATATACTCCAGTTTTTTAACAATGGTTACCCCTGGGGTGGAAGTGATGATGGAAGTGGGAGAACTTTCAGCAGTCAAGAGCCACACCATTACATTTTCAGCTCAAAGGAAAAGGGTTTTCTGGGCAACATGGCTCAGGTCTGACACATCCTGGGTGCTCAACTAATGTCTGTTAAATTGATTAAGACATGATTAAATGGATCATGTCTTCAGTATGTATTGGGTAATTTAAAGTTTTTTGTTGGTACAGTGAACAATCACTCATCTTTAAAAAAATTCCACATCTTCCTTAAAGTATCAAAATTGCTTGTCTGCTTTTCAGAATATTTTTGAACTGTTTTAATGTGTAATATTAAGATAAACTCCATATTTCTTCTGGAGAAAATCATTATTGGCATTTTAAAAATTGGTGCCTGATGACATCATTTCCATTGTCATCCCAGTGGAGAGACAGCAGTTAAAAAAAGACCCAAAACTTTTTTTCCCTCATTTTAAAAGCTCATCAAAGAAAATGTAGAAAATAAGAAAAAGTATAAAGAAGAAAACAAAATTGCCTGTAATGCACACTCCACAGATTACTGTTGGGAGGCTTTAAATATACTTATTTCTTGTCTTTGTTTTTCTATCTGTGGCACTTTTTTTACTACATTTTTTAATTGTGATAAAATATACACAATGTACCAGCCAGGCACAGTGGCTCATGCCTGTAATTCCAAAACCTTGGGAAGCCAAGGCAGGTGGATCGCTTGAGGCCAGAAGTTCAAGACCAGCCTGGCCAACATGGCAAAACTTGTCTCTACTAAAAATATCAATACAAAAATTAACTGGGTGTGGTGGCACATGCCTGTAGTCACAGCTACTTGGGAGGCTGAGGCAGGAGAATAGCTTGAACTAGGGAGGGGGAGGTTGCAGTGAGCTGAGATTATGCCACTGCACTCCAACCTAGGTGACAGAGCAAGACTCTGTCTCAAAAAAAAAAAATTATGTATATATACATATACATATATACACATACACAATGTAAATTTTACCATTATTTCTAAGCATGCAATTCAGTGGCATTAAGTGCATTCACACTGTGGTGCAACTGGCATGGCTATCCACCTCCAGAACTTTTCAACATCCCAAACTGAAACTAACTGCCCATTAGTCCCTTCCCCAGCCCCTGGCAACCACTCTTCTACTTTCTGTCTCTATGAATTGGACCTCATATTTCTAAGCACTCATATCAGTGGAATCATACAATATTTGTCCTTTTGTGTTTTGCTAATTTTTATTATTGTTTTTTTTTGAGACAGTTTCACTCTTGTTGCCCAGTCTGGAGTGCAATGGCACGATCTCAGCTCACTGCAACCTCTGCCTCCTGGGTTCAAGCAATTCTCCTGCCTCAGCCTCCCAAGTAGCTGGGATTACAGGCGCCTACTACCACACCCAGCTAATTTTTGGTATTTTTCAGTAGAGACGGGGTTTCACCATATTGGCCAGGCTGGTCTTGAACTCCTGACCTCAGGTGATTGCCCACCTCGGACTCTCAAAGTGCTGGGATTACAGGTCTGAGCCACCGAGTCTGGCCATGTCTTGCTTATTTTACTTAGCATTATGTTTTTAAGGTTCATCCATGTTGTAACGTGTACCAGAATCTCCTTCCTTTTTAAGGTTGAATAATATTTCATTGTATGTATATACTATATTTTGTTTATTCATTTATCTGTCAGTAGACATTTGGGTTATCTCTACCTTTTGGCCTTTGTGAATAATGCTGCCATGAAGATTGCTGTACAAAGATCTGTTTGTGTCCTTAATTTCAATTCTTTTTTGAAAATACCCAGAGTGGAATAGCTGAATCATGTAGTAATTCAACGTTTAATGTTTTGAGGAACCACCATATGTTTCCATAGCAAATGCACCATTTTACATTTTGTCAGCAGTGTACAAGGGTTCCAATTTCTCCACATCCACTTGTTATTTCCATTTTTCTTTTAAAGAATAAAAATGGGGGCCTCACTATGTTACCTAGGCTGGTCTCGAACTCCTTACCTCCGTGTTCCGCCCACCTCAGCCTCCCAAAGTGCTGTGATTACAGACGTTAGCCACTGCGCCCTGCCTATTCCCAATTTTTGATAATTGCTGCCCTAATGGATGTGAAGTGGAATCTCATTGTGGTGGTGGTTTTTTGGTTTTTTTTTGTTTTTTTTTTGAGACAGAGTCTCACTCTGTCACCAGGCTGGAGTGCAATGGTGTGGTCTCGGCTCACTGCTACCTCTGCCTCCCAGGTTCAAGTGATTCTTCCATCTCAGCCTCCTGAGTAGCTGGGACTACAGGCATGTGTCACCATGCCTGGCTAATTTTTGTATTTTTAGTAGAGGCGAAGTTTCACTATGTTAGTCAGGCTGGTCTTGAACTTCTGACCTCGTGATCCGCCTGCCTTGGCCTCCCAAAGTGCTGAGATTACAGACATGAGCCGCTGTGCCCAGCCCTCATTGAGATTTTGATTTGCATTTTCCTAGTGATTAGTGATGAGCGTTTTTTCATGTGCATGTTAACTCTTTGTACATCTTCCTTGGAGAAATTGCTATTCAAGTCTTTGGTTTATTTTTAATTGGACTATTTGGTTTTTATTTCTTAAGTTATAGGGGTTCTTTATATATTCTAGATATTAATCTCTTATCAGATATATGATTTGCAATTATTTTGTCCTATTCTGTGGGTTGCCTTTCTCTCTTGATAGTGTCCTTTGATGCACAAGTGTTTAATTTTGATGCAGTCCATTTTTTCTTTCATTGTCCGTGCTTTTGGTATCTAATAATTCTCTGCCAAATCCATTGTTATGAAGTTTTTTCCCTCTGTGTTCTTCTAAGAGTTTTATGGTTTTATGTCTCATATTTATGTCTTTGATCCATTTTGAGTTAACTTTTGTATATGATATAATGTAAGAGTCCAACTTCATTCTTGTGTCTGGGGACATCTGGTTTCCCTGACACCATTTGATAAAAAGATTTTCCTTTCCCTATGTGCAGCACTTTTTTGAGGCCAGACTTATTCTAGCTGGAACCTAAGCTGCTTCTCTGGGCTGTCATCAGCCTCAGCAATGTGTGCTTAAGGGATTGCCAAGTTATTTGACTGCGAACACAGAGAAAACATAAATTCAAATCTAGTGCGGAAGCATGATGACCCAGTAGAACCTAGCGAAAGTGATTACTGAAATATTGACTAGAGAGAGCTCACTGGAACCTTGGGTAAACCAGTTTTATTTGTTGTGAAGTAAGTATGATGATAAGAAGATCCACCTTATGTTGTCAAACAATAGCATAAATGCTGGTATGTTATTATGGCTACATCATTAGAATAACTAATGCTTATGGGGAGTATACTGCATACTAAGTGCTATGTGTTACAGATGTTACCTTGTTTAATACACAGTTTTATGAGGCAGGTACTATCATCTTTACCATTTACCACCTCTGAGCTGCTTCTGTCATCTGTAGAGTGAGGAAAATTATATCTACCTTGCAGAACGGTTGTGACGATTACATACAAATAGTGAACATAAAGGGCTTAACAAAGAACATGCACATAGTAGGTGCTTAACAGATGGTAGCTCTTTTCTTTCAGTCCAGGAAATAACTTCCTTAAGCACAAACTACATTATAAGAGGATTCTGCTTGATTGCTAGCAATCCTGAATTTCTTATACTTTTCCTTCCAGGTGAATTATAATGATTAGACTGGCCAGATTGGAAAAATCTGGTATCATTTATTTATGTGACTAGAATCCTTTGTAATCACCTACCTGTAAGGCCAAAGCAGAACAACAAGAGTATTTACAGTCAGACACTAGGAAGGCTTCTACAGACATTCATCTAGATGTGAACAAGCACCAGCAACCCTTGAGAACAGCTTGTCTTTTGGTTGAATATGTTAGTGGTATTTTGACACTTCTTCATTTGGGCTGATAAAATGTCATTTTTGTAAACCCTTTTTCCTTTTACTTTGTTCACCTCCCTTATTTATTTTTAAAAATAATAATTATAGTGAAGATGTACAACTGCCTGGGGCCAAACTAGAAGAAGGAAGCAGTGCTTCAATTAGTTAATACGTTAACATAGTCCTTAGTGGTTTTAGTTATTCTGGGTCCACTTTCTGGATATTTGGACATTCATTGGATGGATCACGCCACATACCTCCTCTTTAGCTGCAGCTACTATATTAACTGGCAATGGAATCAAGTCCTGCTCCTCAGAGGCAGCTGGGCCCTCCCTTGGAGCCTTTCTGTAATCCGCCCCCCACATTTTTTTGTTGCTAATTGACTTCCTAATTCCCCACAGCAGTTGTTATAAACCTTTTCCACTCTCCTCCATCTCCTTAATCCCCTCTTTGCTCTCAACACAGTGGCAGGTGATCATGCATCCGTGAACAATTCTCTTTCCTGCTGCCTTTGGGTTCTTTGCCATCCTCACCTCATCTCCCCAGGGCCTCTGTCCCCAGATTCCCTTTTCTCTCCCCAGGGCAGGCTCCTCCCATTATTTCCTCTCATATAACTTTAATTTCTCCTCTCCTTTTCCCTTGACCCATAAATAAGCTCAAGTCTTCCTCAAACTATAGAAGCCTCATTCATATTTCCCTTGAAGCTAATCCCTTTCTCCTTTCACTATTGTCAAGCTCTTAATATTTTTCATTGCAAAAGTAATATATATTTATAGTAGAAAAATGGAAAGTACAAATAACCAAACATGTTTCAAATACTTGTAATCACACTTCTGGAGGTAGCCACCAAGGTTCACATTATGGTTTATATCCTTCCAATCTTATTTCTATGCATATATAATATTCATTTATTTCAACATTGAGAGCATTCTGGATGTTGTATTTTGTAATCTGACACTTTTACTTTACCAGTAAGTATTCTTCTGCAACATTAATTTTTAATCACTTCATTAAACTTTTCATTATATGAATGCATTGTAATTTTAGCCATTTTATTTTATTTTATTTTATTTTTAAGAAAGAAAGAAAAAAATGAAGAAGAGGAAGAAAAAGGAAGAGAAAGAGAGAGAGAGAATGGGAGTATTGCTTTCTTGCCCAGGCTAGAATGCAGTTTAGTAATGGGTATTGAAAACCTCTTTTATGCCAATAATTATACTTGATGTAGACAGGAAGGAATAAGGGAAGAAAATAACAAACAAGCAGCCAACCAATATTTCATTTAAACCTATGAAATGCTATGCGATTACTGAGGAGTGATTTACTTCCAATTATGTAGTCACTTTTGGAATAGGTGTAAGGTGATAGTGTATGTTTTGTGTATTTGAAGTGGAGAGTTCTGTAAATGTTTATTAAGTTTACTTGTTCCGGGTCTGAGTTCAAGTCCTGAATGTCCTTGTTAATTTTCTGTCTCGTTGATCTATAAAATCGTTAGCTCTTCTTGTTACATTGATCCTTTTGCCATTATATAATGTCCTTCTTTGCCTCTTTTGCTCTTTGTTGCTTTAAAGTCTACTTTATCAGAGGTGAGAATTGCATCTCCTGCTTTTTGTTTATTTGTTTATTTTTACTCTCTGATTGGTTGATAAATCTTCCTCCTCTTTGTTTTGAGTCTTTGTGTATCGTTGCATGTGAGATGGGTCTGGATGCAGCATACTGATGGGTTTTGGCTTTTTATCCAATTAGAATATATATATAGGTTTAATACTGGCATTTGATGCTAGCTGGCTGTTTTGCCCATTAGTTAGTGTAAATTTTTCATTGTGTTAATGCTCTTTGCTTATTGATATATTTTTGGGAAGGCTGATATTGGTTTTTCCTTTATATGTATAGTGCTCCTTTCAGAAGCTCTTGTAAAGCAGGCCTGGTGGTAGTGAAGTCTCTAAGTACTTGTTTGTTCGCAAAAGATTTAATTTTTCCTGCGATTATAAAGCTTAGTTTGGCTGGATAGGAAATTCTGGGTTGAAAGTTCTTTTCTTTAAGGATGTTAAATATTGGTCCCCACTCTTTTCTGGCTTGTAGGGTTTCTGCTGAGAGATCTGCTGTAAGTCTGATAGGTTTCCCTTTATGGGTAACCTGACCTTTCTCTCTGGCTGCCCTTAGTATTTTCTCCTTCATTTCAACCCTAATAAATCTGGCAATTATGTGCCTTGGGGTTGGTCTTCTTGAAGAGTATCTTTGTGGTGTTCTCTGTATTACCTGGAGTTGAATATTACCCTGCCTTGCCAGGTTGGGAAAGTATTCCTGAATGATATCCTGAAGAGTATTTTCCAACTTGGATTCATTCTCTTCATCACATTCAGGTACACCCATCAAACATAAATTAGGTCTTTTCACATAGTCCCATATTTCCTGGAGACTTTGCTCATTCCTTTTCATCCTTTTTTCTCCATTCTTGTCTTCTCATTTCATTTCACTGAGCTGGTCCTCGACTTCTGATATCCTTTCTTCTGCTTGATCAATTCGACTGTTTAAACTTGTGCATGCTTTGCAAAGTTCTCGTGTTGTGTTTTTCAGCTCCATCAATTCACTTATATTCCTCTCTAAATTGTCCATTCTCGTTAACATTTCTTCAAACCTTTTTTCAAGGTTCTTAGTTTCTTTGCATTGGGTTAGAACAAGTTCTTTTAATTCACAGAAGTTTCTTATCACCCACGTTTTGAAACCTGCTTCTGTATTGGAACACACTCATAATCTATTAAGCCTTGTTCCGTTACTGATGAGGAATTGCGATCCCCTGTAGAGGGAGAGGCATTCTGATTTTGAGTATTCTCTGCCTTTTTACGCTGGTTTCTTCCCTTCATTATGTATTTATCCGTCTGTCATCTTTGTAATTACCGACTTTCTAACTAGGTCTCTGAGCTGACGTCCAACTTGTTGGTTCCCAGCGCCGAAATCTGAGCAATCCACTGCGCCGGCCAAAACAGCGGTGTTAAGATTGATGGTGCTTTTCTGCCTGGGAATCTCCAGACTTTGCACCAAGAACTGGTGCTTTAAGGCGCCAGCAAAACCGCTGCGCAGGCCACAAGAGTCGCCCTGGTGACCCGCGGGGTTCCTCTGCTGGGAATCTCCTGGTCCGTGAGCAACAAATATTCGTCTGAAAGTGTGGCGTCCTCTCGTTCTCTGCGCTTTCACTGGGAGCTACGTGCCCGAGCTGCTAGTGATCAGCCATCTTGGATCTCTCTCTCAATTTTAGCCATTTTAAACCATAACCACAAAGTTATTCTCTATTACTTTCAATAATTAATAATAGTACAACTTTTGTGATACATCTTTGCACATATTTCTGATTCTTTAATGTAAATTTCTGAAGGGGAATTACTGAGTGCATATTTTATTTTGGATGCATGTCTTTTGCAAAACATAAATATTTTCAAAGAGTAGCTGGCCAGACGCAGTGGCTCACGCCAGTAATCACAGCACTTTGGGAGGCCGAGGCAGGTGGATCATGAGGTCAGGTGGATCGCAAGACTAACCTGACCAACATGGTGAAACCCCGTCTCTACTAAAAATACAAAAATTAGCTGAGTGCGGTGGCACACGTCTGTAGTCCCTGCTACTCGGGAGGCTGAGGCAGGAGAATTGCTTGAAGCTGGGAGGTGGAGGTTGTAGTGAGCCTAGATAGTGCCACTTCACTCCAGCCTGGGCAATAAAGCATCCATCTCAAACAAACAAACAAAAGAGTAGCCTACCATCATCACTTCAACTTTAAATCCCATTCACTAAATTCCAAGCAAACCTGGCCCTTTTACTATCACTGAAACCATTCTGTCAGAGGTCAAGGTCAATATTAATTACTAATCACAAGTCTTCTCAGGAATTAGCCTTCCTAATCTCTTTGCAGCAACTGCCACTTCTTATCTTTCCCTTTTAAATGTTTTTCTGGCTGGGCGCAGTGGCTCACCCCTGTAATCCCAGCACTTTGGGAGGCTGAGGCGGGTGGATCATGAGGGCAGGAGTTCGAGACCAGCCTGGCCAAGATGGTGAAACCCTGTCTATACTAAAAATACAAAAATTAGCCGGGGGTGGCAGCATGCGCCTGTAATCCCAGCTACTCGGGAGGCTGAAGCAGGAGAACTGCTTGAACCCAGGAGGTGGAGGTTGTAGTGAGCCAAGATCACACCACTGCACTCTAGCCTGGGTGACAGAGCAAGACCCTGTCTCAAAAAAAAATAAATGTTTTTCCTTCTGTTTTACTTGGGTCCTTCCACCTCTGTGGTAACACCTTTTCAGGGTTGTTGTTTTTTTTTTTTGCCTGATCTTTTCCTCATTCTTTACACTTACCCAGATCTTCAACTGTTGAGTTTATGTCAATGCCATGTAAATCTTGGCATAAATGTCAGCACGGCCTGATTTTGGGGTCTGCCCACCTTTCCAGCCCTGTGCCTCACCATTCTCCCCTGACTGCTTCCTCTTCTCTTTGCTCTTGCATGTACTTTATGCTCCAGTCATTCTCAGCTACTCCCATTTTCTGGTGTTTTCTTTTGTGCTTTTGCTGATGTGCTGCTCTGTGCTTAGAAATCCTTTCTTCCATCTATACTTGATAAAGCTTTACTTATCCTTCAAGATGCACTCCCTTCTCCTATGGGAGACTGTGTGTAAAAACTAATGTAAAAAAATTTTTTTTAAATTTACCTCTTTTGGGAAGCTCCATGACAACCCCCCACTTTCACTGTTTTATGCCCCTTCACTCCTTGGGGAGGCTGAGCAGTGTGAGCTCCTCTGTGTTCTCAAGTTCATGATTTTATCCTTGTGTTGTTATAAATGTTTCCTCATCACTGTTCTCCTGTGAACTCCTGGAGGGCAGGAATTGTGTCTTTGAGCATTATGTCTACAGAATGTAGCATGGTGCTTGGTGTCTAGCAGAGACTGTAGTAAACATCTTCCATCCTTTGGTCAAATCATACCCTGATCTTCCTCTGGGGACCTGTCCACGTTGAGTCATGTCTTCTGTTGAGCCATAGGTTTGGATGGGACTGACCTCATCCTACCTTCAGGAATAGGTTCCTATAGCCACATTAGCCAATTACAGCAAGAGAGAAGAAAACATACTAAATTTTTATAATGAAAAAAAAATTTCTAAACAGGTTCTTGTTGTATAGCCCAGGCTGGTGTACAGTGCCCATTCACAGGTGAAATCCCACTACTGATTAGCATGGGAGTTTTGACCTGCTCTGTTTTGACCTGCTGTTTCTCCTTAGGCAACCAGAGAATAAACATTTTTTGGAAAGAAAAGCTTCCTTTCTGTTCTGTGGAAGCAATTAGAAGAGATGTGCTTTTAGCAGGGCATCGTAGCTCATGCCTGTAATCTCAGCACTTTGGGAGGCCGAGGTAGGCAGATCACTTGAGGTCAGGAGTTCAAGACCAGCCTGGCCAACATGGTAAAACCCTGTCTCTACTAAAAATACAAAAATTAGCCAGGTGTGGTGGCATGCACCTGTAATCCCAGCTACTTGGGAGGCTGAAGCAGGAGAATCACTTGAACCGGAGAGGCAGAGGTTGCAGTGAGCCTAGATCCCACCACTGTACTCCAGCCTGAGTGACAGAGCGAGATTCCATCTCAAAAAAAAAAAAGTGGGGGGGATGTGTCTCTCCTTCCCTACATGATGTAATATAAAGATAGTGTTTGTCTATTTTGCTAGCATGAGGGGGGTGCATGGAGCTGCCTGAGGGCTATGTGTAAAAATGAAGCTGATACCCCAGAAGACAGGGCAGAGACACAGGTGAAACAGCATGTGCATACTTGTATGTGTGCATTATTTCATTTAACAATCGTGTGTTACATGTCAACTGCTGTTCTAAGTGCTTTATAAATATTAATTCATTTAGTCATAATGTTACAAAGTAGGTATTATTTTCTTAATTTTTTGATAGAGAAAAGCAGTACACAGGAAGGCTAAGGTAACTTGCTTGAAGTCACACAGCTCATAAATGGGGATTTGAAGCTGTACTTAACCACCAATCCTATGCTATCTCTCATTGTACAAGGGCACCAAAAAGAGACTTAAAGCGCAGGGCTTTCTCTGAAGTCAAATGCCTGTTCGGGTGATATCCTTTCATAATTGTGTTTAATGACTTCTGAGTGCTCTGCACCTGGCTGCAGAGTTAGGGAGCCACTCAAAGCCTTGTAATTTGTTGCCTATGGTTAAGTAACACACAACCTGTGGCTGGGTGTGGTGGCTCACGCTATAATCCCAGCACTTTGGGAGGCTCAGGCAGGCGGATCACCTGAGGTCACGAGTTTGAGACCAGCCTGATCAACATGGTGAAACCTCGTCTATACTAAAAATACAAAATTAGCTGGGCATGGTGGTGCATGCCTGTAATCCCAGCTACTCGGGAGGTTGAGACAGGAGAATCACTTGAACCTGGGAGGCGGAAGTTGCAGTGAGCCAAGATTGAGCCATTGCACTCTAGCCTGGGCAACAAGAGCGAAACTCTGTCTCAAAAAAAAAAAAAAAAAAGAAAACCATAGCCTGTGATCTCTGTGCAAGCTTTTACATCAGAAAGCCGGATTTTTAAAATTAAATTAATTAATTTTAATTTTTAATTTTTAAATTTTTTTTGAGATGGAGTTTCACTCTTGTTGCCCAGGCTGGAGTACAATGGCGTTATCTCAGTTCACTGCAACCTCCGCCTCCCAGGTTCGAGCAATTCTTCTGCCTCAGCCTCCTGAGTAGCTGGGATTACAGGCACGCACCACCATGCCCAGCTAATTTTTTGTATTTTTAGTAGAGACGGGGTTTCACCATGTTGACCAGGATGGTCTCGATCTCTTGAGCTCGTAATCCACCCGCCTCAGCCTCCCAAAGTGCTGGGATAATTTTTATTTTTATTTATTTTTTTGAGACAGGTTCTCACTGTGTCACCCAGGCTTGAGTACAGTGGTGCCTTCATGGCTCACTGCAGCCTCAGTCTCCTGGGCTCAAGCAATTCTCCTGCCTCAGTCTCCTGAGTAGCTGGGACTACAAGCATGTGCCACCATGCACAGCTATTTTCTTTTAAAAATTTTTTGTAGAGACAGGGTCTCACTATGTTGTCCAGGCCGATCTTGAACTTCTGGGCTCAAGCAATCCTCCTGCCTCAGCCTCCCGAAGTGTTGGGATTATAGGCATCAGCCAAAAAGCCAGATTTTAAAATGCTCCCTGCTCAGAAAAAGCTACGCTATCTCTTCATGGGGTTTACTGGATCATGGAATATGAGGATTGGGAGGGGGCCCTTACAGATTATTCCCTCTAACCCTCTTAGTTACTAATGGGAAAACTGAGGCCAACAGAGGAACTATGGCTTGCTTAGGGTCAAAGAGAAAGTTAGGGATGTGCCAGGATTGGCGCCCTTTCCAGGATGTCCAACTGTGGTTTGTAGCCTTTTCCATTTGAGACTTTCTAGAAGTCAGAATGTATAAGGCCAGGGTGAGTGTAGTGGTAAGGTTTGGGTCCTGCAGTATTGGGACAAGAAAGGAAAAGGCAAAAGTCAGCTCACACATACAGCCATTAGCAGCATGGAAGCTCCAGTATCTGACCTTCCTACCTAGGATTATTCTGAGTGACACTCCCAGGAAACCCAGAGGCCTTGATAGATATATCAAGATCACTTTGAGGCCTTATCTTCCTTGACTTCTCAGAAGTATATTTGACATTGGTATCTATTCCCTCTTCCAAACCATTTTTCCTCCGAGGAGCATAACCTCTTGGTCTTTTCCTACTCCTCTGGCTGTTCTTCCTCTGCCTGAGTTTAATAGCTGGTGTCCATCCCAAACCCTCTCTTTTTCTTCTTTGCCATATTTTTCCTGTATGATATCTATTCTCTTGGTTTTAATTTACATGCTAGTATGTCTCAAATTTACATTTCCTTCTTGTCTCTCTTGTTTTTTTAACTGAGTCTCCCTCTGCTACCCAGGCTGGAGTGCAGTGTCACGATCTTGGCTCACTGCAACCTCTGCCTCCTGGGTTTAAGAGATTCTCCCGCCTAAGCCTCCTGAGTAGCTGGGACTACAGGCACGTGACACCATGCCCAGCTGATTTTTGTATTTTTAGTAGAGACAGAATTTCACCATGTTAGCCAGGATGGTCTCTATCTCCTGACTTCGTGATCCACCCTCCTCAGCCTCCAAAATGTTGGAATTACAGGTGTGAGCCACTACACCTGGCCCTTCTTGTCTGTTTTTAAACATCAGACTCATATAGTCAAGTTACCAGCTGGTTATCTCATGGGCATCTCAGCTCCCACATGGGCAAAACTGCTCTCATTATCTCTACCCCTCCTAACTCGGACCTGTTTTCTCTCATGGTCTCTGTCTCAGTAAAGGACCACCACCTACACAGCTGTACAATCTTGAAGCTCTTGACTTTTTCTTCTCCTGACCCCCATAGCCACTTCTCTGGTTTAAGACTCCTTCATCTGCTGGGCATGGTGGCTCACACCTGTAATCCTAGCACTTTGGGAGGCTGAGGTGAGTGGATCATGAGATCAAGAGTTTGAGGCCAGCCTGGCCAACATGGTGAAACCCTGTCTCTACTAAAAATACTAAAAAACAAACAAACAAAAAAAACTCCTTCATCATCTGCAGTAGCCTCATAACTGGATCTCTCTGCTTCAGAATTACCCCTACTCCAACTTGTTCTACACATTGCATCCAAAATTAACTTTTTATTATTTTTTAAAAAGTGTATATATTTTTTTGAGGTGGAGTCTCACTCTGTCACCCAGACTGGAGGGCAATGGTGCAATCTTGGCTCACTGCAACCTCCACCTCCTGGATTTAAGCAATTCTTCTGCCTCAGCCTCCTGAGTAGCTGGGACTACAGGCACCTGCCACCACACCTGGCTATCTTTTGTATTTTTAGTAGAGATGGGGTTTTACCTGTTGGCCAGGCTGGTCTTGAACTCCTGACCTCAGGTGATCTGCCTGCCTCACTTCCCAAAGTGCCAATATTTTTAAATTATAAAATTGATACATGCTTGTAACAATTTCAAACAACGTGGTAGTGTATAATGTGAAAACTGAAGGATTCCCTTGCCTCCTGTTCTCAATTTAATTGTAGTGAACAGTTTGATCTATTGTCCATCAGTCTCTTTCTATGCTTACCCAAACAAATATTAATTGGGCATCTACTATAGGCAATGTGCCACTTTATTTTCCAGCAATGCAGAACTGCCCCTGTTTCTTTGCACATGCCAGGCTCTAGGTCTCCTCCTTGATTTTGCTTAGGCTTCCCCCCTTACCTTCCCTCCTCTAGCCAGTATCTACTTGTCGTTTAAGACTCATCTCATGTGTTGCTTCCTCCTAGAGGCTCCCAGACCCAATAGGTAGGTCCTCCTTCACCACAGTCACTTCATTCTTACACAGCATTATTATGAGCTCTTTTGTGCTGGTGTCTCTCACTGTGGTGGAGCTTCATGAGGAACAGACTGCCTTATTCTCCTTGGTAATTCCTTCACTTAGCATAAGTCCTAGCATAGAGTGCTCAATCTGGATGACTGAATAATTGTGGCTCTTTTTTACTGTGGAGATTCTTCTGAAATGCAAGTGCCTTGGACTGGGAGGAAGTTGATCTAAGAGGACAGCACTATGAAGCTTCCTGACAGTCAGTACACAGCAAAAATAGGAAACAAGATGGATGAGTGCTGAAGAATAGGAGAAAGGACCCAAGAGTAAGGAAAAAAGCCTGATTGCATCAGAGGAAGGAAAGGAACTAATATGTATGAAGGATGTTCATCTTTAGCACTTTGCATATATATACATATATATATTTGTGTGTGTGTGTGTGTGTGTGTGTGTGTGTGTATGTGTGTATATATATATTATTATTATTTTTTTTTGAGATGGAGTCTCTCTCTGTTGCCTGGGCTGCAGTGGCCCATGATCTCGGCTCACTGAAACTTCTGCTTCCTGGGTTCAAGCAATTCTTCTGCCTCAGTCTCCCAAGTAGTTCGGATTACAGACACATGCCACCATACCTGGCTAATTTTTAGTAGAGACGAGGTTTCATCATGTTGGGCAGGCTGGTCTTGAACTCCTGACCTCAAGTGATCCACCTGGCTTGGCCTCCCAAAGTGCTAGGATTACAGTCATGAACCACCACACCTGGCCACACTTCACATATTTTTTCTTATTTAACTCTCAGCATTGCCATCTCCATTTTACAGATGAGAAAATTGAGGATGAGGATGTAAAGTACCTTGCCCAAGGTCACATATGGAGTAGTAGAGCTGAGGTTCAAGCCCAGTTCTGTGAGAGTTCCTTTTTTTGAGACAGAGTCTCTGTTGCTCAGGCTGGAATACAGTGGTGTGATCTTGGCTCACTGCAACCTCCATCTCGCAGATTCAAGTAATTCTCCCACCTCAGCCTCCTGAGTAGCTGAGATTACAGGCATATGCCATCACACCCAGCTAATTTTTGTATTTTTAGTAAAGATGGAGTTTTGCCATGTTGGCCAGGCTGGTCTCGAACTCCTGACTCAAGTGAGGTCTCCCAAAGTGCTGGGATTACAGGCATGAGCCACCATGCCTGGCCTCCACGTACAAGTTCTTATGCACTGTGCACACTGATGATCAGGCAGATATAATGTGGTCAATACTTACCAATTCCCTAGATCCTTTAGGAGCACCTGAAAAAGGTCTGTGTCCAGCAGCTTCTGAATAGAGATACCTAAAGGCCTTCAGCCCCTGGGGAGATAGTGAGTGACAGATTTGATGTCCAGATCTTCAGATATGGTGACCCTTTTCACTTCCAAATGCCCTCAAAGGGGTGCTAAGGTCCCAGAATATATGCCAGTAAGAGTTCATCTCCTGGGCTCTGGAGGAGCCAACAAAAACCACTTTTGGGATGTCTGACTCAGCCAAGCTTTCCTATAATCTTCCTCAGGCAGCTGTGTCCTCCTTTTTCTCTTGGTCCCTCCTGAGCAGTGGTTGCTGTGTCATTTCAGGACCTGCCAGCAAGAGTCCACTATGGGACAGAGTCAATCATCTCTGCAGGCCCAACAGCCTGATGTCCCAATATTTTGTATGTGCTTTGGGTGCTTCTTGGCAGTTGTGAGCACTGTGAGATTGAGGAAGACACTGCAGAACAGGGGTCAGGGGTTAAGGGGTTGCTGGAATATGGAGCTAGGTACAGGGGCAAGGCTGATTCACAGGGGATGCCAGTCCTTCAGTCTACAAACGTTTACTGATACTACTTAGGTCGTTTGGTTTCTGAGGGCAGGGATGGCAGGCCTGAAAGAAGCACTGATAGTAATAATAACAGCTACTTTTTATCCAGACTATCTATATGTCAGAGGCCATACATATACCCTGTTGTATAACCCTCCAACAACTCTGAAAAAGAGCTATTAATAGCTGTATTTTATAGATTATAAAATTAGACATAAAAAAACTAAAGCTCAGAGAGGCTGTCCAAAATCATTGAGGGACAGAGTTGGGATTTGAACTCAATCCCAGGTCTGTTTATCTGAAGCCTGTGTTAAACTGCCTGGGAGATATAAATTCCCAACACCAAAGAGCTCACAATCCTTGTCTGCTCTTTGCTTACTCAACTCAGCATGTTCTCCTGTCACCTCTAGGCATACTGAAATACTAGCAGTTCTTGCATGCATTATATTATCTCTTACCTCCAAGCTTTGTACGTTTGTTTCCTGTGCCCAGAATGTCTTCTCCTCTTTTCCTGTTAACTCCTTTCTCTCTTTCAGGTCTCAGCTTGACTGTGACCTTGCTCTCCAGTTCTGGGTGCTTCACACCCCTGCTGTGTGGGGGGCATTTGCTGGTTACCTCCCCACTTCTATTTCCCTTCTCTCTTTCTCTCTTTTTTTTTTTTTTTTTTTTTTGAGTTGGAGTTTTGCTCCTGTCACCCAGGCTGGAATGCAGTGGCGTGATCTTATCTCATTGCAACTTCTGCCTCCCAGGTTCAAGCGATTCTCCTGTATCAGCCTCCTGAGTAGCTGAGATTACAGGTGCCTGCCACCAAGCCCAGCTAATTTTTGTATTTTTAGTAGAGACGGTATTTCACCATGTTGGCCAGGCTGGTCTCAAGCTCTGATCTTAGGTGATCTGCCTGCCTTGGCCTCCCAAAGTGCTGGGATTACAGGCATGAGCCACCGTGCCTGGCCATAGGCGTCTTTTCTTAAATTAAAATTTTAACTAGAGACAGGGTCTTGCTGAGTTGCCCAGGCTGGTCTCTAACACCTTGACTCAAGTAATCCTCCTAGCTCGGCCTCCCAAAGTGCTGGGATTACATGTGTGAGCCACCACACCTGGCCATGGCCTGTATTCTTGAAAATTACTAAGTGTGGAGGTTTTAAATATTCTCATTACAAAAACAAATAAGTATGTGAGGTAATAAGTATGCTAATTAGCTTGATTTTGCCGTTTCACAATGTATATCAAAAGATCACATTGTATATCATAAAAAAAGTCAACTTTCTTTCCCACCAAATTGGACTTTCATATGCATCATGGTAAATTTTATTGTTTTATTCTATTGATTGTGGATTTTCTATTTTATTTTACTGATCTATTTCTCTATTTCTGTTTGACTTTATAATATGTTCTGGCAAGGCAAGTCCCCTTTACTGTTTTTTTTTTTTTTAAATAATTTTCTTAGCATTTTCAGTCATTTATTCTTCTCAGAGATCTTTATATAATTCTATTAAAAACATTGTTGGGATTCTAATTGGAACTAATCACACATACACACAAATTTTGAGGAAACTGACTTTTTAAAAAGTATTTATTTGTTTATTTATTTGAGATGGAGTCTCTGTCTGTTGCCAGGCTGGAGTGCAGTGATGCGATCTCAGCTCACTGCAACCTCTGCCTCCTGGGTTCAAGCGATTCTCCTGTCTCAGCCTCCTGAGGAGCTGGGACTACAGGCGCCTGTCACCACACCTGGCTAATTTTTGTATTTTTAGTAGAGATGGGGTTTCACCATATTGGCCAGGCTGGTCTTGAACTCCTGACCTTATGATCCGCCCACCCTGGCCTCCCAAAGTGCTGGGATTACAGGGGTGAGCCCCAGCACCTGGCTGACATTTTTTGTTTTGAGAAAGGGTCTCACTCTGGTGCCCAGACTGGAGTGCAGTGGTATAATCACAGCTCACTGTAGCCTCAGCCTCCCAGCCTCAAGTGATCCTTTCACCTCAGCCTCCTGAATAGCTGGGACTACAGGTGCATGCCACATGCCCAGCTAATTTTTGTATTTTTTGTAGAGATGAGGTTTCACCATGCCATGTTACCCAGGCTAGTCTCAAACTCCTGGGCTCAACCAATCTGCCTGCCCTAGCCTTCCAAGGCACTGGGATTACAGGCATAAGCCACCATCCCTGGCCCAAACGGATATTTTTTAAGCTAGTAGGTCTTCTCCAAGAAAATGGCATAGCTTTCTATTACCCAGATATTGTTTTGTATCTTCTAATACATTTTCTTCATTTAGGTTTCAGTGTCTTTTGTATTAAATAGATCTCTAAATGTGTTATAATTTTGGTTGCTTAAAGGTAATACTTTCCCCATTTCCTTTGCTAGTGCTTACTGGTAGAATGGAGAAAGGTTGTGAATTTTAAAATGTTTATCTTGTATCTAGCCACCTAACTAAATGCTGGAAGGTCACTTGGTGAGATTAGGGAAGGGGTGGCAGTTGAGTGTGTTGAAAACTGTGAGATACTGTCTTGCCCTGGAGTCTGAGTGGGTCAGGAAAGGAAGAAGAGCAAGGAAAAGCAGAATTGACTGTGTGTAGGGCACTGCGTTGGTAGGGGTCAGTTCCATTGTGAGGAACTGTGAGTAACAGTGACCTAAAAACACTGGATTAATAAGAATGACATTTCTTTCTTTCTCATATAAAAGAAAATCTATTGTAGGCAATCCAGGTTCTATAGTTCTGCAGGACCCAGACTGCTTCTATCTTTTTTTTTTTTTAATTTCTTCTTATACTTTAAGTTCTGGGGTACATGTGCATAGCTTGCAGGATTGTTGCATAGGTACACACATGCAATGGTGGTTTGCTGCCTCCATCCCCCCGTCACTTACATCAGGCATTTCTCCCAGTGTTATCCCTCCCCAACCTCCCTACCCCCGCTATCCCTACCCAGCCCCCCACCCCCCAACAGACCCTAGTTTGTGATGTTCCCCTCCCTGTGTCCATGTGTTCCCATTGTTCAACACCCACCTATGAGTGTGAACATGTGGTGTTTGGTTTTCTGTTCTTGTGTCAGTTTGCTGAGAATGATGGTTTCTAGATTCATCCATGTATCTGCAAAGGACATGAACTCATCCTTTTTTATGGCTGCATAGTATTCCATGGTTTATCTTTTCCATTCAGCCACCCTTCAGGTGTGACCCTTATCCTCATGGTCCAGGATGAACATGTCCATGTTCCAAGAAGAAGGATGGAAGAGAGGAAAATGAGATGAAGGGCACATTCCAGTGTATTTTAAAGAAATTTCTGGTTGAGTGTGATGGCTCACACCTGTAATCCCAGCACTTTGGGAGGCTGAGGTGGGCAGATCATGAGGTCAGGAGTTCAAGACCAGCCTGACCAACATAGTGAAACCCCGTCTCTACTAAAAATACAAAAAAAATTGCTAGGTGTGGTGGCGCATGCCTGTAATCTCAGCTATTCAGGAGGCTGAGGCAGGAGAATCACTTGAACACAGAAGGCAGAGGTTGCAGTGAGCCAAAATTGCACCACTGCATTCCAGTCTGGGCAACAGAGCAAGACTCTGTCTCAAAAAAAAAAAAAAGAAATTTCCCAGGAGCTGTCACATAATAATTTTACTCACATCTTACTGACCAGAGCTGAGTGATGTGACCATGTTTTGCTCTAAGGGATGCTGGGAAATATTTTTATTCTAAATCAAGATTCTAAGCTGGTAGTAATAGACATGTTAGGGTTGGTAGTCAGCAGCCTCTGTGCAGGCAAAATTGTGGGGTGGTAGAGACGTGATTTTTTTCTGTAGCTCTTCTTAGCTACCAGTGCAGAAAGGAGAAGGCAAATGGGACATGGTACAAGGGGTTGGGGGGCAGCAGAATATTGGTACGAGGCATGGAGGGTATGGGTGAGATAATAGTTAAAGCTAGGTTGGAAAGGAGAGAATCCTGTTTGGGGGATGATAGGCTGGGAGAAGGAGGAGGGCTCAACCGACTAGTGATCTCAGAGGGATTAAAAACCAGATAATGTGGCTGTGGCAGTGGGTGATGTATGTGGAAGGGAGATGAGAGTCATTCAGTATAAGGAGGGCAAGGCATGGCCTGGGAGAGTCCTCTTCCTGGACACTGGACTCCAGGAATATGGCAGGAGACACAAAATATAGGGAAGCTGGTGTAGCCAGATGGTGTGATCCCTAAGGCAGTTCCCTGGGGGAGGAGAGTAATGATCCAGAGGAGCACAGGAGTGTGAGGACACTGACCCTACCTGCAGGCCTAATCTGCTGACTCAGGTAGATACACAGGTGTAAGAGAATAAAAAGTCATCAATACAGATAGCTGATAGTCACACCTATGACTGGGGGATGACCAGGCCTTAGGGAGGCCAAGATAAGGAGAGAGCATTCTGTAGGAAGATGAAGGACAAAGGGAATTGATTTGCCATGGAATGAGGATCCAGTGGGCACAGAGGAAAGCCTTGAAGGGAAAGAGAGCAGCTGGTATTTGGGAGAGGACACAGAATAGTGTGGCATTGAGAATGTGAGAAAGAACAAATGAGAAGGGTTATATTTTGGACATAGACGGAAGACTACAAAATGTAACGTCTGGGCTGGGTGCAGTGGCTCACGCCTGTAAACCCTGAACTTTGGGAGGCTGAGGCAGGAGGATCCCTTGAAACCAGGACTTCAAGACCAGCCTGGGTAACATGGTAAAACCCTGTCTACAAAAAATTTGAAAATCAGCTGGGCAGGGTGGTGCATGCCTATAGTTCCAGCTAATTGAGAGGCTGAGGCAGAGGATTGCTTGAGCCAAGGAGTTCAAGGTTGCAGTGAACTGTAATCATGCTAGTGCACCCCAGCCTGAGTGACACAAAAAAAAAAAAAAAAAAAAAAAAAAAATTTAAGAAAAAAGAAAGAAAAAAAGAAAGTAACAATATCTGGATGTGAGGGGTCCAAGATCCAGAGCTCTGGGTTCAAGTTGTCTTAGAGAACATCCAAGCTGTGGTCCCAGAGCAACAGACATGCTGAAGCAGGGCTACTGCCTTGTGGGCCAACTCAGGGATGGGCTCTCAGTGGTCAGTGGCCACACTAGGGATTTCCAAAGGCTTGAATGTCGAGCAGTTGCAGGCTATAAAGAGATGCTTTCCTTCCTTGGAAGCCTTCATTGCCTTGCTCCTAAGGTATCCAGGATGAAGTCTGAGCCTCAAAACAACTACTAACTCTGTCAGCTGCTGGAGACAACTCTGGCTGCTTGACAATGACAAGAATCATGCTCTTCTAATATCCATTTTGATTTGAAATCTTTTATGTTTGAGATGTACTTCTCTCTATTGACAATGGGCTGGGTTTGGCTTACTCATTAGGTGTGGAACTCCCAGCTTGTGGTAAAACCTGATTGGAAAACAATATAAACACATTTCCTGGTAAATGTATAAATATATATAGATGTTGGTTGTTCCTCTCCCCACAACCAGCACACAGTGAAGACGAAGCAATTCTAAGCAATTCAGACATGCTCAGCATCTGGCCCTCATAAAAGGCCTGGAGTGAGTCATGACTGTGCACCAACAGGGAGGGCTTGTCTTGCTTGTGGAGAGGACTATATTTACCTCCCATTCTGCCCATGGCCCTTTCTATTGCTTTATGATGATCAGTCTGAGTTGTGAGCAAAGAGACTGGCAAAATAAGAATATGGAGAAGGGGAGCAAGGAGAAAGAAAGAAGACCACTACATATTCAAGGCAAAATCAGCAGTTTTGGGGAGAACAACCTGTTTTTGCTTTTGAGGAGCCAGATTAAAAAGTAGCAGAAAGAGCTTTGGCTTGTTAGTTAGGAGATGGCACCCTTCTCCTAGCTGTAGGCCACTTAATCTATTGGTACCTCAGTTTGTGCATCTGAGAAATGGGACCAATAATGGTTGCCCTATCCATTTGAGAGGAAAGGAAAACTCTCGTTTGAAAGCACTGCTAGGTGCCAGTTGTGGAGTGAGCTCCTTAAACATGCCATCTCATTTATTACCGAAGGTATCCCCCATGATGTCATGAAACCATTCTTCAGCTGAAGGAACTAAGACTTGAGAGGCTTTGCTGCTTGCCGAAGGGCACAAAGCCTGTCAGGACTCAAACTCATGTCTGTCTGTCTCCATATTCTGTGTAGCTCCTATTACTTCATGTTGACATTGATGTTGAAGGATACATTAGGATCTCCTGCTGGGAAGGAGAAAAGCATAAGGCAGTACCCCAGTTCCAAGGCCTGGGGCATCCCTGTCCTTGACCCCCACAGAAGGCTGAGCCCAGCCCAATTCTGTTTCCTCAGAGCCCTGGTTGCTGCTGTGGGAGCAGGCCGGTTGTTAATCTGATAAACGGCTTCCTGCCAAGGTGGGAGGGGGAGCTAAAGGGTTGCTGTATTGCCATCCCAGTGGCAGGTGGAAGACTCCAGTGACTTTGCCCACAGAAGCACTCTATGGCTTTGGGGTGAGTGAGCCTTGAATGGGAGTCCTGGCTCTGCTTCCTGCTAGCAGTGTGACCTTAACTTGTCTTACCTTCAGTTTCCTCATCAGTAAAATGCAGATAAGAATGCTCCCCATAAAAGGTGAATGTTGTGAATATTAAATGAGCTAATGTGGGAAATGTGGATTTCCCACTGTTACACACAACTGAGTAAAAGGCAACTGTTTTTTCCATGGAGGTGGTGAGCAGACCTCCAGAGAAGCTGCGTAGGCACTGAGCAGTTTTTGTGTCTAATCCCTAAGTTCACATCATGGTCAATCATTTGTTTATTTGTTCAATAAATACATTCTAAACACTCAGTATGTCAGCTGCTGGGGACAAGCAGGTATGAGATAGCATCATACCTGCCTTTGTAGAGCTCACAGTTGAGCTGGAAGTACATGGCAGGGAAGTATCTGTTATAGTCACAGAGGCAACAGAGCTTGGAAATGTAAGCTTGACCGCCTCAATGGGGTCTCTTAGAGAATCTGGCATTTTAAAATCCAGGTCTCCTCTCCAGGTGTAGAGGGGCCCTTTCGTGGAGTTGTGGGATACACACTTCCTTGGTGGAGACAAGAAAGGCTGGGCTGCCAGCCTGCTGGGCAAGGGGTGGGGTGGGAGGAAGGAAGAGGAGGAGGAGTTGCTGCTGCTGCTTTGGGGGTGGTTGGTTGGACAGGCAGCCCTGGAGGTGCTTCCCATTTGGTGCTGGCAAAAACTCACCACCTTTGGCAGAGATGGACTGATGCGTCCATAGCTCAGAGTTTACGGGATACTTTACTTGTTATCTGAGGCATTTATAGAGTGTTAGGTGTTGCCATATCTTCCAGGGATTGTGAATGTGACAAGGATCTGTTCCAGTTCCCAGCCCACTGACTCACCAGTCATTGAGCAGTCAGTGATCACACTGGACCTCTCTTGGGAGGCAGTAAGGTGAATGTCTGGGTCCAGGCATAAACTTGGAGAAAGGGCTCGATGTCAGTCAGCTTGATGGGAAGCCTATGGTACAGCTCTCTGGGGATTAAGTAGAGGGGAGGTACAATGTTCACTCTTCTGGGCTTTCCAAATCTACTACATCTAGGCTCTCCCCGTCTCACCCTATCCTGTCATCCTGCTTGTTCCTCAATAACCAATACCCACACCAAACTGGCAGGCAGATTCCTCAAGATCCCCCAAACACATGGGAGCTCATTCCTACCTCATTGATTTTAAGATCAGATCCCTACTGTTTCACTTTTTTTCAACCATGGTTAGCTCATCTCTCAAGCCCAGCTCTGATTCTGCCTCCCCCAGAAAGCCTTCCTTAACTTCCATAGCACACACTGACCTTTCTCCTCTGGATTACCCCATTTTAGTAATGATGCATTGATGGACTCATTCATTAATTCAGTCAGTGCATGGCAAGCCTGACCTGTTCTATAAGAAAAAATACCTCCAAAATCGATCCACTTCTCTCCATCTTCACTGCTTCCACCCTCGACATCTCTTGCTTGGATTATTAAAAACCCTTGTAGCTGATCCTTCTACTCTCACTTTGCCTGTCTCCAACCCCTGCATACTCCATGCACTATCTAGTGGTCTTTTTTTTTTTTTTTCTGAGATGGAGTCTCACACTGTCACCCAGCCTGTAGTACAGTGGCACGATCTCAGCTCACCACAATCTCCACCTCCTGGGTTCAAGCAATTCTCCTGCCTCAGCCTCCCAAGTAGCTGGGACTACAGGCATGCTCCACCACACCCAGCTAATTTTTTTGTATTTTTAGTAGAGACAGGGTTTCACCATGTTGGCCAGGATGGTCTCGATCTCCTGACTTCGTGATCTGCCCACGTTGGCCTCCCGAAGTGCTGGGATTACAGGCGTGAGCCACCGTGCCCGGCTCCAGTGGGCTTTTATGAAGGTAAATTAGCCCCCATCACTCCCCTGCTTACAAGTCTTCTAGTAGCTTCCCAAAGTCCTCACCACAGCCCACAAGTCTCTGCTAATCTAGCCTTTGGCTGTACTCCCAGCCTCTTTTCATTCCATCATTCCTCTTGCTCATTCTGCTTTTAGGTACCTTAGCTTTCTCTCAGTTCTTCCAAAAGGCCAAACCATTACTATTGCCTCAAGGCTTCTGCATGTACTGGCCTTCTACCTAGAATGGTCTTAGCTCCTCAGTGTTTGCCTACTCCTCATCACTCTGCTCTCTACTCTCAAATGTCACCTCATCAGAAGGTTTTCCTTGAGCAACCATCTAAAATAGCTCTTGCCCTCTTCAAGTCACATATCATTATACTATTTCCTTTTATGTCTTAGTCTGTTTTGTGTTGCTGTAAGAAAATACCAAAGACTATGATTTATAAAAAAAAGAAATTTATTTCTCACCATTCTGGAAGCTGGGAAATTCAGTATCAAGGTGCTGGCATCTGGTGAGGGCATTCATGTTATATTATTCTATGGTGGAAGGTGGAAGGGCAAAGCAGTGTTTGAGACAGAGAGAAAAAGGGGGCCAAGCTTCCATGATAACTTCTTCTGTGATAATGGCATCAATCTATTAATGAGGGCAGAGCCCTCATAATGTCATCATTTCTTAAAGGTCTCACCTCTTAATGCCAACACAATGGCAATTAAGTTTCAATATGAGATTTGGGTGTTTCTTTGTAGACAGTCTTGCTCTGTCACTCAGGCTGGAGTGCAGTGGCTCAATCTTGGCTCACTGCAACCTCCACCTCCTGGGCTCAAGTGATTCTCCTGCCTCAGCCTCCTGAGTAGCTGGGACTACAGGTGTGTGCCATCACACCCCACTAATTTTTGTATTTTTAGTAGAGACGGGGTTTCACCATGGTGGCTAGGCTGGTCTCAAACTCCTGAGCTCAAGTGGTCCACCCACCTCAAAAACATGAGTTTTTGAGGGGACATTCAAACATAGTACTTTATATCACTAACATTTTTTTAACTTGTGTTTCCTTGTATTGTATGCTTTTCACCAGTAGATGGGAAATACCTTCAGGTAGAAACAATGTCTTTTCACTGATATATCCTCAGAGTTTAGAATAGTGCTTAACATATGAACAAAACCAATGGTATTTAATAAATACCATTTCTTAAATGGGCATTAAATGCCTTTTATATGTGGAGCCTTGAAAATCAGTAATTACTACCACTGATTAGAGATACAAATGCCTATCCTGGAACATGGTTTTTCAAAGGTAGTCCACAAAACCCTGGTGGTCTGTCAAGGAGTTTGCAACTGGTTTGATAGTTTCAGAGGACAGACCAATGAAACAGTTTTGTTCACATATACTTAACTTTTTAAAATGTAAGATTAAGGGCCAGGTATGGTGGCTCATGCCTGTAATCCCAGCACTTTGAGAGGCCAAGGTGGGTGGATCACCTAAGGTCAGAAGTTGAAGACCAGCCTGACCAACATGGTCTGTCTCTACTAAAATACAAAAATTAGCCAGTCATGGTGGTGCATGCCTGTAGTCCCAGGTACTCAGGAGGCTGAGGCAGGAGAATTGCTTGAACCCAAGAGGTGGCAGTGAAAGTGAGCCGAGATTACGCCACTGTACTCCAGCCTAGGTGACACAGCAAGGCTCTGGCTCATTAAAAAAAGATAAAAAGAAAAAAAAAAGATTAAGGCTGTCATAGAAATTCTGTTATTTTATTAATAATTGTTTTATGACATACTCCAAGGACTGTATTGGCTAGTTCATCATAGCTAATTTCAGTTATCAATTATAGTTTATTTTGAATATGTTTCACATTATGAGTGTTAAAATCTTAGTCATAAAAATCTATTTTTTTTTTTGAGACAGTGTCTCTGTCACCCAGGTAAGTGTGCAGTGGTGTAATCATGGCTCACTGTAGCCTCAACCTCCCAGGCTCAATTAATCCTCCCACCTCAGCATACTGAATAGCTGGGACTACAGGCATGACTGGCTAATTAAAAAAAATTTTTTTTTAGAGATGGGGTCTTACTATGTTGCCTAGGCAGGTCTCAAACTCCTGGACTCAAGCGATCCTCCTGCCTCAGCCTCCCAAAGTGCTGGGATTATAAGCATAAGCCTCTGCGTCCAGACAAAATCTACATTTTTGTTGGTACTATTGTGTTGCATTATTTCTCATGATTCAAAAGTAGTTCATCAAAGAGTAAAATTAATGATGAAGAATAATATTGTCAATAGTGCAACAGAGAATAATGCTGTAAGTGTAAATACTTAATTGTTACACTAAGAATATACCTCATGAATCTGTATGAGCTAGGACAATATAATCAGCACAGCAGCTGAAGAAGGAGTTCACATAGGAAATACAGTGCTGAATATCTGAAAATTGGACTTTATGGGGTTGTGAATGGTCCCTAAGAACATTGTTTCTTGTGACACTTTGTCCAATAGTGGCAAAGGCCATCAGAGTTAAAAAATATATGGTTACTTATCTGGTAAATCAATGGACATTTTCCAGAGTATGTGTAGGATATGGATTAATTTTGTTAATAAAATTAGAGCAGAGACCAAAACTGCAGAGGTGTTACTTAAAGTTATACCTAGAGCAAAAACATATACAAATCATACTACTGTAAGAATGCCTGAATAGTCAGCTTAAGTTAAACCAGTGACAAGCATAGGGCTTGAAGAGAAGGCAGAACAAACTTGGCATAGTTCTTTTTTCAAAAGATTCTGTTGAAAGCAAGTAAAGAAAACAACTGAATGTGGAACTGACTTATGGTTCAAGCCAATCCTTATCGAGATGAACATAGACACCTTGGCAAAAAGTTGAAAACAATTTTATTCCTCTGTTTTTGAATAATTACTAATTTGAAAACTATTATGTGTTTTTTTTTTTGAGATGGAGTTTCACTCTTATTGCCCAGGTTGGAGTGCAATGGCATGATCTTGGCTCACTCAACCTCCGCCTCCCAGGTTCCAGCAATTCTCCTGCCTCAGCTCCTAGGTAGCTGGGATTAGAGGCAGATGCCACCACACCTGGCTAATTTTTTGTGTTTTTAGTAGAGATGGGTTTTCACTGTGTTAGCCAGGACGGTCTTGATCTCCTGACCTCAGGTGATCTGCCCGCCTTGGCCTCCCAAAGTGCTGGGATTACAGGCATGAGCAACCGTGACCAGCCCTATTGTGTCTTATGTTTATAATTTTAAAAATTGAAATAGGCTGGGTGCAGTGGCTCACATCTGTAATCTCAGCACTTGGGGAGGCTGAGGTGGGAAGATCACTTGAGCCCAGGAGTTCAAGACTAGCCTGGGCAACAAAGTGAGACCCTTTCTTTACAAGAAATACAAAAAATTAGCCAGGCATGGTGGTGCACACCTGTAGTCCCAGCTACTCAGTAGGCTGAGCTGGGAGGATGGCTTGAGCTCTGGGAAGTTGAGGCTACAGTGAGCTGTGCACTCCAATTTGGGTGACGGAATAAGACCCTGTCCCCCAACAAAAAAAAAAATGAAGCAGATTTCCACTTAAATGTGGTAGTCTGAACATGTTTGCTCCATACGACCTCCCAAAATTTGTCAGTTTTTTTTTTTTTTTGAGATGGAGTCTTGTTCTGTCACCCAGCCTGGAGTGCAGTGAGGCTATTTCGGCTTACTGTAACCTCTGTCTCTTGGGTTCAAGTGATTCAAGTGATCCACCCACCTCAAGACTCCCAAAGTAAATAATTTTTTTTTTCTCTTTTTTGGAGACGGAGTTGCGCTCTGTTGCCTAGGCTGGAGTGCAGTAGAACAATCTTGGTTCATTGCAACAATCTTGGCTCACTGCAACCTCCACCTCTCGGGTTCAAGCAATTCTCCTCCCTCAGCCTCCCAAGTAGCTGGAATTACAGGTGCACACTGCCATGCCTAATTTTTTGTATTTTTAATAGAGATGGGGTTTCACTGTGTTGCCCAGGCTGATCTTGAACTCCTGAGCTCAGGCAATCCTCCCGCCTCAGCCTCCCAAAGTGCTAGGATTACAGGTGTGAGCCACTGTGCCTGGCCAATAACTTTTTGGAAAGCATAAATGACCTTTGGCTTTAATTCATTATGAAGTAATAGGGACAACATTTATTCTGCCAATGTAAAGAAGAAGAAGCTGGACAAGATGTATGAAACAGCTCTTTTCTGATATTTTATTAGAGGTAGCACCGAATTGTGATTCTTGAGACAGGTGAAACAAATGAAGTGAGCTCTGTTATCAGGTAGGTTTCTACTTGGCGGCTCATTTCAGACCATGGAGCAAGGAGATTCTAGCAGAATACAATCCTCTCACTGAGTTGAAAAAGAGAAGGAGAGAGAAAGAGAGAAAGTGAGAAAGAGAGAGAGAGAGAAATGGGGCAGAGAGAGAGAGAGAGACAGGTATTGGAGTAGTTCAGGTAGGCTGAAGCAGCTAGAAGTTGAGAAAAAATTCAGATAAGGGGGTGTTATGCAGAAGTGCTCCAGAAATCTGCACTGGGGTCTCATTAAGCTTTTTTTTTTTTTTTAAGATGGAGTCTTACTCTGTCACCCAGGCTGGAGTGTGGTGGTGTGATCTCAGCTCACTGGAACCTCCACCTCCTGGGTTCAAACAATTCTCTTGCCTCACCCTCCCAAGTAGCTGGGATTACAGGCATGTGCCACCATGCCCAGCTAACTTTTGTATTTTTAGTAGAGGTGGCATTTCACTGTGTTGGCCAAGCTGGCTAGAACTCCCGTGATCTGCCCGCCTTAGCCTCCCAAAGTACTGGGATTACAGTCATGAGCCACCATGCAGGCCTTTAAGCCTTTTCTTTTCTTATGCCTTTTCTTTTCTTTCTTTTTTGTTTTTTTGAGACAGAGTCTTGCTCTGTCGCCCAGCCTGGAGTGCAGTGGTGCCATCTCAGCTCACTGCAACCTCTGCCTCCTGGGTTCAAGTGATTCTCCTGCCTCAGCCTCCTGAGTAGCTGGGATTACAGGAGTATGCCACCACACCCAGCTAATTTTTGTATTTTTAGTAGAGATGAGGTTTCACCATGTTGGTCAGGCTGGTCTGGAACTTCTGACCTCATGATCCACCTGCCTCAGCCTCCCAAAGAGCTGGGATTACAGGCATGAGCCACTGTGCCTAGCTAAAATTGTGTTTCTTTCTTTCTTTTTTTTTTTTTTTGAGATGAAGTCTCACTCTGTTGCCCAAGCTGGAGTGCAGTGGTGTGATCTTGGCTCACTGCAACCTTCACCTCCTGGGTTCAAGCAATTCTCCTGCCCCAGCCTCCCAAGAAACTGAGACTACAGGCATGTGTCACTATGCCCAACTAATTTTTATATTTTTAGTAGAGATGGGATTTCACTATGTTGGCCAGGCTGGTCTGGAACTTCTGACCTCGTGATCTGCCAGCCTCGGCCTCCCAAAGTACTGGGGTTACAGGTGTAAGCCACCACGCCCGGCCTCATTAAGGCTTTTCTGAATGCTAAGAAATAATACTGGCTGGGCACAGTAATGCATGCCTGTAATCCCAGCACTTTGGGAGGCCAAGCCAGGAGTTCAAGACCAACCTGGACAACATAGCAAGACACTGCCTCTACAAAAAAATATAAAGAATTACTCAGGCATGGTGGCATGTACCTGTAGTCCCAGCTACTTGGGAGGCTGAAGTGGGAGGATCACCTGAGAGCCCAGGAAGCAGATGTTGCAGTAAGCCAAGATCATGTCACTGCACTGTAGCTTGGGCAACAGAGTGAGACCCTGTCCAAAAAAAAAGAGAAAAGAAAAAATGAAAAAGAAATAATATCAACATATGATGTGGCATTTCACTATGTTGGCCAAGTGAAAATTCTGAATTCTAAAATTCACTGTTTTGCCCAAGTGAAAATTCTAAATTTGATGAGAATGCTAAGGCAAAGATTCAAGAAACTCAATGAACCCCATGCAGGATAAACCTACACACATACAAACTCACACCAAAGCATATAATCAATTTGCTGAGAAACAACTGATAAAAAGAAAAAAATTAAAAGCATCCACAGGAAAAAAAGACACAATATGTACAGAGAAACCAAGATAAGAATTACTGCATACTCACTGTCTAAAGCTATGCAAGCCAGAAGACAATGGAATGGTATCTTTGAAGTGCCGAAAGAAAATAAATAGGATAATTTGAAAACAAGTGAAAATATCCTTCAAAAATGAAGGCAAAATAAAGTTGTTTCCCACCCCCTTGCCCCAAGACAGAGTCTTACTCTGTTGCCCAGGCTAGAGTGCAGTGGCATGATCTTGGCTCACCAAACCTCTGCCTACCAGTTTCAAGCAGTTCTCCTGCCTTACCTTCCTGAGTAGCTGGGATCACAGGTGCCCACCATCATGCCTGGCTAATTTTTGTATTTTTAGTAGAGATGGGGTTTCACCATGTTGGCCAGGCTGGTCTTGAATTCAACTTCAAGTGATCTACCTGCCTTGGCCTCCCAAAGTGCTGAGATTACAGGTGTGAGTCACTGCACCTGGCTTTTTTTTTTTTTTTTGAGACTGATCAAGAGAAAAGAAGACTCAAATTACCTGTATATGGGAAAAGAGATAACACTGCCAGGTGCAATGGTGCATGCCTATAGTCCCTCCTATTCAGGAGGCTGAGATGGGAAGACTGCTTAGCCAAGGAATTCTTGCTGTAATATGCATGCCAGTTAGGTGTCTGCACTATGTCTGGCACCAATATGGTGACCTCCTGGGAGCATGGGACCACCAGGTTGCCTAAGGAGGGGTGAAACGTCCCAGATTGGAAACAAAGAGGTAAAAACTCCCATGCTGATCAGCAGTGGGATTCTGCCTGTGAATAGCCACTGCACTGCAGCCTGGGCAACACAGTGAGACCCTGTCTCTTAAAAAAAGAGAGAGACAGTCATAATTACAAAGTGTCTCATAAGGGAAATTCACAGGCCGAGATGATGTCACTGGTGAATTCTATCAAACATTTAAGGAAGAAATAATGGAATCCTTCACCTCTGCAGAAGTTTCAGAATATAGAATTTGGCAGTACACTTTACAACTCATTTTATTAGGCCAGTATTACTCTAATTTGAAAACCAGACAAAGACATTATAAGAAAAATTACAAACCAATATCCTTCACAAACATAGGCAAAATCCTGAACAAACTAATAATAAAATAAATACAGCAATTTACAAAGAGGAAAATGCATCATGGTCCAGTGTGTCTTATCCCAGGAATGCAAGGTTAATTTAACATTTAAAATACCAATGAGTATAATTTACCTTACCAGAAATAAGGAGGAAAAAAACATGGATCATCTTTATAGATGCATTAAAAGCCTTTGGCAAAATTCAACACCCATTTATGATTTAAAAATACAAAAACCTTTTAGCAAACTATGAATACCAGGGAACTTCAACCTGAGAAAGGGTCTCTAGGAAAACTTACAGCTGACATTGTACTACTTAATGGCAAAAGACTGAGTACTTTCCCTCTAAGATTAGGAATAAGGGGAAGATGTGTGTTTTCACCACTTATATCCAATATTGTTCTGAAGGTCCTAACTAGGGCAATAAGGCAAGACATGTGGGTTTGCAAAGAACAAGTACAATAATCTTTATTTGCTGATGACATGACTGTGTATGTAGAAAGTCCTAAGAATTCTACAAAAAAGCTACTAGAAGTAGTATTGTCTTTCTAAAAATTGCCCTTATTCCACAGAGATTTTTACCTTTATTGCCAACATGAATAGCTTGCTTTCATGGTGTGTTACTTTCCACAAAAAATTCAAGGCTTTAATCACAAGGAGAGCAAAGTACATGTGTTTGCTGCTTTTACTGAACTGATCTTTACAGAAGTGAGTTAGAAAGGTTTTCATTAATAGCTTTTTCTCTGATATGATCTGGCTCTGTGTCCCCACCTAAATCTCATCTTGAATTGTAATCTGAATTGTGATCCCCACGTGTTGGGGGTGGGACCTTGTGAGAGGTGAGTGGATCATGGGGGTGGTTCCCCAGTTCTGTTCTCATGATCGTGAGTTCTAACGAGATCTGATGGCTTTAAAGGGGCTTTTCCCCACTTTGCTCTGCACCACTTCTTTCTGCTGCCCTGTGGAGAAGATGCCTTTCTTCCCCTTCACCTTCTGCTGTGATTGTTTCCTGAGGCTTTCCTGAGGCTTTCGCAACCATGTGGAACTGTGAGTCAATTAAACCTTTCCTTTATAAATTACCCAGTCTGGGGTATTTCCTTATATCAGTGTGAGAACAGACTAATACACTCTCCCATTTGGTAAATTTTCCTTCTCTGACTTAGAGGATTTCCAAGAGAAATTCCTATAGCAACAGAGTTGTTTTTCCAAACTCTGAGCCAAAGGGCTGCTTGGTGGGTTCATGGTTTCTCGACTTGACACCAAGTGTGAAGGCTCCATATAAAAAAATTCTGGGCTGGGCGCAGTGGCTCACGCCTGTAATCCCAGCACTTTGGGAGGCCGAGGTGGGTGGATCACGAGCTCAAGAGATCGAGACCATCCTGGTCAACATGGTGAAACCCTGTATCTACTAAAAATACAAAAAATTAGCTGGGTGTGGTGGTGCATGCCTGTAATCCCAGCTACTCAGGAGGCTGAGGCAGAAGAATTGCCTGAACCCAGGAGGTGGAGGTTGCGGTGAGCCGAGATCACGCCATTGCACTCCAGCCTGGGTAACAAGAGCGAAACTCCGTCTCAAAAAAAAAAAAAAAAAAATTTCTGGACCTTAAAACCAAAGTGTGACTCACCACAGTGGCTGACACTTATAAGTTCAGCATTTTGGGAGGCCAAGGTGGGAGGAATGCTTGAGGCGAGGAGTAACATGGTGCTTGAGGCCTGGGTAACATAGTGAGACCCTGTCTCTACAAAATATAAAATAAAATACAAATTAGCTGGGCATGGTGGTGTGTGCCTATAGTCCCAGCTACTCTGGAGGCTGAGGTGGGAAGATTGCTTGAGGCCAGAAGTTTGAGGATATAGTGAGCTATGATTGCCTCTGTGCTCCAGCCTGAGCAACAATGAGACCCTATCTCAAAAAACCCCACAAAACAAAACCAAGGTGTACTCTGACTCCAACGAGGAAGCCTCCACAAACTCAGCTCTCCCTGTGGCAGTGACCCTTGTTCTGCAAAGGAAGCCAGGGTGAAGGGGAGGGAATCTCAATTGAGCTCACTCACACAGGGTGGCCTCCCTAATCCCAAATGGGTTTTGATTGAGTCGTTTTAGCTCCCTCTCTCTCCCCAAAGCTCTTTGGGCTTTTTGTTGCTTAGTGAGATGAGCCATAGACAAAGAGTTTGAGACCTGGGTTTTAACAGTTGCTAAAACTTGCTGATCTTGTGGAAGTTAAATCTCTCTGGGTCTTAGTTTATGCTTTTTTAAAGTGAGAGATTTAGTTAGACTAGTGATTTTCAAACTCTTTTTCCTAGTAGCAAGACTCTGTACAAAGAAAATCTTATTTGGATGCCCAGCCCAGACAAGAGAGGTTAGAGCCATTCTGGTTGACTTTGAAGGTGGACTGTCTTTTCTCCCATATGGCCATAGTGAAAGTAACTGTCTAAAATTTAGTGTCTTTATTTTTCCTCCCAAAGATAGATAATGTGTTAATGGGACAATGTGAGAAGGATAAGAGGTAAGGATGTGGGAGTGAGCAAGGTGACAGATCATAGGCTATGCTTTTTCATATAAAAAATGAAGATAGGTATTACAGAAAATATTAATAAATGTTTCTCTGAAAAGTCTTATAAATTATGATATGAAATTACATTAAACTAAGTGTGTCAACTTCAAAACACTACAATACCTGAAGTGGACACTGCCTTGGATGCATGACCCTAGTAGGTAGGGGTCAAGGTGGGTATCCAGAGGGCTGGCCTTTCTTGCTCATCTAAATAATAAAAAAATTTTCACTGCTGTTAACACTTCATTTTATTGCTATCCTATTTCTGTCACAAGTCCTTATGAGCTTGGTTGGGGTCAAGGGTCACCCAGAAAACAACCAGCTTCTAATTTCTTTAATTATGCAAACTAGAGATAGGCAATTGAGAACTTGCTTTTGGTCTGCAAGACAGGGAGTTTTGCAAGCCCCAAGGGGAGTGCAGAATTTCCTGAACATGTTGCAAGGTGGTTGGCTGGCTTTCTTCTGAAGTCATGCAATATTGTTCTTCACTTTGGTTATGACTGCAGAGGTGCTGGGAAACAACAAAAACTATCACCTTGGAGCAGGTTTTTCTCTATAGGCCCCAGAGGTGAAGCTAGCTCATTTAGAGGGAATGGCATGTGCTGCTGCTTTCATTTAAAGGTATTTTGATCCAATTCCACCTCCCAGTTCCTTTCTTTCAAAACACAGTATTTTTGCTGAGGGAAGGACAGGCAGTAGCCTGAAAATTTAGAGAGTAGAAAACTGGCTGGCTGAGGATGTTTTACAAGTTCATATTTTGCTAGTTTAATTTGGAAAAGGACAAATGAATTCTCACAGAAAATGAGCTTCATTGGGGAACGATAAATTTCATCAAGGCATTTATTCATCAGGAATCACACAGGCAGCCCCATGCAGTCACTGCCCCATACTTATCCTCCAGCTTGTGCTGCACAGAAGAGGAGTGGTTGGGATTTCCAACAAGGGCTTTGCTGATAGTGCATGCACATTGGAGTGTGCTTCTTGGCCTGGGTGGCAAAGTCCCAGTCTCAGACTCTGGCCTCTCTAGGTACATTTCAGATGAATGTCACCCCTGCTCTCTGCCCCATTCTCAGTCCAGCAAAAATGGGCTTCTAGAAATGCATACTTTTCTTTTTCTACCAGGGCTTATAATGTGAAGCTATTAAAGATTTTCAGATTTCAGAATAGTACCACTTACCTTGGGCTAGGTAAATTTTTTAGAGAATTGATCTTGTCCCCTAATGAGTAGGAAGATCAATTGTTTTTTTAACATGATTATAAGCAGAAGATGCTAAATAACACCTTAAAAAGGCTCCATTGGCCAGGCGCAGTGGTTCACGCCTGTAATCCCAGCACTTTGGGAGGCCATGGACGGTGGATCGCCTGAGGTCGGGGGTTTGAGACCAGCCTGGCCAACATAGTGAAACCCCGTCTCTACTAAAAATACAAAAAAATGAGCCAGGCATGGGGGTGCATGCCTGTAATCCCAGCTATTTGAGAGACTGAGGCAGGAGAACTGCTTGAACCCAGGAGGTGGAGGTTGCAGTGAGTGGAGACTGTGCCATTGCATTCCAGTCTGGGCAATAAGAACAAAACTGTCTCAAAAAACAAAGAAAAAAGAAAAAAACAGAAGACTCCACTAAGTATGGTAAGTCTAGTGCGGTTTTTGTTTGTTTGTTTGTTTGTTTCAGATGGAGTTTTTCTCTTGCTGCCCAGGCTGGAGTGCAGTGGCGCAATCTCAGCTCACTGTAACTTCTGCCTCCCATGTTCAAGCAATTCTCCTGCCTCAGCCTCCTGAGTAACTGGGATTATAGGCACACACCATCATGCCCAGCTAATTTTTTGTATTTTTAGTAGAGATGAGGTTTCATGTTGGCTAGGCTGGTCTCGAACTCCTGACCTCAAGTGATCCACCCACCTTGGCCTCCCAAAGTGCAGGGATCACAGGCGTGAGCCACGCACCAGGCCACCTAGTGGGAATTTTAAGTGTTTGAGAATCTCATGGGAATGGAAATATCCCAAGGACAAGTTTTTAAGTCATCATCCTCTTAGTTATAACAGGATATGTACTTGTTCCTCAAGTATTTAAGTGGAAAGTGAAACTATCACACTGTCTACTTTCCATGGTAAAAGCTATTTAGAATTTAAGGCTTCTTCCCTGAAGGAGCAACAGCATTTTCATAAAACATTTCTTCCTATTCTTTGAAACTTAAGAGTTCATGAGAAAACCCCAGGGCTGTGCTTTATTGAAGGCAACACTTTACTTCAATGATAAAGAATGCCTCCTGGGGATTAGGGAGTGGTGTTTTGGAGAAGAGATAGTGCAGGCTGAGTCAGCAGAATCCAAGACTGAACAACAGACTGGTTGTTTTAGACCAGCCTGCAACCTTGGATTGAAAATGAGTCAACTCAGGAGCCAGAGCAGACTATTCACCCTACAAGTGCTCCTTGGTCACAGCCATTTCAGCATCAGCCTACTCTTCCTTTTCAGTCTCTTCAGGATCTCTACAGAAGTAGAGATGAGGCAAGACTTCCCATAGGTGATCATAGACTATGCAGAACTTCTTGAGCCAGCATCCATATCATACTCACTGAGTGAGCTCCCTTATTGCTGCATGGATGGCAGTGATCCCATAGCACAGAGAATAATCTGTTACACAGAGTACTAGTAGGTATGTTAACATTAGATGCCTTTGAGAGGCTGGAGATCAGCCCTGGCATCAGTAACCTCCAGAAGATGGAGCTCCCAGCAGGCTGCCTGCATCTAGTTAGTGAAGGTCTGGGAGTGAAGTGTCCAGCAATAAGAATGGCTCCAGTGCAAAAGCAAATTTCAGCACAGCCTGCTGCTGGCCAGTATTACTGGAGAATATGGCACTGACATCAGTGGGGTTTTCTTTTTAAAAAATTTTTTAATTTTTGTGGGTACATAGTAGATGTATATATTTATGGGTTACATGAAATATTTTGGTGCAGGCATGCACTGTATAATAATCACATCAGGGTAAATGGGGTTTCCATCACCTCAAGCATTTATCCTTTGTGTTACAAACAATCCTGTTTTACTCTTCAGTTACTTTAAAATTTTATTCTTTTTTTTTTTTTTGAGACAGTCTCACTCTGTTGTCTAGGCTGGAGTGCAGTGCCACAATCATGGCTCCCTGAAGCCTCAACCTCCTAGGCTCAAGCAATCCTCAGCCTCCTAAGTAGCTTGGACTATAGATGTGTGCCACCATGCCCAGCTAATTGTTTACTTTTTTTGTAGAGATGGGGTCTGTGTTGTCCAGGCTGGTTTCTAACTCCTGAATTCAAGTGATCCTCCCATCTCAGTCTCCCAAAGTAGTAGGATTACAGGCATGAGCCACAATGCCCAGCCTTAAAATTTACGATCATTTTAATTGCAGCCACACTGTTGTGCTAGCAAATACTAGGTCTTATTCATTTTTTCTTACTATTTTTTTGTACCCATCATCAGACGAGTTTTCAGTGGTGACAATGGTATGAACTGTTAGCAGAAATTTCTCCCAGGTCCTTTTCAGATTTATGATGTAGATAACATCACTCTGCCTTTTGGTAGGTGTACTATTCCATTTGGAAGTCAAGGTTGATGCTTCCTGAGTTTCTGCTACAAGGAATTTTAGGATCTCCTCCTCCTTTATCTGTAGGACATCAAGGGCTTTAGACATTGTGAAAGTTTCCCTTTATGTTATGACAGGAGCCCAGAACCATATTTTGGACCCCTTTCTTGGTAGTGCAGAAAGGCTCTTCATATATTGGGAATTATTCTATACAGATTTGTCTCTTGTCTCTCATGTATTTATTCAATTGTTTGTATTAGTATGGATTCACATATATTTTATACTTTAGGTATAACATTATAATTCAATACTATGTTATTTTGTGGATTACAAGCGTGAGCCACCGTGCCTGGCCAGGGAGCTCTTTCAGATTGGCTCCTGTGTCTCTCTGACATGCTTCTATCCTCTTGTTTTTGAGCACTTGCTTACTTTCTGGTACTAAAAGATGGTCCAGGCTTATCTTGAAGTTTCTCAGCTCTAGCCTTAGAACCTAGCCATTTCCCCAAGGAGCCTGGGTTCTTTTTTATCGGACAATATTTAGAAACCAAAATCTCACAAAGTACTTTGAACTAAATTCTGCTTCAGTCCTCCCAAACTAGCATAAACTTGGCAGGAATATGTGGTAGGCAGATGCAGTAACCTCCCAAAGAAGCTGGCCCTGAGGTGACCTGGTGGCAGTGGTCCACTTGGATCCCTACTTTTTATACTAAGTTACTGGCTCCTCACCTGAGGCCTCTAGACCTGTAGGGTATGGGAGATAGCTGAAGAGGTATCTCTGGGCACAGAGAGGGAAAAAGTGGGGATACAGCAGCTTCTCTCATTTTTTCATTTTTGAGACAGGGTCTTGGTCTGTCACCCAGGCTGGAGTGTAGTGGTGCAGTCTTGGCTCCCTGCACCCTCTGCCTCCTGGGCTCAAGTGATCTTCCCACCTCTGACCTGAGTAGCTGGGACTACAGGTGAATGCCACTATACCTGGCTAATTTTTTTATTTTTTGGTAGAGACAGGGTTTTGCTATGTTGCCCAGGTTGGTCTCAAACTCCTGGACTCAAGCAGTCAGCCCATCTTGGCCTCTCAAAGTGTTGGGATTACAGGTGTGAGCCTCTGTGCCTGGCGAGCTTCTCTTTCTGTTTATCCTGGTGGGTGTCACTAGGTCAGAGAGAGAGGCCCTGTCATCATCTATGATTTTTAATAGTTTAAGGTATAATTTATACACATAAACTTCACCTGTTTTATGCAAAAATGGCTGGGCTCAGTGGCTCACACCTGTAATCCCAGCACTTTGGGAGGCCGAGGCAGGTGGATCACCTGAAGTTGGGAGTTCAAGCCCAGCCTGACCAATATGGAGAAACCCCATCTCTACTAAAAATACAAAATTAGCCAGGCATGGTGGCACATGCCTGCAATCCTAGCTACTTGGGAGGCTGAGGCAGGAGAACTGCTTGAACCACCTAGAAGGCAGAGGTTGCGGTGAGCTGAGATCACATCATTGCACTCCAGCCTGGGCATAAAAAGTGAAACTCTGAGTCAAAAAAAAAGTTGTGCAAAAATCACAACTTAGTTTTGGAACATTTTTGTCACCCCAAAAAGATCCCTTGTGCCCATCTTCAGGCAATCCATGTTTTTACATCAGACCCATGCAACCATTAATTTAATATCTGCTTTAGACATAGGCCTCTTCTGGACTGTAAATGGAATCATACCATATGTGGAGTATTGCATCAGACTTCTTTCACTAAGCATAACATTTTTGAGATGCATCCATATTGTAGCATATATCACTAATCCATTGTATAGATATATCATTTAAAGAAATCCACCAGTTTAAAAAAAAAAATAAGCTGAGAATGATGGTTTCCAGTTTCATCCATGTCCCTGCAAAGGACATGAATTAAATGTTTGAGATGAGGGACATGCGAATTACCCTTATCTGATCACTATACTTTGTACATATTAAAATATGTATCCCACGAATCTGTAAAATTATTTAATAAAAAATAAAATATTGAAAATAAAAATTAAAAAAAAAAGCTGGGTGTGTTGGTGCCCGTCTGCAGTCCCAGTTACTGAGGAAGCTGAAGCAGGAGGATTGTTTGAGCCCAGGAGTTTGAAAGAAACTGCCAAGCTGTTCTGCAAGGTGGAAACACCATTTTACATTCCCACCAGCAATGCATTAGGGTTCCAGTTTCTCCACATCCTCACCAATACTTATCTTTGTCTTTTTTATTACAGTCATTTTAGTGGGTCTAAAGTGATAGTACACATCTCTTCATATGCTAAGCCATTTGTATATCTTCTTTGCTGAAATATCTATTCATTTTGTCCATTTTAAAGTTGTCTGCCTTATATTTGAGTTTTAAAAATTCTTTACATAGTCTAGATACAAGTCCTTTATCAGATACTGTATATGATTTGAAAGTATTTTCTCCCAGTCTGTGGTTTTCAATTTTTTCTTTTTTTTTTTTTTTTGAGACGGTCTCACTCTGTCACCCAGGCTGGAGTGTAGTGGTGTGATCTCAGTTCACTGCAACCTCTGCCTCCCAGATCCTCCCACCTCAGCCTTCTGAGTAGCCAGGACTACAGGAGCATGCCACCATGCCCAGTTAATTTTTGTATTTTTTTTGTAAAGATGGGATTTTGCTATGTCCATATTGGTCTCAAACTCCTGAGCCCGATTGGTCCACCTGCCTTGGCCTCCCAAAGTGCAGGGATTACAGATGTGAACCAACTCCCCGGGCCAATTAATTTTCTTAATAGCATTTTTTAAAACAAAAGTTTTATGTTGATGAAGTTCAACTTATTGATGTTTTCTTTTATGAATTGTGCTGTTAGGGTCTTAAGAACGCCTCCTAAACCAAGGTCATCTAGCTTTTCTCCCATGTTTTCATCTACATGTTTTACAGTTTTAACTCACATGTAGGTCTGCAATCAGTTTTGAATTTATTTTTGCATATGGTAGGAGGTAAGAATCTAAATTAATCTCTTTTGCATTTGATATACAAATGTCCTAGTACCATTTGTTGAAAAGACCATCTTTTCTCCATTGAATTCCATTGGCATTTTTGTCAAACTCAATTGATCGCAAATGTGAAGGTTTATTCCTGGACTCTGTTCCACTGATCTGTATGCCTATCTTTATATGAGTACCACACTGTCTTGATTAATGTAGCTTTGGTAGTAAGTTCTGGATCAGAATTATTTCCTCATTTTCAGAACTATTTTGGCTATTCTGAATCTTTTATGTTTTCCTACAAATTCTAGGATTGGCTTGGCAGTTTTTCAAAAAAGCCTGCTGTGATTTTGATAGGGACTGCATTATAGATTAATTTGGGGAGAACTGCCACCTCAATAACATTTAATCTTCCAATTCATGAACATGGATTGTGTCTACATTTCTTGATACCATCTTTAAGCTCTCTGAATTTTTTTTTTTTTTTTGAGACAGGGTCTTGCTCTGTTGCCCAGGCTGCAAGCAGTCCTCTCAAATTAGCCTCTCAAGTAGCTGGGACTACAGGCATACAGTACCATGTCTGGCTAATTATTTTTATTTATTTATTTATTTTTGAGACAGAGTTTTGCTCTTGTTACCCAGGCTGGAGTGCAATGGCACGATCTTGGCTCACTGCAACCTCTGCCTCCTGGGTTCAAGCAATTCTCCTGCCTCAGCCTCCCGAGTAACTGGGATTACAGGCATGAGCCACCATGCCCAGCTAATTTTTTGTATTTTTAGTAGAGACGGGGTTTCACCATGTTGACCAGGATGGTCTCGATCTTTTGACCTTGTGATCCACCCACCTTGGCCTCCCAAAGTGCTGGGATTATAGGCGTGAGCCACCGCGCCCGGCCAATTATTTTTATTTTTATTTTTTGTGGAGACAGGGTCTTACTTTGTTGCCTAGGCTGGTCTTGAACTCCTGGGCTCAAGCAATCCTCCTTCCTCAGCCTCCCAAAGTGCTGAAACTACAGGCATGAGCCACCATGGCCAGTCTTCTGGAATGTTTTATAGTTTTCATTATACAAGTCTTGTACTACTTTTGTTAAATTTTATTCCTAAGTATTTAATTCTCTTTGGTGCTACTGTGATAAAATTTTCTTAATTTCATTTTGGAGTTTTCAGGATCGAAAAACACAATTTACCTTGCTGAACTTAATTCCAGTACACTATGATTTTTTGTTGTAATTAGACTCTTACAGTCAAACAAAGTTAAAAAAAAAACAGTCAAAATGGCCCCAGACCAACAACAGGGTGACAGTAGCCTTTGTCCATACAGAGACAAAGTTTAGTTTTGCAGTTCATTCCCATAGCGATTGTATGGCAGTAGCCAATTCTATGGCCTACTGCCATACAACCTGAACTGAAGTCCAGAAAGTTTAGGTGACTGGGCCACAGAGTAATTATTGGTGGAGCCAAGAAAAATCATATCCATATCTCCTTGCCCACTAAGCTCCCCATTGCAGAAGGCTGCTTTCTGGTCCTTTTCTGTGATTGGGCATCAGCAGCTGTCATTTCTTCCAGTGTCCAAGAGTATTTTCTTGGCCTTCCAGTAAAGCTCCCTAAGTTGTCTGAGGTCCCCCTCAACTGCTAACTTGCCTAACTTTCTTTTAAAGAAACTGCCTACTTGATACACATTTTGAAAAGCAGTCTAAATTCTAGAAATTGTCTCTCCTGAAAACAAACTACAGATTCCATTTAAAACATTTCCCTGAGTCCAGAAAGTTCTGAGATCCTCCTGTTTTAGACTAGATTTCCAAAGGGCTTCATTTTAAATTGCATTTATTGACCTCACTGTTTGCTGATCTTTAGAATTTAGAGTTTAGATGGGGAGGTCAGAATGGTAATTTTTCTCATTTTTTTGGTAAACTGATATGATGGCTGGAATCATCCAGAAAAATTAGAGATCATTATATATTCTTGAATATTCATTGAAGTTTCAATTTAATACTTAAACATTCATTTTCAAATAAAAATACTATGTCTCACAGCTAGGGATGCAAAGACTAGGTTATCCCTGTTGGAGTAATGATTCTCCTCTATCTGGGGAGGTCATCCTCTGCAGTTGGAGACTGAGGGACTGGGAGATGGGAGGTTGAAACTTAAAGACATAAAGGTCTGACTTGGAATAAAGCTAGTTATCAGTCATCACCAGACCATCATGGTGGCTAGAATTCCAGAAACAGTGAATAGAAGTTCATCTTCTATTTCGTCTTCAAATATATCTGTGAAGCAAAAAAGGATACTTTTAATAAAACATGTATTGGGAGGCTGAGGCAGGTGGTTCACGAGGTCAGGAGTTCAAGACCAACCTGGCCAGCATGGTAAAACCCTGTCTCTACTAAAAATACACATAAAATTAGGCAGGCATGGTGGCAGGTGCCTGTAGTCCCAGCTACTTGGGAGACTGAGGCAGGAGACTTGCTTGAACCTGGGAGGTGGAGGTTGCAGTGAGCCAAAATTGTACCACTGGACTCCAGCCTGGGCGACAGAGCGAGACTGTCTCAAAAAACAAAACCAAAAAACATGTAAAGTATTTTACTAGCTGTTGGAGACAATGTGTGTGTTGTCAATATTCATTCCATTTCTTCCCCATTATGTATATTCTACCTAAGAGTAGGTTGGGTGGAATAGACCCAGCTTCATATTCAACTTGAAGGCTAAGTTTTGACTGATCAAGGTCAACTGGAAAAGCTCTTCTCTTTCCCTCATCCTTTACCAGAATGATTTCCTTAGCTCATAGCATTCCCATGGCCACATGAATTGGTTCAGGGGTGTCCTCAATCAACATGGATTTCAAGAGTCTCACCAAGACAGTATGGTCTGCTATATATAAAACTGGAGCTTACTGAACAATTTTGCCCCTCTGGTAGACAGCTTCTAAGATAACCCCCAATGGCTGTTGTTTCCTGTATTCATGCCCTTGTATAACCCTCTCACCTTGAGTATGGGCTGGATCTAGTGACTAGTTTCTAACTAATGGAATATAGCAAAAGGGATGGGATGTCACTTCTGAGATAAATTGTTAATACAAAAAGACTGTGGCTTCCATCATGGGTATCCTCTCTCCCTGGCTCACTCTGAGGGAAGCCACATGCCATGTTGTGAGCTGCACTCTAGAGAGGCCTGTGGGCAAGGGATTAGGGGAGGTCTCTAGACAATAGTGAGAAACTGAGACCCTGAGTTCAACAGTCAGTAAGAAGCTCGATCCTGCCAACAACCAGATGAGTGAGCTTGAAAGGAGATCTTCCATTCTAGCCTTCAGGTGACATCATAGCACTGGCAGATAGCTTAACTGTAACATCAGGAGAGACCTTCAGCCAGAGGCTCCCAGTTCAACTGCATCTAGATTCCTGACTCAAAGAAACTGTGACATAAAAAATGTTTGTCTTTAAGCCACAAATATCTTTTTGTTTGTTTGGGGAAATTTTCTAGTAGCAAAAGATAACTAATATGCCACAATAACAAAAGGTAGTTGGAAATGGATTTTTTTGTTATTCACAACTGAAAGCATATTAATATTCTAGGTAGTAATCTTGAAAAGGTTACTAGATATTAAAATCTTTAGAGTCAAAGAAATTTACTATGGCATACCAAAATCATGCAAACAAGAAAACCCTCTATCCTACTTATAATCATCTTCATTTCTCATATGGAAAATTATGTCATAAGCGCTATTCATTCATAATCCTTTATAATACTAAGTAATCTGGGCCAAGATTTACCTTTAATTACTTAAGCAAATGAACAATGTAAATAAATAATGATCTTAGGGGAACTGTGAAGTCCACTTAAAACATCTACTGTTGAAAGTCCTTAAAACTACTTTAACACCATCTGTTTATGTACAAGTTTAAAATATGCTAGTTGAAATGATTTTTAATTGGTATCTATTCATTACAGCAGGTTTAGAAGAACTTCTGGCTAGACACTGTTTGCTCTCAGTCTGAAAGAGAAACCTCTTTTTTTTTTTTTTTTTTTTTTTTTTGAGACAGGGTCTTGCTCCAGTGCCCAGGCTGGAATGCAGTGGTGTGATCATGGCTCACTGAAGCCTTGACCTCCTGGGTTAAGGCAATCCTCCTGCCTCAGTCTCCCAAGTAGCTGGGACTACAGGCAGGTGCCACCTGTGTAGACAACCATATCTGACAAATTTTTTTATTTTTTGTAGAAACAGGGTTCTCTTTACAAAACAGGGCAAGTTTGTTGCCCAGACTAGTCTTGAACTCTTGGGCTCAAGGGATCCTCCCATCTTGGCCTCCCAAAGTGCTGGAATTTCAGGTGTGAGCCACTGTACCTGGCCAAGAAACCTTTCTTATTTATTTATTTATTTATTTTTTATTTTCATTAAATTTACGTAAGCAAGAAACCTTTCAACCCATGTACACAGGATGTCATGAACTGAGGAGTATGATTGGTTTACACTCCAACCTCACCATATTCTTTTTCATTTTTTTTTTTTTTAACTTGGTTCTTTACGTGGAAGCCATATTCTTTAAGGGCCTTTGAATGCTATGCTTATACAAACCAACCTCTCACTCCTTCAGTAAAAGCCTTTGATATACAGTGTTCTCAGAGTAGCAGGATCATTTGAAAAGACCATTGGGTATAAATTGGGGGGGGGCAATTACACTGCTAATTTCTTTCTTTCTTTCTTTCTTTTGAGACTGAGTTTTACTCTGTCACCCAGGCTGGAGTGCAGTGGCACAATCTCGGATCACTGTAACCTCTACCTCCTGAGTTCAAGTGATTCTCTTGCCTCAGCCTCCCAAGTAGCTGGGATTCCAGGTGCCTGCCACCATGCCTAGCTTATATTTGTATTTTTAGTAGAGACAAGGTTTCACCATGTTGGCCAGGCTGGTCTCGAAATTCTGACCTCAAGTGATCCGCCCACCTCAGCCTCCCAAAGTGCTGGGATTACAGGCGCGAGCCACTGTGCCCCCGGCCCTGTATTCTTTCTTAATCACCAAAATCACTCCTTTCAAATATCCTTCCTGTATATTTAGAGATTTGATTAAAGATTGTTTTATAAAAATTCAAATAATAAATATTAGATGACAGACATCAAGTATGCTTCTAGGAAAGAGATGGGATTAGAGGTAGAGGTGAAGGGAGAATTTTCCTTTTATATTAATTATGCAATATGTATTGCTTAATTTTTATTTTACAACATTTTGTATTGTTTTTATCATTTAAAAAAGGTTAAAAAAAATGCTCCCTGAGAGAATCTCATTTGTAGTTTAGGATGAATTTCTTCAATTATAACATTAAATCAGTATCTGTCTGAGCACTTTGGGATTGTGTGAAATGAGAAGGAAGGAAGGAATAGATGGAAAGTTATGATTAAGGCAGGACAAGGAAGGGAATATTCCTATGGGCAGTTCTCAAAGAGGAAAAGGCTTGGGATAGCAGGAGAGGGCTGTGTATCTGGGAACAGGGTTAGGATTCAACAAAGTCAGACTTGTAAATTCACCTGCTTATCTGTACATGAAATGACTAAGGTATTGGCTGGGTAGGGGGTGATTTCACTGAAAGGGGCAGTAAGATGAGGATGTTCACAATGGATCACTGCAGTAGCTGGGTTGAAGTAAACTGCTACTTCCTGGGAAGAAACTTATCAGATGGGACATGTGGGATGGCCTACGCTTGAGTATGAAACTGATAATGTGGTGTTTCCTTGACTGCAAAAAGCAGTAGCCTACAAGAGAGGAATAGCAACAAATATGGGACACAAAATAAGAAGAATAGGAAGTGACTGAGGCATCAGAAAACTAAGGAATATCATGTATTTCCTTAGCAATCTGAGGGCATCTTAAGGCCTGTAGTTGGTTTTTACAATTTCCAATTAAAAAAAAAAATTCACATAGGCAAAAAATGAAGACTAAAAACCAAAGTAAAACAAAATCGAACTTACCACTTTGGTAAACAGCTGGTTCTAAATATGATGGTTAAACTTTCAAGATCTTCATTCTTTAGCTGTAACTCTTCAAGCAGGGTGTCTAGAAACCGTGTAAACACTGTACCTTCCTGAGAATGTTTCTGAATGCCAAGAATTGGGGTCAGTCTGAAACAACCAAAAATACTAAATGCATATCCATGAAATGATAAAGGCAAAGGAACTCCCATCTTCAACATGGCAGAGAAGATTTTATGAGGATAATAAGGTCTCTCTGATTTAACAAAACTCCCAGAGAGAAGGCTTTACTAACAAAGGCAGAAGAGAAGTCTTGGGAAAAGACTGAAAGATCAAACATTAAGTATGAAAGAAGTATAAAAGCCTAAATCTATAACATGTTTGTTTTTCTTCATGTGAGCAAAAACAACTAAAATTCTGCTCAGAAAATGAACTCTTTCCATTTGGGAAAGGAAGGTTATGGAGAGGAGTTTAGAGTTGAGAATTGCTTTAAAAACATACTTATATTAGATGTTTGGATTACATCACCTAAAAAGATAATAAACAAGATTACCTTTTGAATTAAATCTTTTTTTTTTTTTTGAGGCAGAGTCTCGATTCTATCGTTCATGCTGGAGTGCAGTGACACAATCTTGGCTCACTGCAACCTCTGCCTCTTAGGTTCAAGCAATTCTCCTGCCTCAGCCTTCTGAGTAGTTGGGATTACAGGTGCTTACTACCACGCCCGGCTAATTTTTTTTTTTTTGGTAGAGATGGGGTTTCACCATGTTGGCCAGGCTGGTCTTGAATTCCTGGCCTCAAGCAATCCACCTGCCTCAGCCTTTCAAAGTGCTAGGATTACAGGTGTGAGCCACTATGCCCAGCTAACTTTTTTTTTTTGTATTTTAAAATTATTTATTATTTATTTATTAGAGATGGAGTCTTGCTCTGTCTCCCATGCTGGAACGCAGTTATGCAATCTCAGCTCACTGCAACCTCCTAGGTTCAAGCAATTCTCCTGCCTCAGCCTTCTGAGTCTGAGTAGCTGGGACTACAGGTGCGTGCCACCATGCCTGGCTAATTTTTGCATTTTTAGTAGAGACAGGGTTTTACCATGTTGGCCAGGCTGGTCTTGAACTCTTGACCTCAAGCAATATATCTGTCTTGGCCTCCCAAAGTGCTGGGATTACAGGTGTGAGCCATCAAGCCTGGCCAACATTTTTCTTTTTAAAACACTAAATAATGAACTACATCTCATAAGGCACTACATACCAATTTTGTAAGAAACAATAGCCAGGTGTGGTGGCTCACGCCTGTAATCCCAGCACTTTGGGAGGCCGAGGCGGGCGGATCACAAGGTCAAAAGATCGAGACCAACCTGGCCAACATGGTGAAACCCCATCTTTAAAAAAAAAAAAAAAAAGAAACTATGCTTTTTTTCTCTAATCATTTGTAGTAAATAATTCTAAAGATTGACTGTATAATGGAATTTTAAAAGTCATTTACACTGAAATGTGATCAGTAAATGATTTTTAAAAACTGAGCAATATCTACTCTAATTACAAAGATTAAAGACCCTGACTTCTCATAAATACTTTTTTTCTCTAGAGAGTATGCGTCTCAGTGTTCTTACAAGTTACATTCCTAGAAAGCTTTTTGGGAGAAAATTCTTTTCTCCCAAAGTAGTTTTGCACTTCTCACAATGCTCTTTAAGATATTTATTTAATCTTGGTTATTTGCCTGGGCATATTAAATCAAAATAAAATACTCTCCAATTTAAATCAATAAAGCTCAAGAAATCAGAGCAGATCAGTTCCACAGTAGTCAGTGTGGAATTATAGGTGTTTTCTGAGAGGCAGATTTTCTTCCTTGCTTAGCCATCCTATACGGAAAGTAGAAGTAAAAGGGAAAATTTGTCAAAATTGTCCAAAGATGGCCAGGACTTCCAGAGGAGGTGGGAAATTCTCTATATCCCTAAAGTATATTAGCAAGAACTGGAGATGAGATGACTCCAATAATCCAATGAAATCCATAGAATTCTAACTGGGAAAGCTGCTATTGTGCTTTTTTTTTTTTTTCCCATCTCTCCTGTATTTCTTTACAGCTAGGGGATGGAGTACTAAGTTCTCAGACTTCATGAGCTCTGTCTGCACATATTCCCAAAAGGCAGTTCATACCAGGAAATAGGACTACCCTTTATTACAATGACAAGCCAAAGCTAGGTATACAGGTAAATTTAGAGTTGTGGCCAGCTTTTTTCTAAGGCATTTTCCTGCAGAGAAGGTGGAACCCAGAAGCTAACTCTAGCTTTTCCCATACTTAAGTGATGTCAACATTTAAAATATAAGTTGCTACTTCCCCATAATAACACCAAGAATAAGGGATGGGATAACACTGGCTAAAATAAAACCAAGAAGTCCAAGTCAGGTAGATCAAATACGCCAACTCCATAGAAACCTAGCTTTTGTGTATATTTAAAGTGGTACTGGCCAGGCAGGATGGCTCATGCCTGTAATCCTAGCACTTTAGGAGGCCGAGGAGGGCAGATTATTTGAGGTAAGGAGTTCAAAACCAGCCTGGCCAACATGGTGAAACCTCATCTCTACTAAAAATAAGAAAATAAAAAAAAATTAGCCCAGCATGGAGGTGGGCACCTGTAATCCCAGCTACTTGGGAAGCTGAGGCAGGAGAATTGCTTGAACCCAGGAGGGGAGGTTGCAGTGAGCAGAGATCATGTCACTGCACTCCAGCCTGGGAGACAGAATGAGACTCTGTCTAATAAATAAATAAATACAGTGGTACTTATTTGACAAATCCAAAAAAACTTCTCTGACTTCCAAGGAAATTAGTATTTGGCTCATATGTGAAAATAAGGTTTTCTCAATTCCTTCTCAAAGTTTCATTAGCACTTAACCCAAATGTCCAAACTTAAACCTAAAATTAGAAATAAATGGTGACTACCAGATTTCTCAATCTGTGTGCCCATATGAGAATAGCAAATGTGAGGAGTTATTGCAGAGAAATAGCTTGTAAGAGCTGCCCCTCTATCAGCTGCCTTAGTTACAAATTATTTTAGGAATAATAGCACTTCCCTAGACAACTTATAAGGCTAAAATGATTCTATAAATTACTAAAACCAAAAGTTACAAAAATTTTTGTTTATAAAGAAAACCCTGGATTAACGAGAAACTTTAGGAGGAAAAAACAAAAAAGGAAACCAACGACATAATCCCACTGCATGTTCCTGCGCTGATGGCAAATGCTGCTCATCAATCAGGCATTCTTTTCTTAATCAGCTTGGATCTGCTTTGACAATTCTCAAAACAGGACTCTGAACAACCATTTCAACTGTGTAGGGTTGGCTCTTGAGATGAAACCTATTCCCCCTCCCCAGTCTAACCACAAGCCCTAGAGGAACTATGTACACAACCGAATTCTAATACTAGCCCTGCCAGGAATGCTTGTATGACTTGGTGCAAGTTGCACCTCAAAGCCTTAGGGTCTATCTATAAAATGGGGCTAATAATACTAAAGTAGCTTAAAAGATTATTATAAAATTCAAATGGGATACTGTAGAGGAAGAGCTCTTTTTATCTATTATAATATTAGTTATATTAACTAACATTTACCATGTGTTACCTATGAGTATTTACCATGTACTATGTTCTAAACATAAATTATCTCCTTTAACTGTACAGAGATCCTAAGGGATATAGTTATCACCTCCATTTAACAAACAGGGAAATAAAGGCATAAAAACAGAAGTATCTTCCCCAGGGTCACAAAGATAGTAGCAGGTTGGGGTTTTGAACCTAAACAATTTATCTCAAAAAGCCCAAACTCTTAGCTAATGCTAGCTTCATTCTTTGTAGGCTATAGAGCACTATAAATTTAATCTTTACTTGCCTGACTTATGCGTACTGAGCCCTCAATGAACATGCAGAAGGAATAGAATGATTTAAAGTTGCTTTAGAGAACTAGAAGCCTACAAATATAAAAATGCAAATAGGTGTGAGGCAGAAGGAAGTGCTGATAGAGAAATCACACAAAGTCTGGTGTCTGGTGGAGACAAGAATATCAACTTGGGGCCTAGAGATTTCTACAGTAAGTCATCAAACAGATAGATAGCAATCTTCAGGCATCTGGAGCCAGGATATCCTATTTTTTTTTTTTTTTTTTGAGGTGGAGTTTCACTCTTATTGCCCAGGCTGGAGTGCAATGGTGCCATCTCGGCTCATCACAACCTCTGCCTCCTGGGTTCAAGCAATTCTCCTGCCTCAGCCTCCTGAGTAGATGGGATTACAGGCATGTGCCACCACGCTCAGCTAATTTTGTATTTTTAGTAGAGATGGGATTTCTCCATGTTGGTCAGGCAGGTCTTGAGCTCTTGACCTCAGGTGAGCTGCCCGCCTCAGCCTCCAAAGGTACTGGGATTACAGGTGTGAGCCACCACGCCCAGCCTTCCTGACTGTTCTTAACACGTGAGCCTAACTGTTGCTGCATAATTATACTCTTGGAAAGTTTAGCCAATAAGAAAATAAGGTTTCCTTTAATCTTATTTGTGCCCTTGTATTTCCCTTTTAATCTTTAACTGAAAAAACTTCTCCTCCACCAGTCCCTAACATAATATAAATGATTATAGATCTGTATAATATAGTTGTCTCTCACTATCTGTGGGGGACTGGCTCCAGAATCTCCCACGGAAATCAAATTCTGAGGATGTTCAGGTCCTTGATATAAATGGCATAGTATCTGCATATAAATTATGGACATCCTCTTATATACTTTAAATCATCTCTACATTATTTATAACATCTAATACAATTTGTTATGTAAACAGTTGTTATACTGTATTTTTAAGAGAAAAATGACAAGGAAAAAAGTCCATAAGTGTTCAAAGTGGACACAATTTTTTCTTTCCCTTAATATGTTAATTGTTTTGTTTTTTTATTTTTTGAGACAGAGTCTTACTCTGTCACCCAGGCTGGAGTGCAGTGGCTCGATCTCAGCTCACTGCAACCTCCGCCTCCTGGGTTCAAGCGATTCTCCTGCCTCAGCCTCGAGAGTAGCTGGGATTTCAGGTGGCTGCCACAATGCCTGGCTAATTTTTGTATTTTTAGTAGAGACAGGGTTTCACCATGTTGGCCAGGCTGGTCTCGAACTCCCGACTTCAGGTGATCTGCCCGCCTCAGCCTCCCAAAGTGCTAGGATTACAGGCATGAGCCACGGTGCTCAGCCAATTTTTAAAATATTTTTAGTAGAGACAGGGTTTCACCATGTTGCCCAGGCTGGTCTTGAACTCCTAAGCTCAGGCAATCTGCCTGCCTCAGTCTCCCAAAGTGCTAGGATTACAGGCATGAGCCACTGCACCTTGCCCTTTCCCTGAATATTTCTGATCTGTTGTTTGTTGAATCCACAGTTGCAGAATCCATGTATACAAAGAACCAACTGTATTAGCTTTCTAAGAGTTATACGTTGACAAATTCTTTTTGGAATTAGGTGATGTATAAATGAATAAATACTGTAACAGTTTCTGTGCATCTCTAAATATTAATCCAGTGGATTACTTTTGGAGTCATGTAAAACTTGTATTAAGATGCTCAACTCTGAAAATCTGATGTATAATTTTATAAATGATTCATTCAAGAGTATTGATTTGCTTTTATTTCCAAAGTAATTCACATTCAAAATTGAATAAGGTCTATATGTAATGTTTGTTTTCCATATTCCTTGCCCCATCTACTTTAACATGTCTTATTACTTAATAGCACAGATTCCTTGACCCATCTACTTTTTATTTATTTAATTTATTTTGAGACAGAGTCTCACTCTGTCACCCAGGCTGGAGTGCAGTGGCACGATCTCAACGCACTGCAATCTCCACCTCCCAGGGTCAAGCAATTCTCCTACCTTAGCCTCCTGAGAAGCTGGGACTACAGGCACCTGCCACCATGCCCAGCTAATTTTTGTATTTTTAGTATAGACAGGGTTTCACCATATTAGCTAGGCTAGTCTCGAACTCCTGACCTCATGATCCGCCCGCTTTGGTCTCCCAAAGTGTTGGGATTACAGGTGTGAGCCACCACGCCTGGCCATTTTTATTTATTTATTAAATTTTATTTCATTTTTTGGGGGGAGAGAAGGTGGTTTTTGGTTACATAGATAAGATCTTTAGAGGTGATTTCTGAGATTCTGGTGCACCTATCACCTAAGCAGTATACACTGTATCCAATGTGTAGATTTTTGTCCCTCTCCCCCTCTCACCCATCAACTTTAATATGTTTTATTACTTAATAGCAATTAACTACCTGCACACTTTTCCAGTCTGGCTGCTTACTGGGCATTTTCTGAATTCCATGTTATCTCTGTAGCAAGAGGCACTGTGTCTCCTTGCACAGATGAATCAGAAGCAACGTCATTTTATCTGCCTACTATAGTTTTGATCAACTATAAGTGTTGGCTGTAGCTGTGGCCAAAGATGCTACTAACTATTGGGATTCTTTTTAGGACACATACTGTCCTAATGATAGGTATCATTGGACTAAGTAGAGTTGGAAGATCTATCTGATGTACAGGTCCAACCACTGAGTTTGGAGATAAGGTTCTATTCAGAGTGTGTTTTTGTTTGTAGTGACCATGGAAGAGGACTTTGCAAACCACAAAGCACCAAGCAATGCAGTCCCTATATGTGCACAGAATCAGACCCAAAGAAAAATGAACAGACTTAATACTGGAACTGTTCTGAAAAGTGGCCTCCTAACATCCACTTCTGAAAGACTCTTCTGTGTTCTCTTCCTAGTTGATAGCAGTATTGGATGTCCCTGATCACTTCCTCCTTTCCTAGAATTCTTCTCTTAGTCATGGTTCTCCTCCTACCCCCGATTCTTTAATCTCTCTTGTTGGCTTCTCAATGTACTAGAACAGGTCCATGGACAACCTATGGTCCACAGGCCAAACTGGGCTTGCCACTTATTTCAAATACAGCCATACCCATTTATTTACACATTCCATGGTCACTTTCATGCTACAACAGCAGAATCAAGTAATTGCAACTGTAGTGCCAGCAAAGACAAACATATTTACGATCTAGTCCTTTACAATAGTTTGCCAACCCCTGTACTAATTATGTACAGTTTTAATTTAAAATGAATAACTCAGTTATTAATAAAATGCTTTATATACTATAGCTCTGATGATTAGAGCAATTACAACAGGAGATGAGAAATCTAAAGGAACCATTTAGCTCTAGGATATTCAGGGGCTAGTCTATGAATGATCTCTCGAATATTGGACCACTTATGGATGGAGGATGCTTAGAAACCAAAACTATCTCATAAAAGTTTCTAGCTGGAGAGAGTATTTTCCCTGGCTCACTCCATTCCAACCATACTGGCCAACCATGTCTCAACTTTGTGCTGAGGTTAAATTTGTCCCCACTTTAGAGGCTTTCTTGGGGATATTCCCCTGCCCCAGTTCTCTGCATGGTAGGATCCTTCATGTTTCAGTTTTAATGTCACCTTTCCCTCTGAAATCCATCCTCAATCTCATCTCTCTACTTCCTTTCTTCGCTTTATTTTTCTCCATTATCCTTAATAATCATCTATTATTTGTTTGCTTGTTTATCTCCATCCAAAAGAATGTAAATGTCATGAGGGCAATGACTTCATCTATCTTGTTCACTGTATCCTTCGTGCCTGTTACACTGTAGATCATCAATAATTACTTGTTGAAGGAAGAACTAGTTTAAGAGGACACTTATTTATTGTGATTACTGAAATATTTTTCTCCTTCATAAAATTTTCCTCCTCTCATTTGATTGATTGAGATGAGACCTTGTTTGTCACTCAGGCTATAGTGCAGTGGTACGATCATAGCTCACTGCAGCCTTGAACTCCTGGGCTCAAGCAATCCTCCTGCCTCAGCCTTCAAAGTATTAATAGCTGGGACTACAGGCATGTGCCACCATACCTGACTAGTTAAAAAAAATCTTTTAGTGTCTTGCTGTGTTGCCCAGGCCGGTCTTGAACTCCTGGCCTCAAGCAATCCTCCTACCTCATCCTCCTGAGTGACTGGGATTACAGGTATAAGCCACTGTGCTGGGCTCCCCTCCTTTTATTTTTAGAAGAAAGAATGGATGAAATATTTTCTTTACCCCTGCCTCACCGCTGGTCACATTCTGCATTTTCCTGCCAGAATATTTCAGAACATCAATCAGTGAGGTGTGAGATGAGCTTTCAATTCATCAGGCATTAAATCATGACCTACCACTTGTTACTGAAATTTTCTTCCCCACTTCCATTTGTCTTGGAATTCAGTGTTGTCTTGGAAGCACTCAGACTGGCTAATCAATGAGCAGGCTTAGGCGTTAGCTTTAATTCACTTGCAGAACTGCAAAGGAAACTGTGGAACAGGAGGCTGGGCCTGGAGTGGTTGCTTGGTCCCTTCCTTAGGAACAAAAGTACTTAAGCCTTATGGATGAAATATGAAAGGAGAGAAAATTCTTTTCGTTCTAAATGATATGTATTTATTTGGCCAAGGGAAGAAGCAATTTAGGATGTCTACAATCCGACTAATAAAGTTATTTTTTTAAATTGACAAAAATTGCATATATTTATGGTGTACAACAGGATGTTTTGAAATATGTGTACACTGTGCAATGACTACATCAAGCTAATTAACACATGCATTACCTCAAATACTTATTTTTATATGGTGAGAACACTTAAATCTACTGTTTTGATGATGATGATAATAATGGCTAATATTTATTGCTTTCTTTTTTTTTTCTTTATACCAGCCATAATGTTAGCACACAATGTTCTAGGTGTCAGATACTTCTTTTCGTTTTGTTTTTTTTTTTTTTTTTTTTTGGACAGGGTCTCAATCTATCACCCAGGCTGGAGTGCAGTGGTGCAATCAGAGCTCACTGCAGCCTCAATCTCCTGGCCTCAAGTGATCCTCCTATCTCAGCCTCCCAAAGTGCTGGGATTATAGGCATGAGACATTGTGCCTGGCCCAAGTCTTTTTTAGATTCCACATGTAAGTGAGATTGTGCAGTGTTTGTATTTGTGCCTGGCTTATTTCACTTAACCTAATGTCCTCCAGATTTACCCATGTTGTCACAGATAACAGGATTTCCTTCTTTTTAAAGCTGAATATACTCCATTGTTTATATATATATATATACACATTTTATATATATACACACACACACACTATATTTTCTTTATTCATTTATCTGTTGATGGACTCTTAGGCTGAATCTGTATCTTGGCTGTTGTGAATAATGCTGCAATGAAAATGGGACTGCAGAGGTCTCTTTGACATACTGATTTCATTTCCTGTGGATCTATCTTATCTATCCATCTATTTTATTTATCTACCTACCTATCCACCCACCCACTCTTTAGTGGGACTGCTAGATTATATCATAGGTCTGTTTTTTCTTTTTGAGACAGAGTCTCACTCTATTACCCAGGCTGGAGTGCAATGGCACGATCTCAACTCACTGCAACCTCTGCCTCCCAATAAAAGGTTCAAGTGATTCTCCTGCCTTAGCCTCCCAAGTAGCTGAGATTACAGGTGTGCACTACCATACCTGGCTAATTTTTGTATTTTTAGTAGAGATGGGATTTCACCAGGTTGGCCAGGCTGGTCTCAAACTCCTGACCTTGTGATCCACCTGCCTCAGCCTCCCAAAGTGCTGGGATTACAGGCGTGAGCCACACGCCCGGACTATTTTTAATTTCTTGAGGAACCTCCACATTGTTCTCCATAATGGCTGTACTAAGTTACATTCCCACTGACAATGTGCAAGGGTTCCCTTTTCCAGATACCTTCTCCAGTGCTTGTTATATATAGGTCTTTATTTCAGTGTAATTCTGGCTATCACTCTTCTTGCATGGGGTATATTTTTATTATTTGTAGGTAAATGATAGTAGCAGAAAGTATCAGCCAAATGAAGACTCAACTGTTTTGGAGATTTATACTCCCTTTCAATCTCCTTCTATTAAGAATTAAATGAGACTCAAAGCCCCTGCGCCCCCGTATTTTTTTAAAAAGTCTTGCCAAAGTAAGCAGAATAGACCCTTTCTTAATATAGTGATTTGGTCTTTTCTTACAAAACTGCTAATAAACTAACTACCTTCATGATCTCGAAAGATGGAGATTCTACACTTCTATGTGTAGCATGCTGCAATGGTTAATAAACCTTAAATTCTAGACATTGTTCCTCATATATAATCTAAATGTCTCTTGCAGAATTTTATTTTCTTCTTCATGGAATTTTTGTGGGTGTGTTTGGTGGGGGGGGGTGGTGCACAAGCTCTTAAAGTTATTCCTTCATATTCTTGAAAATAGTTCTCAGTTAATTTCAAGTCCTTGTAATCTTTCCTTATAGATGTCATCTGACTACTCCTTATTGGGATTGGTGTTTGCAGTGGTGTTCTTTCCTATACTCATTTCTAGCTTATCATCTTCCTAAAATGTACTACCCATAATATAAATATTGTCCAAATTCAGTACTTCAAAATATAAAACAAAAAATGTCCAACTCCGTAGAAATATAAAATAGGCTGGGTGCAGTGGCTCATGCCTGTAATCCCAGTACTTTGGGAGGCTGAGGCAGGCAGATCACTTGCAGCCAGGAGTTCAAGACAAGCCTGGCCAACATGGCAAAACTCTGTCTCTACTAAAAAAAAAAATACAAAAATTAGCTGGGTATGGTGGTGTGTGCCTGTAGTCCCAGTTACTCAGGAGGCTGAGGCACAAGAATCACTTGAACCCTGGAGGTGGAGGTTGCAGTGAGCTGAGATTGCATCACTGCACTCCAGCCTGGGCAACAGAGTGAGACTCTGTCTCACAAAAAGAGAAATATATCATAAAATAGAAATGCTCACTTTCAGGTTATCTTTGAAGTACAAATTGCAAGATCTTACCAAATACCCACTTCTACTCTTTTTTTAGTTAAACTGACTCCCCAGGCTCCTCTTTTCTCCTTAATCCTTTATCTGTGCAGTATAAATTATGATATTCTAATTACCTGTTTAATTTTTTTCCATTAATAAACAACTTCTACCCCATTCACTGAAAAGTATTCAAGCCTCTATTCCAATCTTGCAACTTCTAATAGAGAATATAAATAAAACCAGGATGGGAGTGGTGGTTTATACCTGTAATCCCAGTGCTTTGGTAGGCTGAGGTGGGAAGATTGTTTGAATCCTGGAACCTGAGACCAGTCTAGGCAACACAGCAAGATCCAATCTCTACTAAAAATAAAAAAATTAGATGGGTGTGGAGGTATACCCCTGTAGACCCAGCTACTCAGGAGGCTAGGGCGGGAGGATCACTTCCCACAACTTGTAAACTTGACCCCACGAGTTCAAGTTTACAGTGAGCTATGATTATGTCACTGTACACCAACCTGGGTGACACAGCAAGACAGACCTTGTCTAAAACAAAAACAAAAGCCTATAACCCCATAATAACTTGGTGGGTCCAAATAACTTCTATTTAAATAAAAAAACTAATTTATACTACAGCTGATATTTAATATGTTTTATGCAGGAAATACTTTAAAAATAACCAGCAGAGAATGTGATTGGCTGTAAGTAAAAACAAAAGATTTCTGTTTAAAGTTATTTTTTTCAAGTGCTTTTAAGTATGAATAAAACCTCAAAAGGTGACACTTAAGATGGCTTAACACAGGCTATCTGCTGGTGAATATAATTTGAAAGCAACCTACATAATAAAAACTTGCAATGTATAAATCACAAATAAGAGGAAACTGCTCATGAAACCTCCACTGATTCAAACCTCGATTCTGAAAAGACAGATATCCTTCTATAACTAATTCTTTACCATATGGTAAGTGGCGCAATAACAAAAACAAAAAGCCAAGTGTCAAACTGCATCTTATTGATAAGACCTTTATTTAGCTGACTGCTCCACATATGCTACACATCAAAAGGAGAGAACGTAAGTCAGGTTAGGACAAGTACTTTCCATTTGTTATAACTGAGCTATCAAACAACATCTGGTTAACAGGAATTATTATATACAGTAGTAAGAAGACTTTCAAAGTTTGGGTGAGATAACTGAATCAAGAGAGAGATTTTTAATTAAAAGTTGGCATTTTTATTAAAACCTTCTATCCAAGGATTTAGAGGTGTACAAACTCTTAACTAAGCCTCAGAAGTTACCTATAATTTTGGAAGTCACCAATTTGTACCCTGTCAACAGAAAAAGATATTTAAAGAGTTAAAGTTGTGGTTAATTAAGCAAGTGGAGCTAAACTGATAATTCTCTGTTATTTATCTCCTGTAGTACAATAAAAGTCAGTAATGAACTTGGATTTTTAAGTGGCCTTCCCCATTCTGGTCCCTATTATCTTGCTCACTGCACTCATACTGAACCATTGGAAACTCCATACTGTAACTCCACAGTCTGAATTGTCCTTTCCTGAATAATCCTAGGTGATACGTGTGAAGATCACATCAGGCACCGGCCTAAAATGATATAGCACAGATATTCCCAAACCTGACCTTCAAAACTGAGCGGAAGCAATAATTCTCTCATAGAGATTTTTCTGAGTGTTTATAATTTCCAAATTTGCAAAATCAAATGAGTAGGCTGTTGTAAAATGACATGGAACACTTCTCATACTGAACATAATCTTACAGAAGAAAGAGTTGTGAGAATGTCTATGAAATAAAATGTCACCAGAAAGCATGGTTCTCTATGGTTTGGGGTTGGAGGAAGGGACAGGAAGTGAAAGGCCACACTCTTCTGTACCCATCAGATTTGAGAAATTACTGGGTTCATGCAGAGTTCTGCTGCAGTAGGGAAACCTGTTCTGCTGATTACCATGCATAAAAGTGATGAAGATGCAAAGACTGCTAAAAGATAACATTGGGCTTAAAAGAATTTTTTTTTTTTTTTAACACTCTCTCACCCTTCAGAAGTTAGGGCTAGGAAGAAGGTAAGAAGACTATTTCTGTCAAAGAGGCATACTTTCAATGTTTACATGTACAGGCATTGTGTTTATCACTTTGCCAATTAAAACAAATGGATATTAAACCTGACACTCTGAAGGCTTACAATCAAACAAAAGCAAAGTCTTCTTTTTTTTTTTAATTTTTTTGAGACGGAGTTTCACTGTTGTTACTCAGACTGGAGTGCAATGGTGCGATCTCGGCTCACCGCAACCTTCGCCTCCTGGGTTCAGGCAATTCTCCTGCCTCAGCCTCCTGAGTAGCTGGGATTACAGGCGCGCACCACCATGCCCAGCTAATTTTTGGGGGTTTCACCTTGTTGACCAGGATGGTCTCTATCTCTTGACCTCATGATCCACCCACCTCGGCCTCCCAAAGTGCTGGGATTATAGGCGTGAGCTACCGCGCCCGGCCCCAAAAGCAAAAGTCTTTTGGGATAGATGAGGCACCAGTTAATGATGGCTTGGGTAAGTGAAGAGTCTAAAAGATGAGGTTTAACAGCATAGTCTTATTTTAGCAGGCTATATGGTTATATTTAAGGAAATCACACTTAATTTCCCCAAATGTGATTTAGTTGCAACCTATCCAGTTAGTTTCCTTTTGAGAGCTGAAGTACCTGAGGATTTGCTAAATCAGTTGACTTTGCTGTATATACCAGGATTTGCTTGGTTAGAGGTACTTAGTTTTAGCTTTCTTCTAAAATTGTTAGTTAATAGTGTTGAAAAGTTCCTCTTGACTATCACAAAGGAAGGATGAATTAGAAACAAGAATTGTTGGTTTTCATTTGTATTTGGTTATGGCAAATTTCAAAAATTATTTGGAGAGCATATCCAAGTGGGTCTTTTAAAATTGTAAGATCTACTCAGTTCTTAAAATGAATCAGACATGTGAACTTGTGTGGTCTGGCGGTTAGAAGTGTAGACTAGAGGGAGTACTTCTGGGGTTATTTGTTCATCTTTTACTGACTTACATGACCTTAAGAAAGTCACTTGAGCCTCAGCATTTCCTGCAATTTCACAGAAAAGTTGAAGACCAACCAGTTGGTCTCATAAAAAAATTTCTTAACAAACTTGGAAATCACTGTGGCTCCTTAGGTTAGACTGAGTTGTTGAGATCCTTCCTGCCACAAAGGGAACAACTAGGAAAGAACTGGCATTCAGGAAAAAATCACTCTTTTGCTCCAATTTAGAAAGTTTCCCACTGTCCATTTTAAAGTATCTGAATTTTTTAGGTGGATGTGGTGGTGCTTGCCTGTAGTTCCAGCTATTTGGGAGGTGAGGCAGGAAGATTGCTTGAATGTGTAACAGAGCAGAAAGTCCCAATGATATAGGCAGTGTTGAAAACAACTGATGTGGAGCTCTATTGAATAATTTTGTGCAGTTCTATTTGTTAACTACACTTTTGGAAGAAATTGGATAATAAAAAGATTTTTATATGAATGTGTAGCAAAGCAGAAGGTCCCAATAAGATGTCTTACTTAAGGGAGCTTATACAAGAAAGGTATTACTATTTCTACTTGGGGGGTGTTAAGGAAGGCTTCTAAGGAGGTGGTAACATTTGAACTGGACCTTGAAGGCTAGAATAGGCAGATATGAAAAGAAAATAATTTCAAGTATAGGTCAAGTGCTATTAAAGATGCTTATAGGTGGAAACAGTCAGTGGACATCATGTAAAGACATAAATGAGAAATAAGGTGAATAGTTAAGTTGGGGCCACTTTAGAAGGGCCTCGAATTTCATGCAAAATTATGTGGTAGGAGCTGGGAAGTCACTAGGTTTCTGAACAAATGTCTGTCTTGATCAAAGTTAAGCTTCAGTGAGATAATTTTTAAAGCTAGAGGAAGGATGGACACGGCAAGGAGACCTACTTGGGAGGGCGATAATTGCAGCAGTCTAGGCAAGTAATGAAGGTCTGATGTGGGTTAGTAGCAGTGAGAATGGAGAAAGACAACTAAAAGGACTATGCAATTGATTAGATATGAGAGATTAAAGAGAAGCAAAATCTGAGTAATTAGGAGAATACAAATGCCAAAAGAAAGGCATTTGAAAGGCAAAATGGGTAACTGGCTGGCAAGATGGCCGAATAGGAACAACTCTGGTCTGCGGTTCCCAGCGAGATCCATGCACAAGATGGGTTTGTCTCATTGGGACTGGCTGGACAGTGGGTGCAGTCCACAGAGGACGAGCCAAAGCAGGGTGGAGCATCGCCTCACCTGGGAAGTGCAAGGGGTCAGGGAACTCCCTCTCCTAGTCAAGGGAAGCCATTTGGGACTGTATCGTGAGGAATGGTGCACTCTGGCCCAGATACTGCACTTTTCCCATTGTCTTCACAACCTGCAGACCAGGAGATTCCCTCTGGTGCCTATGCCACCAGGGCCCTGGGTTTCAAGCACAAAACTGGGTGGCCATTTGGGCAGACACCAAGCTAGCTGCAGGAGGTTTTTATTTTCCATACTCCAGGGGTGTCTGGAACACAAGAGAGACAGAATCATTCGCTCCCCAGGAAACGGGGCTGAAGCCAGGGAGCCACATTGTCTGGCTCGGCAGGTCCCACCCCCCACGGAGCCAAGCAAGCTAAGATCTAATGGCTTGAAACTCTCACTGCCAGTATGGCAGTCTGAAGTTGACTTGGGATGCTTGAGCTTGGTGGAGGGAGGGGCATCCATCATTGCTGAGGCATGAGTAGGCAGTTTTACACTCAGTGTAAACGGAGCCATGGGAAGTTTGAACTGGGTGGAGACCCCACTGCAGCTCAGTCAGCAAGGCTGCTGCAGCCAGACTGCCTCTCAAGATTCCTCCTCTCTGGGCAGGGTATCTCTATAAAAAAGGCAGCAGCCCCATTCAGGGACTTATAGATAAAACCCCCATCTCCCTGGGACAGAGCACCTGGGGAAAGGGGAGGCTGTGGCTGCAGCTTCAGCAGACTTAAATGTCCTTGCCTGACAACTCTGAAGAGAGTAGCGGATCTCCCAGCACAGTGTTTGAGCTCTGATAAGGGACATACTGCCTCCTCAAATGGGTCCCTGACACCCATGTGTCCTGATTGGGAGACACCTCCCAGTAGGGGCCAACAACACCTCATACAGGAGAGCTCTGGCTGGCATCTGACAGGTGCCCCTCTGGGACGAAGCTTCCAGAGGAAGGAATAGGCAGCATTTGTGGCTGTTCTGCAGCCTCTGCTGGTGATACCCAGGCAAACAGGGTCTGGAGTGGACCTTCAGCAAACTCCAGCAGACCTGCAGCAGAGGGGCCTATTAGGAGGAAAACTAACAAACAGAAAGGAATAGTATCAACATCAACAAAAACGATGATGTCCACTCAGAGACCCCATTGGAAGGTCACCAACATCAAAGACCAAATGTAGATGAATCCACAAAGATGGGGAGAAACCAGCACAAAAAGGCTAAAAATTCCAAAAACCAGAACACCTCTTCCAAAGGGTCACAACTCCTTGCCAGCAAGGGAACAAAACTGGTGAAGCATGAGTTTGATGAAATGACAGAAGTAGGCTTCAGAAGGTGGGTAATAAACTCCTCCAAGCTAAAGGAGCATGTTCCAACCCAATGCAGGGAAGCCAAGAAGGTTAGATGAATTGCTAACTAGAATAACCAGTATAGAGAAGAACATAAATGACCTGATGGAGCTGAAAAACACAGCACGAGAACTTCGTGAGGCATACACAAGTATCAATAGCTGAACTGATCAAGCAGAAGAAAAGATATCAGAGACAGAAGATCAACTTAATGAAATAAAATGTGAAGACAGGATTAGAGAAAAAAGAATGAAAGGAATGAACCAAGCCTCCAAGAAATATGGGACTATGTGAAAAGACCAAATCTGTGTTTGATTGGTGTACCTGAAAGTGACAGGGAGAATGGAACCAAGTTGGGAAACACTCTTGAGGATATTATCCAGGGGAAGTTCCCCCACCTAGCAAGTCAGGCCAACATTCAAATTCAGGAAATACAGAGAACACCACAAAGATACACCTTGAGAAGAACCCCAGGACACGTAATTGTCAGATTTGCCAAGGTTGAAATGAAGGAAAAAATGTTAAGTGCAGCCAGAGAGAAAGGTCAGGTTACCCACAAAGGGAAGGCCATCAGACCCCACAGCAGATCTCTTGGCAGAAACCCTACAAGCCAGAATAGAGTGGGGGCCAATATTCAACATCCTTTTTTTTTTTTTTTTTTTTTTTTTTTTTTTTTTTTTCTCAAGCCAGCTGTGCTTTATTGACAGCGCGCCCCTCAGGCCTTGACCGCGTACTTCCGCAGCGGGTACAGCCGCTCCTTCCGCTGCTCAACATCCTTAAAGCAAAGAATTTTCAACCTAGAATTTCATATCCAGCCAAACTAAGCTTCATAAGTGAAGGAGAAATAAAATTCTTTACAGACAATCAAATGCTGAGAGATTCTGTCACCACCAGGCCTGCCTTACAAGAGCTCCTGAACGAAGCACTAAACATGGAAAGGAACAACCAGTACCAGCCACTGCAAAAACATACCAAATTGTAAAGACTTGACACTATTAAGAAACTGCATGGACTAACAGGCAAAATAACCAGCTAGCATCATAAAGATGGATCAAATTCACATATAACAATATTAACCTTAAACATAATTAAAAGAACTAGAGAAGCAAAAGTGAACAAATTCAAAAGCTAGCAGAAGACAAGAAATGACTAAGATCAAAGCAGAACAGAAGGAGACAGAGACATGAAAAACCCTTCAAAAAAATCAATCCAGGAGCTGGTTTTTTGAAACGATCAACAAAATAGATAGACTGCTAGCCAGACTAACAAAGAAGAAAAGAGAGAAAAATCAAATAGATACAATATAAAATTTTAATGGAGATATCACCATCGATCCCACAGAAATACAAACTACCATCAGAGAATACTATAAATACCTCTATGCAAATAAACCAGTAAATCTAGAAGAAATGGATAAATTCCTGGACACATAGACCCTCCCAAGACTAAACCAGGAAGAAGTCGAATGCCTGAATAGGCCAATAATATGTTCTGCAATTGAGGCAGTAGTTAATAGCCTACCAATCAAAAAAAGTCCAGGACCAGATGGATTTACAGTCTAATTCTACCAGAGGTACAAAGAGCTGGTACCATTCCTTCTGAAACTATTCCAAACAATAGAAAAAGAGGGAATCCTCCCTAACTCATTTTATGAGGCCACCATCATCCTGATACCAAAACCTGGCAGAGACACAACTAAAAAAGAAAATTTCAGGCCAATATCCCTGATGAACATGGATGTGAAAATCCTCAAAATAAAATTTGGCAAACAGAATCCAGCAGGACATCAGAAAGCTTATCCACCATGATCAAGTCAGCTTCATCCCTGGGATGCAAGGCTGGTCAACATATGCAGATCAGTAAACATAATCAATCACATAAACAGAACCAATGACAAAAACCACATGATTATCTCAATAGATGCAGAGAAGGCCTTTGACAAAATTCAACAGCCCTTCATGCTAAAAACTCTCAATAAAACTAGGTATTCATGGAACATATCTCAAAATAATAAGAGCTATTTATGACAAACCCACAGCCAATATCATACTGAATGGGCAAAAACTGAAAGCATTCCCTTTGAAAACCAGCACAAGACAAGGATGCCCTCTCTCACCACTCCTATTCAACATGGTATTGGAAGTTTTGGCCAGGGCAATCAGGCAAGAAAAAGAAATAAAGGGTATTCAGTTAGGAAAAGAGGAAGTCAAATTGTCTCTGCAGATGACATGATTGTGTATTTAGAAGACCCCATCATCTCAGCCCAAAATCTCCTTAAGCTGATAAGCAACTTCAGGAAAGTCTCAGGGTACAAAATCAATGTGCAGATATCACAAGCATTCCTATACACCAATAACAAACAGCCAAATCAGGAGTGAACTCCCATTCACAATTGCTACTAAGAAAATAAAATACCTAGGAATACAACAAACAGGGATGTGAATGACCTCTTCCGGGAGAACTACAAATTACTGCTCAAGGAAATAAGAGAGGACACAAACAGATGGAAAAACATTCCATGCACATGGATAGGAAGAATCAATATCATGAAAATGGCTATAGTGCCCAAAATGATTTATAGATTCAATGCTATCCCCGTCAAGCTACCATTGACTTTCTTCACAGAATTGGAAAAAACTAGTTTAAATTTCATATGGAACCAAAAAAAAAGCCCACATAGCCAAGACAATCCTAGCAAAAAGAACAAAGCTGGAGGCATCACGCTACCTGACTTCAAACTGTACTATAAGACTACAGCAACGAAAACGGCATGGTACTGGTACCAAAACAGATATAGAGAGCAATGGAACAGAGTAGAGGCCTCAGAAGTAACACCACACATCTACAACCATCTGATCTTTGAGAAACCTGACAAAAACAAACAATGGGGAAAGGATTCCCTATTTAATAAATGGTGTTGGGAAAACTGGCTAGCCATATGCAGAAAGCTGAAACTGGATCCCTTCCTTATACCTTATACAAAAATTAACTCAAAATTGATTAAAGACTTAAATGTAGGCCGGGCGCGGTGACTCACGCCTGTAATCCCAGCACTTTGGGAGGCCGAGGTGGGCGGATCACGAGGTCAGGAGATTGAAACCATCCTGGCCAACATGGTGAAACCCCATCTCTACTAAAAATACAAAAAATTAGCTGGGCGTGGTGGCACGCGCCTGTAGTCCCAGCTACTTGGGAGGCTGAGGCAGGAGAATTGCTTGAACCTGGGAGGTGGAGGTTGCAGTGAGCCGAGGTCAGGCCACTGCACTCCAGCCTGGCGCCTGGTGATGGAGTGAGACTCTCCCAAGAAAACAAAACAAAACAAAACAAGCAAAAAAGACTTAAATGTAAGACCTAAAACCATAAAAACCCTAGAAGAAAACCTAGGCAATACCATTCAGGACACACGCACTGGCGAAGACTTCATGACTAAAACACCAAAAGCAATGGCAACAAAAGACAAAATTGACAAATGGAATCTAATTAAACTAAAGAGCTTCTGCACAACAAAAGAAACTATCATCAGAGTGAACAGGCAACCTACAGAATGGAAGAAAATTTTTGCAATCTATCCAGCTGACAAAGTGCTAATATCCAGAATCTACAAAGAACTTAAACAAATTTACAAGAAAAAAACCCCATCAAAAATTGGGCAAAAGATATGGACAGTTCTCAAAAGAAGACATTTATGCAGCCAACAAACAGGAAAAAAAGCTCATCATCACTGGTCATTAGATAAATGCAAATCAAAACTACAAGGAGATATCATCTCATGCCAGTTAGAATGGCAATCATTAAAAAGTCAGGAAACAGATGCTGGAGAGGATGTGGAGAAATAGAAATGCTTTTACACTGTTGGTGGGAGTGTAAATTAGTTGAACCATCATGGAATACAGTGTGGCAATTCCTCAAAGATCTAGAACTAGAAATATCATTTGACCCAGCAATCCCATTACTGGGTATTTACCCAAAGGAGTATAAATCATTCTTTTATAAAGACACACACACATATATGTTTATTGCAGCACTGTTCACGATAGCAAAGACTTGGAACCAACCCAAATGCCCATCAATGACAGACTGGACAAAGAAAAGGTGGCTCATATACACCACAAAATACTAAGCAGCCATGAAAAAGGATGAGTTCATGTCCTTTGCAGGGACATGGATGAAGCTGGAAACCATCATTCTGAGGAAAGTGGCACAGGAACAGAAAACCAAGCACTGAATGATCTCACTCATAAGTGGGCGTTGAACAATGAGAACACATGGACGCAGGGAGGGGAACATCACACATCAGGGCCTGTCAGGGGGTGGGGGAATAGGGGAGGGATAGCATTAGGAGAAATATGTAATGTAGATGATGGGTTGATGGGTGCAGCAAATCACTTTGGCACCTGTATACCGATGTAACAAACCTGCACGTTCTGCACATGTACTCCAGAACTTAAAGTATAATCTTAAAAAAAGGAAAGGCAAAATGACTTAATTTCAAATTTGAGTTTGAAATATGTAAGGCATATAGAAATGAAGGTGCACAGCAAAAAATAAAAAAATTTGGGTCTACAACTTAGCAGAGATGTCAGAGCTGAAGATACCATTTTAGGGGGAGAAACACAAAAATAATTAGGATGACCAATTTTCTTTCTAAGGTAACTCTACTTTCCTTCCTTATTTGTATTGATTTTTGGAACTAATAGCTCACGAGTATTCTTCCAAACCTCTTGCATCCTTGCCTTTTCTGCCTAGCAAAATGTACACCCTGAGATAAATGTTGCAATCTGTTTTCTCCACACCTACAATAGACGGCTGAAAACTACTGGTGGTATGGGGACATGGGGAAGAAGGGAACCCTGAAGGTCGATACCACTACAAATCCATTATCTGTAGCCTCATCTGGATACTTAATGTCACTTGTCAATTTTCTCTCACCCTGAATTAGCTCCTTTTCTGGATCCTCTCAATGACTACTCCATTATCATTACAGTTGATCCCTGAGCAACACAGGCATTAGGGACACTGGCCCCCTCCCCTATGCAGTTGAAAATCTGTGTATAACTTTTGACCCTCGAAACGTCTACAAACAGCCTACTGTTGACCAGAAGCCTTATAGACAACATAAACAGCCGATTAACACATATTTTATATGTTTTATGCTTATCATATTACATAATACCTATGTAAGGATATGTGTTAGATCCTTACAATAAAGTAAGCTATAGGAAAGAAAATGTTATTAAGAAAATCATAACAAAGAGAAAATATATTTACTCCACGTTAAATGGAAGTGGATCATCATAAAGGTCTTTATCCTTGCCTTCACACTGAGTAGGCTGAGAAGGAGGAGAAAGAGAAGTGGGGTTAGTCTTGCTATCTTAAGTGTGGCAGAGGTGGAAAAATATCCACATATAAGTGGACTTGCACAGTTCAAACCCATAAACCCATGTTGTTCAAAGGTCAATTGTGTTTTCACTCTTTATACAACCATAACTTCTTTATTCTTAGAAGAGAACCTCAAACCCTACTTCATTAAAAAATGTAGTCATTAGGCATGATGTAAAAATCTCTCCCTTCTACCTATGAATGTATCTGCAGCCATGTTTTTCTTCATTTATTTTCTTCCTGTTTCAGAAGATATAACATTTCTCTCCCATTCACACTATTCCATCTGCCTGTGCCATGATCACATTTGCTTGTGCCTCCTCTGAGACCTGCCCTGTTTCATCATGTATATCTACCTTGCATGCAGCTTCAAATTATTTTTCTTTATTAGCTCCTTCTCCATGCGCTATGCTTAAGTCTGCTTCTATCCCAAACAAATGGTTACTGTTCAATCTCTTTCCTACCCTTATCATCATCAGGTTCCTCAAAAGAGAAGCCTACATTTACGAACTCCACTTCCTTATCTTAACTTGGGATGCAGGGGTTCATATACTCCTTCAAATTATAAAAAGGGCTTCTATTTTTTCAAATGTGTATTTTTTTTCTTTTCCTGGGGAAAGAGTATAGATTTTATTCCTACTTTCAGCGTATAACCTTATATCTCAATGTATAACCTTGGCTGCAAAGAATTAGCTAGTGGCACTTAATTTTACATGTTTGGGAACTTGATTTTGGAGCATGTAAAAGTTGTGTAAGTCTCAGTGTTTTACAGCAACATTTTTCTCTGCACTGAAACTAGAATAATACTAGTTATAACCTGGCAGTTGCTTTATTCTTATGGAATATTCAGCTGATTTGTCACTCACTGCAATGAAAAACCTCTAGATGATAAGAAACCTATAATTAGCATGGGGCCTCAAAACTCACTGAAAAGAAAATCAGTAAATAAGTAAAATTGAAATAGTCCAGGAGATTCAATTACTGTAATGTCTTTTCACCACCACAGAAATTGCAGGTATTCAAGCAGTTTGGAGCAGTTTCTGAAGTGCTTTTGCTGCACGTGGAATTTTCAATATTAAGCCTTGTGTATTCTGATACATTCCCCTGTCTTTTAAAGGAGAGTATACTTGAGCTGTATGAAAATGACAAACAGCCAAATCCTAAACTCATTCAAAGTGAATGGTGGGACAACGCAAACAGCCAATAGTGAGAACCAGAAAATTCCAGGCTCTTTTTCACCATTTTGGCTTTTATAATTTGCTTTAAAACTTTGTAAAAATAGTTAAGGAATAAAATGGAAGCATTTGAATTTTGCTTCCAAAAACTACATGACTTTATTTGTTAACTGGAATTATCAGAATGAGAAAAGCCAGAGGCAAGAAGAATATTTTAAAGCTGTTGAGTCTCTGTAATACACAATCTGATTGGAAATGTTTAAAGACAACAGAGAAAAAAACACAGTTGGTGATCAGGATCTCAAATTTAACAAGCACTCTTAATAGACCTGGGAATAATTTTTTTCTCCTTATAACTTTCATTCGAGTTTGCAAGGCTATTTTTTAAAGTACATTCAGTAAAACTAGTTAAAGGAAGAGTTTGCCTCTTGAGTAAAAAATTTCCATTAGGACCCATTAATATTTCATAAATGCTTCCAATTCAACGAACAAGTATCAACATGTAAAACACTTAAAGAATTGTCCAGAATTGTGTCTGTGATGCATCAGATAAATAACTAAAAGACTTAGTGCCACCTCTATTGAGATGATATCTGTCTGGTGATTAACTGCTCTATAACCAATCTTCTATTTTATCAGGCGACAGAAGAGAAAAGAGTTAAGTCCATGGAAGATAAAATCAATATTTGGAATAAAATTTTGAATCAAAGAAACATTTAAAAACGTTAAAGTGTTCACTAATTTTATAACTAATGAATTAAAAGATAATCTTATATTTACATCTAAATATGATATAATTATTTTTTTTGTTAATTTTATTAAAGATTTTATAAAAATTATATTCAAAAAAAGGCAATGCTGGATTTGGTTAAAAGTAGCAATTCTTAGCTGGGCGCGGTGGCTCACGTCTGTAATCCCAGCACTTTGGGAGGCTGAGGTGGGCGGATCACCTGAGGTCAGGAGTTCAAGACCAGCCTGACCAACACGGAGAAACCCTGTCTTAAAAAAAAAAAAAAAAAAGTAGCAATTATTTTAAGGCTAAATAGTCACATATCAGACTGTACCTACACTGGAAAATGTGAATCATTACAGAGATTACGTCTCTATAATGAAAGTCTTTTCTTCAGTCACAATAGTAAGCAACTATTTTTATTTTTTGTTTTTTCTTTGAGACAGAATCTTGCTCCATTGCCAGGCACCAGGATGGAGTACAGTGGCGTGATCTTGGCTCACTGCAACCTCCACCTCCCAGGTTCAAGTAATTCTCTTGCCTCAGCCTCCCGAGTAGGTAGGACTACACACCATGCCCAGCTAATTTTTGTATTTTTAGTAGAGACGGGGTTTCACCATGTTGGCCAGGTTGGTCTCGATCTCTTGACCTCGTGATCTGCCTGCTTCGGCCTCCCAAAGTGCTGGAATTACAGGTGTAAGCCACTGCACCCAGCCTCTATTTTTGTTTTTTTTATGTGCAATGCAATTTTACCAGTGTTACCAAATCTATGCCGAAGTTCATAATATCAACAATAATTTATCCAAGTTTTTCTCATTCATTCATTATTTTGATGTACTCAACAAATATTCATTGAATGATTACTAAGTGCTAGACTAAGTGCTTAGCACTAGGAAGACCAAAGTAATCCAGACAATGCCTTTGACTGCATGGAGATTATGTTTTGGTAAGAAAACCGCTTCAGATTCACCTCACTTACTATAGACATCTTTCCTGGTTTAGCACTGTTTATATATTGTCCAAACACAATATTGGATAAATAGAAATTCTCTTATTCTCAGTAGAAACTTACATGTGTGTGCATACACACACACACACACACACACACACACATATATATATACATATATATATATTTTTTTTTTTGGTAAATTACATTTATGTTCCTAAAACTGGTATGTGGGTCATGGAAGGTGAGAAGGCAGGGGAAGGTAAAAATCATGAATACGAGAAAATAAAGGTTAGTCACCATAATTAAATATAGTGGCTGTATAACTCAAGCTCAGAAATGCCTAAATTAATTCTCCTAGAGGAATCATTGATCTGCGTAGAAAGAGGGGTAAGAATCAATCAGAGCTAGAATGAAACTAATAATACAGTAATGAATGTAACAGTAATGAAAATTAATAATATGGGAGCTGAAATACACAAGCTTTGGTTCGTTCACTTTTGAAATTAAGAGCAGGAGGCAAAATGCTACCAAATAACACTGACATTTAAGGCAAGGAGAGAGAAATATGTGGCAGATACATAGGAAAGGAAAGTGGGTAAAAGGAGTTAGGAAAGAAAAAGAGGCAAATACACCTTTGATGTCATTCCCAGTCTCTTCATGGGCGACATTTCACCAGTTACCCTCTAGTTCTTCCAGCCTTGCCTGACTAATGTCTCCTTCCCCTCTGCTACCAAAGTGCTCAAACTTCCACTATCCTGAGAATCTTCTGACAATTTTTCATATCATATTGGATTATAAACCTTTCTGCTTTTGCCAACCATATGAAAATAGTCGGCATTTGCTCCGTCTAGTGCCCCAACACCATCTACTATAGCAGCTTTTGCAATCTGGTTTCTACTCCTGTCATTCTATGGAAACTGCTTTCTTGAAGGTTACCCACACCACCTAATTGCCAGAACCACAGCCCTTAGTCCCTGTTCTCATTCTTGTTCAGCAGAGGGCAACTACTTCATATCCAGAAAGGTAGTTAACTACCTTTTTCTTGAAACTTAAACTTACTTTGGACTCTTTAACAGTGTTCTGGTTGATTACATACCTGTCTGGTTGATTACATATGAAATGAGGCAGGAGAAGAAAGAGGGGTATGTAGACCAGCCTGGCCAACATGGTGAAACCCTGCCTCTACTAAAAATACAAAAATTAGGTATGTAATCATACCTGTCTGAGGCACACTGCAGTGCACAGTGCACATTTTGAAGTCTGATAGGGTCTGAGTCTGAATCCCAGCTCTGACTTTGGGCAAAGTTCATGTCTTTTCAGAGTCTATTTCTTCCGTTGGTGACTGGACCACCACCACAGACCAGACTGAATTGTAAGGATCAAATGAAATAATGTAAATTGTCTAAGACAGTGTTTGCATACAGTTGGTGCTCAAAGTGTCTGTTTCCCCTCCTTCCCCCTTTTCTGCTTTCTCAGTATTCTTCAGGCATCCTTGGCCTTGATCCAGCTGTCCCACAAAGTGCTGTCCCATCTTAACTCTGCACTTAACATCCTCTACATCTGCCATCTCATCCATCCCAATGCTGACACCAAAATCTAGGTCTCTGATTTTCAACGCCATTCTTCAGCTCCAGTTCCACATTTTCAACTCCTGTCAGGGAGCCACAGAACTGATAATCTGCCTAAATCTTAAATTGAACAGGAAGTCCCAGCACTTGCAAAACAGGTATAAAACAAAATGCACTGCCTGCTGCGGTGGCTCACACTTGTAATCCCAGCACTTTGGGAGGCTGAGGTGGACAGATCACCTAAGGTCAGGAGTTTGAGACCAACCTGGCCAACATATTGAAACCCCATCTCTACCCAGCTACTTGGGAGGCTGAGGCAGGAGAATTGCTTGAACCTGAGAGGCAGGGGTTGCGGTGAGCTGAGATCGTGCCATTGCACCCTAGCCTGGGCAACAAGAGTAGAACTCCATCTCAAACAAACAAACAAAACCAAATGCATCATCTCTTTCAATTAGTTCTTCCTGCCGACTTCCCAGAAGGCACCAGTATCTTCGCAGCCATCTGCCTTGATATCTTAAAATTATGTTTGACTTTCTCCAACTCTGCTAAACTTTGTAGATTCTAGAGCTGTAGTGTTTCTCATCATTTGTCTCTCCCTTTTCATTTCATTGCCTCATTGCTCTTTGTTTAACTAGGCTGTTACTAGTAGAGGCTTTGAGAAAATCAATTCCATAAAAGATGGGAGCAAGATCCAGAATGCTAAGGATTAATGAGAAGCACTGGAATCACTGAGAGTAGACAAGCTCTTCATGAAGTTTGGTAGGTAAGAGGATGATAGCCTGAGGTAAAGAACAAAGGATAGGTGTATTTGTTTTACCTGTTTTGTTTTTTTAAAATTTAAAGATGAATAGGCTGGGCATGGTGGCTCCTGCCTATAATCCCAGCACTTTGGGAGGCCAAGGCGGGAGAATTGCTTGAGTTCAGGAGTTTCAGACCAGCCTGGGCAACAAAGTGAGACCCCCCTCATCGCTACACAAACTTTTTTTTAAAAGCTGAGCATGGTGGTGCATGCTTATGGTCCCAGCTACACAGGAGGCTGAGGCGGGAGGACCACTTGAACTCAGGAGGTTAAGGCTGCAGTGAGCTGTGACTGTGCCACTGCACTTTAGCCTGGGTGACAGAGTGCGACCCTGTCTCAAAAGGAAAAAAAAAAAAAAGATGAGCCAGTCCCTAAAAATTTTTGGTGAGACAGGCATACATTAATCAAGTAATCATACAATTAAATATAAAACTGAAAACAGGATAAGTGCTAAGAAAGAAAAGTATATAGTGTTGTGAGGGCCTATATATAGAGATACTTGATCTAGTCAGGGAAGTCAGGGAAAGTTTCTTGAGGAGGAAACACTTCCTCAAGTTCTGAAAGATGAAGAGGAATTAACCAAGGGAAGAGAGAAGATAACATTCTAGACCTGTGTCCTATGGTGGTAAAGATTATGATGAGAAAGGTATGAAAGAAGGTCAGAGTGACAAGAATGCAGAGAACAAGGTAGGATCGTATGAAATGAGGCAGGAGAAGAAAGAAGGGATAGACCACAGGGGTATGTAGACCAGCCTGGCCAACATGGTGAAACCCTGCCTCTACTAAAAATACAAAAATTAGCTGGATGTGATAGCACACGCCTGTAGTCCCAGCTACTTGTGAGGCTGAGGCACAAGAATTGCTTGAATATGGGAGGCAGAGGTTGCAGTGAGCCAAGATCATGCTACTGCACTCCAGCCTGGGCAACAGAGTGCGACTCTGTCTCAAAACAAACAAACAAAAAATCTCTCTCTACAATAGACCCAACCTTTCCTTCTAGTTATCTTGCTTTCTTTTCTTTTTTTCTTTTTTTTTTTGAGACAGAGTCTCACTGTCACCCAGGCTGGAGTGCAGTGGCTCGATGTCGGCTCACTGCAACTTCCGCCTCCCAGGTTCAAGCAATTCTCCTGCTCAGCCTCCCGAATAGCTGGAATTACAGGTGCACACCACCACAACTGGCTGATTTGTGTATTTTTAGTAGAGACGGGGTTTCACTATGTTGGCCAGGTTGGTCGTAAACTCCTGACCTCAGGTGATCTGCCCACCTCAGCCTCCCAAAGTGTTGAGATTACAGGCGTGAGTCACTGTGCCAGGATCATTTTTAATGAGAGGGAAAAAAAAAGAAAATAAAAAAGGAAAATAGGTTGGGTGTCCTTACATAAGGACAAGGTGGGAGGATTGCTTGAGCTCAGGAGTTCAAGACCAGCCTGGGCAACATGGTGAAACCCTATCTATCTCTACAAAAAACAAAACAAAAAAAACATAAAAACAAAAATTAGCTGAGCATGGTGGCACGCGCCTATAGTCCCAGCTACTTGGGAGGTTGAGGCGGGAGGACTGCTTGAGCCTGGGAGGCAGAGGTTGCAGTGAGCTGAGATTGTGCCACTGCACTCCAGCCTAGGTGACAGATAACCTGTCTAAAAAAAAAAATTATGTAAATTAAAATTGCATTTAATTTTATCTTAGGCACAAAGTGAATGTCTCCAAATCTGAAACACCAAGAGGCATGTGAGGCTAGTCTATTAAAGTACTTCTAAGAGAAACAAAAAAAGTAGACAAGAAGAATATATTATTAAGAAGTATGTCATTATTAACTTTCCATTTCAGAACTACTATCTAGAAAACTGAGATAAAAACTTTGATTATAAGAGACTATGACAGCCAAATAAAATGTTTTTCTTATAACAGATGGTTTATGTCCTGTTAATGTTTGCATTTAGTGCTTTAGGTTTACCCATTAATAAGGAAGCAGAGATGCTTTCCACTGATATTTCTAATTCAAAAGAAAAAAGTTCTTTGTAATTCACTTTGTGGTGATATAATACACATAGATTTGCTTAAAGGGCTGGGCTATAGAGACTTTACAACTTTATATCTAATTCCTGTTTGTGACAGATCTATAGAACTGCTTAGCAGATGAATGTTGGAAAAGTTTTTCTTCATCATTGTTGCTATGTAACAATTCTATCAAAATGGTGTCTCTGGCTTTTTTTCAATACTTGTAAGATTGAAATGTAATCAACTATGTCCACACACAATGTTTATCACACCCTTGTAGTGCAGAACCCTGATGCTGGGGTAACAGTGCCCTTAAGCTTCATGCTTCCTAGCTCTCAGAGAGCTCAGTCAGGATGTGATGACAGCACTGGCAGATCTAGGGACTGGCTCCTAAAATCAGGGCTGTGAGTGGCCAAGGGCCAACTGCTGCTAACTGCTGTCATCACCACCACTGCTGCTGCTTGGGATGGGGAAGCTGGAGTGCATATCTTTTTGTTCAGGATCCTTGGTGACTTTTAATGTGGAGTATGGCCTGAAGGTGTGGAGTATGGCCTGAAGGTGGGGATACTCAACTACTTATGAATAAAAAAAAAAAGAGTAGGATTATAAAACTGCCAAAGATATAGGAAATTCTATGGGGAAGATTATTGTAGATATTCGGCTTTGATTAAAAATTTAAACAAGTATTATTTCTTTAGAAATTCCCATGTAGCTCTGTTGGCTGAGAGTAAAGTTATTTCAATGTAAGAATATGTTTTTCTTATATAAACTCTCAGCAATAAGTATGGGAACGTATAGAAATAATCTAATTATTGTTTAATCCTCAGTAAACAGGTAAATACTTAAGCTTCACAATAACAAAGGTGATAGGATAGTAAATATCATAAGATAAACAAATTTAAGATTTATATAAGCAAGAAACAAAAACTGAATTTTATGGATACTGAGGAATCCAAAAGAATATGACTAGCTCCGGTTCAGATATTTCATAGTTTTCAAATTGAACACTATGAACACCATGACCTTTGTTTTTAGCTCATAAGTACTCATTTTGCGTGTGTAGCAGAAATTCCTAAAACATAAGAAATTGATGTTACAAGTCCATGAAAGTCTAAAATCAATTAGAATAGGCATATTTAAGTTTTAGGGAAACTGCATATATAAGCCTTTAAAATGACTACTGAGTGTGAAGCAAGATGAGATAACTTGTAAAGTTCAATCTTTGGAGCCCTCATATGTTGCTAGCGGAAACGTAAAATGATACAACCACTGTGGAAAACACTTTGGCAGTTCTTTAAAAGGTTAAACAGAGTTATTATATGACCCAGCAATTCTACTCCTGGGTATATACCTAAGAGAACATAAAACATATGCTCACACAAAAAATCTGTACATTAATGTTTATAGAACTGTTATCCATTAAATACCAAAAACTGGAAATGACCCAAATGTTTGTCAACTGATGAATAAACAAATGTGGTATATCCATACAATGGAATATTATTTGGTCATAAAAAGGAATGAAGTACTGTTACATGCTACAAAATGGATCAATCTTAAAAACATGTCAAATGAAAGAAGCCAGATACAAAAGGTCATATATGATTCCATTTATATGAAAAGTTCAGAAATAGATAAATCTGTCAAGACAGAGATTGGGACTGAACTAATAGACAGGAGGTTTCTTTTTGGGGTGACGGAAATGTTCTGCAATTAGATAGTGGTGATGGTTGTATAACATACTGAATATACTAAAAACTAGTGAATTGTATATTTTGTGTATTTTAAAACGGTGAATTGTATATGAATTTTATCTCAACTTTAAACAGTTCAATTAAATATAAAAATTCCATAATTATAAGGAAATATAAAAAAGCAATTTCAATGATCGTCTAATATGGTCTCAGATACCTAAAATTAAATTTGGACTGTTAAGGGAAAGAGTTGGGAATACGTGTAACCAATAAATTTCTAAGGAACCATCTCTTTGTTTTTCATGGTGTGTTCACAATTTTTTCTGAGGAAATTAGTGATAGGCAGGCTTTAAAAAAACAGCCTGCTGAGGCAAAAAGCCTTAGCCACATCTTTCCATTCAGGTCTGGTAGCCCTAGGGAAGTGACTCTCTAGAGTATCTATCTGTATGATGGTTACCTAAAGTGGCTGCCCATGTCCAGTGATGGCTTTTGTTTAGTGATCATAGTCAAGTTGAGCTTGTTTAAATACCATTTCCCAGGACTTACATGCTACTCCCTGAACGACAGGAATACTCAAAGCTTTTAGAGGGAATAAACTATTGTATGGTCTCTGCCTAGGAAGGAGGCCACAGTTCACCGGAAACAGCCAGTTCAGATAAATAAAATGAAAGCAGACATTTTTGGAGATGGTCTTGAAAGCTTTCCATTAAAGAACATCAAGGGCATAGAACTAGGAATAGCATATATCCATGTTAGACTACGACAAGTCACTTTATCCTCTATCCTTTCTGAGTAATACAAAGTATTTACCTCCTTCATTGGATGACCAAATAATTCACACAGAACACAACACATACCTCTCTCCCTGGCCACCAAAAGACATCTGACTCCTATGCTACAATGAACCATAGACCATCAGAATACAAAGTAATTGCCTATTTACAAAGCTTTTATATTCAACTTGGGTGGAAAAGTTACATTTTAAGTATAAGCACTCTTGAGGAAACTTGATTCCCATTTCTGGCATATGGGCTGCACATGAAGGAAATTAGGCCAGTTAAGCTGCTTCTCTATAGCCTTCTATTATGTCTTCTCTTTGGCTGCCAGTTTTGGTCTGGACGTTTCCCTATATTTCTCAGTTTTAAGTTACCATTGGCACAGTCCGCTCTTGTGTTACAGACTCAAATATACTGACAGAGGTCACAGAAGACTGGGGAAGACTAAGAGCAAAGGGAAGAGGGAAGGAGTAAATGAGACAGAAGCTGAGCAGTGTGTTCTACGGCCAGAAAATCTCAAAATACCAGTTAAATCTTCTCAAAGAAGTTATTCTGAATACTGATGAAAAGTGGTTCTTTACTTTCTGGTTTCCTGTATTGTGGATAACATGGAATTATGAGGAATATAAAAACAAATATGATATACTTTGATACCACATCATAAAATCTAATTTTACGCAATTCATTATTGTCCTTTCTTTTTTTATTTTTGAGACGGAGTCTCGCTGTATCTCCAGGCTGGGGTGCAGTGGCGCAATCTCAGCTCATTGCAACTTCTGACTCCCTGGTTCTCCCGTCCCAGCCTTCCGAGTAGCTGGGATCATGGGCACGCAACACCACACCCAGCTAATTTTTGTATTTTTAGTAGAGACAGGGTTTTACCATGTTGGCCAGGATGATCTCAATCTCCTGACCTCATGATACACCCACCTTGGCCTCCCAAAGTGCTGGGACTACACGCGTGAGCTACCGCGCCCGGACTTCTGTCCTTTCTAACTTCAAAATATATAAATACATTAATAAGCGTTACACAGTAGAGTACATAGGTACTAAAATATTTATAGAAGACTGTCTTTTATTTTGAGACACAGTCTCACTCTGTCGCCCAGGCTGAAGTGCAGTGGCACCATCTCAGCTCACTGCAACCTTCACCTCCTAGGTTCAAGTGATTCTCCTGCCTCAGCCTCCAGAGTAGCTGGAACTACAGGCATGCGCCACCATGCCTGGCTAACTTTTGTATTTTTAGTAGAGATGAGGTTTCACCATGTTGGCTAGGCTGGTCATGAACTTGTGACCTCATCTACCTGCCTCAGCCTCCCAAAGTGTTGGGATTATAGGCATGAGCCACTGCACCTGGCCTGTAGAAGACTCATCTATATATATTTATACACGTTTTTAGTAAAAAGTCATGCATCAAAGATTGTGGAGAGAGTCTAATATCTCACTACGGCATATTTAGTTGAGAAAATAAGGTTCAACTCTGTATTATTTCACTATATGGTACCTTTTCCAGGAAAAAAAATCAGATATAAGAGTAAAGTCTGGTAAACTTCAACTAAGATGCAAAATTACAACCAAGTACTGAAGCAATAAATCTGAGCAATTATCAGGTTGTTTTATTGCATTTCTAGTGAGTTCTTTGAAAAAAAAAAGATCAATCAATTATCACCATTATAGATGTTCTTCTATATGTAAGCAGTGCTTAAGAGTTTAATTATAACATTTATTAAATAAGAATGAGAGGTCATTTTAAAAGGAATTAAAGGAACATTAATTCCTTCATAAATGTATAGTGCTTAAGCTCTGCTTTAAAAGGTCTTTCCAGCTGGGCACGGTGGCTCACGCTGGTAATCCCAGCACTTTGGGAGGGCAAGGTGGGTGGATTGCGAGGTCAGGAGATCAAGACCATCCTGGCCAACATGGTGAAACCCCATCTCTACTAAAAATACAAAAAATTAGCCAGGCATGGCGGTGTGTGCCTATAGTCCCAGCGACTCGGGAGGTTAAGGCAGGAGAATTGCTTGAACCTGGGAGGCAGAGGCTGCAGTGAGCTGAGATTGCACCACTGCACTCCAGCCTGGGCGACAGAGTGAGACTCCATCTCAAAAAAAAAAAAAGGTCTTTCTTCCATGTGCTCTTGGGTAACCACTTAGGGTCTGAATTCATAGTATAAGTATCAATAAATGTTGCAATCATAATAGTAATTCAAGTCCCATGGAATCAGTGAGAAACGTAAATAAAGTGAAAATGGGTCATGATGTATTTTCACATGGGATGCATTTCACTGAGTATGCAATGATCAACTGTACCAACTCTATTTGATCAGATTTTTTCTGAGATATGCAAATACAATTTCCATCAGTGTACACTGATAAATTACACGTTATGGTCCAACTTATTATTATTTGAGATAGGGTGTTGCTCTGTCACCCAGGCTTGAGTGTAGTGGCACGATTATGGCTCACTGCAGCCTTGATCTTCTCAGCTCAAGCGATCCTCCCACCTCAGCTTCCCTAGTAGCTAGGACTACAGATATGTGCCATCATGCCTACCTAATGTTTTTATTTTTTGTAGAGACAGGGTCTCACTATGTTGTTCAGGCTGGTCTTAAACACATGGGCTTAAGCAATCCTCCTGTCTTGGCCTCTCAAAATGCTGGGATTATAGGCATAAGCCTCTGCACCTGGCACAGATGTAGAAAATGTTAATACATCTGTGAAAGTACAATGAAAGCCCAGGAGAAGATGACTTGCTACCAAAACAGCTTATTTACTTTTGGTGTGAAAATTCAAGACTCAGTTTTATTTATGTTGTTCTGGACTATCATGTTTTGGTCAAAATGTTGATTTTTACCCCCTTTAACAACAGTTAGACTTGAGGCAGTTTAGCAACATACTAAAATATAATATATAGGTGTATGTATGTATCTTCTTCTAAGAATTCACATGAGAAATTCTGAAAACAGCTTTCATGGATTAAACAAATGCTATTATAGTAATAATAAAACTTAACAGTATACATAGAGAATACTACTACTGAACATATTATCTTATATTCATCTTCAGTGACTACAACTGCCATTTAGAATCTTTTGCCTAGCTATAGAGACTTATAAGCAGTTTGTTTTTAAACATGAATTCCAGAAATTTCTACAAGTTGTTACTTAAAATTTCCATTGGAAATTTGAGAGTAGATGTGAAGGTTTTCTGAATTATAGGATAATTATTTTTTTAAAAAAGACATATTCCCATGTATGCCTATAGTCAGTGTTAGTGGCAACAGGCTAAAAGGCTGAAAGGTGAGGTTACTTCTCCACAAATACGTGTGTGTATTTCCTCCACTCTCTTTATATGTGCACATCTCTGGGTGTCTAAAATCTCTATATTTTTCACTGTAAGGTTCTTTATCCAACGCTGGCCCTTATGCCTGCTTTTTCTTTCCCCAATGACAAAATGCCTTCTCTAAAAAGTAATTGTGAAACTGTAAGGGGGAGAAAGGGGTGGAAATAGACAGAATATAATTATACTTTGTAGAAGTCAATGGAGTTTTAGCATGATGAATATGTATTTTAATTTTATCCCTAACTTGTACAGTAGTATTTGCTGTAAAAAGGTGACAAATAGACAAAGCTGGCAATAAAAAAATCTATCAGTTGAGCCACAGATTTCCAGTGGGGGCAGAAATATGAAAAGCTAAAGGGGAATTTCTGAAAAAAGAGGAAATAGGAAAATAATACAGGGCAGAAGACAGAAGTCTTAGAAGCTGATGATCAAAAGAATAGGGAGATTCAGCTAGTGAAGATACAGAATGTGCAAATGAAGAATGAAAAGGATCGGCAAGGAAGGCCTAGAGCAGAAATTAGAATTATGAGAAAACAAGATTTCAAAGGCAAAAACCTAGGAAATACCACTTGTCTTGGTGTCTATAGTGACCAAAGATTTTTAAAGAAGCCAAAAGGGCCCTAACTGGGGAAGATTTTAGTTGTCCAGTTGACCAGTGACTAGAAGAAAGGTTAGATCTAGTGGTAGGGAACAGGGCATAATGAAAGAGAGGAGGGATGCAAGGTGAATGACAAAAGCAAATAGTGTTTACTGTTACAACTTCAGATTGATTGCCCAATATGAAACATGTGATACACTACACTAAAATGTGTGCAGTTTGTTTCATGAATTCAATTAAAGCACTATTTTTTTTTTTTTGAGACGGAGTTTCGCTCGTTACCCAGGCTGGAGGGCAATGGCGCGATCTCGGCTCACCGCAACCTCCGCCTCCTGGGTTCAGGCAATTCTCCTGCCTCAGCCTCCTGAGTAGCTGGGATTACAGGCACGCGCCACCATGCCCAGCTAATTTTTTGTATTAGTAGAGACGGGGTTTCACCATGTTGACCAGGATGGTCTCGATCTCTTGACCTCGTGATCCACCCGCCTCAGCCTCCCAAAGTGCTGGGATTACAGGCTTGAGCCACCGCGCCCGGCCTTAAAGCACTATTTTTATGGGTCACTGAGTCTTGAAATAAGAGGTTCCCTACATCATATCCAAAGTTAAAGAAGTCAAACTCCATAAAAGGACTAGCAAAGGTTTCAGTATTTTGTGCCACATGGATGCCTCTATTAAAATCTAACACTGGAGAGGTTTATTTTTATATGGAAAAATCGTATGAAATTTTAATGGAAGACTTTATTATTTCATTTTCCATACTTTTTCAGTTCTTTGCTATATATTTTAGATAAGATGTGGCAAAAATTTAATCCAAAAACAGTAGGACTTAATGTGTCCTCAGTAAGCAGTGCTCATGATGATAATATCTTCAGTAAGTGGCTTAGAAAGCAAGATTCTGAGATTACTGCTGGGCCTAGGCCTCTGACTTGTCAACTCAAAAAAGTTACTTCTCTCTTTAGTATAATGAATTGCAGAAGTACAGCAAGTTGTTTATAAGGATTTATTAGCAGGCATATGATATGGTGGGTAAGCAGAGATACTGATATTTTCTTTGCCAATGACCAAAATATTTACAAATTTCATAAAATGGAAAGAACTTTCTAAAAAATTAATAAGATCTGTTTCACAAATTACCAATTCAGCTGGAACACTGAATAGTAGAAATGACAAAAGATTTGTTCTTATGGTTGATAAAAAATTTATATTAGGGCATTCAAGTAAAGCTATTTTCTGTGTTCTGATTTAATGAATCATGTGAGTCGTATCTGGTTGGGTGACACAGATTCTGGCTCACTGAAGCCTATTCTAATGCTTCTCAGCACAGACTTCCTTGGGACAGTAAAGCCAGAATAACATGTCAGGCTGAAGTAATATCAAAGAAAGAGAAAGCAGAGCTGGAGAGGCTATGAGATTGATTCATAACACTTTTTGACTTGTGAGTGTCTGTTAAGTTTTCAATGTCCTATGGGCTTCAATGACCTCTAACAGGCACCAAGCAGCATGAGTAATGCAATAATGAATGATCCTCAAAAGAAGAATTTTATACTTCAAGCTGATAAACACTACATTTATTAAATAGTTTTAACCTTATTGATAAATAGCCTTAGAAATCACTAATGGTTTCTTAAAAGCTGAATGAGTATTAAATGTTTTATGTATGCTTTTGTAGTAAGCATCTAGTTTAGTTCCTTTAAATCTGTCAGATTTTAAAAATGTACATTAATTTAAAAACTTTTTGATGCTAATAAAGTATATGTTGAAAAACAAAATAGCATTAGATTTGTAAAAATACAGATGTAAAATAAGGAAGCTCATTCAATGTTAATAAAATGGACTACTAAAAATGAAACTAAAAGACTATTCTGTATATACCCCAAAATGGAGATGTTTGTCTCTTTCAAAGATGATAACAGGCTGGGTGTGGCGGCTCACACCTATAATCCTAGCACTTTGGGAGGTAGAGGCAGGTAGATCTCTGAGTCCAGAAGTTTGAGACAAGCCTGGGCAATATAGCGAGTCACTGTCTCTACAAAAAAATACAAAAACTAGCCAGGACTTGGGGACGTGTGCCTGTAATTCCAGCCACTTGAGAGGCTGAGGTGGGAGAATAGCTTGAGCCTGGGAAGCAGAAGTTGCAGTGAGCCAAGATCACGCCACTCCACTCCAGTCTGGGCAACAGAGTGAGACCCTGCCTCAAAAAAAAAAAAAAAAAAAGAAAACAAATAGTATTTGTAAAGAATAAGGTATTCAGAAAAAAAGATGGTTAAAAAATATAAAGAGAATAATTACCTATCACTTTATATAAAAATTATTTTATTACATAGGAAAGGAAAATAAGGCACAAAATAGAGAAATGATGTTTTCCAAGGCAGTTTACAAAAATCAGTGGATCACTTTGTTTTTCCCTAATCAGTATTCTTCACATTCAGTATTTACAGTTAAAATCTGAGAGAGTACTTACAATGACAGCAACACCACAGCAATTAAAGTCCATTCCGCAGGTTTGTGTATAATATTTCTATTTGTTAACCTGAAATATAGAAAAAAATTATCCAAGGAGTGTTACCTTTAAATAAATAAACGTCTGTTTCTAGATAACATCAGATTTATAATAATGTTCCAAAGAAGCACTAATTTTTAAAAAAAATACTTGTTATATTTGATAGGAAAGAGTCAGTAGAAAGCTCAATAGTAACTATCTGATAATGGCCATCTCAAAAGAAAGTGTTCCAGCCGCACTTTTTTTTTTTTTTTTTGAGACGGAGTTTCGCTCTTGTTACCCAGGCTGGAGTACAATGGCGCGATCTCGGCTCACCGCAACCTCCGCCTCCTGGGTTCAAGCAATTCTCCTGCCTCAGCCTCCTGAGTAGCTGGGATTACAGGCACGCGCCACCATGCCCAGCTAATTTTTTGTATTTTTAGTAGAGACGGGGTTTCACCATGTTGACCAGGATGGTCTCGATCTCTTGACCTCGTGATCCACCCGCCTTGGCCTCCCAAAGTGCTGGGATTACGGGCGTGAGCCACCGCGCCCGGCCCCCAGCACCACTTTTATATGTTTTTAATAATATTACTACTAGACAAGATGAGAATATAAGAACAACATGGGAAACTATATTGCTTAAAACACATATACCCCCAACACATATACTCATAATATTCTCTTTGCTTTTCCCTAACCAAGCAATTTCTCTTCTCTTTTCTTTCATTTTTTTTCTTTTTCTTTCCTCCCTCTCGCTCTCTCTTTTTTTTTTTCTTTTTAAAGAAACAGGGTCTTGCTATGTTGCCTGGGCTGGGGTGCAGTGGCTCTTCACAGGCACAATCAGTCCACTGTAGCCTTGAACACTGGGCTCAAGAGATCCTCCTGACTCAGCCTCTTGAGCAGCTGGGATTACAGATACATGCTGCTGCGTTTGGCTTGAGGTAAGCAATTTCTGATTTTAATTTTACTTTGTCTTCTGTACCCTTCCATCTGGTGCTAGGTTGGTAGCAGGCAATTAAGGGATGCTATAATCCGTAACTTACAGAAATTAGAGTTGGCTTAAGAATAGGTCTTTATTAAAGAAAAGTTTTAAAAAAATAAATTTTATCACTTAGCCATAAATGGCAAGAAAAAACTCTAAAGTCATCTTGGTTTCTCAGAAAGCATTTAGAAAGATCACTCTAAATTAAAAAATGATGTAAATCAATAAGAAAATGTCAGCCAAATAAATAAATGGGGTGAAGGATATGAACAGGGAATTTATATGGGAGGAAATTTGAAATGAACAGTAAATATTTGAAAAGGAGCTCATTCTCACTAATAATTTGAGAAATTAATATAAAGACATATTTCACTCCATCCACCTGGAAAAATGAAAGACTGACAATACCAAGGGTTGGCGAGGACAGGAAGAAACAGCACCTTTAACACACTGTTGATGTGAGCAATTGAATGACAGTTTGGCAATATCTAATAAAGCTGAAAATGCCTATAAACAGCCTAGCTATTTATATGCTTCTAGATACAAAGCCTAAAACTACTTTCACTTATACATAAATAAATGTGTATGAAGGTTGTTAATGCAACTCTGCTTGTAATAGAAAAAGAAACTGTGGCATATTTATAAAATATTAAATAGCTGTTAAAATGAATAAACTAGATGTACACATTTTGCTTATAATTTTGAATGAAAGCAAACATGGTATGGCTTTTTTTTTTTTTTTTTTTTTTACAGAGTCTCACTCTGTTGCCCAGGCTGGAGTGCAGTGGCATACGCTTGGCTCACTGCAACCCCCACCCCCCAGGTTCAAGCAATTCTGCCTCAGCCTCCCTTGTAATCCCAAGTAGCTGGCATTACAGGTACATGTCACCATGCCTAATTTTTGTATTTTTGTAGAGATGGGGTTTCACTATGTTGCCCACACCAGTCTCTAATTCCTGGCCCTAAGTAATCCACCCTCCTCAACCTCCCAAAGTGCTGGATTACAGGCATGAGCCACCATGCCCAGCCAGTATGGCATTATTTATATAAATCAAGAACAACTAAATACTAAATATTGTTTATGGCAGTAAATGTATAAAAACAAAGACTAGAAGGATATACATCTACTTCACAGTACCAATGCTTCTGGGGAGGAACGGAGAATGGATTGGGAAAGGGAACAAAGGGGACTGACTTCATGCCCTCCTCCTTCTCCTTTGCATCAGCTATTCTGCCCATCTGAAACAATCTCTGCCAGGTAAGTTTCCTGATGTCATCTTTGCAATAAGGCCTGTCTGGATCACAGTATTAAAAAGTACAACTTGCCCTCTACCTCCCAAACCCAATACTTGTGACCTCCTTATTCTGCTATATGTTTTTCTTTTTCTTTCATACCACTTACTGCCTTCTAATATATAATTACTGTTTATTTTCTGTTTTCTCTTGTCAGAGGCCAAGTCTTTGTGTACTTAACTATTCCAAGTTTCCAGAAAAAGTGGCTGGCAGTCAGTAGGCATTCAAATAATGTTTTTTGAATAAATTAATCTATAACTTTTAATTTTATTTAAAAATATGTATCTGAATCAAATTTTAGAAAATATTAAAGTCTATTAATTCTGAGTGGAGAATGTACATTGTTATATTAATCTGAATTTTTCTTATTCTCCAAAATTAAAAAATCCTAGATAATATAAAAATGAAGTACAGTGTATGATGGTTACAGTCTGAGAGACAGGGGTTTAATACCCAGATCTGTTCTCAGTAGTGTTCTAATTTAGACATGATGTTTGATGACTATGAAACTTAATTTTGTAAAATAAGGACAATAATATCACCTCATAAAGTTCTTGTGAGGATTAACTGCACAAAAGACAGCCATACTGCCAAATCCAATGGACATTTCCATTTCTCAACCCTCATCTTAATCTGTCCATCATTTGACAATCACTCCCTTCTCCAGGAAACATTTTCTTTACCTGGTTTTCACTTGCCTGGTTCCCCCATCTTTCATGAGCACTCTCCTTAGACCTTTTAATATTAAGGCCTCTGGCCTTAGGTCTCTTCTCTCCTGTATAAACAAATACTCTTATCCAATCTTATGACTTTAAATATTAGAAACTATGTGCTGACAACTTCAAATTTATTACCTCTAGTCTGGACCTCCTCCTTGAATTCCAGATTTCTATATCTACTGGTCCACTTGACACTTCTACTTGGATGTCTAACAGGCATCTCAAAATTTGGTAGAGGCAAAATTGGGCTCTTCATCTTTCCCCCAAAACTAGGTAGGACCTGTGGACATTCCCATCTCAGTAAATGGCTTACCTTATCCTTCCAGAATCCATTTGTTCAGGCCACAAATCTTGTGATTAAACTTGACTCTCTCACATCCCACGTCCAGCCAGTCACCAAATCTAATGATTCTACCTTTGAAATAGGATCTGATCACTTCTTATTACCTCCACTACTTTCTCTTCAGCCATACCATTTCTTACCTAGATTATGAAAATAGCCCTGGCTATTAATAGTTGTATTGGTCTCTCTGCCTCTGCCCATCTATTGTAATTATCAACTGGGCAGTCAAAATGATGCTGTTAAAAATGTGTGTTAGACCATGTCATTCCTCTGTTCAGAACCTACTAATTGCCCTCCATCTCACTCAGAGTAAAGGTCAATGAATGATCACAGATATAAGGTCCATACAGTCTGTACTACACCCAACCCCAGTCCCATCCTTTTCTGACCACATCTCTCTCCACTTTTGCTTCTGCTCATTCATTTCTCTAGTCTCACCAGCAACCTAAAATTCTGCTAATATACCAGGCCTGCTCCTGCTTTAGAGTCTTTGCACCTGCTATTCCGTCTGCTATAGTTTCATGGACAGCAACACAGCTCGCTCCCTCACCTCCTTTTAGGTTTTTACACAAATGGTGTCTTCTCAATGAGGTCTTCCCTAACCAGCCTATTTAAAAGTGCAACTTTTTTCCTTCTTAGTACCATCCAATTTCTCTGCTTCTGGGGTGAGAAGAAGAATGGACAGAGAAAAGGAAAAGGGCATATTTATGTATTCCCTCTATCAGAATGTAAGATCCATGAGTGTAGGGATCTGTCTTGTTTTGTTCACTGATGTACCTCTAGCAAATAAAACAGTATCTAGCATATAGCCAAAGGAGCTAGCTCAAAGAAGGATAAGCATATAAAAATAAAATGTCAAAAGTATAGAATTTCCTTTTCTGGCCGGGCACAGTGGCTCACATCTGTAATCCCAGCACTTTGGGAGGTTGAGATGGGTGGATCACAAGGTCAAGAGTTCAAGACCAGCTTGGTCAAAATGGTGAAATCCTGTCTCTACTAAAAATACAAAAAAAATTAGCTGGGTGTGGTAGCACATGCCTGTAATCCCAGCTACTCAGGAGCCTGAGGCAGGAGAATCATTGGAACCTGGGAGTGGAGGTTGCAGTAAGGTGAGATCGCGCCACTGCACTCCTGCCTGGGTGACAGAGCAAGACTCCATCTCAAAAAAAAAAAAGGAAAAAAAAAGTATTTCCTTTTTATTACACTCAAATCTCCTAGAGTTAAGACAGATTTAAGATTTCATAATTCACTTATATATTCACCAAAAATGTTATTTAGTGTCTGCTGTATCATCACTGTTCCAGGCACTGGAGAGAACACAAGTAAGGTTTTGCTTTCACTTCAAAGTACTTCTAGTAGCAGACTAGCAAAATTTTACCTGTTTTCATATTCTTCCTATTGCTGAGCCAAAATAATTTCCAGCACAGATGCTAAATGAATATATTTACTATTGTTTGAGTGACAATTCAAAAGGGAAACAGTAATATTTGATAGAAAACATTTAAAAAGCAGAGATTTTTCAGACCAGTCATGGTGGCTCATGCCTATAATCCCAGCACTTTGGGAGGCTGAGGGAGGTGGATCACTTGAGCTCAGGAGTTCGAGGCCAGCCTTGGCAACATGGTGAAACCTCATCTCTACAAAAAATACAAAAGTTGGCTGGGCATGATGGTATGCACCTGTAGTCCCAGCTACTCAGGAGGCTAAGGTGGGAGGACTGCTTGAGCCTGGGAGGCAGAGGTTTCAGTGAATTGAGATCACAACACTGCAGTCCAGCCTGGGTGACAGAGTAAGACTCTGTCTCAAAAATAAACATAAATAAAAAGCAGATATTTTCAAAACATAGTTTGAAATTCATACAGATTGAAATACCTTGATTCATCACTGATGAAATTTAAAATGGACTTTTCCGTCAAGATATAATTTTAATTCAAATCTAATTTAGAAAAATATGTTGATTCAACAGTGAATCATTATCAAGCAAATTCTGATGGAACCTGCTTTACACTATGACAGGTAAACCAATGTAACATTCTAGATAGCAGATTTGTAATGCAATTCAGTGGAAAGGACAGCTCTATTCACTGCAGAAATTCTACAAAGAGCCGAAAAAGCTGCTTTATGTTTAGGTCCCAAAATAGGCTCTCAACTCTGGCTACACATTAGAATCATCTAGGGGGCTTTTAGAAAATACTAATATCTGAGCCCAACCCTAGCCAAATGAAACTCAATCTCTAGGGTGGAGCCAGACATCTATAGTTGTTAAAAGCTCCCCAGGTAATTCTGATGCACAACTGGCTTGAGAATCACTGTTCTACAAGTTCCTGTTATTGACTGTCATTTCAGAGAGAAGGATATGGTTATTTATGTCAACTCTTTCCCACTATCAGTATTGACTGAAAAGATTTCTCAGCAGTAGTTACTGTCATCAATATGGCATTTTTCCAGAGGCTTCACCTGGCAGCCCTAGCCTACAAACTGTCACAGACCTGCCGACATTGTCCGGAATCTAGAATCTGAAGACTCCATCCAAATCAGCTATCTTATCAGAGACATTCTTTATTCTAAGCAACTGACATTTTTCTGAAGGACATGAAGCCAATTTAAACAATTTTTGTCAAAGCTATAAACTTTGACTTACAGGTACTAAAGAATATAGATTTTCAAAAATAATTAACACCAAGGTTTTCAGAACAGAATTTTATAACACCTCCTACCAAAATAATGCATACTATTTGGGCTTATTTTCCCAAAACTTTTTATTAAATTTCAAACATATAAAAGTAGAGAGAATATAAAATAAATTCCTATGTACACATCACAACTTTGACAATTACCAACTCCCGGTTAACCATGTTTCATCTATACAACCCCGTATTCAACACCACTGCTAATCTAGATAATTTTGAAGCAAATCTCAGATGTCATATAATCAAATCTTTAAATAATGCACAAAGTAACTGGAAGGAACTTAAAGTCACAACACAGGAATGACAGGAAAAAGTGATAATAGTTTATAAGAGGAAAAGGACATTTGAATTGTCTCCTTTTATCTGCAGTGCTGGGATTACAGGTGTAAGCCAATGTGCCTGGCTGTATTTTTCATTAATAATAATAATATTTTAAGAAACACAGATTAGTCACTATTTAACAATTCTTTTTTTTTTTTTTTTTTTGAGACAGAGTCTCACTCTGTTGCCCAGGCTGGAGTGCAGTGGTGTGATCTCGGCTCACTGCAACCTCTGCCTCCCAGGTTCAAGCCATTCTCCTGCCTCAGCCTCCTGAGTAGCTGAGACTACAGGTGCATGCCACCATGCCTGGCTAATTTTTTGTATTTTTTAGTACAGATGGGGTTTCATCATGTTAGCTAGGATGGTCTCGATCTCCTGACCTTGTGATCTGCCTGCCTTGGCCTTCTAAAGTGCTGGGATTACAGGCATGAGCCACCGTGCCCAGCCACTGCTTAACAATTCTATGGTGAAAATATAAAGAGGTCCTTAGATGTAGGAGAAAAAAAACAACTGTGAAGAATCATTACAATAGAAAAATGTCAAAATTATCTGTCTCCATTCAGTAAAAGTTCTAAAATTATTGACTGGCTGCCAGAAGGGAGCAAGCAGGAAAACCAAAGGACTGGGAAGGTCAATGAGGTATTAGTCCCTAAATTATTATTATTATTATTATTATTATTTTGCATTATGCCCTAGAGCAGGAGATTTTCAGCTTTGACTACCCATTAAAATCACTTGGAGAGCAATAAAATCTTGTCCCTTGAATGCCATATGCCAGACCAATTAAATCAGAACCCTTGGGGGATGGGAAGATGGGGAGAGTAGGACCCAGGTGGCAATTTTTAAGGCTCCCCAGGTGATTCCAGTCAGCCTCTAAATTTGAGCAAATTTCACTAATCAGAAGTATCTGGGGTAGCCCACCATTTTTTCCCTAAAGTTTCTAGTAAGTTTTGAGAACCTCAGAATAGTTTTTAAAAAAATACATCAATTAGATCTATAGAAAAAAATTATTCTACAAAATACAGACAAAGTAAACTAAATTGCTAGTTGATCGGTTCTACATAAGCTAGGTAAAAAAAGTGTAGTTGAAGACCAGAGGGCTTATTCTAATCTTTTCTGATATGTACAGAGTAACTTTATCAGTTTGCTCAGAATGGTGATTAAGTGTTGTCTGCAGGAAGTTGACCAAACACCACATGTTCTCACTCATCAGTGGGTGTTGTACAATGAGTACACATCGACACAGGGAGGGGAACATCACACACTGGGGCCTGTCTGGGGGTCGGGGGTGGGGCTAAGGGAAGGATAGCAGTGGGTGAGTGGATTGGGGAGGTATAACATTAGGAGAAATAGCTAATGTAGATGACAGGGGGAGGGATGCAGCAAACCACCAAGGCAAGTGTATCCTATGTAACCTGTACCTTCTGCACATGTACCCTAAAATTTAAAGTATAATAATAATAATAATAAAAGAAAATCAATGAAATGGTCAGAAGCTGTGGCTCTTGCCTGTGCCTGTAATCCCAGCACTTTGAGAGACAGCAAGATCCCCTGAGGCCAGGAGTTCAAGACCAGCCTGGGCAACACAGTGAGACTGCCCCTTAACTCAACAGAAAACTTAACAAAAAAATTAGCCGGGCTGCTGCTTGAGCCCAGAAGTTAAGGAGGCAGTAAGCCATGATCACATTACTGAACTCCAGCCTGGAGAACCAAAAAAGACCCTGTCTCTTAAAAAAAAAAAAAAAAAGATCAGCCTCTGCCTGATCTGACCTTCATCTTCCCTTACTCAACTTTATGTTAGTATGATGATATTTACTCCCTGATAAATCCTGAACAAATCCTAAACTTCAGTGTTTCCATATTGTGTGTATCTATTTAAACTTTATTATCAGTGTAGACAGTTGTTAAACACTTTTTATCTCCTTCTGGATGCATGGTTCTGTAATAGGTATAGAATAGGGTACCTAAAAAATGTCTCTGGTCATTACTAACAGGGCACACTGCATACAGACAAGTTCAGCTTTGGACTTGTTATTTTGCTCAAACCCTCTTTTGACAAAGGCCAAGGCCAATCTGAGGACTGACATCCCTGAATTTGTATGTGATCAATAATCTTCGAATTGCATAGTTTCCATGATACCTAATGGGGGTAAAAATCTTAGTAATTAAAACCATCATGCCATTCAGTTTATCATTACTTAAACATTCACTTTCAAATATAAACATCCTAGATAAAATGAAGTGAAAATGTCTGTATGTGTTTGTTTTATCAGCCAACTAAAGAATAAAATACCACAATAATTAATGATGCTTGTGAAAGCCTAATTTTAAGTATAAAACAATCAGTAATAACTTTCAATTATTTAGGAAAATAGATTGATAGTACAAATACTGAATACTAAATAGATTACTTTCTCAAGAACATATCTTGGGAATAGGTTAAAAATTTTTAAATAATCTAAAACAGAAAAATAGACATTAGATTTTATTATAACTCAAACTTCGTAGAAACATATTACCTACTAGTAGTCACAACATTAAAGAAAATAACCTTAAAGACCTATATTTAAATTTCTGTTGGGGAATTCTTCACAGCTGTGATGATGAATGAAAATCAATGTCCCCTCAAACTATCATGAGTTGGAAAAATTCCTAAATTTTATAAACAACAGATATGTAGTAATCCAAATATAATGTCTAATCAAGATATTAAAGTGTTAAAACTTAGAGAAAACTGAACTAGTATCCCAAGTACATTTTGTTTAGTCAAAGTTCACTATAGAAGTCTCTAGAAGAATGTTTTAAGACATCTATAGTTTTGAATCTATGAAGATTTGATAGTTTAATGTAAATTATTACAAATTATCCTTTTTAGCAAATAAAGACAGTTATTTGAAGACAGAATTTTTGAGGTTTGCCTTAAACTATGAATTCTATATACAAAGATCTTTCTAGTAAAAACCTTATTGAAAAACTTTTTCCTGAATTACTTTTGGTGTACAGAAAGGTTAGCAATGTTTTTAAATGTGCCAGTTTAAAATGATTGTCTATTAGGTGTTAACAATGTACAGTATGTGACTGCAAGAGAAATCTCACAGCTGACAGTGCCAAGAAACTGTTCCTGTACTGTAATTTTACACTTTTAAAATCTGACTGCTACTGTTGACAGCAATAAACTATAATAATAAATATATATGATAAATTTCTTGGATGAAATAATTCATCTACCCTATAAGTTTATTCTGTGTCAGTGCAACATTAGCCACAGGCAAATGTTAATTTTAATATTTGGTCACTGGCATTTGGCCAAAATGTGTATTTGGTATACCTCTACTAATAAGGCATTTAAAGGCTTATTGCTATACTTCTTGGTAGAGAGAATCTAGTCTTAGCCTGATTCAGTATTTTTATCTTGATAGTTTTAGGAAAAATCACAACAGTTTCACTCACAATTGATATCAATTCTCTATTCTCACTTCCTTTATTAAGTCTGTTCTGTGTAATTCAATATTAAATTACCCACTGTCTGGTACTGTTCACTGTACTCATGTGATCTTCACACAGGAGAGTTCTTCCTTTAGAGTGGCATTATGCTTCTTTTACATTGCCCATAGTGCCTAGCACAGTGTGGGTCATCCAATATATATTTACGATTTCACTTAAACCCCATAGTATTACTGGCTTTGTGTCACAGATGTAAGTTTCCTTCTCAATTTCAGGCTATTTCATAAATAAACTATCCAAAGTGAAATATATAATAGGTTGAGCAAGTAAAGGTTGTATTCAATAGAAGAGAGAAATAATGTTATTTAGTGGAGGAGAAAATAGAATACTGTATTTAGATCTGTGACTCTGAAAGTAAGTCACTTATGTTCTTTGTGCCTTAGGCTACCTAAGGATTCTGCAAGGCAATAAATAAAGTCAAAATAATTAAGAAGGAAAACTGTAATATTAACACTAACCTGAAAGTTTGAACAAGATTTTTAAGTTGTGTGTAAATATCTCCCAACGTAATCTGAAGAGGACCCAGAAGTCCAGGCAATCTGAAAATAAAAAAATTACATTTATTTCAAAACAAACTTAATTATATGGAAACATTTTTTGGCTTATGCCTAGATCTGGATTTTCCATAGGTAATAATGGCATTTATGTGGAAGCAGTCATATTTTAAAAGTTAACCTAGGTTATGACTGGTGAGAACTCGTAAGGAAACATTCATAGTAACCCCATATTCCACTTTGTAGTCTGTTACTGAGTGTGAAGCACTGAAATGCAAAATCATTTTGGCAGCTATTTAAATTCCTGTCCCTAGTTTTACTTACCTGTTTATTTTCAAATATTAGACCAAGATGGAAAAAACACAACTGTCCCTAAAATGGTCTAATCTGAGAGTTTATTTTTCCTTACTAAATCCTCATGGTGGGAGTGAAAATTAGTACCTTTTTAGGGAGCAATTTGACAATGTTAACAGTTTAAGTGTGTTTGACTCAATAGTTTTACTATGAAAAAAATTTAATCTAAGGAAATAATCAGAGAAACATAAAAAATACGCTTGTTGCAGAAAGTTTTAGAGTGAAAAACTGGAAACAAATATATATCAATAGGTGATTGGTTAGATAAATTATGATATACCCACTTAATAGAATAAGACATTTAAAATAATGTGAATCTATGTTTTTTAATATAAAAAGATATTCATGATAGATGTGAAAAATGTGTACATAGTATTGTCCTATTTTTATAAAAACATGTATTACATAATACTATTGTACTTCATATACATTACATATCAAACATATTTCATTCCTTGTAGGTTTATCCACAGAGAGAACCAAATAGAATGAATATACATATGCCGTATATATGTCAGGGATATACATCAAAATATTAATAGTCATTGTTGAATGGTGGGATTACAGGTAAATTTTACTTCCTTCTTTAAACCATTTTGTACGGCCTCATCTTCTAAAGTATGTATTTTTTTTTAAGCTTCTTTTTAAAATCAGTGTGACGGTATAAAAAGCTTCTTATTATGGAAGTTTCACACATGTTCCAAAATAGAAAGAATAGTAATAATCCCATATATATTTCTAGATTCAATTTATTAATTTTTGCTACATTTGCTTCATTTTTCATTCCTTCCAGCACCCAGGCTGGAGTGCAGTGGCATAATCCAAATGTCAGGCAATAACAAATGCTGGTGAGAAATGTGGAGAAAAGGGAACCCTAATACAGTGTTGGTAGGAATATAAATTAGAAAAACCACTATGGATAATGGTTTAATCATGAGCATAATCATAGCTTACTGCAGACTCAAACTCTTGGGCTCAAGCGATCCTCCATCTCAGCCTCCTGAGTAGTAGCCTTATAACACCTGATTAATTTTTATTATTTTTTTTAGAGATGGGGTCATACTATGTTGCCTAGGCTGGTCTCAAACTTCTGGCTTCAAGTGACCCCCCTGCCTCAGCCTCCCAAAGTTCTCGGATTAACAGGTATGAGCCACCACACCTGGCCTTTTTTAAAATTTTATTTTGTAGTAATGTTTTAAAGTAAATCTCTGTCATCATGTCATTTGACCACTAACCATTTCCATTTTTATCTCTAAATACAAAGGTACTTTCTTATATAATCACAATAAAATGATCATACCCAACCAAATTAACAATTCCTTAATGTCATCTAATATCCAGTACAGATTTAATTTCCTCTGATACTCTAAAATACAGACTTTTTACAACTGGTTGGTTCAAATATAAAAACCAAAAAGGTCTAACTTTGATAATGAGAAAAAAACCCAACACCTTTCATAAACAACAAAAAACTCCTATACCATAATTGGTTTTGTCTTCACTCTTCTTTGTGCCTTGGTTAATATGAAATGTTTTCCTTATTTTCAAACTGCTATAAAATAAAACTTCATTTTCACAACCCTTAAACAACAACTGATACACCTTTCCATGGTTTCTGCTAAAATAAGAAAATGCAGATTGAAAAATTCAATACAGCCCTTATACCTCTGGAAAAAAAACTTCAATTTCCTTTTGAAAGAAAAACCAAGATAGCAATTTTTAAATGTCATTTAGGACTGGGCTAATTACAAGAACAATAATTTCCACCACGTGAAGTTCAAAGCTAAAGTGCAACGTTGAGTTGAACAAAAACTCAAGGTGCTGAGTGTGAAATTGTTCCAAGAATATACATGCAGATTGAGTTAACATACCCTTAAAACTTTGTAATAACATTCATACGTGAAACTGCTGTGACACATTTACTGCAAATCAGTATTTAAATGGGTCTAGCTTTGCTATTTTTCCCCTGACTTCACTGATTAAGTGGGAGTAAGGTAGTTTGGTCTCCTACACCCACAATCTCAACCTTCTTCTTTATGACGTGCCTCTGTCTTCTACACAAAAATTTCTATTTGTTGGATACGATATCTTAAAAATTCAAATTTCTCAAGTGAAGAAATCCACGTAAAATTTTCACATTATTTTTCAAAATGTTCAAAATTTGAGGATAATACTTACATATTATGAGCTCATAAATGTTAAGTTAATTTAAAAATACTACAAAGCTGGAATGGCAATTACATACTTACACTTTACTCAACTTTTCAAGTACGATGCGTTTTCTAATCTGGTTCTGGGAACTTGAGTCTATCAGTGGAAAGGTGGAATCATTCTGAATCATATTTTTAAACAAAGCAAAACAATCGTAAGTTTACATTCTTTCTTTGACAAGTAGAATAAACATTAAAACACAAAAGTTTCTATCTGTGGCACAGTAGTCAAATAACTAGACTTGAGAATTAGATTTAAATTTGAGTATCATCTCAGTCCTTAGGCTATTGTAAACTTGCTTGAGTCATTTGCCCTCTTTGGAGAGTTAGTTTTCTCATTGGTATAACTGGGATATTAATACCTCCTTTATTAAATGATAAAATGTATAAAAAAAGATTTTGTAAACTGCTAAATGCTGTACAAATGTAGGGGATTAAAATATTAAAATTAGCAAATGCTATAAATATGAGTAGTTCTGTCATCATGTCATTTGACCTCTAACCATTCTAGAAATGGCAGAAAAGGTAATTCAAACCAACTCTCTCTCTGAGAACTGAAAAAAGTTGGGGAGAAAAACCCACATTTGTTTGAAACACATTTGTTAGCATCAGACAGCTAATGAGGCTGTAAAGAATTACAGGCTGAGATCCTGGAGAAGGCAATTCCAAATAGGGTATTAATTTTCAATTTAGATACTGAGAAACTGAGCAGTTCTTCTAAAAAAAAGGGTTCAGGGTATCCTTCAAGAAGGGAGGGGTATGGGCAACCCTCCCCAAATATGAGACCAGGACTTGGAAAGACTTCACTTTCAGGGAGTGAAACCCACCTTGAAATCATCTTAATCTCTGATTAGATTACAGTGATATGGAACTGCTACAAATCATTTATATTTGCTTATAGAAGCAAATATAAATCTATTCTAGAGGAAGATAACATCATCCTGATTTTCCAGTTATCTCTGTAATTTTTAATATACAATGTTTGGCATGTAATAAGACAATATGATCAAAATCTGAAACAGCCTACAGAGATCAATCCTCAGGGAATCTAGATAATGAAGTTATCAGCATTATTTAAAATGTTATTTGAAATGTTTAATATATTCGAAGAAAAATGACAAGGTTGAAAATTTTTGACAGAGAACTGGAAACTATATAAAATAACAAAATGAAAATCCTAGAACAGAAAAATACAGTATTTAAAAGAAAGAACTAATGGGTAGACTTTAGAGCACAGTAGAAGTGACTGAAGAGAGAATGCTGAATAGGAAAATATGCACAACGAAGGAGTCACCACTCCCCAAACACATAAAGCACAAAAGGAGATTAAGAGGCCTACAAGATACAGTAAAAAAGACTAAAGAGAAGAGGGAGAATGGAATAGAAGCAATATCTAAGAGATAACTGAGAACATTCCAAAACTTACTTAAAAATCTTAAATGAAGCTAGAGGAAGAAAACACAATACTTTCAAAAGAGTAGCAATAAGAGATACAAATGGGGCCGGGCGCGGTGGCTCAAGCCTGTAATCCCAGCACTTTGGGAGGCCGAGGCGGGTGGATCACGAGGTCAAGAGATCGAGACCATCCTGGTCAACATGGTGAAACCCCGTCTCTACTAAAAATACAAAAAATTAGCTGGGCACAGTGGTGCGTGCCTGTAATCCCAGCTACTCAGGAGGCTGAGGCAGGAGAATTGCCTGAACCCAGGATGCGGAGGTTGCGGTGAGCCGAGATCGCGCCATTGCACTCCAGCCTGGGTAATGAGCGAAACTCCGTCTCAAAAAAAAAAAAAAAAAAAAAAAAAAAAAAAAAAAAAAGAGATACAAATGGAATGACAAGGGAATGATATTTTCAGTGGGCTGAAAGAAAATAACTGCTAATCTAAATTCAATATAGAAAAATATCTTTCAAAAGTGAAAGTCAAATCAAGAATTTGCTGACAAAGAAAATCTGAGAAAATTCATTATCAACTGGCACTAAGAGAAGTAAAGGATATTCTTCAGGCACAAGGCAAATGATCCCAGATGGAAGAATGGGGATAGAAGAAGGAATGAGAAACAATGAAAGAGTAATTAATTTGATAATCCAGCTGAGTATTGGCTATAAATAATCTTGTAGTATTTGAAATACAGAGAAAATAAAAATATCGAATAATAGAAATCAAGAGGGGATAGATGGAGTTAAATCATTCTAAGGTACTAATTGTCCAGGAAGCAATAAAAGTATTAACTTATATTAGACTTTAATAAGACACAGATTCAGGTTTTAACCTTTAGGGTAACCACTTGATAATCAGTAAAAGAGTATATAAAAACAAGTTAACAGAAGCTAAAAAATGGAATAATGATCCAATACAAAAAAAAGCAAGAGAGAAAAAGGAAGACATAATCAGTGGGACACATAGAAAGAGGAGTGAGATGGTAGATTTAAACCCAAATACTGTATACCAATTATGACATGAAATGGAAATGGATTAAATTCTCCACATAAAGAACAAAGGTTATCAATCTAGACAGACTGTCATTGACAACATTAATACAAGAATGTTAATGTCAGCAAAGTAGAGTGTAAAGAAGAAAATGAATAGAAAGGCTACTCCATAGTGATATGGGTTTCAATTTACCAGGAAGACATAACAATTTTACATTTATATCCAATAACATGGTCTCAAAAAGTAAAATTGGCAGAACTAAAAGGAGGAAAAATCAATCCACAACTAAGGTGAGAGATTTTAACTAATCTTTCTCGGTGACTGATGGAATGAGCAGACCAAAACCAAAACCCGAACCACCACACCCCAACAGTGCTTCTCAAACGTTAATGTGCGTGCACATTTTCTGGGGATCTTGTTAAAAAGTAATTCTCATTCAGTAGATCTAGGGTGGGGATGAGAGTCTGCATTTCTAACAAGCTTCTAGGTGATGCTGATGCTGGTGGTTCCATGGACCACACATTGTATAGTAAGGCACTGTATTAGTCTATCTTTGTGTGTTTCTGAAAATTTCCATAACAAAAAGTTTAAAAAATTGACTACCCACCGGTCAGGTGTGGTGGCTAACACCTATAAACTCAGCACTTTGGGAGGCTGAGGTGGGCGGATCACTTGAGGTCAAGAGTTCAAGACCAACCTGGCCTGGCCAACATGGTGAAACGCTGTTTCTACTAAAAACACAGAAATTAGCCGGGCATGGCAGTGGGCACCTGTAATCCCAGCTACTTGGGAGGCTGAGGCAGGATAATTGCTTGAACCTAGGAGGTGAAGATTGCAGTGAGCCAAGATGGTGCCATTGCACTCCAGACTGGGTGACAGAGTGAGACTCCATCTCAAAAAAAATTAAAAAATTGAAAACCCACAAAGAAAATCAGAGGAAAATATAGTTCAATGGTTGATATTCTAAACATTTAAAGAAACATTAATTTTAGACACATTCTTTCAGAAAAGGAGAGAACATTTCCCAACTTGTTTTACCAAATGATTAAAACCAAAACCTAATAAAGATATTATAAGAAAGGAAAATTAGGCCGGGCACGGTGGCTCACGCCTATAATCCCAGCACTTTGGGAGGCCGAGGCGGGTGGATCACGAGGTCAAGAGATCGAGATCATCCTGGTCAACAAAATGAAACCCTGTCTCTACTAAAAATACAAAAATTAGCTGGGCGTGGTGGCGCGTGCCTGTAGTCCCAGCTACTCGGGAGGTTGAGGCAGGAGAATTGCCTGAACCCAGGAGGCAGAGGTTGCGGTGAGCCGAGATCGCGCCATTGCACTTCAGCCTGGGTAACAAGAGCGAAACTCCGTCTCAAAAAAAAAAAACAAAAAAAAAAAGAAAGGAAAATTATAGGCAGTGCCAGGTGTCTTCATTCTGAAAAATTTTCACCCTTCTCCACCTGTCTTTGTACTTCAGAAGGCTGATCTGCATGGGCTGCATCAGTGGGCTTCCTTGCTCTCTGGCTTTTATCTGAGTTTTGCCAATGAAGAATAACAAACTGGATGGTGCAGAAGAGTCAATTCCTGCTTGGTCCACTACCTGCAGCACTTCCTTGGTACAAGACCCCATAGTCCACTCCTCCCTTTTTCCTTGAGGTCTAGGGGTGGTGAGGGCTGTCAAACTATGATTAGTGTATTATTCCTTTGGTTTCCTTCACTCTGACCACATTTTCACACTTTGGAAAACAGTCTCATAATTAAACTTTCCCCAAATTACTTAATTTGCATCATATGATTTATGATGAGACCATGGCCAGTTCATATGCTAATCTCATTCATTCTGAAAATATGTGCAAAAATCCTAAGGCAAATATTAGGAGACCAAATCCAGTATTATATTAAAAGGCTATTATAGCTCAATCAAATTGAGTTTATTACAAGAATGCAAAGCTGGTTTAATATTAAAAATAAATGTTTGGTCTGGGGAAAAATGGCAGATAGATCTGAGGCAAGACTAACTTGCAGCTCCCACTTGGTGTGGAGTATGTGGAGACTCACATCATGAATTTTTGCTCCAAGAACTAACTACTGCAGAAACATTAAAAAGCTGAGGAAATGTGAGTCAGCTTGCTTTCTCAGCTGGGAGGCCTGTAGCCTGGGGCAAGTTCTCAGCCCTGCTTATCAGCTGCCTGGAAATAAACTTGGTGCTGTAGTGGGGGCACAGTGGGAATGAGACTGGCCCTTTGGGCTGCAGGCTGTGTGGGAGCTGGGTGAGGCCTGTGGCTACAGGCTTTCCCCCACTTCCCGAGTGACCTGTTTGACACAGCAGAGTCAGCCATAATCCCCCTGGGAACATAACTTCATCCCTCACAGCAGCCGCAGCAAGCCCTGCCCAAGTATGAGCTCAGACTCACCAAATGATGCCCCCACCTGATGGCCTTTCTTTACTGGCCCTGGTAGCTGAAGACAAAGGACTTAATCTCTTGGGAGCTTTATGGCCCCGCCCACTGCCTGACCCAAGGGCAAGCTTGTATCCTCCCTATACTACTGCAGCTGAGGCACTCTTGAAAGCACCACCTCCTGGCTGGAGGCCAACCAACACAAAATCAGTGCACTTAAAAAAAATACAACCAAGGACCCTCACAGAGTCCATTTCACTCCCCTGCTAAGTATAAGTTCTTTAGTGGTGATTTTTGAGATTCTGGTGCCACCCATCACCCAAGCACTGTACACTGTACCCAGTGTGTAATCTCTTTTTTTTCTTTTGGTTTTTTTTTGAGATGGAATCTTGCTCTGTTGCCCACGCTGGAGTGCAGTGGTATGATCTCAGCCCACTGCAACCTCCATCTCCCAGGTCCAAACAATTCCTGTGTATGGACTTTGGGGACAAAGGGGAAAGCGGGGGGTGAGGGATAAAACACTACACATTGGGGGCCGGGTGTGGTGGCTCATGCCTGCAATCCCAGCACTTTGGGAGGTCAAGGTGGGTGAATCACTTGAGGCTAGTAGTTTGAGACCAGTCTGGCCAACATGTTGAAACCCTATATCTACTAAAAATTACAAAAAAATCAGCTAGGCATGTTGGTGCACACTATAATCCCGGATGGTCAGGAGGCTGAGACATTAATTTATTGGTGTAAGAAATAAACTGTTAAAAAAAAATGTTAAAATAAAACATATATAATCATCTTTATACCCATGAAAAATAATAAAATTCAATATGCATTCATGATAATGACTATTAGTCAATTAGAAATAAAAAAAACTTTTATAATCAGATAAAGGGGCTATACAAAAAACCTCCACAACAAACATCATACTTAGTGGGATTTAAAGCTTTTCTTCTCAGACAGGGAATGAGACAATGAAGTTCATTGTCCTGAAGGCAGTGACAATGAAGCTCATTGTCCTGAAAGCAGTGGAATAAGACAAGGAAAAGAAATACTGGGAATAACAATTGGAATGTAAAAAACCAAAACTGTTATTCACATAAGACATGGCCACATATGTAAAATATCCAAATGAATCTACAAATTATTAGAATTGATAATTTAATTATTGTAAATTATTATAATTCATAATCAAATAAGTTTAGCAAGGTTACTGGCTACAAGGTTAATGCAGACAAAAATTAATTGATTTTCTAGATAAACATCAGTTAGAAAAAAATTTTTTAAATGACATCACTTTCAAAAGCATATAAAAACCCAAATACCTAGGAATAAATACAATGAAATATGTTTAAGACCTCTACACAGAGAACTATGAAATGTTATTGAGCAGACTTTAAAGATAGCTATTCTACCAGATATTAAAATTTTATAGTCATGTGTCACTTAACAACAAGGATACATTCTAAAAAATGTGCTGTTAGGCGATTTTGTCATTGTGCAAGTATCATAGAGTGTACTTACACAAACTGAGATGGTACAACACACCTAGGCTATAGGGTATAGCCCATTGCTGTTAAGTACAAACCTGGGCAGTATGTTGCTGTATTGAATACTGTAGCAGCTGTAACACAATGGCAATTATTTGTATCTAAACACAGAAAAGGCATAGTAAAAATGTCTTATTACAGTCTTATGGGACCATCATTGTATATATGGCCCGTTTTTGACTGAAATGTTGTTATGCAGTATGTGACTATATATAGCTACTATAATTAGACAGCATGGTATTAGCCCAGAGATAGATACATAGACAAATTAACCCACACGTTTATAAAAATATGACTTATAACAAGGGCCACACTACAGAACAGGGATAAGAGAATCTTTTTAATACATGGTGCTGGGTAAATTGCATATCTGTATGGGAAAACATGAAATCTGACCCATACTCCTTGCCATAATCAAAAATCAATCCCAGATGAGTTACAGATCTAAATGTGAAGGGAAAAACAACAAAGTTTTTAGAAGATAAAATAATCTGGACTAAGTAAAGATTTACTATAGAAGTACTGAAGGGAACAATTAATAAACTGGACTCAAGACACTATTAAAAAGATCGAAAGGTCAAGTCTTAGAGTAGAAGATAATATTTGCAACACATATAACTGAAAAAGGACTTGAATCCTGAATACATAAAGAATCCCTACAAATCATTTTTTTTAAACCCCCCAGATATTCCAACAGATAAATAGAAAAAAGACTTGAATAGGTACTTCACAAAAGAGACTATCCAAGTAGTCAATAAGCAAATAAAATAGTGCTGAATTCATTAATCATCACAGAAATGTATTATAATCACAAAGCAATACTACCGGGATGGCTAAAACTAACAATATCAAGTACTAGGGAGGACGTGGAGTCAAGGAAACTCCCGTATAGTAGTAGTAGAACTGTGAACTGGTACAACCACTTTGGAAAACTGTTTGGCATTATCTAGTATAGTTGCATACATGCAAATATAATAACCTAGCATTCCCAGTCCTAGATACTTCAGAAATACATATGCATATTAGCAGAGAGATAAATACAAGAAAGTTCAAAAAAATATTGTTCATAATAGCCCCAAATCTGAAATACTCTAAATGTCCATTAGCATAAATAAATGGTGTATTTATATAATGGAATACTATGCAGCAATAAGAGAATTAACTACAGCTCTATGCAACAACACATATGACTCAAAGGTATAATATTGCATGAAATAAATTGGACGCCAAGAATATATACTGTCAAAAAAACTGACAGAACTAATCTGTGCTAATATAATATGAATTTTGAAAAGAGGTACTGATTAGGAGGGGATATATATGGCGATTCTAGTTTACTTGTAATGATCTATTTCTTGGCTTGGGTAGTGATTACATCAGTATATTCATATGTGAAAATTAAAGAAATCATATACTTACTATTTGTGTTATACCTCAGTGAAAATGTTTTAAAATGTTATGTAATATTTTTGGAAAATGTTATAAATTTACAAAAACTCAAATTTCAGGGATTATTTTTTCCCTTTTAAGGTACAAAATGCACAAAATGATAAAATAAGTGATATTCTATGGTAGGTTTATGCACCTCAGTGACAGAGATCAAGGCTTCTCCCAGCTTAATATAAGTTTTGGATGATGTCTAATAATATACTTGAAATGATTTGAAGTAAGGTGCTGGGCCAAGCAACAATCTATAGAAATACAAGACATTTTTAAATCTTTTGCTATATTTCTACTTCTACCCTCTTTCCAAATCTCCAATGTGCTTTTAAATTTAGAGCCACAATTACTTAGCAATTTTTGAGAATAAAGTTTTGTGGTAAAAACAAGGTTACTGCCCATTCCTCTTCATGTTAAATGACTTCATTTTCCAGGGAGTACACATCAATCAAAAATGGGTAGTAAAAATATTAAATCTCAGTGGCACATTTTCAATTTCTACATATGGGTACTATTTATTGAGTGCCAATTATATGTCATGTACTGTGATAAACACTTTACAAACATTATCTTTAAAATGAATAACAATTGAGCAAGAGAAGCTATTAATAGTCCCATTTACAGATGAGCAAACAGAGCAAGAAACTAATTTTTCATACAGCTAGTAAATGACAAAACAGATGTTCAAATCTAGGTCTATCTGAATGTGCTTTCCATTCTTTGTCCATTTTTTCCCAATAAGTCTCTTTTACAAATTATTTTCATCTATAATATTTTAAATGGGCATGCTTGCTAAATATTTTCCAATGTAACTAGCAAGTCTATTCCATAGCATATACTTCCATTAAACATACACACACACATACCCATGTATAAATCTGAAAGAATACATACCGAAGAAGAAAAAACAAGCCTCTTCAGAGGCTTCATTTCTTTTTGTAGAATTAGGGAAAACTTTGTCCCACCATTTTAGGATATTTTTACATTAGAAAAAAATTGCACATTATCTGTAAAATAGTAATGCCAACAATGGAGATGGCACTGTAAACCAAAAGGCAGAATGACTAAAGAAACTATTTGAAAATTTAACAATTATCTCTTCAATATCCCTCCTGCTCCAAGATTTGCTGTGGTGAGTTTTCCAAATGTTAATGACCTGGAAAAACTCAATGCCTGTAAGACATACCTCTTCTGAGTCTTGTGATTTGGTGGTTTCTTCATCCAAAACATATCGTCCTCTATAAAACTCCCTGATCCTCAGATTTAACTTTTCAGTTTCTTTTTTCAAGTTCTTATAACTCGGCAGTGGTTTAATGGCTGTATCTGAGCCCATAAAAGGTAAAGACTCATCCAAGCTGTTCTGAGATTCCCTCCAGGCAAGGGAATGACTATCTGGATCTGAGATTATGTCATCTTCATCAAGTTCGTCTTTAACCAGAGAGGCTTCAGGTTTCAGACACACAGAAGCATAATTCTGGCCATACAAAAACCTCAAAGTTTCTTCTGTCTTCCACTCAATCAAAGTCTCCTTCAAAATTTTAAGTAAGTTTCTCTTTCCAACTTCAGGACACACCTGCACTGAACCAGATACTGACCTAGACACTTGGTTTGATTTGGCAAATTTTCTCTTAAAATGCTCCGCACTTTTCTTACTTATGCCTACTAGAGTTATTTCTGACCTACTGTATTTACTTTCAGAATTTTCTGAAGCTTTTAATCTTTCAGGCAAAGTACTATTTGAAGAATTCTCAGTATTTACTTTCTGTAAAGGAAGTTGACCTGTAGCAGCTTTCTCCTGACTATCTAATTTGCAATTGCCTAACTGCTCAGTGACATCTACTACTGTCTGTTCTTTGTCTTTGTGTATGGAGTTAGCTTGGTGACCAGTCTTCTTTTTCATTATGCTTTTCTGGTGCAGCTGTGGTCTAATATTTGTTGAATTTGGTCTGTTTCCTGGTAGAATGGAGGAAACAAAGTCTTGCTCATTATCACTGCTACTATCACTATGAGTGCTGGAAGAACTAGATTCATATTGCTTTTCAAAGTGGCTAGGATTGTCTATATCTGACGTTTTAATGGCTTTACTGCATAACTCTACTTCTACTCCAGACTGGCCACTGTAAAATGAAAGAGAAATAAAATAATTAAATAATAAATAGCAAATAAAAACCAAAACAATAGGAAAGTAAAGTACCCCATAGTATTTATACATTGTAACTTTCAAGATAAAAATTTTAATTCCCTAGGTAAAACCTTGTTTATAGCTTCTCATATATAAATTTCAGAAGAAGCCTATAATTTCACTATATCTATTAATAATATATTTTTTGATATAGTTCTTCTTCCTTCGTCTTTTTCCCCCAATTATTTAAAAATTGTTACAAGAGTACAACAAAATTTTTTTTAAAAACTTGATAATGCTATCCTACTGCAGTAGATTTGCCTGTTGTTGCAAATATATATATATATCAATATATATGAAGTATATATATTTTTATATTTATAATATATACATATTATATTATATATATTTATATATATCTGTATATATTATATACAAATTTATATATATGCTTATTTTATATATGTATATATAATATATGCTTATTATATATATAAATATACATATTTAAAAATATATATATAGTATAGTATGAAAAATAATATAAAAATATATATATTTTTGAGATAGAGTCTCAGTGTGTTGCCCAGGCTGGATTGCAGAAGTGCAATCTCAGCTCACTGCAACCTCTGCCTCCTGGGTTCAAGCGATTCCCCCACCTCAGCCTCCCAAGTAGCTGGGATTACAGGTGGGTGCCAACATGCCTGGCTAGTTTTTGTATTTTTTTTTTTTTTTTTTTTTTACCAGAGATGGGGTTTTGCCATGTTAGGCAGGCTGGTCTTGAACTCCTGACCTCAAGTAATCCATCCACCTTGGCCTCCCAAAAGTGCTGAGATTATAGGCATGAGCCACTGTGCCTGGCTGACCTTTTTATTTTTTATATTTGTATTTTACTTTTTAAAAATTTATTCGAGATGGAGTCTTGCTGTGTTGCCCAGGCTGGAGTGCAGTGGTGCCATCTTGGCTCACTGCAACCTCCACCTTCCAGGCTCAAGTGATTCTCCTGCCTCAGCCTTCCAAGCAGCTGGGATTTCAGGCATGCACCCCTATGCCCAGCTAATTTTTGTATTTTAATAGAGATGGGATTTCACCATGTTAGCCAGGCTGGTCTTGAACTCCTGACCTCAAGTGACTCACCGTCTTGGCCTCCCAAAATACTGGAATTACTGGCTGACCTTTTTTAAAAAAGTTTTTCTTTTGAAAATTGTGGCTGGGTGCAGTGACTCACGTGTGCCTGTAGTCCCAGCTATTTGGGAGGCTGAGGCAGGAGAACTGCTTGAACCCAGGAGGCGGAGGCTGCAGTAAGCCGAGATTGCACCACTGTATTCCAGCCTGGGTGATGTAGTGAGACTCTGCCTCAAAAAAAAAAAAAAAGAAAGAAAGAAAGAAAATTTTACTGGTTTCTTAAATAAAAAAAATTACAGGAATTGTGTTTAGGTTTGAAAAGATAAAGTGATAAAAATAAATAGGTAAATTCTCTAATTCTGGTTGTCATACAGAAAATTCTACAGAATGAAAATCACAGGAAAGTCATAGCAGAAAAAGTTAGCAAATCAACAATTTTCAATAAAAGATATTTAAATTTGAAAATCCAGAATTACAACAGCATGCTAACAATAAAAAACAAAAGTTGTCTCCAACTATGTTCTTCAATTTTCAGATTCAGTTTGAATAAGATGAAGAATTATGAAAGAATGAAGGCAAGAGTAGCTTCATCAATACAAACTTGAAACAAACAAGGATGCCCTCAAGCATAGACACATATCAAAACTTTAAAAGATCGGGATGAAAAAGACGCTAGGTCAAGAAGTATGCTGTGGGGAAATGTAAAGGAAAAAAATATATTTAAAAAAAGGTGAAAGCAAGGTCGTGGATGGGAATGAAGAAAAAAGATGAAAACTTAGTTCAGAATTAGATACCATCTTTTAGTTAGAATTTAGCCTGTATAGCCATGGTGCTGTCTCTTGCATCAGAAGAAAAGTAAAAACAGGTGTAACTTCAACAAAATTAGAACAATTTAACTTTCATGTATTTCATACTTCCTTTTGGAATTTTAAGGCAATTATATGTTTTTATACTAATCTGAAGGTATAAATTAAAGATATACATCAATAAATAGATATCTCTTATTTGTGCCCAATGCCCTCTGACTAAGGTAGTGAGTGACTACTAACTAGGAACATTTATTCTGAGAGTTAAAGGATGTGTTTTGAGAGATGGTCATGGTCAGGCAAACAATACCATGAGGAAAGTTGAGAAAAAAAATCACAACTTGAAATTTATATTAATGCTTTAGACACTCTTTAAATTATTAAGTAACTGATACATTACTGGTTTTGAAATCCTATAGGACTATAAAAACCTTTCAACAAATGTAATAGGCACAATCTAGTTGACAAAGAAGCACAGTATCTGAGATGGAGGCTGTATTTGTGTCATATTTCAACAGGTTAAATTAGATTTCCTCGGTAGGAACAGCTGTACAATAAATCATACAGGTCGAACACATCATCTTACCATCACAAAAGAAAAAGCTGAACAGGTCAAATATTTCTTTGTGTGGGCTAGAATGGGACAATTACATAATGCATCAGCACAGGAAGTCCAAGAGCTCATACCACCTGGTTCACTCCTAATGTTTCTATTAACATAAATAAATAGATGGTAAATGATACTGATTCAACCATACCTTTGTCCTTCCTTTAGCAGTTGAAAATCAGGATGCCTGTAACAAGAATACAGAAATAGAAAACTGAAGGCAAGTGACATGTCAAATATTTTCAAGTTTTTATTAAACTTCAATATGTATAGTAGAAAATATAATTAAAAGGGAGTAGTTCATTACAATTTTTTTTTCTTTAAGAAAAAAATTAAAGGATGACAAAGTACTGTGAAACTCATCAACAAGAAATCTGGATTAGTCTCACTCTTTTTTGAACTTCACTCACTTTTCAGGGCTAAGTTCAAATTCCACCAGCCCTATAAAGGCTTCCTTGACTAACTTGGACTAGTAAATCCCTTCTCTAAATTCTAGAGTCATCATTGTCTGTACAATGTAACATATTTAATCATGTACTCCTTTACGGCCTACTACTAGAACCATTAACTAAATGTTTAACTTTTCATATGTTTTAGTCTGGTTCCTTAACTAGATCATAAGCTTCTTAAAAGCAGAGATTGTTTATAATTCTGTTGGATTTCCTTTACATGGTCATTAAGATTTTTTGCCTTAATTTCTGAGAAAGCAATTACATTGGAGTAGTAGCAACCCCCTGCTCCCCACTGCCTCCACCTCAGCCTCCCACAGTGCTGGGATTACCACCATGCCCAGCCAACCCTTACAATTAGTAGAAGAAAAATGCATGTTCTAAGAGCTTTACAGGTATTGATCCTCATAACAATGATGTAGCTACTAATATTATCCCTATGTTATAGATAAGGAAACTGAGTACAGAGAGAATAAGCAATTTGCCCAAAATCACACAGCTAGTAAGCGGCGGAGCCAGGAATCCAACCCAGACAGTAAAGCTCATAATAACTACGCTGTCATTCAAGACAGTATGTGTTAAATGCCATGAGAGATGTATAAGCTGCTACAGGAAATCAAAGAAGAAAGAAAAACTTCCTCCTGAACCAATCAAAAAGAGTTGCAGAGAGGTGTCATTTCAGCTGGGCTTATAAAGATGGATATAGTCTGTATATAAAGGCATTTGAGGCTAATCCCATGAATCTCAGTCTGGGGTGTTACTCTACAAACCTCTCCCTTTTTTTAAAGTATGTAATCATGTTTAAATCTACTCAATTTCTTAGGAAAAAAAAACACAAAATAGTCCTTTGATCATACAGCCCCTCCTCATTTCATCATGAGCCTATTTTCAACTTCCCTATCTCCTATTCATTTATCAACTGTCTTCTGGAATCTGTACTCATTACTCCCCTGAAATGGCTCTCGCTGAGATCAGCAATTACTATAAGACTGTTAATAGATATTTTTCAGTTTTGTTTTTTTTTTAAGTAGAGGGAAAATAATCAACATGAAAGGATATCTCAAAGGAGGCAGAATACAAATAAATCATAAAGCAAGGCCCAGGAGAGAAAGTGGAATCAGTAAGACAAAGGAAGATACTTTATCAGCAATGAGGCAGAGAAATGAGAGCCCATATGAAGAAAATAATGTTGAAGGAGATTCTGCTGGATACCCTCTATTGTTTCAGTAAAGTGGGTTAAGCTATCTACTATGATTGGTGGTTGGGTTAAAGTCTGAGAGTAGAAAAATTCTATCCTATAGTTACTAAAAAAAGAAAAAAAAGTGGGAAAAACATAGTAGAGAATGGGGCCAAAGGAATACAAAGAATGTAGGCTTGGATATCAGACCGACCTGGGTTCAAATCCCAAAACTATATAGAAAACTAAGTGTCCATGGGTGAGTCACTATACCACTGAGCCTCAGTTCCATCATCCATAAAGTGAGTAACATAATATTTCCCCAGGGATGCTATGAGGACTGAATTAAATGAGATAGCTTATCTAAAGTGCTAATGGTCTTATTTGAGAACTTTCTTCAAAAAGTTCAGCAAGCTAAACACAGGAAGAAAGTATGACTGGAGCTTGGGAAGGTGAACATGGCAGAAGGTTAAAGGGAAAAAATCTACAATGGTTTAATAGAACGCTGTAATCGCTGACTGTAGAGCTCAAGAAAACAAATGTAACAGGGTCTGCCAACTCAGAAGAATAGAGCTAGGCTAGAGATAGGAGGTCAAAATGAGGTCACAAAACAGACTCAGGAGTGATAGCTGCAGATTGAGATAGAGGTTGTGGTCAGAGACGGGAAGCTCTTACTTCAAGATCTTGGAGGCAGAATAGCTCCAAACAAGAATGAGGTCCAAGTGTGGCTGAATCAAATAGTAATCAAAATATATAAACATTACTGTGAATTATGAATGCAATTTAAAACAGCTTTATGAAACATCTCCTGCTATACAACTTGTTATTTTTTGAGAATTAAAAGAAAATTCTCTTTCAAGAAGGCAAGGGAAAAATCAGCATTAACTACCATATGCTAGTTGGATTGTTAAAATTGTGGTAAAATATACACAACATAAAATTTACCGTTTAATACATTTTTAGGTATGTAGTTCAGTAGCATGAAGTACATTTACACTGTTGTGCAACTATCACCACCATGCATCTCCAGTACTTTTTCATCTTCCCAAACTGTCTGCTAGGTGGTTTTGGTTCTACACTTTATTTCATTTAATCCTCACACAATTTACAACTCTATTTTTATAGATGAGGAAACTGAAGTTTTGAGAGGTTAAATGACTTCCTAAGATCACATAGTTAACAAGTAGTAAACCTAGGATTCAAATTAGGCCAAGCTCTTTCCATATCCTGTTGCCTCTAATTAGTGTTAGAAAAAGACCCAAAAATGTTGTAAGGACACCACTTTTGCTTAATCCTTTTCACAGGAACTCAATTACTTTACAAACGATTTTCCTCTCGTTTGTGTAATTTTTCTGAGAACTAGACTCAACATTGTTTCTAGATGTTAACTATCTTTTTTTTTTTTTGAGATGGAGTCTTGCTGTGTTGCCCAGGCTGGAATGCAGTGATACGATCTCGGCTCATTACAACCTGAGCCTCCCAGGTTCAAGCAATTCCCCTGCCTCAGCCTCCCAAGTAGCTGGGATTTTAGGCATGCACCACCATGCCTAGCTAATTTTTGTAATTTTAGTAAAGATGGGGTTTCACCATGTTAGTCAGGCTGGTCTTGAACTCCTGACCTCCTGATCCACCTGCCTTCCCAAAGTGCTGGGATTACAGGCATGAGCCACCACGCCTGGCCAATGTTAACTATTTTAAAGAAACATTAAATACCTTCCCTGATCCCCAATGTATAAAGAATGGCACCTGACACTGAAATAAATTAGCCTGGAGTTTACAGAGGCACTAGATGAAAAATTCAATATGAAATTCCAGTTTGTTTTTGCTTTGTGCTGTTTTAGAAAGAATGAAGCACCAAGTTACATTGCTCTTTCTTTTCTATCCTTTCTTAGATGAAATTCAAATTCTTTTTGTTTGAAAAGTGCCATTTCTCTTCCAGCTAAGTATTTTCTATTCTCTTCCCACGATTTTTGTTGTCCTAGATAGTTCTGAAAGCTCAATTTAAAAAACAAAAATATGTAACAATCCTAAAGAATGCTTTTAAGCTGTTTCTTCATAAACATTTTCATTTTATTTTCACTAAGGTATAAATTAGATGGCTGGTTTTCATTTTAGCAAAATAAATCTAAAACTAGAAATAACTTATGCCAAAGAACTTAGTGGATATGTGTACATATTTATATGTATGTGCATATATATCACTTGGAATATATATGTTATATATAAACCAACTGAAGCAGCAGGCTACAATTCCCCTACGGTGAGAACTTTTCAAATATATTTTGAGACATGTTAAACCCCGTTTCAAAAAGCTTTTATTCTGTATACCAAGCAACAGAGGTGGCTGTTCAGGAAGAGGTTATAGTTGTTCTGCAGAGGTTTTTGGCTTCCGCACATCTGAGATTCTACTGTTTACTGCCAAGAAGCAATGTGTGAAATCCCCTACTCTGGACCAGATGATGGCGCTTTTAGCTCTGTCAGCATTAACCATTCACTCCAATTTTATTTTTAAAATAATAATTTGATTTTCAACATTTGTCCTTCTTTCTTAAAGATTTTAGGTTACAATTCAAGAGACTTACCACCTTCAAAGATTTGCCAGAGCCTACATTTAGCCAAACAGGATTTATAACTGCAACTATACAATTACCTATATGACCACACCGTCTCAGAGCACTAAAACTCTATGTGGTCTGCTTCTGGCCACCAAGTGGGTGAAAAATTTGTAACTCACAAGATGAAAAGCATCATAGTGCGTCACGACACAGACCATTCTAGGTCAACGTTTTGTCTCAAAGAGACATTTTGTGAGAACGACTGTTACTCTCCATGACATTACGGATATACTCCAGATATTTTTTCATACCTTAAACATCAGGAGCTAGAAAACCTCCAAGGCCCTTTCTGACTCCAAAACCGTGATAAAAGTATGGCGGTGGAATTTATGAATTTGTCTAAATCTTAAATTTATTGAAACATCTGTACCAATGAGGTAGTGAGCTTACTGTGATAAAGATATTACTCTTATAAATTTTAAGGGATACTACTAGGTTTTGGTATTATAAAATCTGGTAAATAAATTTATATAAGCATACCTTGTTTAATTGTGCTTTTCTGTATTGTGCTTTGCAGATATTACTTTTTTTTACAAATTGAATGTTTGTAGTAACTGTGTCTGCCAGTCTATCAGCATGATTTTTCCAACAAAATGTGTTCTCTGTGTCACAGTTTGGTAATTCTTTTTTTTTTTTTTTTTGAGACGGAGTTTCGCTCTTGTTACCCAGGCTGGAGTGCAATGGCGCGATCTCGGCTCACCACAGTCTCCGCCTCCTGGGTTCAAGCAATTCTTCCGCCTCAGCCTCCCGAGTAGCTGAGACTACAGGCGCGTACCACCATGCCCAGCTAATTTTTGTATTTTTAGTAGAGACGGGGTTTCACCTTGTTGACCAGGGTGGTCTCGATCTCCTGACCTCGTGATCCACCCGCCTCGGCCTCCCAAAGTGCTGGGATTACAGGAGTTTGGTAATTCTTATATTTCAAACTTCTTCATTATTATTATCTGTTGTAGTAGTATGTGGTAATTTTTGATGTTACTGGTGTAATTATTTTGGGATATCATGAACTAAGCCCACATAAGATGTCAAACTTAATTTTTTTTGAGACTGCAACATGACAAAACCTCTATCTCTCTGAAAAGCTAATTTTCTTTTTTTTTGGGAATAGAGTGTCGCTCTGTCACCCAGGCCGGAGTGCAGTGGCATGATCTCGATTCACTGCAACCTTCGCCTCCCAGGTTCAAGCAATTCTCACACCCCAGCCTTCCAAGTAGCTGGGATTACAGGCGTGAACAATCACGCCTGGCTAATTTTTTTATTTTTAGTAGAGTTGGGGTTTTACCATGTTGGCCAAGCTGGTCTCAAACTCTTCACCTCAGATGATCCACTCACCTTGGCCTCCCAAAATGCTGGGATTATAGGTGTAAGCCACCACACCTGGCCCTTTTTTTTTCTTTGTTTTAAATTTATTGAGATGGAATCTCACTCTGTTGCCCAGACTGGAGTGCAGTGACCCCATCTTGGCTCACTGCAACCTCTGCCTCCTGAGGTCAAGTGCTTCTCCTGCCTCAGCCTCCCAAGTAGTTGGGATTACAGGCATGTACCAAGAGTTAGGACCTTGCTCTGGATTAGGCTTTTGCTTAAGGGAATGTAATAGCTGGTTTAACCTATCCAGACCACTAAAACTTTCTCTATACCAGCAATAAGGCTGTTTTGCTTTTTTTGTGTTCACTGGACTAGCATTTTAAATTTCCTTTAAGAACTTTTCTTTTGCATGCACAACTTGCTAACTGGCAAAATAGGCCTAGTTTTTGGCCAATCTCAGCTTTTGACAAGCCATCCTCACTGAGCTTAATCATTTCTAGCTTTTGATTTAAAGTGAGAGATGTGTGACTCTTCCTTTTCCTTGAACACTCAGAGGCCATTGTAAGGGTTTTTTTGTTGCTATTTTTGTTTTTTGCATTTAGTAATGCATTTATTCTACGTTCCATACATTTTTAACATCTGTGCAACTGAAATGGATCTCATAAGAATATTAGATCACAGCCAGGCGCAGAGGCTTATGCTGGTAATGCCAGCACTTTGGGAGGCCGAGGTTGGCGGATTACTTGAGGTCAGGAGTTCGAGACCAGCCTGGCCAACATGGTGAAACCCCATCTCTACTAAAAATACAAAAATTAGCTGGGTGTGGTCATGCGTGCCTGTGGTCCCAGCTACTCGGAAGACTGAGACACAGAATCGCTTGAACCTGGGAGGTAGAGGCTGCAGTGAGTTGATATCGAGCCACTGAACCAGGGAGGCGGAGGGTGCAGTGAGCCGAGATGTGCCACTGCACTCCAGTCTGGGTGACAGAGTGAGACTCTGAAAAAATAAAAAATAAAAAGAGCATTTGGGATTCATGGGAGGAGGTCAAAATATCAATATTAGCAGAATACTGAAGAAGTTGATTCTAACTCTAATGGATGACTTTGAGGGGTTCAAGACTTCAGTAGAGGTAGTCACTATAGATATGGTGGAAATAGCAAGATAAGAATTAGAGGTGGAGCCTGAAGATGTAACTGAATTGCGTTAATCTCATAATCCAACTTGAATGGATATGAAGTTGCTTCTTATGGATAGGCAAAGAAAGTGGTTTCTTAAGATGGAATCTATTCCTGATGAAGATGCTGTCAACATCATTGAAATGGTAATACAAGATTTAGAATATTCCATAAACTTAGTTGAGAAGACTGACTTCAATATTTTTTTTTTTTTTTTTTGAGACAGGGTCTTGCTCTGTTGCCAAGGTTGGAGTGCAGTAATGTGATCTAACTCACTGCAACCATGAACTCCTACGCTCGAGTTATCTCCTGGTCTCAGCATCCCAAGTAGCTGCAAGGACTATACTTGTGTGCCACCACACCTGGCTAATTTTCTATTTTTTAAACTTTTTGTAGAGATGGGTCTTGCTGTATTGCCCAGGCTGGTCTCATATGTCTTGCTTCAAGTGATCCTCCCGCCTCGCCCCCACCAACAATGTTGGGATTACAGGCATGAGTCACTGCTCCTGGCCTGACTCCAATTTTGAAAGATGTTCTACTGTGGGTAACATGCTATCAAACAGCATCTAATACTACAGAGAAATCTTTAGTGAAAGGAAGTCGATCAGTGCAGCAAATTTCATTGGTGTCTTATTTCAATAAATTGCCACAGCCACCCCAACCTTAGGACACCACCACCCTGATAAGTTAGCAGCCATCCACATCAAAACAGAACCCTTCACCAGCAAAAAGATAAATTCTGGCTGAAGGCTCAGATGATCAGTAGCATTTTTAAGCAATAAAATATTTTAAAATTAAGGTATGTACATTATTTTTTAAAGATATAATGCTACTGCACATTTAAAAGACTACAGTATAGTGGAAACATAACTTTTGCATACATTGGGAAACAAACAAAAAATCCACGATTGCTTTAGTATAGTGGTGGTCTGGAACCAAACCTGCAATATCTCCAAGATATGCCTGTACTTACTGGCTTTCACAATAATGTAAGAAAGACCAAATTAGGTAAAATTCTATATTCTGTTTCCAAATCATGTGTAAGGTCATGGTATCCTCAATGATGCCACATTCAAATTGTTCAGGACATGCTCTAAAACATCCCTGGTTTTTCTTCATAATTTAAAAGCTTTGATCTCTCCTTTATCAGCCTTCATTTTTACAGACTAAAGAGATCAAATTATTAAAGTTAGGAAATTTATTCAAAATTCTTGAAACAGACCTTTCTACAAGGTAGTATAAATTTTTCTAGTCTTCAGCTGATAACTAATTTTCATCATTTTAATAAATATTTCCTTGTATAGAAAACTTTCTCTACGGTAGCAATGACTAAAGACACGATTGGCTTAGAACTGCATGTCATTAGAACCAAAGGGAACTCAGAAGTTAAATACAACTTCTTCCTTTTACAAATGAGGAAACTGAGACTTAGTGTTGAGAAGTGGCTTTCCTCCAGTAAAACAACCAAAAACCTGAGCTAAATCCAACAAAACAGTCCTCTTCAAACTGCAGATCAGGACCAATCAATTAGGTAAGTTACTATCAGCATTTTAAAAAGGCAACAGAGTAGAAAATATCAGAGGCATTTCAAGTAGTAACGATATTGTTTCACAGAACTTTTTAGTTATATGCATATATGAGATCATAATGCAAAATGCAATTATTATTGTGGTCAGAAGTTTGGAAGTCATTGCAATAAAATATCTAATATTTTGAGTGGATTTAACAATTTATTCTTAGTCTCACTCTGTCGCCCAGGCTGGAGTGCAGTGGTGTGATCTCAGCTCACTGCAACCTCCGCCTCCTGGGTTCAAGTGATTCTTCTGAATCAGCCTCCAAAGTAGCTGGAGTTACAGGTGTGTACCACCATGCCTGGCTAATTTTTGTATTTTTAGTAGAGATGGGGTTTCGGCATGTTGGCCAGGCTGATCTTGAACTCCTGACCTCAGGTAATTCACCAGTCTCGGCCTCCCAAAGTGCTGGGATTACAGGTGTGAGCCACCATGCCTGATCATAACAATTTATTCTTATTTAAAAGTTATGATAATTAAAATTACTATTATGATACAATTTATTTATCATGACTCATTGTAAGCTAATAAAAATGTCTCTGCATTAAATACTACATGCCACTATTTAGAAGAAGCAATTTTTTCCTACCCAAAAGAAGACTGGCTCAGGACATTGCATCCCCTACCATATGTGAACAGACTTTCTTTAAACTATCACATTTCTGTAGCATTTAAATGTGCAATAGCTAGGCAAGCTTTTTAAAATATCAAATTCTAGAATTCTGATCCTGAGCGCAGGTAAAAAGATGTCTCTGAAAAAACAGTGACCTCTAGTGGATTCATTAAGTAGCACGGACATAATCCCTGCCCCTAAGAATTTGGAAATTAAGGTAACACAAATGCATCCAGATATAAAAGATACTGATATGGTTATAAACTGACAAGTGTTATATATAACTAAAGGCTATGGTTAAGCTATACAATGAGGCAAATGCATATATATATTCACTGGTTTCTTCTAATCAAGTGGAATATAATGAATAGAATCCTAGTCTCATACAGATCTATCACTAGTTTAAGAAATACACTTAATGAAGGGGTTGGATTAAATCTAAGGATCCTTTTACCTTTCAATTATAATCCTTTCTTCTTTAATTCATTTTGTAAGCCAATATCAAATTCTGCTCAAAAACATTTGATGGCTCCCCAGTACTTGAGGGTTTACCACACTCAGCCTGGCCCTTTGTTATTTACCTATTGTTATCTTCTATTGTTTCCCAAAATATACCCTTATTTCAAGTGGGCCAATGTTCAATATCCCAACCCATTCCAACGAGATTATTTTCTCACTTTTGCTCACAGTTTCTCATTATGCAATATCCTAACCTTGCTAATTTATAGGACAGGTCCCTATTAAAATCAAAGCAAACTTGTTTAATTCATGCTCTACCATCCAGTGACTGTTAAATTCACATGTTGGATTTTATCTTTCTATATGTGTATGTGTGTAGCCTGCCAGGTACTAAGCACTTACTGTACAATTTGAATGTAAATTAAGTTGATTCATTTAGATTAGGGAAATAAAGGCCCTTTTTTATTTTGAGATGGAGTCTCGCTGTGTCACTAGGCTGGAGTGTAGTGGCACGACCTCGACCTCGGCTCACTGCCACCTCTGACTCCCAGGTTCAAGCGATTGTCCTCCTCAGCCTCCCAAGTAGCTGGGACTAGAGGTGGGTGCCACCACGCCCAGCTAATTTTTGTGTTTTTAGTAGAGACGGGGTTTCACCATGTTGGCCAGGATGTTCTCGATTTCTGGACCTTGTGGTCTGCCCACCTCGGCCTCCCAAAGTACTGGGATTACAGGTGTGAGCCACTGCGCCTGGCACAAAGGCCATTTTCATTATTTTTTTTAAGTGAGGTAGGGAAGGGTATATAGCTAAGGTAGAATTTCAAGAACTGCAAATATAAAGTAAAAGGGCTCAAGTTTTGGGAAAAAGTGAGTGTTCTGAATACAGGATGGTAAGATTTTAGGAAAAAGTTAGAGGAAGACCTGTTTTACTTCATTTTATTTATTTATTTCTTTTTTGAGACAGAGTCTCACTCTGTGGCCCAGGCTGGAGTTCAGCAGCACAATCTTGGCTCACTGCAACCTCCGTCTCCCAGATTCAAGTGATTCTCCTGACTCAGCCTCCTGAGTAGCTGAAGTACAGGTGCCCGCTACCACACCCAACTAATTTTTATATTTTTAGTATAAACAGGGTAACACCACATTGGCTAGGCTGGTCTCAAACTCCTAAGATCAAGTGATCCTCCCACCTTGGCCTACCAAAGTGTGGGGATTAACGGCATGAGCCATTGCACCAGACTGGGAGACTTGTTTTACATTAGCTGAACAAAGTACCAATACCTATGCTTGAAGAAAACAGAGATGGCAGGAAAGGTGGTTTGGCAAATGGTTTTGAAGCAGCTGAGGTAGACATGAGGATGGCACAGAGGGTTAAATTAAAGATGTAAAGAATATATCTTCTGAAGCAAAGTTAAGGATAACTTGAGGAAACACTGGTTTCAGTGGGGAATAAAATGTTTCTCTCAGAGGACTGGGAAAGTAATGGGCAGCTCCAGTGACAGAAATGTTAAGAAAGGAGGAGAGTCAGTCGAGAAGTACTCTCAGATTCCCAGTCATGTTGGAAAATGCCATAGTCTTTTATTTTTCTAACAAGAAAGCTGACAGGCTGGTGGTGAAATGATGAACAATTTAGTCTTTGTTATGTTTAACACAATTATCAAAAGCCACACAGTGTTATGTTTTCAATATCCTAAACCACACAGGATTGGATTGGCAGGCAGAGGCATCTGCCATCACAGGTGCTGTTGTCAGTATTATTGGTGTTATTTGAATTGAGAATAGTATCATATTGCCTCATGCATCAGGAAAGACTTAAAGGTTTTGGCTTTTTTTTTGAGGCAGAGTTTTTTAGTTAACTTGCATCTCATTATGTTTAGGTCATTAGTTTATTTAGCATAGTTCCTATCTTACCACAAGTAACACCGCCTTGTATTGTTATAATGTACTCTTTCAAACACGAATTTATTTTGGGAATTATCTCATTAAGCCTTTTATTGGAATTTCTAGGCAATACATTTTAATTACCATAACAATAATTTTTGTTATCATTATATTATTAATCTATTTCACCCTCAATAATAAAATTTTGTTGACTTTAGCATCTAGTAAATCACTGCAAGTATTTAAATCATTTCCAAAGAGGCTAAACTCCAACACTGCCCATAAACTTTTTACAAAAAAAAAAAAATAATTTTTAATTGTCTGTCTTTAAATTGACAAAATACTGTACTGATTTTTATAAAGATTAAATGAATTAGTAACCTGAACTTCCTAACCTTCCTCACAGCAGAGTTCACTTGGATCCCGAGACCCAGTAACTTCTGAAAAAATTTAACATTCTTCCTCCAGGATTTTTTATTAACAGGATTCACAGACATAACTAGCATCACAGGGCACTGGAGTTAAAGTTCTGATTTTGCAATTAAAGCTAAAACAACAAACAAATAACATTTGTATGTATGCATTTTCTAATTTTAAGTGTAAAATACTTAATAGCTAGCTTAAAATATAACATTTCCCCATAACTGAAGTGTATAAAACGGTAACTTTTTACAGAAAACTAGAGCTACTCTCAGCTAATCTCGAAAAGCAGAAACAAATTATTAGAATAGAATATATGAACAAATGTGTATACACAATGACTTAAATTACCTCTCTTCTTCTCGAACCCACACTGGAGTTTTGGGAATTTGTGCTTCAAAAAACTTAGATGCTTGATAACAAAAATTGCTGCAAAAAGACTGAAAAGAACATTATAAATCTTGTTTTTTTTTCTTATTGTGAAACAATACCTACATACAGTTGACAGTATAAAACACAAACGTATAGTTCAAAGAATAAAATGGAAACCTACAAGTCTACCACCCGAGGTAAGAAATAAGGTACAGAACCTTTGAAGGCTTCTATGTGCCCCTTCCCAACTGCACCACCCTCCACATTCCCCAGAAGTAACCACTATCATACGTTTGGTGTTAATCATTCCCTCATTTCCCTTCAGTTTTAGCATCTGTGTACATATCCCTATTAAAAAATATTGTTTTGCCTATTTTTAAACTTTTTTTTAATGGAATAATATTGTTATACATTTTTATCTTCCTTCATTCATTTATTAAATTTTATTGTTTTAGAGACAGGGTCTCACTCTGCTGTCCAGGCTTCAGTACAGTGACACAATCATAGCTCACTGTAGCCTCTATCTCCTGGGCTCAAGCAATCCTCTGGCCTCAGCTTCCTGAGTAGCTGGGACTATAGGCGTGCCACCACACCTGGCTATTTTATTTTTTTGTAGAGATGGGGTCTCGATTTGTTATCCAGGCTGGTCTTGAATTCCTGGCCTCAAGTGATCTTCCCTCCCTGGCCTTCCAAAGTGCTGGAATTAATAGGTGTGAGCCAACATACCCAGCCACTTCTTTTGTTTAAAATTATGTTTTTAAGATTCATTCAAGTAGATATATTTTATTCATTTTCACTGGGTATTACATTCCATTGTGTTAGTATATTACACTTTACCATTTAAAACTGAGTTGTTTCTAATTTTTTTGCTATCACTACAATGTTACTATAAACTTTTTTTACAATTAAAACATTTTTTAAATTGTGGTAAAATATACATAATATGAAAATTATCATCATAACCATTTTTAAGTGTATAGTACAGTGTCGCCAGGCGCCAGGCTGGAGTGCAGTGGTGTGATCTTGGTTCACTGCAACCTCTGCCTCCCGAGTTCAAGCACTTCTCTTGCCTCAGCCTCCCGAGTAGCTGGGACTACAGATGCGAGCCACCATGCCCAGCTAATTTTTGTATTTTTAGTAGAGACGGGGTTTCATCATATTGGCCAGGATGGTCTCGATCTCTTGACCTCGTGATCCACCTGCCTCGGCCTCCCAAAGTGCTGGGATTACGGGTGTGAGCCACCGCGCCTGGCCTAGAACTCTTTTTATCTTACAAAACTGAAACCCTATACACTAACTTCCCATTCCCACCTTTGCTGATGATCATTCTACTTTCTGTCTCTATTAATTTGACATCTGTAGGTACCTCACGTAAGTGAAAGTATACAGTATTTGTTCTTTTGTGCTGGCTTATTTCACTTAGCATATTATCTTCAAGGTTCATCAACCTGTTAGCATGTGTCAGAATTTCCTTCTTTTTTTAAGGCAAATATTCCATTGTGTGTATATATCACATTGTTTATCCAGCTATGAACATTTTTATACATATATACTGGTGTACATGTGTAAGAATTTCTTTAGGGTATATATCAAGGAATAGAAAGGTTTAATTATAGAGAATGTGCAAAGTTGACTTTGCCAGATAAATGCAAACTGTTTCTCAAAATGGCTGTACCAATTTTCATTCCCACTAGTTGCAAAGATTTCCTAATACTTGCAATCTTGTGGGGGCTGTGAAAACATAACTCAATGTGTTTCTGCTATTTCTCTGATTACTGATAAGATTGAGCATCTTTTCATATGTTTATTAGCCATTCAAGTTCCTTGTGTAAATTTTTCTATTAGTTTGTCAGTCTTTTTCTTATAGATTATATATTCTAGATATGATTCTATAGTCAGTTATTCGTGGCAAATAATAACATTCTGATTTGTGACTTCTCTTTTCATCTTTTTTTTTTGAAACTTCTGATGAACAAAAGTTTTACATTTTAATATAGAAATATTTATCAGTTTCTCCTCTTTGGTCTTTAATTTTCCCTCTTATTTTATAAAGTCTCTGTATCCCAAGTTTATATCTTCCCATATTTTTTTTTCCGGAGACAATGTCCCACTCTGAGGCCCAGGTTGAAGCTGACATGCGGTGGCATGGTCTTGGCTTACTGCAACCTCTGCCGCCCAGATTCAAGTGATTCAGGTGCCTCAGCCTCCTGAGCTGGGACTACAGGTGCATATCCTCACATCCGGCTGACTTTTGTACTTTTTGTAGAAACAGGGTTTCGCCATTGCCTAGGCTGGCCTCGAACTCCTTGAGCTCAGGTAATCTGCCCACCTTGGCCTTTCAAATGCTAGGATTACAGGGATGAGCCACTGTGCTCAGCCTCTCCCATACTGTCTTCAAAAAGAATCTCCTTTTACATTTATGTCTTTAATCTACCTAAAAGTGATCTGTGCATATAGCCTAGGATAGGCATCAATTTTCATTTTTTCCATTTGTATAACTAATTGTGCCAGTATAATTTATTGAAAAATCCATCCTTTCTTTACTGATCTACAATACTCCCACTGACAAATATCAACTGTCTACATATGTGTTTAGTCTGTTACTCTCTATTCTGTTCCATGATTTATTTGCTTAGATTTGTACCATTATGCACTTTTAACTTTTAAATATTCAAGTCTTATTGAAAGCTTAAGCAAAAAATTTTTTAATACCTTGACTGAAATTTTTACAAATAAAGCCAAACTTCTAACATCATTATTTTCTAACCAGTAAGATTTTAAACAATTACTTTTAGAATCCTGTTTAGTTTCATTAAAAATTAATTGGCATTCCTTATTAGGATAGTGGTTAGTAAAGAAAAATATGACTTGCCATAATGAAAGCCTTTAAACTCACCTTTCTTTCAGTAATATCATAGACTTTATTGGTTTTGGTAGAAATTTTATATTTCTGTTTTGGTACCTAAAGAAAATAAAGTACAACTTACAAAAGAATCCAAATAATACACATGAACCTTATGTTACAAGATTAGGTCATCTACATATCGTATCATTGGCTAATCCATGCCATTAGTTCGTGACTTTAGGTTTCATTTCTTGTTCTTACAACAAAGTACTTTGCTAAATGAAAATAATAAAAGCCTATATTTAAAAAGAAAATGAGTTACTTACAATTCCCAGCTTCTTCTGACATAAAGGATAACCACAGAGTTTGACAATAGAACGTTCATCCACGACATCACTGTAGTGAGCAGGTGTAATGAACTTCCCCTATAATGAAATGAGAGGGTTATTTCTTCCTGGATTAATAGAAAAGTTCATTTATCAGCTCTCTAAGCTTCAGCCATCTTATCTGAAAACACAGGAATCACAATAGTACTCTCCTCATAAGTTAGAGGTTAGAATAAGAGGAGAAACTAAAGCAAAATCACTTTGAGAAGTTCTCAACATATAGTAAGCATTCAAAAAATGTTACTATTTAAAAAATTTCTGCCATGGTAGTCTCTGCATCTTTGTAGGTTATATAGTTAAATGAAATAATTCTGAGGCAGGAGGAAGAAATGGTGCTATAGCTATATCAAAGCTAAATGACAACAGTTATCTTTTATTTTTAAAAAATAAACTAAATCACAAAGTAATAAAATATGTTACCTGTTTTTTAAAGCATAATCTTTAAAAAGAAAGTATTTCAAAGGTGGCATTGTGACTCCTGAACACATTTTTGCAAAATCTTCCTACTTCTGAAAAATCTGTACAGAGTGGTGAGGTGATGGTTATAAGCTAACATCAAATATTTTCCTTTTACATCTTCATGATCAAATAATCTCAATTCTTGTTTCATAACTGTGAGATCTTAACAAGTTTTTATGTTTTCACAGGGACTAAAATACTTTTTGAGAGTGATGTAAGTTTTATGTTTCAAATGAAGCATATTTGTCTTTTTTGGTGTCATCATAGATTCTGATGCAGTTAGCTGTGTCAATTAAAATATGAATTGTCAGCCGGGCGTGGTAGCTCATGCCTGTAATCCCAGCACTTTGGGAGGCCGAGGCAGGTGAATCTCAAGGTCAGGAGATTAAGACCAGCCTGGCCAACATGGTGAAACCATCTCTACTAAAAATATAAAAATTGGCTGGGTAAATTTTTATATAAAAGATGTGCCTGTAATCCCATCTACTCAGGAGGCTGAGGCAGGAGAATCTCTTAAACCAGGGAGTTGGAGATTGCAGTGAGCCAAGATTGCACCACTGCACTCCAGCCTGGCAACAGAGGGAGACTCCATCTCGAAAAAAAAGAATTGTCATGTTCATATTTCTATTTAGAAAAAGATCTATGAACCATACTAGAAGTGTTTTTGAAATAGAAGCTCTGAGTTTTCATTTGTCCTCTTAAGGATTATGAGAATATAAAAGAAATTTTCCATTCAAAATTTTAACATAGTAAAGCGGTTTAAAATTTTTTTTATTCTCAAATTTTTAGACAGGGTTTTGCTATATTGTCCAGGCTGGTCTCAAACTCCTGGGCTCAAGCAATCCTACCTCCTTGGCTTCCCACAGTGCTGGGATTAGGCATGAACCACTATGCTCAGCCTAAAAAAATTTAATGCAGATTATAATTCTCCCATTTTATGTTAAATCATAAATAATCTATATTTCAAGTTTTTAAAATATCAAAATTAATGAAATTATATTGACAATAATATTTTTCTGTTACTTAAAATAGTGCAACACAGAATACAGAAAACTGGCATTGCAATCACAGAACTGAAAAAATCAAGTGATATTAGCAGACTGGTTAAAAGAACTACAACTAAGAGTAAAATATACTTGCTTTTTCTTTTTTTTTTCCTCCCCATCCTCATTTTTCTTTTTTTCTGTTTATTAGAGTCTCACTCTTGTTGCCCAGGCTGGAGTGCAGTGGTGTGATCTCAGCTCATTGCACCTCTTGCTTCCTTAGTTCAAGCAATTCTCATGCCTAGCCCCCTGAGTAGCTGGGATTATAGGTGTGAGCCACTACACCTGGCTAATTTAGTATTTTTAGTAGAGACAGGGGTCTCACCATGTTGGCCAGGCTGGTCTCAAACTCCTGACCTCAAGTGATCCACCCATCTTGGCCTCCCAAAGTGCTGGGATTATAGACATGAGCCACTGTGCCTGGCCTCTTTTTTCTTTTTAATTGTATTTATATTTAATTCTTTATATTTGTAGGGTAGTATGTGACGTTTTAACACATGTATATGTTGAGCATATCATGCTAATTAACATATCCATCACCTCACATCTTTATCATTTCTTTGTGGTGAGAACATTTAAAATCTACTTATTAATTCTGAAATATACATTACCTATCATCACCTTATTATGTACTTGTTATTTTTCATTAGTGTATTTTAAAGTCATTATACAAGGAATGTATGATAGCTGTTTATTTTAAAATGCATGAATTATATAGATTGTTATCTGCATCTAATGACTAAGAACAAATTCAAAGATTTTAATAATGCAAAGAAGTTTTATGTTGCACAGATTTAAAGTTGTTATACTACCAAACTAATAATTTGTCAACTTAACACATACACACTCCATTAGGAATTCTTCTGTAATATTCTCTTCTAAAAGCTGTTCAACAATATGTAGAGCTTTTCTCTCAAATTCAATCTTCTTTCTCACAGTTGCTTCTAGTTCTGCTTTCCTAAAATTTGAAAGAGAAAGTTAATCTACTTATAAGCTTCATCATGTCCAATATTCCATGTTTTAAAATACAACACTAACCTAACTCACTATTTTGCCACTTAAATTTATATATATTAAAAATTTTTTTTGAATAAAAATATTTACTTCTTTTTAATTGTACAGATGAGGTCTCATTATGTTGCCCAGACTGGTCTCAAGCTCCGGGCCTCAAGTGATACTCCCACCTCAGCCTCCCAAAGCACTGGAATTACAGGCATGAGCCACCATATCCAGCCAATTTTCTAGTTTCTAATGCTGTTACTTTTGATCCAATACTTCTTCAAAGAGGAAACAGGTTACTTTTTGCACTGCACATACAGAAGTCTTTATACACATGGTCACCTCTGGCTGGAGGTCTCTCCTCACTACTGGTTGTCTCGTTAATGCCTGCTTGGCATGCAGGTCTCAGGTTAAGGCTTTCCCTGAAAACTCATAGCCAACCTCCCTGCCACCCACCTCCATCTAAATTAGACTTTTGTTATTCCTTCTTATAACATCACAGTCTTTTCCTTCATAGTGCTTATCACAATTTGTAATTATGTATTTGTTTATGTTAATTAACTAATTAATTTATTACTATTTATTCCTCTGTTCAACTAGATTAGAACTGTGTCTATTCTGTTCACCATATCTTCAGGGCCTAACACAGGTCTGGCATATCTTATACTCAGTAAATAATTTTTGAAATAATGAGTAAATTAGACAAAAGCCAGTATAAGATTAGTGAGTCTTCACAAAATGAAAATCATAGCTATATACTAATCCCCTTCAGATGCTTCTACTCCTCTTCCGGAAAACTTTGTGTGATAAGTGGTAATATCTTGCCTTTTTAGAACCAGAACTAGTACACAACTTTAGGATGAAAATCTGGACTTGATCTAACAAAGAACAGAAAAGGTTTCTTGGAGTGATAGAGAAACTTGTAGAGTGAGTCTCTGGCATATAAAGCAATAAAAGGAGAGTATACCTGAAGAGGTGAAAAACAAACACACACCTCCTTTTTTTTTTTTTTTTTTTTTTTTTCAGAGACGGAGTCTTGCTCTGTTGCCCAAGGTGGAGTGCAGTGGCGCAATCTTGGCTCACTGCAACCTCCGCTTTCGGGGTTCAAGCAATTCTCCTGCCTCAGCCTCCCAAATAGCTGGGACTACAGGCGCACGCTGCCATGCCCAGCTAATTTCTTTTGTAGATTAGTAGAGAGGGTGTTTCACCGTGTTACCCAGGCTGTCTTGAACTCCTGAGCTCAGGCAATCCGCCTGCCTCTGCCTCCCAAAGTGCTCGGGTTACAGGTGTGAGCCACAGCACCCAGTCACAGACACCTTCTACAGACACTCATGCCTTCACTAGCAGTTTGAGTGCTCAGTCTGGTTTTCTTAAAGCCTAGAGTAGATATATGTAACAGTCTATGTGAGACTTTATAGGCCTTCCCAGATCTTTCTCTTCCTTCTCATAATTTTCTCTCTCTAAAATAAGTAATCATTATTGTTTTAAAACTGGTTCAAGTAATATGAGGTAAGTAGATAAGTAGTTGTCCATGTAGCTGCCATACCTTTTAGAAGCATCTTCTTGTTTCAAAGTACTTGTCTGTTTAGTACCTACAATAAAAATACAGTCATGTGCCACATAATGACATTGCCATAAATGATGGACTGCATACAGACAGCGGTCTAAGCTAATAATACTGTATTTTTACTGTACCTTTTCTATGTTTAGATATACAAATACTATTGTGTTACAACTGCTTACAGTACTTAGTACAGTAACATCCTGTGCAGGTTTGTAGCCTGGGAGCAATAGGCTGTATCACATAACCTAGCATGTAGTAGGCTATACCATCCAGGTGTAAGTGCACTCTAAGATGGTCATACAGGGATGAAATCGCCTAACAACGCATTTCTCAAAATGCATCCCCGCAGTTAAGCCACACATGGCGGCAGTAGGTCAAGTGTACACAAACACATTAGGTGCAAGATAGATTCCTACCTAGATAACAAACTGTAGACAAACTTTTTTTCTTTTCCACGTATTTTATGTCCAATCGTGTGTAAATCAAAATGAAATAGGATGGGAATGCAATTTGTTTTTGCAAATTGATTACTGTCTAATTTTTCTTGGTTAAAATGTTTCTCTTTGGGGATTTAATTTTCTCCTCTATCATAGTTGCTTCATTAACCACTCCTGAAAAATCTGAGATCTGGGTACTTTTAAGGGGGAACTTCTCTCTGTCCGCCAAACATTCTCTCTCTGGTAAAAGGGGAGTCCGACACCTCAAAGAACCCGGACCCAAGCAGTCTGGAAAGGAGGACTGGTCCTAGGTTCAAGGCCAGCTGTCAACGCTGCCCTAGTTACTTGCTCCGAACCCCGGGGACCCCAGGCCTGGGTTCCCGGCACCTCCACTGTCCTTTCACTCAGAGGCTGGGGCTACAGCCTTCGTGAGGGAAATCTTAGAACACTGGTGTAAAGGAGTGAGGGCCAGCCGGGAGATCTTTTCCAGGAGGTGCGAGCACGGCGGTGGGAAGCTTTCGGCCTTCTCTGCCTGGGAGAACCCCTCCCCTGAAGCAGCCTTTCAGAAGCTCCGGCGCGCTGGTTTGAAACCCGACCAGGACCCAGCTTTCAGGGTCCAAAAGTGGGAAGAGATCCTTGCTCCTACCTGCGGCGTTTCGATAGCGGCGGCGAGTCCCGGCCTTGCGGCTGGCGGAGCGCGGTCCCGTGCAGTCCGCCATGCGTGCGAGTAGCCTGCGGAACGGGGAGCAGATCCGGCGTCTCGCCCCGAGGCCCCGCCTCCCTACGCAAAGCGCGGGGCGGACCCGGCTGGCGTGGGGCGGACCCGGCTGGCGTGGGGCGGGGCCAGAAGAGCAGCCCAGGCGGCTGGAGGAGGTGGCGGCGGCTGGGAGAGGCCGGGGACCTGGCCGGTAAGTGAAGTCTTGGAGGGGTTCAGGGTGGCCAGGGCTCGCTGTTGGCCGTGAACCGCGGCGGACTTGGTGCCGCGGGCCGACTAGGCCACGTGAGGTGGTGGAGCCTGCCCGCCTAGGCGAGCAGGAATCGGTACATGGCTTCCTCTGATGCCGCCCGCACGCGCGTTGCCCTGAGGACCTGGCTGACCTGCGCCCCTAATGAGGGCTGCTGCTGCCAGGAGAAGCAATGGTCTCTTCCTGAAGGCCGCTGATTACCTTGTCTCCGTGTGATAGATACAGTGATTTCACTAGATGAATTGATTACTTTGGGGACTGCAATTCCTAGAGAGAAACGGGATGGAGGGCATCTGAGCATCTGAACCTTTACCCCCTGTGGGTAACTTGTGTTGGACCCCAATTTTTGTAAGGTGAGACATTAAAAAATAAAAAATCCCCTAATGATTAGAATTTTGATGTCAGGTCCACCTTTTGGAAAAAATTTTTTCAGAAAATAAATACTTTGCCTTTTAAAAGCCCTTTAGTCCGTATTTGCCTCGCCTCTTGGGAGTGCTCGAGAGGGTTTTTTTTCCCTCCAAGTAGCTTTCAAGACTAAGCTCCTAGAAAACTTGAAAGATGCAATAAAGGCTTCTGAGAAAACACTTTATTTTCTTAGGCTAAGATACTAAGATTCAGTAATAACATTTCAACTTTAAAACTTTACATTTTCTCCTACCGTGCTATTGGACCGAAAAAACAGAACAACAAAAGCTTTATATTTTCTTTATTGTGTTTAGTAATAATTTATCACACTGAAACATAACTTTTGAATACTTTACTGTAATATCACAGATAGCTGTGTTTTGTATTTGTAGATTTTAGCATCGAAACTAGGAAAAATAGGAATGGCTGTAGAGGAACTTCAGGCCATAATAAAGAGATGTGTAAGTATGTTTTTTATTTTTGTAAAATTAAATACCTTTCAAAATATGGGAAGGGCACAGATTGTTTTTAATTATATCTGTGGTCACTCAAATTGTTTATCTTCTTTAATCCTTGCTTTTTTTGACCTGTAAAGAGCATGAGTGGGGTAGACAGATTGGATTATTTCTCCAGGTGACATACTTATTTAAATAACCTTTTACATTTTAATCCTGATCCATAGATTTCATTGGTACAGTAGATTTCAAGGTCATTTATTAAAGTATTTATTTGGGTAATCCTAATTTTGATTATGTGTTATATATGTTACATTTATCTAGAATTTAAACAGTTCTTTTTTAATAGATAAGAAGTTACTGTGTTTCATTTTTACTTGCATACACATTTTTTGTTTGTTTGTTTATTTTGTTTTTGCCAGCAAATCCTAGAAGAGCAAGACTTTAAAGAAGAGGATTTTGGCCTATTTCAGTTAGCTGGGCAAAAATGTATAGAAGAAGGGCACATAGACCAGCTATTAGAAATTATTCAAGATGAAAAGAATAAGGTACATACAATCTTGGTGTTTACTTTTCAGTCTTGGGAAGAGAATAATTACATGATGCTATTCATCCAGTCATTTATTCATCAAACATTTAAGAATCTGCTTATATTTTCACAATAGGGAACTGAAAACAAAAAAAGAATTAGAAATATTTAGGCTGGGCACAGTGGCTCATGGTTGTAATCCCAGCGCTGTGGGAGGCCAAGGCAGGCAGATCACTTGAGCCCAGGAGTTTGAGACCAGCTTGGACAACAGAGTAAGACCTGTTTCAGGGGGAAAAAAAAAAAGAAGAAGAAATATTCGTATACTTGAAGGTGCTTACAGTCTGGTCAAACAGATAAATGTGTAAACAACTAACAATAATGAGGCAAAATAAATAAGTGCTGTAGTTGAAGTAAAGAGATTTTAGAAGGAATAGAATTACTTCTAGTTTAGGGAGTCCAAAACTGGTGTTTGAGTCATTAATTTACATTGAGAAATATACATATCAAGCAGGCTAAATATTCATTTTGGGTGATCAGCCCATTCTCCTCCAGCCAAAAGTGTATGGAAAACAAAATTGTAATTAAAACAGTATTTTGCATGCATAGAATTGGAACAGGAGAAGAACTGTATGTCATACTAGCCAGTATCATCCAGTTACAATAGTTTGAGAAATCATTCTCCACTATAGAAAAGGATCTTGTTTGTGGATCAGGAATAACTTTCCTGGGACACTATGTTGGCAACACCCTGCCAAATTTTGTGTCTTTGGACACTCATTATAAGGAAGACTGCTATTGTTTGGCTCTGTGGCCTCACCTGAATCTCACCTTGAATTGTAATAATCCTTATGTGTCAAGGGTAGGACCAGGTGGAGGTAATTGAATCATGGGGGTGATTTCCCCCATGCGTCTCTTGATAGTGAGTGAGTTCTCACAAGGTCTGAAGCATCTGGCATTTCCCCTGCTGACACTCAGTCTCTCCTGCTGCCCTGTGAAGAGGTGCCTTCCACCATGATTCTAAGTTTCCTTCCTGAGGCCTCCCTAGCCATGTGGAACTGCACGTCAGTTAAACCTCTTTTCTTTAAAAGTTACCCAGTCTTGTGTATTTCTACGTAGCAGCATGAGAGCAGACCAATACAAAGACGATCTTCGTTCTAGATACATACTCTTTCTTCATTTGCAGTGCTATTTATTTATTGAAAGTTTTCTTTCTTGACATCACAGTGTTGTCATGTTGACCTGTGTTTCTGTCCAGGGGTTCTTGATTGGATTTGGGGGATTCCTAAAACTTTTTAATCATACATTGCTATAGAATCTCTTAGTAGTTCAAATGGCTTATCCACTTTTTATTTTTTATTAAAATAACTAGGACATTCTATTTAATTTTGTTTTTGATATATGTTTATGATAACTTTGTAACCCCCTCATATAATAAATTTTATGTTTTTTAAACTCTTCTTGATTTTTTTTTCTAATTTCATTCTTAGAGGATAACCTTTGAAAGTAATTAGCTTTTAGCTAATAATAAAAAAAAAATAACTACTAATATTTATTGAGTATTTACATGTACCAGATGCTGTCTTTAGTCCTTTATATTTATTAACTTAGTCTCTCCAAAATCTCAGAAGGTAGGTGTTCATTTTGACTGAAAGGTTAAATGACTTTCCCAAAAGTAAGTCAGCTTGTGACATCCAAGTTTCAGACCTGTGTAGCATGGTTTTGGAGCTCCTAGCCACTCTGCTCTACCTCTGGTTAGTGCTGTACAGCATATGGTTTGAGGGTGGAATACAGGAAATTCATTGATTGAGAGCGTAAGGGGTCAAAAATGACTGGGTTTCTAACCTCTGAAAGGATAATATATGATAATGTGAATAGACAAAGGCAACCTAAGTAGAGGGAGAAGTTTTCTGAAGGAACACAAGTGAGTCAACTTTTAGAAATTTTCAGTTTAAGTGCAGCAGACAATTGGAAAATAAGGTTTTGAGCCCAGCAGAGATACAGGAATTAAGATGTAGATCTCTGAGACAAGTATCTGTGAGACCTTAATTACCTAAAGATTAGGTAACTGAGAGGGAAGAAAACAAGAATTTACCTGAGTTCACAGAAAAGGGGCGTAAGAGAGGAGCCCCAAGATTCCACCTTGAGAAATTTAAGAAAGAGGTAGAGAGAAGAGAAGAGGCCTGGCAAGGAGATGAGGATCAGCACCACGTCAGTGAGGCAGAAGGAAAAGGGAAGTATAAACAAATTCTTTTTCAGGCATTGTATGCCTCAGTGTTTTATCTTTAGCATGCTTTTGAATGGCTAACAGGGTAGATTTAAACATTGTGAGGCTTAGTCTTAATAATTTGAGAATCACCTCTTTAATGTCTGGTCAGCTAAATGCAGAGGTTTAGATATTGATAGGACAATGTTCAAAACTAACTACAGGCCAGGCACAGTGGTTCATGCCTATAATCCCAGCACTTTGGGAGGCCAAGGAGGGTGGATCACCTGAGGTCAGGAGTTCTATACCAGCCTAGCCAACACGGTGAAATCCCGTCTCTACCAAAAAATGCAACAATTAGCTGGGCGTGATGGCACATCCCTGTAATCCCAGCTACTCAGGAGACCCAGATGGGAGAATTGTTTGAACCCGGGAGGCGGAGGCTGCAGTTAGCCAAGATCGCAACACTGCACTCCAGCCTGGGAGACAGAGTGAGATCTCAGCTCAATAACAACGACAACAAAAAGCTGACTACAATTTAATTTTTTTGCCAGATGACACTATCAAGATGACCAAGATTTACTATTATCTTCAACTGTAAGAATGAATTAAAGAAAAGTGATAAAAAGATTTACTGTTAACTGCTTTGCGAGAGACCATTCACATACCTTTTGTTACAGTATATTATTATAATTGTTGTAGTTACTGTTAATCTCTTAATTTATAAGTTAAACTTTGTCACAGATATGCATGTATAGTATTTATATATAGCATTTGATATATTTATGTATAGCATTTGGTATTATTCATGGTTTCTGGCATCCACTGGGGTCTTGGAATGTACCCCCTGCAGATAAGTAGGGAGACTACAATATCCTATATAATATTGTCTTATAAGACTGGAGTCAGGATGCAGTATTATAGGTATCATTTTGTCTTCTTGCTAGATCAGCTTTAAAAAAAAAGTTCTAATTTTTGTGAGTACATCGTAGGCATTTATATTGATGGGTACGTGAGATGTTTTGATACAGACATGCGATGTGTAATAATAATATGGAGAATGGGATATCTATCCCCTCAAGCGTTTATCCTTTATGTTACAAACAATCCAATTATACTTAGTTAGTTATTTTTAAATGTACAGTTAGTTATTGACTATAGTCACCCTGTTGTACTATCAAATAGTAGATCTTATTCATTACTTGTAACTATTTTTTTTTTTTGGTACCCATTAGCCATCTCCTCTGCCTCCCGCTACTATTCCCAGCCTCTGGTAACCATCCTTCTACTCTCTATGTCCATGAGTTCAGTTGTTTTGATTTTCAGATCCCACAAATAAGTGTGAGCATTCAATGTTTTTCTGTGCCTGACTGACTTCACTTAACATCATGGTCTATAGTTTCATTCATGTTATTGCAAATGACAGGATGTCATTCTTTTTTATGGTCAAATGATACTCCACTGTTTATATGTACCACATTTTCTTTATCCATTCATCTGTTGATGGACACTTAGGTTACTTCCAAATCTGAGGTATTGTGGACAGTGCTGCAATGAACATGGGAGTGCAAATATCTCTTCAATATACTGATATCCTTCCTTTTGAGTATATACCCAGCAGTGGGATTTCTGGGTCATATGGTAGCTCTATTTTTGGTTTTTTTTTGTGTGTGTGTGTTTGAGCCTCTTTTCTATTCTGGTTATTATTTCCTTGTCAGATGGGTTAGATCTGCTTTTTCTTTATTTATATATATTTTTTGAGATAGGGTCTGTCTCTGTCACCTAGGCTGGTTTGCAGCAGTGTGATCATGACTCACTGCCACCTCTGCCTCCCAGGCTCAAGCCATCCTCCCAGTCAGCCTTACAAGTAGCTCGGACTACAAGCATGTGCCACCAAGCCCAGCTGATTTTTTGTATTTTGTAGACACAGGGTTTGGCCATGTCCAGGCTGATCTCAAACTCCTGAGCTCAAGTGATCCACCCACCTCAGCCTCCCAAAGTGCTAGGATTACAGGAATGAGCCACAATGCTTAAAAAAGAATCACATTTTATTTAACTTTAAAAAATAGAGACAGGGTCTCACTGGGTTGCCCGGGCTGGTCTCGGAATTCATGGGTTGCAGTGATCCTCCTGCCTCAGCCTCCCAAAGTACTGGGATTAGAGGCATGAGCCACTTTGCCCAGCCAGCCACCATGCTTTTAGAGGACTTTAGAATGTAGATTCTAGGAGGATAGTGATCTTATCCAGCGTGTTCCTCACTTTTTTTTCTAACACCTAGAATATTATATTGTTTGCTTGGTAAATACTGATGAGTAAAAATACAAAGCAGGCCAGAGAAGTGGAATACATTGTTGATACTTTTGAAAATCGGTGATTTTGATAATGAATGTGAATTACTAATTATAAAGATTAACTTTTACTTGTGTAGTAGGCATTCTGAAATATCTTTGAACATAGAAGCCACTTGTATGGAGGAGAGAAAAGTAATGAAGTTTCATCCCTTCTTTTTGTATAAATTACATTGATTATATTTAGAGACTCCAAGGAACTTTAAAAGATACACAAGCATTGGCTGGATTTCTTTATGAATAAGGGGAGCAGAATTCTCTGTGGATCTTAAGTACTTGCCTTAAGCAGATTAAGTCTCTTGTTGGAAATAGAGGAACTATTTAAATTTTGGGAAACACTAACTTGCCTGATAAAAAGTAAAGACCCTTTTGCCTTTCTTCAGTGAACATATTAAAAACTATTTTAAAATGTTGATCTCTGTTAGCAGTCAACCCTGGAAAGTCTGTGGTGAAATGTCATAGGCTCACTTGTCTCATCTTCCTATTTAAGAGACTGTTCCGAGCTCTTCCAAGATAGGAAAGCACACTGCGAGAGTCCTGTAGATGGCAGTGTTCGCTTTATTTTGAAAATGTTTTTACAGGTCATCATCAAGAATATGGGCTGGAATCTTGTTGGGCCTGTCGTTCGATGCCTTTTGTGGAAAGAGAGAGAGGATGATGATAAAAGAAAAGTTTATTTTTTGATCCTTGATTTATTGGTAAAGGTAAGTTAACAAAACCAGGTTCTCTTTGTCATAACACACGGCAATGTTTTATAATTCCCTTTAATGTTTATTGTTTGGTAAAAAAAGCTTTTGGTTTATGGAAGTACACAGAAAGGAACTCATTGGAGAAAAGACTCTGTCTTATTGATTGGATAGGCAGTTCCATTTCAAGATTTCCCAAATTTTCTGGATATAAGAATTGTCTAACCTCATATTAACCTCATATCAGACCCATTGATTCAGCGTCTCCAGGGAGAGACCTGGGAAGCTATATTTTAACAAGTAACCTTATTGTGTAGATGTGGAATACAAGATTTAGAGGTAGTTCAAGGCCACATTTATCTTTTGGCAACATTGAATCTAGAATAAAATCTCAGTCCTCTTGCCTTTGTGGTATGTTCCCTAAAAGAAAATGGAAAGCCTAGAATGCAAATGATTAAAATGGAAGTAGGAATAGGGGGTAGCACACAGAGCAGTTGTGACTAACAACCTTAGAGACCCTTGGTAAAAGTCTAGTAGAGTTTAAAGTCAATATTGTTGGCTAAGAAAGATAAATTCTGAGAAAAAGGATATTCTAAGAAACTGCTTAGTGATCAGTACAAATATACCCGAATATATATTTGGAAAGAGAGCTCCATCTGTATGAGTTATTGACTACGGGAGCTGGGAGCTTTTAAAAAACCAGGTAAGTGAGGTGATAAGATATGGCCAGTTAGAAAGCAATGCAGAGTTTTATCTGTTCAAGAAATACAAAAGAAATTCTGGACTAGTCTATGCTTACAGCATGGGTTTGGAAGGTCCCACCTGGTGGAGTCCCTGGGAATCTATTAAGGCAACTTCCAGAGTAGACAGGTGAAGCTCAAAGGACTTACAGCATGGGGTTGAAAGGTACCACCTGGTAGAATCCCTGGGCATCTATTAAGGCAACTTCCAGAGTAGACAGGTGAAGCTCAAAGGAAACATGAGCTTAAAGATCCGTTGACTTCTTGCTTCTTTTTAGTTTTATAGTTTTGACCATCATAGATTCTGTGTTTTGCTAGTGCATATTTTTAAACAATTGTATAAATAATTTTACTGTTAGGCAAAAAAATAATTGTATAACATTTTGTCAATATGTGCCTTCTTAAAAATAGTAATAATGTGGCTTTAAATACAACTTGTATTAAACAGGTTCAATTGTGAATATTTTTATAGTTATGCAATCCAAAGGAATTATTGTTGGGTTTGCTTGAACTGATTGAAGAGCCGTCTGGAAAGCAGATATCCCAAAGTATTCTTCTTTTGCTTCAGCCATTACAGACAGGTAATGAGAATTTTGATATCAGAGCACTTCTTGTTATATCTGTAAGTGCCTTGATGGTTACACCGAAGTATCAATACTACACCAAAGTAAAGTTTACAGCTAATTAGTACTCTGCTTAAACCAATAATCGCAAGGCCAGTGTGACTCCTGCTGCTCATAGAAAAATTGTAGTATCTGGCCAGAGTGGGTATCCTGTAAATACTCTGTTGAATGTCATTGTATTTTTCATGTGCTACGTTGAAACCTATACCTTTTTGCCTAACCTTCCTGTCTGCTGCTTAAATCGGAATTTTCTCTTTAAACATATTTAAAGGATTACCCCTGTGGTGTCTACAGTACTAAATCTGATAGCATTATGGTAGTCCAGAAGAGTATCAGGCAGGGCATTGCTCAGCCTCTGCATTGGGAGATTGGATTGGACATAGCAAAGGTAATGCTGAAGAATGAAATAAGAAGATGTAGGATGATAAGACTCCATGGCTGAGTATAGTAATAATATTGGTAAGTAATGGGTCTTGGCAACCAAGGCAGACAGTATCCATGGGAAGAGGTTATTTTTCAGGACATATGTGTATCTCACAATCTGATAGAGGGACCTATCAGATTGTGAATCAGAAATTAAATTTGTTTTAAATATGAATGCCTACCAACTTCATACCACCTGTAATATTCAGTCTTCTAGGGGGAAAAAAATTGAATAACACCACCTCTTATTTGTATAGTGCTCTGTAGTTTACAGTACACTTATATCTTGTGTTTACAGCAACCAAAAAACATGGTAAGAACATGTTTCTGTCTTCAGTAAATAGTCTGTTATAAACATAACCTAAACAACATTTCATGGCAAGATGCTCTATTATTTTATGCACAACTGAGAAGAAAAAAACACTGCCAATTCAACTGTGATGTGCCATCTTGATTTCAAGACTTGTTCAAATGTGGGAGGAAGAAGTGTTTTATAATTCCACATTTGCTGAATTTCTTGTCTCATGTTTAGCATACTTGAAGAGTGACAACTTGATCTCTCTTTTAGTGATTCAGAAACTTCATAACAAAGCATATTCGATTGGATTAGCATTGTCTACCCTTTGGAATCAGCTATCTCTTCTTCCTGTTCCATACTCAAAAGAACAAATACAAATGGATGACTATGGCCTTTGTCGGTGTTGCAAGGCCTTAATAGAGTTTACTAAACCTTTTGTGGAAGAAGTCATTGATAACAAAGAAAACTCACTGGAAAATGAAAAGTTAAAGGATGAATTACTGAAATTGTAAGTATATTTTTAAGAACATCTCACAATGGACTTAAATAATTGATAGTTCAGTTATTTTATGTTTCTTCACCTTGTTTGACATATAAATAGAAATCTAGTTTCAGATTTTGAATTTTAGAAGCATATGAGGTTCAACTGATACAGCATGGGAACTTGAGACATTTATATTTAAAACAATTATAGGCCGGGTATAGTGGCTCACACATGTAATCCCATCAGTTTGGGAGACTGAGGAGAGAGGATTGCTTGGGACCAGGAATTTGAGACCAGCCTTGGCAACGTAGTGAAACCCCCATCTCTACAAAAATAATTTAAAAAATTAGCTAGATATAATGGCATATGCCTATAGTCCTACTACTTGGGAAGCTGAGGCTAGAGGATGAGTTGAGTCCAGGAGATGAGGCTGCAATGAATGATGATCATGCCACTGCACTCCAGCCTGGGCAGCAGAGTAAGATCCTGTCTCTAAAACGTTAATTAATTAATAAAATAGTTATAAAACCAAAATCCATTCATTTACTTTATATTCTTCTATGTATTGCCTTTATTCATTAGAGTAAGTGAATAATGAAAGTGGAGGAAATAGATACATATAGCTTAGGGTAAGTGCGGGAAATACATATATGTAGCTCTGTGGAGAAAGTGTGTTTTACTCTTTCAAAGAAAGCAGCAGAAGGACCACCAGATGGAACATCCAACTTGACCACAAAAATAGTAGTAGCGTATCCACCCAACAGCATTCCCTCCATGGGTACTATAGACTAAACAGGTACTATTCAATATGACTGTAGCACTTGACATACGGCTGGTCCAAATTCAGATGTACTTTAAGTATAAAATGTCCCCTGGATTTTGAGACTTGTTATTAAAAAAAAAACAATAATTTTTATATCGATAACATGTTGAAATGACAGTATTTCAGATACATTGGGTTAAGATAAATTATTAAAATCATCTTTCCCATTCTTACTACTTTTTTCATGTGTCCACTAAAAAATCTTAAATTATACATGGGGCTTATGTTGTATTTCTATTGGACAATGCTGGACTAGATTATTGAATTACATGGACCAGTAATTTTTAAATTTTGGCTACTTGGGAGGCTGACGCGGGAGGATCTCTTGAGGCCAGGAGTTCAAGAACAGCCTGGGCAACATAGCAAGACCTTGAAAAATAAAATATAAAATAATTTTTTAATTTTGGAGACCAAAACTGTTTTTAGCTTTCTACTTATCAGGTTAGGACATTTAGAAAAAATTTACGGCCATACATGGTGTTTCATGCCTGTAATCCTAACACTCTGGGAGGCCAAGGTGGGAGGATTGCTTGAGCTCAGGAGTTTGAGACCAGTCTGGGCAATATAGTGAGACCCTGTCTCTACAAAAAATAAAAAAAATTAGCTGAGCACAGTGGTGTGTGCCTATAGTTTCAGCTACTTGGGAGGCTGAGGGAGGATCCCTTGAGCCAAGGAGTTTGAGGTTACAGTGTGCTGTTTTTGTGCCATTGTACAGTATCCTGGGTGACAGGGACGCTCTCTCAAAAAAGAGATTTTTACCATTGATAAGACCCATTATTTCATAAAAGAAAGGGTATTTTAGCTAAAGAAATAGGAAAGGCTTAATCACAGAATAAAATTTGATTTTCTAAATAAAACATACAGAGCTTTTTGAAAAAATGACCGTATTTCATGATTTTTTCCCTTGAACTAATGAAAACTACATCATAGACTATCACTGGCCCTCAGACATTCAGAATTCAATGGAATAGTTCAGATGTAGAAGTCAGTCTTACTATGTTGAGTCTAGCAAGGTGTTTTCATGTTCTCCCCATTACTCGTAGGAAGGATGTTACATTACCAAGTTTTACAGACCATTGAGTTATTGTTGCTTGTCTTAGTCCATTTGTGCTGATATAACAGAATACCTAAGACTGGGTGATTTACAATGAACAGAAATTCATGGTTCACAGTTCTGGAGGCTGGGAAGTCTACAATTAAGGCGCTGGCATCTGGCAAGGACCTTCTAGCTGTGTCATAATGTGACTGAAGGTAACAGGGCAAAAGGCAAAAGTGGGCTGAATTTGCCCTTTTATAACAGCGTTATAAATGAGAGTGGAGCCCCCGTGGGCTAATTCCCACCTCTTTATGGCAGTTAAATTTCAATATGACTTTTGGAGAGCATTCAAACCATAACCATGCTTATGTTATTTTTTCAAGTAAAATTAAATTAGATGTGAAGAACTAGGAATTTTATACTTGGAAATGTTGATTTCATAGTTACCTATTTCTTATGCCTTAGTTGTTTCAAAAGCTTGAAATGCCCTTTGCTGACAGCACAATTCCTTGAACAGTCTGAAGAAGGTGGAAATGATCCTTTCAGATATTTTGCATCAGAAATAATAGTAAGTACAGTTAATTTAATCTGCTATTATCTCAAATGTTATCCCACTATATTCTCAGTACTGCCCATGTAAATTGATACGTTCATTAATAAATAAACATGTATTTTTTTGTAGAGCACCCATAAACAAAAGATGGAAAATAAAACAGCAATAATTTTATTATCCAAATATAAATATTAACATTCTTCATGCTTTTTTCTTATATACTTACAAGAATACATCCATATAAATTTTTTAAAGATTTTTTATATATATATACTCTTGTAATCTACCTTTTTCCTCTTCAACAGTATATTATGAATATCTTTCCATGGGCTTAATAGTGTTCCATGGTATGGACTTAGCATAATGTATTTAACCTGTGCCATATAGTTCAACATTTAGATTGTTTCCAACTTTTCATTATAGGACAACTCCAACTTTCTTTTTTTTTTAATTATACTTTAAGTTCTGGGGTACGCCAGGCGTGGTGGGTCCCGCCTGTAATCCCAGCACTTTGGGAGGCTGAGGTGGGCAGATCACCTGAGGTCAGGAGTTCGAGACCAGCCTGACCAATATGATGAAACCCGATCTTTAAAAAAAAAAAAAAAAGTTCTGGGGTACATGTGCAGAACGTGCAGGTTTGTTACATAGGCATACACATGCCATGGTGGTTTCCTGCATCCATCACCCTGTCATCTACATTAGGTATTTCTCCTAATGCTGTCCCTCCCCTATCCCCCCACCCCCTTCTATTCCTCCCCTAGCCCCCTGACCCCCCAACAGCCCCCAGTGTGTGATGTTCCCCTCCCTGTGTCCGTGTGTTCTCATTGCTCAACACCCACTTATGAGTGAGAAAATGCAGTGTTTGGTTTTCTGTTCTTGTGTCAGTTTGCTAAGAATGATGGTTTCCAGCTTTATCCATGTGCGTGCAAAGTACATGAACTCATCCTTTTCTATGGCTGCATAGTATGGTGTATATGTGCCACATTTTCTTTATCCAGTCTATCATTGATGAGCATTTGGGTTGGTTCCAAGTCTTTGCTTTTGTGAACAGTGCTGCAATAAACATACGTGTGCATGTGTCTTTATAATAGAATGATTTATAATCTTTTGGGTATGTACCAAGTAATGGGATTGCAGGATCAAGTAGTATTTCTGGTTCTAGATTCTTGAGGAATTGCCACACTGTGTTCCACAATGGTTGACCTAATTTACTCTCCCACCAACAGTGTAAAAGTGTTCCTATTTCTCCACATCCTCTCCAGCATCTGTTGTCTCCAGATTTTTTAATGATTGCCATTATAACTGGCATGAGATGGTATCTCAATGTGGTTTTAATTTGCATTTCTCTAATGATCAGTGATGATGAGCTTCTTTTCATATGTTTGTTAACTGCATAAATGTCTTCTTTTGAAAAGTGTCCTTTCATATCCTTTGCCACTTTTTGATGGGGTTGTTTCTTTTTTTCTTGTAAATTTTGTTTAAGTTCTTTGTAGATTCTGGATATTAGTCCTTTGTCAGATGGGTAGATTGCAAAAATTTTTTCCAATTCTGTTGGTTGCCAGTTCACTCTAATGATAGTTTATTTGCTATGCAGAAGTTCTTTAGTTTAATTAGGTCCCATTTGTCTATTTTGGCTTTCGTTGCCATTGCTTTTGGTGTTTCAGTCATGAAGTCCTTGCCTATTCCTATGTCCAGAATGGTGTTGCCTAGGTTTTCTTCTAGGATTTTTATGATGTTAGGTCTTATGTTTAAATCTTTAATCCATCTGGAGTTAATTTTTGTATAAAGTGTAAGGAAGGGATCCAGTTTCAACTTTCTGCTCATGGCTAGCCAGTTTTCCCAACACCATTTATTAAATAGGAAATCCTTTTCCCATGGCTTGTTTTTGTCAGGTTTGTGAAAGATCAGATGGTTGTAGATATGTGGCATTATTTCTGAGGCCTCTGTTTTGTTCCATTGGTCTATATCTCTGTTTTGGTACCAGTACCATGCTGTTTTGATGACTGTGGCCTTGTAGTATAGTTTGAAGTCTGGTAACGTGATGCCTGCAGCTTTTTAAAATTTTTAAATTTTTATTTTTTTTGCTTAGAATTGTCTTTGCTATGCAGGCTCTCTTTTGGTTCCATATGAAGTTTAAGGTGGTTTTTTTCCGATTCTGTGAAGAAGGTCCATAGTAGCTTGATGGGGATAGCACTGACTCTATAAATTACTCTGGGGAGTATGGCCATTTTCATGTTATTGATTCTTCCTAACCATGAGCATGGAATGTTTTTCCATCTGTTTGTGTCCTTATTTCGGTGAGCAGTGGTTTGTAGTTATCCTTGAAGAGGTCCCTCACATCCCTTGTTAGTTGGATTCCTAGGGATTTTATTTTCTTTCTTTCTTTTTTTTTTATAAAATAATTTTTTTTTTATTTAAATAAAGACGGGGTTTCACCATGTTATTCAGGCTGATCTCAAACTCCTGACCTCAGGTGATCTGCCTGCCTTGGCCTTCAAAGTGCTTGGATTATAGGCATGAGCCACCATGCCTGGTGGGGATTTTATTTTCTTAGTAGCAATTGTGAATGGGAGTCTGTTATTGGTGTATGGGAACGCTTGTGATTTTTGCATATTAATTTTGTATCCTGAGACTTTGCTGAAGTTGCTCATTAGCTTAAGGAGATTTGGGGCTGAGACGATGGGGTCTTCTAGATATACAATCATGTTATCTGCAAATAGAGACAATTTGACTTCCTCCTTTCCTAATTGAATACACTTTATTTCTTTTTCTTGCCTGATTGCCCTGGCCAGAACTTCCAATATTATGTTGAATAGGAGTGGTGAGAGAGGGCATCCTTGTCTTGTGCCAGTTTTCAAAGGGAATGCTTCCAGTTTTTCCCTATTCAGTATAATATTGGTTCTGGGTTTATCATAAATAGCTCTTATTATTTTGAGATACATTCCATCAATACCTAGTTTATTGAGGGTTTTTAGCATAAAGGCTGTTGAATTTTGTCGAAGGCCTTCTCTGCATCTGTTGAGATAATCATGTGGTTTTTGTCTTTGGTTCCGTTTATCTGATGGATTACGTTTAGATTTTTGTATGTTGAACCAGCCTTGCATCCTGGGGATGAAGCCGAGTTGATCATGATGGATAAACTTTTTCATGTGCTATTGGATTCGGTTTGCCAGTATTTTATTGAGGATTTTCACATCAATGTTCATCATGGATATTGGCCTGAAATTTTCCTTTTTAATTGTGTCTCTGCCAGGTTTTGGTATCAGGATGATGTTGGTCTCATGAATTAGGGAGGATTCCCGCTTTTTCTATTGTTTGGAATAGTTTCAGAAGGAATGGTACCAACTCCTCTTCGTAACTCTGGTAGAATTTGGCTGTGAACCCGTCTGGTCCTGGACTTTTTTGGTTGGTAGGCTATTGATTGCCACCTCAATATCAGACCTTGTTATTGGTCTATTTAGGGATTCGACTTCTTCCTGGTTTAGTCTTGGAAAGGTGTTAAGTGTTCAGGAATTTATCCATTTCTTCTAGATTTACTGGTTTATTTGCATAGAGGTGTTGATAGTATTCTCTGATGGTAGTTTGTATTTCTGAGGGACCGGTGGTGATATACCCTTTAACATTTTTTATTGCATCTATTTGATTCTTCTCTCTTTTTTTCTTTATTAATCTGGCTAGTGGTCTGTCTATTTTGTTGATCTTTTTAAAAAACCAGCTCCTGGATTCATTGATTTTTTTGAAGGGTTTTTCTTTGTCCCTGTTTCCTTCAGTTCTGCTCTGATCTTAGTTATTTCTTGTCTTCCACTAGCTTTTGAATTTGTTTGTTCTTGCTCCTCTAGTTCTTTTAATCATGATGTTGGGGTTTCGATTTTAGGTCTTTCCTCACTTCTCTTGTGGGCACTTAGTGCTATACATTTCCATCTACACATTGCTTTAAATGTGTCCAAGAGATTCTGGTACGTTATGTCTTCGTTCTCATTGGTTTCAAATAACATCTTTATTTCTGTCTTCATTTCATTATTTATCCAGTAGTCATTCAGGAGCAGGTTGTTCAATTTCCATGTAGTTGTGCAGTTTTGAGTGAGTTTCTTAATTTCTCAGTTCTAATTTTATTGCACTGTGGTCTGAGAGACTGTTATGACTTCTATTCTTTTGCATTTGCTGAGGAGTGTTTTACTTCCAATTATGTGGTCAATTTTAGAATAAGTGCAATGTGATAATGAGAAGAATGTGTATTTTGTGGATTTGGGGTGGAGAGTTCTGTAGATGTCTATTAGGTCTGGTTGGTCCAGATCTGACTTCAAGTCCTTAATATCTTTGTTAATTTTCTGTCTCATTGATTCATCTAATATTGACAGTGGGGTTTATGTATTTGGGTGCTCCTGTATTGGGTGCATGTATATTTAGGATAGTTAGCTCTTCTTGTTTCATTGATCTCTTTACCATTATATAATGCCCTTGTCTCTTTTGATCTTTGTTGGTTTAAAGTCTGTTTTATCAGAGACTAGGATCGCAATCCCTGGTTATTCTAGACAGTAATTCCTCTAACCTTTTTTCAAGGTTCTTAGCTTCCTTGCATGCTCCTTTAGCTTGGAGAAGTTATTACTCACCTTCTGAAGTCTGTTATTATTATTGTTATGTTATTGTTATTACCCATGTTCTGAAGCCTGCTTCTGTCGATTCATCAAACTCATTCTCCATCCAGTTTTGTTCCCTTGCTGGAGAGAAGCTGTGATCCCTTGGAGGAGAAGAGATGTTCTGATATTTGGAGATTTCAACCTTTTTGTCCTGGTTTCTTCCCTTCTTCATGGATTTATCTACCTTTGATCTTTGAAGTTGGTGACCTTTGGATGGGGTCTCTAAGTGGACGTCCTTTCTGTTGATGTTGAAACTATTTATATGTTAGTTTAACTTCTAACAGTTAGGTACCTTTGCTGCAGGTGTGCTGGAGTTTGCTAGAAGTTCACTCCAGACCCTGCTTGCCTGTGAATCACCAGCCAGGGCTACAGAATGGCAAAGATTGCTGCCTATTTCTTCCTCTGGTAGCTTTGTCCCAGAAGGGTACCTGCCAGATGCCAGCCAGAACTCTCCTGTACAAGGTGTCTGTCAGCTCCTGCTGGGAGAAGTCTCTCAGTCAGGATACATGGAGGTCAAGGAGCCACTTGAAGAGGCAGTCTGTCCCTTATCAGAGCTCGAGTGCTGTGCTGGGAGATCCATTGCTCCCTTCAAAGCTATGGGGCAGGGATGTTTTATTCTGCTGATGCTGTACCCACAATCGCCCCTTTTCCCTGGTGTTCTGTCCCATGAAGTTGGGAACTTTGTTTATAAGTCCCTGATGGGCTGCTGCCTTTTTTCAGAGATGCCCTGCCCAGCAAGAAAGGAGTCTAGTGACAGTCACTGTGTAAACTTCCCAGCAACTTTGTTTACACAGAATAGGTTGGCTTACACCTATCTGAACCTCTGCAGTGGCAGATGTCCCTCACCCCACCAAGTGCAAACGTCCCAGGTCGAGCTCAGACTGCTGTGCCGGCTGCCAGAATTTTAACTCAGTGGATCTCATCTTGCTGGTCTTTGTGGGGATGGGACCCAAGAGCCAGACTTGGCTCCCTGGCTTCAGCCCCCTTTTTCAGGGGAATGAGCAGTTCTGTGTCACTGGCATTCCAGGTGTCACTGGGGTATGAGAAAAAAACAAAAACAAAAACTGCTGCAGCTAGCTCAGTGTCTTTTTAAATGGCCACCCAGTTTTGTGCTGGAAGCCCAGGTTGCTAGTGTTGTGGGCACTGGAGGGAATCTCCTGGTCTGAGGGTTATGAAGACCATGGGAAAAACGTATCCGAGCCAGAGTGCCAGAGTGCTGGGAAAAGTCCCTAATGGCTTCCCTTGGCTAGGAAAGAGGATTCGCCAGCCCCTTGTGCTTCACCGGTGAGGCAACACCCCACCCTGCTTTGGCTCGCCTTCCTTGGGCTGCACCCACTGTCTAACCAGTCCCAGTGAGATGAACCAGGTACCTCAGTTGGAAATGCGGAGATCACCCGCCTTCTGCGTCACTCGCTGGGACTTACACACCCGAGCTGTTCCTGTTTGGTCATCTTGGTGGAAATACCCAACTTTCCTTTTTAACTGTTCAGTCTACGATAAGTAACTTTGTAACTAAATCTTCGCATACTTTTCAAATTAGTTCCCTAAAATTCCTAGAGTAGAAGTTCCATGCCCCGTGATAAATAGTTTCAAAATGGCTCCATAAATAAGTAAATTTTATTTTAAAAGCAATTCGACTTTATGCATCAATAGTATTTTTAAATGTGCTCAGATTCTTTATCAGAGAAATCATCTGAAATATTAAAAAATGTATTTGAAGTTGATGTTTATGAATTTCAAAAGAGAGCAGTCTGTGTGAACATGTAGCCATGTTCAGCTGCATGAGTGCAGGTGCAACATAGGAGTAAAATTTGGTTTAATTAGGTTGGGATTTTGAGAACTGGGTAAGTTGTAGAGAGCAAGAGAGGGGCAAGGGATTGAGCATGTATGCAAGGTGATTTTTTTTTTTTTTTTTTTTTTTTTGAGACGGAGTCTTGCTCTGTCTCTCAGGCTGGAGTGCAGTGGTGTGATCTCGGCTCACTACCTCCACCTCCTGGGTTCAAGCAGTTCTTCTGCCTCAGCCTCCCAAGTAGTTGGGATTACAGGCACTGCCTCTACACCTGGCTAATTTTTTGTATTTTTAGTAAAGATGGGGTTTTGCCATGTTGACCAGGCTGGTCTCGATCTCCTGACCTCAGGTGATCCACCTGCATCGGCCTCCCAAAGTGCTGGAGTTACAGGAGTGAGCCACCACGCCTGGCCACAAGATGATTTTAATGTACAAAGTAACTTTAATGATGGACATAGAGTTTAAGCTGGGTAAGGAGTGAAGTTAGGACATACCAAATGCAAGAGACAGTGAAAAGGTGATTGAATCATTAAGTTGTAGGACCTGGTGCGGGTGACAAATTTTTGGAGTTAGGTTACTAAGAGTGGTGAGCTGAAAAAATAGGAGGTGTAAAGAATAAGGTGCTTGAAAATAGTATTATGGAAAGATTATAGTTGCTAGTAACGATGTCTGGGGTGTGAACATGAGAGGGTGTTCTAAAGGAGAGGGTGGAGGCCAAGATCATTGGACTAGAGAAAATGAAGTACATGAGATTTCAGAGTATTAGAAGATCTTTGGTTGTACATTTAAATCACACAGAAATATAATGTTGGAAAGCCACGTGATGGGATGACCTTGGGGTCTACTAACTGCAACAAGGAGGAATAGAAATGGTGAAGTCATTAAAAAAAAGTGTTTCACAGTTGAGGGATTTTTTAAAGAGGATGGGAAGAGAATGGTATAGAAGCAGCAAGGAGAACAGGTGTACTCCCACACTCAGTGGCACAGTGGGTATAGATGAATAATATAGCAGTCTTTTGAGAAAGTAGCAGAGAAAGCAGTTGTTTTCAGGTGAGAGCCAATTTCCATTTAGGAGAGATGGAAAAAGGGGTCAGATGAAGGGATGCTAGAAGTTTATGGAAATAAATTCTGAAGATGAGAGATGACAATTAGGAATCCGTAATTTAATAAGGTTAATGCTGATGGCCATGATAATAGTGAATAGGCTGTGAGGGATGAAGAAGGGGAGGTGAAGGTTTTTCTCTGGAGCACACCAAAGTCTGGGGCCTCTTCATTGTTGCCAGTGCTAGAGTACTGTATCATCTCCGGGATATCGTATAAGCACCATCACATATGATATGTATTTTGAGAAGATGACTATGAAAGTTGGAAACTATTAAAGGAAATCTGGTGATCTTAGAAAAACCAAACTCAGTTTCTCCTACTATAGTCGTAAGAAGCTTCTGACACCAGATGTATGGAGTTCCCTACTCTGCCCCCTTCGCTTCATAGCAAGCAAGCAAACAGTTCTACAGTGGACACCAATTGGGTGTCCTCTAATTCAATTCCAACATTACCTACCTGGAGATAGTGTCAGATCTCACAGGTTGAGGGCTGAATCCCTCAAGACTGCCCCCATTTCCAATGCCCGTCTCAAGCCCCAGGATGTTTTACCTGTGCTCTGAATCAGGGTTCCCAGGACCCCCTCCTTGGGCTTAATTAATTTGCTAGATTGGCTTCCAGAACACAGGGAACTGCTTACTTATATTTAGTGGTTTACTATAAAGAATATTACAAAGGATACAGATGAAGAGATGCATAGGGCTAGGTATAGGGGAAGGGGCACTGAGTTTCCATACCCTGCCTGGGTGCCCCACCCTCCTGGAAACTTTGTGTGTTCAGCTTCCAGAAGCTTTCTGAATCCAATCATTTTGGGTTTTTATGGAGGCTTCATTATGTAGGAATGACTGATTACATCATTGACCGTTGGTAATCAACTTAATCTTCAGCCCCTATGCCTTACCGGGGTCGGATGGGGGTGGGGCTGTAGGACTGAAAGGTCCAACCCTCTCATCACAGGGTTGGTTCCCTTGGCAACCAGCTCCCATCCTGAGGCTATCCAGGAGACCCAGCCATCAGTAACTCAATAGCATAAAGATACATCACCTTGGAGATTCCAAGGATTTTAGGAGTTGTATCCCAGGAAGTGAGAACAATGAGCAAATATATATTTCACAGTATCACAGATGTTAAACCTGGCAGTGATGTAATCAAACTGAGTTTAGGATTAGTCACTTTAAAGGAAGATGACTAACTGGGATAAAATTGGAAGTAGGGAAGTCTTGGGAGTTGTGAGAAATGATGGGAGAGTAAGTATGGATGTATGGATATAGTTTTTGTTTGTTTGTTTCCTTTCTTTTATTTACTAAATTTGCAACACATTCTGGTGGTAGGGATGTAGTTTTAAAGATGAAGAAAGGGCAGATTTGAGAACTTTATAGTAGGTAAACTTGGCAAAATTTGGTCATTGCTTGGATTTAGAATAAAACATGGATTTTTGCTTAGATAACTGGGCAGATGAAGGTGCCAATACTTGAGATAGAGAACGTAGAGCAAGGATTTGGGGGTCTGATAGAGAATATAGAGCAAGGATTTGGGTGTCTTGTGCTTTTAAAAAACAGAAATTTTAAAATGTTCTGAAAAGTACTAAAAACTATATAGCATATGCCCATGTACCCATCACTGAGCTTCAGTAATTATCAACATTTTGCCAATTTTGTTTTATCTATCCTCCTCCTTTTCTTCCTGTAGTATGTTATAACAAGTCCTACATATAATTCATCTGTAAATCTTTAAGGATGCTTCCCTAATAATAAGGGCTTTTTAAAGAAACAAATAACCACAATGCTGTTATGACACCTAACAAGATTTTACTACCTTTTTTAAAAATTTTTTTGAGACAGGGTTTCACTCGCATTGCCCAAGCTGGAGTGCAGTGACGTGATCTTGGCTCACTGAAACCTCCGCCTCCCGGGCTTAAGCAGTTCTCCTGCCTCAGCCTCCCAAGCAGCTGGGGCTGCAGGCACACATCGCCCCACCTGGCCAATTTTTGTATTTTTGGTAGAGACAGGGTTTCACGTTACCCAGGCTGTCTCAAACTCCTGGGCTCAAGCAGTCTGGCTGCCTTAGCCTCCCAAAGTGCTGGGATTACAGGCAGGAGCCACCATTCCTGGCCTAACACCTAACAAGGTTAGTAATAATTTTTTAATATATATCTAATAACCAGAGAGAGAGCAGGTTTTTAAGGAATTTAAAATATATTTTAATATGTAAAATATATGTATATTTAACATATAATTATATGTAAATGTGTATATATATATTTTGAGACAGGGTCTCATTCTGCGGCCCAGGCTGGAGTGCAGTGGTACAATCATGGCTTGCTGCAGCCTCGGTCTCTTAGGCTCAAGTGATCCTTCCACCACAGCCTCCTGAATAGCTGGACTTACAGGCATGCCCCAGCATGCCTGGCTACTTAAATTTTTCAGTTTTGTAGAGGTGAAGTCTCACTATGTTGTACAGGCTGGTCCTGAACTCTTCGTCTCAAGTCATCCTCCCACCTTGGCTTCTCAAGGTGCTGGAATTACAGGTGTGAGCCACTGTACCTGACCAGGGATATTTTTGAATAAGAGTGGGTGAGATTACCTAAAGAGGTGAGGAGAGAAAAGGGCTCAGGAGTGAACTGTAGAGAGTACTAGCACTTAAAAGGAGCCCAAGAAAGAAGTCAGAAGTGGTAGAAATACACAGAAACTGGTGTAGTAGGGTTTTAGAAGGATAGAGGTGATCAGGACTCTTAAACACAACATAGAGGTACATTGGAAAGCATCCATTGGATTTAGGAAGTAAGATGGCATTGGTAATCTTAGCAAAAGCAGTTTAAGTATAGTGTTGGAGATAAATCAGAGTGGAGTAGATAAAAGAATGAATGACTGATAAGAAAAAGGAGAGGACTAGTGTAAGCTATTCTTTAAAAGAATTTAGATGAGTAAGGAAGGAGAGGTACTAGCTAGAAGACATGAGGTAAGGGTAGGAAGGTATGGAGATGGGAAGGCTTGCGCATGTTTATAGCTGTTAGGGTACAAACTGTTGAGGGAACCATGTGGCTTATGAGCAGATGGCTGGGCATAGGATCAAAGACATAAGGAGGGTCCTAGAAAGGAAGAAATAATGGGGATCAAGGTAAGAATACATGTTTAGAAATTTGTAGCAGGAATGAGTTATTACAATTGAGGGGAGTCAAACCCACTGGCCTCAGATTTCTAGGTGAAGGAGAGATGATCTCTTAATAATGAGGAGGTAGAAGTGGGCATTGAGTAAAAGGGCTTAAGGAAACTGGTGAAGGTTTGGAGTACTGAGGGGAACGGAAGGAGATGCTGGAAGACCGTGGCAACGTTAGTCAGTAGTCCTGGGCACTCAGCTCTGGTTGGAGACCACAACTGTAGTGGTAACAGTCTATATTTTTTTCTCCAGCAGTACTCAGCGCCCTGTGTGTAGAAGTAGAGAAGGTGGATTGTAGTTATTTTTTCAAGGCTGGCATTTTAAACTGGGTAGATGCTGCTGAAGGAAATACAGGGTACAGATAGTTCAGCTGGTCAATACTCCATGATTCAGGTTGGATAGGGAAAGAATGGGGGTTAGGAGGGAATGCCTACATAGGTCAAAATGAAGGAATGACAGGCCTGGAGAATTCAGAAGTAGAAAAGCAGATTGCTAGGTGAGAGAGGATGAGAGATTTTGGTCAGAAAACGGGATATTGAAGTTTAAAGTATCAAATACAGAATAGTTCCAGATGTTCAGAGATCTGGCATGGGATCAGGTACTGAAATGGATTAAAACTAAAGGTCACTAGAATTTAGAAATTGAGAACCATGAGAGTGGATGCAGTGACTTGCTGCTTGATTGAAAAATAAATAATAATAATAAAGGACCATGAGACTATCCTGTTATAGGGGTTATCTGCATGAACATTCAACTTTTCCAAGATTGTAGCAGGAGTTGGGCAGAGAAAAAGATTGTGAGCAGGTGCCAGAGTCTTCAGTGAATGTCAGGAAATTACCAGGACATCAGCATATGACAGAGAAAAGGACAGTATGTTATCTGCATCAAAGGAAAATGTGCTTTTGTTAGAAAGTACAGAAAGAGCCAATACTATAATACTATGCTTAGCCCCTGCCTGTAACTGGCCTACCCAACAGCTGCCTTCTGGGTCCGGGGGTGTAAAAGGTGTGAGAATGAGCATCTCCCACCAGAAATCAGACAGGTTTAGTTAAAGTAGTGAGGTAGAACAAGCATCCTATGAAGAGACTGAGGATATAGGCAACTGGTCCTGAGATCTCAGTAGAAGGAACATTACAAGTAGAAGGAGCCAGCAGTAAGGATGCACATAGCAGTCTAGAAGTAGAGGTGAGATCAGCTAGGAGATGAAGCGAGGAGATGTCTTCTGTGCTGGAGAGGTACTGGTGAGTATGGTGTGGTTGGGATTCACTGGCCTCAGCCATCTTTATTTTGGTACAGAACTACTAGAATGTCCCAAAGGTTGTGGAATAGGAACGTTCCTGAAAGAACAGAGGCTGCCATGAATTATGAAGTGGTATGGTGGCAGTACAGCTTGGGTCTGAACAAGACTGCTGGTTGGTGTGTGGTTAGGTAGTGAAGGACCAGATTTGGGAACAGATTGGGCCTCAGATATCCAGAGCAGCACTGTAGAATCTAGTTGCATGTAATGATGTTTCAAAAAGGCTATCTTAGGATGGATGTGGTAGCTTACACTTGTAGGCCCAGGCCTTTGGGAGGTTGAGGTGGGCAGATCTCTTAAGCCCAGGAGTTTGAGACCAGCCTGGGGTACATGGTGAAACCTTATCTCTATAAAAAATAAAAAAATAATAAAAAAATACCTGGTGGCATGGGCCTATAGTCCCAGCTACTCAGGAGGTTGAAGTGGGTGGATTGCTTGAACCTGGGGAAGTCAAGGCTGCAGTGAGCCATGATCATGCCACTGCACTCCAGCCTGAGTGACAGAGCAAAACCCTATCTCAAAAACAACAACAAAAAAAAAACAGGGCTACCTTACTCTGCAGAAAACACACGTAGCATTGGCTGAATAAAGAAATGGAGCTTCATAATTAAGAACATTTGGAATCAGAGTGCAATACACTTTTTGTCTTGTAGCTATAACAAGAATGCATGGCCTTGAAAATCATGCAGCAGTATATATTTAGTGTCTGGTAGCTGAATAGCAGTTTCTTGTGACTGAGGATGATTTTCCATGGTTCCTTTTTGTATTCTGAAATGACTAATGGAACCATCTGGGATCAGCAGATTTTTAACTCCCTGAAGGCTGGAAAAGACTTATTTGGCTTTATAATTCCCCACAATGTCAGGCCCAGTGCCTTGCACTTAAGTGCTTATTGAATAAAAGAGTGACTTATGTGGAAGGTCAGTGTTCATTCTGCTTTAGCTATTTTTGTCATTCATTCCCTTTTAACTCCTATATGGTAGTTTGTTGTGACCTTAACTTTCTTTTTTTTTTGAGACGGAGTTTCGCTCTTGTTACCCAGGCTGGAGTGCAATGGCGCGATCTCGGCTCACCGCAACCTCCGCCTCCTGGGTTCAGGCAATTCTCCTGCCTCAGCCTCCTGAGTAGCTGGGATTACAGGCACGCGCCACCATGCCCAGCTAATTTTTTGTATTTTTTTAGTAGAGACGGGGTTTCACCACGTTGACCAGGATGGTCTCGATCTCTTGACCTCGTGATCCACCCGCCTCGGCCTCCCAAAGTGCTGGGATTACAGGCTTGAGCCACCGCGCCCGGCCTCTTTTTTTTTTTTGAGAGGAGTTTCACTCTTGTTACCCAGGCTGGAGTGCAATGCCGCGATCTCGGCTCACCACAACCTCTGCCTTCTGGGTTCAGGCAATTCTCCTGCCTCAGCCTCCTGAGTAGCTGGGATTACAGGCACGCGCCACCATGCCCAGCTAATTTTTTGTATTTTTAGTAGAGACGGGGTTTCACCATGTTGACCAGGATGGTCTCGATCTCTTGACCTCGTGATCCACCCGTCTCGGCCTCCCAAAGTGCTGGGATTACAGGCGTGAGCCATCGCACCCGGCCCCGTGACCTTAACTTTCTTATGCTTTTTTTGTGGAGCTGTTCAATAAATATTTGACATAGGTATTAATACCATTTTGTAGTTCACCCAGTGTCACACAGCTAGTAAGTGGTAGAGCCAAAACTCAAAATCAATTCCAGTGGATTCTGAAGGCCAGATGCTTTCTGGTATGCTAGGATTAGTACCAGTGTAAAAGCTAAAGGGGTCATCCTGTTTCCTGAGCATAAAGCTTTGTTTAGCCCTGTGGTCCCACCCACTCATGCAAGGATGCTTCTCTTTCTCTTATGACATGAGAACCCAGATGACCTGAGAGATCAGCAGTGTTCCCTCAGGCCCTGCTGCCCTGCCCAGCGTTCTGCAGCCCACTCTCTCTAGGCAGACCTTAATTACATCTGCAGAAACCCCTTCACTTTTATCATATAATCTAATCATGGGAGTGACATCTTGGCATATTCTGTTGGTTCAAAGCAAGTCTCATAGGTCCCAGTCACACTCAGAGGGAGTGATTACACTCCCCTTGGTGAGAATGTGGGGTCTGAACACGCGGTTAGGGGCATCTTAGAGTCTGTGTGCTATAGTTTCCTTTTATATCTGTTTCATAGGGTTTTTTATCAGCAATTGAACACCCTTTCCCCAAAATGATTTTTAATCATGGAAGGAGAAAGAGAACTTGGAATTACCTTGAATTTGAAGAAGAAGAAGATAAACAATTAGCAGATTCAATGGCTTCTCTGGCATATCTAGTATTTGTACAGGGCATCTGTATTGATCAGCTTCCAATGGTCTTAAGGTAAGAGTTAGTGTTTGGTTTATTCATGTATTCTGAAAGTAATTTCATACAATTCTCATTTATCTGATGTCCAGTATATACATATTAACAAACTAATATATTTTAAATAAATAATAAAGGCTATTTTTGTTAAGAATGATCCCAGCTGTAATCTGTTAAAGATAGCAGTAGACAAGTAATGAAAATGGGGGGTGTTGACATAGGTGTAAGGGAATGGTGGGGACGAGAATTGGAAGATGATAAACTGGGGTTCGTTTTGAAGCCTTTGAGCCCACCCTGGAACTAGCCAGGTACCCAGGGGTATCATCATCTTTTCACTGGATTACTGCTGTAAAATCCTGAGTAGATATTTATATGTCTACTTTTATTCCCTTTTAATTTAACACATTCTGAACATACCAGAAAGTGAAACCTTAAAAGTCCCTTACTGAAAACCCTCCAGTGTCTTTTTATTGCTGTAAGAATAAAGTCTTAATGCCTTTACATAATTTCTGAGAGAAACTTATGCCTGGTCTGGTCCCTGCTTGATTGACCTGATTCATCTCCTACCACCTTTCCTCTTGTTTACTATGCTCCAGTAACACAGACCTTCTTTTGCTTCTTGTTTAGATATGTTATGAATTTTCCTGCTATTCAGCCTTTGTATATGCTTAAAATTATCCTTAAATGTCACTTTCTGAAGAAAGGCTTCACTCACCACCCAATTTAGGTTGAATCCTTCCATTAGAATTACCTTGACCTTGTCTTCTTTTTGCACAATATTTATTTAAATTATTTTTTAAATATATAATTTTATAATGTAGTACCTTCTGGACTTGAGTTCTATGATAACAAGGATTGTATATTTGCCTTATAGGCATTGGGTATTTGTGTCTTTGTATGAGTTTGTATATTAATACTTATTAATATACAACTATACTAATATATATTAATATACAACTACTAATATATAAATATACAACTATATTAATATATATTTATATACTTAGGAGTATGTTTGTATGTAAATGTTTTTATATATTAATATACCTGGGAATATATTATATATTTGTATGTTTATATTTATAATTTATAGATTATAATATATATTAGATGTAGATTATATATGTAGATTATAATTATATATTATAAATCTATAAATTATACATATAATTATACATATTTATATATTATGTAAATGTGTATGTTTTATAAATATATGTTAATATACCTAGGAGTGTAGTTATATGTACATATTGCAATAATGGCTACCATTTGCATGTTCGCCATGTATGAAACATTGTGCTAATAACTTTATATGCATTATCTCATCCTTATCATAAGCCTGTGAAATAGAGCATTCTCTCGTTTTACAGATGAAAATAACAAACTTAGACAAGTTAATATACCTCTGTAGATCTAACTACTTTGTGGCATAGATGGAATTCAGACAGCTGTCTGACCTCAGAGCCTATACTCTTAAGCATCAGATTCTATCACCAAAATAACTTACACAGCATATGTGTATTAGTTTGCTAGGGCTTCTGTAAAACGTGCTACAAACTGGATGGTTAAAATAACAGAAATAGATTGTCTCATAGTTTTGAAGTCTTTTTGTGAGGGTTGTGAAGGAGAATCTTTTCCATGCCTCTCCCCTGGCTTCCGTTGATTTGCTTGCAATCTTTGATGGTCTTTGTCTTGTAGATGCATTACCTGTTCTCTGCCTTCACGTTCATATGCTGTTCTCCCTGTGTGCTTGTGTCTGTCTCCAAATTTCCTTATATAAGGACACCAGTCATATTGGATTAGGGCCCACCCTAATGACCTTACTTTAAATTGATTATCTCTATAAAAACCCCTATCTCCAAATAAGGTCATATTCTGAAGTGTTAGAGGTTAGGATTCTAACGTATCTTTTTTGGAGGAGATACAATTCAACCCATAACGGTATGTGTGCGTGTACATGTATCTGTGTGTGTGTATATAACATAAATGTTTGTTTTGTTTCTATTTTAGCCCATTGTACCTTTTGCAGCTTAATATGGGGCATATTGAAGTATTTTTGCAAAGGTAAGATCATTTAGATGGTCTCTCAAAATGAAATAGTAGTGTTAAAATAGTCTTGTTAAGATCAGAGGAGACTGCCATCTCTTTGCTAGGCCCTAATTAATTAATTGGTTATTTTATAAAACATTGAGGCAAATAATTCACAAGAGAGACAGAAATGAGTCAAAGAGGTTTTACACCAAAGTGTCTTTTCTTTTAAACCTAAGACAGAACTAAAATTTTGTCTTAAGACCTTTTCCAGTCATCTGTTTCTAAGGTTTCTTCCCTTATTCTAAAAGTTGGTAAGTTAAAACACCCGTACCCCACCGCGTCCTCCTCCATCTTAAGGAGTTAAAACACCCGTACCCCACCGTGTCCTCCTCCATCTTAAGGAGTTAAAACACCCGTACCCCACCGTGTCCTCCTCCATCTTAAGGAGTTAAAACACCCGTACCCCACCGTGTCCTCCTCCATCTTAAGGAGTTAGAACACCCGTACCCCACCGTGTCCTCCTCCATCTTAAGGAAGGGCAGTCAATAAAAGAAGTACATCCATATTTTTCCTTCATGGACACAATCTGTGAATTGCAGCAAAAGAAAGGAGGTGTCTTGACTCCCACCTTTTATATTTTAGATTGTTGACAGTGATATCATTCCAACTTTTCTCATTTGAAGTGCTAAGCAGCAGGACTTTATTTAAAAAGAAAAAAAAAGCCAGGGGCGGTGGCTCATGCCTGTAATCCTAGCACTTTGGGAGACCAAGGTGAAAGGATTGCTTGAGCCCAGGAGTTTGAGACCAGTCTCTTTCTCTACAAAAAATATCAGCCAGGCATGGTGGTGCATGCCCATTGTCCCAGCTACTTGGGAGGCTGAGTTGAAAGAATCACCTGGGCCTGGGAGGTTTAGGCTGCAGTAAGCAGAGATGGAACCACTGCAGTCCAGCCTGGACAGCAGAGTAAAACTGTCTCAAAAAAAAAAAAAAAAAACCCAAAAAACAAAAACAGAAATTACAGAGTAACAGGTATAATTTCTAGACAGAAATTAAAGAATTTTGCAAAACTCTTTATGCTTTGTTTTCTTACACTATAACATGTTTACATTATCCCCTGAGATCTGTTAGGACTTTGCAGTTACCTTCTAGGAACACTAGTGACAGCTTATAAATCCCATCTCTTCCCAGGTGAAGGAATATTTGTAACATGGCAATGTCCAAAGCCTCAGCATACAAGGCAGGAATTTCCAAGGGTCTCCTGGCACAAGTAGTTACTAACTCTGTAAATTTGCTGTATTATGTATGTTTTAATGATTTTGTATTCGTTACATTTAGTTTCTGTTATTCGTACAGTGATAATATGTATTGTTTTGAATCTAAGTTCTATATTCTTGATATTTCCAAATTGCATAATCATTGAGCCAAAGACAATAGTTTTAAACTTCTTGCATGGTTAGAATAATTCCCTGAAGCCCAAGATATTTTTTTGCCACAGATCTTAAGTATTTAGTTAATAGTGATTACATATTAATTAATAGTGATTATAATCCTTTTTTTAAAAAAGTATAATCACAAGTATAGAGCATATAATTCTTTTTTGAATAAAAATAATTGGAAAGATTTTCCAGAACAATCAACTGGAATACCTAGCATTGGTTATATCAGGTGTAGTTAATTTGTTAGCACTTGCTGTTGAAGAGCTATTGTTCTAAAGTCAGGAAATAATCCCTGAGTGGGTTTATTTTAGTCAGATTTACAGGTCTTAGCCAAACTGAAAGACAGATCAAAGATGGATTAAAACTGTTGATCAAGTTCTTCAACAGAATTTCTCCTTAATGATAATGCATTTTTAAAATGTTAAAATTTCAATTTTTGCTATATTTTTCCTAAGATGAAGTATCATTCTAAAATAGTTTACAAATTCATAATAAATTTTAATATATTTTTCAGAGCGGAAGAGTCTGTTATCTCCAAAGGATTGGTAAGATGTTTGTTCCCATTATAACTTAAATACATAGTTATGTTAACAAATAACAGCTGTTGACATCACTGTATGTGTATCTGCATATATTTTAATCTGTAGGAGCTGCTGGAAAATAGTTTATTGAGAATAGAAGACAACAGTCTACTTTACCAGTACTTAGAAATCAAGAGTTTTCTTACTGTACCTCAGGTAAATAAAGTATGTATTCTAATATTGAAAATAGCCCTTTGCCTGTTCTGAACTTAAAATAAGGTCTTTTCTGATTCCTTTCCCACTCTCTTCTCTGCAACCTTCGAAAAGTCTGGTGTAATGCTGTCCAATAGAACTTTGACAGTATGAAAGCCACTAGCCAAACTGAACACTTGAAATGTGGCTAATGTGACTAAGGAACTAAGTTTTACATTTAAATTTTAATTTATTTAAACGTAAGTAGCTATTAGAGGCCACTATTATTGATAGCACAGCATCCAGTGGAAAAGCATAACTTTCTTCTTTTGATACTTTATTTCTGTGGGAATGAAGTTCCTTTATGTTTCTCATAACTCAAGTTCTCAGGACTCCATCTAAGGCATTCACTGACTCGTTACAAGAAAGACTAATATACATTTTGTTTTCCCCTCCTATGGTTTATTTTGCCTAGTACTCTTAGTTATGATATCCAAGGAAATCCTTAGATTTCAGTGTGAGAACTAGTTTTCCTAATATTTAAATAGAAAAACATGGTTTTTATTAATATATTGTTTGATTGTTTTAAATTAATAAATGTTTCTGCACATTTAATTTCATTTTCTTGCCACTATAGATGTAATTGAAAATTACCATTCACTTTCAAAAGTACGCTTTGTGACACTTCTATTCACTATCATTTAAAAAATCAGTTGTAGTTAGCTTTCTGGAATGGAAGGCTTAGGGAAAAATTAATTTACTTCACTTTTAAATCTCCTACCCTCACTTCTCTGAATTTTTAGTATCCTATTGATATGTCATAGCTGTTTATTTGCAGTCAGTATAATCTATTTACATCTGAAATTTATATATTTTTATTTCCAGGGCTTAGTGAAAGTAATGACACTTTGCCCGATGGAGACACTGGTATGTAAATGTTCGGTGACTAAAGAGTAATGAGTTACAGTGAGAAATTTTGACAAATAATTTAATCTTCTTTTTAAAAAATTTTGTGAATTTTTTATTTATTTATTTATTTTTTAATTATACTTTAAGTTTTGGGGTACATGTGCAGAGTGTGCAGGTGTGTTACATAGGTATGCACGTGCCTCGGTGGTTTGCTGCATCCATCACCCCGTCATCTACATTAGGTATTTCTCCTAATGCTATCCCTCCCCAATCCCCTCATCCTCTGCTATCTCTCTCCTAGGCCCCCCAACCCCATGACAGGCCCCAGTGTGTGATGTTCCCCTCCCTGTGTCCATGTAATCTCATTGTTCAACACCCACTTATGCGTGAGAACATGCGGTGTTTGGTTTTCTGTTCCTCTGTCAGTCCGCTGAGAATGATGGTTTCCAGCTTCATCCATGTTCCTGCAAAGGATGTGAACTCATCCTTTTTTTTTTTTAAATTCTACTTTAAGTTCTGGGGTACATGTGCAGATCTTGCAGGATTGTTGCGTAGGTACACACATGCCATGGTGGTTTGCTGCCTCCATCCCCCTGTCACCTACATCAGGCATTTCTCCTAGTGTTATCCCTCCCCAGCCTCCCCACACCCTACTGTCCTTTCCCTAGCTCCCCACCCCTCAACAGACCCCAGTGTGTGATGTTCCCCTCCCTGTGCCCATGTATTCTCATTGTTCAACACCCGCCTATAAGTGAGAACATGTGGTGCTTGGTTTTCTGTTCTTATGTCAGTTTGCTGAGAATGAGAACTCATGCTTTTTTATGGCTGCATACTATTCCACGTTGTATATGTGCTCCCACCAAGAGTGTAAAAGTGTTCCTATTTCTCCACATCCTCTCCAGCATCTGTTGTCTCCTGATTTTTTCTTTATTGCCATTCTAACTGGCATGAGATGGTATCTCAGTGTGGTTTTGATTTGCATTTCTCTGATGACCAGTGATGATAGGCTTTTTTTCTTATGTTTGTTGACTGCATAAATGTCTTCTTTTGAAAAGTCTCTCTTCATATCCTTTGCCCACTTTTTGATGGGGTGGATTGTTTTTTCTTGTAAATTTGTTTAAGTTCTTTGTAGATTCTGGATATTAGCCCTTTGTCAGTTGGGTAGACTGCAAAAATTTTTTCCCATTCTGTTGGTTGCCAGTTCACTCTAATGATAGTTTCTTTTGCTGTAGTTTAATTAGATCCCATTTGTCAATTTTGGCTTTTGTTGTCATTGCTTTTGGTGTTTTACTCATGAAGTCCTTGCCTATTCCTATGTCCTGAATTAGGTATTGCCTAGGTTTTCTTCTAGGATTTTTATGGTGTTAGGTCTTATGTTTAAATCTTTAATCCATCTGGAGTTAATTTTTGTATAAGGTGTTCGGAAGGGATCCAGTTTCAGCTTTCTGCTTATGGCTAGCCAGTTTTCCCAACACCATTTATTAAGTAGGGAATCCTTTTCCCAGGTTTTTTTTCAGGTTTGTGAAAGATCAGATGGTTGTAGATATGTGGCATTATTTCTGAGGCCTCTGTTTTGTTCCATTGGTCTATATCTCTGTTTTGGTACCAGTACCATGCTGTTTTGATGACTGTGGCCTTGTAGTATAGTTTGAAGTCAGGTAGCATGATGCCTCCAGCTTTGTTTTTTTTTTTGCTTAGGATTGTCTTGGCTATGTGGGCTCTCTTTTGGTTCCATATGAAGTTTAAGGTGGTTTTTTCCCCCAATTCTGTGAAGAAAGTCAATGGTAGCTTGATGGGCATAGCACTGAATCTATAAATTACTTTGGGCACTATGGCCATTTTCATGTTATTGACTCTTCCTAACCATGAGCATGGAATGTTTTTCTATCTGTTTGTGTCCTCTCTTATTTCCTTGAGCAGTGGTTTTTAGTTCTCCTTGAAGAGGTCCTTCACATCCCTTGTTAGTTGTATTCCTAGGTATTTTATTCTCTTTGTAGGAATTGTGAATGGGAGTTCACTCATGATTTGGCTCTGTGTTTGTCTGTTATTGGTGTATAGGAATGCTTGTGATTTTTGCACATTGATTTTGTATTCTGAGACTTTGCTGAAGTTGTTTATCAGCTTAAGGAGACTTTTGGCTGAGACCATGGGGTCTTCTAAATATACAATCATGTTATCTGCAAATAGAGACAATTTGACTTCCTCCTTTCCTAATTGAATACCCTTTATTTCTTTTTCTTGCCAGATTGCCCTGGCCAGAACTTCCAATACTGTGTTGAATAGGAATGGTGAGAGAGGGCATCCTTGTCTTGTGCCAGTAATTTGTAAAATTTTTATATATTTAGGAGGTACAAGTGTAGATTTTTTACATGCATGAAATGGATAATGATGAAGTCTGGGCAGTCTTTAGTCATTTTACATAATAATATTGTTTGTTCCATTTTAGAGGAAAAAGAGTTTAGCTATGCTTCAGCTATATATTAGCAAGTTGGATTCACCAGGAAAATATACATTGTTTAGGTATGTATCAAGCATGGTTAATTGCTAAGTGTGTAGGAGATTAAAAATCAAGTTCATGCTATATAATTGTTCTAGGGTGTAGTATGTCGATATGTTTTACATGTAATTCAACTCTGGTTGGAAGCCATATTATACATTCTTAGTGATGGCTAGAGAAAGGGTTAATCAAATATTTCAGATATATACATGTATATGTTTATATTTTATATGAATAATAGTATATATTTCAGTTCAATTAATTGGAATACTCTAAATTTGAAGTAGACTTAACAATAATTAAACTAAGATTGATAATGATAATGCTCCTACTAGAACTTTACATATGTCACTAATCTCCATTACTCATAGTTGAAATTGATGGCTCTGGAATTACAACTTTGATAGGCTATGCACTGTGTTAATAGTAGCGCTTACTAATAGTGCTCTTTGAGGTTGAAAAGATTCTAGCAATTTCCTAAGTTAAAAATTGGTAAACTTTCTAAGTTTCTATGAAGAGCCAAATAGTAAATATAGGGTTTATGGGCTATACAGTTTCTGTTGCAGCTGCTCAGCTTTGTCTTTCTATTGGGGATGGGTGTGTGCCAATAAAACTTTATTGATAAAATTGAGCAGCAGGCTGGATTTGCTAAAACGTCTCATTTGGGATTGGCCAATATTAGCACTTTTGTTTTTCGGGGGGTGCAGCAGTGTGATCGTGGCTCACTGCTGCCTTGACCCTTGACCTCCCAGGTTCAGGTGATCCTCCCACCTCAGCTTCTCAGGTGCATGCCATCATGCCCAGCTGCTTTTTTTGTGGAGACAGGGTTGTGTCATGTTGCTCAGGCTGGTCTCGCACTCCTGGGCTCAAGCAATTTACTCACCTCAGCCTCCCAAAGGAGACGGGGTTGTGCCATTGTTGCCTAGGCTGGTCTTACACTCCTGGGCTCAAACGATTCATGCACCTCAGCCTCCCAAAGTGTTGAGATGACACGCATGAGCCACCATGCCCAGCCAACACTCTTGATCCTATCTTTTCTTCTTTTCTATTGCTAGTAAGAGCAAGTTTATGAAATCTCAATTCTTAGGTATTATACCAGCTTTCCTATTCTGTTCTATCAGTATCTACCAATAAATCCCCTTTTTTTCTTAAGCTAGTCATATTTAGTTTTTTTGCAATTGAACTACTCTAGCACTAGACTACTTCACAGCAAATAATTTGGAGATTTTTTTAGACTATTATGTTAGTGCCCTTTCTTGCCATGTTTAATTATTGTAACTATGTGCATAAAAATATTCAAATTTGGTTTGATAGAAATGGCTCGTTGGAAGATCCAGTTATAAATAAGAATTTACCAGTTAGAGTAGAAACCATTACAGGTAACTTTGTAATTGGTTGATCACCTTGCTAATTACCACATGGCCTCTTTGAATTTGTAAGACTTTTATCACCATTTAATTCTGATGCTGTCCAGGATAATTTCACATCTATTGTAAATTTTCTTTCAAGGTGCTTATTGAATACAAGTCATCACTCAGGTGTGGAGGCTTTTATTATTCAAAATATCAAAAATCAAATTGACATGTCATTTAAGGTAAGAATGTAGCCAGAGTGTCAATTATTATTTTATTTCATAGTGTATATTTTATTTATTCATATGTAGAATACGTTAATGTGAGTTTTTGCTCTATCTCTAGTATTACTATTACTTAAATACTAATAAGACTTTTTTTTCCCTATTTCTACTGTGTTTTAAAAACTCTGAATTTGGAAATTTTGTTAACTATAAGTTTAAATTGTATTCTTTGATTTTTTTTTTTGTTTGTTTGTTTGAGACAAGGTTTTACTCCTGTCACCCAGGTTGGAGTGCAATGTCACAATCTTGGCTGACTGCAGCCTCTACCTCCTGGGCTCAAGCAATCCTCCTACCTCAGCCTCCCAAGTAACTGGGGCTACAGGCACCCACCACTGCGTCCAGCTAAATTTTGTTTCTGTAGAGATGGGGTTTCACCATATTGCCCAGGCTTGTCTCGAACTCCTGATCTCAAATGATCCATCCACCTTGGCCTCCCAAAATGCTGGGATTATAGGTGTGAGTCACCACACTGGGCCTCTTTGAGCTGGTTTTTATGGTTTCTTTTTGTTTTGTTATATGCTGCTGAAAAATGAATGAAAACTTAAGTCTGTTCTGTTTGTGAGTACTCAGTAATTCTAAATGGAAAACAGTGCCAGTGTTCTCAAACTGGCAGGGTTTGTTCCTGATATCTAGAAAGTGAATGAAAGTATGGAAATCAGAGTTTAAAAATGCGGCCGAGCATGGTGGCTCTCACCTGTAATCCCAATACTTTGGGAGGCCGAGGCAGGCGGATCAGGAGGTAAGGGTGAGACCAGCCTGGCCTACATGGCAAAACCCGTCTCTATTAAAAATACAAAAATTAGTTGGGCGTGGTGGCGGGTGCCTTGCCTGTAATCCCAGCTACTGAGGCAGGAGAATCACTTGAACCCAGGAGGCAAAGGTTGCAGTGAGTCAAGATCGCGCCATTGCACTCCAGCCTGGGCGACAAGAGCAAAACTCCATGTCAAAAAAAAAAAAAAGAAATGTATTTTAAATGTGTAATTGTTTATTTTTGTAGTATCATGGTATTAGAAAAGTACATGAATTATCAAGCTGTTATTTAAAGCCTTTCTCAATTTTTCATTTGCTTTTCAGAGAACACATAACAAAAAATGGTTTACAGGACCACAGTTGATTTCCCTTCTTGATCTGGTACTCTTTCTCCCAGAGGGTGCGGAAACAGATTTACTGCAAAACTCAGATAGGTGAGGTGACCGTTACTAAAATCCACACAGTAAATTCAGAACAAAATGTGAAACATCTGCTTAGGGAACCTGAAGTAATAAAATGTCTTTTCCTGTGATTTTTTGATCCATGGCTAATTCATTAAATTACATAAAGATTTTTCTTATTTAAGTGATTTGTTAATGTGTAGAAACAAAATTAAAAGCTTCTCTTTCTAGATGAATGACCAACACTATGATTTGGTAGTTTTTATGCACCCAGCATTCCATAGAAATTTGCAAAGACAGCATTTGTGCTTAAAACTAAAAATCTGTGTATATAATTTATGTGTTTAGGTTTTGTTGTTTTATTGTTTTCCAGGTCATTTTTTTCATATAGAACATATAATTTCAGTTTCAGTATATTGGAATGGATATTGAGAAATGGTTATAATCATGTAAAAAGGAATCTTAAAATTCAGAAAGCAAGAGGTGATATCATGCTCTCAAATATTAACAATAACAAGGGTTTCTTTAAACAAGGATAATAATTTTCACAATGGTATGATTTGAACTTAAATAGAAAACAAGAGTGATAAGTTATTACTATATAAAAAGATATATTAATGGAAATAGTTTCTAATGGCACCTAATTATAAAAATATGCCCAAAGTTTTAGCTTATTAATTGAGATTGCTGTTGACTATATAAAACCATACCGTAAAGTAACATATATTTTTAATTAACAGGATTATGGCTTCATTAAATTTATTGAGGTATTTGGTTATCAAAGATAATGAAAATGACAATCAAGTAAGTGAAGTATTTGAAAAGAAACTGTGAGTATATTCAAAAAGCATAAGGAATGTTTCAGATATTCTTGATCAGTACCTAAAGCCAATATTTAATCTTACCTAGCTATAAAGGCTGGGAAGAGTTGCCAACAATGATTCTGAAACCTGAAGTTAATTCCCAGGTACATTTACCACCCCACATCCAGCTTTCCTATCCCTTTCCCTTTCCTATTATACCTCTGCTTTCTTGCCAAAAGCACTTAGTACTGTTGGGTAGGTAAGTCACAGGTTCTATGTCAGCTAACCTTGTGGAGCTCAACATACATATGAGTGTCTTGTTCAGTTTCCTCTACCTGTAGCTCATGAGCTATATAAAATCATCTGATATTTTAATATTGCCTCATCAGACATGACAAATTGAAACATTTCCAGCACTAAAACAGAATTTGTTAATAGCACCTTTTAAATAATGTTTAGAAAGTTAGATTTTTTAAAAAATAACATCATTAGAAGTGTTCAATAAATAGAAAACTAGAGATTTGTCACAGTAAAATTATATTTGCTTTTTATCTTCTTTTTCTACCCTTTTCTGATAATTGCTTTCCCTATATATATCACCTCTATTAGCTAGAACTACCTGAATCATGTTGTTAATTAGGTTTTTTTTTTTTAAGCCGGTAGTAAAAGTAATTGATTTTTATATAAAGATGCCAAAGAAATTTTTTTAATTAGGTAAATCATGATTTGGGATGAAAGTTTATGGGAAAAGTAGCAATTTCTTTTCTTCCTGACAGATCCATAGTAGATTCAGTGATTTGACCCCCCTGTTCATCCCTCCTCAGCTGAAAATTGTTAATTTGACATCATTGACTAGTGCTTACTCTATATCAGGTACTATTTTTTTTTTAACACTTTCTTGTGAAAATTTTCAAATGTACAGCAAAGTTGAAAGAATTTTACAGTGATCATTAGTTTACCTACCACCTAGAGTCCATGATTCTACCGTACTTACTTCATCGTGTGTCTGTTACTCACCCTCTGTCCATCACGCTCATCAGTCTTTTTTTTAAAAATGTATTTCAAAGTAAACTGCAGACATCAGCATACTTTCTCCTAAATATTTCAGCATGTATTTCATTGAATTGATTAAATATTTGTCTGTAGTTTTTCTGAGGTAAAATTTACATAATGAAATGTTGAGATTTTAAGTGTATATTCACTGAATTTTAACTAATTCATAGATCTATATTATCTAAACCCATATGAATATAGAACATTTCTATCATCACAAGTCATTCCTCATGCCCCTTCCCAGTTAGTTCTGACCTCATTGCTCCACTCACCCCTGTCAGGGACAACCACTGTTCTGCCCAAGTGCTGTGTATCATTTATTCTTCAGAGAGAGTCTCGTTCTCTTGCCCAGGCTGGGTTACAGTGGTACAGTCATGGCTTACCGCAGCCTTGACCTCCTGGGCTCAAGAGATTCTCCTACTTCAGACTCCTAAAGTGCTGGGGTAACTTCCAGGCACGAGCCACCATGGCCAGCCAAGAAAAGTACTCCTTATTTTTCACTTTTCTTAGATAATGTTGGTGAAAAAAAGATCATTAACTTGCACAAGGGCACACATCTAGAAAGTGGTAGAAATAGCTATGACCCCAGGCAATGGCCAGAAGTTTCTAAATCACAAACTAAATCCTGATTCCTGAAGGAGGTTGTGATAAAAATAGAAAAGCTATAATATGTAATTCAGCAGTTGAGGCCCTGAGACTTCAGGAAGGTAGCCTTAGGATAGGGTATGAGTTTTTACTTTTTTAGTAATCAAGAAAGGCTATACCTACTTGAGAGATTATCTGACTTGCCTGACAAAAAGAAAAGCATCTTGTTGATTGGGATTGATAGATACGTTAGATATGGAACATAGAGTAATACAAACGCAGCAGATTGGTCTCTGCCCAGAGAGGGAAGACTTAAGAGCAGCTTAGCTTTGTGTAGTGTTCGCTCTACTATCCACAGATCATTCCTCACTTTTGTTTGGCATGTACATTTTATGGTGAAAAAAAGGATACAGCCAGCCCATAGGACTTTTTTTTTTTTTTTTTTTCCCAAAGAGACAGTGTCTCACTGTATCACCCAAGCTGGAGTGCAGTGACACAGTCATGGCTCATTGCAGCCTCAAACTCCCCAGTTCAAATAATCCTCCCATGTCAGCCTCTCAAAGTGCTGCGATTACAGGCATTTTTTTTTTTTTTTTTGAGACAGAGTCTCACTCTGTAACCCAGGCTGGAGTGCAATGGCATGATCTCAGCTCACTGCAATGTTCACTTCCCGGCTTCAAGCAATTCTCCTGCCTCCTGAGTAGCTGGGACTACAGGCAGGCACTACCACACCAGCTAATTTTTATATATATATATATATATATTTTTTTTTTTTTTTTTTTTTTTTTTTTTGAGACGGAGTCTCGCTCTTGTTACCCAGGCTGGAGTGCAATGGCGCGATCTCGGCTCACCGCAACCTCCGCCTCCTGGGTTCAGGCAATTCTCCTGCCTCAGCCTCCTGAGTAGCTGGGATTACAGGCACGCGCCACCGTGCCCAGCTAATTTTTTTGTATTAATAGAGACGGGGTTTCACAATGTTGACCAGGATGGTCTCGATCTCTCGACCTCGTGATCCACCCGCCTCAGCCTCCCAAAGTGCTGGGATTACAATTTTTATATTTTTAGTAGAGATGGGGTTCCATCATATTGCCCAGCTGGTCTCAAATTTCTGACCTCAAGTGATCCTCCCGCCTCAGCCTCTCAAAGTGCTGGGATTACAGGTGTTAGCTACTGTGCCCAGCCGACAGGCATTTCTTATTTAATAGTTTTTAACAATTTTTCTAAGGGATCAAATATTCCAAATTATTGCTTTATAAGTTACCATAAGAATTATACCAGGGAAATTAGCAAAAACTCAGTCCAAGCTGGCAACCTGACCTCTTTTAGATGCTTGAGAGCCTATCCATCTTGGAAACATTTCCTGCACGTGCAATGACAATAGGTCTTGTGTATAATTGAGAGGCAAATATGACCACTGTGGTTAATCAAAAATGAATTATAGTTTGAGTTTTTGGAAGCTTTGCTTAAAGGAAAAACAAAATGATGCTCTGGTGATGCTGAAATATGGGGCATTTTATTCAAAAGGACTCCTACCACTACCTATTTTTGAGCATTTAAGTTTGCTAAGAAGGTAATTAGTCAGATGAAAAGCTGAAACAATCAGAAATGTGAACAGGAAGATTAAATAAGAACAGAATCATATTCAAATACAAAGACAACAAAGTGATTCATAATCGAATAATCCATTGCGTTTTTTTTGCTACTTTGGGTTACTGTCAGCTGATGTATTCTTTCATGAGCCATCCTTCCTCAGCCTCCAGTACGTTCCTCTTGTATCTTCTTGCTTGTTTCAGGCACCTTCTCCTACTCTCGGTGTCACATAACTTTTTAAAATATTATACTACAAACATGCTCCCATCGTTCCTGGTAAAACCAACCTAGTTTTATACCAAATATTCTCTATTTGGAAGGTATCTTTAAATAATTATTAGTTGTTTTGAATTACAATAATTTATTCTAGTACGTATCCCATAATTATGTTATCCCTTACCTTCCATCCTGTGTACTCCTATCTTTTTCCATCCGTTTACTCATTCTTTTTTCTAAAAAAACTTAGGTAAAATGAAAGCAGGGAAGAGGGAAACAATGAGATGGCAAAGGCCACGCATATCAGGGATTTTAAAATTGAATTGTTTAATATGTGTGTGTATATGCTTTTCATTTAGGAAAAAAACTATATCTTGTATAATAAATATACATAAGATTCTATATAATCCATATTTTGGGTGCTCATATAAGTTTTTTTTTTAATACTTTAAGTTCTGGGGTACATGTGCAGAACGTGCATGTTTGTCACATAGGTATACATGTGCCATGGTGGTTTGCTGCATCCATCATCCCATCATCTACATTAGGTATTTCTTCTAATGCTATCCCTCCCCTACCCCTCTACCCCCCAATAGGCCCCGGTGTGTGATGTTCCCCTCCCTGTGTCCATGTGTTCTAATTGTTCAACTCCCACTTATGAATGAGAACATGGGGTGTTTTGTTCTCTGTTCCTGTGCTAGTTTGCTGAGAATGATGATTTCCAGCATCATCCATGTCCCTGCAAAGGACATGAACTCATCCTTTTTTATGGCTGCATACTGTTCCATGGTGTATATGTGTCACATTTTCTTTATCCAGTCTATCATTGATAGGCATTTAGGTTAGTTCCAGGTCTTTGCTATTGTGAATAGTGCTGAAGTGAACACACATGTGCATGTGTCTTTATAGAAGAATGATTTATAATCCTTTGGGTATATACCCAGTAATGGGATTGCTGGGTCAAATGGTTTTTCTGGTTCTAGATCTTTGAGGAATCACCACACTATTTTTCACAATGGTTGAAGTAATTTACACTCCCAACAGTGTAGAAGTGTTCCTATTTTCCACATCCTCTCCAGCATCTGTTGTTTCCTGACTTTTTAATGATCACCATTCTAACTCACATGAGATGGTATCTCAGTGTGGTTTTGACTTGCTTTTCTCTAATGGTCAGTGATGATGCGCTTTTTTGCATATGTTTGTTGGCCACATAAATGTCTTCTTTTGAGAAGTGTCTGTTCATATCCTTCTCCCACTTTTTGATGGTTTTTTTTTTTTTTACCATAAATTTGTTTAAGTTCTTTGTAGATTCTGGATATTAGCCCTTTGTCATATGGATAGATTGCAAGAATTTTCTCCCATTCTGTAGGCTGCCTGTTCACTCTGATGATACTTTCTTTTACTGTACAGAAGCTCTTTAGTTTAATTAGATCCTGTTTGTCAATTTTGGCTTTTGTTGTCATTGCTTTTTGTGTTTTCGTCTTTGCACATGCCTATGTCCTGAATGATATTGACTAGGTTTTCTTTTAGAGTTTTTATGGTTTTACATTTAAGTCTTTAATCCGTCGGAGTTAATTTTTGTATGAGGTGTAAGGAAGGGATCCAGTTTCAGTTTTCTGCATATGGCTAGTCAGTTTTCCCAACACCATTTATTAAATAGGAATCCTTTCCCCATGGCTTATTTTTGTCAGGTTTGTGAAAGATCAGATGGTTGTAGATCTGTGGCGTTATTTCTGAGGCCTTTGTTCTGTTCCATTGGTCTATATATCTGTTTTGGTGCTGGTACCATGCTGTTTTCGTGACTGTAGCCTTGTAGTATAGTTTGAAGTCAGGTAGCGTGATGCCTCCAGCTTTGTTCTTTTTTGCTTAGGATTTTGTGGCTATATGGGCTCTTCTTTGGTTTCATATGAAACTTAAAGTAGTTTTTTCTAATTCTGTGAAGAAAGTAAATGGTAGCTTTATAGGGATAGCATTGAATCTATAAATTACTTTGGGCAGTATAGCCATTTTCACAATATTGATTCTTCTTATCTATGAGCATGGAATGTTTTTCTATTTGTTTGTATCCTCTCTTATTTCCTTGAGCAGTGGTTTGTAGTTCTCCTTGAAGAGGTCCTTCACATCTCTTGTAAGTTGTATTCCTATGTATTTTATTCTCTTTGTAGCAGTTGTGAATGGGAGTTCACTCATGATTTGGCTGTTTGTCTATTATTGGTGTATAGGAATGCTTGTGATTTTTGCCCATTGATTTTGTATCCTGAGACTTTGCTGAAGTTGCTTATCAGCTTAAGGAGATTTTGAACTGAGGTGATGGGGTTTTCTAAATATACAATCATGTCATCTGCAAATAGAGACAATTTGAATTCCTCTCTTCCTGTTTGAATACCCTTTATTTCTTTTTCTTGCCTGATTGCCCTGGCCAGAACTTCCAATACTATGTTGAATAGGAGCAGTGAGGGAGGGCATCCTTGTCTTGTGCTGGTTTTCAAAGGGAATGCTTCATTTTTGCCTATTCAGTGTGATATTGGCTATAGGTTTGTCTTAAACAGCTCTTATTATTTTGAGATACGTTCCATGTTCCATTAACAACTAGTTTATTGAGAGTTTTTCACATGAAGGACTGCTGAATTTTATCAAAGGCTTTTTCTGCATCTGTTGAGATAATTATGTGGTTTTTGTCATTGGCTCTGTTTATGTTTATTGATTTCCGTATGTTTAACCAGCCTTGCGTCCCAGGGATGAAGCCAACTTAATCATGGTGGATAAGCTTTTTGATGTGCTGCTGGATTGTTTGCCAGTATTTTATTGAGGATTTTCACATTGATGTTCATTAGGGATATTGGCCTGAGATTTTCTTTTTTAGTTGTGTCTCTGCCAGGTTTTGGTATCAGGATGTTGCTGGCCTCATAAAATGAGTTAGGGAGGATTCCCTCTTTTCTATTATTTGGAATTGTTTCACAAGGAATGGTACCAGCTCCTCCTTGTACCTCTGGTAGAATTCAGCTGTGAATCCATCTGGTCCTGGGCTTTTTTTGGTTGGTAGGCTATTAATTACTGCCTCAATTTTAGAACTTGCTATTAGTCACAGGAATTTGACTTCTTCTTGGTTTAGTCTTGGGAGGGTGTATGTGTCCAGGAATTTACCCATTTCTTCTAGCTTTTCTAGTTTATCTGCGTAGAGGTGTTTATAGTATTCTCTGATTGTAGTTTGCATTTCTGTGGGATCAGTGGTAATATCCCCATTATCATTTTTTATTGTGTCTATTTGAGTCTTCTCTGTTTTCTTCTTTATTAGTCTGGCTAGCAGTCTATCTAGTTTGTTAATCTTTTCAAAAAACCAGCTCCTGGATTCATTGATTTATTTTTTTGAAGGTTTTTTTTTGTGTCTCTTATCTCCTTGAGTTCTGCTCTGATCTTATTTCTAGTCTTCTGCTAGCTTTTGAATTTGTTTGCGCTTGCTTCTCTAGTTCTTTTGTTACTTTAGGGTGTCAATTTTAGATCTTTCCTGCTTTCTCCTGTGGGCATTTTAGGGCTATACATTTTCCTTTAAACACTGCTTTAGCTCTGTCCTGGAGATTCTGATACATTGTGTCTTTGTTCTCATTGGTTTCAAATAACTTATTTATTTCTGCTTTCATTTCCTTATTTAGCCAGTAGTCGTTCAGGAGCAGGTTGTTCAGTTTCCATGTAGTTGTGCAGTGTTGAGTGAGTCTCTTGATCTTGAGTTCTAATTTGATTGCACTGTGGTCTGAGAGACTTATGATTTCTGTTCTTTTGCATTTGCTGAGGAGTGTTTTACTTCCAATTATATGGTCAATTTTAGAATAAGTGAAATGTGGTACTGAGAAGAATGTATATTCTGTTGATTTGGGGTAGAGTATTCTGTAGATGTCTCAGGTCTACTTGGTCCTGAGCTGAGTTCAAGTCCCAAATATCCTTGTTAATTTTCTGCCTTGTTTATCTAATATTGACAGTAGGATGTTAAAGTCTCCTACTATTATTGTGTAGGAGTCTGTGTCTCTTTGTAGGTCTCTAAGAACTTGGTTTATGAATCTGGGTGCTCCAGTATTGGGTGCATGCATATTTAGGAGAGTTAGCTCTTCTTGTTGCATTGACCCCTTCACCATTATGTAATGCCCTTTTTTGTCTCTTTTGATCTTTGTTGGTTTAAAGTCTATTTTATCCGAGACTAGGATTGCAACTGCTGCTTTTTAATTTTCTTACTTATTTTTTTTTTGCTTTCCATTTGCTTGGTAAATATTCCTCCATGCCTTTACTTTGAGCCTTTTAGTATCTTTGCACGTGAGAAGGATCTCCTGAATACAGCACATTGAATCTTGACTCTATCCAATTTGCCAGTCTGTGTCTTTTCATTGGGGTATTTAGTCCATTTATATTTAAGGTTAATATTGTTATGTGTGAGTTTGATCCTGTCATTATGATGTTAGCTGCTTATTTTGCCTGTTAGTTGATGCAGTTTCTTCATAGTGTTGATGGTATTTACAATTTGGTATGTTTTTGCAGTGGCTGATACCGGTTTTTCCTCCCCATATTTAGTCCTTCATTCAGGAGCCTTGTAAGGCAGGCCTGGTGGTGACAAAATCTCTCAGCATTTGCTTGTCTGTAAAGGATTTTATTTCTCCTTTGTTTATGAAGCCCAGTTTAGCTGGATATGAAATCCTGGGTTGAAAATTCTTTTCTTTAAGGATGTTGAATATTGGCCCCCACTCTCTTCTGGTTTGTAGGATTTCTGCAGAGAGATCCACTGTTAGTCTGATTGCCTTCCCTTTATGGGTAAACTGACCTTTCTCTCTGGCTGCCCTTAATAGTTTTTCCTTCACTTCAACCTTGATGAATCTGATGATTATGTGTCTTAGGGTTGCTTTTTTTGAGGAGTATCTTTGTGGTGTTCTCTGTATTTCCTGAATTTGAATGTTGGCCTGTCTCACTAGGTTGGGGAGTTCTCCTGGATAATATGCTGCAGAGTATTTTCCAACTTGGTTCCATTCTCCCTGTCACCTTCAGCTACACTAATCAAATATAGATTTGGTCTTTTCACATGTCCTGTATTTCTTGGAGGCTTTGTTCATTCCTTTTCATTATTTTTTCTCTAATCTTGTCTTCATGCTTTATTTCAATAAGTTGATCTTCCATCTCTGATATCCTTTCTTCTGCTTGATCAATTTGACTATTGGTACTTGTGTATGCTTCATGAAGTTCTCATGTTGTGTTTTTCAGCTCCATCACATCATTTATGTTCTTTTCTACAGTGGTTGTTTTAGACAGCAGTTTCTCTAACCTTTTTTCAAGGTTCTTAGCTTCCTTGCATTGAGTTAGAATGTGCTCCTTTAGCTCCAGGGAGTTTGCTATTACCCACCTCTGAAGCCTACTCTGTCAGTTCATCAAACTCATTCTCCTCCCAGTTTTGTTTCCTTGCTGACAGGGAGTTGTGATCCTTTGGAGGAGAGGCATCCTGGTTTTTGGAATTTTCAGCTTTTTTCACTGGTTTCTCCCCATCTTCATGGATTTGTCTACCTTTTGTCTTTGATGTTGGTGACTTTTGGATAGGATTTCCGAGTGGACGTCCTTTTTGTTGATGTTGATGCTATTCCTTTCTGTTTGTTAGTTTTCCTTCTAACAGTCAGGCCCCTCTGCTGCAGGTCTGCTGAAGTTTGCTGGAGGTCCACTCCAGACCCTGTTTGCCTGGATATCACCAGCGGAGGCTGCAGAACAGCAAAGATTGTTGCCTGTTCTTTCCTCTGGAAGCTTCGTCCCAGAGGGGGACCTGCCAGATGCCAGCTGGAGCTCTCCTGTGTGAAGTGTCTGTCAACCCCTGCTGGGAGGTGTCTCCCCTTCAGGAGGCACAGGGGTCAAGGACCCACTTGAGGAGGCAGTCTGTTCCTTATCAGAGCTCAAATGCTGTGCAGGGAGAACCACTGCTCTCTTCAGAGCCAGCAGGCAGGAACATTTAAGTCTGCTTAAGCTACACCCACAGCCGCCTCTTCCCCCACGTGCTCTATCCCAGTAAGATGTGAGTTTTATCTATAAGCCCCTGACTGGGGCTGTTGTCTTTCTTTCAGAGATTCCCTGCCCAGAGAGGAGTTAAGTTGTTTTTTTAATTTCCCTTTCTATTTAAGATTTAGGGGGTATATGTGCAGGTATGTTACAAGGGCATACTGCATGTTGTTTCTTTCTCTAAGGTAAAACATATCCATGAAATATTTGCAGAGCTGGATGGCTTCTATACATAGTTGGAGAAAGGGGAAACCTGGGTCTTGTTCATGTCTTTCTTTTTCTTTCTTCAGTACTATGATTGACTGTGTTCTTTGCAGGGTTCCTGTCTGTTCTGGCAGTAAATTTCATTGTAGTGTAGAACTGCCTAGTCTTCCTTTTGTGAAATATGCTGCAGTGAATTTTGAGATGTGTAGTTTTAAGCCTTAGAACAGAAAATATTTCAGAACTGTTAACATCAGTGAGTGTCCTTGGGTATGAAATTAAAAGCAGGTATTTTTGAACATTTCAAATTTTGAATTATTAGAACTACATTTAAAATCTTAATTTCCTTTTTCTAGACATTGAGAGATTCTAAGAAATCTTAAAATGTGATTTTCTTTTTAGTATTTATTTCTTTAAAAAAGATCTGGTAACTTTAATGAGAGAGAGAGAAAAAATATTCTCACAGTTTCTTCACTCCTACATGCTTCTAAAAATATTACAGTTTATCATGAAAAATTAGTGGAATTACACTGAACAGAATATGTAAAGAATTTCTTTAGCCTGCTTTTGGCATGTGTTTTTATTACCTGAAGTTTTATGATTATGGGCTATTGCCATTGAAAACAGCTAAGGTTTTAATATTTAAAGATCTAGATTTACATTGTCCAATACAGTAGACAGTAGACACTTGTGTCTATTTAAATTTATGCTGATTAATCTTTTCTTTTTTTTTTGCTTTTGAGACTGGGTCTTACTCTGTAGCCCAGGCTGGAGTGCAGTGGCACAATCACAGCACACTGCAATATCAACCTCCTGTGTTCAGGTGATCCTCCCACTTTAGCCTCCCTGGTAGCTGGGACTACAGATGCAAGCCACCATGCCTGGCTAGTTTTTTGTTTTTTGTAGAGACAGGGTTTCACTCTTCCCCAGGCTGCAATGCCATCATGCAATCACGGCTCACTGCAGCCTCAAACTCCTGGGCTCAAGTGATTCTCCCACCTCAGCCTCCCAAAGTGTTAGGATTACAGGCATGAGCCACTGCTCCTAGCCTATAATTTTTAATAACAAATTCAGTTCCTCAGTGGCATTGGACAGTGCTGTTGTAGGTCATTGTTTCTCAATATGTGGTGCTAATCAAAATCACTGGAACATTTTTTTGTTTTAAATAAATGCAAATTACTGGGTTCAGCTCCAGATTTACTCAATCAAAACCTCTGAGTAAAGCATGGAAATCTATATTTTTAACTAACAAAGAAGTTTGAGAACCTCCATATATTGTGAATTCTGAGTAAAATCTATTTTATGAGGTATCATTTTCTATTATAAAGAATAATATCAGTTAGCTATTTAAAACTGAAAAATTGAATGGTATACATTAAAACTTGTGGGATACAGCTATACTGGTACTTAGAGAAAAATTTCCAACTTTAAATTCTTCTATTAGGAGACTGGAAATTACTGAGTGAATTTCTGGCAAGATTGACTTAATGAATGAAGACACAATATGTTAATTTTAAAAGGAGTATTAGGCCAGGCATGGTGGTTCACAACTGTAATCCCAGCACCTTCGGAGGCCAAGGCAAGGGGATCACCTGAGGTCAGGAGTTCAAGACCAGCCTGGCTGATGTGGTGAAACCCCATTTCTACTAAACATACAAAAAATTAGCCAGGCATGGTGGTATGCACCTGTAATCCCAGCTACTTGGGAGGCTGAGGCAGGAGAACTGCTTGAACCTGGAGGTGGAGGTTCATTGAGCTGAGATTGCGCCATTGCACTCCAGCTTGGGCAACATGAGCAAAACCATGTCTTTAAAAAAAAAAAAAAGGAGTATGAGTACAAATGCAGAAAAATAGTAAAATTACATGAAAATATCAATGAATCTGAAAACTTTAATAAAATGGAATTTCTTAGAAAATTTAGCTTAACATAACTGTCACAAACAATCAGAGAAAACCCATGATCAGATAATTTTACCATACTTTCAAGAAACAGATAAATCTTATATAAAATGTAGTAGAGTAGAAAGAGTATTTATAACTAATCCTGTGACTCTGTTTAGCAAGATAAGGCTGTAATACCAAAACAGACAAGAATAATATCAGGAGGAAAGTTGTATGTTAATTTCTCTTATCAATATAGATACTAATATTACCAAGCTAAAAATAATAACAAAAAAGCTAAGCCATAAGATCAAGTTGGGTTTATTCCAGTAATGCAAGCTTACTGTAATTCAGAGAGTAGAGAAAATATTTGTTTATGTAAATAGCTACAGAAACAAGCATTTGACACATTCAACACATAATAATGAGAAAAATTCTTAGCAAACTAGAAAATATAATTTACTATTTACAGTTGCAACAGAAATATAAGAAACTAGGAGTACACGTATCAAAAGATGTGTAAAATGTTACAGAGAAAATTATAACACTTTATAGAAAAGATATAACAGAAGAGAAATAATTGGAGAACTGATTAACATTTATAAATATTAAGACTCGATATCTTAAATTGTCAGTTCTTCCCAAATTAGTCTGTGAATTAAGTGTAATTCAAATCAAAGCACCAGTTAGGTTTCTCAAAATGGAATTTGATGGGTTGGTTATAAGTTTCATGTGGAACAGTTAAGGGCCAAATATAACCATGAGTTTTGAGGAACAAGGTGATTGGCAGGGAGAATTTGCCTTGTTAGATAGTGTAATTTATTATAAATCCACAATAATTTAGTGTAGTATTACCAGAGGTTTGGATAGATTGGCCAATAGAATAAAATAGGGCCTAAAAGCAGATTATATAAAAATTTAACATATAATGATGATGATGATGTTACTGCTAATGGTAGCTTATACTTATTGACAGCCATCTGCCATGCTGTGCTTTAAGTATGTATTAACTCATTTAATCCCACTACAAGGTAGATATTATTCTTGTCCTCATTTTACAGCTAAGGGAATAGAGGCATAGTGAGGGTAAGTATAATTCACACAAAGTCATAGCTACTTAGTTGAGCATCCAGTTATTGAACTTGGGCAGTCACCAGAGTGCAGTTTTAACCGCATCATTGCATATACTCCCTCTGAAATGGAAATGCCATCACAAATTAGAAGGGAAAGATGGCAGTGTTTAATAAATGATGCTGGGTAATTTGTCATATATATGGGGGTGAGGAGTAGATACCTATCTCACGTATTACACTAAGCAAAATTCCAAACAGATTAAAAGATTTAAAATGGAAAAGGAAATTTAGAAATTTTTAGAACACATTATAGGAGAATCCTCTGTGAGTTAAGGGCAGGGAAGGGTTTCTTAAGTATAAAAGCACTAACCACAAAAATAAAAGATTGATAAGCCTACTGACTTTATAACCTATTCAAGAAAAGAAAAAATGTACAAACTGAAAAAACTAGCCACAAAGAGAAAAAAGTATATATATAAAATATATTCATCTAATAATATCAAAATTAACCACAAAGCAAGAAAAAAAAGACTACAAATCAGAAAAATAGGAAAAGGACATCTGTAGGCAGCTTACAGAAGAAACCCAAATGGCCAATAACTGCAACAAAAGATTCCCAATCTCACTAGAGTTTGCAGAAATGTAACTTAAAACTGCAGTAAGATACCAATTTGCACCCTTCAGAATGGCAGATGTTTAAAAAGGTGGGTAGTATATATGAGAATGTGGAACTGTGACGAAACAGATGGGTCTAATTACTTTTGGAGACCAATATGGCATTATCTAGTAAAGTTAAAGCTACAAGTACTTTCTGGCTCATCAACTCCTCCCCTTGGTATGTACATCACAGGATCATTCTTCAAGCTATTGGTCGTAACGATATCTATTAGTGAGTCATGAAATCAATTTAGTGGGTCAGACCAACAATTTTTTCAGATTCTTAATTTGCATGCCTCAGCAGATTCTGTGGCCAAGTACAAAGAATGATATGAGAAAAACTGGAGGAGTTATGACATTGGCTAGGAATAATATTTACTGTGTTGCTAACCAACATCTTATTGTAGAGTCTGACTGGCATACTCTACCAAACGATGGATGAAAAACATACACTGACACAGGTTTGCCAGTCAGCATGGCCAGGGGACCTCTGCCAGAGTCAGCAGCAGCCCCAAAAAACCAGTGATGTTTGCATTTATTTAGTACAGATTAAATGACAAAGGTCTCAAGTAAATACTATTAGAGGATAATTAACATTGCTGGCCTCCCGAGTAGAGAGCAGTTTGCACCCGTGGATGATCTAAGGTTGGTCTTAGGACCACATGAGTAAACAAGCTATTTAGATAAACCCCTCTACATTCTCATATTATCTGCTCTATGCTGTTAGCTCAGAGTAAGAGGATTAGGCTGCCTTCAGCCATAAATCTTTTCCCAAGATTTTTGCAAAACCTTCGGGCCTTCCAAGAAGGTTTGCATCTTTCTATAATTTTTCCACCACACTGACTGATCTCCTACATCTCCCCTTTTCTGTTTTTTGCATCAGGTTTTGTTGATTGAAGAGAGTACAGATGTGCACAGCAGCGGTTTTGTCAGGCACAGAAGTTAGAAGTCATGCTCCAACTTTGCATCCTAGAATTATTAAATAATAGAAGACAAACATGAGTATAATCAGTAGCATTCTTTTCCAATCAAGGAGTGAACTGTAGTGTTACTTGGCACCTCAGTCCAATGTATGACATTACTAAGGGACCCTACCAGGGGTATGTTAATTCCTCCTAGCCAAGCAATCGCATTGTTGGAGGCTGGGAAGGGAGTGTCTGCCTAAGTAACAGATGGGAAAAAAGGCAGGTTTAGAAAATGGGCTCAATAGAGTGTAGCAGGTACAGGTTGTAGGCAGAGTGAGAGCATAAAAAAGAAATTATCTGGAGCAAATGGTGTTTTTGTTTGGAGCAGAATTCATTCAGCCTTCTGAGTTGTCTTCAGTATTCTGTTTGGTGCCTGTGTTGTCCGAGGAAGCCGCATTGTCCTGGGCTGCGGGTCCTGTAGGTTTATTTCTGGTACCAGGTTGGATTTTAGCCACACCACTCCATGGTATAGTTTGATGCATCATGCTGGAATACAAGGAGGACCTAAGGGGGTGTGAACATAAGCATATCCTTTTCCCCATGTTAGCACATCATTTGGACCACACCATTCATTACTATTTACATCTTTCCATAAAACTGCAGGTTTTATGTTTTGAGAGGCTTTAGTGAAGTGCTTTTCTATAGCTGATTGAAATTTATCATCTAAATTTAAGAAATTAAGGGTAAATAAGGCTTGTGCCAGTAGTGTTCCAGGGTCCTTACTCATATTCCCTTTTGTTGTCTGAGCATATTTTTAAGGGTGGAATGGCTACATTCTACTATGGCCTGTCCTTGGGGGTTATACGGGATGCCTGTGGAATGTTGGATGTTCCATATGTGACAAAATTGTTGAAATTTTGAGCTGGCATAAGCCAGACTATTATGGTTTTTGTTTGTTTGTGGGCTGCCCCATAAACACAAAAGTTAAAAGAAGATGTTTAATGACATTGAGTGGACTCTCCAGGAAAAGCATATGCAGTAATTAGATGAGTGTTGGTATCAATAGATATATGGACATATATTAGTTTTCGAAATTCAGTGATGTGTGTAACATCTGTTTGCCATAACTGATTAGATTGTAGTCCTCTAGGGTTAACACCTCTAGAAGGAGGGCATGTACCTGTGAGCTGACAATCTGGACACTGAAGGATGATTTGTTTGGCTAGTCTTTAGGTAGGTTGAAATTGTTAAGTTTCTCCAATTTTGGTGGAAAAATTGATGCAATTGGGTGGCTTGGTCCAGCAGTGACATCATAACTTGCAGATCTGCTTGATCATTGCCATAAGCCAGTGGGCCAGGCTACTTGGGAGGCTGAGGCAAGAGAATTGCTTCAACCCAGGAGGCAGAGGTTGCAGTGAGCTGAGATCATGCCACTGCACTCCAGCCTGGGAAACCGAGCAAGATACCATCTTAAAAAAAAATCATTTTTAGAATCAGATTTAAAAGAATTTTCATTGCTAAGTAAAACTGAAAGGGTGAAAGAAAAGATTTTCAACTTAGAACAACTTTTATAAAAGGAAAGTTTTTCATGGATACAAATTCTTTGTAGAAATTTTAATATTTATGGAGTCCAACTTATCAATTTTATTATTTTATGATCCATTCTTTATGTGTTCTAAGAAATCAGATCACAAAGATAATTGCCTAGGTTTTCTTGTAGAAATTGTATAGTTTTCGGTTTTACACTTAGGTCAATGACTCATTTCAAGAAAACTTCTTCTTTTTCTTCTTTTTAATTGTACGTTAGGTTCTGGGTACATGTGCAGATCATGCAGGGTTGTTGAATAGGTACATACATAACAAGGTATTTTGCTGCCTCCATTCCCCCTTCATCTATACTGGCATTTCTCCCCATGTTATTCCTCCCCACCCCCCACTGTCCCTCATCTAGCCCCCTGAACTGACCCCAGTGTGTGATGCTCCTCTCCCTGTATCCACATGTTCTCATTGTTCAACACCCGCCTATGAGTGAGAATATGTGGTGTTTGGTTTTCTGTTCTTCTGTCACTTTGCTGAGAATGACACTTTCCAGATTCATCCAAGTCCCTACAAAGGACATGAACTCATCGTTTTTTATGGCTGCCTAGTCCATGGTGTATATGTGCCACATTTTCTTTGTCCAGTCTGTCATTGTTGGGCATTTGGGTTGGTTCCAGGTCTTTGCTATTATACACAGTGCCGTGATGAACATACATGTGCATGTGTCTTTATAATAGGATGATTTATAATCCTTTGGGTATATATCCAAAGGATTATAGTAATGGGATTGCTGGATCAAATGGAATTTCTATTTCTATATCTTTGAGGAATCGCCACACTGTCTTCCACAATGGTTGAACTAATTTACACACCCACCAACAGTGTGAAAGTGTTCCTGTTTCTCCACATCCTCTCCAGCATCTGTTGTCTCCTGATTTTTTAATGATTTTCATTCTAACTGGCATGAGATGGTATCTCAATGTGGTTTTGATTTGCATTTCTCTAATGACCACTGATGATAAGCATTTTTTATTATGTTTGTTGGCCTCATATTATATCTTTTGAGAAGTGTCTGTTCATATCCTTCACCCACTTTTGAATGGGTTTGTTTGTTTTTTTCTTGTAAATCTGTTTTAGTTCTTTGTAGATTCTGGATATTAGCCCTTTGTCAGATGGGTAGATTGCAAAATTTTTACCCCATTCTGTTGGTTGCCTGTTTGCTGTAATCATTGTTTTTTTTTGCTGTACAGAAGGTCTTAATTAGATCCCATTTGTCTATCTTGGCTTTTGTTACCATTGCTTTTGGTGTTTTAGTCAGGAAGTCCTTGCCTATGCCTATGTCCTGGATGGTTTTGCCTAGGTTTTCTTCTAGGGTTTTTATGGTGTTAGGTCTTATGTTTAAATATTTTATCCATCTGGAGTTAATTTTAGTGTAAGGTGACAGGAAGGGGTCCAGTTTCTGCTTTCTGCACATGGCTAGCCAGTTTTCCCAACACCATTTATTAAATAGGAAATCCTTTCCCCATTGCTTGTTTTTGTCAGGTTTGTCAAAGATCAGATGGTTGTAGATGTGTTGTGTTGCCTCCGAGGCCTCTGTTCTCTTCCATTGGTCTGTATCTCTGTTTTGGTACCAATACCATGCTGTTTTGATTACTGTAGCCTTACAGTATAGTTTGAAGTCAGGCAGCATGATGCCTCTGGCTTTGTTCTTTTTGCTTAGGATTGTCTTGGCTATGTGGTCTCTCTTTTGGTTCCACATTAAGTTTAAAGTAGTTTTTTCCAGTTCTGTGAAGAAGGTCATTGGTAGCTTGATGGGGATAATGTTGAATCTATAAATTACTTTGGGCGGTATGGCCATTTTCACGATAGTGATCCTTCCTAACCATGAGCATGGAATGTTTCTCCATCTGTTTGTGTCCTCTCTTATTTCATTGAGCAGTAGCCTGTAGTTCTCCTTGAAGAAGTCCTTCACATCCCTTGTTAGTTGTATTCCTAGGTATTTTATTCTTTTTGTAGCAATTGTGAATGGGAGTTCATTCTTGATTTGGCTCTCTGTTATTGGTGTATAGGAATGCTTGTGATTTCTGCACATTGATTTTGTATCCTGAGACTTTGCTGAAGTTGCTAATCAGTTTCAGGAGATTTTGGGCTGAGATGATGGGGTCTTCTGAATATACAATCATGTCATCTGCAAATAGAGACAATTTGACTTTCTCTTTTCCTAATTGAGTACCCTTTATTTCTTTCTCTTGCCTGATTGCTCTGGCTAGAACTTCTAATACTATATTGAATAGGAGTGGTGAGAGAGGGCATCTTTGTCTAGTGCCTGATTTCAAAGGGAATGCTTCAAGCTTTTGCCCACTTAGTATGATACTGGCTGTGGGTTTGTCATAAATAGCTTTTATTATTTTGTGATATGTTCCATCAATACCTAGTTTATTGAGAGTTTTTAGCATGAAAGTCTGTTGAATTTTGTTGAAGGCCTTCTCTGCATCTATTGAGATAATCATGTGGTTTTTGTCTTTGGTTCTGTTTATGTGATGGATTATGTTTATGGACTTGCATATGTTGAACCAGCCTTGCATCCCTGGGATGAAGCCTATTTGACTGTAATGAATAAACTTTTTGATGTGCTGTTGCATTCGGTTTGCCAGTATTTTATTGAAGATTTTCACATCAATGTTCATCATGGATATTGGCCTGAAGTTTTCTTTTTTAGTTGAGTCTCTGCAAGGTTTTGGTATCAGCATGATGTTGGTCTCATAAAATGAGTTAGGGAGGATTCCCTCTTTTTGTATTATTTGGAATAGTTTCAGAAGGAATGGAACCAGCTCCCCTTTGTATGTCGTAGAATTAGCTGTAAATCCGTCTGGACCTGGACTTTTTTTGGTTGGTAGGCTGTTGATTGCTGCCTCAACTTCAGCCCTTGTTATTGGTCTATTCAGGGTTTCAACTTCTTCCTGGTTTAGTCTTGGGAGAGTGCAAATGTCCAGGAAGTTATCCATTTCTTCCAGATTTACTGGTTTGTGTACATAGAGTTGTTTGTAGTAATCTCTGATGGTAGTTTGTATTTCTGTGGAATCAGTAGTGATATCCCCTTTATCATTTTCTATTGCATCTATTTGATTCTTCTCTCTTTTCTTTATTAGTCTGACTAGTGGTCTATTTTGTTGATCTTTTCAAAAAAACGAGCTCCTGGATTTATTGATTTTTTGAAGGGCTTTTTGTGTCTGTCTCCTTCAGTTCTGCTCTGAGCTTAATTATTTCTTGTCTTCTGCTAGCTTTTGAGTTTTTTTGATCTTGCTCCTCTAGCTCTTTCAATTTTGACAATACGTTGTTGATTTTAGATCTTTCATTCTTTCTCATTTGGATATTTGTTGCTATAAATTTCCCTCTAGACACTGCTTTAAATGTTTCCCAGAGATTCTAGTACATTGTGTCTTCTTTCTTGTTGGTTTTGAAGAACATCTTTATTTCTGCTTTCATTTTATTGTTTATCCAGTCGACACTCAGAAGCAAGTTGTTTGGTTTCCAAATAGTTGTGTGGATTTGAGTGAGTTTCTTAATCCTGAGTTCTAATTTGATTGCACTGTGGTCTGATAGACTGTTTGTTATGCTTTTCATTCTTTTGCATTTGCTGTGGAGTGATTTGCTTGCAATTATGTGGTCAGTTTTAGAGTAAGTGCGACGTGGTGCTGAGAAGAATGTATATTCTGTGGATTTCGGGTGGAGTGTTCTGTAGATGTCTATTAGGTCTGCTTGGTCCAGCTCTGCGTTCAAGTTCTGGATGTCCTTGTTAATTTTCTGTCTCATTGATCTGTCTAATATTAACAGTGGCGTGTTGAAGCCTCCCACTATTATTGTGTGGGAGTCTAAATCTCCTTTTAGGATGTTAAGAACCTGCTTTGGGCCGGGCGCAGTGTCTCACGCCTGTAATCCCATCACTTTGGGAGGCTGAGACGGGTGGATCACGAGGTCAAGAGATTGAGACCATCCTGGTCAACATGGTGAAACCCCGTCTCTACTAAAGATACAAAAAATTAGCTGGGCGTGGTGGCGCATGCCTGTAATCCCAGCTACTCAGGAGGCTGAGGCAGGAGAATTGCCTGAACCCAGGAAGCGGAGGTTGCAGTGAGCCGAGATTGCGCCATTGCACTCCAGCCTGGGTAACAAGAGCGAAACTCCATCTCAAAAAAAAAAAAAAGAACTTGCTTTATATATCTGGTTGCTCCTGTGTTGGATGCATATATATTTAGGATAGTTAGCTATTCTTGTTGGATTGATCCTTTTACCATTATGTAATACCCTTCTTTGTCTCTTTTGATCTTTGTTGGTTTGAGGTCCGCTTTATCAGAGACTAGGATTGCAGCCCCTGCTTTTTTTGTTCTCCATTTGCTTGGTAAATCTAATTCCATCCCTTTGAGTCTATGAGTGTCTGCACTTCAGATGGGTTTCCTGAATTCAGCACACTGATGGGTCTTGTTTTTTTATCCAGTTTGCCAGTCTGTGTCTTTTGATTGGGGCATTTAGGCCATTTACTTTCAGTATTAATATTGTTAATGTGTGAATCTGATCCCTCCATTTTGTTACTGGCTGGTTTTTTACCCGTTAGTCGACTCAATTTCTTCCTTGTGTTATTGGTCTTGACCATTTGGTATGCTTTTGCAGTGGCTGGTACTTGTTCCTTTCCGTGTTTAGTGTTTCTTTCAGGAGCTCTTGTAAGGCAGGTCTGATGGTGACAAAATCTCTCAGTAATTGTTATCCATAAAGAATTTTATTTCTCCTTCACTTATGAAGCTTAGTTTGGCAGGATATGAGATTCTGGGTTGAAAGTTCTTTTCTTTAAGGATGTTGAATATTGGCCCCCATTCTTTTCTGGCTTGTAGGGTTTCTGCTGAGAGATCTGCTGTGAGTCTGATGGGCTTCCCTTTGTGGGTGACCCGATCTTTCTCTCTGGCTGCCCTTAGCGTTTTTTCCTTCATTTCAACCCTGGTGAATCTGACGATTATATGCCTTGGGGTTGCTCTTCTTGAGGAATAACTTTGTGGAGTTCTCTGTATTTCTTGGATTTGAATGTTGGCCTGCCTTGCTAGTCTGGGGAAATTCTCCTGGATAATATCCTGGAGAGTGTTTTCCAGCTTGGATTCGTTCTCCCTGTCACATTCAGGTACACCGATGAAGTGCAGATTAGGTCTTTTCACATAATCCCATATTTCTTGGAGGCTTTGTTCATTTCTTTTCACTCTTTTTTCTCTTGTCTTGCCTTTTCTTTTTATTTCATTGAGTTGATTTTCAATCTCTGATATCCTTTCTTCTACTTGATTGATTTGGCTATTGAAACATATGTTTGCTTTGCTTAGGTCTCACGCTGTTTTTCAGTTCCATCAAGTCATTTATGTTCTTCTCCAAGCTGGTTATTCTAGTTAGCATTTCGTCTAACTTTTTTTCAACATTTTTAGTTTCTTTGCATTGGGTTAGAAGGTGTTCCTTTAGCTCAGAGAAGTTTGTTATTACTCACCTTCTGAAGCCTGTTTCTGTCAATTCCTGGAGCTCATTCTCCATTGTGTTTTGTTCCCATGTTGGTGAGGAGTTTTAATCTCTTGAAGGAAAAGAGGTGTTCTGGTCTTTGATGGTTTCATCCTTTTTGTGCTGGTTTCTTCCCATCTTCATGGATTTATCTAGCGTTGATCTCAGGGAGCTGCTTCATGAGGTCACTTGTCTGCCTGTCGAGGTGCTGCTGGGTTTCCAGGGACTCTTCAGGTTGCTATGTAGGCTTCCTGTGTCTCTTTGTTTACACTGGGAGGTTAGGCTGCCTCTTTAATGGTGGGTGCCCCTCCTTCTGCTGACCTGGAGGTGCTGCTGGGTTGTCAAGGAGACACCATCCCATTCTATGTAGGCTTCCTGTGTTTTCTGTTAAAACATGAAGAGTAGGCCCACCTCTTTAATGGCAGGTTGCCCCTTTCCTCCATGGAGCTGGATCATTCAGGGTTCAGCTCGGACTGAGGCACTGGCTGTGAAACCCACTAGTGTTAGTGCTTCAGCCTGCTGTGGTTTGTGGGGGAGGGGAGGGGAGGGACCCACCCAGCTGCACCATCTGTCTCCCGGCTTTCAGCTCCCTCTCTCGAGTTCTTGGGGAGGGGGCGATAGCTCAGTCCGCAGGCTCTCCTGGCAGGCTTATATGTTTGCTTAGATCTGTGCAACAATCCACGGCACTGGCCTGGATTATTTTCAACTCTGCGCTTGTAATTCCTGGTGCTTGACCGGCAAAGATCCCCTGTTCTGTGGATTGCTGAGGCTTTGGGGGAAGCACCATATCTGGACCAGGGTGCCAGAGGGGAGCCCCCGATTTGGTCAGATGCACTTTCTGAGTGAAGCAGCACCCCTCTCCGCCTCATGCTCACCGTCCAACCAGACCTGTTGAAATGAGCCTGGTACCTCGGTTGGAGCTAGGAGATCTCTCACTTTCTGTCTCTCTCTCACTGGGTGTTGTACACCGGAGTCGTCTCTGTTTGGCCATCTTGTCACTTCTCCCTCGAGTAAACTTTTTATGTGATGTGAGATATGGGTTGAGAGTGTTATTTGACCTCAACACTATTTGTAGAAAAGGTTTTCTTTAATTTACTGAATTATCTTGGCAACTTTGTCAATAATCATAAGTATGGATCTTTTTTTGGACTCTATTCCATTGACCTATATCTTTTCTTTTACCAATACTACACTGTCTTGATTCCTTTATAGGAAGAAATTGTTCTGTTTTATTCCTTTATAGGAAGTAACTCAAGTAATGTGAGTCTACCAACTTTGTTCTTTAAAATTGTGTTGGCTATTTTAAAATCATTTTCCATACAAATTTTACAATTTTGTCAGTTTCTACCACAAAGAGTTTTAATTCCACTTATAGCATTCTGGAAAAGGCAAAAATTACATGAACAAAAATCAGATTACTGGTTGCTGGAGGTGGGAAGAAACTGACTACAAAGGGACACAAAAAAACTTCTGGGTCATGGTAATATATTCACAGTGGCAGTGGTTGCATGACTTTATATCACTGTATATCTGTCAGAACTCAGAACTGTATAGCTAGGTTATATTTTACTGTATGTAAACAATACCTGAACAAACCTGACTTTGAAAAATAACAAAAAGTAAAGGACTAGGCTCAATAGTAAATTAGACTGGAATTATCTCATGAATAGGAAAGCACACTCATTTATTATATAAATATCTTTCTAATGTTTATTTTTGAATTCCTTATTCTCCATATTCTACATTTTATTTAAGTATTAATAAGATTAAATGTGTTATATGGAAAGGATTTGAGGGAAGACTTTTATTTCAACTGTATAAATGTGTGTTGAGTTGTGATGTAAAACGTAGTTTTTACTGAGAGTCATGGCAAAAATAATTTGAAAAACAGTATCCTAGGAAACGTTTTACCCCCTGTGAATAGGAAAACATACAGCAATGTAAATGCTGCATTCTTTTGAAATACTAAAAACTTAGTAGGAGGATAAATTCCACATAAGATTGATAAAAAGGAAGCTGAAGCAGGTTATATACAGTATGATACCATTTATGTGCTTTTAATCATGAAAAATTATATATATATTTTTATTGCATTTTAGATTTTGGGGTACATGTGAAGAACATGCAAGATTGTTGCATAGGTACACACATGGCACTGTGATTTGCTGCCTTCCTCCCCATCACCAATATCTGGCATTTCTCCCCATGCTGTCTCTCCCCAACTCCCCACCCCCTGCTGTCCCTCCTCTATTTCCCCACAACAGACCCCAGTGTGTGATGCTCCCCTCCCTGTGTCCATGTGTTCTCATTGTTCAACACCCGCCTATGAGTGAGAACATGCGGTGTTTGATTTTGTGTTCTTGTGTCAGTTTGCTGAGAATGATGGTTTCCAGGTTCATCCATGTCCCTACGAAGGATGTGAACTCCTCCTTTTTGATTGCTGCATAATATTCCATGGTGTATATGTGCCACATTTTCCCTGTCAAGTCTATCATCGATGGGCATTTGGGTGGATTCCAGGTCTTTGCTATTGTAAACTGTGCTGCAATGAACATTTGTGTGCATGTGTCCTTATAGTAGAATGATTTATAATCCTTTAGATATATACCCAGTAATGGGATTGCTGGGTCAAATGGAATTTCTGTTTCTAGGTCCTTGAGGAATCGCCACACTGTCTTCCACAATGGTTGAACTAATTTACACTCCCACCGAACAGTGTAAGAGTGTTCCTATTTCTCAACATCCTCTCCAGCATCCGTTGTCTCCAGATTTTTTAATGATCGCCATTCAAACTGGCATGAGATGGTATCTCAATGTAGTTTTGATCTGTATTTCTCTAATGACCAGTCGATGATGAACATTTTTTCATGTTTGTTGGCCTCATGTATGTCTTCTTTTGTAAAATGTCTGTTCATATCCTTCGCCCACTCTTGAATGGGCTTGTTTTTTTCTTGTAAATCTGTTTTAGTTCTTTGTAGATTCTGGATATCAGCCCTTTGTGAGATGGGTAGACTGCAAAATTTTTTTCTCATTCTGTTGGTTGCCAATTCACTCTAATGACTGTTTCTTTTACTGTGCAGAAGCTGTGGAGTTTGATTAGGTCCCATTTGTCTATTTTGGCTTTTGTTGCCGATGCTATTGGTGTTTTGGTCATGAAGTCCTTGCCTACGCCTATATCCTGAATGGTTTTGCCTAGATTTTCTTCTAGGGTTTTTATGGTGTTAGGTCTTATGTTTAAGTCTTTAATCCATCTGGAGTTAATTTTAGTGTAAGGTGTCAGGAAGGGGTCCAGTTTCTGCTTTCTGCACATGGCTAGCCAGTTTTCCCAGCACCATTTATTAAACAGGGAATCCTTTCCCCATTGCTTGTTTTTGTCAGGTTTGTCAAAGATCGGATGGTTGTAGATGTGTTATGTTGCCTCCGAGGCCTCTGTTGTGTTCCATTGGTCTATATCTCTGTTTTGGTACCAGTACCATGCTGTTTTGATTACTGTGGCCTTGTAGTATAGTTCGAAGTCTGGTAGTGTGATGCCTCCCGCTTTGTTCTTTTTGCTTAGAATTGACTTGGCTATGCGGGCTACCATATGAAGTTTAAGGTGTTTTTTTCCAGTTCTGTGAAGAAGGTCATTGGTAGCTTGATGGGGATAGCATTGAATCTGTAAATTACTTTGGGCAGTATGGCCATTTTCACAATATTAATTCTTCCTAACCATGAACATGGAATGTTTCTCCATCTGTTTGTGTCCTCTCTTATTTACTTCAGCAGTGGTTTGTAGTTGTCCTTGAAGAGGTCCTTTACATTCCTTGTTAGTTGTATTCCTAGGTATTTTGTTCTATTTGTAGCAATTGTGAATGGCAGTTTGCTCTTGATTTGGCTCTCTTTAAGTCTGTTATTGGTGTATAGGAATGCTTACGATTTTTGCACATTGATTTTGTATCCTGAGACTTTTCTGAAGTTGCTTATCAGTTTCAGGAGATTTGGGGCTGAGATGATGGAGTCTTCTCGATATACAATCATGTCGTCTGCAAATAGAGACAATTTGACTTCCTCCTTTCCTGATTGAATACCCTTTATTTCTTTTTCTTGCCCAATTGCTCTGGCTAGAACTTCCAGTACTATATTGAATAGGAGTGGTGAGAGAGGGCATCCTTGTCTAGTGCCAGATTTCAAAGGGAATGCTTCCAGCTTTTGCCCATTCAGTATGACATTGGCTGTTGGTTTGTCATAAATAGCTTTTATTATTTTGAGATACGTTCCATCAGCACCTAGTTTATTGAGGGTTTTTAGCATAAAGGGCTGTTGAATTTTGTCAAAGGCCTTCTCTGCATCAATTGAGATAATCATGTGGTTTTTGTGTTTGGTTCTGTTTATGTGGTGAATTACATTTATAGATTTGCGTGTGTTGAACCAGCCTTGCATCCCTGGGATGAATCCTGCTTGATCATAGTGGATAAGCTTTTTGATGTGCTGTTGTAATCGGCTTGCCAGTATTTTATTGAAGATTTTTGCATCTTTGTTCATCATGGATATTGGCCTGAAGTTTTCTTTTCTTGCTGAGTCTCTGCCAGGTTTTGGTATCAGGATGATGTTGGTCTCATAAAATGATTTGGGAAGGATTCCCTCTTTTTGGATTATTTGGAATAGTTTCAGAAGGAATGGTACCAGCTCTTCTTTGTATGTCTGGTAGAATTTGGCTGTGAACCCATCTGGACCTGGGCTTTTTTTGGGTGGTAGGCTCTTAATTGCTGCCTCAACTTCAGACCTTGTTATTGGTCTATTCAGGGTTTTGACTTCTTCCTGGTTTAGGCTTGGGAGGATGCAAGTGTCCAGGAATTTATCCATTTCTTCCAGGTTTACTAGTTTATGTGCATAGAGTTGTTTGTAATAATCTCTGATGATGGTTTGTATTTCTGTGGAATCTGTGGTGATATCCCCTTTATTGTTTTCTATTGCATCTATTTGATTATTCTCTTTTCTTTTTTATTAATCTGGCTAGTGGTCTATTTTGTTGATCTTTTCGAAAAACCAGCTCCTGGATTTATTGATTTTTTGAAGGGTTTTTTGTGTTTCTGTCCTCTTCAATTCTGCTCTGATCTTAGTTATTTCTTGTCTTCTGCTAGGTTTTGAGTTTTTTTGATCTTGCTCCTCCAGCTCTTTCAATTTTGATGATAGGGTGTCAATTTTAGATCTCTCTTTGCTTCTCATGTGGGCATTTATTACTATATATTTTCCTCTAGCGACTGCTTTAAATGTGTCCCAGAGATTCTGGTATATTGTGTCTTCATTCTCGTTGGTTTCGAAGAACATTTTTATTTCTGCCTTCATTTTATTGTTTATCCAGTCAACATTCAAGAGGCAGTTGTTTGGTTTCCATTGAAGCTGTGCGGTTCTGAGTTTGTTTCTGAATTCTGAGTTCTAACTTGATTGCACTGTGGTCTGAGAGACTGTTATGGTTTCCGTTCTTTTGCATTTGCTGAGGAGTGATTTACTTCCAATTATGTGGTCAATTTTAGAGTAGGTGTGATGTGGTGCTGAGAATAATATATATTCTTTGGATTTGGGGTGGAGAGTTATGTAAATGTAAAAATTAGGTTTGCTTGGTCCAGGTCTGAGTTCAAGTCCTGGATATCCTTGTTAATTTTCTGTCTCGTTGATCTAATATTGACAATGGGGTGTTAAAGTCTCCCACTATTATTGTATGGGAGTCTTAAGTCTCTATGTAAGTCATTAAGAACTTGCCTTATGTATCTCGGTGCTCCTGTATTGGGTGTGTATATATTTACGATCATTAGCTCTTCTTGTTGCATTGATCCTTTTACCATTATGTAATGTCCTTTTTGTCTCTTTTGATCTTTGTTGCTTTAAAGTCTATTTTATCAGAGATGAGAATTGCAACTCCTGCTTTTTTTTGCTCTCCATTTGCTTGGTAAATCTTCCTCCATCTCTTTATTTTGAGCCTTTGTGTATCCTTGCATGTGAGATGGGTTTCCTGGATACAGCACACTGATGGGTTTTGGCTTTTTATCCAATTTGCTAGTCGTCTGTGTCTTTTGATTGGGGAATTTAGCCCATTTACATTTAGGGTTAATATTGTTATATGTCAATTTGATCCTGCCATTTTGATGCTAGCTGGCTGTTTTGCCCATTAGTTGATGCAGTTTCTTTATTGTGTTGATGCTCTTTACCATTTGGTACGTTTTCGTAGTGGCTAGTACTGGTTATTCCTTTCTACGTTTAGTGCCTCTTTCAGGAGCTCTTGTAAAGCAGGCCTGGTGGTGATTAAATCTCTGAGTACTTGTTCATAAAGCATTTTATTTCTCCTTCACTTATGAAGCTTAGTTTGTCTGGATATGAAATTCTGGGTTGCAAGTTCTGTTCTTTTAAGGATGTTGAATATTGGCCTCCACTCTCTTCTGGCTTGTAGGGTTTCTGCTGAGAGATCTTCTGTGAGTCTGATAAGCTTCCTTTTGTGGGTAACCTGAGCTTTCTCTCTGGCTGCCCTTAGTGTTTTCTCCTTCATTTCAACCCTGGTGAATCTTACGATTATGTGCCTTGGGGTTGCTCTTCTTCAGGAGTGTCTTTGTGGTGTTCTCTGTATTTCCTGGACTTGAATATTGGCCTGCCTTGCTAGGTTGGGGAAGTTTTCCTGGATAATATTCTGAAGAGTATTTTCCAGCTTGGATTCATTCTCTCTGTCACATTCAGGTACACCCATGAAACGCAGATTAGGTCTTTTCACATAGTCCCATATTTCTTGGAGACTTTGTTCATTCCTTTTTACCCTTTTTTCTCTAATACTGCCTTCTCATTTTATTTCATTGAGTTGATATTCGACCTTTGATATCCTTTCTTCTGCTTGGTCAATTCAGCTGTTGAAACTTGTGTCTGGTTCGCAAAGTTCTCCTGTTCTGTTTTTCAGCTCCATCAATTCACTTATATTCGTAAGTTGTTTGTTCTCGTTAGTATTTTGTCAAATCTTTTTTCAAGGTTCTTAGTTTCTTTGCATTGGGTTAGAACATGTTCTTTTAGCTCCAAGAAGTTTCTCATTACCCACCTTCTGAAGCTTGATTCTGTCAATTCATCACACTCATTCTCCATCTAGCCTTGTTCCCTTGCTGGTGAGGAGTTGTGATCTCTTGTAGGAGGAGAGGCGTTCTGGTTTTGGTTGTTTTCATCCTTTTTGCACTGGTTTCTTCCCATCTTTGTGGATTAATCCACCTGTCGTCTTTGTAGTTGTTGACTTTCAGATTGGGTCTCTGAGTGGATGTCGTTTGTTGATGATGAAGTTTTTTCTGTTTCTTAGTTTTCCTTCTAACAGTCTGGCCCCTCTGCTGTAGAACTGCTGAGGTCCACTCCAGGCCCTGCTTGCCTGGGGATCACCTTCAGCGGCTGCAGAACAGTAAGGGTTGCTGCCAGTTTCTTCTTCTGCTGTCTTTATCCCAGAATGATACCCGCCAGATGTCATTCTGAGCTCTCCTTTATGAGGTGACTCTTTCTTTGGATATACGAGGGTCAGGGAGCTGCTTGAGGAACCAGTCTGTCCTTTATAGGAGCTCAAGTGCTGAACTGTGAGCTCTTGTTCAAGCAGAGCTGCTGGCCAGGTACGTTTAAGTCTGTTGCAGCAGAACTCATAAACCACCCCCCTTTCTTTTTTCCCCCAGGTGCTGTCCCAGCGAGTTAGGGTTTTATTTATGAGTTTCTGTCGTGCTGCTGCCTTTTTTCAGGGCTGCCCTGCCCAGCAAGGAGGCAGCCTAGTCACTGTGCCTGAAGAGGCTTTGCTGAGCTGCTGTGGGCTCCACCCAGCTGCCATGTGAACTTCCCTGCAGTCCTGTTTATACGGGTGTAGTTAGAACTGCCTCTGCAATGGTGGCCCACCTCTATAATGGCGGACTCTCTCTGAAATGGTGGGCTGCCTCGGCAATGGTGGGGTGCCTCAGCAATGGCAGACTACCTCCGTAGTGGTGGACTACCTCGGTAATGGCGGACGCCCCTCCCCCACAGAGCTGCCCTGTCCCTGGTTCAGCTGTGCTTGCTGTGAAACTCTCAATCCAGAGCGTTTCTAATTAATTGCTGTTTTTTTGTGGGGATGGGACCAGCGAAGCCTGATTACCTGGCTCCCTGCCCCAGAGCCTTTTTTTTTTTTTTTTTAGTTGAACGGTCGACTATCTCCCAGGTGTTCCAGTCGCCTGTTGAAAAGGCGCCCGGATCTGTGTGATTTCCTGTGCGGTGACCCACTGCACCAGCTGAAACAGCGGCGCTAAGATTCGTGGAGCTTTTTTGCCTGGGAATCTCCTGGCCTAGCTCCCCGTTTCAGTCCCCTTTTTAATCAGATGAATGGGTGACTGCCTTCCTGGAGCTCCACTCGCCAGCTAAAATGGTGCCCAAACCCATGTATTTTGTACGGAGAACCGCCACCCCGGGGCACCAGCAAAATAGCCGCGCCAGCTAAAACAGCTGCGCTGGTGACCCATGGGGCTCCTCCACCTGGGAATCTCCTGGTCTGTGGATAATAAAAATCCGTGTGGAAATGCAGTGTCCACTCACCCTCCCACACGTTCACTGGGAGCTGCAATCCTGAGCTGCTCCTAATTGGCCATCATCTTCAAAAAATTATATTGTTTAAGTGATACATTAGGAATGCACAGAGTAACTATAATTAGCAGCAATATATTGTATATTTCAATGTAGCTAGAAGAGAGGATATGAAATGTCCAACCCATAGAAATGATGAATACTCAAGGTGATGGATACCCTAAATACTCTGACTTATTACACATTTTATGCATGTAACAAATACTCACATGTACCCCAGAAATATGTAAAGTGTCATGTATCAGTAAAAGAAAAAAATAAAAGGCTGGATAGAGAGAGGTGAAATAAGAGAAATAAGAGCTGTCTGTGCACAAAAGAGTAATATGCTTGTTATTTTGTGTGACTACACTGGTTAAGGAAATTCCTGCTGCATATAACCCAAATTTGCCATGAGAGGTTAAGAAAACTTTCCACATAAAAATTATATAGCTAAAACATCCATTATTTAAAAATTAGGATAAAGGAGGAAAAAAATAATAAAGTTACACTATTGTTGATATACTATATTCCCTTCTAGCTTCTGTGCTAATATATCTGTACTTTTCTTTTTTAAAAAGAAAATCAGATCATACTAAAAGAATCACACTGTTTTGTAACCTTTTTTCCCCATTCATCAATATGCACTGAAAAACAGTATTTTAATGGCTATATAGTTTTTCCATTATGTTAATGTGTCATAATTTACTATGAATCTCCTGTTGTCAATTATTTTAATTGTTTCACTAGACATTTTTTTAAACATCTGCAATAGAACCAGTATAACATACATCTTTATTTCCCCAAGATAAGTTCAAGTGAAAAGGTATGCATATTTTTTAAGGTTTTAGACCCTCCCTAGAATTTTATTTTTCCTATTAGTATAGGAGAAATGAGAAAAGACGACTGAAATGAAAAGGTTATGTGTGAGACATTATTATCAATTATTCAACATAGATATGTGTAGATTGTATTTGGAGGGCTACAAGTAACACATTATATACTACTTGCATCAAAATAAGCTCATTACAAAATAGGTTATCAAGTAGTTCATTATTCTAGTTAAGGACACTTGGGTCCCTAAGTGTCCCTTTTTTACCTAAGACATTTCCCTTTGTAAAGAGTATGTGGAAACTTAGTAGTACCAATGGATTTTCTTTTCTCTATTTTTAAAAATAAAGTTAAGATTTCATGATTTCTCCCCTTTAGTACTGTAAGAGAAAATGCTCTTGGAATGAAAACCTCTAGAATACATGACAAAAATAACCCTAAGCTGTCCTTAACAGATAAAATCTTCATCTACATTGGTCACCAAGGAGATTCAAATTAGCTGGGTATAGGAAAAGGAAAGCATCCTCTAGAACTAGATCCATGGCAAGGATGTCAATTGAAAGGTCATGCATGGGATGAAGGCATAAATAAGGTAGAGTCATTGTGGGGATGGCTTATAGAGCTTCAGAGATATCTTACTATGGATTTATCCTCAAATGATTTTCTCATAAATAGAACTCAATAAGTTAGCAGATCTCAAAACCAAGAGCTATCCAAATGGTGCAGTAATAAGTGTAGTGCCCCAAGTACATTTTTCTTTTAATTGGTATTCACATAACCTAAATGTAATAATAGTAAAGTCCATTGTGAAAAGCAAGTGCCATGTTTCATTCATTTTTGTTTTTCCAGCCTTTAACACATTTAGTAATAGTAGGCAATCAATCAGTGTTGAACTAAATAACTCATTCTTTTATTCTTAACAGACTGGATTATGGACAGAACTTGGAAATGTTAAAAATAATTTCTTAAAGCCACTCCATATAGGACTTAATATGTCAAAAGCACATTATGAAGCAGAAATTAAAAATAGCCAAGGTTGGTAATGTGCAATTTTGTTTTCAGGTCTAAAAAGTATTTACATGTTGCAGAATTGTGATACTTCATTTTATTTGCTTACAGCCTCAGTATACCCTGAGCTGTTAAACAATGGATTGAATAATTTTTACAGAAAATAACTGACACATTTTAAGTTAGTGAGTGATGAAAATAGCTTATATATTTGTTACTGAAATCTGAGAGTTGTTTTAAGTGTGACACATGATTTTTTTTTTCTCTTACAGAGGCCCAGAAATCAAAAGATCTTTGTTCTATAACTGTAGGTGGAGAAGAGATCCCTAATATGCCTCCTGAAATGCAGCTTAAGGTGATCTGAAATTTTCTTTTCTTTCCTTTTTATTCTTTAGAGACAGGACCTTGCTATCTTGCCCAAGCTGGAGTGCAGTGGCATGACTGTGGCTCACTGCAGCCTCAATTCCCTGGGCTCAAGTGATTCTCCCACTTCAGACTCCCAAGTAGCCAGGACTACAGGTGCACACCACCATGCCTGGCCTTTTTTTTTTTTTTTTTGAGACCAAGTTTGCTCTGTTGCTAGGCTGGAGCGCAGTGGTGCAGTTTCGGCTCACTGCAACCTCTGCCTCCCGGGTTCAAGTGATCCTTCTGCCTTAGCCTCCTGAGTACCTGGGACTACAGGCACATGCCACCACGCCTGGCTAATTTTTGTATTTTTGGTAGAGACGGGGTTTTACCATGTTGGCCAGGATGGTCTCGATTTCTTGACCTTGTGATCTGTCTACCTTGGCCTCCCAAAGTGCTGAGATTACAGGCATGAGCCACCGTGCCTGGCCACCTGGCTAATTTTTAGTAGAGATAGGGTCTCACTATGTTGCTAAGGCTGATCTCAAACTCCTGGCCTCTAATAATCCTCTCACCTTGGCCTCCCAAAGCACAGGAATTACAGATGTGAATCGCTGCACCTAGCTTTAAGTATTCCTAAGCCACTTCCAGCTGTAATATTTTCTATGTTTTTTTTGAAGGCAGCATTAATAACATTTTTTCTTGGCTTGCAGGTCCTACATTCAGCTCTTTTCACATTTGATTTGATTGAAAGTGTTCTAGCTCGAGTGGAAGAACTCATTGAAATGAAAACAAAGTCTACCTCTGAAGAAAATACTGAGATAAAGTGAAAGTTCCACTTCCTAAATAAAAACTAATAAAACATAATTATTTTCCATTATGATTTATTTAATACCTTTTAGTGTCAACCTGGATATCACACCAGTGTAAATGAGTAGAAAGAAGTTTTTACAATTCATTCGAGTTGACGACTTGTTAGCTTCACTCTCTTTTCCTGGCTCAGGTGGAGTCTTTGGGAGCAGAGTCCCATCACCACCTCTCAGCAGAAATTATAATAGGAAAACATTTACAAAGATGAATTTTAGAAATACTTGCTAACTTATGGAAAAACCTAAAAAATATATATGACTTTAAGAAGCTGATTAGAAAATTCTGTATTTTAATTTCCTACTAAAGATGTGTGCAACTCAATAAGAAGCTACACCTTAGTTTTATGATATATGTATGTACCAATCCTTTGCTAAACAGTGTTAGACTGGCAAATTCGATAAAAGAGTCAAGACCCATTGGCGTGCTGTATTCAGGAGACCCATCTCATGTCCAAAGACACACATAGGCTCAAAATAAAAGGATGGAGGAAGATTTACCAAGCAAATGGAGAGGAAAAAAAAAGGGGGGGTTCTAATCCTAGTCTCTGATAAAACAGACTTTAAACCAACAAAGATCAAAAGATACAAGGGCATTACATAATGGTAAAGGGATCTATGCAACAAGAGCTAACCTAAATACATATGCACCCAATACAGGAGCACCCGGATACATAAAGCAAGTTCTTAATGACATACAAAGAGACTGAGACTCCCACACAGCAATAGTAGGAGACTGTAACACCCCACTGCCAATATTAGACAGATTAACAAGACAGAAAATTAACAGATATTCAGGACTCAAACTCAGCTCTGGACCAAGTGAACCTAATAGACATTCCACTCCAAATCAATGGAATATATATTCTCAGCACCACATTGCAGTTATTCTAAAATTGACCGTATAATTGGAAGGAAAACATTCCTCAGCAAATGCAAAAGAACAAAAGTCATAGCAAGCAGTCTCTGAGACCACAGTGCAATAAAATTATAACTCAGGATTAAGAAACACTCAAAACCACACAACTACATGGAAATTGAACAACCTGCTCCTGAATGACTACTGGATAAATAATGAAGGCAGAAATAAAGATGTTATTTGAAACCAGTGAGAACGAAGACACAACATACCAGAATCTCTTGGACACATCTAAAACAATGTGTAGATGGAAATTTATAACACTAAGTGCCCCCAAGAGAAGTGAGGAAAGATCTAAAATCAACACCCCAACATCACCATTAAAAACTAGAGGAGCAAGAACAAACAAATTCAAAAGCTAGTAGAAGACAGGAAATAACTAAGATCAGAACAGAACTGAAGGAGATAGGGACAAAGAAAAACCCTTCAAAAAAAAAAATCAATGAATCCAGGAGCTGGTTTTTTGAAAAGATCAACAAAATAGACCACTAGCCAGACTAATAAAAGAAGAATCAAATAGATGCAATAAAAAATGATAAACGGAATATCACCGCCAATCCCACAGAAATACAAACTACCATCAGAGAATACTATAAACAACTCTATGCAAATAAACCAGTAAATCTAGAAGATACAGATAAATTCCTGAACACTTATACCCTCCCAAGACTAAAGCAGGAAGAAGTCAAATCCCCAAATAGACCAATAACAAGGTCTGAAATTGAGACAGCAATTAATAGTCTACCAACCAAAAAAAGTCCAGAACCAGATGGGTTCACAGCCAAATTCTACCAGAAGTACAAAGAGGAGCTGGTTCCTTCTGAAACTATTCTAAACAATAGAAAAAGAGGGAATCCTCCCTAACGCATTATATGAGACCATCATCCTGATACCAAAACCTGGCAGAGACACAACTAAAAAAATTTCAAGCCAATATCCATGATGAACATTGACGTGAAAATTCCAATAAAATACTGGCAGACTGAATACAACAGCACATCAAAAAGCTTATCCATCATGATCAAGTCAGCTTCATCCCCAGGATGCAAGCAACATACACAAATCTATACTGCCCAAAGAAATTTATAGATTCAATGCTATCCCCATCAAGCTACCATTGACTTTCTTCATAGAATTGGAAAACCCCATCTTAAACTTCATATGGAACCAAAAAAGAGCCTGCATAGCCAAGCAAAAAAAAAAAAAAAAAAAAAGCGGGAGGCATCACGCTACCTGACTTCAAACTATACTACAAGGCTACAGTCACCAAAACAGCATGGTACTGGTACCAAGACAGAGATATAGACCAATGGAACAGAACAAAGGCCTCAGAAATAATGCCACACATATACAACCATCTGATCTTCGATAAACCTGACAAAAACAAGCCATGGGGAAAGGATTCCCTATTTAATAAATGGTGTTGGGAAAACTGGCTAGCCATAGGCAGAAAGCTGAAACTGGATCCCTTCCTTACATCTTACACAAAAATTAACTCCAGATGGGATTAAAAATTTAAACATAAGACCTAATACCATAAAAACCCTAGAAGAAAACTTAGACAATACCATCAGGACATAGGCATGGGCAAGTACTGCATGACTAACGCACCAAAAGCAATGGCAACAAAAGCCAAAATTGACAAATGGGATCTAAGCATAGTAAAGAGCTTCTGCACAGCAAAAGAAACTATCATTAGAGTGAACAGGCAGCCAGCAGAATGGGAAAAAATTTTTTGCAATCTACCCATCTGACAAAGGGCTAATATCCAGAATCTACAAAGAACTTAAACAATTTTACAAGAAAAAAACAACCCCATCAAACAGTGGGTGAAGGATATGAACAGACACTTCTTAAAAGAAGACATTTATGCAGCCAAGAAACATGAAAAAAAGCTCATCACTGGTCATTAGAGAAATGCAAATCAAAGCCACATTGAGATACCATCTCACACCAGTTAGAATGGTGATCATTAAAAAATCAGGAGACAACAGATGCTGGAGAGGATGTGGAGAAACAGGAACGCTTTTACACTGTTGGTAGGAGTGTAAATTAGTTCAACCATTGTGGAAGACAGTGTGGCGATTCCTCAAGGATCTAGAAATAGAAATTCCATTTGACCCAGCAATCCTATTGCTGGGTATATACCCAAAGGATTATAAATCATTCTATTATTAGACATATATGCACACATATGTTTATTGTGGCACTGTGCACAATAGCAAAGACTTGGAACCAACCCAAATGCCCATCGATGATAGACTGGATAAAGAAAATGTGGCACATATACACCATGGAATAGTATACAGCCATAAAAAAGGACAAGTTCATGTCCTGTGCAGGGATATGGATAAAGCTGGAAACCATCATTCTCAGCAAACTGACACAAGAACAGAAAACCAAACACCACTCATAAGTGGGTGTTGAGCAATGAGAACACATGGATGCAGGGAGGGGAACATCACACAACAGGGCCTGTCAGGGTGTAGGGGGATAGGGGTGGGATAGCATTTGGAGAAATACTCAATGTAGATGATGGGGTGATGGATGCAGCAAACCACCATGGCACGTGTATACCTATGTAACAAACCTGCACATCCTGCCCATTTGTCCCAGAACTTAAAGTATATTAAAAAAAAAAAAAAACAGCAAAACTCCTAAAATCACTTTTAATTGTATGTTATTATTTTGAATTAATATAAATCTCTTTAATATAAATAGATATTTGAATATTATAATTTCACAGGTCTAATTATTTTAACATTCTTTAAGAACATTAAGTTGTTATTCTAGTTTGGGTTAACTGAATCACTACTCAGCTTTATCTTCTGAAGTGTTTTCCAAACAGGACTTTGCTCAATGATGTAAGCTTTAGCTGTTATCATTCTGTAGCAGATGCTATCTATGTATGGTTTGGAGGTAGTCTGGAAGAAGACGTAAAGATGCGGCATTATTTATAGAAATAAGGTATTTTTACAAGGTCACATTTAAAAATACCTAGCTTTCATTCTTTCAGCAAATCTCTTGATCACCTTTGTGCTAAATACTATATATGAGTTACTAATCAACAGGAAAATACTTGGTTTCTATCCAAGGAATTTCAAACATGCACGCCAAAAAGTAGAATACTATAAAAATTGCTTTAATGGATATGTTCCAAGTATAAAGGTAAGGAAAACCTAAGTCTGCCTAGGGGGTTGGAGGTGTCTGGGCACACTGCAGAGGATAAAGGGCATGAAAAGAAAGTGGACAACTGGTGGAGAACTTTCCTTAAGATAGGATGTTTGCACTCTTGACAGTTCATGACTGCAATCTGACCAAGCCTTATACTTTAGAATCTGAAGCAAGATATGTAAACAATAGGGCCAGCCCAATGCTCTTTTGACCCCAAATGAGTCTTAAATGGTACTGGCCACTGAAAGTAAATTGAGAAGACTTGAAAGGCTTAGTTCAGGCTTGGGAAAAAGTTGCATGTTGAACAGCAATTCCCTGAGGGGAACAGAAGCAAGATATTTGGCAGTCTTGCTCAAAAGGTAGTGGCATTTTGAAGTTAAAAACCTTAAAATGTACGTGTGCATGTGTCACTTTCCCCAGATGACTCACCTTCGCTATAGTGCACATAAGATTAATAGCATTTACTGTGTTGTGTACTGGAAGTATTCGTAAGTTACAACCCAGGAATCTGAAAAACAGTTCACGTTATACAGATCATATAACTTACTATCATCTGTTCTCTTAAGAAAGTAGAAAGAAGAGACAAATCTCTACTGTTTGCTATTTGTCTATGCATATGCCCTGCCTTACTCCACAGAGGATGTGAGTGGCTTTATAGCCAGAACTTCACTTACTAAGAAGTGTTCCCTTTTGGCTTTGTCTTGCAGGAGAAGGCCGTGAAACAGCAGGAACCCTGCCACCTTGATTCACAGAATAGCTATTTGACCCATATTTCATTAAATTTGATAGGTTAACATAAGTGTTTATCATCTAGCAAAACAAAACTCACCTAAAAGAATTGAGAACTGAAATAAATGCAATATAAGAAAAACGAGTCTATAATGCTATTCTTCCATACCTCTGCTGAATTCTGAACATCAGTTTCCTTTCTTCAGGCCCATGGAGAGCAGCAGACAGAACCAAAAAGCTATTCTGGTGAATGTTAATAAATTTCTCAATTTTGGCTAGAAATATTTCTTCAGTTGACATAAGACATTCCTTAGTATCCATTAATAAAAATGCAACTCCTAGGAAAGGTGAATTGAATATAAAATGTCACTTTATCATATAGATCAAATTTAGTTATAAACTCAAAATCAACCAAAATAGCTATAAGTATACCATATGAGTCCAAGCCCTAAACTCATAAGGAGTATAAATTATTATAATGGAATTCCTACACAACAAAATGATTTAGGTAGTTCTTTGAAGTGCTCTGTATAAAAGAATGACTTGTGCTAAATAAGAGAAAAACTTTTTTGAATCAGTAACTACTTTTTTCCCTAGATGAAGGCATTGTTCACATGAAGATACTGGCTAGTTTTTAATTAAAAGATGAATTCCATTTAAAATGTTAATGTTTTATGTTTTACTTTTAAAATATGTACTAGTTTATTATGAAGGATATTACAAAGGATACGGATGAAGAGATGCATAGGGCTAGGTATGCTGGAAGAGACATAGAGCTTCAATGCCTTCTCTGGGCCTGCCACCCTCATACACCTCCATGTGTTCAGCAACCAAGAAGCTCCTATAATGATTTTTAAAAGCTGGAAATCAGCTAAAGAAAGGTAGTCTTAAGCAAGCCTTTGGCTGGGTGTGGTGGCTTATGCCCGTAATCCTACCACTTTGGGAGGCTAAGGCTGGCAGATCAAGAGGTCAAGAGTTCAAGACCAGCCTGACCAACATGGTGAAACCCCATATCTACTAAAAATACAAAAATTAGCCAGGCGTGGTGGCGTACCTATAATTCCAGCTACTCAGGAGGTTGAGGCAGGAGAACTGCTTGAACCCAGGAGACAGAGGTTGCAGTGAGCCGAGATCTCACCACTGCACTCTAGCCTGGGTGACAGAGCAAGACTCCATCTAAAAAAAAGGCAAGGCTTCAATGATTTCTTGTTGGAGAAACCTTTCTACAAGAACATAAAGAATTATGTAAATTAATACACTCAGTGAGCAGATACCTGGAATCTCTGAAAGAGCATCAGGCCCATTAAGAATGCTTCGAAAGGGAAACTTGATTACAGCTCTTCAAACGATGTGGGAGACAGTCTGAGGAAAGTGACTGATTATATACTAATTGAGTGAACTTGGGTAACTTATATAACCTCTCTGAACATATGTTTCCTCATATGTAACATGGGAGTATATTTTTTGTTAGATTTGTCAGAAGGATTAAATTAGATCATGTATATAAAGTATCCAAGGCAAATATTCACCAAATATTTTATTTCTCCCTGGAGGGTTCTGTATTTAAACAGAAGAATGAGTTTAGATCTATTCTAGAACCATTTTGAAAGTCCTTGTCTTTCAAAACTGCTAGAAGAGAAGTCTATTGCAATCCTCCACACAAAATCCTTTACCTCCACCTTTTAAAAAATCACTTCTGTCATTTCTCAAGCACAGGTGGAGCTTCCTCCTAACCATCTCCAAGCCTTCTCTTACTCTAATCTAATTCCTTACTGGACTTTTGTCCATGACTCACAGTTGTATCAGTTATCATTTCAGGAACATTTATTTGTCTCTGTATGATTCTTTGAGTCAATATTTATATTATATCCAGCAAACTTATACAAATTAATGAAAAACATTCTCCTATGTTGTTTTTTGTATATGAGCTTTGACAAATGTGGCCCTGTTAATATAAGTAATACTTTAATGTAAGTATAGATTGTTGTGAAAGTGGCTTTTTCTATTTTCATCTCAGTTCCAAAGCAAGCAGTTTTTTCCCCCATCCTCTACCAGATACCACTAGTTCAGCTTTATTTTAACAATTGTAATCTAAAAAGGAATATATTGGAATTGGCCATATGCTCTGCATTTGTAGTAGTAACAAAGTTTTAAATATTTACCCCCCTCAAAAGATAATACCTTAAGCTTATTACATGGTTACTGAACTATGAAATCATTAGAATTTATGCCAACATATTTTATAAGAAACTTAAGGCAGTAAGCAAATATACCATACCAGAAAGAGAAAATATAATTGATCCATTTTCCACTGAATCTGAATATCTAACCTTGTGGCTTCGATTTTCTAGGGCAGTTGCAATTTCATAACTCTTTAAAAAAAAATTCAGAAATACAACTTAAGACGCTTATAATTTTATTAAAGCTAAAGAAAAAATTAAAAGAAGTTTAATAGCTTATTTTATAATTACCATTTAAGGATAAGATCATCAAAAGAGATGATGATCTCTATGGAGAAAAACTTTTAAGTTTTCTTTCTATGGAGAAAAAAACTTAAAAGAGCAAAAACATTTAGTTCTACTAAGACACATTATTTTAAGTTTGGGAGTGAGTTACGTACTACAGTTATGTTACTTAGGAACAGAAATTAAGGACAGCATTAAAAAACTGTATGGACCAGAACAAATGCCAACTTCTTTTTGTTTTTTAGAGAGAGTTGGGGTCTTCACATCTCTGTGACCAAAATGCTAATGCAAAAAAGAAAAAAAAATTAAAAAAGAGAGAGTTGTGGTCTCACTTTGTTGCCCAGGCTGACTTCAGACTCCTGAGCTCATGAAATCCTCCTAAAGTAGCTGGGACTACAGGTGCACGCCACCACACCCAGCTGCAAACTTCATTTAAAAAAAAAAACAACTTGGGCAAGGTGCGGTGGCCCATGCCTGTAATCCCACACTGGGAGGCTGAGGTGGGCGGATCATTTGAGCTCAGGAGTTTGAGACCAGCCTGACGAACATGGTAAAACCCCAAAATTAGACAGACGTGGTGGTGCATGACTATAGTCCCAGCTACTCAGGAGGCTGAGGCAGGAGAATCACTTGAACTCGGGAGACGGAGGTTGCAGTGAGCTGAGATCCTGCCACTGCACTCCAGCCTGGGGGACACAGCGAGACTCCACTTCAAAAAACAAATATACAACTTGGAGGCTGGGCACAGTGGCCAAGGAGACCTTGGAGTCCAAGGCTGGTGGATCACTTGGGTCTTGAAGTTCCAGACCAGCCTGGGCAACATGGCAAAACTGCTTCTCTACAAAAAATACAACAATTAGCTGGGCATGGTGGCACATGCCGTAGTCCCAGCTACTCATAGGTTGAGGTGGGAGAATCACCTGAGCCTGGAAGGTTGAGGCTATAGTGAGCCATGATTGCACCACTGCACTCCAGCCTGGGTGACAGAGTGAGACCCTGTCTCAAATAATAATAGTAATAATAATAATAAACAACTTAGAGATGGATTCTGACATGCATTAATGTATAACTATGGAAAATAGGTGGTTGTTTATTTCTTAAACAGTTGACAGAACCAGGTATGACAGACATATACAATATTATACAGAAGGCAACCAATTCGACAGTTCATCAGTTTACATTAGTTACTTTAGTATACTTTTAATATGTTTTAAGCCTGAGGTGAGTCAGAAAACATGTAAGAAAACAGCTATAGGACTCTTAGCTTTAATACTAACCATTTTAAATATCATCTCATTTTCTATTCCAGTCAAGCAATTAAATCATATTACCCACAATACTAAAATCTAGGTTTTTCCTGATACGTTAACACTTAAACTTGGCCAGGCACAGTGGCTCACATCTATAATCCTAGCACTTTGGGAGGATGAGGTGAGAGAATTAGCTTGAGCCCAGGAGTATGAGACCAAGCCGAGGTAGTGATGAGACCTTGTTTCTACTACATTCCTGATGCCCTAAGTAAGATGCCCTAAGTAAGTGGTTGCCACGTAGCAAGACAACATAGCGAGACCTTGTTTCTACTAAAATTAAAAATAAAAATAATAAATAAAACTCAAACTTATTAGTTTCCAGATAGATAATAATTCTTTAGGTAGATTACTTTTATTTTCTATTTGCCTCAGAATATATATATATATTTTAAGCACACAGGCTGAAATTATGTATTAAATACATGCTTCCTTTCTTTTCTAAAGAGCATTTTGTGTCACTCAGACAGATCCCGACCTACAGTTTAACTATGGCTCTTTGCTTCTGCTGTTTTAAAATTATATAATGCTTCTAGCAATGGCAGATTAAGTAATTTAGGCCAACCCACCTGCTGAAGGCAACTAGAAAAGCTGGACAATCTTTTAAATCTGGTTGAATACAACAGAGAGCTAACAGGATAGTAAAAAATTATAAGGCCAAGATCTATACAGAAATTCAAATATATGAGCCAGCATTTAGGCCATTCTTTTCCCTGAGGGCATCTGCCAGTTCAGAAAGAGGCAGAAGAGAGGCTGAACAGATCTTTTGACAAAAATAGAACAGCTCTCAGAGGGACTATAGCCCAGCTTCAAACCATTTCAATCCGTGAAATTGTATTAAGGTGATAACCGAATTACTAGTGTTCCCAAGCACTTTGCAGAAGCACTCCCTAGACCAACTTTTCTCAGTCAGGTCTCCCCTCATCTGAATTATGGAACAAAGCAAATGATCTGAGTGACTATGTTCTCACAGCTAGATGTACATAAGACAATTTAATTCAACATTCTAGATGTACAGGATACAACTTATCATATACAAGAGATGCCTTAGGAGTTGGGTTGTCAGATTTAGCAAATAAAAATACAGAACGCTCAGTTAAATGTGAATGAGCGACAAACAATGCAATTTTCAATATAAGTATGTCCCATGCAATATTTGGGACGTAATTATAGTAAAGTCACTGTTTATCTGAAATTCAAACTTTTTTTTTTTTTTTGAGACAGCATCTCACTCTGTCACCCAGGCTGGAGTAGAATGGCATGATCTCGGCCCACTGTAACCTCTGCCTCCTGGGTTCAAGTGATTACCCTGCCTCAGCCTCCCAAGTAGCTGGGTTTACAGGCATGCACCACCATGCCCAGCTAATTTTTGTACCTTTAGTAGAGACAGAGTTTCACCATGTTGGCCAGGCTGGTCTCAAACTCCTGACCTCAAGCGATCCACCCACCTCCGCCTCCCAAAGTGCTGGGATTATAGGCGTAAGCCACCGCACCCAGCCTGAAATTCAAACTTGACTGTACTGTATTTTATCTGACAACCACTTACTTAGGGCATCTTACTTAGGGTACTTACTTAGAGCATCGGGAATTTAATTTACTTATAGAATTAAAGCCTTTCAAGAGGAATATAGCACTATTCTAGGCTCCAAATTATTTCTACAATTTTTCAAATACAAATTCCAACATACAATAAAAAATAATTAGACATACAAAGGGACACAATTCCATGAAAGAAAACTATCAGAAACAATAGAGAACAGAAACAGGCCCACAGGGGATTCATGTAGTGAAGCTATCAAATACACATCTTAAAACAGCCTGTTTACTATGATCAAGGAGATAAAAGCTAGCTTGAGAACTTTGGCAAAGAACAAGAAGATACATTTAAAAATGGAAAAACATGAATTAAAAAAGCTCCCTAAAAATTTATAGGCAGTGGCTCATGCCTATAATCCCAGCACTTTGGAAGGCCAAGGTAATGGATCACTTGAGCTCAGGAGTTCAAGACTGGCCTGGGCAACATAGTGAGACCTTGTCTATATAAAAAACAAACAAATAAATAATATAATAAAAAATTTGAGTCAAATCTTTAAAATAAAAAGCAGTGTATTAAGCAGACAAGTGAAGGAAGAAGACATGTGAGAAGAGCACGGACAGAAAGAATAACAGAGGTAGACTGCTGGCAAGATGAGCGAATAGGAACAGCTTCAGTGCGCAGCTCCCAGCAAGAGCAACACAGAAGGCGGGTGATCTCCGCATTTCCAACGGAGGTACCTGGTTCATCTCACTGGGACTGGTTGGACAGTGGGTGCAGCCCAAGGAGGGTGAGCCAAAGCAGGGTGGGGTGTCTCTTCACTTGGGAAGCACAAGAGGGCGGTAAACTCCATCTCCTAGCTAAGGAAAGCGATTAGGGACTGTTCCCAGTGCTCCAGGCCAGATATTGTGCTTTTCCCACGGTCTTCATAACCCGCAGACCCGGAGATTCCCTCTGGTGCCTGCAATACCAGAAACCCAGGTTTCCAGCACAAAACTGGGCAGCCGTTTGGGAAGACACCCAGCTAGCCACAGCAGTTTTTTTTTTCATACCTCAGTGGCACCTGGAACACCAGCAAGACAGAACCATTCACTTCCCTGAAAAAGGGGGCTAAAGCCAGAGAACCAAGTGATCGGGCTCGGCAGGTCCCAACGCCACGAAGACCAGCAAGCTAAGATCCACTGGCTTGAAATTCTCGCAGTCACCACAGCAGTCGCAACTCAACCTGGGAAGTTCAAGCTCGGTGGAGGAAGGGGTGTCTGCCATTGCTGAGGCTCGGGTAGACGGTTTTAACCTCGCCTCTGTAAACAAAGTCATCAGGAAATCTAAACAGGGTGGAGTCCACGGCAGCTCAGCAAGGCAACTGCAGGCAGACTGTGTCACTAGAATCACTCCTCAATGGGCAGGGCATCTCTGAAAAAAGCAGGAGCCCGTCAGGGACTTATAAATAAGGGCCCCAACATCCTGGAACAGAGCACCTGGAAAAAGGGGCAGTTGTGGGTACAGCTTCAGCAGACTAAAATGTCCCTGCCTGGCAGGTCTGAAGAGAGCAGCAGATTTCCCAGCATAGCATTTGAGCTCTGATAAGGAACAAACTGTGTCCACAATTAGCTCCCTGACCCCCATATATCATGTCTGGGAGACACCTCCCAGGGCTGACAGACATCCCATACAGAAGAGCTCTCGCTGGCATCTGGTGGGTACCCTTCTGGGTCAAAGCCACCAGAGGAAGGAACAGGAGCAATCCTGGTTCCTCTGCAGCCCCCACTGGTGATTCCCAGGCAAGCAGGGTCTGGAGTGGACCTCCAGCAAACTCCAGCCCACCTGCAGCAGAGAGGCTTGACTGTTAGAAGGAAAACTAACAAACAGAAAGAAATAGTTTCAACATCAACAGAAAGGATGTCCACTCAGAGATCCCATCCTAAGGTTACCAACTTCAAAGGCCAAAGGTAAACAAACCCCCAAAGATGGGAAGAAACCAGAATAAAAAGGCTGAAATCTCCAAAAACCAGAATGTCTCTTTTCCTCCAAGGGATCACAACTCCTCACCAGCAAGGGAACAAAACTGGATGGAGAATGAGTTTGATGAACTGACAGAAGCCGGCTTCAGAAGGTGGGTAATAACAAACTTCTCTAAGCTAAAGGAGCATGTTCCAGCCCAATGCAAGGAAGCTAAGAATCTTAAAAAAAGGTTAGACAAAATGCTAACTAGAATAACCAGCACATAGAAGAACATAAACAACCTGATGGAGCTGAAAAACACAGCATGAGAACTTTGTGAAGCATACACAAGTTTCAATAGCCGAACTGACAAAGCAGAAGAAAGGATATCACGTACCATTCCTTCTGAAACGACTCTAAACAATAGAAAAAGAGGGAATCCTCCCTACCTCACCTCTACAGAGATATAGACCAATGGAACAGAGCAGAGGCCTCAGAAATAATGCCACACCTCTATAAACATCTGATCTTTGACAAACCTGACAAAAACAAGCCATGGGGAAGGGATTCCCTATTTAATAAATGATGTTGGGAAAACTGGCTAGCTATAGGCAGAAAGCTGAAACTGGATCCCTTCCTTACACCTTATACAAAAATTAACTCCAGATGGATTAAAGATTTAAACGTAAGAGCTAACACCATAAAAATCCTTGAAGAAAACTAGGCAACACCATTCAGGACATAGGCATGGGCAAGTACTTCATGACTAAAATACCAAAAGCACTGGCAACAAAAGCCAAAATTGACAAATAGGATCTAAGTATAGTAAAGAGCTTCTGAACGGCAAAAGAAACTATCATTAGAGTGAACCAGCAACCAACAGAATTGGAAAAAATTTTTGCAATCTATCCAACTGACAAAGGGCTAATATCCAGACTCTACAAATAACTTAAATGTACAAGAAAAAAACAACCTCATCAAAAAGTGGGCAAAGAATTTGAATAGACACTTCTCCAAAACAGACATGTATGCAGCCAACAAACATATGAAAAAAAGTTCATCATCACTGGTCATTAGAGAATGCAAATCAAAACCACAGTGAGATACCATTTCACACCAGTTAGAATGGCAATCATTAAAAAATCAGGAGACAATAGATGTTGGAGAGGATGTGAAGAAACAGGAATGCTTTTACACTGTTGGTGGGAGTGTAAATTATTTCAACCATTGTGGAAGACAGTGTAGCAATTCCTCAAGGATCTAGAAATAGAAATTCCATTTGACCCAGCAATCAATCCCATTACTGGGTATATATCCAAAGGGTTATGAATTATTCTATTATAAAGACAAATGCCCATGTATGTTTATTGTGACACTATTCACAATAGCAAAGACTTGGAACCAACCCAAATACTCATCAATAATAGACTGAATAAACATAATGTGGCACATATACACCATAGAATACTATGCAGCCACAAAAAAGGATGAGTTCATGTCCAAAGGATGAGTTCTTTGCAGGGACACGCCTTGCAAGAAATTTTGAAAGGTCTTCAGAAAAAGAATAAAGGTCAGAAACTTGGATCTACATAAAAAAAGGAAGAGCATCAAAGAAGGAATAAGTGAAAGTCAAACAAAACCTTTTATTTTTCTTATTCTTAATGCAAAATAATAATAGCAACAATGTGTTCAACTGTGTTATGCTTGTCTATTTGTGTCTGTGTATAGTCAGCCCTCTGTAATCTGGATTCTGCATCTGTGGATTCCACCAAGTGCATGTCCAAAACATTTGAAAACAAACAATACAAAATATACAAATAAAAACAACACAGTATAACTATTTACATAGCATTTACATTGTATTAGATATTATAAGCAACCTAAGTTATTAAAGTATAAAGGAGGATGTTTTTAGGTTATATGCAAATACTGAGAAAGTGTCTCTTAACAACAGCAAAAATGAGCAGTAATGGGTTAGAATTTAGTTAAATGAGATTTTCAATATGTTGGGAGAAAACAGCTATAAATCCAGTCAAGACCAACTTTCAATTTGGAGCAACTAGAACTCTCATATATTGTTGATGGAAATATAAAGCCATAATCTCTACATTTATTTTAATTTTAGTTACACAGCTAAGTGAATTCAGTGTTCACTTCCAGTGAACTTTAGAAAACAGTTTGGCAGTTTCTTATAAAGATACACATAGGATCACACATAACCCAGCAATTACATTCCTAGGTTATCAGAAGAGAAATAAAAACATGTCTACACAGAGGCTTATACATGAATGATCAGAGCAGCTTAATTCATAATAGCCAAAAACTGGAAAAAACCCAAATATCCATCTACCAATGAATGGATAAACTGGCATATATTCATAAAATGTACTACTACTATAATAATTTTAGTAGTAATGAACTACTACTAAAATGAACTACTACTACCAAAAATGGTACAATTATTGTTACATGTAGCAACATGGATGAATCACAAAAGCATTGTGCTCAGTGAAAGAAGCCAGACCCAAAAGAGTGCAAATTGTGTAATTCCATTTATACAGTTCCCCAACAGTAAAATTAATCTATAGTGATTAAAATTCAGCTCACTGATTGCCTGAGGTGCTAACTACAAAAGGAGATGAAGGAAGTTTTGGGGGCAATGAAATTGTGCTATATTTTGACTGCAGTAATGGTTACACAGGTATACACATTTGTCAAAATGCACCAAAATGTGTATTTTAAATGTGTGCATTTTATTGTATGTAAGTTATAGCTCAATTAAATTGACTTTTAAATCATTTTTTAAGATCAAGGGAAAACTTTAAATTTGATACTAATAAAACTGAGATTTGCTTCTGGCAGATCCTCACTGAGGTAATTTCTAAATTATTATTTTTTAAATTTGTATAAATTTAACAGATACGAGTACAATTTTGATACATGGATATAATGAATAGTGGTGAAGTCTGGGCTTTTAGAGTATCCATCACCCAAATAATACACATTGGTACCCATTAAGTAATTTCTCATTATCCACCCCTGCCTACCTCCTGCCTAACCATTCCAAGTCTCCAACGTCTATCAATTCATACTCTGACCATGTATACGTATTATTTAGGTCCCACCTATAAGTGAAAATATGTGGTCTTTGTGTTTCTGTTTCCGAATTATTTTACTTAACATAATGGCCTCCAGTTCCACCCATGTTGCTGCAAAAGACATGATTTTATTTTTTATGGCAAAATAGTATTCCACTGTGGATATATACCACATTTTCTTTATCCAATCATCCATTTATAGAGGTTGATTCCATATCTTTGCTATTGTGATTAGTGCTGCAATAAACATACAAATACAAATATCTTTTGCGACGGAGGCTTACTCTGTTGCCCAGGCTGGAGTGCAGTGGCACAATCTCTGCTCACTGCAACCTCTGCCCCCTGGGTTCAAGCAATGCTCCTGCCCCAGCCTCCGAAGTAGCTGGGATTACAGGCACCTGCCACCATACCCGCCACCACACCCAGCCAATTTATTTATTTATTTATTTATTTATTTATTTATTTATTTATTTTTTTTAGTAGAGACGGGTTTCACCATCTTGGCAAGGCTGGTCTTGAACTTCTGACCTCATGATCCACCGCCTTAGCTTCCCAAAGTGCTGGGATTACAGGTGTGAGCCACTGCGTCCAGCCACAAATATCTTATTAATATAATTATTTATTTTCATTCATGCAGATACTCATTTGTGAGACTGCTGTATTCTTCAGATAAAAAGGAAGTGATCCAAAATGGAATGTCTGAGCCTTAGGAAAGAAAGAAGAGCACAGAAAATAACAAAGACATAAGTAAATCCAAACAGATTGTTAACTTTTTTTCTTTTTTTGAGATGGAGTCTCGCTCTGTTGCCTAGGCTGGAGTGCAGTGGTATGATCTCGGCTCACAACCTCCGCCTCCCGGGTTCAAGCGATTCTCATACCCAGCCTCCCAAGTAGCTGGGATTACATGTGTACGCCACAATGCGTGGCTAATTTTTGTATTTTTAGTAGAGATGGGTTTTGCCATGTTGGCCAGACTGGTCTGGAACTCCTGACATCAGGTGATCTGCCTGCCTTGGCCTCTCAAAGTGCTAGGATTACAGGGATGAGCCACCGCACCTGGCCAGATGTTAACTTTAGAAAATATTAGTAAGACTTTGTGGATTTAAAAACAGAAAATTGAAATGAAAAAGACAAAACAAAAACAAAACAAAAAGAACAAAAAGAAATTTAAAAAATAAAAAATAAACAAACAAAAAATACAAAAAAAAAAAACCCCACAAAATTGAAATATATGACAGCTTGGAATTAAAGTGTTCAAAGATTCTTTTGCTGTTTAAGAGTAAGCTAGAGATGATTACTTACTTTGGCTTTGTGGCACTAAATGTACAGTGCAGTTGTCACTCAGTATACACAGCTGGGATTGGTTCCAGGAGCCCTCCACCCCTGGGTATATCCAAATTTGTGCATATTCAAGTCCCAAAGTAACCCCATAGAGCTCATATACACAAAACGTTGGCCCTCCTCATACAGTTTTCACATCTGATGAATACTGTATTTTCCATCAGCTTTGGTTGGAAAAACATCCACATATAAGTGAAGCTGTGCTGTTCAAATCCATGTTGTTTAAGGGTCAAGGATACATGTTAAAATTTCTAGGATAACTACTAAAAGGTAGAATTAGAGCATATAACTTCCAATGCTAGTAGAGAAACACAAAGAAATGAGAAAAAAATAACCAATCAGCTGGGCATGACGGCTCATGCCTGTAATCCCAGCACTTTAGGAGGCCAAGGGAGGAGGATCGCTTGAGGCCAGAAATTCAAGAGCAGTCTGGGCAGCATAGCAAGACCCTGTCTCTACAAAAAGAAAAAGAAAAATTAGCCAGGCCTGGTGGCATGGACCTGTAGTCTCAGCTGCTCAAGAGGCTGGGGTGAGAGGATGCTTGAGCTCAGGATGTTGAGATTACAGTGAGCTATAATCATGTCATGGCTCTGAAGCCAGGGCGACAGAGCAAGATACTGTCAAGTAAATAAGAAAATAAATAACCAATCAACACAAAAAGAGGCAAGAAAGGAGGGAAAAAAAGCAACATAGAAAAGGTGGGACAAATAGAAACCACAAAGCAAGACACGTAAACATAATGAATAAATGAACTAGAAGTAGTTGCTTTGGGTAAATCAGGATAGGTTACTGGCTCCTTCTCTAAAATCAGTCTGGAGAAGTTACAGAAACAAAAGAGAAACATGAATTCCAGAAACCGAACAATATACTAGTATGTTATGGATCTAAATGACTGAAGCCAACAGGGCAAAGCGCAGCTTCAGGCAGCAGTGAGAAGACAGGTTGGATAGAAACATCTTAATTTAAATCTTATTCTTGCCTCCCTACACCTTACTATGGAACAATCTTTTCTTGCCCCTTCATTCCAGATATCAGCTGCTGTCCATAAGATAAGTATCAGGGCAATGGAGAAGTCTTGTGAGCTGACCACCTACCCTCAGGCATTCAACTTTCCATCTTTTCCTCTCCAAACTGTAAGAAGACAGTCTCCTTTCAACGCTGCCAAGGTTAGGATATCAGTTTCTGGTTGCTTAGCTCTCAAAAAAACCTTAACTAATATATATTTGCATATCTTTACTGTTTCTAGAATTCCTTAACATCGCCATTAGAGTGCTTACAGAAAGAATAAAAGAACTTTAGAAAATCTCCAACCTTCAAAGAATTAGGGAAGCAGGATGTTGAAAACGAATGCAAAAAGTCTATTATTTTTAAATACATTTAGCTTATGCACTTTCTGCTCTCCAAAACTAATTGTAGATAATCAAGCTAAGGCTCTTTTAAAATATTGTTCTACGTGAAAGCTGCTTTTAATTTTTGAAGTTAAAGATCAGTGGCACAAATGCCCCTTTACCTTAAGAGATGAGCTAACAATAATGGTGGTTGTCCATTTTATGTTTTCTTTCCCACTTTCAGCCATCTGTCTGTCTGTGGATCAACTAGCTTCTAATGGTACAACAATCTGAGGAAAACAAGAACAAAAAGAATACAAAGAAATGTCTGATCAATGAGTAAATTAAAGATGGAAATAAAACCAGGGTATTGGAGACATTTTAAAGAATATCTGAACATCAAAATTTGACAACAGAAAAAGTATCTGTCTTGTTATATGTTTAGCTTATTCAATACTATGCTTCCTATTAACAAGTGTTAAAAGCAATGATTCCCATTTCAGCATATAAACTTTAAAGAAAGAGGACTTGCATCAAGAACATGCAAGGTCTGAGGTTTTTATCCTACCTGCAGGCTAAAACGTTAAACTGCCAGAGTTTCACATATACAGACAAAAGACAGACTCATAGAAAAAGGACAGTTTTTTACTCAGAGCAATAGCAGTATAGCCACAGTATCATCATTTTCTTGCACCAGTTCCTCAAGCCCAATTCCCACAGGGTGATGGGACAAAGGCCAGGTGACATCTGCACACACAGTGGGTTGCATTATAGAAAGAAACCCAGAGCTTTGGAAACTTCAGTCTTTTGTAAGCAAACCTGCCTTCTACTATGGAGGGAAATACTTTATCTCACGTAAGTGATATGTGAGGTGAGACCTGAATATTTGCATCTTTTTCTTTTAAGACAAGGTCTCACTCACTCTTTCACCCACAGGCTGGAGTATTGTGGTGCGATCCTAGCCTTAAACTCTAGGCTCAAGCAATCCTCCTGCCTGAGCTTCTCAAGTCGCTAGGACTCAGGTACATACCACCATGCCTGGCTATTTTTTTTTACTTGTTGTGGAGATGGGGGTCTCCCTATGTTGGCCAAGCCAGTCTTCAACTCCTGGCTTCAAGCGACCCTCTCACCTCAACCTCCCAAATCGTTAGGACTGCAAGTGTGAGCCACTGCACCTGGCCAATGTATGCAGTTCTAAGAAGTACACAGGTGATGCTGATGATGCTGGTCTTGGGACCACACTTTAAGAACCACTGCACTAACAGAAGGAAGAATATTCTGGAGAACAACAATGTACCATACAATGGCAACCAGGTATATAGTGAAATAAAATTCCATTTCAGTGTGCTAAACATATATAGTATACATATTTGAGGTGAGACAAAAGAAAATTACTGTAAACTTAGTAGCATAAAATGGAATCTCACTGTGCTCTAAATTTGCTACTTTTCTAATTTCATTTAGACTGAAAACCCTAAAGCCATGTTTCCACTTATGTCTTTTGCCAATTTTCCTATTAGTTTTTTCTTTTTCTTATTCATTTGTAGGATTTCTTTCTATATTACAGATATCAGTCCTTTGTCGGCTATATGTACTTTCTCCCTGTTTGTGACTTGCCTTTTTTTCCTCTTTCTTTAGGGTAATTCTCGATACACACAAATTATATCCAATGTAGTCAAACTAATCAATCTTTTCATTTATGGTTAGTGGGTTTTGTTTCTTATTTAAGAAATCTTCCTCCAATGCAAGGCACCAATAATTTAAAAAAAAAAAAATCTTTCTGGGCAGCCATCTTGCTCTTGCTGCGGGCTGCAGTTGGAGGACTTTCCCTGCTTCAGATTAACGAACAGCACAAATCAAGAAAAGTTAGCCAAACTTCCTGATCAGGTCCAGATAGGGGGCAAGGGTATAGCTCACAGAAAGAAGATGGTACATAGAACAGCTACAGCTGATGACAGAAAGCTGGAGAAGAGCTACAAGCTGTACGATAATAGCCAGGTCATCACCATTGGTAACAAGTGGCTCTGCTGTCCAGAGGTGCTGTTCCAGCCTTCCTTCCTGGGCATGGAATCTTACGGCATCCACAAGACCACCTTCAACTCCATCATGAAGTGTGACATGGACACAGTGATGTCCAGCGGCACCACTATGTACCCAGGCATCGCCAACAGGATGCAGAAGGAGATCACCATCCTGGTACACAGCACCATAAAGATCAAGATCATTGCACCCCCAGAGCAAAAGTAGTTGGTCTGGGTTTAATATGCCATGTCACTATGCCTTCTATTTACCCCTTAAGGTAGATATACGTTCTTTTCTCTCTCTTGCCTGCTTTTGGACTTCTGAAGTGTTTTTGTTTCTTTGCTTTCTTTAAATCTGTTTTTCTCTATTACCTTGTTGTTTTTTTAACCATAATTTGGTGATTAACTCAGAAATTACAAAATGCATGACTGACTTACTGAGATCCAGTATAAGTGAGTACTTCTCCCACTTCAAGACCTACACCTTAGGTACAGTTACCATCATTTCTCCTTTTTTGCTACCTCAGCCAGGCTCTGCAGGGCAGGGTGCAGGAGGGCCCGAGGGAAGCGGGGCTGGGGCCTCAGGCTCCCGCAGGCCTGGACACTCGCCTGACACCTGGAGAGCCCCCACAGCATTGGGGGCTTCCGGCCAGCCCCTCCTCAGCCCGCCACGCCCCGCTTCTGGGCACGGCCAAGTGCAACACCTCCAGCCCATTGCCAGGCTATATCTACGGCAGCAAGGCGTGGGGGTCGAGCCCTCGCCTGGGGCCAAGTCCTGATCCACCGTGTGTAACCACATCCCACGTGACCTGGGGTGACACCTGAGCCTCAGTGTTCTCAGCCCTAGGATGGGGATGAACCACAGCATCTAATTTACCAGTTGAAGGAAGTGAGGCATCACAGGCCAGGGTCAGGCCTGGCCACATGCTTCTTGCTGCTGCTGTCTCTGCCTCTGCCTCTTCCAGCAACCAAAGCCCTAGACGGCCCCAGTGCCAGCTCTCCCAAGTGCCCACCTAGTCACCAACCTGCCTCCTTGGGTTCAAGGCCACGCTCACACCCAAGGCCCCTTGTGGCCTGGCCCTGTGGCCACCTTGCCCTCTCTTCCTGGAGCTTCAGCCCTCTGGGTCTGCGGTGCCTCTGGGCCTTTACACAGACAGTTCCCCTATGCCAGGACCACCCTTCCCCTCTCCAAACCCACAGTCTGGAGGCTCATCTGGGCAGCCACCTCTCAGGGCAGCTTTCTGCCTGTGATTCTCCCACTCTCCAGGTGAGCTCCTGACGCTCTGACTTCCCCTCTCCCCATGGTGGTCTTGGGCTGTCTGGAGGCCGTGCTAGGGCAGGGGCTGGGTGGGGTTCACCCAGGGCCAGCATGGGCAGGAGAACCCTATTCAGCCTGCCTGGTTTGTGTCCTGACTTGAGAGTGACCTGGGAGAACGGAGCAAGGGCAGCCGAGGGTGGCTGAACCGGGACCTCTGCCCCAGGGTTGGCCCTCCTTAAACAAGGGCCACTCTCAGGCCTCAACCTCACATGATGGAGAGCAAAGGACACGCGGCCTGTTCCCCAAACATGTCCCACCTGCTCTACTGTCGTGGGGGGGCGGAAGGCTGACTTTGGGGTGAGGACGGGTCGTGCCCAGCATTCTGCGTGTGAAGCGGCTGGTGGCAGAGCTCAGGAGTCCAGGCTGGTCCTGCCCCTGGGCCTCCCTTCCCCACCTTGTATGTCCCCAACTGAACCAGCCCATGGGGCCTGGATCAAATGCCCCCTCATCCACAAGCAGCCTCGGTTACCCGCCCTCCTGACCCCACTGTTCAGGGAGTGCTTTCTCTCCTGGTCGCCACTCAAGGAACACCTGACGAGTTTCCACTGTGGACCAACAGCGTTGGGCATAGGGGTTCCCACTGCCAGGAGCCTTACAGCTTCGGGGGAGGCGGTCACAGACTGTCAATTACATAATCAGTAATTCCACGTGGGCACGATGATTGGCGGTGGCAACATTAGCATGGATTAGTAATTCAACAGGGCAGGGCTCTCTGGGGCCACACCAGCAGTCCTACGGGCAGGCAGCAGCCCAGCAGAAGGGCAGGAAGTACAGACAAGGAGAGGGGGCTAGCAGCTGTGGGGCTACCGAGCCCCAGGCAGAGCACGGCACCCAGTGCTACCCGATTCTCACCCGTTCCCTTCCCGCCAGCCCTAGGCTGCATCCTCAGTCTCCCTGTCACACAGATGGAAAATGTGGGGCTCAGAGAGGGGACACAGGCTCCGGGGGTCTGCACCTGTGCCCTGTCTCCACAACTCATAAAAGTGTTCACCCCCACGGGCAGCACGTGTGTGGATGCCTGTCTCCATACAGCACACGTGTGTCATCGGGGTTTAACCTCCACGAGTTTCCCAGTCTCCAGGGCCTTTCCTCAGCAGTGCAGACCTAATCCTGAGTGTTTGAACTTTTGTTTTCGGGACATCCGCTTAGAGGTTATGAAATCTCACTCTGAAACGTGAGGTCCAGGAATAAACACTTCTCAAGGCCTGCATGAAGTAAGATCAAAGCGCGTCTCTGTGACCCCTTCGTACTTGCAGGAGGGAGCGGCGGGGGGGAACTAGGACACCTTTCCTCGCTGTGCTGGCCAGGACGGAGGCAGCTGGAGAATACGGCTGGGGAAGGACAGAGAGAGGCGGCCCGTTCACCTGCAGCTGGGGTGTTGGGCTCCACGCCTGACAGCCAGTGAGAAGGGCCAGCGCCTCACAGCCCGGCAACGGCCAGTGTGACCTGAGCCCTGCCGACCCGATGCCTTGCCCTGCAGCGGTCACATCCCGAAGCCAGCCCTGCTGAGATCATTTTGTTTTTGCTCAAATCTGTGGGCAGCACAGGCCTGGCACATAGTAGGCACTTTAGCAACACTTGTTAATTGGTTGAACGAACATAGGCAATTATCACCTCCATTATTGAGATAACTAAACCGCACCTCCAAGAGGCTAAGCGATTGCCCAGAGCTGGGGGACAGCAGGGTTTCAATCTGAGCCCAGGTCTGCTCGACTCCAAGCAGGGCGCTGGAGGCGAATGCATAGGCTTTGCAGTGAGTCTCCCCCGCCTTGGATCAGAGCTTTCTCACTAACGAGCTGGGTGATCTAGGGCAAGTTACTTCACTGGCTTCGGTTTCCTCATCTGCTAAAAAAAAAAAAAAAAAAAAGCCGTCAGTGACGGCTCCATCCTGTCACTGACCACCTTCCTGCAGATGTGGATTAGCAAGCAGGAGTATGACGAGTCTGGCCCTCCGTCATTCACGGCAAATGCTCTAAATGGACTGCGAGCAGATGCACAGTACTTGCTGCATGGGTTAATTCAGAAGTGTAAATTTGCCCCTGGAAAATGCATACAGCTCATGCTGGCCTCACAAAACTGGAATAAGCCTTCAAAAAGAAATTGTCCTTGAAGCTTGTAACTGATATCTGCACTGGATGATAAAACTTGCTGCTGATTTTGACCTTGTATTCAAGTTAACTGTTCTCCTTGGCATTTGTTTAATACCCTGTACATATATTTGATTTCAACCCTTAGTATATGTGGCTTGGTCACTTTGTAGCTGAGGTAAGAATGTGCTTGTGGAAGACAAGTCTGTGGCTTGGTGAGTCTGTGTGGCCAGCAGTCTCTGATTGGTGCAGGGTATTAATGTGTCAGGGCTAAGTGTTCTGGGATTTCTCTAGAGGCTGGTAAGGGCTTCTGAACCAGTTGTTTCTGTTCTTTCAATCAGGACTTCTGGAGAGTCACAACTGTATCTAGAAAAACTGTCTGCCAGAAGCAATGCTAAATCCCCTATGGAGGAAAATATCATCCAGAACCTCAGATTACAAATTAGTGTTATAATTTTGCAATCATAACATGCAGCACACAATAAAAAAAATACTCAGGCATACAAAGAGTTAAGAACGACTGAAAACCAAGGGAAAAGGCTGCCCGTAAAGAAGAGACCAAGGGGAGACTGAAATATTGGCATTGTCATACCCAGACTATAACTGATTAATTTGTTCAAAGCAGTATATGACAATTAGAGAATTTTGGCCGAAAATTTAAACCGTAAAAGTAAATACAACGGAAATTCTAGAAATGAAAAAATGTCAAGATTGGAAACAACTCAATGGAGAGGTTAAAGAGCAGATTAAACACAAGTGTGGAATGTAGGTCAGAGGAAAATATCCAGAGTGAGGTAGATTAAGGAAAAAAGAACACAGAGAAAAGCCTAATACACATACAAGGCATTATGAGGCTTGTGAAATAGTCTAACACAGAGACAACTGAATTCTGAGAAAGAGAAAAGAGAATGGAGCAGGACCAATATATAAAAATAGAGTTGTATGTTCTCACTCATAGGTGGGTGTTGAACAACGAGAACACGTGGACTCAGGGAGAGGGGCATCATGCACAAGGGACAGTTGGGGGGCGTAGAAGAGAGACAATGGGGGGTGGGGAGGGTGGGGAGGGATAACATGGGGAGAAATGCCAGATACAGTATGCACCTAAAGTAAAATAAATAAATTAAAAAAAATAGAGTGGCCATGTCAATTTTCCAAAGTTAACTGAAGACATCAAGTCATAGGTTCAAGAACAATAATAAATTCTGAACAGATTAAACAACAGATTAACAAAGTAAAACCAAAGACCAGAAAAAAAAAAATCTTCAAAGGAGCCAGTGAAAAAATGTGTATTATTTTTAAAGGGCAGCAATAAACTGAAAACTGACTTATCAACAGAAACATAGTAGCTAGGAGGCAACTGAATAACAACTTTTAAGTACTGAAAGAAAATTGCCAACGTGGCATTTCATAGCTGGGATGATTATGTTTTGAAAATGAGGGAAAAATAAAGAAAAATTTTATGACTAAAATAAAACCAGATAATTCATTATCAGTAGACCCACACTTAAAGGAGATACCAAGAGAAGTTCTTCAGGCACAAAGCAAATGATCCCACATGGAAGCACAAAGATGCCAGAATAAATGAAGACTAATAGAAAGGAAAAATGTAAATATGTGGGTAACTCTAAATCAAGAACGACTACAAAAAAGAACAATAATATATAACGAAGTTTAAAAGAGATGATGATTAAAATATACAACAACAGTAGCAAAAAAGTTGAAATGATGGTAACTGTACCTAAGGTGCAGGTCCTTGAAGTGGGAGAAGTACTCACTTATACTGGATCTCAGTAAGTCAGTCATGCATTTTGTAATTTCTGAGTTAATCACCAAATTATGGTTAAAAAACTCAACAAGGTAATAGAGAAAAACAGATTTAAAGAAAGCAAAGAAACAAAAACACTTCAGAAGTCCAAAAGCGGGCAAGAGAGAAAAAAGAACGTATATCTACCTTAAGGGATAAATAGAAAGCATAGTGACATGGCATATTAAACCCAAATACATCAGTATCTACATGTAAGATGAAATTCTAAAAGAAAAGATTGCCCCAAATGACAAGGGAAAAACCATATGCTGCTTACAATAAAAAACACTCTAACCACTAGGATATAAAAAGGGTGAAAGTAAAAGGATGGGAAAAGATATACCACACAACCATTAACCAAAAGAAAGTTGCTACCATATGTTAACTTGCATCCACGTTCAGAATGAAGAGCACTGTAAGTGGTAAATAGATGTGCAGATGTAAGACTGAATATTTTCCTCAGTTCTCCTCTTAATTTCTCTAAAAGATGAATATATAAAGCAGTAATTATAACTATATTATTGGATCAAGTGGGTGTGGGGGGTGTGTGTGTGTGTGTATGTGCATGTGAATATGTTATCTGGAGGAAATGGAGCTATATTGGTGCAAAGTTTCTCTATTTTTCCAGAATTAAATTCGTGTTAATCTGAAATAATAAATTAAGATGCATATTATAATATCCAGAGAAAGTACTAATAACAAAAAAATTTTAAAAGAGGAATTAAAGTGGTATACTACAAAATATTCATATAACACAAAAAAGGTAGTAAATAAGGAACAGAAGAACAAAAAAGACATGAGACATCTAGAAACTAAACACCAAAGACACAAACTTAATAGCGGTGATGACTGTACCGTATAGTGGATGTACTAAAAATCATTGACTTGTACATTTTCAAATGTATTTAATGTCATGTGATTTATAACTCAATTTTTAAAAATTTTAAATAGCAGTCATACTGAGTAATTACATTAAAATGTGAACGAATAAGATGTTCCAATCAAAGGAAAATTCAACTATATGTCGTCTCTAGATTCAAGGATGCAAATAGGTTGAAAGTAAAAGAATGGAAAAAGATAAATCATGGCAACAGTAACCATAAGACAGCTGGAGTGGCTATATTGATAAAACAAAAATAGACTTTAGGATAAATATCAATTGAGACAAAGAGGGATATATTATAATGACAAAAAGGTATATTCCTGATATATACATTCCTTATACATTATAAATGTGTATTCATCTAACAGAACTCCAAAATACATGAAACAAAAGTCATACAAACCACAGTAGAAATTAATATAAATAAAGAAAAAAAACTGGGGAAAGCCACAAATACTTGGAAATCAAACACACACTTCTAAGTAACCCATAGATCAAAGAATAAATCATAATAGATGTCAGGCAATATTTTGGAGTGAATGAAAACAACATATACAAATATATGAAATGTAGCTAAAATTAAAGGAGGGGCTAAATGTAGTTAGAGAGAAACATAGCTTTAAGATAAAATTAGGCTGGGTGCAGTGGCTCACGCCTGTAATCTCAACATTTTGGGAGGCCAAGGCCAGTGGATTGCTGGAGCCCAGGAGTTTGCGTCTAGCCTGGGTAACAGGGCAAAACCCCATCTCCACAAAAAATACACAAATTAGCTTGGTATGGTGGCACACGACTCTAGTCCTAGCTACTTGGAAGGCTGAGGAGGGAGGATCACCTGAGCCTGGGAAGGTTGAGGTGACTGTTCCACTGCATACTAGCCAGCCAGCCTGGGTGACAGAGTGAGACCTTGTCTTAAAAAAACAAAAAACAAACAAAAAACTAAACTAGAAAAGAAGGAAGATGTCAAATTAATACTTTATTCCATCTTATATTAAAAGAAGAACAGACCGGGCGCGATGACTCACGCCTGTAATCCCTGCACTTTGAGAGGCCAAGGTGGGCAGCTCATGAGGTCAAGAAATCGAGACTATCCTGGCCAACGTGGTGAAACCCCATCTCTACTAAAAATATAAAAATTAGCTGGGCATGGTGGCATACACCTGTTGTCTCAGCTACTCCGGAGGTTGAGGAAGGAGAATCGCTTGAACCTGGGAGGCAGAGGTTGCAGTGAGTCGAGATTGTGCCACCGCACTCCAGCCTGGTGATGGAGCGAGACTCCGCCTCAAAAAAAAAAAAAAACAAATTAAATCCAAAGCAATGGGAAAAGAGGAAGTAAAGAGATTAAAGCAGAAATCAATGGAATAAAAATAGAAAGAATAAAGAAAATTAATAAACAGGTTTTTCTTTGAGACAGAGTCCCACTCTGTCACCCAGGCTGGAGTGCAATGGTGCAATCTCGGCTCACTGCAACCTCCGACTCCCCAGGTTCAAGCAATTCTCTTGCCTCAGCCTCCCCAGTACCTAAGATTACAGGTGACTGCCACAATGCCCATCTAATTTTTTTGTATTTTTAGTAGAAAAGGGGTTTCTCCACGTTAGCCAAGCTGGTCTCAAACTCCTGACCTCAGGTGATCCACCCGCTTCGGCCTTCCAAAGTGCTGGGATTACAGGCATAAGCCACCGTGCCCAGCCAACAGTTGGTTCTTTGAAAAGATCAACAACATTGACAAACATTGAGCTAGACTAAGTCTTTACAACAGACAATTCTGGAACAATTTGATATCAGTATGTTTTAAAAAATGAACTTAGATCCATTCCATATACCATATCCAAATTTTAACTCAGAATGAATCACAGACCTACATGTAAAACATAAAACTATAGATCTTCTAGAAGAAAATAGAACAAAATAATTGTGACCTTGAGTTAAATAATTTTTAGTATGACATCAAAAACATAATCCATAAAAGAAAACAAATTGATAAATTGGACTTCATCTAAGTTAAAACTTCTCTCTTTCCAAAGATGCTTTTGTATCAAAACTGCACATGTACCACCTAAATTTATTAATATGTTTAAAAAGACACTCTTAAGGGGAATAAAAAGACAAGCTAGAGACTGAAAGAAAGTATTTGCAAAGCAAATATCTGGTAAATGACTTGTATCTCAAATATATTTTTAAAGACTCTCAAGGCTTAGGCTGGTCATGGTGGCTCATGCCTGTAATCTCAGTACTTTGGGAGGCTGAGGTGGGCGGAATACTTGAGGCTAGGAGTTTGAGACCAGCCTGGCCAACATGGTGAAACCCCATCTCTACTAAAAATACAAAAATTAGCTGGGTATGGTGGCAAGCGCCTGTAGTCACAGCTACTCGGGAAGCTGAGGCAGGGGAATCACTTGAGCCCAGAAGGCAGAGGTTGCAGTGAGCTGAGATCGTGCCACTGCACTTCAGCCTGGGTGACAGACACTCAGGGCTCAACAGTAAAAAAGCCAAACAATCCAATTAAAAAATAGGCAAAAGATTTAAGCAGATACTTCATCAAAGAAAATTTATAAGTGGTAACTAAGGACATAAAAAGATAGTCAACATTATTATTTATTAGGGAAATGCAAATTACACAAGATATCATTACATACCTATCATAATGTCTAAAATTTAACTAACAATTCAAGTGTTGGTGAGGATGTGAGGAACTAGAACTCTCGTACGTTACTAATTGGAAAGTATACAGTACAATCACTTGGAAAATAGTGTGACATTTTCTAAACAAGTTAATCATACACTTACCATGAGATCCAGTCATTTTACTCTTAATTTACCAAAGAAAATAGCATACATCTATATAAGGATTTACACATGAATGATGTATTTGTGGTAGCCAAAAACTAGAAACAATCCAAATGGCTCTCAACAGGTGAATGGACATTGTAATATATCCATACAATGGCATATTACTCAGCAACAAAAAGGAATGAACTACTGATACACGTAACAACCTGAGTCAACCTAAAAAAAATTATGCTGAAGGAAAGATGCCAACTGCCACCCCCAAAAGCACTGTACATATTGTATAGTTTCTTTTATATAAGAAGTACAAACTAATTATAGTGACAAAAAAAACAGAACAAGGGATAATGGGAAAAAAAAGTGGGATTACAAAAAGGGCAAGAGGAAACTTTTGGGATGGGTATATTCACTATATTGATTGTAGTAATGGTTTTACAGGTGTATACATGTGTCAAAACCACAGCATACAGTGTAATTTATTGCATATAAATTATACAATATAGACACACACACACACACACACACACACACACACGCCTGACTCATACAGGTTTTATTTTTATTTATTTTTTGAGACAAGAGTCTTACTCTATTACTATGGCTGGAGTACAATGGCATGATCTTGGCTCACTGCAGCCTCCACCTCCCAGGTTCAAGCAATTCTTGTGCTTCAGCCTCCCAGTAGCTGGGACCACAGGCATGCACCACCACACCTGGCTGGTTTTTTCGTTTTTTTTTTTTTAGTAGAGATATGGTTTCACCATGTGGGCCAGGATGGTCACTCCTGACCTGAGGTGATCTGCCTGTCTCAGACTCCCAAACTGCTGGGATTATAGGTGTTAGCCACCACATCCAGCCATCTTATAGGTTTTTAAATAGCTCTGAAAATATTTAATAATGATGTGTGCTATTTTAAAATTAGCAAATTCTGTTGTGCCAGAAGAGAAGTACAGGAGTCCGACACCAGGGCTACTTAAAATATTTCCTATGGTGGGATTCTGATATCTGCAGTAAATCTAGCTACTCCAATGCCAATTGCTTACTATTGCTGCTATGGAAACTAAAAGTAATACCAGGGTAGGCAGTGGAACTCAAGCAAAGAAAGCAAAAACTAATCCCTTGTTATGCTGAATGAAAAATAACCTTTTTGCAACACTTTGATATTCACTGAAAAAGGTCCCAGAAGTTACCACATCCCAATTATTTTCCAAAAGGAAAAATATCTTCAAGTTTTAGATAAAATAATCTGCACTGATATAAAGCTAAAAAAAATACCACCTTTGCTCTTATAGCATCTTGTTTCAGTGGTTAAATTTTTAAAATTTTTGACTTTTATTTTAGCTTCATGGGGTACACGTGCAGGTTTGTTTCATGGGTATATTGCGTGATGTTGCGATTTGGAGTACAAATGATCCAGTCACCCAGGTAATGAGCACAGTACCCAACAGGTAGTTTTTCAGCCCTTATCCTCCTTCCTCTCTCTCCCCTCTAGTAATTCTCATTGTCTATTGTTAAGTCCATATGTACTCAATGGTTAGCTCTCACTTCTAAGTGAGAACATGTGGTATTTGGTTTTCTGTTCATGCACTAATTCACTTAGGATAATGGCCTCCAGCCCCATCCATGTTGCTGTAAAGGACACAATTTCTTTCTTTTTATGGCTGCATAGCATTCCATGATGTATATGTGCCACATTTTTAAAATCCAAGCCATGATTTAATTTAATTCATGCTTTTGCCATGAATTAAAAATATCCCTTGTCTCTATCTGAGGCATCTTATATATTCTGCCAGCATCTATAAAACAGTAACAAACTAGCTTGTTAGCTTGCAAGTAGGATAAAATCTCAGACTTTTCACAGTTCTTGACAGGTATTATCTGCTAGAGTTGAAGATATTCATAACCTGTAACTCCTAAACGTATACTCAACAGAAATGCATGGGATCTCTACTAAGAGACTTATACAAGAATGCTCATGACAGCATTTTAAAAAACTTTATTCTTTGGGGCTGGGTACAGTGGCTCACACCTGTAATCCGAGGCCCAGGCGGGCGGATCACGAGGTCAGAAGATCAAGAACATCCTGGCCAACTTGGTGAAATTCCATCTCTACTAAAAATACAAAAAAATTAGCTGGGTGTGGTGGCGCATGCCTGTAGTCCCAGCTACTATGGAGGCTGAGGCAGGAGAATTGCTTGAACCCAGGAGGCAGAGATTGCAGTGAGCAGAGATCACGCCACTGCACTACAGCCTAGGCAACAGTGAGAGACTCCGTCTAGAAAAAAAAACTTTACTCTTCATAACTTTTGTTTTTCTTTTTAATCCTGCCTCAAGGCTACACAGGTGTGTAGCCCAGGAGCAATAGGCAATACCATATAGCCTAGATATGTAGTAGGCTACACTATCTAAGTTTGTGTAATTACACTCTGTGATTACTCTTAGCTGAAAGGGCCTAAAACAAATGACACCCTAGCACCTGGGTGCTAGCAACAAGTAAACCTAGCACCCAGATTTTGGTCTCTAAATAGCATTCTCCAAAGAAGAAACCAGGGCTCCTTGGAGAAATGGCTGATTCTAGGACTTGGACAGGAAACATACAGGATGACCAAGAGAATTTTATAGTGCCAAAAAGTAAGAAAGTACTTAAAAACAGAAACAAAAAAACCCCACACAGATGGCATTGACAGGTGTATGTCATAAAAGCAGAGGGACCAACTGAAAGCGCTCCCAATGGCGAAGGCTGGAACAATTTGAACAACAAAATAAATAAAATAGCATTATAATCCAAAGTATAAAATGAATATTCATGAGTCTCTACTGATATAAATAAATGTTTGAACAAACCAATAAATGGAGAAGAGGCAAATCTGTGCAGAATAATTCCAAATAATTTATGTATATATACTCCAACCTCAAGAACAGAAGCATAGACCTGGGCACAGTGGCATGCACCTGTAATCCCAGCTACTCGGGAGGCTGAAGCAGGAGATTGCTTAAGACCAAGAGTTTGAGGCTGTAGTGCATTATCTTTGCACCTATGAATAACCACTGCACTCTAGCCTGGGCAACACAGCAAGGCCCTTCTCTAAAAATATTAAAAGGTTGGGGTGGGGAATATAACTCTCCCTTCCTTAGGTGTGGCTGCACATATGACTTCCTTCCAAAGAGTACATACAGTATGGAAGTGGAGAGTGGGAAGTATCCACATTAGAGAAGCCTGACAAACACTACTTCAGCTAAGTGGTCAAAGTCTACATCAATAGTAACAAATCTTGTTGATAGTATATACTTTTGATATGATGTAGTCTTCCTTTCAATAACCTATAGCCCAGTCCTATCATGAGAAAAACATCAAATTCCATTAATATGGCATCTACAAATTATCAGACCAGTACTCCTCAAAGCCCTCAAGATCACCAAGATTAAGTAAGTCTCAATAACTGTCACAGCCAACAGGAACCTAAGGAAACATTACAACTAAACGTAATGTAGTATCTTCACTGGGATCCTGGAACAGAAAGAGAGACTAAGGTAAAAACTAAGGGAATCTGAATAAACTACAGGCTTTAGCTAATTGTAATGCAGCAACACTGGTTCATTAATTGTAACAAATGTACCATACTAAGATGTTAATAATGGGGGCAATGGGTGTAAGATGTTAACAATGGGGGAAATTGGATTAGGGTATGTGGGAATACTCTGCACTATTTTCTCAATTGTTCTGTAAATCTAAAATGGTTCTAAAAAATGAAGTCTGTTTTAAAAGTCCTACTTCTTAAAGGCCCATTAGAATTCTGCCTCCTCCAGAAACCATCCCTGATCTCCTCAAACTAAATAAGACTTCTCCTTATTCAGAATCTGCCTTATACCTTTATTGATCACTTAACCATATTTTGCCCAATATAATTGCTTATAAATGCATTTCATTTTCCTCACTAAATCATAAATTTCTTGATGTCAACCAAGTTTATATTCTCCATGTTACTAATACACAAGCAGTTCAAAGCAAAATTGAGAAACCAACTCATCCAAATGAAAGTCACTTTCAGGACAGGTGCAGTGGCTCACACCCGTAATGCCAGCACTTTGGGAGGTCGAGGCAGGTGGATCACTTGAGGTCAGGAATTTGAGATGAGCCTGGCCAGCACAGTGAAATCCCATCTCTACTAAAAATACAAAAATCAGCCGGGTGTGGTGGTGAGCACTTGTAATACCAGCTACTGGCTTGAACCCAGGAGGTGGAGGTTGCAATGAGCTAAGATTGCACCACTGCACTCCAGCCTGGGTGACAGAATAAGACTCTGTCTTTTAAAAAAAAAATTTCCAGCAAGATGGCCGCATAGGAACAGCTCCAGTGGGTAGCTCCCAGTGAGAGTGACACAGAAGGCAGGTGATCTCCACATTTCCAACTGCGGTACCTAGTTCATCTCATCGGGACCAGTTATACAGTCAGTGGGTGCAGCCCAAGGAGAGTGAGCTGAAGCAGGGGGGTGTGTAGCCTCACCCTGGAAGTGAAAGGGGCCAAGGGAAGCCATTAATTTGGGACTTTTCCTGGCACTCTGGCTCAGACCTTAGCTTTTCCCACAGTCTTCACAACCCACAACCAGAGCTTTTCCCAGTCTTCACAATCAGAGGAGATTCCCTCTGGTGCCTACAGCACCAGAAACCTGGGTTTCCAGCACAAAACTAGGTGGCTGTTTGGGAAGACACTGAGCTACTCACAGCAGTTTTTTTTTTTTTTTCATACCCCAGTAATGCCTGGAACCCTAGCAAGACAGAACCGCTCATTCCCCTGAGAAAAGGGGCTGAAGCCAGGGAGCCAAGTGACCTGGCTCGGTGGGTTCCATCCCAAGAAGACCAGCAAGCTGAGATCTACTGGCTTGAAATCCTCACAGTCATCACAGCAATCTGAGCTCGAACTGGTATGTTTGAGCTCGGTGGGGGAAGGGACATCTGCCATAGCTGAGGCTCGGCTAGGTGCGTTTAACCTCACCTCTATAAACAGTCACCAGGAAGTTTATATAGTGAATGGACAGAGCCCGTGGCAGCTCAGCAAGGCAACTGCAGACAGACTGTGTCACTAGACTCACTTCTCACTGGGCAGGGCATCTCTGAAAAAAGGCAGCAGCCCATCAGGGACTTATAAATAAAGTCCGCACCTTCCTGGGACAGAGCACCTGGGAAAAGGGACAGTTGTGGGTACAGCTTCAGCAGACTTAAAGTCCCCACCTGGCAGCTCTGAAGGGAGCAACAGATTTTCCAGGACAGCACTCAAGCTCTGATAAGGGACAGACTGCCTTCTCAGGTGGCTCACTGACCCCCCCTCCATGTATCCTGACTGAGAAACACCTCCCAACAGGGGCTGACAGACACCTCATACAGGAAAGCTCTGGTTGGCATCTGGCAGGTACCCTTCTGGGACAAAGCCACAAGATGAAGGAACAAGTGGCAATCTATCCTGTTCTGCAGCTCCCACTGGTGACTCCCAGGCAAGCAGGGTCTGGAGTGGACTTCCAGCAAGGGGCCTGTTAGAAGGAAAACTAACGAACAGAAAGAAATAGTTTCAACATCAACTGAAAGAATGTCCACTCAGAGATCCCATCCAAAGGTTATCAACCTCAAAGGCCAAAGGTAGATAAATCCACAAAGATGGGAAGAAACCAGAACAAAAAGGCTGAAATCTCCAAAAACCATATTGCCTCTTCTCCAAGGGATCACAACTCCTCACCAGCAAGGGAACAAAACTGGATGGAGAATGAGTTTAATGAATTGACAGAAGCAGGCTTCAGAAGGTGGGTAATAACAAACTTCTCTAAGCTAAAGGAGCATGTTCTAGCCCAACGCAAGGAAGCTAAGAACCTTAAAAAAAGGTTAGACAAAATGCTAACTAGAATAACCAGTATGGAGAAGAACATAAACGACTCGATGGAGCTGAAAACACAGCACAAGAACTTCATGAAGCATACATGAGTTTCAATATTTAAATTGATCAAGCAGAAGGAAGGGTATCAAAGACTGAAGATCAACTCAATGAAATAAAGTGAGAAGGTAAGATTAGAGAAAAAAGTGAAAATAAATGAACAAAGCCTCAAAGAAATATGATATTATGTGAAAAGACCAAATCTACATTTGATTGGTGTACCTGAAAGTGATGGGGAAAATGAAACCAAGCTGGAAAACACTCTTCAGGATATTATCCAGGAGTACTTTCCCAACCTAGAAAGACAGGCCAACATTCAAATTTAGGAAATACACAGAATACCACAAAGATATTCCTCGAAAAGAACCACCCCAAGACAAATAATCATTAGATTCACCAAGGTTGAAATGAAGGAAAAATGCTAAGCGCAGCCAGAGAGAAAGGTTGAGTTATCTATAAAGGGAAGCCCATCAAACTCACAGCGGATCTCTCCACAGAAACCCTGCAAGCCAGAACAGAGTGGGGGCCAATATTCAACATCCTTAAAGAAAATAATTTTCAACCCAGAATTTAATATCCAGCCAAACTAAGCTTCAGAAGTGAAGGAAAAATAAAATCCTTTAAGAACAAGCAACTGCTGAGAGATTTTGTCACCATCAGGTCTACCTTACAAGAGCTCCAGAAGGAAGCACTAAACATGAAAAGGAACAATCAGTAACAGCCACTGCAAAAACATACCCAATTGTAAAGACCATCAACACTGTGAAGAAACTGCATCAACTAACAGGCAAAACAACCAGCTAGCATCATCATGGCAGGATAAAATTCACACATAACAATATTAACCTTAAATATAAACAGGCTAAATACCTCAATTAAAAGACACAGACTGGCAAATTGGATAGAGTGTCAAGATCCATTGGTGTGCTGTATTCAGGAGACCCATCTCGCATGCAAAGACACACATAGGCTCAAAATAAAGGGATGGAGGAAGATTTACCAAGCAAATGGGGGGAAAAAAAAGGCAGGAATTGCAATCCTAGTCTCTGATGAAACAGATTTTAAACGAACAAAGATCAAAAGAGACAAAGAAGGGCATTACATAATGGTAAAGAGATCAATGCAACAAGAAGAGATAACTATCCTAAATATATATGCACCCAATACAGGAGCACCCAGATACATAAAGCAAATTCTTAATGATCTACAAAGAGACTTAGACTCAATACAATAGTAGTGGGAGACTAACACCCACTGTCAATATTAGACAGATTGATGAGATAGAAAATTAATAAGGATATCCAGGACTTGAATTCAGATCTGGACCAAGCAGACCTAACAGACATCTCCAGAACTCTCCACCCTAAATCCATAGAATATACATTCTTCTCAGCACCACATCACACTTATTCTAAAATTGACCACATAATTGGAAGTAAAACACTCCTCAGCAAATACAAAAGAACAGAAATCATAACAATCTCTCAGACCACAGTGCAATGAAATTAGAACTCAAGATCAAGAGACTCACTCAACACTGCACAACTACATGGAAACTGAACAACCTGCTCCTGAATGACTACTGGATAAAAAATGAAATGAAGGCAGAAATAAAGATGTTCTTTGAAACCAATGAGACCAAAGACACAATGTACCAGAATCTCTAGTACACATTTAAAGCAGTGTCTAGAGGGAAATTTATACCACTAAATGCCCACAAGAGAAATGAGGAAAGATCTAAAATCAACACTCTCACATCACGATTAAAAGAACTAGAGGAGCAAGAACAAACAAATTCAAAGTCTAGTGGAAGACAAGAAATAACTAAGATCAGAGCAGAACTGAAGGAGATAGAGACATAAAAAATCCTTCAAAAAAATAAATCAATGAATCCAGGAGCTGGTTTTTTGAAAAGATTAACAAAATAGATAAACTGCTAGCCAGACTACTAAAGTAGAAACAAGAGAAGAATCAAATAGATGCAATAAAAAATGATAAAGGGGATGTCACCACCGATCCCACAGAAATACAAACTACCATCAGAGAATACTATAAACACCTCTATGCAAATAAACCAGTAAATCTAGAAGAAATGGATAAATTCCTGGACACATACATTCTCCCAAGACTAAACAAGGAAGAAGTCAAATTACTTAATAGACCAATAACAAGGTCTGAAATTGAGGCAGCATTTAATAGCCTACCAACCAAAAAAAGTCCAGGACCAGACGGGTTCACAGCCAAATTCTACCAGAGGTACAAAGAGGAGCTGGTACCATTCCTTCTGAAACAATTCCAAACAACAAAAAAAAGAGGGAATCCTCCCTAACTCATTTTATGTGACCATCATCATCCTGATACCAAAACCTGGCAGAGACGCAACTAAAAAAGAAAATTTCAGGCCAATATCCATGATGAACATTAATGCGAAAATCCTCAATAAAATACTGGCAAACTGAATACAGCACATCAAAGAGCTTATCCTTCACGATCAAGTTGGTTTTATCCCTGGGATGCAAGTCTGGTTCGACATACGGAAATCAATAAATGTAATCCATCATATAAACAGAACCAAAGACAAAAACCACATGATTATCTCAATGGATGCAGAGAAGGCCTTTCACAAAATTCAACAGCGCTTTATGCTAAAAATTCTCAATAAACTAGGTATCAATGGAAAATGTCCCAAAAGAATAAGAGCTATTTATGACAAAACCACAGCCAATATACTGAATGGGCAAAACCTGGAAGCATTCTCTTTGAAAACCAGCACAAGACAAGGATGCCCTCTCTCATCACTCTTATTCAACATAGTATTGGAAGTTCTGGCCAGGACAATCTGGCAAGAAAAAGAAATAATGGATATTCAAATAGGAAAAGAGGAAGTCAAATTGTCTGTATTTTCAGATGACATGATTGTATATTTAGAAGACCCCGTTGTCTCAGCCCAAAAATCTCCTTAAGCTGATAAACAACTTCAGTAAAGTCTCAGGATACAAAATCAATGTGCAAAAATCACAAGCATTCCTACACACCAAAAACAGACAAACAGAAAGCCAAGTAATGAGTGAACTCCCATTCACAATTGCTACAAAGAGAATAAAATACCTAGAAATACAACTTACAAGGGATATGAAGGAACTTTTCAAGGAGAACTACAAACCACTGCTCAAGGAAATAAGAGAGGACACAAACAGATGGAAAAACATTCCATGCTCATGGTTAGGAAGAATCAATATCGTGAAAATGGCCATACTGCCCAAAGTAATTACAAATTCAGTGCTATCCCTATCAAGCTACCATTGACTTTCTTCACAGAATTGGAAAAAAAAACACCTTAAATTTCATATGCAACCAAAAAACAGCCCATATAGCCAAGACAATTTGAAGAAAAACAAAAACAAAAACAAAGCTGGAGGCACCATGCTACCTGACTTTATACTACAAGGCTGCAGCAATCAAAACAGCATGGTACTGGTACCAAAACAGATATATAGACCAATGGAACAGAACAGAGGCCTCAGAAATAACGCCACACATCTACAACCATCTGATCTTTGACAAACCTCACAAAAACAAGCAATGGGGAAAGGATTCCCTATTTAATAAATGGTGTTGGGAAAGCCAGGTAGCCATATGCAGAAAGCTGAAACTGGATCCCTTCCTTATAGCTTACACGAAAATTAACTCCAGATGAACTAAAGATTTGACCATAAGACCTAGCACCATAACAATCGTAGAAGAAAAAACCTAGGCAATATCATTCAGGAAATAGGCATGGGCAAGGACTTCATGTCTAAAACACCAAAGCAATGGCAACAAAAGCCAAAATTGACAAATAGGATCTAAGCACAGTAAAGAGCTTCTGCATAGCAAAAGAAACTATCATTAGAGTGAAATGGCAACCAACAGAATGGGAAAAAAATTTTGCAATCTACCCATCTGACAAAGGGCTAATATCCAGAATCTACAAAGAACTTAAACCTCTTCACAAGAAAAAAACAAACGACCCCATCAAAAAGTGGGCAAAGGATATGAACAGACACTTCACAAAAGAAGACATTTATGCAGCCAACAAACATATGAAAAAAAGTTCATCAATGGCCATTAGAGAAATGCAAATCAAAACCACATTGAGATACCATCTGATGCCAGTTAGAATAGCAATCATTAAAAAAATCAAGAGACAACAGATGCTGGAGAGGCTGTAGACAGGAATGCTTTTACACTGTTGGTGAGAGTGTAAATTAGTTCAAACATTGTGGAGGACAGTGTGGCGATTCCTCAAGGATCTAGAACGAGAAATACCATTTGACCCAGCAATCCCATTACTGGGTATATACCCTAAGGATTATAAATCATTCTATTATAAGGACACATGCACACATTATGTTTATTTCGGCACTGTTCACAATAGCAAAGACTTGGAACCAACCCAAATTTGCCCATCAATGATAGACTGGATAAAGAAAATGTGGCACATATACACCATATTATGCAGCCATAAAAAAGGATAGTTCATGTCCTTTGCAGGGATGTGGATAAAGCTGGAAACCATCATTCTCAGCAAACTGACACAAAAACAGAAAACCAAACACTGCATGCTCTAACTCATAAGTGAGTGTTGAACAGTGACAACATGTGGACACAGGGAGGGGAACATCACACAGTGGGGCCTGTCGGGGGCTGGAGGGCTAGGGAGGGATAGCATTAGGAAAAAAACCTAATGTAGATGATGGGGTGATGGATGCAGCAAACCACCATGGCACGTGTATACCTATGTAACAAACCTGCATGTTCTGCACATGTACCCCAGAACTTAAAGCATAATAAAAAAAGAAAATCACTTTCAGTGATAATATCTCCCAAGGTGATTTCCTTCTTTTGAAAACTTTAATAAATAGAAAATTCTTCTTGCTGATTTGAAACCAGCTGCTCTGTAATTTTGCCATTTAGTGCATGAATGAATGAATGACAAGTTAACTAGCTCCATGAGAGCAGGGACACATTCTGTTTTACCTTATTCAGCATCTGGCACTCAGTAGTCACTCAAAAAACATCTGCGAATGAGTAAATGGTGAGTTGACTGGGGGAAGAGCTTCAACTTCTATAACCCCTCTCCACAGACACACAATTGCCTGTCTAGCTAATGACAGTTTACTTACTAATACACCCACATAGCTATTAATACATATATGGAAGGGTTACGAGAACTTTTTGGAATAGTTACTGGTTACCATGTGGATACGTATGTGTGTGTATATCAGTAATCTATATTCATTTAAATCTAATATGTAAATATTCATTTAAATCTAGCAAAATGTAAATATTCGTTTAAATCTTCATACCTTTATACATAGGTTTTAAAAACAATTTAACCTAAAGGTAAGAGAAGTAATCACGTTCATAAATAGGTGAGAAAAGAGTTGGGGTCAGTAGTGTCCCAAGTCCCAGTTAAAGGTGAGGAATGAATCAGAAACCAGGGGCAGGGGCAGTGCCTCCTCAGTATTTCTGGGGAAGAGCTCCTGGACCAGCTGCCAAGCTGGGACTGTGTGACTTTGGGCAAATCACATCACCTCTGGTTGGGCTGCGTCATCACCCGAAAACAAAAAGCTTCTAAGTGGGAGCTGAAAGCTGAGCGCACAAGGACAGAGGGGCGCAGCAGGCGTGGGGTCCCCAGGAGGCTGGAGAGTGGAAGAGGAACAATCACTAATGGGCACCTGGAGGACGACAGCATCCGGACAACACACACCCTGACACGAGTTTACCTGTGTAACACACCTGCACACAGACCCCTGGGCCGAAAAAATAAAAACAAAAAGCTTGGGCCGGGCGCGATGGCTCACGCCTGTAATCCCAGCACTTTGGGAGGCTGAGGCGGGTGGATCACGAGGTCAAGAGATCGAGACCATCCTGGTCAACATGGTGAAACCCCGTCTCTACTAAAAATACAAAAAATTAGCTGGGCATGGTGGCGCGTGCCTGTAATCCCAGCTACGCAGGAGGCTGAGGCAGGAGAATTGCCTGAACCCAGGAGGCGGAGGTTGCGGTGAGCCGAGATCGCGCCATTGCACTCCAGCCTGGGTAACAAGAGTGAAACTCCGTCTCAAAACAAACAAACAAACAAACAAAAAGCTTGGACCCAACGGCCTCTTAACCAGTTCCAAGGCCCTGGTACCCTAGGCTTCTGTTGCTACTATTTTGTTTTTTCTGAGCCCTAGAGTGCGTGTAAATTTCAGTAAACAGGGCGCCACCACCTCCAGCAAGTCGCCTTCCTGCTCAGTCTCCTCACGCGTCCAGTGACGTGCGGCCCACGAGCATCTCCAAGGTCTCTTCCGTTCTTTACTTTTTGGAGTGACCAACAAAGCCTAAAGCAAATAAAATTCACACCTGCAGCTGGGGGACAGGGCTTCCGACAGGGAAGACCCCAAGGGAGCCGTTTCCACACCGGATTCTCCAGGGGAGAGCGGGGTGGGCGGGGTCCCCCCTCGCCCACCAAAGCCCTGAGTGAAGATCAGCTCGGCAAGTCTCGGGCACCACACCCGCGGAAGAACAAGAAAAAACGTGGAGAGACAGGTCTGCCGAGGCCTCGTCGCTAGCGCCGCAAACCCACCTGCTCACCAGGTCCTCAGAGACGCCTCAGGGTTTCCCAAACTTCCAGAACTTTCTGCAGCAGTCAGAGACGCCACCGGCCCGGTGGGCGGCCCAGGCGGCTTGTGGCGGGATCGGCAGCTGCTAGGCCTCTGCGCAGCCGCAGACCCCATGAACCTTTGCGGAGCTTCTGGCTCCTTAGAGCCGGGCTTGCAGGAAGCCGGAAGTGGTTAAGAAAACGCAAGATTTTTTTTTTTTTTTTTTTTGCGTGTTAGACTCAGTTGTCTGGAATTGATTTTCACAGTTTTCTAAAATTCAGTCTCCATTCTTGGGTAACTATTATTTGCAACATAAAATCAAAGCAGCCTTCAGTTTATCCAAATTATGAAAAAGGTAGATTTTATGAGCAGCTATCAAAAGGACGTACAGGGGCCTGTGTGTTTGCTTTTTAGGCCTCGATTATTTTCAGACCTAATTGAAGCTCAGCGATTTATTAAGTGTCACAATCATAAAAATGTAAAAAGACAACAAAAAAAGACCACTACTTGTCTCAAGCCTAATGGTTAGGATACAAAACGGTAAGCCTTACTTTGTAAAACAGGTATTCCTGGAAAAAGAAAGGTGCTCCAGGAAAAATCCTTTGGAGCACACTTGTGATGTGCTGTTAGTTTTTCCCTGAGATAACCATTTATGTTTGGCATTTTGTATAACTGATATTAAAATTAGGTGCACTCTTGCTGCCTCATTTGGACAGTTTGTTAAGGCAGGACAGGACAGATCAGAAGAGCAAGACTCAGCTGCAGCCACACCTGGGTTAGGGAATTCCAGGAATTGCTTAGCGCTGATGTGGGCAGGGGAGGTTTGGTGTTGCCATAGGACCCTCTCTGGAAGGTCCTCACATCTAAGGGAAGTCTAACAGCAAAGGGGTAGGGGAGACAGCCAAGATAAATTAAGTAACACAGGGTTTCAAAGGGTAGAGTACAAGAGATGGTTCCCTCTCCTCCTGTGATACAACTAGGAGAGTTTACTGGGTTGAGAGCAGATACACTAGTGCTGGGAGTGAAACTGGCAAGTGCAAAGTAGGGTCTGTTCTGGGGAGGGTACTGAAGTCCTGGGCAACTCACTGGAGGAAGAGGAAAACTAATTTTCTTGAGATCTTACTTTGTACCAGGCAGTCTACATGTTTACATATATGATTTTTGTTTTTGTTTTTGCTTTTTTACACAAGGTCTCCCTCTGTTGCCCAGGCTTGAGTACAGTGGTGCAATCACAGCTCACTGCAGCCTTGAACTCCTGGGCTCAAGTGATCCTTCTGCCTCAGCCTCCCAAAGTGCTGGGATTACAGGTATGAGCTGCTGTGCCTGGTTCATGATTTTATTAATTTTCTTTACAAATGCTATAAGGCATATGTTTTTCTCATTTTAAAGATAAAGAAACTGAGGCCCAGAAAGATTGAATTACTTAACTAGGGTAACATACCTTGTGAGAAAAGAGCTGGAAATCCAGCCTAAATTTACTAAATGTTTAAGCAACATTGTACCTCTATAGCTCCTCTTCCACACATGGCACATGGACCTCTTTATAAGATCTGGGACACACCATTTAGGACATATGAGTGGCAAAAATGACTTAGAAAGCCACAGACTACAGAGATATCATTGACTGTTTGCTCTTCCTTCCTTTAATTTATCCTTCATTCATTCATTCACACACAAATACTTGGTAGCGTGGCAGAAAGGGCCTACTCTCTGTAATCAAGCAGCCTGGCTTCATATCCTGCCTCCACCACTTACTTAACCTATGTGGATGCAAACAAGTGACAACATCTCAGTTTTCTCATCCTAAGGGTGACTGCCAGCTCATAAGTTGATATATTTTAGAATACTGCTTAGGACATAAGAACTCAATATGTTTACCTGCTATTATTATTATTATTATTGAAATGGGCTCTACTGTTACCTAGCAATTGAACTGTATCTGCCCAGTCCATTCATTCTTCCACTCTCCTAGCCCACAGTTTAATACCTTTTGCTGTGATTTGTTTGTGTCCCTCCAAAATCCCTATGTTGAAACTTAACCCTTATATATAGTATTAAGTGATAGTATTAAGAAGTGGAGCCTTTGTGCACTGATTAACTTATGAAGGCTCCATCCTCATTAATGGGATTAGTGCCCTTAATAAAAGAAGCCTGAGGAAGCTTGTTCCCTCCTTCCACCATGTGAGGACACAACTAGAAGCTGCCATCTATGAGGAATGGACCCTCACTAGATGCTCCTTGATCTTGAACTCCCCTGTCTCCAAAGCTGTGAGCAACACATTTCTTTTTTTTTTTTTTTTTTTGAGACAGAGTCTCACTCTGTTGCCCAGGCTGGAGTGCAGTGGCATGATCTTGACTCACTGCAACCTCCACTTCCTGGGTTCAAGCGATTTTTCTGCCTCAGCCTCCCGAGTAGCTGGGACTATAGGCTCTAATGTTACCTGGCAATTGAACTGTATCTGCCCACTCCATTCATTCTTCCACACTCCTAGACCACTGCTGAATATATTCTGCCATGATTTGTTTGTGTCCCTCCAAAATCCATATGTTGAAACTTAACCCTTATATAGTATTAAGAAGTGAATACTGTCTTAATACCACATCTGACTAATTTTTGTATTTTTAGTAAAGATGGGGTTTCACCATATTGGCCAGGCTGGTTTTAAACTCCTGACCTCGTGATCTACCCACCTATGCCTCCCAAAGTGCTAGGATTACAGGTGTAAGCCACCTCGCCTGGCCTCTACTATTTATAAATTACCCAGTCTAAATAATTTTGTTATAGTGGCTGTAATGGACTAAGACAATTTCTTCTCTCTTCAAATCTCTGACATTTATTCCTCATCTTCACTTTCAGCTGAAATTAAATAATAATATTTCATAAATATTTATGATTTAATTTTAATAGTATTTAATATTAAATACTTTTTAAGTGAGATAAATAAAAGCATCCAGAAGTTCCACAGATGTCCACCTACCCATCTACCAGCATCTATATGCACAGATTCTGCTTTCCTTCTAGCTATAGTAGGTGGACTATGTATAATACTATGTAAGGCCAGCCCTCAAATGGACACTAGAGTCCATCTCTTCTTGCTTACCTAAGAATATAGCTCCACTGGCCAGGCATGGTGGCTCACACCTGTAATCCCAGCACTTTGGGAGGCCGAGGTGGGTGACTCTACTAAAAATACAAAAAAATTAGCCGAGCATGGTGGTGTGCACCTATGGTCCTAGCTACTCGGGAGGCTGAGGCAGAATTGCTTGAACCCAGGAGGCAGAGGTTGCAGTGAGCCCAGATCGCACCACTGCACTCCAGCCTGGGCGACAGAGCAAGGCTCTGTCTCACAAAAAAAAAAAAAAAAGACTATAGCTCCACCAATTCTTTCCTGACTCTTAACAATCTTCAGTTTTTCTCCTCCCCACTGGATATTCTCAATAGCAAATAAATATGCCATTATTTCTCCCATCTTAAAATCTCTTGATCTCCCCTTCCACTACAGCTAACAATCCATTTCTCTGCTCTCTTTACAGAAAAACTCAAAAGGATTGTGTATAATTTCTGTTACTAATGCCTTTTTCCCCCATTCTTTATCAAATTTATTACAATCAGACTTTTTTATTTCCACCATACCACAGAAATTGCTCATGTCAAAGTCATTGCTAAATCCAGCAAACATTCGTCAATATTAATTTTACTTGGCCAATCAGCAGTATTTGTTACAGTTGATCATTTCCTCCTCCTGGAAAAACTTTCCATGGCTTCCCTATACCATGCTCTCATGGTTTCCCTCTAACCTCACTGGTCACTTATCAGCATGCTTATTGTTTCTTCCTCAAAACCCAACCTTTTAATCTTGGAGGGTCCCAAGCTCTGTTTTTGGACCTCTTTTCTTCTCTGGGTATATTTATTACCTTGGTGTCCTTCTTAACTCATAGTGTTAGATATAGTCCGTATGCTGACAAATTCCGAATATCTATCTACAGCCCTGACCTTTCCCCTGAACTCCAAATTGGTATAACCAATTGCAGTTTAATATTTCCAGTAATAGACATCTCAAATTTCACATGTCCAAAACTGAACTTCTAATTTCCCCTTCCAAGGCTGTACCATCTATAGTCTTTCCTATCTCAATTAAGGATTACAAACATTTTATTTAAATACTCTGACTCTCTTACGTACCCTTTTCATCCATCAGGAAGTCTTGTTGGCTGCACTATAAAAATACATCCAGAGAGTCTGACCACCTTTCTGGTTTGAGCCACCATCAACTTTCACCTGGATTATTGCAAAAGACTAACAGGTTTCCCTGTTTTCACCTTGCCCCTGAAGTCCTTTTTCAACAGAGCAACCAGGGTAATCCTCTGAAAAAGAAGTCAGATTGTCTTTCCTTTGCTTAAAACTATATAAAGGCTCTCAAAAAGAAATAATAAAACAAACAAACAAAAACCATCTAATGGCTCTCAAATCTCTCAGAATTAAAGCTAAAATCCTTCTGATAGCCTACATGGTCCAGTTCCCCCACGTACTGGTCCATTCTCACACTGCTGTGAAGCAATACCCAAGACAAAGTGACTTATAAAGGAAAAAGGTTTAATTGACTCACAGTTCCACATGGCTTGGGAGGCTTCAAAAAACTTACAGTCATGGTAGAAGCCAAAAGAGAAGCAGGCACCCTCTTCACACGGCGGCAGGAAGGCGTGAGTGCCGGGGGGGGGGGGCGGGAAGCCCCTTATAAAATCATTATATCTCGTGAGAACTCACTATCACGAGAACAGCATGGGAGAAACCACCCCCGTGATTCAAATATCTCCACCTGTTCGGCCCTCAATTACAATTCAAGATGAGGTTTGGGTGGGAACACAGCCAAACCATATCAACCCATTACCCATCTGGCCTCATCTACTGCTATCTCTCCCACCTGCATCCTCTGTTCCGGACCTACTGGCCCCCATCCTGCTTCTCTTACCTGTCAGGCATGCACCTGCCTCAGGGCTTTTGCACCAGCTTTTCTGTTTGACATGCTCTCTTCCCAATATTTTGATAACTATCCTTCTTCAAATCTTAGCTCAACTATCATCATTCAATTAAAGCCCACCCTGATTTTCTGATTTAAAATTGGAACCACTCCTAATGCTGGGCACAGTGGTTCATGCCTGTAATCTCAGCACTTTAGGAGGCTGAGGAGAGTGGATCACTTGAGGCCAGGAGTTCAAGACCAGCCTGGTCAACATGGTGAAACCCCATCTCTACTAAAAAATGCAAAAATTAGTCAAGCATGGTGGTCCATACGTGTAATCCCAGCTACTTGGGAGGCTGAGACAGGAGAATTGATTGAACTCAGGAGGCAAAGGTTACAGTGAGCTGAGATCATGCCACTGCACTCCAGCCTGGGCAACAGAGTGAGACTCTGTCTCAAAAATAAATGAGTAAATCAAATGAAATAATAAATAAAATTAATTAAAAAATAAAATTGGAACCACTCTTGATTCCTCCTAGTCTCCTCTGTACTTTTTGTTTTTGAGACAGGGTCTCACTCTGTCACCCAGGCTGAAGTGCAGTGGTGTCCTCGAGCCACTCACGTTCAGATGATCCTTCTACCTCAGTCTCCTGAGTAGCTGAGACTATAGGTGCATGCCACCGTGCCCAGCTGATTTTTGTATCTTTTGTAGAGATGAGGTTTCACAATGTTGCCTAGCCTCTTCCATTCTTTTTTCATAGCACTTCTCACCTTCTAATGTACTATCTAATTTACATATTTGTTTTCTATTGTTCATGGCCTTTCTCTTCTCACTACAATGTGAAGTCCACAAGAGCAGAGATTTTTGTCTGTTTAGTTCGCTGATAAATCTGTAACACCTATGTTAGAGATTTATCTAACATAGATTTATCAACAGTGTCTAGTACCTATTAAGCACTAATAAATATAGACAAACGTTGAAGTGTCATTCACTCTCATATATAAAGCCCCTTCAGGCTTACGTCTTAGTAATAACATATCAGACTTCATTGAACGTTATCAGCCATAAGATACATAGTACCAATGGGGGCTTCTATTTTGATTCAAATTCTTAGCCTTACTACTTTTAGGCTTGAACTAATTTATTTCAAGCTCTGGTCTTCTGGATCCAAATTAATTAGTTTGTCTGAGAAGTATTTGCTAGAAATGAAAGTTTAACAGCTAAGTTTGCTAACAAGTTTTCATTCGGGAGCTCATGTATTATTACCATTCATTTGTTAATAGAACAAATAAGGCTGTTTGAGTTGTGCTTTTAAAGGAGCCTATGTGATTCAAGCCCAGATACAAATGTATTTGGCAACTCTATAACAGCCCAACTACCTGATTCACTACTCCCTAGAATTCCTACACAGAAATATGTTCAATTTACATTACTGCTAATAGTCAGAACATTCCTAATTCAACAGCTGCAAGAAAGTTATAATGAAAAATTAATTCCATAAATTATTGATTCTTGGATTGAAAATGTATACCTCAACCTGAAAGCACAGAATCAATAAAAAAATATATATTTCATAAATCTTGCAATGCCATATTTCCACATTAGTTGCAAAGTGACAAGCTGTTACGAGACTGTGCAAAGAATAGCTGAGTTTTCTGTGTGAGATGCCTCTGTTTCACAAGCAGCAATAAGCCCTCTAATCTAACTAGTTTGAATGCTTGGATCTATGATAATGAATGAACTTCAATATTTTCCCCTTTTAGTCAATTGCAAACATTGACAAGAATTTTCTTTTGAAACTCCACTACATATTCTTTTTGTTTTCCGCTTCATCCTTGATGTTTTTAACCTCGATGTTGTAACCTGTCAAAAGGAAACACACACACACACACACACACAGAGAGAGAGGAGAGAGAGAGAGACGGAGAGACAGAGAGAGACAGAGAGACTAAGGGAATTGTAGAGGAAATCTGATGAAAGAGAAGTGACTGTTTTTCAAATCTAGCCCTTCACCAGTTTTCTTTGATATGGGAAATGGACAAATACTATATCCTTAGATCCTGACTATATATATAAATTCTTATTTTTAAATGGTTGGATTTAAACAATGTATTATTTTGAAAACAACAGTCTCAGTTCAGTTAAACCATAAGTTATTTTTTAAATAGCTGGTTTGGCTAGGCATGGTGCCTCATGTCTGTAATCCCAGCTTTTTGGAAGGCCAAGTGAGTGGATCACTTGAGGACAGGAGTTTGACACCAGCCTGACCAGCATGGTAAAACCCTATCTCTACTAAAAATATGAAAACTAGCTGGGTGTGGTGGTGCATGCCTGTAATCCCAGATATTTGGGTGGCTAAGGCAGGAGAATCACTTGAACCCAGGAGGCGGAAGTTGCAGTGAGTCAAGATTGTACCACTGCACTCCAGCCTTGATGACAGAGCAAGACTCTGTCTCAAAAATAATAATAATAATAATAATATTAAAAATAGGCCAGGTGCGGTGGCTCATGCCTGTAATCCCAGCACGTTGGGAGGAGAAGGTGGGTGGATCACCTGAGGTCAGGAGTTCGAGACCAGCCTAGTCAACATGGTGAAACCCTGTCTACTAAAAATATTAAAAAATTAGCTGAGTGTGGGAGTTCATGCCTGTAGTCCTAGCTACTCAACAGGCTGAGCATGAGAACTGCTTGAACCCAGGAGGCAGAGGTTGCAATGAGCTGAGATAAAGGATAAAGGTACGTAATTACCTATTTGCCATCTGCCTCAGATCAGGGAGTCTATACAAGCTAGGAACTTCGTGGTTATCACTTTACCTGGTAGGCACTGAGGTTTTGAGTCAGCCAGAGATGTACAAATCAACTCTTCTTCTCTTCTTCCCTCCACCTCCATGATCCCTCTCTGTTGCTCTACATCCATAGAGAGAAAAGCTCCAAGGAAACAGCTGAGCAGGAAGGAAAGAGCAGACTACACGCTGAGAAATGTAGTGCTCCAGCATATAGCACCGTAGTTAGGGGCAGAGAGAGGATGAACCTAAGCACAGTGCAAGATGGGAACTGTAGTTTTTTGTGTGTTCCATCATTTTAGAGTAACAAATAATCAGACAGTGGGGTGGGAAAAGCCAGTAGAGGGAAACCACAATAGGTGAATGCCTAGTAGACACGGAAATTGAAATGAGAACTGGCATATATGGAAGTGGATAAGTAGCAGGACCCAGAGAAATATACGTATTTTATCTGTTGATAAACACTAAGTTTGAAGACTCTTATTTCTGGAAAGGTAAGTAAAAGAACACCAATGACAAAAACCAACATAAAGCCTGTGAAAAAAATATCTCAGAACAAGGGAAGGGAAATAACCACATAAAGAGCTGAAGGAAAAGCATAAAAATCATCTACTGCAAGACCAAAAAAATACTCAAGAGACTATGTGCATCTGCAGTAGAGCCCAAAAAGCTATGCATGTTCTACAAACACGCATCTATAAAGTGCAAGAAGAAAGGTTAAAATGGAAAGCTGATACAATGTTATGAATGAAATAAGGAAGAATTGAAATAATACAAGAACGCAACTATAGAACTGAAATCTATATTGGCAATAAAGACTTGATTCTAGGAGAATACTGAATCAGTAATGAGGACTATTTGGGCATTCCAGAACAATGTGAGAAAGATCGGAGGTAGGTGGTTGAGATTAAGGTTAAAAAAAAGAGAAAAAAGATAACTGGTGTTCATGAAGAAGAGACCAAAACAAACGAAAGAAAATTAAATATATGATGGGAAGAACACTTTCTTGATGAGCAAAAAAAGCCCATAGATGCAGGTAGAAAGGAGTAACCACGTTTCTGGCAAAATAAATAACAAAGACCTACACCTAGACATGGCCTGACAATGTTTTTAAATTACAAGGCTACGGAGGATGACTTCCAGACATCTGAGAAGGAAATAAAATATGTTGCCTGGAAAGAACAAAAACATCACATCAGTCTTGGACTTCTGTGCCGCCACACTGAATTACAGGAGATAATCATTCAAAGCTATTTTTCTGCAACTAAGAGAAAGAAAGGACTGGCAGTGACCACTAAAATGAATTAATTGAAGACAAAAACCTAAAGTTTAAACATGGCCACAAAGCTAAGTCCAAGTATACTGCACTTATGTTATGTACCTCTTCACATCCTTTTGATCCCCCGTCCCCCTGGCCTAAGCACTTGCTCTGCTTCCCAGCCTAAGTAGCCCTATCAAAGGCTCATGCCATTCCTGCAATAATAATTCCTGCCTCAATTGTTATTTTGTATCCTGACACCACCAGCTGACTCAGCCTTTCTAAGTGGGTGTTAAAGCATGAGCCTTTGGCATGGCTCCATCATTTCTGCTACAGTGGGAACTATAGTGGTCCAGTGGGATCTCAGAGGCCCTAGATTCTCCAGTAGCTGCCATGAAGGGGCCCATGTCACACTCTGGAAATGTGGAAAAGTTAACTTTTGTGGGACAAAATTTGAGCAACGAGAAAAAGGACATAAGGAAGAGTGAACAGGTGAATTTTAACCCTTCCTCTTTCTGAGAGATTGTTCTGAGATTCACAGGTTCCATTGGCCCCTCCAGAGATGTCCTGTGTGACCAAGCAACCAGCTATTTGTAGTGGAGCTGAGGGCAACAAACCTATTTGCTTCCCTCCTTCTCTGTTTTATGTCACTTTCCCGTCACTGTTGCTTCCCTGGGTTTAACCCTCCAATGAAGCATTAGTTCCACAAACTTGGCCTTGGGCTCTGTTTTCTGGGGAACCAGGCTAAAACAAAAGTCAAAACGACTCATAAAAAATAACACACATACAAACAAAAATAGAAACACAACATACCTAAACTTATAGGACATCAGCAAAAGCAATTTAACAACAGAAGTTTATAGCAATAAACACATAAAAAAAAATAAGATTTATAGGCCGGGCGCGGTGGCTCAAGCCTGTAATCCCAGCACTTTGGGAGGCCGAGGCGGGTGGATCACGAGGTCGAGAGATCGAGACCATCCTGGTCAACATTGTGAAACCCCGTCTCTATTAATACAAAAAAATTAGCTGGGCACGGTGGTGCGTGCCTGTAATCCCAGCTACTCAGGAGGCTGAGGCAGGAGAATTGCCTGAACCCAGGAGGCGGAGGTTGTGGTGAGCCGAGATCGCGCCATTGCACTCCAGCCTGGGTAACAAGAGCGAGACTCCGTCTCAAAAAAAAAAAAAAAAAAAAAAAAAAAAAAAAAAAAAATAAATAAATAAATAAATAAGATTTACCATTAAGAAATCAGTACCATTTCTACACATTAACAGCCGAATGTCCAAGTGACCTAAAGTTGACACCTCAAGGAAGAGCAAACTAAGCCAAAGTTGGCAGAAGGGGGGAAATAATAAAGATCAGAGAGGAAATAAATGTAATACAAACCAGAAAAACAACTGAAAAAGAGCAGGGAGGCTGGTCGTGGTGGCTCACGCCTGTAATCCCAGCACTTTGGGAGGCTGAGGGGGGTGGATCGCTTGAGATCAGGAGCTCGAGACCAGCCTGGCCAACATGGTGAAACCCCGTCTCTACTAAAAATACAAAAATTAGCCAGGTATGATGGCGGGTGCCTGTAATCCCAGCTACTTGGGAGGCTGAGACACGAGAATCGCTAGAACCCAGGAGGCGGAGGTTGTAGTGAGTTCACACTGTGCCACTGCACTCCAGCCTCAGTGACCGACTGTCTCAAAAAAAAAGAAAGAAAAAACAAAAAAGAGAAAAGAGCCATGAAACTAAGAGTTGGATTTTTGAAAATATAAACAAAATTGACAAGCCTCTAGCTAGACTAAGCAAAAAGGGGGAGAAGACTCAAATTAATAAAGTCCGAAGTGGGCCAGGTGTAGTGGCTCACTCCTGTAATTCCAGCACTTTGGGAGTCCAAGACAGGAGAATTACTTGACACCAGGAGTTTGAGACTAGCCTGGACAACATAGTGAGATCCTGTCTCTACAAAAAATAAGTAAATGAACAAAATTAACCCAGCCTAGTGGCATGCATCTGATACTGGGGAGGCTGAGGCCAGAGGATTACTTGAGCCCAGGAGTTCGAGGCTGCAGTTAGCTATGATCATGCCACTGTACTCCAATGTAGATGACAGAGTGAGATCCTATCTCAGAAAAAAAGAAATCAGAAGTGAAAGAAGCATTACAATTGATACCACAGAAATATGAAACATCATAAAAGATTACTATGAACAACTATATACCAATAAATTGGATAACCTTGAAGAAATGGATACATTCCCAGACACATACAACCTACCAAAGCTAAATCATGAAGAAATAGAAAATTTGAACATACCAATAATGAACAGGAATATTGGATTGGTAATAAAAAGTCTCTCATCAAAGAAACTGATGGTTTCACTACTGAATTCTAGCAAACATTTAAATTAGTAATACCAATCCTTCTCAAATTCATCCAAAAAACTGAAGGGGAGGGAATACCTCCAAACTCATTTTATGAGGCCAGCATTACTTTGACACAAAAGCCAGACAAGGACACTACAAGAAAAGAAAAGTATAGGCCAATGTTCCTGATGAATATAGATGCAAAATTCCTCAACAAAATATTAGTAAACTCAATTCAACAGTAACATTCACCATGACCAAGTGAGATTTATCTCTGGGATGCAAGGATACTTCAACACATGCAAATCAGTAAATGTAATATGCCACACTAAAAGAATGAAGAACAAAAACCATATGATCATCTTTAAAGATCCAGTAAAAGCATTTGACAAAATTGAACATCTTTTCTTAACAAAAACTCTCAACAGACTTAAAGTCGAAGTAAATTACTTCAACATAATAAAGGCTGTACACCAGAAGCCCACAGCTAGTATCATACCAAGGGTGCAAACCTGGAAGCTTTTCCTTTAAGATCAGGAACAAGACAAGGATGCCCACTCTTACCACTTCTATTCAACATAGAACTGAAAGCTCTAGCCAGAGCAATTAGGCAACAAAAATAAAAGCTATTTAAATGCCTTTTTAATCTCTGTTTATAGATGGCACGACCTTATATGTAGAAAACCCTAAAAATGCTACCAAAAAACTTTAGAACTAATAAATGAATTCAGTAAAGTTGTAGAAACAAAAATAACATAAAAAATCAATACCATTTCTATACATTAACAACCAAATGTCCAAAAAGAAGTCAAGAACGTAATCTCATTTACAATAGTATCAAAAATACTTAAAAATAAATTTAACCAAGGAGGTAAAGGATGTACACTGAAAACTATGAAACATTGGTGAAATAAACTGAAGACACATGTAAACAGAAAGATATTCTGTGTTTGTGAATTGGAAGAATTAATATTGTTAAAATATCCATAGCACCCAAAGCAATCAACAGATTCAATGTAATTCCTATCGAAATTCCATAAAACATAATATTTATCAAAGTAGCTTAATATACCAGCATATCAAAATAAAGTAATATTTAATAATTTCCATATTCCATAACCTTTAGAATGTTTTATATATATACATATATGTATAAATCTTAACAATTTCAGATTCATTAAATTTCTAAAAATGAGGTTACTGAGTTAACAATCATGACTTATTTTTAAAGCTCTTATTCCTATTGCCAAAGTGCTTTCCCGAAAGTTTGTGCCAATTTACGATGTATTTATTACATTAATAATATATGAATTCAATGCCAGTCTTACTGCACTCCATCCAACATTAGGTTTTATAATTTTGTTTCTTATCAATTAAATAGATGAACATGTTTTGTTTTGCACTTCTTTTTAACTAGTATATAAACTATTTTATCATTTGTTGTATTAGTTGTATTTGTGGCCATCTCTATTTCCTCTTCTGTTAACCTTGTCTTTATTTTTTGCCTAGTTTTTCCTTTAGGTTGTTGGCATTCTTCTGATTGATATATGAGATACTTACAAAAAATTAGCTGGGCATGGTGGCGCGTGCCTGTAGTCCCAGCTACTGAGGAGGCTGAGGCAGGAGAATTGCCTGAACCCAGGAGGCGGAGGTTGCGGTGAGCCGAGATTGCGCCATTGCACTCCAGGCTGGGTAACAAGAGCGAGACTCCGTCTCAAAAAAAAAAAAAAAAAAAAAGAATATAAATCTTTCTCTTTTTTTGAAAATATTTCTAATTTGCTTTCCTACTTTTTTGTTTAATTTTTATTTTTTTGAGACAGAGTCTCATTCTGTTGCCCAGGCTGGAGTGCAGTGGTGTGATCTTGGCTCACTGCAACCTCTGCCTCCCAGGTTCAAACGATTCTCCTGCCTCAGCTTCCAGAGTAGCTGGGACTACAGGAGTGTGCCACCACACCTGGCTAATTTTTGTATTTTTAGTAGAGACTGGGTTTCACCGTTTTGCCCAAGCTGGTCTCGAACTCCTGACCACAAGTCATCTGGCCTCCTTGGCCTCCCAAAGTGCTGGAATTATAGGCATGAGCCACCAACCCCAGGCTTTTTTCTTATTATAAGGTTTTTAGTATGTAAATTACTCAAAGAAACTATACACACTTCAACTTTTCACTATGGCAATCAAAATTAATGAAAATGTAATTATATTATTGGTAAGAAAAATAAAGGGAACTGAAACATGAAATCTCTATGAAAATGAAATTATTTTCATAGATAAATGAAACATCACTCCCATGGATGACTCAGGTAACCAGTTATATCTTTCCAAAAAAAGTACTTAGGAAAACTCATTTTTTCTTCTAAAAATTCTTATATATGTAAGATTTTCTTCACTGAGTAGTATTACTAACTTTAGAATCTATTGATTGAATTGTCATTTCTAAGGAAAGGTTTTTTTTTTTTTTTTTGAGACAGAGTCTCACTCTGTTGCCCAGGCTGGAGTGCAATGGCACAATCTTGGCTCACTACAACCTCTGCCTCCCATGTTCAAGTGATTCTCGTGCCTCAGACTACCGAGTAGCTGGAATTACAGGCACGTGCAACCACAGCTGGCTAGCTTTTGTAATTTTAGTAGAGATTGGGTTTCACCATGTCACCCAGGCTGGTTAAGTGATCCTCCTGTCTTGGCCTCCCAAAGTGCTGGAATTACAGGCGTGAGCCACCGTGCCAGGCCTAGAAGATGTCAATATTATGTTTGAATTTTAAGATGACCAATAATTTTTTTAAGAAAAAGTTTTTGGGAGAATAAACAATGATCTTATGATTTCTCTCCTACTTCTAAGGAAATTAAAAAGCAGCAGACAAGGGTGTGAAATCTGTGATGGCAGTAATAGCTGCATGACGCTGATGTGCTGCAAATAACTCCTTGTGGTAATTTAAATGGACTCAAGTCATTTGTGCCACATATGACACCCCAATGTGTTTTCCTTTCCTTTTTGGTAATTTTTAGATGTTATCTCATTTACTATGAAAAGCACAATCATCCCACACACAGTTCTTGGATTGAATTTTAATGTAATCTGCACAGAATTTTAGCTTGAGATTGAAAATTAGAAGTGAAACCGAATTCTAAGCAAATTATCTTACTTGACCAATAATTTAAACTTGTATAGTGTAATAGTACTTGGAATTGTTTTTCTACTTCATTTCAATTGGTGGTGAGTCTGTGATTATCTCAAATAATTTCTTATATTGTCAGCAAAGCATCCAACTTGTTTTCATTTGTAATTCCTAAGGAAAAAAATGAGCTAGTATATATTTAGTTATTTACTTATAATATCCCCACTTATCAAATTTATTGTTAATAAACAATAATCTATTTTTATTTTCAAAAAGGTTTTTCTTTTTTCTCTAATAGACACGGGGTTTTGCCATGTTGCCCAGGCTGATCTTGAATTCCTGGGCTCAAAAAATTTGCTGCCTTGGCCTCTCAAAGTGCTCAGATTACAGGTGTGAGCCACCATGCCTGGCCTAAAAGTTTTTCTTATATGGTTCTTTTTCTAATGCTTCTTTAGTTATGAGTCCGGTTTAAAATCCTTTCTTTTTTTCTGACTGCATCCATTTTAATTTTTGTTAAAAAGCAAAAATTTCTCAATTTATCTTTTGTCTTTTCATTCTGTTTATGATATTTTAGGCATATCTTAGTTCTAAATTTTAAATAGCCAAATTTCAAACTTCTGTTTTATGATTTGAGTTCCATGTGTTTTTCTGGGTTTTATGTGCTTTCTCACTGAAAGATTATATGAAAATATCACTCATGTTTTCTTATAGTACTCTTTTAATTTTGTTAAGTTAAATTTTGTCATCTATTGAGATATTTTTCTTATTTTACCTATTAATATGGGTGTACTATATGACTAGTTTTCCCATAAAATCACTTAGCATTTCTTAAATTGCCGTGTATTGTTATTTTAGTATATTGCTTGATCTTTTAGGAATTTTGCATTTGTTAACTTAAGTGATGTCATTCTATAAATTTCTCTTTTATGCTATCTTTAGTCAGATTGTGTTGATCATATTATGATGGCTTCTTAAATTGCATCTGTTGGCTTTTCTTCCACCTCCATACTCTAAAATAACTTAAATAGTGACACCAGTTAGCACTATTCTGAGGGTTACGTCTTGAACACTTTCTCAGTTTCTTCCAAAGTTAATAGTCTGTATAGATTTTCTCTTTACTCCATTTTGGTAATTCATATTTCCTAGAAGTCATCCATTTCATCCAGGTTTTCAACTATATTTGTATGTAGTTGTACCAAATACTTACTTCTTAATTTCTATAATGTCCTCTCTAATACTGTGTACTTAGGTTTTTCTCTCCATTAAGCTAGTGTATGAATTGTTTTAATAATCAGTTCTTGGCCAGGCACAGTGGCTCACGCCTGTAATCCCAGCACTTTGGGAGGCCAAGGTGGGCAGATCATGAGGTCAGGAGTTTGAGACCAGCCTGACCAACATGGTGAAACCTCATCTCTACTAAAAATACAAAAATTAGCCAGGTGTGGTGGTGCATGCCTGTAATCTCAGCTTCCTGGGAGGCTAAAGCAGGAGAATCACTTGAACCCAAGAGGTGGAGGTTGCAGTGAGCCAAGATCACACCACTGCAATTCAGTCTGGGCGACAGAGCAAGACTCCATCTCAAAAAAAAAAAAAAAAAAAAAAAAATCAGCTCTTAGGCTGGGTGTAACGGCTCACCCCTGTAATCCCAGCACTCTGAAAGTCCAAGGCAGGAGGCCAGGAACTTGAGAGCAGCCTGGTCAACATAGTGAGATTTCCATCTCCACAAGAAAAAAAAAAAAAAAAAAAAAGAACCAGCTCTTACATTTATCTGTTCTACTTTTTCTGATTTCTAATTAAGTTCCACTAAGTGCTATAGTAATTCCTTTCTTCTATTTGATCCAATTTGATGCTGTTTTCTGATTTCTTGAATTTAAGTGTTGTTCTCCATAACTTACTCTAAGTCAGAAAACTTAGAAAGATACTGTATTTACTTTCTTAACTTAAAAGTTGTCAAAAGAACAATTTTGGACAATTTAAATTTAGCACAGCTTATTTGAGCAAAGAATGATTCATGAATTGGGCAGTACTCAGAAGCCGAAATGGTTCAGAGAGCTCCAATCTGCAACTGGGCAGTGAATATTTATAGACAGAAATGGGAAGTACAGTTGGCCCTCTATATTTGTGGCTTCTGCATCCAGAGATTCAACTAACTATGGATTAATATATATATATATGTGTATATATATATATAAATTTTTTTTTTTTGAGATGTCTCATTCTGTCACCCAGGCTGGAGTGCAGTGGCACACTCTTGGCTCACTCCATCTCCCGGGTTCAAGCGATTACCCTGCCTCAGCTTCCTGGGCAGCTGGGATTACAGGCACGCGCCCGCCTGTTTTGTATTTTTAGTAGAGATGGAGTTTCACAATGTTGACCAGGCTGGTCTCAAACTCCCAACCTCAAGTGATCCGCCCCTCAGCCTCCCAAAGTGCTGGGATTACAGCCGTGAGCCACCACGCCCAGCCAAAAAGTATTTTTTTTAAAAAAAAACCCAATAAGTATATCAATAAAAAGGCCAGGCATGGTGGCTCACGCCTGTAATCCCAGCACTTTGGGAGGCTGAAGCGGGAGGATCATGAGGTCAGGAGATCTAGACCATCCTGGCTAACACCTTGAAACCCCACCTCTACTAAAAATACAAAAAATTAGCTTGGCATGGTGTCACGTGCCTGTAGTCCCAGCTACTCAAGAGGCTGAGGCAGGAGAATCGCTCGGACCCAGGAGGCGGAGGTTGCGGTGACCCGAGATCGCGCCACTGCACTCCAGCCTGGGCGACAGAGTGAGACTTCGTCTCAAAAAAAAAAAAAAAGAAAAAGAGTATCAATAAAGAATAAGATTATACAAATAAAAAATACAGTCTAACAACTATTTATATAGCACATACATTGTATTAGGTATTGTAAGTAATCTAGAGATGATTTATAAAGTAGGAGGATTGTGCATAGGTGTTATGCAAATACTACACCATTTAATTTATTTTTTATTTTACTTTTTAGTTTTTAAAATAAAAATTTATTTTTATTTATTAAAAAATAAAATTGGCCAGGAGCGGTGGCTCACGCCTGAAATCTCAGTACTTTGGGAGGTTGAGGCGGTTAGATTCCCTGCATTTGGGAGTTTGAAACCAGCCTGGGCAACAAGGCAAAACCCTGTCTCTACTAAAAATACAAAATTAGCCGGGCATGGTGGCACACGCCTGTAATCCCAGCTACTCGGGAGACTGAGGCATCACATGAACCCGGGAGGCAGAGGTTGCAGTAAGCCAAGATCGCACTGTACTCCAGCCTGGGCGACAGAGGGAGGCTCTGTCTCAAAAGAAAACATATATATTTTATTAAAAATTTTTAGAATTTTTTTCTATATCTGTGAAAATATCATTGGAATTTTCATAGGGATTACATTGAATCTATAAATTGCTTTGGATAGTATGGACATTTTAACAATATTAATTCTTCAGATCCATAAACACAGAATATCTTTCTGTTTACTTATCTTCAGTTCACCAATGTTTTATAGTTTCCAGTGCACATATCTTTTACCTTCTTGGTCAAATTTATTCTTTTTTAGTGGGGGCGGGGGATGGAGGCTCACTCTGCTGCCCAAGCTAGAGTGCAGTGGCACGAACTCGGCTCACTGCAACCTCCACCTCCTGGGCTCAAGCAATTCTCCTGCCTCAGCCTCCCGAGTAGCTGGGATTACAGGCACGGGCCACCATGCCTGGCTAATTTTTGTATTTTTCATAGAGACAGGATTTCACCATGTTGGCCAGGTTGGTTTCAAACTCCTGACCTCCGGTGTTCCACCTCCCTCAACCTCCCAAAGTGCTGGGATTACAGGTTCAAGCTATCATGCCTGGCCTTTTTTTTTTTTTTTTTTTTTTTTGAGATGGGGTCTTGCTCTGTTGCCCAGGCTGGAGTGCAGTGGCAGGATCTCGGCTCACTGAAACCTCTGCCTCCCAGGTTCAAGTGATTCTCATGCTTCAGCCTCTCTGGTAGCTGGGACAATAGGCACCTGCCACCACACCCAGCTTTTTTTTTTTTGTATTTTTAATATAAATGGGGTTTTTCCTTGTTGGCCAGGCTGGTGATAGGAGCAGGAGACAGGGGAATACTGGGTAGAAGAGGGTGGTTCCCCAGCAAAAATCCCTCCTTTAAGCCCAGATACCCATGCAGTCCTAAATAAGAACAGGCATTTTTGTTTTCGCAACCAAAAAGGTGCCTTTTGGTCCACGACGCCTCCTATCCTGTCCCCATATAACCTCTCGAACCTCAAGCTCCAAAGAAGATTAGCAGGTGGGGAGACAAGGAGGCAAGCAGACCGACAGTGGAACAATGTGGAAAAGAAAGAGAGAAGAGGAGGGACTTCTGGATGTCAACAGGAATTTGAATAGGGGTGGTTGGAGAAGAGTCTGGCCACTGGCCAGCCCGACTCCAGGGGAAGATCATCTTCCCACTCCATCCCCCTTTCCGGCTCTGCATCCATCTTGCTGAGAGCCGCCTCTACCACTCAACAAAACCTTATATCCATCCTTCAAGCCCGCATGTGATCTGTTTCTTCCAGGATGCTGGGCAAGCTCTCAGGATACAGAAAGCCGTCACACTGGCCCTCTGCCTTTTGGATAAGGCAGAGGGTCCATTGAGCTGATTAACACTCAAGCTGTCTGCAGACGGCAAAGCTGAAAGAGCTTCGTAACACTGGGGTTGCAGTCACCCACCTCTAGACACTATCGTGGAGCTGGAGCCAAAGCAATGGCCCCGGCCTCTGCACCTGCCCATCTCCATGTTCCCCCTTACTCAAGGGAGCTGCATCCCAGTCGCACATCCTGCCTCCAGCAAGGGGAATCAGGCAACTCTCCCCTTTTACTGGTCTCGCTACTGACCTCAAGTGATCTGCTTGTTTTAGCCTCCCAAAGTGTCAGGATTACAGGCATGAGCTACCACACCCGGCCATACACCATTTTATATAAAGACCTTGAACATCCGAAGATTTTGGTAACTGTAGGGGTTCTGGAACCAATCCCCTGGAAATACCAAGGTACTATTGTACAGAAATAAATTGATTGGTTACAGCTCTGAGTTTGCCTCATTTGGACATGGTCTGATCAGCTGGTAGCCTGTGACTAGCAGAAGCTCAGCTGTTTATGATTGGCTGAGACTCAGTTGTTTGTTACACTCTTAAATTAATATTCAGTTTGTTATGTACTAAGTTGCAGTTCTTTAAATAGAAATTCAAATTATGGAGACAACCTCAGGCCAATGGCCTCCTGATTAATTTAACAAAGTAGACTGCACATGTATATATACACACATATATGTATATATATATTTTGCCTCCCCAGTTGACTAGATTATATATATTTGAGAGGTGCATGGATGTAAAAGAACAATTTTGTAAGAGTATTAGATATTTTCTTTCCTAAGCATGTAACTGTTTAAATGCAGGTATATTTTGGTTGCAATTTTTTTTTAATTGAGCTCATTTGCCAGGCTAAAATTGAGCATGGAATTGAAAGAAAAGAGGTGAACCTGGCCAAGGCAGCTGGATCACAAGGTCAGGAGATTGAGACTATCCTGGCCAACATGGTGAAACCCTGTCTCTACTAACATACAAAAATTAAAAAAAAAAATTAGCGGGGCACAGTGGTGTGCACCTGTAGTCCCAGCTACTCGGGAGGCTGAGGCAGGGGAATCACTTGAACCCGAGGCGGAGATTGCAGTGAGTCAAGATTGCGCCACTGCACTCCAGCCTGGTGACAGAGCGAAATTGTCTCAAAAAAAAAGAGGTAAACCTCAGTACACTTCTCAGTACACTTCATATTCATGAAAGCCTTTACAGGGAAAAATGTTATGTCTCTGAATAAAAATTTTTTTTCCTAATATATTACTGATTTGAAAATTCAATGTTTAATTGATTGGGATGGTGTTATAAAAAGATAGCATGAGGGGCTGGGCAGGGCTGGGCCACACCTGTGATCCCAGCACTCTGGGAGACTGAGGTATGAGGATTACTTGAGCCCAGCTGAAGACTAGCCTGGGCAACAAAGTGAGACCCCATCTCTAAAAAAAAAAAAAAAAACCCAGGCATGGTGGTGCATGCCTTGCTGTCCAAGTACCAGGGAGGCTAAGGTGGGAGGATTTCTTGAGCCTAGAAGGTCACGGCCACAGTGAGCCGTGACTGTGCTAATGCACTCCAGCCTGGGCAACAGAGCAAGTCCGTGTCTCAAAAATAAAAATACAATACAGCATCAAAGTAGAACTGAAATTCTCCAAATTAGAATTAAAATTCTTATGCTAATGTTGGTTAAGTTTGGAAGTAATTAAGACACCACCATATGAAAGGTGAATCACAAACTCTAAACACTAAAACTCGTACAATATTAACATAATAGAAATGTACACTTCTTATATCTAGCTAAGCCAGATTCAAAATAGTGTTGGCATTTGAATTTGCAAGATAAAAAGTATATAAATATAACTGGAGAAGAATATATAGATAATTACAACTCCAAAATAGCCCCTGCAATAGATCATTAAACTGAGCCAAATAAAGTACCCTGCCCCCTGCCAAAACTAGTAGGAGATAGAGTGGGGGATAGAAAGGGCACGGTTTATTGGGTTTCTGAATTTTGAAAGACAACATATTACGTATCTTGGGTGTGTCAACTGCACCTCAAATGTGACATGTCCAGATTCAAAATTATCTTTTTTCCAACCAGGAAGCATCAGCTTTCCAGTCACCATAACCTGCTAGAATGAGAGTGATCTTAATGAAACAGTCCTGTGTGTTTGCCTTTGACTTTTAAATTATTCAGATGTTTGCCTAAGTGGCCTGCTCACAGTCTTTGTCCACCGCCTACAGGGTTCGCGTACGTTTCCAGCTTTACCTTCACTGCCGTCCACACGCATTTGGTGTTTTAGTTAAATTCAACACCTGAAGTTCCTCGAAATGCCACGTATCAGTTAATACTCTTTGTGCTTAATTTTACCTCCTCTTGCCTCTTTCTTGGTGATCCTTGATTCATTGATCATTCTTAACTTTTTATTTTCAAAGTGCTGAAATCATTTTTATCTTTTTAAAAACAGCAGTATCTTCAACTCCCATGGTCTCCTTTTCAGTCAGTCTCCTTGAAAGAGAACTACTTATTTCCTGTTCACCTTTCAACCCACTAGTCTAGTTTCTGCCCCTATGACTCATCTTTTAAAAGCCACTAATTAACAAAAAGCACAAATAAAAGCCAATTTGCAAATCAAATGGACTAGTCTAAGTGTGTGCCTTAATTAACATCAAGAACAGCATGTGAAATTGTTTACTACTATTTACTTAAAAATGAACACACCTACTTATTTTTCTGTGCCTTGTAGAAGACATGAAAAATATGAGTTAAAAGATAAAGTGTAGTAGTCCCAGGTACTTGGGAGGCTGGGATTATAGGTGTGAGCCACCATGTCTGGCCTTATTTCTTTTGAGATCACACGAGATCAGATGTGTTCAGGGTGGTGTGGCGGTAAACGGGCCTTGTTTCTCAATGGTAGATCCCAAGAGGAGAAAGGGCTAGGTTAAAGATACAAAGCTACAGGACTGGCATGGTGGCTCATGCCCATAATCCCAGCATTTTGAGTGGTCAAGGCAGGAGGATTGTTTGAGCCCAGGAGTTCAGAGACCAGCCTGGGCAACATAGGGAGACCCTGTCTCTACAAAAATAAAAAATCAGCAGAGCAGAGTGGTGCATGCCTGTAGTCCCAGCTACCTGGGAAGCTGAGGTGGGAGGATCGCTTGAACCAGGGAGGTTGACACTGCAGTGAACCATGATCATGCCACTGCACTCAAGCCTGGGCAACAAAGCAAGACCATCTCAAAAAAAAAAAAAAAAGCTACAAACATTCCTGATAACTGCTTATCAGAAAAAGTTTACACTCCTAAAACATCGTATGAGGATCTCATATTTATTCCCTTAACATTGAATTGAAAAAAGCAAAAACAAACCAAAAAACCTTTTATAATCCCACCACTTTGAGAGGCTGAGATGGGAGGATCACTTGAACCCACAAATTTGAGACCAGCCTGGGCAACATGGCAGAATCCTGTCTCTACAAAAAATACAAAAATTAGCCTGGCATACCTGTAGTCCCAGCTACTCAGGAGGCTGAGGTGGGAGGATCACCTGAGCCCAGGAAGTTGAGGCTGCAGTGAGCCATGGTTGTGCCACTGCACTCCAGTCTGGGCGACAGAGTGAAACCATGTTTCAACAAAACAAAACAAACAAAACATTCATCTCTCCTTACCTTGGCCTCCTACTTCTCCTACTTTTGAATGCGTTGCTTCAGTCTGTCTCAGGCTTTTCTTTTTCTGACTATTCCACAGCATTTTGTCCTCAGCCTCTTGAATGTCCCCCAGGCATCTCAAATTTAATATGACCCAAATTAAACTGATCTTCACTCCTACACTTGCTCCTGTTTTTGGTTAATGACATCATCAACCACCGAGGCACCCTAGTCAGAAACCTGAGTCTTTTAAGATGATTCCCATCTCTCATTTCCCACATCCAAAGAATCACTAAGAGTTTCAGTTCCACCTCTTAAATCCCTCAAACACATCCACTCCTCTATCTCCACTGCCACTGCCCTATTCAAGCTTTTATTATTGAAACTGACTCTTCATTAGTCATCTTGCCTTGTCACCCTGCTCCATTCCATCCTACATCCTGCTACCAGAGTCATCGAAAATGAAAACCTGATCCTGTTAATCTCTGGATTCCACTTTCCTGTCCAGCTTCATCCCCTGCCCTTCCCATCCATTTCCTTCTCCCTCTAGCCAGACAGAACAACAGAATTCCCCACTGCTTTGAACTTTTTCTGCCAAGAGTGTGCCTCTTTACGAATTCCTACTAATCCTTAGAGTAAAGGAGCCTATCCAAGCACCCCAAATTACACTTTCTATTTAGCTTTATTTTGACACTTAACATTGCAATTTTGCAATTTTTGTTTAAAAATCTCCCTTAGATCGAGATGCTCAAGGATGAATACTATGTCATTCATCTTTTTATTTCCAGCACTAGCAAAGTTTTGGGAACATAGTAGGCCCTCAATGTGTGGAATGAATGTTATTTCTGATAGCAATTGATTTCTTTCTTTGAGAGAGAGTCACTCTATTGCCCAGGTTGGAGAGCAGTGGTGCAATCACAGCTCACTGCAGTCTCTAACTCCTGGATTCAAGTGATCCTCCTGCCTCAGCCTTCTGAGTAACTAGGACTATAGGCATGTGTCACCATGCCCAGCTAATTAAAAAAATTTTTTTTAGAGATAGGTTTTGCCATGTTGCCCAGGTTGGTCTTAAACTCCTGGGCTCAAGCAATCCACCTGCCTCAGCCTCCCAAAGTGCTGGGATTACAGGTGTAAGCCACGTGTTCAGCCTCTGATAGCAATTTAAAAATTCCTTTCCATCTTCTGACACCATGTAATCATTCACCAAGTTCTACAGTCTCAACCTGCCTAATGTCTCTATTACCAAATCCTTCTCATTCCCTATTTCTAAGGTCAACAAAACTATCATAATTGCATCCCGACAGGTTTGGGCACTTCTCCATACTTGGCCATCTTCATTACTGCTGGTTATTTTTCTAAAACACACCTGGTTATGTTACCTAACTACTTAAAAAACAACTTTATTATTACTCATTGTGAGTTGTAGGTGGTTATTTCCCAAGAATGTGGAAATACATTGTACTAAGAGTTAAACTAAATAAATGAATGCATAATAAGGGAGACATAATACCCACCAAATCCAAGGCTTAAACACTTTAAAGACTGCATTTAGAGCAGCAACTTTCAGAACCCAGCGCCAGCTCAACTCTTCAGCCCTAACTCCTGCTATTCTTCCTCCCTATCCTCAATACCCACCCTGGCCACTGTTCCTTAATGTACTGCCATATCTAGACTACCCTATCACCAAATTCCTATTCACCCTTGAAAGCCAGCATCAGATGCTACCTGGTTTCACCAAAAAATGGTATGATGGGGCTTTACACCCTTTCCATAAACCTCATCAGTCCTCTCTAAGCAACCCAAATCAAAATAAAATATTTCACATGGATGGAGCTTTGCAATCTCATGTAGACTATGTACAAAAAGCATCTTTAAAAACATATTTTTATTATCTGCAACATACTAAGTGAAAGCAAAGTACTTGCTATGCAAGTGCATCTTCAAGACAAGCCCCTTGGCCTACACTTCCAACTAGATTGCAGCTAAACTCCTCCCTAGAAATTCTGAAGCAGTCACAGACTATTACTTGCCCTAAGCAGCTTTCTCTAAGCTCTTCCTGACAAGCCGTGATAGCTTCTCCTTCTGGGCCCCCATACATCTGACTATATACAGCTGTTATCTTACTAAACAATAGTGTAGTGTGTTGTTTTCTCCTTTGGTTTCTTCTAAAATGGTAGTTCATCCAGGGAAAGGATTCTACATTAGTTTCCTCATATATAAAATAAGAAGACATATATCAAAGAATTAAATGTGTTAATGCATATTTAAAGCACTTAGCATAGAATCTAACATGTGGTAAGTGCTAAATGAATGTCAGTAATTCTTTTTCAATTTGTTTGTTAAATGATGAAGCACTAGTACAGAGTCCCATAGCAAACAGACTGGTAGATGTGTGGTTCACAAAAGAGCATGCTATGAAAACACAGTATGTCCTGAAATTCTCTGAGCGGTTACTATGTAAGCAAAATGGCTTCCTAGTTATCTACTTGCAGATGTGATGTGAAACTGAATAGATTTTAACGTTTAGCAGTTTAAGAAGATTTTAAAACCTTAAAACTGGGAAAAGAAATTAAGTTTCAATTATAAATTTGTGAACTTCTGAAGAAGTTTATTGAAAGTAACACTTAAAACAGTTTCACATTTGGAGAAAAAAAGTGTTTTGGGAATTTGTGCTGTCTTTATAGTATTTCTTTATACTGCAAACTATCTTGCACTGCAAACTATCTGTAAATGTATTTGATTTCATGTTTGTGAGAAAAAGTGTGTTGTGTGGTAGAAATACCAAAGTGGTATCACTGTGGGCTACACATATTGAATAGGGCTACAGATATTGAATCCTAGCCCACAAATTAGCTGTGGGATCTTGGGCAAGCTCTTAATTCCTCTGGGCATCAGAGCCCATCTTTGGAATTTGAAGACATAAAACAAAATTCTCATCCAGCTCTAAATTACAAAGTTTTTATAATACTGTATTTTGAACTTTTTCTTACGTGATTCCCCCATATCCTCTTATTAGAAACTTTTTTTTTTTTGGGCAGAAATCAAGTCTTACAAGTCTTATTTTCTTTACACGCACGTGCCGAAATCCAGAGCCTGTTTCTTGACTTTGAATTAGTTAATAATTATTTCTTGTGCCCCTCTTCACAGCTTCTAATTAAAAAAAAAGGCATAGCAAATTTACGGTATAATAGGTGAGCAGCTAACCTTAACATAATTATATTAGAACAAATTATTGTGCATTAATGACTTGGTATTCAATACAGTTATAGATTCTCTCTATTGTTATTTGTTGAAGACTTACTAATTTAGAAAAGGGATTCTAAACTATTTTCTTAACTTCTGACATATTTCAGAGAATTATGAGTCACAAAGCTTTGAGGCTTATTTATGAAACCCCATAATTGTACAGGCAATATCAATATTCCAATATCAAAAGTACCCAAGTACTCACTACAATGTTACCCAAGTAGCATTTTATAGAAAAGGTTTTTTATCTTTGACTTACTACCAAAATTACAGACTGAAAGGCAATCTGATCAAGGAAATAAGCAACTGGCATATACTGACACACCAAGAAAGCAAACATGAGTGTGTGTGCACATACATACACATACACACAATTTAACTCAATTGCCTCATATACTCATTTTCAAGTTTATAATTAGTGCTGGCTTATTGCAGGTGCAGTTCCAACATATCCCTAACATGGATGCTTTTGAACAAGGGCAGATTCCCTTCTCTGGATATACCCCAAAAAGATATTTCCTGTCTCTCCCCAAAAGAGAGAGACAGGAAATTCCATTTCTCTTGTTTTAGTCATGATGTAGCTGAAATTTGAGATGCACTTGCTTCAGAATTTCCTGAACCTGAATTGTTGGGAAAGTTTTTTCCCAACACTCAGCTATCAGCCTCAATCACCTGAATGTGAGTTTGAATGTTATTCACAGAAAATGCTACATGAATGGACACAAGCACAGTAAGTTTTTTATTGTTAAGTTACTATGTTACCATATGCAGAGCAAAAAGTAAAGGGACTGATCTACTTGTGCATTCACACTTTAAATTCCTGAATAATGAACAAGTGCACAAATGATTAGTTAGGAAAGGAAAACTGACGCAAGGGTTTCCTTACAAGTCTTCTAATTTATCAAATAATTATAGAAAACATGCTCGAAAACTTTAGAAAACCATTTTTCTATATGTGATATATTAATAAACTATGTTGACCTCATTAAATTGGAAAGACTTAATATTAAGGAAAGTTTATATCCAGGTAATGCAATTACCATTTGGATATAATATAGGCATCAAAAAAATAAAGGAGTGGCATAGTTTAAATTCTTCCAAAATGTTAACACTTAATGCTGAGTTTCCAGTTCCAGAATTGTCCACTCCCCTTGAGGTGAACAATCTTCAGAGGAAAAACTAGCCATAGTGATGCTCGCTGAGGAATCAAGTGGAGATGTTAGTTCACTCCATCTGTTCAAAGTGTCAATATGTGCTATACCCTGAGGTTTTGAGCTGTCTCGTGCTAAAAGTAGTGTCTGATTGATTAGATACTGTGCTAAATTTAAGTCTTCAGGAACGGAATTTGTAACATCTAAGTTTGAATCCTGTTCAGACAGCAGTTGCTTTAGCAGTGTCCAATCTTGTTTTGCAAAATGTTGGTCATCTTCAAAATCCGTATCTGTAACATGTGTTTCTGATTCCACTTTCTGCTCAAGTACTTCTATTACATCCATCTCATATATTGGAGAGAGGGTTTTTGAAGGCCGATGGTCATACATGCAGGTTTGTGCCAGTGTGTCACAATCATCTATGTCTCCTGAAATAATTCATAATACTACACAATGTAAAAATTGCACATGTTGGTACCCTTCAGAGTTTTGTAGAATATTAACACAATCTAACAGTGATAGTCCAAAAAAAAAAAAAAAGAACACACAGAATGGGAAAAATAACATTTATACAAAATTGACAAGATTTTTGAGGCATTTATTTTTCTGTGTTAAAAATTCAAGGGTAACGTTTAGCAGCAAAATCAACATAGGCAACTAACAATAATTCTCCATACTTTAATTTGAAGACTTGTGATACAGAAAACATGATTTAAACATAAACATAGAATGTGCACATGTATCTAATTCACTACAATAGAAGAAAATTAAAAAAAAAAAGATACTGTTTTGATGACTTTTAGGGTAAGTCCATTGCAAAAGGGGGATAAATACATTTTACCTAAAGGCTTATTTGTATATTGCACATGCAAAGGAAGATGCGAGCAAGGACAAACAAACAAAAAAGCCCAACTTTCAAGACCTCCTTATTCTTCCGATTTTGCTGAACAGGAAACTACTGTTTTCTTAGTTATGATACACAATAGCTACTCAGTTACCCACTATTGCATATTTTAAAAGTGGGTCATTAGTCTGAGTTACTATAAGGAAGACAAAAACACAAAACAATTAGACAGAAAATCATCTAAACAATATGAAATAAGCCTGGGCTTTTTTCATATATTATCATTGCTTCTAAATATAATCTCTTTTAGGAAATTTATCTTTTTATTTGAAAATTTTAGAATAGAGAGATCCTGAAAATTTTAATCTCTGTAAAATGTATATAAATTGTAATAATCAATCTAGTTGTTAAAATAGTTCAGTGCTTTTAGTTACATATTACCAGAGTTATTGCACAGGCCTCTTATATACTATCAAGTCTATAAATCATACCCAATGTATAATAAAATTTCTAATAGTCAAGAATTCTTGTGTTAAATTATACATAAATAACTAAATAGCAGCAAACTAAGCTTTTATTTTTATTATTTCATGTAAAATCTCTTAGTAGGTTACCTCTATCTAATAAAGAATCAAAATTTTTACTAGATATTACTTCTTCATTAGGATTTTAAGTGAACAATAAAGAATGAATAGCTAATTTTCATATTAAGAAATTTTTCATTTAAAATTTTAATCTGTTGCTTAAGTAATTATTCTATCTGACTAAAATATAACATTCAGGGCTTCAAACAACTTTAAAATTTTATAAACTTATTTTGTTATGCATTTAGCATTTCTATTTCTGTACATTACCTGCAGATAAAGCAATATTAGCTTTTTCAGTAGTTGTAGAATGGCTCTCTTTCATTGGACCTTCCTGAGACTGAACTTGACTCCAAAAGGAGTCTAAGGATTTTGTAGAGTTGGTCTTTGGTATGTCAGAATTGGGTTCTCTTTGATGAAGCTCCAAATGACACGGTCTTTCTTGAGATTTTACATCACTATCCAAGAATTTGCAGCGTCGCTGAATGTCATTATCCACATTGCTTCCATTGTTTACTTTTTTATCTTCTGGAGGAAGCTGTCTGCCTCTTCTGGATAGGACGTCTATTGTGTTCTTTTTTTCTGTGGCTGAAACACTCTGTTTATCTTTTCTTGAAGAATCAATGCTACTAAGATCCAAGAGAGTACTTTCATTTTTACATACACTATTGCCTTTATTTTGTTTACATTCTAAAATATTATCTTCACTTTCTTGTGAGAATCTGGAATAGCAGGTCCTTCCATGAGTTTCATGAGAAATGCCATCAAAAACATCAGAAGGTGAAAAAGAATCTATAGAAGGCTGAAAGGGAGTATGGACTTCTCCTTCATCAGATCCCAGCTCTTCACATTCATCGACTGAAAGTAAAACTGACCTTTTAAACCTTTTATTTGCAGAAAACTCACGACTTTCATTTTCAGTTGCATCTTCAAAAGCTAAATTAATAATTCCCTGAAACTGCTGAGGAGTTGCTTTAGATATAGGGAAATTTTCTGCGACATTTTCAGCTTCAGATCTTTCATCTTCTGTTTCATCTGCTGAAGAAGATACCTGATCTATTTCCTGAGCAAACTGGACGCTGCCTCGTGGAATATTTTCTTTTTCCCTAGGGTGAACTATTGCAGATCGAGACCAAACTTCTGGCCTTTTCCTAGGGATTTCATCATCACTTGTTGAGTTAACTTGGAAATGATCATTACTACTTTGCTTTTTCATTTTTACTTCAATTCTTAAATTACTGTCATAAATTTTTAATTCTTCAGGAGTACTGGTATCACTGCTACTTCTTCCAAGAAAATCATGGCACAACATAGTGCCACATTTAGAGATACCTCTGTCATTTGACCCATCATCATCCTGAGACCCTCCAGCATCATAGTCTTCAGATCTGGGCTTTATGTCATCGGAGGATGTGGTAGCACTGCCAGTGTCAGATTCAGGACTCTCTCTCGGATGCAGAACACCAGCACTCAAATTCCAGTGACCCACAAATGGAGTTTCTGGAGTTTCATGGCTCTCTGGAGATTCTGATGTTTCCATATTTTTAGGAGAATTTTTTCCTGATTGCTGTCCCAAAAAGCACTTGGAGGAAACATCGGAGTCTGCTGTAGCATGCTTATCTTCATCCATAGCAGAGTCATCAGATAACTTACTAGGAATTGTCAGTCCTTCCACAGGAACTTTAGATTTGTTGTCTTCTTGAGCAGAATTTAAGGTACCATTTGTCCTTTCCGGAACACATAGTGAAACATCTTCAACATATTTAATACCTGATTGTTTGCTTGTATCGTTTCTCCCTACTTGGTTCTCCCTATCTGATATCAAATGGATTTGCTTTGCATTTGTTGAGTCTAAATCACAAAACGGATTAGAGTTCAAGGAGTTTTCATTTGGATTTGAAACAATGTATTTTAGGGCTCTGGTGCTATAAAATTTTGAATTTACATTATCACTCCCATCAGAATGATAACATATATTAGCTGCATTGCAATGCTCTGTTTCTTTGTGATTGGGAAATTTTGTTTCACTTTTATCTAAACAAATCTGTTTTGATTCCAGTTCATGTTTTAATGATTTATCCAGCTTTGAAATGTTTTGGCATTCTAACACCAGCTTTTCTTTTCCTCGATCATTTAATGGCTTTTGTGGGTCAGGCCTGCAGGATGACTCGAATGCTTCTGCATCACTGATTTCAGATGCAAGATTAATGAGAGACTGGTGAGGCTTCTGTTCAGAAACACTGTCCTTGTTGTTATTAGCACGCACATCATGAAACATACTTTTCTGGACAACAGATATTTCACTTTTTAAAGGTCTTTGAGAGGAAGGCTGAGTTTTTGATATAACCTGCCCAGGAAGCATTTTCTGTTTTAAATCTTTATTATTCAAAGTTTCAACTTTCTTTGACTGATTTAGATTTTTAGGCATTGCCACTATTTTTGCGTTAACCTTGGGCAAAGCTGTGTGTACCTGCTTGACCATTTTTCTCTTAGGTGCTTGTTTTTCTGTAGTTGTACTGTGGTCCAACTTTGCCATATTTTCATCAGACTTCCTTGGAGAGACTGAAGACTTTACTGAGTTTGGTGACTCTCCTAGGGATCCTAACAAAAGTTAAGAGGGTATATTCAGAAATACAATATCACCTCCAATTTGTGAGTAAAATTTAATATTTGTTTTAAAATTACTTCAGAAAAAATAAAATCAAGAACACAATGGAAGGGTCTGTGATCAAATCAACAAGTACAGATTAGGAATCAGTTACATGATAAAATTAAAAAATACTTTTCAATTAAAAATATAGAGGGACTACTCCAGGGTCCTAGTAAAAATTACTAAAATAGGATCTGTCTTCCTCAAGTAAAGAGACTTGATTCATATGCCAAAACTGGATTTGCAAAAAAAATATGAGAGTGAAAAAATCGGATTTTCTTTTATCAAAGGAGCAAGAAAGGTCTTCCCTTTGAAGTTTTGAAAGAAAAAAAAATACCGTGTTCTACATAGCTGAAAAGGAGAATCAAGCTAAATATAAAAAGAACTGTTACTACTGTTGCAGTTGTTTTCTTCAAATATGAATAAAACCAATTTACTTGTCATTACCAGATTATCATTGCTGTAGCTCATTAGGGTTAACAACTTGGATCTCCTTGGAAACTAAAACTGCTGACTGGAAAGAAGGCGATTAATTTGGGGAATCCATTTGTTTACACTGGTGGAAGTCTTAAAGATGATATTTTGGACATTCAAATCTGTCAAACAGAATTATCAAATATTTTGAAATGTTTAATATTTAGCTATGACTAGGATACGAAAATGTTTTCTCTGCCTTATTTTTGATTTTCAGTATTAATTCATAATCTAAATCAAAATTGTTCTTAGGATTTTACAAACTGCTCTTACGTACGTGAATGCTTAGTGCATAAAACCAATTTTGAAAATCAGTTATTATGTTAGCAAATTATGCATCTGATCAGTACTCTTTTCCTTTTCAGAACACTGAAAAACAATGAGCTCACACAGATTCTGGAGAGGAAATTCTTCCTCCGTATGTGTTACAATTGTTTAGACTGAACTATTGCTTTTTTTTTTTTTTGAGATGGAGTCTCACTGTTACCCAGCCTGGAATGCAGTGGCACAATGTCGGCTCACTGCAACCTCTGTCACCAAGGTTCAAGCAATTCTCCTGTCTCAGCCTCCCAAGTAGCTGGGACTACAGGCGCATACCATCAATCCTGGCTTTCAGCAGAGATGGGGTTTCACCATATTGGTCAGGCTGGTCTTGAACTCCTAACCTCTGGTGATCTACCCACCTCAGCCACCCAAAGTGCTGGGATTACAGGTGTGAGCCACCATGCCCAGCCTGCAATATTATTTTTTAAATAGCTCTTCAGTGCCAGTTTTACAAATGGAATTCCTATAATTATCAGTGGAACTTTCAAGAAACATGGGCAAAATATTTAAAAGGACCAGAAATGCAGATAAACTAGTGACTCCCTTAATTATTTCTCTCACAAAAGACAATAAAAACCAAACAGAGGCCAGGTGTGTTGGCTCATGCCTGTAATTCCAGCACTTTGGCAGGCAGAGGAAGGAGGATCACAGTGTGATCATGCCACTGTTCTCCAGCCTGGGTGACAGAGCAAGACCCTGACTCAACAATAACAACAACAAAACAACAACAAAACGAAACCTACACCCCAAAACACCTGTCTGAAAAGTAAAAGTATACAATCCCATCCCTATAGTGTGAAACAAATACAGCATGAGTAAAAAAAGTATACAATCTCATCCCTATAGTGTGAAACAAATACAGCATGAGTAAAATCATATTTTGCTTATATTCTACTGAATTTCCAAATCAGAGTCTGGCTTATCTAGTCAAGGAAATAATATTCAAGATATCCAGTACTATTTCAGCTTTACCTTGAGTTTTAGCAGCAAGATTAGATGGGGTACTCTTTGTCCTCTGCTGAGCTGCAGCACATCCATCGCTAGCTCCTCTTTTCTTCAAAACCGCCTGTGGTACTGGCTCACTACATCCTTTTCCACTGACTTTCTTTAGTACACTAAGAAAAATTATTTGCATTCAGTATTACACTGAGATTCCAAAACATGAACTTTTTAAAAGACCAATACCTGAGTTTTTTTTCAAGAAATAAAAAATATACCTCTTCTGAAAATAGAAAAATCATATGCTCATAAGTCTTTTAAGTTTATAAAATTGTAGATCAAGTATAATAAAGCAATGTATAATCATATGCCATGATATATACATTAAGATATTATTTTAAATATTGTACCTCAATTATCATTTTGTATATACTAATTTCTTTTAATAAATAAAAAACTGTGTTAAACTACTGTGTAAATACGTTAAATTTTTTAAACAAAAAGATATTTTAAAAATATTTAGCAAGCAGTTAGTATATAATTAACTTTGAGAGAAAGCTAACAGGTAAAATACTGAATGAAGACCTACCTGTTATTTATATTAGCGTCTTGTTCATGAACACTTTTTTTATTGGAAGTTCCATTGGTAACTCTTGAAATAGGTCGAGATTTTATGGCTATAAATTAAGAACAAGTGAGTCATGAGATAGAATACAATAAATATGTAACAAATGTGTATAAGTTTACTGCTTAGACACTATAAACAAAATAAAATGTTAAAGTGGGAAGGACTACATTTTGTCTCGGTTTGCATAAATACATATAAATAAGTATTCTGTAGGCATTTGAAACTAAATAAAAGCCCAAATACAAGTTTAGGTCTTTTTTATTTAAAAGGAACTTTAACTGTCAGGAGACATTAAAAATGACTGCTAAAACCCACCTACAGTGGAATTTTTGACACTATCTACACTGCTTTTCGCCATCTGTCCTGGAGAATCACAAAAGGGTAGTTTATGTCCAGAAGGCTTATCTTCTCCTATTGATCCATTTTCTTTTGGTTCATCCAGACATTCAGTGGAAACTGAGAATTCCATGCTTGAATCTGTGGATCTGCTGGAGGGTCCTGCGATGCTGAGGCGTGGAGAATCTTTCCCTGTAGCTTTCTTCGAAGGCTTTGCTTTGGCTTGCACATTCAAGTTTCCCGTGAGTACCTTGGGTCTGGCACCTGTAATCTGCCCTTCCTGATTTCTCACTCCTTTTCCATTTAGTAAATTCTTCTGTCTAGGTGCTGCTGCTGTTGATCTTTCCACAGCTTGTATAGGTGATATGTTTTCCAACCGCGTATCATCACAGTTTTCTGTTTTGGATTTTATTATAGTTTTGTGCTTTCCAGAAACATTTCTTCCTCCAGTTTTTAGTTCTTTTGTAATCTTAGATGCAATTTTTGTACCATTCTTTTCCTTTACATCATCTTGCTTCAGCGTTTTATTTATACTGTTTCTATTGGTACTTGACGAATGTCCAGATGCTGCTAATCCATCGGATTTCATCTTTTTATTAGTAGGGCGATAACTCCAACACTCTTTTTTGTTATTTCCCCTCCAAGATTTGGTTTTTATGACACCAGAGTCAGAAACTTGTTTCCTTTGCTATAAAGAAGAAAAAAAATACTTTGTAATTTGACTGAAGTCTTTAACATATAATACTTTATGTTTCTGAAAGCCAGTCTTTCTAAGAAGAAAAAAAATGGAAAGATCACATTCTGATTCAAGGTCAAAGCCTGAATTGTCTTTGACCATTTGGATCAAAACTTTATGTCTCAGATATCCTTAATCAAATCTGAAGTACAGCATACAGTGCTTATTTTAAAGGCATACTATTCTATTAAAGTAAGTAAATCAATAAATAAAAGAATTTTTTTTTAATTTATGAAGTTTTGTTAGAGATTAATATCTAAAGATTCAGGTTGCCTTGAGGAATGATAATATCCAACATTTTTTTGGAAGGCTTACTCCCATGTTTCATGCTACATCTTTTATATACATCATCTCACTTAATCCTCACAACAGTCCCATGAAATAGCGTGGCTGTTTCCATGTCTTAGACAAGAAATTGGGGATTAAAGAAGGTATGTGATTTACCCACAGTCTCATGCTGGTTAGGGATGGGACGAGGACTTGAGCTCATGATTTAACCTCACACAGAAGTCATCTATATGGCATAATTTGAGGGACATTATAAAGATTTTCATTAAAACATCTCCCTTCAACTCTATTCCAAATGCCAGATATTTTATTATTAAAGACTTAATCCTCTATGGGAAGAATACTTCTTGGAGTCCTTATTTTAAAAAAAATTTTTATAAAGGCTCCTAGGAAGCACAGCACACTGCATCTGCAAAGCTTGGTTTTCGGAAGAATAAGATACTAGTAAAGTACTGGCTGGCTGTAGGAAGTGAAGGAAAAGGGATCCTAAAAATAGCTGAAACAGGCTAAAAAGGGACAAAGAAAATGGCACTGAAGATAAACATACCTACTTCATCATTTTCCTTAGAATCAACCTTGATATGAGAGGGAACAAAAAATATTTAAGTTGGTAGAAATTCTAGAATAATATTTTAAGATCATATTGTCATTCTTTATGTAAGTATGGAAATGCTTTTTCCCCCCTTTGGAAGATGTATGAGATTGTAGAAGTCTGAGGCAGAGCCTGTGCACTCTTCATCTTTTGTATCAAAACCCCTGAGCACCATGTCACATATTGGACACTCAAAAAACAAAACAAACGAACAACGATAACAACAAAAAACAAACGTGCTCAATGTTGTTCAAACTGGGCATATATTGCATATTTTGATATGCAGCTTAAGGTCTATTTCTAAATATGAAAAGCTTCCAATTACATTAAAAGTTGTCAAAGATAAAATAACATGTGAATAGGTGTGCACGCAAATGCACAATAAGTAACTTGGTTAAATTTAGAAAAAAGCAAAGCATGGTGATAAAGTAACCACTAGATTCTTGTCCTAGTTTTGCCTCTAACCAACCTGGGACATTGCAGAAGTTACTAACATCTTTAGGTCTCACCTTATGCCTGTCCACAGGGTAGAGATTGGTCCTATTCACAGCAGTCTTCCAGGATTCTAACATTTAAAAAGTTCAAGTAGGCTTGGTCCTCATTTGTTGTTTTCTTGCTCAAATCTTAGCTCAAAAAATAACATTTCTCTATTTTTAATACCTAAAACCAGGCTGACTCCTGCTTTTAGAACTCCTTCCCACCTTAACACTGAATCTACTTAATTTATTCTATCCTCAAATTTATGCATCTTGAAGTATCGTGTTACAGATGAAATCTGTATAGTATATGGGGTAGCTGTACGCCTTGAAAAATGTCACAATAGGCCAGGCGCAGATTGCTTGAGCCCAGGAGTTTGAGACCAGCCTGGGCAACACGGCAAAACCCCACCTCTATTTAAAAAAATACAAAAATTAGCCAGGTGTGGTAGCTTGGGCCTGTAGTCCCAGCTATTCAGGAAGCTGAGGTGGAAGGATCACTTGAGCCCAGAAGGTCAAGGCTGCAGAGAACCGTGATTGTGCCACTCCACTCCAGCCTGTATGAGAGTGAGGCCCTGTCTCAAAAAAAGGGAAAATTTAAACATAATAAAAAAAGATAGAAGAGTGTAATGAATCCTCAAGTACCTAATAGCCAGCTCTAAAAATTATTAATTCATTATTAATTCCAATTTAGTTTTATACACACCTACCCCCATTTTATTTCGAAGCAAATCCCAGATATCATATATTTTATCCATAAGTATTTTGGTACTAAGCATTCTTCTTAAATCTCTCTATGAAGGATAAATGAAGCAGGCGAAAACAACCACCACAACAAAACAAACAAACAAACCTTTTCCCTGTCTTAATCTGATTAACTTTCTCCCACATCCTAGATAGCTCATCCCTGTTTGGAAAACACATTTATTCGCTCTGCATTTATTGAGCACTTATTACATACCAGATAATTGCACATAAATTATTTCACCTAATTTTCACAATAATCCTGCTAGGTTTTATTACTCCATTTTATAAATAAGCAAACTAAGACTTGCAGATGACACATAATAAATGTGAAGCCAAAATCTGAACTCTTTTAATGTTCAGCATCCATTTCAGCATACCACTGTCTTTCTGAGGGAAACTTTTAACTCTGATTCTTTCCCATTGTTCTTAACAGAAAAAAGACTTAGACAACCACAAAGTCAGGAGGATAAGGAAAAATAATGAAACTTTGTTCTATTTTGCAGTAAGACAAGGAAGGAGGAAAAGCCTGGTTGGTAAGAGGGGAAAGGAAGGCAAGTAGGCTAATTCCTGGGGGCTAGGCCGGGCATGGTGGGTCACACCTGTAATCCCAGCACTTTGGGAGGCCAGGTTGGGCAGATCACCTGAGGTCAGGAGTTTGAGACCGGCCTGGCCAACATGGTGAAACTCTGTCTCTACTAAAAATACCACAGATTAGCCGGGCCTAGTGGCAGGTGCCTGTAATCTCAGCTACTCAGGAGGCTCAGACAGGAGAATTGCTTGAGCTGGGAGGCAGAGGTTGCAGTGAGCTGAGATCACACTATTGTACTCCAGTCTGGGCAACAAGAGCAAAACTTTTGTCTCAAAAAACAAAAACAAAAACAAAAAATAAAACAACAAAAAAACATGAGGATAATAGGGAACTGGCACATAGAAAAAAATTTCCTAGTGCACTATTTCCTAGAGTATGTTCTGTGGAATTGTATAAGATGCTTTAAAAGGGTTGAGGGGGAGCGTAGTGGTGTTCCATAGTTACAACATTGGGGGACATTTTGGATGCAACAATTCAAAAGTGTTCTTTAGCTTTTCTCAGCACTTCCAAGGTACAATATGTGTCATTGGTCTATAAGAGGAGCTACGGTGTGTAGCAATTCTTCAACTTATAGTTGATGATAGATGGAACTAGTATATTGTGAAACGCACTTTGGAAACAATCCTGAGGTAAACTGACAAAAACTCCAGTCTTTCAGTTTCTCATCCAAGACACTTGGAGCTTGACCTCCTTCTCAAGCCATGAGAACTCTCAGTTGCAGCTTGGAGCTACATTAGTTCCTATCAACTGGCTGACGAGGAAGAAAAAAGGATTTCCTGTTCCACTCTGCTAGGGAATATGTTCCTTGCATTATAAACTAGAACTCTCAATGTATGTCTCGCTAATATCATTGTACCACACAGAGAAGGTTAGAATAATTTTGTACTTTGAATATATTATTGGTTAAGTGAATATCTACAAGTTAGCTTGGGACCCTAACCATCATTAATAACATTCTTGAGAAGAAAAATGTACTTCAGGTTATAAGGAAAACACCAAATACAAATAACTTTGTGTGTAGAAAAAAAATCACACCACAAAACATGAAATCTATCATCTTAACCATTTAATACACTTAAGTACTCTTTTTTTTTTTTTTTTGAGGCGGAGTTTCGCTCTTGTTACCCAGGCTGGAGGGCAATGGCGCGATCTCGGCTCACCGCAACCTCCGCCTCCTGGGTTCAGGCAATTCTCCTGCCTCAGCCTCCTGAGTAGCTGGGATTACAGGCACGCGCCACCATGCCCAGCTACTTTTTTGTATTAGTAGAGACGGGGTTTCACCATGTTGACCAGGATGGTCTCGATCTCTTGACCTCATGATCCACCCGCCTCGGCCTCCCAAAGTGCTGGGATTACAGGTTTGAGCCACCGCGCCCGGCCCACTTAAGTACTCTTTAATACACTTCACTAACAGTGCAGTAATGTTAGCTGCATGCAGTTTGTGGCACAAAAGATCTCTATAACTTTTTCATCTTGCAAAATGGAAACTCTGTATTCATTGAACAACTCCCTCTTCTCCCTCCCTCTAGTTTTCAGCAACCACAATATTATCTTCTAAGAGTTCAACTACTTTAGATACCTCATATAAGTATACCAAGTAACTTTTAAAGTAAAACACAGTTGTACTCTTAGTAATAACTGCTTTTTTCAGAAACACCAAAAATATATTATATAGATTAAAATCTTTTTTAAGAAGTAGGCTAATTAGAAAAATAGACACTGAATTATGAATTAGGTCTAGAGTTCTAAACAACTTCTAATAGACTGAAATAACTCTAATATGTTAGCTGCCAGGAAATGAAAAAGGTAGATACTTCCAATGCCAACTGGATATAAAAATTAGCTTTAAAACATTTATTAAGTGCTCATTTGATTTAGAAAAAGGAAAATTTTCCATAAAAAATAGCTTCATGAATGAATAGATTTTTAAAACTTATTCTGAAATGTAAAATAATAAACTTCATTTGTTATCTTTTTCATTTGGACCTAGAAAATTTAGAAAGTTTACCTGCGAGCTACTGAATATAGGCTTTTTGCCAAGTCTTCGATCATCACCTTTGTCAAATGCAGCTGTAGAAAGAAACAGCAATTTATTTTTAAAGGGAACATTGTTATTACCATAGAAGTAAAGGAAAAATAGCATGTCAGCAGAAAAAAGGTTACATTTTGATGGAAATAACTTAATAAACCTGAAACCAATCTAGTATACAAAACAACTCCCTATTTTATTTTAGAATTTTTTTAAAAAAAAATCTCACTTTCTACCTTATTCTCTGGCCCCTACGTTTTGTGTTAATAAAATTAATAAATAAGAAATGTATAATCTCACAGAAAAGATTCATACATTTACGAAACACCAGAATTTTCTCAAACTGTGACATTTTAGATAATTGGTTTTATTTAGTTTTCCAAATAAAAAATTACAGATTATGGCAAATGTAACATTCTACAAGCTATTAAATATGAGGAAATGTTTATATTAAATGTGAAAATACTATTGAAATTGACTAAAAATATTTTCTGGTTTTGCAGGTATATCATGAGGAAGGAGGAAAGAGAAAAGAAAAAAAGGTTCTATTGAAAATAAAACAAGAAACAATCTTCAAACCTATAGATTCTTTTTATAATTAAAGAAAAATTCATTTTGTATGTTAGGTTTATATAGGAATTTATCGTAGAACTCATGTCTATACTCTTCAAATAAGAATCTGAATGATGTCAGGAAAATATGTATGCTAAAATGACGGTATGAGAGCTACAAATATAGTTTAGCAAATGTCTTTCTTTTGAAGGTTACTGGGCTTTAAAATATATTTTGAATAAATATATATAATCTCCAAAAATTATTTGATTTTTATTAAATCAGCTAATAAAAATACATTAAATTATCTGCATCTTCCATGATCTCTATTCTATAGGATATGTGCTATAAGACAAAGCAGGATCCTGAAAATGGCACTATAGGACGGATTTGCAGTAAGCAAATGACTCTGCACAATAATACACAGGAAGAAATCAAAATAAAAAATTTCTCCCAAAGGTCAGTAACCCAGCTATGACATACCAAATGTTGTAACAGACAACCCAGAACCATTCCTTTATCTGGGTTTCCCAATAAAGTAATTATGCATAAGTCAGGACTCACTGTAATTCAACTTATTTAAGATTAAAAAATTATTATTACACTGCTACAATGTAATAGAATGAAAAGTCCTTTTTGACAATTAGTTGGATTACCAATAACATTTTATTTAAATATGTGTATTTACATGTATTTTTAATCAGCACTTTGAAGAATTAAAGAACACTGAAGCTCAACTTAACTATGAAATCCTCTAAAATAGAGAAAAACAAAGTTTGCTACCAATCAGAAGAGAGCTGAAAGGACACCTACTGAAGGAATGCTGATCTTATTTTGTTACTTCACATTACATAAATGTTGTAAAAATAAATCATTATTTAAAAATTAGCAAAGAAATAGTCACAAGGAAAAAAAAGTCTAATTTCTAAGACCTTCTTCTCATAATTTTTGTTTAAAAAATGGAATTTCTTTGAAAATCTTCATATCACATCTAGCTACACTATCATGTAATGCTCAAAATGTAAAGCAGATTCTATTCTGATGATACCACTAAAGAATTTAACATATTTATGCATTCTCAAAATGCATTTTAACAGACATGGCCTCCATGTTTTACAGTACTAAAATGTTCGCTTCATAAAATTTAGTCTATTAAAAGGTTTTAAAAAGTATACACACTGAATATGCCAATATTTTTTTCTAAGGCACCTGCTTTAACCCAAAAACAGTCATGAAGCCATTTATAGTTCCACACCCTCAAATTTTTATTTTGATATATTTTTAACACACGTTCTGAGCAATATACATCTTTTGTTTAATGCTAATGTCTCAGATGATACCTATTAAATGTCACAGACCACTGTGCAGCTCCTGAGGGACAGTCCGCAATAGCACACTCCACATCACTGAACCAATCGGTTGTGAAATAAAGCCATCTATTCTAGGCAAAACCACAAGAAAGGGTGTCTTATGAAAAAGACAGAAAAGCTTTATGACAAAACATACCTAAAAATGAGGAAAAAGTATGTTCAATACTCTGTTCTATGTAGATTGCATTTTCTCACACTTTTAATCTCTTCACAAGAGATTTGCTTGTAAGCAAATTTGCCTAGAACATTGTTGCTAATGTATAGTAGGATTAAATTTGATATATAAAGGAAATGAGTTTCATTTTCTAAGAACAGCTAAAAAGCATGATGTATTAAAACTACCTAAACATATGAGCACCAGTTTCAATTAGCATTCTATTATCCAACAGAAGCACACAATGTTAACCTTTCTACTTATCAGAATGCCCTCAAAATATCTGTTATAGTCACAAAGATCTCATTACATAAGAATTGAGATATCTCAAGGCTAACGTACCTGCTTGGATTTTCTGTTGATCATCTGTGCTCATCAGCTTCCAGCTTTCTGTGTGACGAACAGCATAGAAAGACTGAACCAGGAAGATCCACAGCTTATCACGCAGAGCCTGGATCTTGCACGTAAAACCCTGTGTTCAAGCAACAAATCAGCAGCTGGTGAGAGCCACATTGTCATAGCAACCAGTCATTATTCCTTTCAGAATCTACTTACTCCTAAGCTAGATCAATGATGTCATCATTTAGATTTTTAAGATCGTTGGGTACATGTTATTTATGAAGGCTTACTCATTAACAAAATTTTATAAATGAACACAAAGCTAAATCTCATCTTTTCAAACAAATGTTATTTTAAAACACCAATGCCCTTGATATGAATACCTTCTGCAGCCTTTTCAAATCAACTATGACATTGCAAGGTCAAATGCTCTATGGAATAGTAATAAACATGATACATTTAAAAAACCATTCTTCTTGAACAAATATAGAACGCCAATAATTTGCAATTACCTTATTAATGGCCACTGATTAATTGTACTCAAAAATAAATATTTTAATTTTGCTTTTTCCTGGCCTTATTTTAAAATATGATTTTTTGAAGAGAAAAATTAAGATTATAAAAATAAAAGACACTGACGATTAAAAACTCTAAAATTTACATTATATATCTAGAAAATAATATTGCTAAGTATCACACTGCATTTAAAATTACCCAGCCAAACTGCCAATTTCTGAACTTTTATAAAAAGTCCATTTGGAGACAAATAGAATTTTTAAAATTTATTATTATAAAAGATTCCAAACATATACAAAAGTAGAGACCTTAATCCACCTCTAGGTATCCACTGCCTAGCTTCAATAAACAATGCAACACTTAAAATGCACATACATTAAAAAAAAATCTTAGTTCAAATATTGCATTATTTTAATAAATTTCATTACATTCAGTACCATTTCCTTTGTACTGTCAGAGTTCATCAATGTGTCCAGAGCCATAAGAAGAGAGCAACTATTTTCAGTGGTGATATTTTCTTCAATTGCTTTTAAAATTTTGTCCAACAGATCAGCTGTGCTACTCATTGCTTGTGACTATAAAACATAGAAATTAATATTTAAGTGGAATACATGTAAAATGCACAAGAAATGTGAAAGTCTGGCATAACAGATCATTATAATTAGCTGTATGAAGTCAACCAGAAATCATATTTGTCTTTTCCCTTTCTTTTGTTAAAAAATCTGCATATATGCATATATACAGTTTTTAAAAGCCAACACAGCCCTAAATACAGAACCTAGAAATAAACAATAGGAGTTATTTATTCAGTAAATAATTTTAGAGAAAGTAGCTTCCCAATAAGAGAAAGAATTCTGCATGGGCCATAATTGTATTACTTGCCAAAACAGTATCTTTATGACTTTGGTTTCTAAAATGTGGCTATGCTGAGGGAGGGCTAGAGTTGGCCAGAATTACACTGTGCCGTTCCAGGGCACTCAAATCTGTCCCTCCCGCCTTTCTTATCTTGTGAGCCAAAAATCCTGTCTATCACTGCCTTAAATCCTATGTAAACATGCCATCTGCTATGGAGTTTATTTAAATCACACTAATTTAATCAAAAGCAACCTGCATTTTAAAACTCTTACATAATTGAAATCAGAACACAAAGATGGAACTAAATATAGGATATAATTTTAGACATAGTACCTGTAAGAGAAGAGCAAAATTTTCACTCTGAATAATCTTGGAGAAGTTTTCTACAATAAATGCAATACATTCTTCTTGGAGCTGAGAGGCCATGGTTAGCGCCACTTCTGTCCACTTCACTCTGGGTAAACTGTTGATTAGTCTGTCACTTTCCATCAGAAGAAAAGCAGCATTCTTATCATCCTTAGATTTTAAAAAAATATTGGAAAAGGTTAGATGCTAACTGCTCATAAAATAACTCTCTAAGCAAATCAAATACTTTTGTTGTCATGGGATGTTTCTTGCAAAAACAAAATTCCAGATAGCTAATGTCTTTGCCATTAATTTTACACAGAATGTTTATTTACTCATTCATTCAGAGTTATCCAAAAGGGTAAAGTTTAAGCTAGGAAGAAACCACCTTTAAAAGGTAGCTAAAACAGGCCGGGCACGATGGCTCAGGCCTGTAATCCCAGCACTTTGGGAGGCTGAGGCGGGTGGATCACTTGAGGTCAGGAGTTCAAGATCGGCCTGGCCAACATGGAGAAACCCCATCTCTACTAAAAACACAAAAATTAGCTAAGCATGGTGGCGCACACCCATAAACCCAGCTAATCGGGAGGCTGAGGCAGGAGAACTGCTTGAACCCAGGAGGTGGAGGATGCAGTGAGCTAAGATTGCACCACTGCACTCCAGCCTGGGTGACAGAGTGAGACTCCATCTCAAAAAAAAAAAAGTAGCTAAAACAAACCTGACAGCAAAGTGAAAATAACTAGAAAGAAAAACTTGAGTTCCCTAAGATTATCACAGCTAAATTAATTTTTGTGCTTATAGGCATCATTCATAACTGCACGGCTATAACAACATAGCCCTAATTCTTTTCTGACTATAAAATGTATGTTCTTTATGCAAATTTGGAAAGGCTAAAATTACTTATAATCCCCAGTGATTTTCTTCCTCTTCTCTAATTAGGTAAGAGACTCTACTGTTTATATTTTATTCATTTAATGATTGATTATTATACTATGAAAAAAACACTCACAAATATTGATCTCTATGGAAAATGGAATGACAATGCAGAAATACCATGTACTCCAAGGAAAAGGAAAAAAAAGGCATATATTACTATATCTTATTCATGTTTGATTTCCAGTTCTTAAAACAATGCTTAGTAAATAAGTATTTATTAAATAGTTACCTGATGGACTGGTAAACTGAAAACCATGGCCACAAATTCTATCCACCAAGAGGTGGAATTGACTTCCTTAGTCTTGAATCTGGACTACTAGCCTTTTCACTTGCCTTGACCAACAGCGATGATATGCAAGTTCTAGAGCCTAGGCCTCAAGAAGCCTTGCAGCTTCAGTCTTTACCTTCTGAGAATCTTGGGACCTCCGGGCCAAAAGAAGCTTGGTAAGGAAGACCACTTGGTGCAGGAGGACCAGCCCCCCAGCTGCCCCCAGCTGAATGCAGCCACAGGCAAGACCAGCAGAAGAATCATCCACTGAACTCACAGAATTCTGAGAAGTCATTTTAAGCCACCTAGTTTGGGGGTGGTTTGTTACACAGCAACAAATCACTGATAAATCTGGAAATGACTGAAATATCTAACATGGACAGCATGACATGGACTCTGCACACCCTCTGTTTCTGTTTAGGTCCAGAAGAACTACACCTTCCCTGATACCATATATAAACATCTGATTCCTTTTATACACGCTATAAGAAAATCTGTCACTTTTTGTTAGAGCATTTAATTTATTTGTAATTAATCACACATGAAGATTATGATTTGATTAATGTCTGTCTCCCTCACTAGGCTGTAGTTTCAATGAGTGTAAAACTGTCTATCTCTGTTTTAGCTCACCAATGTATGCTCAGGGTCTAGTATAAAACTGGGTCATAGTAGACACCCAAATACTTGTTTATATCTTTTAACATGATTGGAGACAGAGTCAGTTAACCTCTAAGATAACAAGTTTAATCCTTCAACTTCAAAATGAAAAATTTTAACCATTTCCTAATAATTCTTTTTCTTTTTCTTTGACACAAGTCTTGCTCAGTCACCCAGGCTGGAGTGTAGTGGCTTGAACATGGCTCACTGCAGCTTCAAACCTCCTGAGCTCAAGTGATCCTCCTGCCTCAGTAGCTGAAACCATAGGTACATGCCACCATGCCCAGCTAAATTTAAAAAAAAGTATTTTTTTTGAGACAGGATCTCACTCTGTCACCCAGGCTGGAGTGCCTCAGTCATGTAAATACCTGAGATTACAGGTGCGCACCACCACACCCAGCTAATTTTTTGTATTTTTAGTAGAGAGGGGGTTTCACCATGCTGGCCAGGTTGGTCTCAAACTCCTGGACTCAAGTGATCCACCCGCCTCAGCCTCCCAAAATGCTGGGACTACAGGCATGAGCCACCATGCCCAGCTCCAAAAATATTTTGTAGAGATGGAGTCTTGTCATGTTATCCAGGCTGATCTTGAACTCTTGGCTTCAAGTGATCCTCCCACCTGGCCTCCCAAAGTGCTGGGATTAAAAGTGTGAACTACTGCACCCAGTCAATAATCCTTTAAAAATATATTATATTCTTTCACTGCTTGAATAAAAAAACAATCATACTTTTATATAATTCATCTTTTTTTTTTAGAATCATTGTCGTTTCCTCCTCCAGTGACTTTCTGAGTAACTGTGCAATTACTAAGAGTTTTAGACAATAAGCTCAATTTGTTCTACTGCAGGCGCTGCTGTGGTAGGGAAGCCAGATGTAAGGTATTTAAATAAATTTGGCAGGTATCTACAAAGTGCTTACTATTTATATAATGTGATGTGCTCTGACGATAGCATTTTTAAAAAACCATACATATAGAGTATAATTATCATAATTTAGCTTCGAAAACTACAGCATGAACATAGTTAAATAACATAGATGATATATAATTTTATTCCATACTCATCTGAATATATGATAAACATTAAATGTTAGAGTACTTTTAAGAAAAGTACTCTAGATTAAAAAAAAAAAAAAAAGTAAAACTTTTAGACCAAACACTTAAATTTTCATTCAACGGTTAACATAATCACATAGTTTAAAAATTTCAAATGTATAAAGGACATTCTAGGAAAGTCTTTCTCTCCTTCCTGTTCCCAAACCATCCATTTTACGATATTATTTTTTCCTTGATCTTTCCAGAGTTATTTTATGCTTATACAAACAAAATATATATGTAATTTTCTGCTTATTTTATCCAAATGAAGGCATTAGTATGCATAGTATTCTGGTATCTTGCCTTTTATACTTAGCATACATCTCAAGTATTTTTCTTACCAGTATATATATTTTTATGTTTTAATAGCTATGTAATAGTCCATAATATAGATATATCACAAGTCATTTAACCAGTCCTCTACTTAAAGACATTGACATTGTTTCTAGTTTTGCTATTATGTCATAATGACTTACCTTATATATAACATTATTTCACATAGATGTGAGTATGTCTACAAGATACATTCCTAGAAGTAGAATTGCTGGGTCAATATTACTTCTCTTAGCCTGAGTTCTGCCTAAAAATTGAGCTTGAGAAACAGGCTTATATGCAGAAGTGATAATCGGGAATCTGAGGCACTGGAAGAGTGCAACAGGGACAAAAGGAAGGAGAGCCAATTCAAGAGTGTATTTTCTCCCTCTCTCCTATTCAAAGTGGCATCAGCATTAGCCAGAGCCTGTTAGAAACACAGAATCTCTCTATCCTCCCTTGACTTACTGAATTAGAATCTGCATTTAAACAAGACCTCCAAGTGTTTTGTAGATACATTAAAGTTTGAAAAGCACTGATAGAGAATCCACTATTGGAGGCAAATGGGACTCAGTCTTGCTGGGGACCCTCTGAAGAGCTATGAAGGATGGACTTTGAATTATCCATCCAACAGACAGAACAAGGAAACACTAACCACTGGCTCCCACGTCCCATTGGTCAAGGTTTGCCCTCTGGGGATGTTAACTCTCTTTCACTGCCAGCTTTACGCAGGCTCAGAGTGCTGAGCTGCAGGTATCCCATGTGGAGTAGCCGTGAAGCCTCAGGACAGAAAGTGAGAAAGATTTGTGTATATGTGATGGGGCTGAGGGAAAGTGCTGTCAGATTACATCCATGTGCAGGTAGATGCTGCAGCAACAGTTTGGGTACAAACATGGGCCAAGAGGCTATGAGGTGGGACACCAGAGGTATCCAAAATACCACCAACATACAATAAGTAGAGCACTGTTTACCAAGTGGTAGATTCCCCCATAGCAACCTAGAGAAATGCATTTAGTGGTTCACAATCAGCATTAGAAAACCAAAGAAGGGGGTGGGTGGGTGGATGGGAGAGACAGAGAAAGGAAGGAGAACCATAAAAAACACCAGTCCATCATATGCAATAAAGCTAGTAAATCTTTTGTGAAACTTGTGTTTCTATTCTATATGTATTAGTGTATCGGGTTACAATGAAAACAACAAACCAAACAAACAAAAAACACCTTTTCATTCTGGGTCACAGATAAAAAGCTTAGGAAACACAGAAAAAGTTGTGCTGATTTATGACCTTCCCAGGAATAAATCAGAATATTTATCCCATATACTCTTACTAACATAGTGAAAATTTCTCTCCATCATTCTGAAAGGTAGAAAATGGTCTGACATGGTAGTTTTCATGCACATTTCTCTTAAATAAATGAAGTTCAGGATCTGTTCATCAAATTAAGAGGTGTCTATATTTCCTTAGTGAACTATCTAATTCTATCATATGTTTAGCTTTGACTTTTTAAAAATCAGCTGGGCGTGGTGGCTCACGCCTGTAATCCCAGCACTTTGGAAGGCTGGGATGGGCGGATCACCTAAGTTTGGGAGTTCAAGACCAGCCTGACCAACATGGAGAAACCCTGTCTCTACTAAAAATACAAAATTAGCCGGGTGTGGTGGTGCATGCCTGTAATGCTAGCAACTTGGGAGGCTGAAGCAGGAGAATCACTTGAACCTGGGAGGTGGAGGTTGCGGTGAGCCAAGATCACACCATTGCACCCCAACCTGGGCAACAAGAGTAAAATTCCATCTCAAAAAAAAAACCAATTTGTATAAACTATCTATATTAGGAAAATTAGTGTTATAAATATCATATGAACTGTTATCTGTCTTTTGACTTGGTGACAAGGAAAGATAAAAATTTAAAGTTTCTTATATTTAAATATATTTAAAAAATCTCCATGTTATACTCTAATGTAGTAGCACTTTCCTATCTCCCTTGATGACAAAGAAATATTTGATACATTAGAGCACCTTCCCTGGCACAGGTGGTTGAACTGAATTAGAACTAAAGAAGACTGCATGAAGAGAAGTGACATTAGCAAGATGGCAGAATAGGAAGCCCTAAACCCTCCTTCCCCCATGAACACACTGATTCAACAATAATTAACAAATTCTCTTTGTGAGAAATTAAGAAACTAGTTGAGAGGCTCCTACACGGAGGATGAGCATGAAACCAGACACTATGAAGGTGATAGGGAAATTTGAGACACAATCTCACCAGTATCCTAGCCCTGGCACAGAGCTGGACAACTAGGAAGAAAACCACAAGCTCCCTGCTTCTCCCTGGGGAAGGAAAGAGTTAGACCATGTGTCAAACATCCCAACTTTTCCAGGGGTTGCCTAGATGACTGATTTCTGTCTTGCAGTCTTATGAGTGCTGATGGGACCCAGCAAATTCTAGCTACCTGGGAAAGAACACAGATGGTGATTTGGGCTGGCAATCACTGGATCTCCTCCCCCAGCTCAGCATAGAGCAAATGAATGGAAAACATCCTTGCTCCCAGCATCTACCTAGGGAGGGAAAGAGTTAGTTTGCATGTCCAATATGCCCACTTTTTTGGGGGCTGCCCAAAGGAGTAGCTCTACCTTGCCTGTCTCAGAGCACTGATAATACCTGGACTAATCTAGCCACTTGAGGAATAGTGAGAACAGAAATGGTGATTCTGACTGAGGGTCAGCACTGTCTCTCATTCTTGCTCAGTACACAATGAGTAGACAAAAACTTCTAGTTCCCAACATCTCCCTAGGGAGACAAATAATTGAAATCTGTATCTAAAGCTCCAACATTTATGAGGGCTGTCCAAAGAACAGGTTTCTGTCTTGCTGTTTTGGAGTACTAATGGGACCTGGCACGTCTTAGCCACCCAGGGCCAATGAGAACAAAGATGGCAGATGATGTTGCATGTAACTAGTTGCCAGAGACCCTTCAATTGTTTTAGTAGAGAGTGAACAGCTGGAGAAGCCCCAAATCCCACCTTCTACTTGGGGCAGGAAGGAGTGTGAAGGAATGTCTAATGACCTAACTTTTCTGGGGGGCATCCAAGGAAGTTGACTCAGAGCACTAATAGGACCCAGCATACTCTAGATGCTTGGAAGTCACTAAAAACAAAGTGACTTGGATTAGCAAGAAAATTTGAGAGGCCCTTGATCTCTGGCTGGGCTGATTAGTAAGGGTCTTCTCCTGTATGAGGCCAGTCCATATAGACTGGAAGAGGTAGCTGTTAATCTAATATGCAGATACAAACAAACAGAGTCAAAGAAAATAAACAAAGAAATATGTTACAAACAAAGAAACAAAATAAATCTCCAGAAACTGGGCTAAATGAAATGGAGATATATGATTTAGCTCACAGAAAACTCAAAATAATCATCATAAAGATGTTCACACCAAGGTAAGGAAAACAATGCATGGCAAAGTAATTTCAGTAAAGTGATATACAATATAAAAAAGTGCCAAAGAGACGGATCAAAGATAGCTGATCAGGAGCAGCTCAGGACTGCAGCTCCCAGTGAAAGTGTGGAGGGTGAGTGGACGATGCATTTCTAGATGGATTTTTATTGCCCACAGACCAGGAGATTCCCAGGCAGAGGAGCCCCACGGGTCACCAGCACGGCTGTTTTGGCTGGCATGGCGGGTCTCCGCACAAAATACACGGGTCTGGGTGCTGTTTTAGCTGGCGATTGGAGTTCCTGGGAGACAGAGTCCTCCATTCAACTGATAAAAAGGAGGACTGAAATGGAGCCAGACCAGAAGATTCCTGGGCAAAAAAGCACCACAAATCTCAGTGCAGCTGTTTCAGCCAGCGCAGTTGGTCGCCCCACAGGAAATCACACAGATCCTGGCGCCTTTTCAACAGGCGACTGGAACACCTGGGAGACAGAGTCACCCGTACAACTGAAAAAAAAAAAAGGTGGGGGGCCGGGCGTATTGGCTAATGCCTGTAATCCAAGCACTTTGGAGGCCAAGGTGGGTGGATCACCTGAGGTCAGGAGTTCAAGACCAGCCTGACCAACGTGGTGAAACCCCGTCTTTAAAAAATAAATAAATAAAATAAAATTTAAAAAAAGGGGTCTGGGGCAGGGAGTCAGGTGATCAGGCTTGGCTGGTCCCACCCCCACAAAAAAACAGAAATCTGAAACGCTCTGGACTGAGAGTTTCACAGCAAGCACAGATGAACCCAGGACGGTCCAGCTCTGTGGGGAAGGGGCGTCTGCCATTACCAAGGCAGTCCACCACTACGGAGGTAGCCCACCATTGCTGAGGCAGCCTGCCATTACAGAGAGAGTCCACCATTACAGATTGGGCCGCCATTGCATAGGCAGTTCTAACTACACCCGTATAATCAGGACTGCAGGGAAGTTCACACGGCAGCTGGGTGGAGCCCACAGCAGCTCAGCAAAGCCTCTGAAGGCAGACTGTGACTACGCTGCCTCCTCGCTGGGCAGGGCAGCCCTGAAAAAAGGCAGCAGCAAGACAGAAAATTATAAAGCCCTAACTCCCCGGGACAGAGCACCTGGGAAAAAAAAAAAGGCGTTTATGAGTTCTGCTGCAGCAGACTTAAACATACCTGCCCAGCAGCTCTGAATGAACAATGGATCTCACAGTTCAGCACTGAAGCTCCTATAAAGGACAGACTGTCTCCTCAAGCAGCTCCCTGACCCCCATATATCCAAAGAATCACCTCATAAAGGAGAGCTCAGACTGACATCTGGCGGGTATCCTTCTGGGACAAAGATATCAGAAGAAGAAACTGGCAGCAACCCTTACTGTTCTGCAGCCACTGCAGGTGATCCCCAGGCAAACAGGGCCTAGAGTGGACCTCAGCAGTCCTAGAGCAGAACGGACTGACTGTTAGAAGGAAAACTAAGAAACAGAAATAACTTCATCATCAACAAACAGGACATCCACTCAGAGACCCAATCAGAAAGTCAACAACTGGGAGATCGATCCAAGATGGCCGCTTAGGAGGAACTCGGGAATGCAGCTCCGAGAGAAAGCACAGAGGGTGAGTGGACGCCGTATTTCCAGACTGATTTTTACTGCCCACAGACCAGGAGATTCACACGCAGAGGAGCCACCAGGGTCGCCAGCGCCGCTGGTTTGAACGGCGCAGCCGCTGGGCCGGCACCCTGAGGCAACGGCTCACTGTCCAGAGTGAGAGAGTCTGAGTCCCCTATAAGCCAGCAAGGGGAGCTGAAACGGGAAGCCAGGCCAGCGCCACGAATCTCAAAGCCGTGGCTTTAGCCAACGCAGCGGCTCCGGAGGCAGATCAGATGAGACGGTGTCCCCTCTTACCCAGCAAGAAGACCTGAAACAGGGAGTGAAGACAGGACATTCCCGAGCAAAAAAAAAAAAAAAAAAAAAGCACCACTGCAAACACAACTGAAACCGGGACGGTCTAGCTCTGTGGAGGACGGGCGTTCTCCATAGGCACCCTGCTGTTCCCAGGGCAATCTACCAAGGCAACCCGCCACTACAGAGACTCCGTCACTACAGGGGCGGGCCAACATAGCGGAAGCAGTTCTAACTACACCCAGAAGTTCACACAGAAGCTGGGTGGAGCCCACAGCAGCTTAGCAAAGCCTCTGCAGCCTGAGTGTGACTAGGCTGCCACCTTGTGGGAAGGGAAAACAGCAACCGCACAGGGGAACATCATAAAACCGTAACTCCCTGGGACAGAACACCTGGGGGGAAGAGCAGGGGGTTTATGAGTTCTGCCACAGCAGACTTAAAATTACCAAAATCAGAAAGACAACAACTACAAAGTCAACAGGTGGATAAATCCACTAAGATGGGAAGAAACCAGCGCAAAAAGGATGAAAACACCCAAAACCAGAACACTTCTCCTCCTACAAGGGATCACAACTCCTCACCAGCAAGGGAACAAGACTGGATGGAGAATGAGTGTGATGAAATGACAGAATCAGCTTTCAGAAAGTGGATAATAAGAAACTTCCGTGAGCTAAAAGAACATGTTCTAACCCAATGCAAAGAAACTAAGAACCTTGAAAAAAGACTTGACGAAATGCTAACAAGAATTGACAACTTAGAGAGGAATATGAGCGAATTGATGGAGCTGAAAAACACAACACGAGAACTTCGCGAAGCATGCACAAGTTTCAACAGCCGAATTGACCAAGCAGAAGAAAGGATATCAGAGGTCAAAGATCAACTCAATGATATAAAACGAGAAGGCAAGATTAGAGAAAACAGGGTAAAAAGGAATGAACAAAGTCAACAAGAAATATGGGACTATGTGAAAAGACCTAATCTACGTTTGATAGGTGTACCTGAATGTGACGAAGAGAATGCATCCAAGCTGGAAAATACTCTTCAGGATATTATCCAGGAAAACTTCCCCAACCTAACAAGGCAGGCCAAGATTCAAGTCCAGGAAATACAGAGAACACCACAAAGATATTCCTCTAGAAGAGCAACCCCAAGACACATAATCATCAGATTCACCAGGGTTGAAATGAAGGAGAAAATCCTAAGGGCAGCCAGAGAGAAAGGTCGGGTTACCCACAAAGGGAAGCCCATCAGACTCACAGCAGATCTCTCAGCAGAAACCCTACAGGCCAGAAGAGAGTGGGGGCCGATATTCAACATCCTTAAGGAAAAGAACTTTCAACCCAGAATTTCGTATCCAGCCAAACTAAGCTTCATAAGTGAAGGAAAAATAAAATCCTTTGTGAACAAGCAAGAACTCAGAGAGTTCATCAGCACCAGACCAGCTCTACAAGAGCTCCTGAAGGAGGCACTACACATAGAAAAGAACAACCAGTACCAGCCACTCCAAAAACACACGAAAAGGTAAAGAGCAGCAACACAATGAAGAATCTGCATCAACCAAAGGGCAAAACAGCCACCTAGCACCAAAATGACAGGATCGAATTCACACATAACAATATTAACCCTAAATGTAAACGGACTAAATGCCCCAATCAAAAGACACAGACTGGCAAATTGGATAAAAAGCCAAAACCCATCAGTGTGCTGTATCCAGGAAACCCATTCTCGCATGCAAGGATACACAAAGGCTCAAAATAAAGGGATGGAGGAAGATTTACCAAGCAAATGGAGAGCAAAAAAAAGCAGGAGTTGCAATTCTCATCTCTGATAAAATAGACTTTAAAGCAACAAAGATCAAAAGAGACAAAGAAGGACATTATATAACAGTAAAAGGATCAATGCAGCAAGAAGAGCTAACGATCCTAAATATATATGCACCTAATACAGGAGCACCCAGATACATAAGGCAAGTTCTTAAAGACTTACAAAGGGACTTAGACTCCCACATAATAATAGTGGGAGACTTCAACACCCCATTGTCAATATTAGACAGATCAACAAGACAGAAAATTAACAAGGATATCCAGGACTTGAACTCAGACCTGGAACAAGCAAACCTAATAGACATTTACAGAACTCTCCACCTCAAATCCACAGAATATACATTCTTCTCAGCACCACATCGCACCTACTGTAAAATTGAACACATAATTGGAAGTAAATCACTCCTCAGCAAATGCAAAAGAACGGAAACCATAACAAACAGTCTCTCAGACCACAGTGCAATCAAGTTAGAACTCAGAATTCAGAAACCAACCCAGAACCGCACAGCCTCATGGAAAATGAACAACTTTCTCCTGAATGTTGACTGGATAAACAATGAAATGAAGGCAGAAATAAAGACGTTCTTCGAAACCAACGAGAATGAAGACACCACATACCAGAATCTCTGGGACACATTTAAAGCAGTCTCTAGAGGAAAATATATAGCAATAAGTGCCCACATGAGAAGAAAGGAGAGATCTAAAATGGACACCCTATCGTCAAAATTGAAAGAGCTAGAGGAGCAAGATCAAAAAAACTCAAAACCTAGCAGAAGACAAGAAATAACTAAGATCAAAGCAGAATTGAAGGAGATAGAGACATGAAAAACCCTTCAAAAAATCAATAAATCCAGGAGCTGGTTTTTTGAAAAGATCAACAAAATAGACAGACCACTAGCCAGACTAATAAAAAAGAAAAGAGAGAATAACCAAATAGATGCAATAAAAAATGACAAAGGGGATATCACCACAGATGCCACAGAAATTCAAACCATCATCAGAGATTATTACAAACAACTCTATGCACATAAACTAGAAAACCTGGAAGAAATGGATAAATTCCTGGACAGCTGCCTCCTCCCAAGCCTAAACCAGGAAGAAGTCGAAACCCTGAATAGACCAATAACAAGGTCTGAAGTTGAGGCAGCAATTAAGAGCCTACCACCCAAAAAAAGCCCAGGTCCAGATGGGTTCACAGCAGAATTCTACCAGACATACAAAGAGGAACTGATACCATTCCTACTGAAACTATTCCAAATAATCCAAAAAGAGGGAATCCTTCCCAAATCATTTTATGAGACCAACATCATCCTAATACCAAAACCTGGCAGAGACTCAACAAGAAAAGAAAATTACAGGCCAATATCCATGATGAATATAGATGCAAAAATCTTCAATAAAATACTGGCAAGCCGATTACAACAGCACATCAAAAAGCTTATCCACCATGATCAAGTAGGATTCATCCCGGGGATGCAAGGCTGGTTCAATATACACAAGTCTATAAATGTAATTCACCACATAAACAGAACCAAAGACAAAAACCACATGATTATCTCAATCGATGCAGAGAAGGCCTTTGACAAAATTCAACAGCCCTTTATGCTAAAAACCCTCAATAAACTAGGTATCGAAGGAACGTATCTTAAAATAATAAAAGCTATTTACGACAAACTGACAGCCAATATCATACTGAACGGGCAAAAACTGGAAGCATTCCCTTTGAAATCTGGCACTAGACAAGGATGCCCTCTCTCACCACTCCTATTCAATATAGTACTGGAAGTTCTAGCCAGAGCAATCAGGCAAGAAAAAGAAATAAAGGGTATTCAATTAGGAAAGGAGGAAGTCAAATTGTCTCTATTTGCAGACAACATGATTGTATATCTAGAAGACCCCATCATCTCAGCCCAAAATCTCCTGAAACTGATAAGCAACTTCAGCAAAGTCTCAGGATACAAAATCAATGTGCAAAAATCACAAGCATTCCTATACACCAATAACAGACTTAAAGAGAGCCAAATCAAGAACGAACTGCCATTCACAATTGCTACAAAGAGAATAAAATACCTAGGAATACAACTAACAAGGAACGTAAAGGACCTCTTCAAGGAGAACTACAAACCACTGCTCAACGAAATGAGAGAGGACACAAACAGATGGAGAAACATTCCATGTTCATGGTTAGGAAGAATTAATATCGTGAAAATGGCCATACTGCCAAAAGTAATATACAGATTCAATGCTATCCCCATCAAGCTACCAATGACCTTCTTCACAGAACTGGAAAAAAACACCTTAAACTTCATATGGAACCAAAAGAGAGCCCGCATAGCCAAGTCAATTCTAAGCAAAAAGAACAAAGCGGGAGGCATCACACTACCAGACATCAAACTCTACTACAAGGCTACAGTAATCAAAACAGCATGGTACTGGTACCAAAACAGAGATATAGACCAATGGAACAGAACAGAGGCGTCAGAGGCGACACAACATATCTACAACCACCCGATCTTTGACAAACCTGATAAAAACAAGCAATGGGGAAAGGATTCCCTGTTCAATAAGTGGTGTTGGGAAAACTGGCTAGCCATATGCAGAAAGCAGAAACTCGACCCCTTCCTGACACCTTACACTAAAATTGACTCCAGATGGATTAAAGACTTAAACATAAGACGTAACACCATAAAATCACTAGAAGGAAACCTAGGCAAAACCATTCAGGACATAGGCGTAGGCAAGGACTTCATGACCAAAACACCAAAAGCATTGGCAACAAAAGCCAAAATAGACAAATGGGACCTAATCAAACTCCACAGCTTTTGCACGGCAAAAGAAACAGTCAATAGAGTGAATCGGCAACCAACAGAATGGGAAAAAATTTTTGCAGCCTACCCGTCTGACAAAGGGCTGATATCCAGAATTTACAATGAACTAAAAAAGATTTACAAGAAAAAAACAAACAAGCCCATTCAAAAATGGGCGAAGGATATGAACAGATACTTTACAAAAGAAGACATACATGAGGGCAACAAGCATATGAAAAAATGCTCATCATCACTGGCCATTAGAGAAATGCAAATCAAAACTACATTGAGATACCATCTCACGCCAGTTAGAATGGCGATCATTAAAAAATCTGGAGAAAACAGATGCTGGAGAGGATGTGGAGAAATAGGAACACTTTTACACTGTTGGTGGGAGTGTCAATTAGTTCAACCATTGTGGAAAACAGTGTGGCGATTCCTCAAGGACCTAGAAATAGAAATTCCATTTGACCCAGCAATCCTATTACTGGGCATATATCCAAAGGATTATAAATCGTTCTACTATAAGGACACATGCACACGAATGTTCATTGCAGCACAGTTTACAATAGCAAAGACGTGGAACCAACCCAAATGCCCATCGATGATAGACTGGACAGGAAAAATGTGGCACATATACACCATGGAATATTATGCAGCCATTAAAAATGAGGAGTTCGCATCCTTTGTAGGGACATGGATGAACCTGGAAACCATCATTCTCAGCAAACTGACACAAGAACACAAAATCAAACACCACATGTTCTCACTCATAGGCGGGTGTTGAACAAGGAGAACACATGGACACAGGGAGGGGAGCACTATACACGGGGGTCTGTTGTGGGGGAGTTGGGGGGACAGTGGGGGGGTGGGGAGTTGGGGAGTGATAGCATGGGGAGAAATGCCAGATATGGGTGAAGGAGAGGAAGGCAGCAAATCACACTGCCACGTATGCACCTATGCAACAACCTTGCATGTTTTTCACATGTACCCCAAAACCTAAAATGCAATAAAAAAAAAAAAAAGAAAGTCAACAACTACAAAGACCACAGGTAGATAAATCCACAAAGATGGGAAGAAACCAGCACAAAAAGGATGAAAACCAGAAAGCCTCTCCTCGTACAAGGGATCACAACTCCTCACTAGCAAGGGAACGAGGCTGGATGGAGAATGAGTCTGATGAATTGACAGAAACAGGCTTCAGAAGGTGGGTAATAAGAAACTTCTCAGAGCTAAAAGAACATCTTCTAACCCAATGCAAAGAAACTAAGAACCTTGAAAAAAGATTTGATGAAATGCTAATGAAAATAAACAGCTTAGAGAGGAATATAAGTGAATTGATGGAGCTGAAAAACACAACACGAGAACTTCACGAAGCATACACAAGTTTCAACAGCTGAACTGACCAAGAAGAAGAAAGGATATCAGAAGTTGAAGATCAACTCAATGAAATAAAACGAGAAGGCAAGATTAGAGAAAACAGGGTAAAAAGGAATGAACAAAGTCAACAAGAAATATGGGACTATGTGAAAAGACCTAATCTATGTTTGATAGGTGTACCTGAATGTGACAGGGAGAACGAATCCAAGCTGGAAAATACTCTTCAGGATATTATCCAGGAAAACTTCCCTAACCTAGCAAGGCAGGCCAATATTGAAGTCCAGGAAATACAGAGAACACCACAAAGATATTCCTGAAGAAGAGCAACCCTAAAGTACATAATCATCAGATTCACCAGTGTTGAAATGAAGGAGAAAATGCTAAGGGCAGCCAGAGAGAAAGGTTGGGTTACCCACAAAGGGAAGCCCATCAGACTCACAGCAGATCTCTCAGCAGAAACCCTACAAGCCAGAAGAGAGTGGGGGCCAATATTCAACATCCTTAAAGAAAAGAACTTTCAACCCAGAATTTCATATCCAGCCAAACTAAGCTTCATAAGTGAAGGAGAAATAAAATCCTTTACGAACAAGCAATTACTCAGAGATTTCATCACCACCAGGCCTGCTTTATAAAAGCTCCTGAAAGAGGCACTAAACATAGAAAGGAATAACCAGTACTAGCCACTCCAAAAACATACCAAATGGTAAAAAGCATAGACACAATGAAGAAACTGCATCAACTAATGAGCACAACAGCCAGCTAGCATCAAGATGGCAGGATCAAATTCACACATAACAATATTAATCCTAATATTAATTTAATGTAAATGGACTAAATGCCCCAATCAAAAGATACAGATTGGCAAATTGGATAAAAAGTCAAAACCCATCAGTGTGCTGTGTCCAGGAAACCCATCTCACATGCAAGGATACACAAAGGCTCAAAATAAAGGGATGGAGGAAGATTTACCAAGCAAACAGAGAGCAAAAAAAAAAAAGCAGGAGTTGCAATTCAAGTCTCTGATAAAACAGACTTTAAACCAACAAAGATCACAAGAGGCAAAGAAGGACATTACATAATGGTAAAAGGATCAAAGCAACAAGAAGAGCTAACGATCCTAAATATATATGCACCCAATACAGGAGCACCCAGATATAAAGCAAGTTCTTAATGACTTACAAAGAGACTTAGACTCCCACACAATAATACTGGGAGACTTTAACACCCCATTGTCAATATTAGACAGATCAACAAGACAGAAAATTAACAAGGATATCCAGGTCTTGAACTCAGACCTGGACCAAGCAAACCTAATAGACATTTACAGAACTCTACACCCCAAATCCACAGAATATACATTCTTCTCAGTACCACATCACATCTACTCTAAAATTGACCACATAATTGGAAGTAAATCACTCCTCAGCAAATGCAAAAGAACGAAAATCATAACAAACAGTCTCTCAGACCACAGTGCAATCAAGTTAGAACTCATAATTCAGAAGCTAACTCAGAACCGCACAGCTTCATGGAAACTGAACAACTGGCTCTTGAATGTTGACTGGATAAACAATGAAATGAAGGCAGAAATAAAGATGTTCTTCGAAACCAATGAGAACAAAGACACAACATACCAGAATCTCTGGGACACTTTAGATTTAATAACATGTATAGGCTGGAAGTGAAGGAATGAAAAAAAAGATATTCCATACAAATGGTAATAAAAAGAGTAACAGTGGCTATACCATAATAAACAAAATAGACTTTAAGTCAAAAATTGTCACAAGAGACACAGACATTATATAATGATAAAAGAATTAATATGCCAGGAAGATATAACAATTATAAATATATATATATATATGTGTACCCTGTATGACGGTACCTAAATATATAAAGCAAGTATTAATAGATCTGAAGAGCGATAGGCAGTAATACAAAGCTAGCAGGAACTTTTAATACACTACTTTTCAATAGTGAATACAACATGCTGGGCACAGTGGCCCATGCCTGTAATCCCAGAAACTCAGAAGGCTGAGATGGGAGGATTACTTGAGAAGAAAGTGACCAGGAGTTTGAGACAACCTGGGCAAGACAACTAGACCCTACCCCTACCAAAAAAAAAAAAAAAGCCCGCTATGGTGGCACATGCCTGTAGTCCCAGCTACTTGGGAGGCTAAGGCAGAAGGATCACTTGAGCCCAGGAGTTTGAGGCTGTAGTGAGCTATGATCATGCCACTGAACTCCAGTCAACAAAATAAATAAATAAGAATAATGAGTAGATCAGAACAGAAAATCAATGAAGAAATACTAGACTTCAAAAACACCTCAAAAAATAAAAGACCAAATGGACCTAACATACTTATACAGAACATTCCAACCAACAGGGGCAGAATATACATTCTTCTTAAACATACAGAAAATGGGCCAGGCCTGGTGGCTCATGCCTGTAATCCCAGCACTCTGGGAGGCTGAGGCGGGCGGGATCACGAGGTCAAGAGATCCAGACCATCCTGGCTAACATGGTGAAACCCTGTCACTACTAAAAATACAGAAAAAAAAATTAGCCGGGCATGGTGGCACGCACCTGTGGTCCCAGCTACTAGGGAGGCTGAGGCGGAAGAATCGTTTGAACCCAGGAGGTGGAGGTTGCAGTGAGCTGAGACTGCGCCACTGCACTCCAGCCTGGTGACAGAGCAAGACTTCGTCTCAAAAAAAAAAAAAAAAAATACACAAAATATTCTCCAGAATATATCACATTCAGTCAGTCACAAAGTAAGTCTTAACAAAATTAAGACAACTGAAATCATAACAAGCATCTTTTCTGAACACAATGGAATAAAAGTAGAAATCAACAGCAGAAGAAAAACTGTAAATTATACAATTTGTAGAAATTAACACACTTTTGAAAAACCAGTGGGTTAAAGAAGAAATCAAAGGATAAATTAGAAGGTATCTTGAAACAAACAAAAACAACAATAAAACATACCAAACTTTATGAGATGCAGCAAAAGCAGGACTAAGAGGAAAGTTTACAATGATAAATGCCTACATGAAAAACAAAAAGATGGCAAAAAACTTTACAGGATACCTCAAGGAACTAAAAAAAGAAGAAACTAAGCCCAAAGTTAGCAAAAGTAAGGAAGAAAATAAAGATTAGAGCGGAAATAAATACAATAGAGAATAAAAAAATAATTTTGTTTTGAGATGGAGTCTCACTCTGTTGCCAGGCTGGAGTGCAGTAGCGCAATCTCGGCTCACTGCAACCTCTGCCTCCCAGGTTCAAGTGATTCTCCAGTCTCAGCTTCTGGAGCAGTTGGGACTACAGGCACGTGCCACCACGCCCAGTTAATTTTTGTATTTTTAGTAGAGACAGGGTTTCATCATGTTGGTCAAAACGGTCTCAATCTCCTGACCTCACAATCTACCCACCTTGGCCTCCCAAAGTGCTAGGGCTACAGGCATGAGCCACTGTGCCCGGCCAGAAAAACAATTTTTAAAATTAACAAAACTAAGAATTTTTTTTGAAAAGATAAACAAAATTGACAATCTTTTTAGCTATACTAAGAAAAAAGCTGAGAAGATGCAAATAAATATTATACAATCCAAAATGAAAGAGAAGGCATTACAATAGATGCCACACAAATTAAAATGATCACAAGGGCCTGTTATAAACAATTACAAGCCAATAAACTAGGTAACCTAGAAGAAATGAATAAATTCCTAGACACATCAACCTACTAAGGTTGAATCATGAAGAAAGAGAAAATCTGAACAGACTGATAATGAGTAGGAGACTGAGTTGTAATAAAAAGTCTCCCATCAAAGAAAAGTCCAGGAACTGATGGCTTCATCACTGAATTCTACTGATGGCCTCATTAATGAGTTCTGCCAGTTAAAGAAAAGATCTAATACCAATCCTCCTCACATCCTTCCAAAAAAATGAAGAGGAGGGAATATTTCCCTCATTTTAGAAGGCCAGCATTACTCTGACACCAATGTGACGCAAGAACACTACAAGAAAATAAAATTATAGGCCAATATCCCTGATGAACACAGATGTTAAAATCCTCAATAAAGCACTGGCAAGCTAAATTCAACAGTACATTATAAAGATAATTCGCCATGATCCAGTGGTATTTATTCCCAGATGCAAGGATGGTTTAACATGTATAAATCAATTAATGTGACCCACATCATTAACGGAATGGAGAGAAGTCAAATGATTATCTCAGTAAATGCAGAAACAGTACTTGACAAGATTCAACTGCTTTTCATGATTGAACACTCTCAACAAGTTAGAAATAGAAGTTATCTCAACATAATAGAGACCATAAGCTGCCCTCTAGCATCACACTTGAGGTTTACCCTGAACACTTTTCCTTTAAGTTAATATCAGGAACAAGGCAAGGATGCTCATTCTCTCCACTTCTACTCAACATAGGACTGGAAGTCCTAACCAGAGCAATGAGGTATGAAAAAGAAATAAAAGGCACACAAACCATAAAGGAAGAAGTAAAACTGTCCCTGCTCACAGATAACATAATCTTCCAAATAGCAAATCCTAAACACTCCACCAAAATACTGTTAAAACAAATTCAGTAAAGATGAAAAATACAAAATGAACATACAATAATTGGTTGCATTTCAACTAACAACATTAATGATTGAAAAGGAAATTAGAAAAACAATTCCATTTACAATAGCACCAAAGAGTAAAATACTTAGGAATAAACTTATCTAAGAAGGTGAAAACTTGTATGCTGACAACTACAAAACATTGATGAAAGAAATTAAAGAAGGCACAGCTGGGCACATTGGCTTGTGCCTGTAATCCTAGCTACTCGGGAGACTGAGGCAGGAGGACCACTTGAGACCAGGAATTCAAAGTTGCAGTGAGCTATGATCAGGCCACTGCATTCTAGCCTGGGCAACAGGGCAAGACCCTGTCTCATAAACAGATAGACAGATATAAATTTTTAAAAGAAATTAAAGCAGACAAACAGAAAGACATCCAGTACTCATGGATTTGAAGACTTAATGTTGCTAACATGTTCACACTACAGAAAGTGATCAATGGATACAATGCAATCTCTTTCAAAATCTCAATTGCATTTTTTATGGAAATAGAAAACGAGGCCGGGCGCGGTGGCTCACGCCTATAATCCCAGCACTTTGGGAGGCCGAGGCGGGTGGATCACGAGGTCAAGAGATCAAGACCATCCTGGTCAACATGGTGAAACCCCGTCTCTACTAAAAATACAAAAATTAGCCAGGCGTGATGGTGCGAGGCAGGAGAATTGCTTGAACCCAGGAGGCGGAGGTTGTGGTGAGCCAAGATCACACCATTGCACTCCAGTCTGGGGTAACAAGAGCGAAACTCCGTCTCAAAAAAAAAAAAAAAAAAAAAAATTCTAAGATTCATATGGAACCACAAAATACCCTGAATAGGCAAATCAATCTTGAGAAAGAAGAAAATGTTAGAGTGACTTTTATTTTCTGATTTTGAAACATATAACAAAGCTACAGTAACTAAAACAGTGTGGTACTGGCCTACAGACATAGAGATCAATGGAACAGAACAGAGAGCCCAGAAATACATCCACACACATACAATTGATCTTTTTTTAAAGGTGCCAAGAATACACAATAGGTCAGGAAAGTATATTCAACAAATGGTGCTGGGAAAACTGGATATCCATAAGCAAAATAATAAAATTTGGCTGGGAGTGGTGGCTCATGCTTGTAATCCCAGCACTTTGGGAGGCCAAGGTGGGCAGATCACGAGGTGAGGAGTTCGAGACCAGCCTGGCCAACATGGTGAAACCTTGTCTCTACTAAAGATACACTAGCCAGGTATGGTGGCACACACCTGTAATCCCAGCTACTTGGGAGACTGAGGCAGGAGAGTCACTTGAACCTGGGAGGCAGAGGTTGCAGTAAGCCAAGACCATACCACTGCACTCCAGGCTGGGAGACAGGGCAAGACTCCATCTCAAAAAAAAAAAAAATTTGACCCTTATCCTACAACATTCACAAAAATCAACTCAAAATGGATTTAAGACTTCAATCTGAGACTTGAAACTCTAAAACTCCTAGAAGAAAACACAGGAGAAAGCTTCATGACATTGGTCTTGGTAATGGTTTCATAGATATGATAACAAAAAGACAAGCAACAAAAGCAAACATAAACGAGTGGAACTCAAATTTAAAAACCTCCATACAGCAAAGAAAACAAGACATTGAAAAGACAATCTACAGAATGGGGGAAAATGTTGCAAACCATACATGTAATAAGGAGTTAATTCCAAAATACATAAGAAACTCCTACAATTTAATAGCAAAAAAACGATAACACAATTAAAAATAGGCTGAAGAACTGAATATACATTTCTCCAAAGACGACTCAAAATGGCCAACAGGTATATGAAAAGATGTTCTGTGTTATTAATCATCAGGGAAATACAAATGAAAACCACCAGAGGATGTCACTGCACATCTGTTTGGATGGCCATTATCAAAAAAATAAAAGATAACAAGTCTTGGTGAGGATGTGGAATAGGGAATACTTTGTACACTGTTGGCAGGAATGCAAAATGGTGCAGTCACTGTGTAGAATAGTATGGAGGTTCCTCAAAAAATTAAAAATAGAACTACCATATGATCCAACAATTCTCCAAGTATTTGTGTTAGCCTGTTTGCAATGATATAAAAGGAATATTGCAGGCTGAGTAATTTATAAGGAAAAGGGCTTTATTAGCTCATGGTCCTGCAGGCTGCACAAGCATGGCACCCACATCTGTTCAGCTTCTGGTGAGGGCCTCAGGAAGCTTACAGTCATGGTGGAAGGTAAGGAAGGAGCAGGCACATCACATAGTGAGAGAGGAAGCAAGAGACAGTGGGGAGATGCCAGGCTCCTTTTTAAACAACCAGATCTGAGAGTGAGAACTCACTCATCACCATGGGGATGGTACCAAACCATTCATAAGGGATCCACCCCCATGACCCAAATACCTCCCACCAGGCCCCACCTCCAACACTGGAGATGACATTTTAACATGGGACTTGGAGAGGACAAACATTCACAACATATCAGCATTCATTCAAAAGAACTGAAATCAGGATCCCAAAGAAGTATTAGCACTACCATGTTCACTGCAGCACTATTTATAATAGCCAACATGTGGAAGCAACCTAAATGTCCATCAATGAATGAATGGATAAAGAAAATGTGGTGTATACATATAGTAAAATATTATCCTTTCTTTAAAAAGAAGGAAATTTTATAGTATGTGACCACATGGATGAATGCTGAGGACATTATCCTAAGTGAAATAGGCCAGTCACAGAAGGGCAAATACTGTATGATTCCTTACAAGTCAAACTGATAGAATCAGAGAATGGAATGGTGGTTGCCAGGAGCTGGAGAAGGGAAAAATGGGGAGTTGCTATCAATGGGCTTTGAGTTTCAGTTATGAAAGATGAGAGATCTGCTGTTCAACTGTGTGCCTATAGTTGACAACAACTGTATTGTACACTTAAAAATTTGTTAAGGGCATAGATACCATTAAGTATTCTTTCAAAAATAAAATAAGTAAAGGATAAATAAGAAAATATATAGAAAGTAGTACAATGAACTAGAATGCCCAGATATAATTTGTATATAAAATAAATTACTTCCCACAGGCAAAAGTCATATTAATAAGAATTGGTCATAAGTAATGCTTTGTGAGATCTGCAAACACACAAGAAATTTTTAAAAATGCAACTCATTGTTTTAGTTAATATCAAATCTGTAAAAATGTAACAATTGGAACTATTTTTTAAAATAACGCTATTAGTATTGCATGTACATAAGATTTTCTAAAAGGCCATTTTGGGGTTATTGTTAAAAAAAGACTGCTTGCTCTTTCTGGGTAACATACTTCAAATTTTGAGAAAATTAAAATACTCTATTTTCCATTAATTAAGATAAATATATTTTACTTCTATAATAAAATATGACAAATATGTTAAATTAGTGTTTCTTAAAACCTGATTATCCACAAAGAAAGACAAATTTTGAGAATAATCACCATGATGCCACAGGCTAGTGATCAAACTAGATGTTTGGTTGTTCTGATGTTCATCTTTTTATCTGTCTTGAAAGAAAAAGTCAAGTATGTCAAGTATACACCACAAAACTTACAAGAACCTAATTAGAGCTATAAAATCAAAATAAAAGAGTATAGCACTGGGAGATGCATAGTTTGAAGGGCTTATTCTTCAATTAAAATCACATACCTACCACTTGCTTAGGAAAAAAAAAAATCAAACTCATTAACAAGATACTCGGCCAAAATCCCTCCCAATCTATCCTTAGCCTGTCCCTAGACTCATCTTCTCTCATTTCAGTTACAGCAGAATACTGACACTGCCTAGTCTCCACATCCCTAGTCACATTTTTAGTCTTTCAGGAATGCCCTAACCTACTTGCTTTTAAATTGTCCTCTAACCAGGTTTATCTCAAATTAATTATCTCATTATTCCAGTCAGATTTAACCTCTGTGAACCTATGTATACACCTGAATTCTAAGTTATACAATTCACTTACTTACCTATTTGACAAAATATACTGAGTGCTAACATGCTAAGCACTGTTCTAAGGCTGAAGCTACAATGGTAGAGAAGACTTGACATGTAACTTAATGCTTGTACTCATCATAGACTAACCTGCATTTTCCTTAGTTGTTTAAATGCCTACTCTTCCATCAATTTGTGAGTTTCTTGAAGTCAAGGCCCATACATTAAAAAAAAAAATCTTTGCTCACATAGAGCACTTATCATATTATATTTAGAATGGTAGCAATTGGTTTTAAGACCAGGTTTTGTAATTTATTGTCTTGGGAACTTGAACAAAGCACTTATCTCTTTGATTCTCCCTTTTTTTTTTTTTTAGATGGAGTTTTGCTCTTGTTGCCCAGGCTGGAGTGCAGTGGCACAATCTTGGCTCACTACAACCTCCGCCTCCCAGGTTCAAGCGATTCTCCTGCCTCAGCCTTCCGAGTAGCTGGGATTACAGGCATGCACCACCATGCCCGGCTAATTTTGTATTTTAAATAAAGATGGGGTTTCGCCATGTTGGACAGGATGGTTTCAAACTCCTGACCTCAAGTGATCCACCCGCCTCGGCCTCCCAAAGTGCTGGGATTACAGGCGTGAGCCATTGCGCCTGGCTGATTCTCTTTTCTCATATGTGAAGTAGAGATAATAGTACCTGTCTTATGCTAAATTTCTCCAAAAAACTTTTTGTTGAGCTCTAGAAGTCTAAAAAAATCCACTAAATATTGGTACTGAGTAGATAAAGAAAATGTGGTATACATACACCATGTAATACTACTGGACCATAAAAAAAAAAAAAGAATGAAATAATGTCTTTTGCAGCAACTTGCATGGAGCTAGAGGCCATTATTCTAAGTAAAGTAACTCAGGAATGGAAAAGCAAATACTGTATATATTCCATTCACTTATAAGTGGGAGCTAAGCCATGAGGATGCAAAAACATACACAATGATGAAATGAACTTTGGGGATTTAGGAAGGGGAGAGGTTGGAAAAGATGTGAGGGATAGAAGACTATATCTTGGGTACAGTATACATTGTTCAGGTGATGGGTATACTAAAATCTCAGACTTCACCACTAAAGAACTCACCCATCTAACCAAAAACTACCTGTACCCCAAAAACTATTGGAAAAAATCATTAAAAAAATACTGGTACTACTACTACATTAGTAAATAAACCCGCCTCTTCTATTGAACTGAATTATAGCTGGGGCAATAATTTGTTAACTATTCACTGACCAACAAAACTAATGTAAAACAGTAAGCTAAGCAACAATACAACAAAATTCTCCATTAGCTGAAACACAGATTACATTTACTTTTTTAGGGGGCGGAAGGTGGGACAGAGTTTCGCTCTTGTTGCCCAGGTTGGAGTGCAATGCCATGATCTGGGCTCACTGCAACCTCTGCCTCCTGGGTTCAGGCAATTCTCCTGGCTCAGCCTCCGCGTAGCTGGGATTACAGGTATATGCCACCACACCTGGCTAAGTTTTTGTATTTTTAGTAGAGATGGAGTTTCACCATGTTGGCCAGGCTGGTATCGAACTCCTGACCTCAGGTGATCCACCTGCCTCGTACCAAAGTGTTGGGATTACAGGCATGAGCCACCGCGCTCAGCTTTACATTGACTTTTTGTAGTGGTATCTCACCAGCTGATATCCTACACTTCTTTTCCCAGTTGGATTTCTAGGTGTCTTCTATGTAACCCCATATAATGTTAACACTCAGGGTTCATGGGACCACTAGGAGGTATTTATATATACACAGGAGGTCCGTGAATAATGCCATTTTGTTTACTGTTGTTTTATTATAATGTTGATGAGGGAAAAAAGGATCCCTGGTCAGGCCATTGTCTGTGCGGAGTTTGCATGTGTTCCCCACATCTGCATGGATTTTCTCTGGACACTCCAGTTTCCTCCCACATCCCAAAGATGTGCACATTAGGAGAACTGGCATCTCTATATTGTCCCAGTATAAGAGAGTGTTCTGTGCTGTGAGTGCACCCTGCACTGGAATGGCATCCTGGCCAGGGCTGATTTCAACCTTGGGCCCTTAGCTGCAAGGACAGGCTCCAGCCACCCACAACCAGAAAAAGCATATTGGAAAATGGATATGAATTATTGTAAAGTAAAAATTCATAAAGTATATGGTAATCATACAAATATATGACAAAAGTGATACAATATAAAAACACTCAGTGAGGCTGCCATATTTGTGATTGTTTTGAAACTGCGTGGTGGTGGGAGGTGTTCCTTACAATTTTTGCTTTGCAAACATTTATTCCTTGATTTAACCCACCATCGCTACTACTGTCCCTCACAGATTCACCGAAAACTGGGTAAATACTTACCTTGTTTTTATTAATATTTCTGAAATGTATGTATAGCTCACATTTATTTTGATGTTCAATATAAGAAGTGTTTTGGGTCTTTACTAGAAGGCTCATGATCTTTTTGTGACCAGAAATATGTCACAGGGACTTAACTCTTGCTCATGTCTATTAGTCTATAGTAAAATTAGTTTTGCTATACATTGTTTTGTTTAAAGTCAAATTAGATTCCAAGATTCTAAGATTCCAAGAACCTATCAATGACATCAAATGCAGACTTATTGCATGAAGAAATCTGTTACAGGGAGTTGACCTTATACAATTGTGGGAGCTGCTTAAACAGCCTTTGTATCTAATGGTGTAGTCTGAATTCCACAGGGCAGGCAGTTGAGAAGAGAAAAGATGGATGTAATGCTGGGGAGAGTAAGAACAAACTGACACCAAGAGCGTCAGCTGGAATTTATAAGGATGGACTCAAGTCAGTCTTACTGCCTCCAATCTGGATGCAATGGGTATTCTGCAGGAAATGCTGGTGCCTTTCATTGTGAAGCTAGACATATACCTGGCCTAGGGTAAGAGAAGTGGAAGGAGGATACAGGGCAAGGAAGAACAGTTACAGACCTGGCTGCAGTGAGCCAGTAAATAACCTTCCTAGTGTAAATGAACACTGCAGTAGTGTTCCAACCTTCCTAGTGTAAAGGGAGTGTTTCACTCCTGTCCTCCAAATTTCACACAAAATTGTCTATTTTGGTCACTCTAACTAGAAACATAGAAGAAGGAAATTCTGTGAAGCGTAGTTGACCCTAGTGAAACTAACATGTTACAGAGACAACTTCTTGTCAACTTGGCAACTACACATATCTCTTAAAACCATACTTGGCTCCCAAATGGAGACAGTAACAGTCATGCTTCCACCTAACATGATGTAACTATCCCTCCACACAACAAATATGCTAACCCTTTCCTTCTAAAAGAGAAGGTATGAGTTCCTCTTTTTGTCTTTAGGGGATGTTCATTCTTCTTCAAACTGATTCAGTTTTCTTTGATACCTTGTAACTTAAATATATAGATACAAAGTTAACTATTATTAACGTCTTAGATGATGGGGAAAGAGACAGTAGGAGAAACAAACTGATTAATATATAGACAAACATATGTTAAGAAGGAATATGAATGTTTATATCAGAACTACTGCAGTGTTCACTTCTCTAGCTCCTCACGTAAGTACAGCTGTTATTTTTACATACCCTTTTCTACTAACCATTCTATATTTTTTGCCCTTTGCCCTGAGCAAGTACTTCACTGTTCATAGTTCTTATCTGGCAGGGTGGCCCAAATGTTTATTCCTAAAAATCAGGGCCATTAGCAGCACTGACTAAATTGGGTTCTTACAGCTTCCTATTGATTTTACTCGTAGAACCTGGGAGTACTGCATTCCAGAAGCACTCCACATTATTCACATTTTATGGCAGCAACTCAATTTCCTCTTGATAGGCTCAATCTACCAATAATCCTTCTTTGCCTGTGGGTTTACAGTGGCTAGAGGAAAGCAGTCTCAACTTCCAGTTCAACAGAATCATTACTTGTGGAATCATTCCACCTGTGCCCCAAGGTGGAAGCATTCTTCTTTTGGGGATTAAGACTTATAAATCAGCGTAGCCTAAAGTTGTGAAAAACGGAAGCAAAAATTTTGCTAGTGAACCATTAGGAGTAACTGTGTGTGGTGCCATGACCATTTCCAAACTTTGATTTCTAGGCCCATGAATCTGGACTAGAGGAGAAATAGCGGTATAAATCAAAATCTGATTTACAGCATGTATTACATCCTGGGGGATACTGCCCCAGCCCCACAGGGCATTGCCACCTAACTGGTATTGTAACTGAGTCTTCAAAAGCCTTTCCTCCATTCTCTCAAGCCAGCTGCTTCAGGATGAATGGGATCTTTCTAAGACCAGTGCCTTCCATGAGCAAAGCCCAATTTCCATACTTCATTTGCTAGTAAGTGAGTTCCTTATTTAGAAGTGATGCTGTGTGGAACATCATGATAATGGATAAGACATCTTATCCATTGGATAGTGGTTTCAGCAGAAACATTATGAGCAAGGGAGGCAAATCACTATCCAAAGCAAATATTTTTTCCAGTGAGAAGAAAGCACTGCCTTTTACAGAATGGAAGGGATCCAATGTCATCAACCTGCCACCAGGCAGGTGGCTGATTCTCTCAAAGAATGGTACCACCAAGAGGGGTTCAGTGTTGTTGTACCCAGATCCACTTGGTGAGTGGAAGTCAATATTGCTGAGCCAACGCATAAGCTTTCATCTGTGGCACCATGTCTGCTTTGTTCATGAATCAATATACACCTCCTATAGGTTCTGCTTCTCTGTTTGAACCCTGACTGATGAATTGGGTATGGAGAGTAATTTCAAAGGAACTGAATCTTAGAATCAGGTTATCTGAATTGGTTCACGCTCTTGCTTTTATAATATTTTACATTTATATTTCAATCATTTAAAGTATTATACAAAATTGAATCAACTTTTTAATGGCACACACACAAAAGAGTATTCAGGTTATACTTACTAAGGACTGAATCAACATATTAAGACAATTTTTCTGAATCTCAGGAGGTATATTTGCAAAGCTTCTCTCAGACCAAAACCTTGCAAAATGCTGTACAATCCACCTGTTAAAATCAAAGAATACCAAGTTAAAGAAAGTAAGATGTTTTTCATTACACTAGTCAACATTTTGGCTTCCAATTACACAACCATACATACATATGATCTAACACTATCAATTTTATGAACTCTAAAATGAACTTCATATTCTCTTTTCTGTAAACATGTATTTTAAACCCATATGCACAGATTTTAACATAATTAACCATGGTTCAGCTAAGATAAAATGATCCCAAGAATCTTTAGTATTATCTAAATTAATACCCTACTTAATTGGTGAAACCAGTTCAGCACTAAGCTACTTACTTACATTGTGCCAAGAAAATAGGCAAACTCTAAAGTTCCCCACAAAATTAGAAGAATAGAAAAACAAAATCCCTAAATTAATAGTATTAGCACTACTTAAGATAACTTACTTCATGCAGTCAGCAAAAAGACTTTCCCCTCCAAATGAATGAGCAATAATCAGGCATTCTAGTATAGACACCAATGTTCTGGAAACAGGCTAAAATTGATGGAAAACACCATATTTATTCTTTTTCAATTTACAGAGGATAAAAATATTTGGTTCATAAAGATAATCCAACTTATATACCTAAACTGCAGAACACATACAACTCAAAATTTGATAAATTCAAAATTTATTTTCTATATTTAATTCTTTATCTGAAATTAACTTCTGCTCATACTGAGGCTACAGACATGCTCCAGTCAGTCTTAATTTTTTTTCTTAAAAATACCTTTCTACACAAAAACTTAAATATGGATGTTTATAGCAGCTTTCTTCATAACTGCCCAAACTTGGAAGCAACCATGTTGTCCTTTACTAGGTGAATGGATAAACTGTAGGACATCCATGCAACGAAACATTCAGCTCTAAAAAGAAATGCACTATCAAGCCATGAAAAGATATGGGGGAATCTTAAATGCCTATTATTAAGTGGAAGAAGCCAACCTGAAAAGGCTATATATGATTGCAACTATATTACACCCTGGAAAAACCAAACTACAGAGAGAACAAAAAGAGCAGTGGTTGCTGGGGGTTAATGGGGAGGGAAGGATGAGCAGGCAGAGCATAGAAGATTTTAGGGCACTGAAAACACTCCGTATGATACTATAATGGTAGATACATGTCATTATACACTGGTATAAACCCATAAACTGTATGACACCAACAGTAAACTTTATTGTAAACCATGAATTTTGGATCATGTATAACTGTATGCTCATCAGTTGTAACCAAGGTACCACTCCAATGGAGGATGTTGATAATGGGGGAAGCTATGCATGTTAGAAGGAAGTGGGTATGTGGGATATCTCTGTACCTTCCTCTCAATTTTGCTGTGAACCTAAAAATGCTCTAAGTTTTTAAAAAAGTCTGTTATTCTTTTAAAACCAAGTGTCACTAACAACCTTTAATTTTATAGTATATCATCTGAATTCTTTTAGCTGTCAGAATGCACATAATTTTTATTCTAATTTATTTTAGGTTAAATAAATTTTTTTTAAAAGTGGTATAATAATTTCTAGTACATCACACTGCAATACAACAACATGGTCTAATCTGCTTCCTAACATATAAATATAAATTAAAGTAATTGTCCAATGAGAGGCCCTATATTGACCTCAGATAAAAAGAGAGAAATTTAATTAGATCATAATTAATGTATTTTTTAAAAGCACATATACAGAATAAATGAAAACAAATAAAACGTAGATATAAGTAGTGAAAACAACTCACTTCTCTTGTTGTTACATATCTTTGCTATGTATTGCCCATGCCATGTATTTTCATGTTTTGGACTACATTACTAAGCACATTTATTTCCCAATTAGGCTGAAGAGCTCTCTTTAACTCTTTATTAAGTGTTAAAGACCACCAAACAGCCAATTTGTATATCTAGTCTCTACATGTGTACTTCTGAAAATCTCTGCTCTCAGAGAAGAGCAAAGCCTTCTTTGGAAATGTCTCCGGCATAGTCCTGATAAGGGCAGTGATTTCCAAGTCTTTTTTTTTTTTTTTTTTTGAGATGGAGTCTTGCTGTATCGCCCAGGCTGGAGTACAGTGGCACGATCTCAGCTCACTGCAACTTCCAACTCCAAGGTTCAAGAAAGTCTCCTGCCTCAGCCTCCTGAGTAGCTGGATTACAGGTGTGCACCAGCATACCTGGTGAATTTTTGTACTTTTAGTAAAGACAGGGTTTCATCATGTTGGTCAGGCTGGTATTGAACTCCTGACCTCGTGATCCACCTGCCTTAGCCTCCTGAGTAGCTGGAACCACAGGCACACGTACATTCCACCATGCCTGGCTAATTTTCTTTCTTTCTTTTTTTTTTTTTAGAGACAGGATCTCCCTCTGTTGCCCTTGCTAGTCTTAAACTCTTGGGCTCAAGCAATCCTCCTACCTCAGCCTCCCTCCCAAAGTGCTGGAATTACAGACATGAGCCTCCATGCCCAGCCTAAAGTATATTTTTAATTGGTGCAGAAAAAAATTTAAAGCCTGCCAAAATCCTATAAATGAAGTCCAAAATGTTTAATTGTGTAAAAGGCAGGATTGTGAAGCTAATGAAATGACTGAAGCTAGCTTGCTAGGAGTTCTGGGGCTGACCGCCCACCACATTATACCCATATTTGTATAACATTGTAAGTTTATGATATTTAAGTCAACACCAAAAAAACTGCATAATTAAAAACTATGGCTGGGAACAATGGCTCACTCCTGTAATCTCAGCACTTTGGGAGGCCAAGGCAGGCACATCACCTGAGGTCAGGAGTTCCAGATCAGCCTGGCCAACATGGTGAAACCCTGTCTCTACTAAAAATACAAAAATTAGCTGGGTGTGGTGGTGTGTGTCTGTAGTCCCAGCCACTTGAGAGGCTGAGGTAGGAAAATAGCTTGAACCTGGGAGGCAGAAGTTACAGTGAGCTGAGATTGCGGCACTTGCACTCCAGCCTGGGTGACAGAGGGAGACTCCATCTCAAAAAAAAAAAAAAGAAACTAAAAGTTAAAAATTATATATGTTCAAAAGTATATTTATAAAATTATGTATTAAGAAATATAAGACAAAAATTTTAAGGATTTGGTCAACAAAATCAGAAACTGTTCTCTCAAATATCTGTTACCACAGCAAAACAGACTATATTAAAATAAATGAAATAAAGCAAAAAAAGTTTTCAACAAAATACCATACTAATAATTAAAAATAAATTTCATTTTCTGTTGTTTTATTAATAGTATAAACAAATATGTCTTTTGTGTTTTTAAAATAAAGTGAATTATTGAAAGTAAAATACAAGAAGCTGCATATAACCCACATATACTCATGCACATATTAAAAAAAAATAGAGGCAATGGTCCAGACTATTCATAAAAGATTATATTTACAACTTTTTTATTTGGAGGATTAATACTTTTTTTTAAATTGTATTTTAGGTTTTGGGGTACATGTGAAGAACATGCAAGATTGCTGCATAGGTACACACATGGCAGTGTGATGTGCTGCCTTCCTCCCCTTCACCTATATCTGGCATTTCTCCCCATGCTATCTCTCCCCAAATCTCCACCCCCCACTGTCCCTCCCCTATTTATCCCCTATATTTTTACAACTTTTAAACCTCTTAAATAAGCTTTAACTGGCTTATTGAGGAGTCTCAGTTCAGAGAAGATAATAACATGAGACTTTTTATTTTCCCAACTAATGCTTTCAACCATGCTATGTCAAATCTCCCCCTTTTCCCATCTCTTAATGACACTATAGGCAGATTCCAATACTTTCTGGATACTATTGTTACGGAAATTCAGCACAGTACTATTTTAACACCTATCTCTTCATCGTATCTGATTTAAATCTTTCCCTTCCCACAACTGACTAGATTTATGGATGAGAAGATGTGAAACAGGGAATAGAGCATGGTCTGATCTCCTGCTCCTCCATTTTCTGGGTCAAATTCATATGGAAGAAGATTATGGCTCTCGTCACCTTCTGTAATTAAGAGGAGACCAACATGGTAGTAGGAAGATGTCCTTAGCTGTTCTAATTCAGATGCTGGAGGCTTTTGTTGATATAATGGCTCCTTTAGTGGCAGATCAGGCTTCAACTTAGCCTCTCTGTGGATAAGAACTCTTTAAGTGGCTCATGATGTGTGGGACACGGTGTCATCTGGCCCTGTATCAGTCTCCTCTAACTTTCATGAAACCATTAAGGTCCTCCTTCTCCCCTGTGGACCATGTGTAACCAGGGTACAAAGTGGACTCCTCATACTTTTTTCTCTATATGACAGTAACTGTAGTCGCTTACACCAAGGCTAGTGTTGGCTTCTCCAGCAAGCCTTCTCTCTTTAGAAATCTCATCACTCAAGTACATTCTCACTGGCTTCTCAGACATAGTCCAAGCTCTCTCAAGAAATTTCTTACCACTTTCTCTTCATCTTTGATGGGAGCTCCAGGGTGGGATGGATTTACAGATATAGTTAATGTTCATCTGGGGGATGAGAGGACATCATCTCCTCAATGCAGATATTCTCTAGCTTTAATCTTTGTGATTCACTTGGATCCCCCATCTAACTTTCACTTGACTGGAAATATGAGGGAGACATATGAAGAAGGAAAAAGCTTTCACTCAATTTCCTCACTTTCTACAAAGCTGAGGACACCACCAGCTGCGTTCCCTCCTCCAAGCCCCTCACTTATAGAGGCTGAAGTGAACGGTTGGTTAAAGGAAGCTGAGGGGTTTAACTATTCCTCAGTAAACCTTGAGGCGTCGGTAGTAGTTGTGGTACTGGACCCAGTTGTTCATGGCTCTCTCTTAGTACATGGGCTGTTTCCACAGCTACAACTTGTAGCGAGGTCGAAAAAGACCTACCCAAAACAAAAATCTAAATTTAAGCATTATTAAAACCACTTAATTAGAATTCATACAATGCATATCATTGCTTCAAACACCAGTAAGAGGGAAATATGATGTAAAAAGTTTATTTGTTTTTGTTGAGTATAAAAGTAATACATGTTCTTTGTAGAAAATTTTTAAAACATAAAAAAGCGTAAATAAGATAAAAATAACCTATAATTACAGAATGTATCAAAACAATGGATAATCTAAGAATAATGTATGAATGGCTTTGAAATGTATAGTATGAGATCTTTCTTTAGACATTTAACTTACCTTTGTAGTAACTAAAATTAAAATTAGTTAGTATCCATAGGTCACCTGAAGAGACTGGTAGGAGAGAATACATTCCACCCCAAGTCCCTGCTATAAAGGGAGGTAGTAGAAGAAAGGAGTATACTTTCAGGAATAAGAATAAATAAAGCACCATGTAGCCCTTTGATAAATGGAGAAAGTAACCTTAGTTCTTAACTGCTTTCCTCCTAGTTCCAAACTCTGAGTACCTTTGAATTATACAGAATACTCCTACATCCTCTCAATACCCAACCCCCAATCAATTTTGTTTTACTTAAAATTATTTGAATTAGTTTCTGATTTTTGCAAGCAGACCATGTGTTATTTCTCAACTGGAGTTCTCATTAGTTAAATTTACTTAATATTTTAAATATTTAAAGCACTATTCCTATCAGAGTTAAAAATCTAGTAGGTAATAATGGATGACAAAGCACTGGATAAAAGTTCTGAGGCTCACACTAGACAAGGATGCCCTCTCTCACCACTCCTATTCAATATAGTACTGGAAGTTCTAGCCAGAGCAATCAGGCAAGAAAAAGAAATAAAGGGTATTCAATTAGGAAAGGAGGAAGTCAAATTGTCTCTATTTGCAGACAACATGATTGTATATCTAGAAGACCCTATCATCTCAGCCCAAAATCTCCTGAAACTGATAAGCAACTTCAGCAAAGTATCAGGATACAAAATCAATGTGCAAAAATCACAAGCATTCCTATACACCAATAACAGACTTAAAGAGAGCCAAATCAAGAACAAACTGCCATTCACAATTGCTACAAAGAGAATAAAATACCTAGGAATACAACTAACAAGGAACGTAAAGGACCTCTTCAAGGAGAACTACAAATCACTGCTCAACGAAATAAGAGAGGACACAAACAGATGGAGAAACATTCCATGTTCATGGTTAGGAAGAATTAATATCGTGAAAATGGCCATACTGCCAAAAGTAATTTACAGATTCAACGCTATCCCCATCAAGCTACCAATGACCTTCCTCACAGAACTGGAAAAAACCACCTTAAACTTCATATGGAACCAAAAGAGAGCCTGCATAGCCAAGTCAATTCTAAGCAAAAAGAACAAAGCGGGAGGCATCACACTACCAGACATCAAACTCTACTACAAGCCTACAGTAATCAAAACAGCATGGTACTGGTACCAAAACAGAGATATAGACCAATGGAACAGAACAGAGGCGTCGGAGGCGACACAACATATCTACAACCACCCGATCTTTGACAAACCTGATAAAAACAAGCAATGGGGAAAGGATTCCCTGTTCAATAAGTGGTGTTGGGAAAACTGGCTAGCCATATGCAGAAAGCAGAAACTCGACCCCTTCCTGACACCTTACACTAAAATTGACTCCAGATGGATTAAAGACTTAAACATAAGACGTAACACCATAAAAACACTAGAAGGAAACCTAGGCAAAACCATTCAGGACATAGGCGTAGGCAAGGACTTTATGACCAAAACACCAAAAGCATTGGCAACAAAAGTCAAAATAGACAAATGGGACCTAATCAAACTCCACAGCTTCTGCACGGCAAAAGAAACAGTCGATAGAGTGAATCGGCAACCAACAGAATGGGAAAAAATTTTTGCAGCCTACCAGTCTGACAAAGGGCTGATATCCAGAATTTACAACGAGCTAAAAAAGATTTACAAGAAAAAAACAAACAAGCCCATTCAAAAATGGGCGAAGGATATGAACAGATACTTTACAAAAGAAGACATACATGAGGCCAACAAACATATGAAAAAATGCTCATCATCATTGGTCATTAGAGAAATGCACATCAAAACTACATTGAGATACCATCTCACGCCAGTTAGAATGGCGATCATTAAAAAATCTGGAGAAAACAGATGCTGGAGAGGATGTGGAGAAATAGGAACACTTTTACACTGTTGGTGGGAGTGTCAATTAGTTCAACCACTGTGGAAAACAGTGTGGCGATTCCTCAAGGACCTAGAAATAGAAATTCCATTTGACCCAGCAATCCCATTACTGGGCATATATCCAAAGGATTATAAATCGTTCTACTATAAGGACACATGCACACGAATGTTCATTGCAGCACAGTTTACAATAGCAAAGACCTGGAACCAACCCAAATGCCCATCGATGATAGACTGGACAGGAAAAATGTGGCACATATACACCATGGAATATTATGCAGCCATTAAAAACGAGGAGTTCACATCCTTCGTAGGGACATGGATGAACCTGGAAAACATCATTCTCAGCAAACTGACACAAGAACACAAAATCAAACACCACATGTTCTCACTCATAAGTGGGTGTTGAACAAGGAGAACACATGGACACAGGGAGGGGAGCACTATACACGGGGGTCTGTTGGGGGGGAGGGGGGGACAGCGGGGGGGGTGGGTAGTTGGGGAGGGATAGCATGGGGAGAAATGCCAGATATAGGTGAAGGGGAGGGAGGCAGCAAATCATACTGCCACATATGCACCTATGCAACAACCTTGCATGTTTTTCACATGTACCCCAAAACCTAAAATGCAATAAAAAAAAAAAAGAAAGAAAAAAAAAAGTTCTGAGGCTCAATAATTACCTTCTGAAAGAAATTACAGTAATCTCTTCTTAAAATATAGACTGCTACTTCTTTTAATCCTTCTAGTCCATACATATCAGCCATATTGAGTATCTGACTAAAATAAAAATAGATGCACTATTAATTCTCCAATTTAAAAATCAAGGCACAATATACAGCAATTTCTTGATAATATATACTGTGTTTAGAAAAAAGAATAAAAGATTTTAATTCTAATTTTCAGCATTACATAGTATGTACCCTTTATGGATTATAAACAGGGCATAAGGCCAAAAGTTGAAAGCACTGACACATGATTTGATCGGTAGAGAACAAGAAATAAATTTGGAGATGTCTCAAATTCCCTTCATATGCTCAGTGATATACAGAACAAAAGCCAAGAAACTGCTTTAAAGGCTGTAAAAGTTACAAATCTCTCTGCAACAAATTTGTATAACAGAAGATTCCTGGTGGGGGTGGGGGCAGGTAATTCAGTAATGTCTTACCATATTGAAAATGTCTACAAATAACCATAAGTTTGGAGATAGCATCCAATGACCAGAGTGTCTTTTGCTTATTTCGTATGGCAAGTATTTCTGAATACCTACACATACTTTAGGTACTTAAGAAGCCTACAAGCTTTGAAAGAATAAAATTTCATATAGGTTGCCAGGGGATAAAACCTTAGTACTAAACCCTGTGACTCACAATATGTTCTCCTGAAAAACGTATTTATTCAGTTTAAAATTAAAGGAATCAAATAATTTTTAAAATTAAAAAAAAGTAGCTTTCATTTGTCTGACGTTAGAATAGCAAGAAAATGGAAGACATCCAGAAGATTAAAAGAGCAAGGTTAAATTTCACTCTCCAGTAGGATTTTGGAAGCTTGGGTGGCATTTCACTATAGCACATTAAAAACTCACACAGTTGCTGGTCTTTAGGATGCCCTATATTCTTTTTTTTTTTTTTCAAGTATGGGGTCTTGTTATAGTGTCCAGGCAGATCTCAAACTCCTGGGCTCAAACTATCCTCCCGCCTCTGCCTTCCTGAGTGCAAGGATTACAGCTGTGAGCCACTGCGCTTGGCAAATCCCCTATATTCTTAAACATGTTTTTTTCTTTTCTTTTGCTATTTAGAAAAGACAACCTAAAATTTAAAAAGTGTAAAATAATTTTCAAAGTTTGATAAAAGTTTAACCAATTTATTGATCTATAAACCATAACTTTTAGGTTCTTCTAAATTTAAGTCTAATAAAGACCTTTCTCAATCTTATTACTGTAGTTGATAAATTACTTTTTCTTCTAAATAAGATGACTTATTGGTTTTAGATGTTCTCAAAACATGCTGAAGATATAGTAAAATAGATTATAAAAAGCAAAAAAAAAAAAACTTCATTAACACTTTGCAATACAGGTCAACTAAGCAGAACCTAATTCTTTCATATTTTAAATTATTAAAAAGTAATACATACCCAATATTAGCTTTGTCTGGAATGTCCAGAGTTCCTCCATATATAAAATGCATCATAACATTCAGTTCTACATGGCTTATACTGAAAAATAAAAGAAAACTCAAATCCAGAAATAATTAAGGTTTAACTGATACTAAGGTTTAACTGATATCAATGATTCATTCTATTTTCCCATAAACTTCAATCCAATATAACATTCTAATATTCCTTTTCCTGAAGAATATACTCTTCAAATAACATCCATGCAGGTATACCATTAATTTAAACAGAACTACAGCTATGGATTTTTATGTAAGTTATAAAATGTTACTAGTATGTTATCAAATCATTGACTATTTATTGAGTATCTTCTATCATAGACTTTTGAGTTAGAAAAGACTTCTAGTCACTGTCCAACCTCTGACTCATTAAGAAATTTGTCTTCTTAGCACCTTCAACAAATGGCCTCTGGTCTTGCTTAAAGCCTCAACTGCACAAATCTATTCACTAGGAAGATTCTTGTTATGCTGCACAGATTTCTTAATTTGTAACACCTGTCAGTGGCTCTAATATTGACCAATGTACTCATTATACAGATGAAAAAGAAAAGGCATGACTTAAGAGGTAGTTTGGAATGACAACCTTTAAGTTCAATTGACTGCCGTATCTCAAACTCTGAATTCATGACCTTCTTCTTACTCCCCACACCAAACTTTACCCTCTTTCTGTTACTCCTATCTTGTTAAGAGTGCTGTACAGAGCGCCTTGCATCTTACTTCAGCCTCTATTCCTCCATACAAAGGGGAATGAATTATGTGGTTGGTGGACAACTACAGATTATCAGTTGGGAGGAATTCTAGATAAGAGGTAATCTGATGTATGTTCTCCTTTCTTCTCTGCTGAACCGGTGGGAAGAAGTATATCTGCCATGCAGATTCAGACTTTCTCTCGGGTGGGCTGTTTTAGAGGGATACAGTAAGCAAGCTAACTTTGGCTCTTGCATTAAAGCACATTCTACAGGTTAAGCATTGCTAATCTGAAAATTGGAAATCTAAAATGCTACAAAATCCAAAACTTTCCAGCGCCAATGAGAGCTAGTGACACCTTTGCTTTCTGATGGTTCAATATATACAACATTTGTTTCATTCACAAAATAATTTAAAATATCAAATAAAATTGCCTTTAAGCTATAAGGTGTTGTGTAAGTTGATTATATAAATTGGATCATTCTTTCCATACCCAACTGAATCACAGTCAAGGTGCAGAGGCAAAAGCACTTGGGGCACATAGCATCTGCTCCAAGAATTGAATTTTCCACAGGGCCAGCTGCAGAAACAGCCTGCTATAACCCTAAGAACTGTTTTACCTAGTAGCTGCTGAAACAACCTCCCTTGGCTAGTCTTAGCTACCACCTTCACTCAAATCAGAGCTTGCCAACTCCCAAAAGCTTCTCTAGTGCCATGAGCTTCCTTTTAAAACACTACATATTTCTCCAGTAAAACCCCCAACTTCTCATTGTTCTTCAGACATACTGAAGATCACTGCAGTCTGTGTGTAGGCTCTGAATGTAATTCTATGATTCCTAAATAAAACATTTAATTTAGAGATTTTTCTCTATATTTTATTTTGAATTTGACAGTGTATACGAAACATAAATAAATTCTGTGTTTAGACTTAGGCTTCATCCCCATCCCCAAGTCCAAAGATTCCTCATTATGCATACGCAAAGATTCCAAGATCTGAAAAAATCTGAAACACTGTGATCCCCAGCATTTCAGATAAAGAATACTCAACCTGTACTTCTTTAAAAGTTTTTATCGGTAATAAAGGAAATGTTTTCTTACTTCACTCACTGATTATTTTGCCTTATTCTGAACAGGAAGGAAGTATGCTATTTATTGGGCCCCCTGGAAGACTCTGACAGACCTTATTCCTCTATATGCCTACATCAGAACCTGAGGTTCATCTTAGTCCTCATTATATCCTGTCAATCATCTGTACCTTCCAGAATTTCTTGTGTTCGGCCTCTGCTCTCTATTTCCTCTTTCACTGACCTGGCTCAGCCTCTGATTTTCTCCAATCTGTACTACAACAGTATCCTCTCATACAGGTTTCCTGCCTGGAATCTTCCACTTGCATCCCATTTCCCACATTGCTATTAGAGTGACTTTGCTAAAATGAATATATGATATAGTATCCTGCTTTAAAAACTCTTCAATTATTCTCGGAAGTCCATAGAAGAAGGTCCAAATTCCTTAGCTTGGTGTACAAAGTCCTTTATCATCTGATCTCCAGTTCTCCCTCTCTAGCAGCTGTTCCAAGATAACTGAACTTACTCATTTTCTATACCTGAGCTACTTTCACTTCCTTATACATCCATGTCTTAGCACATACTGTTCATTGTGCTTAAAAAATGCTCTCCCTCTCCACTTATTTTCTCTTTCAGACACAAGAAAAAAATTACTGAATGTTAAAAACAACAATCATCTATTGAGCACTTATGAGCCAGTCCCTGAGCTAGTAAGTATTTTGAATGCTATTAGGTTATTTAATCACCATACCAACTCCATGGTTGATACTATCAGTCTCATTTTACACATGAAGAAACTGAAATTAAGTACATTGCCCAAAATCAAAATGCACTGCAATCTAAATTCAGGCAGATTGACTCCAAAGCCTGGGCTCTGAAGCAGTATACTACACATACTTCCATTATCACATTTATCAAACTGACTTGCAGTATTTTTGTTTACATATCTGTCTCTCCTTCTGAACTATGCTCTGCAAAGGCAGGGTCGTGCTATTTATCCCTGTATCTCTGATACTAGCAGAATGTCAGCAATGATTCAATACCCCCAGGATCAGAAGAATTTCCTTTCCCTACATAATACTGGAGCTCTGTGGTAGAATCATGATCAAGAGTGTTGGCAAGATCCCTACAGTCTGTTAAGCATAGTATCTAATACCTGCTAAAGAAACAAAACAAGGAAATCAAGAAGAAAATGCAATGAAACCTCATCTCTACTAAAAATACAAAAAACCAGCTGGGCATGGTGGCATGTGCCTGTAGTCCCAGCTACCCAGGAGGTTGAGGCAGGAGAACTCAAGAGGCGGAGGTTGTAGTAAGCCAAGATCGCGCCACTACACTCCAGCCTGGAGACAGAGTGAGACTCTGTCTTAAAAAAAAAAAAAAAAAAAAAGGAAGTAAATGGGTATGTTCTCAACGGCAGGTTCATAAAAAGAAAAAAAAAGAAGAAAACAAATAGAGTCCCAGAAAGCAGGAGTCAGTAAGGTTTCTGCTTTGATTCTATGGCCTTAAATAATATATGTTCAATAAAGGTTTGATAAAGGTTTAACAAATGGCTTACTAGAGCACTTATAGCATCTTCTCAAACCTTCATAGAGGACTAAATTGAAAATACATAAATACTTTTCCATTAATTAAATATTTACTGACCCCTACCATGGCTAAGTACTAGTTTCTGCTAATTCAAAATTCTGCATCTTTAATACTTAGGAAATAAAGTCAAATATCTAAATATTCTCATTTTTGTACTATGAATATGACAAGATTTAATCTCAGAATAATTAAGCAAATTATCTGTAGTTTGTTAATTTAAAACACTAGCATAATTACTTGAATGTGTAATAACTCTATATACCTCCCTCAGATTTCAAGGACCATTCTTATCAACGTTAATAAAAATTGGCTATTTATGCTGAAATAATAGTTTTTAAAAAAATACTTTGTATATTTAAGTGAAAGACAATGACTAAATAAAAATACGTCATATTAAAATAAACAGCAAAATCTAGACATTTGAGCCTATATATCAATATGTATAATACTATAAAAACAGTAAGAAATAGTTTTCCTGCTGTCTTGACAGATGTTTTAATAAACTGCATTCTCATTTTATTGTAAGTCATTTGTATTATATTTTTTACCAAAAGTGTTTATAAACACATGATCAGCTGGCCTAGAAAAGCAATAAATTGTTCAAATAGCCCATAGTTTAAATGGAAAGATTAAAAGCACTATTCCCATTAAAATGTAAGTAGAATAAAAGCTTATAGGAGATGAAAACACTACATCTATTCAGAAAAAAGAAAAACTGATTTCAGGACAAAGATCTAAGATCAAAGACTAAATATGAATCTAAACTACTAAAATCTCTGTGTTACCAGCTGGTCAACATGGTGAAACCCTGTCTCTACTAAAAATACAAAATTAGCTGGGCGAGGTACATATGCCTGTAATCCCAGCTACTCAGGACACTGAGGGATGGGAACCGCTTGAACCCGGGAAGTAGAGATTGCAGTGAGCTGAGATTGTGCCACTGCCCTCCAGCCTGGGTGACAGAGCGAGACTCTGTCTCAAAAAAAAAAAAAAAGTAAAATAAAATCTCTGTTTCATGTGTACTTTTTAAAGTTTTGGGCTCCTATGTGGAGCCCTGTGTGTGGGCTAAGGGGACACAGAGACTCCATTTATTCATAATTAATATTTTTGAATGATAGGCTCATTCTAAACTTTGTGTGTAAAAGAAGTTTACATTCTAGTGGGGAGGACATGGACAATATTACAAAGATAATTTTGACAGTGAAAATGCCATGAAAACAACACAATAGGATAATATAAAAGAGTAGCTGAGGAGTTGGTCTGTAGCTTATTAGGTGGGATAGTCTAGGAAGTTGACACTTGATACGAGATTTCAAGCATGAGAAGAAGCCAGCCATGCAAAATACTAGGTGAAAAACTCTAAGGCAGAGGAAGGCAGAAGAACAAAGGCCCTGATGCAAGAATGAGCTTATTGGAGGAAAAAAATCTACAAATGCAGACAGGAATGGTACAAAACAAGAGAGAGGCCAGGGGCCAGATCATGGAGGGTCTTGTAGGTCATGATAAAGAGTTTGGGCTTAATTCTAATTATAAGAAGAAGACATTGAAGGATTTTAGTCAGGGGAAAAATATATCTCATTTAAATTTCAAAACTTATACTGAAGACCAGGGCAATCCCAGGAATCTCCCAAGGGACATATGAAAATCCAAATTGATGCTACAAAGCCCAAGCTATCACTGGAAGAATTCTAATTAATAAAACGGAAACAAGTGAAGTTCCCTCACAGAAGTGTTGGCTGTGGTTCAATTTACATTATAGCATGTGGACAATTTTGCCCTTCCGTCTACTAGACCAGGAAAATTTCCTTCCAACTATATCCTTCCACTTCCCAACGCAGGGACAAGGATAGAATTCTACTATCCTGAGGTGGACGTAGCAAGATGGCCACATAGGAACAGCTCTGAGATCAACACAGAAGGTCGGTGACTTCTGCATTTCCAACTGGGTGGCACCTGGAATGCTAGCGAGACAGAATGGTTCCCTCCCCTGGAAAGGGGGCTGAATGCAGGAAGCTAAGTGGTCTAGTTCAGCAGATCCCACCCACACAGAGCTCAGCAAGCTAAGATTCACTGGCTTGAATTTCTTGCTGCCAGCACAGCAGTCTGAAGTCGACCTGGGATGCTCAAGCTTGGTGGGGAGAGGGGCGTCCACTATTACTGAGGCTTAAGTAGGCGGTTTTCCCCTCACAGTGTAAACAAAGCCGTGGGGAAGTCCCAACTGAGTGGAACCCTCCACAGCTCGGCAAAGCCACTATAGCCAAACTGCCTTTCTAGATTCCTCCTCTCTGGGCAGGGCATCTCTGAAAACAAGGCAGCAGCCCCAGTCAGGTGCTTATAGATAAAACTCCCATCTCCCTGGGACAGAGCACCTGAGGGAAGGGGCAGCTGTGGGCACAGCTTCAGCAGACTTAAATATCCCTGCCTGACGGCTCTGTGCAGCAGATCTCCCAGTACAGCATTTGAGCTCTGCTAAAGGTCAGACTGCCTCCTCAAGTGGCCCCTGACCCCCATTTCTCCTGACTAGAAGACACATCCCAGCAGGGTCTGGCAAAAACCTCATAAAGAAGAGCTCTGGCTGGCAACTGGTGGGTGCCTCTCTAAGAGAAAGCTTCCAGAGGAAGGAACAGGCAGCAATCTTTGCTGTTCTGCAGCCTCCTCTGGTGATACCCAGGGAAACAGGGTCTGGAGTGGGCCTCCCGCAAACTCCAGCAGACCTGAAGCAGAGGGGCCTGTAAGAAGGAAAATTAACAAACAGAAAGGAATAGCATCAACATCAACAACTACAAAAAGGATGCCCATCAGAGTCCATCCCAAGGTCACTGACTTCAGAGACAAAAGGTAGATAAATCCACAAAGATGGGGAAAAACCAGCACAAAAAGGCTGAAAATTCCCAAAACCAGACCACCTCTGCTCCTCCAAAGGATCAAAACTCCTCGTCCGCAAGGGAACAAAACTGGATGGAGAATGAGTTTGGCAAATTAACAGAAGCAGGCTTCAGAAGGTGGGTAATAACAAAACCTGAGCTAAAGGAGCATGTTCTAACCCAATGCAAACAAGCTAAGACCTTGACAAAAGCTTAGAGGATTTGTTAACTAGAATAACCAGTTTAGAGAAGAACATAAGTGACCTGATGGAGCTGAAAAACACAGCATGAGAACTTTGTGAAGCATACACAAGTATCAGTAGCTGAATCAATCAAGCAGAAGAAAGGATATCAGAGATTAAAGATCAACTTAATGAAATAAAGCATGAAGACAAGATTAAAGAAAAAAGAATGAAAATGAACAAAGCCTCCAAGAATGGATCTGGTCTTGGGACTATGTGAAAAGACTAAATCTACATTTGATTGGTGTACCTGAAAGTTACGGGGAGAATGGAACCAAGCTGGAAAACACTCTGCAGGACACTATCCAGGAGAACTTCTCCAACCTAAAAAGACAGGCCAACATTCAAATTCAGGAAATACAGAGAACACCATAAAGATACTCCTCAACAAAAGCAACCCCAAGACACATAATCATCAGATTCACCAAGATTTAAATGCAGGAAAAATTGCTAAGGGCAGCCAGAGAGAAAGGTTGGGTTACGCACAAGGGAAGCCCATCAGACTTACAGCAGATCTCTCAGCAGAAACCCTACAAGCCAGAAGAGAGTGGGGGCCAATATTCAACATCCTTAAAGAATTTTCAACCCAGAATTTCATAACCAGACAAACTAAGATTCGTAAGAAAAGAAGAAATGCAATCATTTACAGACAAGCAAATGCTGAGGGATTCTGTCACCACCAGGCCTGCCTTACATGAGCTGCTGAACAAAGCACTAAACATGGAAAGCAACAACCAGTATCAGCCACTGCAAAAACACACCAAATTGTCAAGACCATCAACACTATGAAGAAACCGCATCAACTAATGGACAAAATGACCAGCTAGCATCATAATGACAGGATCAAATTCAAGTATAGAAGTACTACTTTAAATGTAAATGGGCTAAATGCCCCAATTAAAAGACACAGACTGGCAAATTGGAATAAAGAGTCAAGACCCATTGGTGTGCTGTATTCAAGAGATTCATCTCTCGTGCAAAGACACGCATAGGCTCAAATAAAGGGATGGAGGAATATGTACCGAGCAAATGGAAAGGGAGAGAGAGGAAAAAAAAGCAGGGGTTGCAATCCTAATCTCTGATAAAACAGACTTTAAACCAACAAAGATCAAAGAGACAAAGAAGGGCATTACATATGGTAAAGGGGTCAATGCAACAGGAAGAGCTAACCATCCTAAATATATGTGTACCCAATACAGGAGCACCCAGAATCATAAAGCAAGTTCTTAGAGACCTACAAAGAGACTTAGACTCCCACACAATAATAGTGGAAGACTGTAACACCACACTGTCAATATTAGACAGATTGACAAGACAGAAAATTAACAAGGATATTCAGGACTTGAATTCAGCTCTGGACCAAGCTGACCTAAGAGACATCTACAGAACTCTCCACCCCACATCCACAGAATATACATTCTTCTCATCACCACACTGTACTTATTCTAAAGTTGAACACATAATTGGAAGTAAAACGCTCCTCAGCAAATGCAGAAGAATAGAAATCATAACAAACAGTCTCTCAGATCACAGTGCAATCAAATTATAACTCAGGATTAAGAAGCTCACTCACGAGCCGGGCGCAGTGGCTCATGCCTGTAATCCTAGCACTTTGGGAGGCCGAGGTGGGTGGATCACCTGAGGTCAGGAGTTCAAGACCAGCCTGGCCATCATGGTGAAACCCCATCTTTTTTTAAAAAAAAAAAAAAAAAAAAAGAAGCTCACTCAAAACCGCACAACTACATGGAAACAACAACCTGTTCCTGAATGACTACTGGGTGAATAACAAAATGAAGGCAGAAATAAGTAAGTTCTTTGAAACCAATGAGAACAAAGACACAACACACCAGAACCTCTAGGACACAGCTAACGCAGTGTTTAAAAAAAAATTTATAGCACTAAATGTCCACAAGACAAAGCAGGAAAGAGCAAAAATTGGCACCCTAACATCATAATTAAAAGGACTAGAGAAGCAAGAGCAAACAAATCCAAAAGCTAGCAGAAGACAAGAAATAACTAAGGTCAGAGCAGAACTGAAGGAGACAGAGACACAAAAAATGCTTCAAAAAAATCAATGAATCCAGGAGCTGGTTTTTTGAAAAGATCAACAAAATAGATAGATTGCTAGCCAGACTAACAAAGAAGAAAAGAAGGAGATAGAGACATGAAAAACCCTTTAAAAAAAAAAAATCAATGAATCCAGGAGCTGGTTTTCTGAAAATATCAATAAAACAGACTGCTAGCCAGACTAATAAAGAAGAAAACAGAGAAGAATCAAATCGACACAATAAAAAATGATAAAGGGGATATCCACCAATCCCACAGAAATACAAACTACCATCAGAGACTACTATAAACATCTCTAAGCAAATAAACCAGAAAATCTAGAAGGAATGGATAAATTCCTGGACACATACACCCTCTTAATTCTAAACCAGGAAGAAGTCTAATCCCTGAATAGACCAATAACAAGTTCTGAAATTGAGGCAGTAATTAATAGCCTACCAACCAAAAAAAATTCCAGGGCCAGATGGATTCACAGCCAAATCCTACCAGAGGTACAAAGAGGAACTGGTACCATTCCTTCTGAAACAATTCCAAACAATAGAAAAAGCGGGACGCCTCCCTATCTTATTTTATGAGGCCATCATCCTGATACCAAAACCTGGCAGAGAAACACACACACACAAAATTTCAGGCCAATATCCATGATGAACATTGACGTGAAAATCCTCAATAAAATACTGGCAAACTGAATCCAACAGCACATCAAAAAGCTTATTTACCACAATCAAGTCAGCTTCATCCCTGGGATGCAAGGCTGGTTCAACATACACAAATCAATAAATGTAATCCATCACATAAACAGAACCAACGGCAAAAACTACATGATTATCTCAATAGATGCACAAAAGGCCTTCCGTAAAATTCAATACCCTTTCATGCTAAAAACTCAATAAACTAGATATCAATGGAATATATCTCAAAATAATAAGAGCTATTTATGACAAACCCATAGCCAATATCATACTGAACGGGCAAAAACTGGAAGCATTCCCTTTGAAAACTGGCACAAGACAAGGATGCCCTTTCTCACCACTCCTATTCAACATAGTATTGGAAGTTCTGGCCAGGGCAATCAGGCAAGAAAAAGAAATAAAACATAGTAAACAGGAAGAGAGGAAGTTAAATTGTCTCTATTTGCAGACAACATGATTGTATATTTAGAAGACCCCATCATCTCAGCCCAAAATCTCCTTAACCTGATAAGCAACTTCAGCAAAGTCTCAGGATACAAAATCGATGTGCAAAAATCACAAGCATTCCTATACATCAATAACAGACAAACAGAGAGCCAAATCATGAATGAACTCCCATTCACAATTGCTACAAAGAGAATAAAACGCCTGGGAATACAACTAACCTCTTCAAGGAGAACTACAAACCACTGCTCAAGGAAATAAGAGAGGACACAAACAGAAGGAAAAACATTCCATGCTCATCGATAGGTGGAATCAATATCATGAAAATGGCCATACTGCCCAAAGTAATTTATAGATTCAATGCTATCCCCATCAAACTACCATTGACTTTCCTCACAGAATTAGAAAAAACAACTTTAAATTTCATGTGGAACCAAAAACGAGCCTGCATAGCCATGACAATCCTAAGCAAAAAGAACAAAACTGGAGGCATCACACTACCTGACTTCAAACTATACTACAAGGCTACAGTAACCAAAACAGCATGGTACTAGCACCAAAACAGAGACATACATAGACCCACGCAACAGGACAGAGGCCTCAGAAATAATGCCACACATCTACAACCATCTGATCTTTGAGAAACCTGACAAAAACAAGCAATAGGGAAAGGATTCCCTATTTAATAAATGGTGTTGGGAAAATTGGCTAGCCATATGCAGAAAGCTGAAACTGGATCCCTTCCTCATACCTTATACAAAAATTAACTCAAGATTGATTAAAGACTTAAACGTATGACCTAAAATCATAAAAACCCTAGAAGAAAACCGAGTCAATACCATTCAAGACATAGGCATGGGCAAAAACTTTATGACTAAAACACCAAAAGCCATGACAACAAAAGCCAAAATTGACAAATGGGATCTAATTAAACTAAAGAGCTTCTGCACAGCAAAAGAAACTATCTGAACAGGCAACCTATAGAATGGGAGAAAATTTTTGCAATCCATCTGACAATATCCAGAATCTACAAAGAACTTAAACAAATTTACAAGAAAAAAACAAACAACCCCATCAGAAAGTGGGCAAAGGATATGAACAGACCCTTCTGGAAGACATTTATGCAACCAACAAACATATGAAAAAATGCTCCTCATCACTGGTCATTAGAGAAATGCAAATCAAAACCACATTGAGGTACCACCTCATGCCAGTTAGAATGGCAATCATTAAAAAATCTGGAGACAACAGATGCTGGAGAGGATGTGGAGAAATAGGAACACTTTTACAAGTTGGTGGGAGTGTAAATTAGTTCAACCATTGTGGAAGACAGTGTGGCGATTCCTCAAGGATCCAGAACCAGAAATTCCATTTGACCCAGCAAGTCCATTACTAGGTATATACTTAAAGGATTATAAATCATTCTACTATAAATACACATGCACACATATGTTTACTGAGGCACTGTTCACAATAGCAAAAACTTGGAACCAACCCAAATGCCCATCAATGATAGGATGGATAAAGAAAATGTGGCACATATACACCACGGAATACTATGCAGCCATAAAAATGAATGAGTTCATGTCCTTTGCAGGGACATGGATGAAGCTGGAAACCATCATTCTCAGCAAACTAACACAAGAACAGAAAACCAAGCACCACATGTGCTCACTCATAAGCAGAAGCTGAACAATGAGAACACATAGACACAGGGTGAAAAACATCAAATACCAGGGCCTGTTGGGGGCTGGGGACTGGGGGAGGGATAGCATTAGTAGAAATACCTAATGTAGATGATGGGTTGATGGGTGCAGCAAACCACCATGGCATGTGTATACCTATGTAACAAACCTGCACATTCTGCACAGGTACCCCAGAACTTAAAGTATAATAAGAAAAAAAAAAGAATTCTATTATCCCCATTCACAAATTACTGAAGGTAATTCCTCTTGAAAAATACTATGTGTATTATCTCTCAGGATTTAGCAAATTACTAATTCGCTGAAAATATGGTGGTTCCTTCTGTAGGATAGACAAGATTGTCTTCGAATCTACTAAGAGAAAATATCCTGCAGACATGCAGCACTGGCACAGTTCCAAAAGAAGCTGCTGGTTATGCAAATCAGGCATTGCTGTCCTGGTATTGGGAAAGGCCCTCACTTGAACCCTTTTCTCTCTAGAAAATGAGAACAATCTAATTTAGAGAAAGAAGGAACAGTCAATATTAATGAGCACTATATACTACGCCAGTTTCTTTCCTTACTGTATCTCATTTAATCTTTTCAACAACCTCAGGAAGCTCAGTAAAATTAAGGAATGTCACGTAACAAGTAGGACTGGATATACTACTGCCTGTAATGACACCAAGGTTTATGATCCTTCTACTACATCACACTCCTCATGGAAACATCTGCCCAGTTTACAATAAGTTAATGGGAAACTGGAATTTGTTTTGTGTATTGTTTCAATATACAAATTCCTAAAACATGTATCTTTTAAAGTAAAATTCCTTAATCCCCTTTAGCCTTCCAACAGCTTTATTTGACACGATGCTAATAAAATTTTAAGTAGCAATTTGAGACAATCAATTTGATACATGATGCAACAGGGAAAGGCAAAACATATCATCACACCGTGATAATAATAATAATAAAGGGTATAGAAGAAACTATGTATCCACCAGGTGATATTTTCTTCCTTTAGTGTTGCAAAACCTTCCTTTATCAAGCAAGATAAAGCAGTGGAACAACAACAACAAAAGTATCTTCCTTTTTAAGGCATTAGCATTAGAAGTTAATAAGCCAATTAGAGGTGAGCCTCCTCTGTTAATACAGCAGCTCTAGGTAAAATGAACCAGTGAGAAACAAAGCCTTGCTTACAGTAAAAGTGAAGGGAAAATACTGTAAGAGGGGTGAGCCTGGTCACGGCTGACACTAACACAATGTACAGTCTACTTACTTGGATGACATTTTGAAACTAATTGGGCTACTTTTATTTGGCTTTCTCTTGAACTACTAAAAGTTGGTCAGCAGGAGTCAAGCCATATTGCAAAAGGAGGTATTTATCCATTACTTTCATTGTAAATTAAAGACAGAAAATTACAGGTAAGAGAGTAGTGACCAATAATTGATGTCACCATTTCTTTCTTGCCCACTAACCTCTGCCCAGTGGTCTATTAATAAAATAGACCTCATCTTTAAAAGCCTGAGTGTTTGAATGTTTAATCTCATCGGCTCATGAGGGGTGATTAAGGAATACTAAAAAAAAAAAAAAAAAAAAAAAAAAAAAAGGACTCCCCCTTGCCTTTATTCCTATAGCTAAACTCAGAGGTCACCTTGAACTATACAAAACAGATAAAAGTTGAAGGGGCACCCCTTTCAAAATGGCCTTCCCCTATGAAGATCCCAATATTATGCCATGGATTTCTCCTAATGTGCCTACCATGAACTTTAGGGTTCTGTAGGACACAGATTTACGCAGTAGAAAAGAAGAGCAGTCTGAGCTAGCTCAAGAACACATAATGGGAAAACTTTTATGTTTCTTCAGTGACTGTGGTAGAATGAACTCTGAATTATGAATTGACAAATGTGATTTAAGCTGGGCGCAGTGCCTCACACCTATAATCTCAGTACTTTGGGAGGTCAAGGTGGGAGGATTACTTGACACCAAGAGTTTGAGTGGCCTGGGCAACACAAGACCTCATCTCTACTAAAAATCAGAAAAACTAGCAAGGTGTGGTGGTACACATCTACAGTCCCAGCTACTTGGGAGGCTGAGGCAGGAGGATCACTTGAGCCCAAGAGGTTGAGGCTGCAGTGAGCCATGATTGTGTCACTGCACTCCAGTCTGGGCAACACGGCAAGATCCCATCTCAAAAAAAAAAAAAAGAAAAACAAGAAACTACCTGTTATGAACTGAATGTCTGTGTTCCTTCCAAATTCATATGGTAAAGCCCTAACCCCTCAGTGTGGTCATATTTAGAGATGGGGCCTCTAAGGAAGTAATTAAGGTTAAATGAGGTCACTGGGTCCTTGATCTGACAGGATTAGTTTCCTTAAAAGAAGTAACACCATAAAACTCTCTCTCCAAGTACACCCCCCAAGGAAAGGCCATGTGAGTGCATCAAGAAGGCAGCAGAGTACAACCCAGGGGCAGAGCCCTCACCAGACACCAACCCTACCGACACCTTTATCTTGAACTTTCAATTTCCACAACTGTGAGAAAATAAATACCTGTTGTTTAAATCACCCAGTTTGGGTATTCTATTACAGAAGCATAAGCAGATTCAGATTAACACATCACCTCTATTAATAAATGCTCTCTACTACTTCCTGTTTCAGAAAACATACTTTGTTGAATTCTACGTGAGAAATACTTAATTGAACATCCAGGGAAATCAGATTCAGAAAAAGTGCTCTGTTTGAAATACAATTTGCAATCGTTTGCAGTCAAATGGCCCTGTAAAAATATGCTTACCCTTGAAGAGAAACATACTCTTGGGAGCTTTCAGCCCAACAGCCACTCAGCATTGCAGCAAAGTAACTAGATCTGGCTCTCAAAATGGCCCTAAAGGGAAGAGTGGGGAGAAACACAGGTAAACATTTACATATTATGAAAAATGCAATTTTTAATGAAAATTTTCATCTTTATGTATTAAAATATAATAACCTATTTGTTTTGTTTTCGCTGGCAGGATTATTATACAATAAAACTTATAAGCTTATATTTATACCTAAGGGATTTTTTTTTTTTTTTTTTTGAGACGGAGTTTCACTCTTGTTACCCAGGCTAGAGTGCAATGGCATGATCATACCTTACTATAGCCCTGAACTCCTAGGCTCAAGTTTGCTCCTCCCACCTCAGCCTCCCAAGAAGCTAACACTACGAGGCATGCACCCAATTTGATTTTTAAATTTTTTGTACAGACAGGGTCTCACTATGTTTTCCAGGCCAGTCTCAAACTCCAGACCTAAAGTAACCCTCCTACCACAACCTCCTGACGTACTAGGCTTTATACCTAAGTATTCTGATTGTTTAAAACATTAATTCCAATGTCCTTGCTATCTTTTAACTTTCTTCTCTTGAAGGCTCTTTATTTTTTAAGCTTATAAAATCATAACTTTGATGTTTAATTTTTTTAATATAAAAAGGTAGCTAAAGACAAAGTACATATCAGCAAACACTCATTTAATGTAGATTATTTTGGAAATTTAAAAATTTTTAACAAGGTATCCTCCTATCCCACACTAAAGTGTAAATCAAGGCTCTTTCTAAGATTTGTACTTCATAATTAGTAACAATATGAAACCTTTTCAAATCTATGGGGAAAAAAAAACCTCCCATGACCAATTTAAATTACCTGGGAAAGGGTAATCACAACCAGTTTTTTGGAGAAGGAAAAATGCTTGCAGTCACTCCCAAATATATCCCTATATTACATTATATATAAATCAGAATGGAAATAAATGCCTACTTACAGAACTATGAAATTCTATTTAAAAAATAATAGGCCAGTCGGAGTTGCTCATGCCTAGAATCCCAGCACTTTGGAGGCCAAGGTGGGTGGATCACCTGAGGATGGGAGTTCAAGACCAGCCTGGCCAACATGATGAAACCCCGTCTCTACTAAAAAAAATACCAAAAATTAGCCAGGTGTGGTGGTGGGCACTTGTAATCCCAGCTACTTGGGAGGGTGAGGCAGGAGAATTGCTTGAAACCGGGAGGTGGAGTTTGCAGTGACCCAAGATCACACCACAGCACTCCAGCATGGGCAACAAGAGGGAAACTCCTTCTCAAAAAAAAATAAATAAATAAAACAAGATAAACTGTTGGTTATCACTGGAACAATGTAATTCATAAGGCTAGAAAATATTAATATACAGTTCACACTCAAAACACAGTTTACTTTTAAGAAAAAGTTTACTATAGAAATAAATGCTAGATAGGAAAATAGGACTTGTGTAGGATGGCCTTTTAAACCAATTTGAAAAAACACAGACACACCATAACCTACCCCCATCACACGAGAAATTCTAGTTGAAATAAAAAGGAAGGAACAAAAGCTAAAGTAAAAAACTTTGGTCAGGCACAGTGGCTCACGCCTACAATCCCAATACTTTGGGAGGCCATGGCGGGTGGATCACTTGAAGTCAGCAGTTCATGACCAGCCTGGCCCACATGGTGAAACCTCATCTCTACTAAATATAAAAAAATTAGCCAGGTGTGGTGGCTGTGCCTGTAGTCCCAGCAACTTGGGAGAATCACTTGAACCTGGGAAGCTGAGGTTGCAGTGAGCAGAGATTGAGCCACTGCACTCTAGCCTGGGTGACAGATCAAGACTCTCTCAAACAAAACAAAACAAAACAAACAAACAAAAAGTAAAAAAACTTCCAAAATCTCATGTCCCAGTGAATTTAGTGGGGAAAAATTCCAGACACTGAACTTTGTCAGCTTGACACTTCTCCCTTTAGCAATATCACCTCCATTTCTGTTATGATTTTCATTCCAACTATTTCTAATTGTAGCAAATTCATTCCAACTATATCTAGTTGTAGCAAATTCAATCTCCTGGAATCAGCTTGATAAGCACAGATTATACTAGAGTCAACTGAAGGATGTACATTAACCAAAAGCTCTAAATTAACATCCAAAAATGTAGACCTCAAATTCTGGTTCGCAATTCAGCATTTGATCGGTATTTGGCACTAGTTGGATAAAGGTCTAATTAGAATTTGTAAGCAGAGGCAGATGTAGTTAAATCATAACCCAATATTTGCAGTCTGTGATCTGGTTCCAAACTTAAAAGGCAGGTATAGATAGCCACATCTAAAAATATTTCAGAATTGGGGGAAAACATTAATAACAACATATAAACAAAACCAGGCAAATTAGCTTGGCAAACAAAAATTCTGGCCAAAAAAAAAAAAAAGACACTAAATTGATCATACCCATGGATAATTATCATAAATGGGCATTTTTCCACTTTTAAACTAGTTTAATTACAGGCAGATTTTTTTGACTATATTAAGATTTTTCTGTATCTGAGGAAATGTATTCTCTTCCCAGGTCCACAATGGGGCGTAGTTTCAAGGGCAAGAACTTCCAGCAACCAACTGGGGTCTTAAGGGTCATTGTTTTAATTTTCATGCTTGCGGGAAAATAACCAAAGTCAATCACTCCAGCGGAAGTTTAAACACCTTTCATAGGTGAAAGGGCTTGGAGAAGGAGGGAATTCCTCCCAGGTTAAAAGTCCCCTTCTTCCACATCCCTTCGGATTCCATCTTTGGGTCCCCTTCCACACTCTTCATGGAAGCTTTCTCTCATCTTTTTCTCTCTCCTTTTTCTCTTTCTCTGCCTAAATAAATCACTTCTCTGAAAAAACTCTTTGGGGTCCGATATTTTCTTTCAAGTGCACCATGCTGTGGCCCCCTCTCCCATTCTTGGGTGAGAGACCAAGAGCCTGGAAAAAATCCTCTCGGGGGAACTGTGCCTCCCCTGTACCCCAAAACCTGGCAACATACCCATTTTTCCTAATCCTTAGAGCTTAATGAGAAATCATTTATTCTATAAAGAAATACAATATATATGGCCAGTCTAAATATGCTTAAAACTGTAAAGTTATGTGAGCAAAAAAAAACACTTATACTGTTACATCATTACTCTATGGTAATTCAACTGATGCTGAGATCTGCCCTCACTGCCCAGAGGCTGAATACTAACATTGCCCAAAGGGAAGCAGTAACAACAAATACTCCATGAAACTCTATTTGTTTAATTGTATAAGAGCATTTATAATTAATGCTCCAAATTAAAAATGGTATAATAAAAGCAACTTTTAATATATAAACAGACAAGAAGCTTGTCGCCTCTGATCTTTAACCATTGGGTTGCGTGGAGGAGGAGAGACTTCATCCTCCTTGAGTCTGTACATGTGCCTTCTTCCTAAAGACTGAATTTATTTTGCCTCTTCCTCCAACCTCTCAAAGTGTTTCCTGAGGAATGCCATTGGTCCCTCAGGCTGAGCAGTACACAACTGCACAACAGAATCTTTGAGCAGTGCCTGAATGTTGGGCTTCTGGAGGTAGAGCTCACATTCTCAAAGGCTGTGCACCTCCTCTCTGGCAGCAGTGCCACCAGACCCATGATTCCTTGTCCTTCTCCAGGTGTCTCAGGTCCCCTCTATTCTTTCTTCTGCTCTTCACTTCCTATCCACGTGGCTTTCATGAGCTTCCCTCTTCTCTCCTCTGCTCCTCTGTCCACCCCACTCTCCAGACTCCCTCAATGCCTCTCAAAAGCTCTTAACAACAATAGAAACTATGTGCATGACTAAGAGGAATAAATCATTTACAAATGGAGAAACAAACACCAAAGATGTTACTTTAAATCTTAGGGAAATATTAATAAGAGACTAAATTGTCAATTAAACATTTTTTTAATAAAAAACAGATTCTACAATATCTTAGAAAAGAAAATAAAGAAAATAAAAATAGGGACAACTCTAAATTAAAAATACTTTTAAATAAGAAAAAGAGCTTACAATTCTAAAGATCCAGAGTTCTAGTTCAAAATTCACCGTAATTATCTTCAAGAAAGAATATATCTTGTTTGAAAAAAATGACAAGAAAGATATTTTCTTTTGAATTACCATTCTACCTTCTCAAATAAAATGCTAATTAATTCATTCTTTAAAAGGAAATTTTAAAAAAAATATAGAGAGACAGAGTCTCACTATGTTGCTCAAGCTGGTCTCAAACTCCTGGGCTCCAGTGACCCTCCTATCCCAGCCTCTCAAAGTACTGAGACTACAGTTGTTAAATCACCATGCTCACCCTCATTCTTTTTCTTTTACTATAGACAGGGTCTCTTGCTCTTTCACCCAGGCTGGAGTAGCACAATCATAGCCCACTGTAGCCTCAAACTCCTGGCTAGCCTCATCTTTAATCCAACAGATACTGTATTCTGTGATCTACACTATCCTAAGTGCTGGGAATACAGCAGTAAATGAGATACACGGAACAATGTTATATTCCAGTGAAGGGTGGAGGACAGGGAGAAGAGAAAGACACTTCTGACAATGGGTTCCTAGGTTGTCTCAGATCAACCCTCCTGCTGAAAGCAGCTAGGAAAGATGGACAAAATATATATACTTAAGAAAGAAGAAGAAAAAACAGGAAAGCATGCTTTGAAGGCATCAGAACACTACCACAGTGGTTAGAAGAGCTACACAAGTTAGGAGAAAGAAGACAAAAGAAGAGACCCAAGTATTTGAGGTAACTTTTTCCATTGAGGCAACTTTTTCCATTGAGGCAATTGCCAAATCTGAAAACAACAGCTAGAAGGCTGATAAGCTGAGTATAACTTCTGGCAATCTTCACACAAATTGGAACTAGGGACCCATCAAAGAGGAGGGGTTTTGGCAGGTAACCCAGGATTTCAGCTGGACGCTGAAAGGCCACATTCTAAAAAGAAGAGTGAACAGGAAATAGACAAGCCCTTATTAGACTTGTGACTTAAAAGTCAGTTTTGAATCATCTCAGTCCTTGACTGGAACAAAGTGATTAGCATCTATTCTGCCAGCCAGCCAAAGGCAAAAGGAAATCCCATCTGCATTAAAATATCACTTTGAGTATCAAATTGTTTCTACAAATTTTCAATAAAATGTCTAGTAATCACCCAAAGATGATTTAGTTTAATAATGAACAACTAGAAAATAAAAGAAAAAATTTCCATTTACACTAGTATCAAAAAAGGTCACCCCAACGTATGTTTTCAGAAAGGGCATCTCACTGAGTTCCTCCTAACTCATTACTTGACTGGCAAAATATGACATGGAGATTTCCATTTCTGTGGGAATTTTATGCAGAAAATAAACATGGACAGGAAAAAAAGGTCAAATACATACCAACAAATGTAACAAAACATGTGTAATATCTCTGCACTAAAAACTATAAAACTCTGCTGGGATAAATGTTAAAGACCTAATGGAGAGCTAAAGTATGCTCATGGATCTGAAAGTTGAAACTGTTAATATAGCCATTCTTCCTAAATTAGTTTCTAGATTTAACACAATCCCAATGAAGCATTTTTAATAGCAGTGGATAAGTTGATTCTAAAATATATATGAAAATGCAAAGGACCCATAATTGCCAAAGCAACCATCAACAAAGAATAAAGGTGGAAGATACGATTTCAGGCAACATGATGTCACTTACTATAAAGTAGCAATAATCAAGATAACATGGTATTGATGTAAGGGTGGACATATAAATCACTGGAACAGAATTGAGAGTCCAAAAATAAATCCACATATATATGGCCAGTTGCTTTTCATGAAGGTGTTAAGATAATTCAATGAGGGAAAAGACAGTCTTATCATCAAAAGGTACTGGAACAGCTGGTGATTTGCAGAAAAAGAAATGAAACTCGACACTTGCCTCACACCATTACAAAAAACTTAAATCTAGAATATATAGATTTAAGAGAACTATAATAACTTATCGTTTAGAAGAACTGTAATAAGATAATCCAACTAAATATGAGCAAGAACAACAAAAAACATCAGGTAAGAGCCACTTGCTTGAAATAGTTTTACTTCAAAGCTAAAGTTTATGGCTAATTATAAAAAAAGGACATTCCTGGCTGGGCATGGTGGCTCACACTTGTAATCCCAACACTTTGGGAGGCCAAAGTGGGTGGATCACTTGTGGTCAGGAGTTCAAGACCAGCCTGACCAACATGGTGAAACCCAGTCTCTACTAAAAATACAAAAGTTAGCTGGGCATAGCGGCACATGCCTGTAACCGTAGTTACTAGGAAGGCTGAAACACAAGAATCACTTGGACCTCGGGGGCAGATCTTGCAGTGAGCCGAGATCATGCCACTGCACTCCAGCCTGGGCTACTAAGTGAGACTCTGTCTTAAAAACAAACAAAAAGGCTGGGCACAGTGGCTCATGCCTATAATCTCAGCACTTTGGGAGGCCGAGGAGGGCAGATCACAAGGTCAAGAGATAGAGACCATCCTGGCCAACATGGTGAAACCTTGTCTCTACTAAAAATACAAAAATTAGCTGGGTGTGGTGGCACATGCCTGTAGTCTCAGCTACTTGGGAGGCTGAGGCAGAAGAATCGCTTGAACCTGGAAGGCAGAGGTTGCAGAGAGTCGAGATCTTGCCACTGCACTCCAGCCTGGGCAACAAAGTGAGACTCTGTTTCAGAAAAAAAAAAAAAAGACCCCATTATATTTTGAGTATTAGATTAGGATTGGGAAAAGCTATGGTCAGAGTAGTACATGATTCATTTTCAGGAAAAAAAGTACGTCTATATCTCAATAGTTCACTTATATTAAAATGTATACCTCATCAGTCTAAAAGTAATTTTTTTAAATGGGCAAAAGATTTGAACAGAAATATAACATATACAAATAACCAGTAAGATACTCAACATCACTATGTGATCAAGGAAATGCAAATTAAAAGCATACATAATAGATAATACTGCATACCTATTAGCGTGGCATAAATCAAAAAGAATAACAATGTCAAGGAGTGGTAAAGAGGTGAAACAAATGGAACTCTTCATACCAGGCAGACTGGGAGTGTAAAATGGCACCATCTCTTTCGAGAATGTTTGTCAAATTCATGAAAAGTTAACAGTAACTAACAATATGACCGAGCAATTTCATTCTTAGGTATTTAACCAAAAGAAATGACAATATATATGCAAACACTTGTCTGCAAAGGTTCCTACCAGCTTTATTTTTTTATTTTTTTGAGATGGAGTCTTGCTCTGTCACCCAGGATGTAGTGCAGTGGTGCAATCTCGGCTCACTGCAACCTCTACCTCCAGGGTTCAAACGATTCTTCTGCCTTAGCCTCCTGAGTAGCTGGAACTACAGGCACCTGCCACTACACCTGGCTAATTTTTATATTTTTAATAGAGATGAGATTTCACCATGTTGGCTAGGCTGGTCTTGAACTCCTGACCTCAAGCGATCTGCCCACTTTGGCCTGGCAAAGTGCTGGGATTACAGGCATAAGCCACCATGCCTGGCCCGTACCAGCCTTATTAATAACAACTAAACACTGGAAACAACCAATATTCCATCAAAAGGAGAACAGATAAGCGAATTGTGGTATATCTATACAATGCAATATGATGCAGCAATAAAAACTGAATGAATCACTGACACACATAATATGTAAGGATGAAGCGCAAAAACATTACACTGAACAAAAGAGGCCAGATACCACAGTGTGTCTGAGTCCACTTATGTGAAATTCTAGGAAAGGCAGAATATCCTACAGTGTAGATAACATAACAATAGAAAACAAACAACCTGATTTAAAAATAGGCAAACTACGAGTAGTAGTTCATGCCTGTAGTCCTAACTACTTGGGAGGCTAAGGCAGGAGGATCCCTTAACCCCAGGAGCTCAAGCCTGGGTAACACAGCAAGATTGTCTCAAATAAATAAATAAAATAAAAAAAGAAATGGGGAAAAGATATGAACAGAAAACTAACCAAAGAGGTATACAGATGGCAAATAAGCATATGAAAATCATCTGCTGTCTGTGGCTGGGGTAGGGATGGGTACTGAAGGTAAATGGGCACAAGGGAACATTTTAGTAGATGAAAATTCACTATATTTTGCTTACAGTAGAAGTTAAACAGGTTTACATGTTAGTCAAAACTCACCAAACTGGACTTTAAGTTGTGTGCATTTGTTTGTATATGCATTCTAACTCAACATACTTAACTATAAAAAAGAATGAAAACAAAATTTAATCAAGAAAAAAAATAACAGGCCAAGATAACTTCCCTAGCAAATTCTAATAAATATTTAAGGAAGATATAAGTTTTAAAAAGTCAATCTTACTCAAAGTAAAGAATAAAAATGAGGAAATACTTCACAGTTCATTTTATAAAGTCAACATAAGTTTGAGACCTAAACCTGACAAGGACATTACAAAAAAGGAAAATTACAGACCAATCTGTTTCATGAATATAGATGCGAAATTCCTATACAAAATATTAGCAAACTGGATCTGGCATGAAATAGAATGAATAAAACATCACAACCAAACTGAAATTATTTCAGGAATGTAACATTATTTTTTCATTCCAAATTTAAGCAATATAATTTAGCACATTAACAAAAGAATGAAGAAAAATGATGTGATCATCAAAATAGATGCAGGAAAGCATTTGACAAAATTCAACACCAATTTAGGATTTTAAAAATTTAGGCAATTTTGGCCAGGTGCAGTGGCTCATGGCTGTAATCCTGGGCGCAGTGGCTCATGTGAGGCAGGCAGATCACATGAGGCCAGGAGTTCAAGACCAGTCTGGGCAACATGGCAAAACTGTCTCTACTAAAAATACAAAAATTAGCCATGCTTGGTGGTGCATGTCTGTAGTACCAGCTACTCAGGAGGCTGAGGCATGAAAATTGCTTGAACCTAGGAGGTGCAGGTAAGAGTGAGCTGAGGTCGTGCCACTGCACTCGAGCCTAAACAGCAGAGTGAGACTCTGTCAAATAAATAAATAAATAAAATTTAGGCAATTTCAATAAAAATCTCAGAAGGCTTTTTGTAAATACTGACAAAGTGATTCCAAAATTTACAGTCATGTGTTACATAACAATGTTTGGGTCAACAAGAGACTACACACATACAAAGATGGTCCCATAAGATTATAAAGATGCTGAAAAATTTCTACCCCCTAGGGACGTCATAGCTGACACGAGGTCAAGTGTGAAGCATTACTCACATGTTCGTGGGGGTGCTGGTATAAATAAACCTACTGTGCTGCCAGCTGTATAAAAGTCTAGCATGCACAATTATGTACAGTACATAATACTTGATAATAACTATGTTACTGGCTTATGATTTTATTATACTACATATTGTTATTTTAGAGAACTCCTACTTACATATAAAAAAATGTTAACTGCTAAATAGCCTCAGGCAGGTCTTTCAGGAGGTATTCCAGGAGAAGGCGAGATAACAGCTATGTTAGGAGATGACAGCTCCATGTGTGTCAGTGGGACAAGATGTGGAGGTGGAAGACAGCAGTATTAACCCTGACTGTTAATACATAAACAGTATTAACCCTAGTAGGCCTAGGCTAATGTGTTTGCTTCTGTCTCGGTTTTTAACGAAAGTTAAAAAAAACTTAAAAATATTTTTTAAACAGAAAAAAGCTTATAGGCTGGGTGTGGTGGTTCACACCTGTAATCCCAGCACTTTGGGAGGCCAAGGCAGGTGGATCACTTGAGAACAGGAGTTCAAGACCAGCCTGGCCAACATGGTGAAACCCCATCACTAATAAAAATATAAAAAATTGGCCGGGCGCGGTGGCTCAAGCCTGTAATCCCAGCACTTTGGGAGGCCGAGGCGGGTGGATCATGAGGTCAAGAGATCGAGACCATCCTGGTCAACATGGTGAAACCCCGTCTCTACTAATACAAAAAATTAGCTGGGCACAGTGGCGCGTGCCTGTAATCCCAGCTACTCAGGAGGCTGAGGCAGGAGAATTGCCTGAACCCAGGAAGCGGAGATTGCGGTGAGCCGAGATCGCGCCATTGCACTCCAGCCTGGGTATCAAGAGTGAAACTCCGTCTCAAAAAAAAAAAAAAAAAAAAAAAAAAAATATATATATATATATATATATAAAAAATTAGCTGGGCGTGGTGGCACACTCCTACAATCCCAGCTACTTGGGAGGCAAAGGCAGGCCAATTGCTTGAACCCAGGAGGTGGAGGCTGCAGTAAGCCAAGGTGCCACTGCACTCCAGCCTGGGCAACAGAGTGAGATTCCATCTCAAAAAAAAAAAAAGAAAGAAAAGAGCATATAGAATAAGGATACAAAGTAAAAAAGCCAGATGTGGTGACTCACACCTGCAATCCTAGCACTTTGGGAGGTTAAGGCAGGAGGATCGCTTAAGTCCAGGAGTGTGAACCAGCCTGGCCAACATAGGAAAAACTTGTCTCTGCGAAAAATACAAAAATCAGCTGGGTGTGGCAGTGTGCAACTGTGGTCCCAGATACTCAAGAGGCTGAGATAGGAGGATCACTGGAGCTGGAGAGATCAAGGTGGCAGTGACTCATGATCATGCCACTGTACTCCAGTCTGAGTGACAAAGTAAGACTTCGTCTCAAAAAAAAAAAAAGGAAAAAATTTGTACAGCTATACATGTTTGTGATTAAGCTAAGTGTTATTACAAAAGAGTAAAAAAGTTTCAAAAAATTAAAGAGTTTATAAAGTGAAAAGTTACAATAAGCAAGGTTAATTGTTGAAGAAAAAGTTTTTTAAAATAAATTTCATGTGTATCCTAAGTATTTATAAAGTCTACAGTAGTATACAGTAATGAATTGAGCCCTCACATTTACCTACCACTCACTCATTGACTCACCCAAAGCAACTTCCAGCCCTGCAAGTTCCATTCACGTTAAGTAAGTGCCCTATATAGATGGGTACTGTTTATCTTTTATATCAGATATATCCTTAAGTGCCAGAAAGTAAGAAAATGCTCAACACACACATACACACACACACTCTCTCTCTCTCTCTCTCTTTCTCTCTCTCTCGGGGTAAAAGGGACACAAAAGCCACCTGAAAGAGCTCCCACAGCTAAAGTCATAACAAATTGAGAACAACAACAAAAAAAGACAAATTACAGAATACGTCAAATTATAAGCTAAAGTACAAAATAAATATCCGTGAGTCTACATTGATATACGTAAGTGCCTGAATAAATTAATATGTGGAAGAGAAAAGTTTCTTGTGCACAAGATTTCCAAATAATTTATGTAGATAATATCCCCCCTTCAAGGAGGTAGAACATTACTTCCTATCATTTAAATACGGGCTACATACAGGGACTTCCTTCCAGAGAGCACAGTCTGGAAATGGGAGGTGAGGGCAGGAGTAACTTATAGTGGAGAAACCAGATGAAAACAACCTCAGCTAGATTATTATCAAGGTTAACATAAACAGTGATGTCAGGTTGATCATATGTACACTTAATATGATGTAATGAAAATGGCCCTTGATCTTTGTGGTCTTCCTGTCCCAAACCCATAATCCACATAATTATGAGAAAAACATCAGATAAACTCCATTTAGGGGACACTTTATACCTGACCAATACTCCTCAAACTGAAATGTCATCAAAAACAACGTCTGAAAAACTATTACAGCCAGGAGGAGCCTAAGGAGACATGACAGCTAAGTGCAATGTGAGATCCAGGATTGGCTCCTCAAATAGAAAAGGACACTAGGTAAAAACCAAGGAAATCTTAATACACTATAGACTTTAGTTAATAACAATGTATTGATATTGACTCAATTGTAACAAATGTACTATACTCAAATTTATATACATAAGATGTTAACAATGAAGAACTAGGTGTGGACGTGTATGAGAATACTGTACTCTTGTCTGTAAATCTGGAACTTTCCTAAAAAATAAGGCCAATTAAGAAAAAATTAGGATTCTGCTATTACCCATAAGTATAGGACTTCCCTACCTAGAAAACTGAATAAAATATGACACTGAAAAAAGGCAGTAGAGGACTCTTGATTCCTAAGAGAAGGAGGAAAATAAATGAGGTAAGCTCTACAATCACAATGCTTTTCTTCCTAGAAGCAGTTTCTAGTCAAGGCACAGGAAGGACAAAAGAGCAGAGCCTTGAGGCTGAGCTGAGCTGAGGAAATAGATATAGGAGCCCCAAGAAGCTGAGTCAGCTGAAATTTGTGGGGCACAGTAAGATAGAAGAGGGAGTCAGGAAGAATTCTAGAAATTAGAGTAGATACTCCCTCCCTTGAGCTTTTGTCTGAATATAATTTGAGTGTGCATAAGGTAAAACTACACAAAGACAGGCAAAGAATAAAAGCCAGGGAGCTATATGGCTGACAGATATTCAAGTTCCTTCCAGCCAGAATTGAATACTTGAGGCACTAAGATCCCAGAAGCCTCAGTAGAAAGGCTTTACAACATTTAGGGCAAAGGATATTCTAGATGCGCCCTAACAAAATTTAAAAAGAAGCCTCATAAATATGAAGCTGATCCACAATAACTTAAATGCCTGCTTAAAAAAACTTAAACAATATTTTTCAAGAAAAACAATACAGTTCAAACACTCAAAAACATAATATTTACAATGTCTGGTATTTGATTAAAAAACTAGGTAATGTGAAGTAGCGGCAAAATGTGAACATTAAAAGGAGGACAATCAGTCAATATTAACAAATCCAGAAGCGACAGAGAAGATGGAATTAGCAGACAAAGCATTTTAGGGCTGAGTGTGATGGCTCACACCTGTAATCCCAGCAATTTGGGAGGCTGAGGCAGGAGGATTCCCTGAGGCCAGGAGTTCAAGACCAGCCTGAGCAATAATGTGAGAACCCATCTCTACCCCCGCAACAAAAAAAAATTTAATTAGCTGAGCATGGTGGCGAGTGCCTGTAGTCCCAGCTACTCGGGAGGCTGAGGCCAGAGGATCACTTGAGCCCAGGAGTTCAAGGTTACATAAGCTATGATCATATCACTGCACTCCAGCTTGGGCAACAGAGAGGGTTCCAAAAAAAAAAAGTACAATGGTAGACTTACACTACATTACTGTAAATAGTCTACTCCAATTAAAAGGAGATTATGAGACTAGATAATAAAAGCAAGACACAACTATTTTTGGTCTCTAAGAAATTATTTTAAATCCATTTTAAATATAAAGACAAAATTTAGAAGTAAAAGGATATAAAAAGAATACCATAAACACTAATCATAAGAAAGCTGGAGTGGCGATATTAACCAAAGTAAATTTCACAACAAGTGACGTTACCTGGGATATTACCTAGGAACTAGCAATATTTCATAATAAAAATTACTCAATTCACTATGAAGAAATAACAATCCCAAATATGTATATACCAAATAACAGAGCTTCAAAATACATGAAGCATAAACTGATAGAACTAAAAGGCGAAACAAATTTTTAATGATACTTGGAGACTTCAATACTCTATCAGTAATAGGATACGTAGATAAAAATTCAGCTAACGACATAAGACTTGAGCAACACTACCAACCAACTTTTTCACTTATAGAACACTCCACCACAGGACAACAGAGTACATATTCTTTTTAAGTACATGTGGAACATTCACTAACAGACCATATTCTGGGCCATCACAAGTTTCAATAAACTTAAACAAACTGAAATAATATAAAATATGCTCTATGAACACAATGGAATTAAACTAGAAATCAATGATGGAGAAATGTCTGGAAAATTCCCAAATAGTTGGAAATTATACCTCTAGACAACCCATGGGTAAAGAAGAAATCAAAAGGAAAGTTAGAAAATACATTTATTTGAGTGAAAATACAATATATCAAAATTTGTAGGCTGCCGCTAAGCAGTGCTTAGAAGAAAACGTTTAGCTTTTAAATGCTTATAGTAGAAAAGGAAAAAGGTTTCATATTAATGATCTAGAATTCCATCTTAAACAGCAGCATAAATTAAACCCTAAGTAAGCAAAAGGAAGAGAAAAAGTGACAGAACCTTGCTCTCTGCTCCCTCCATTCTTGTGCAGCACCAGCCACGCCCCTGAGACACTATGGTGAAAGTGAAGCCCAGAGTAAATGGATTTGGCTGTACTGGGTGCCTGATAACCAGGGCTGCTTTTAACTCTAGCAAAGTAGATGCTGTTATCATCAATGACCCCTTCACTGACCTCAACTACATGGTCTACATGTTTCAGCAGGATTCCACCCATGGCAAGTTCCACGGCATCGTCAAGACTGAAAATGGGAAGCTTGTCATCAATGGAAATCCCATCACCATCTTCCAGGAGCAAGGTCCCACCAAAATCAAACAGGATGATGCTGGTGCTAATTATGTTATGGAGTTCACTGGCATCTTCACTACCAAGGAGAAGGCTGGGGTTCACTTAGAGGGCAGAGCCAAAAGGGTTATCATCTTTGTCCTTTCAGCCAATGTTCCCATGTTTGTGATGGGCATGAACCATGAGAAGTATAAAAACCTCAAGATCATCAGCAATGTCTCTTGTACCACCAACTGCTAAGCCCCCTGGCCAAGATCATTCATAACAACTCTGGCATCATGGAAGGCATCAAAATCATAGTCCATGCCATCACTGCCACCCAGAAGACTGGGGATGGCCCCTCTGGGAAACTGTGGTGTGATGGCCATGGGGCTCCCCAGAACATCATCCCTGCATCTACCTACTGGTACTGCCAAGGCTATGGGCAAGGCCATCCCCAAGCCAAACAGGAAGCTCACTGGTGTGGTCTTCCATGTCCCTACTGCCAACCTGTTAGTCATAGACCTGACCTGCTCTCTGGAGAAACCAGCCAAATGTGATGACATCAAGAAGATGGTATAGCAGCATCAGAGGGGGCTCTCAAGGGCATCCAGGGCTATAATGAGCACCAGATTGCCTCCTCCAACTTTAACAGTGACACCCAGTTTCCATCTTCAATGCTGGGGCTGGCACTGCCCACAATGACCACTTTGTCAAGTTCATTTCCCAGCATGACAATGAATTTGGCTACAGCAACAGGGTGGTGGACCTCATGGTCCACATGGCCTCCAAAGGGTAAGCGCCCCCAGACCACCAGCCCCAGCAAGAGCATGAGAGGAAAAGAGAAGCATTCAATTGCTGGGGAGTCCCTGCCACACTCAGTCCCCCACCACACTGACAATCTTCCCTCCTCACAATTTGTACACCAACCCACTGAAGAGGAAGGGGCTTCAGGGACCCTGACAATCAAATGCATATTTAATACACTAAGTTTGCTATAGTTTTTATTTTTCTGTAAAAAAGGACAAAGACCTCAGAGTATGATTGAGCCTATTTGAACAGATAAAATTACACTTGCTGCCAAAGCAAGCACAGAATTAAAAAACATTAAGTAATCTGTAATTCTTTCCTTAAAAATGGAAAGCCATATTTTAAAAACTTTTTAAAATTATAAAAACATTATGTTTGTAGTTAAACTTCAATATAGAATTGGATAAAGTAAAAATTTTAAGTTCTCACCCTGATTCTTTGTTTACTTCAATTCTATGATATAGAAATAACCACTGTTAGTGGTTTACTGGATGTCTGCCAGGCCTTTTTTCCATGGCAGTCTTTTCTATCACACTGTTGAATATTAATATATAATCCATTTAATCCTCAGTACTTCATTAATTTCTTTGTGAATCCCAATCTCAGCACCATAATACCTGGCAAATAATAAGTGCTTTTTTTTTTTTTTTTAACAATTATTTCTTACTTTATCTGACTATGGCTAGTGGTAAAGATATGTGATCATACAGCATGTCATGATTTATATGTGTGGCAGTCATGAGAATATACCCTTCTAATCTTTGACTGCATAATAACCAATAGCTACAGCACTCTTAAGTTTATTCCACCTGGGTCACACCACCTTCTCATAAGCTATTTCCTGACAGTGACTGAACCCAGCAAGAATAAGGCAGGTCTAGCCCTAGAAAACAGGGGCTTCTCTGATGGGTGCCTTTGGCATGGGAACTTTCCAATAATGGTCTTATCCAGCTTTTCTTAGAACTCCACTGCAGTCTAAGATGTTTCTATCCAACCTAACCTCCTTCTCTTTCTCCTTCACTCAGAGTCAAGTCATCGTTGCAGTCTAGCAGCTCTGTTTTCTCTGGCTTTTTCCCTATGTTCTCTCACATGCATTTAGCCTAATACATTTCTTCAAAGTCTAATCCCATCTTTGTGCCTACTTCTCAGAAGACTTGAACACAGCATGTCAGTCATTTCCATTTTAGTAAAATTAAAAGCATCTAAGGCTTAAACAATTACCCTGACCTTAAAACAGAAACTTAGAAAACATTCCTACCTAATTAGGACACATGCCTCAGGTTAAAAAATAATGCTGTAGATGGTATGGTGTATTAAAAATCTTTGCCAAATATTTTATTGTCTAACATGCCAAAAACTATTTTCTCCTTTTGATTCAGTTTAATTTCAACTGCTAATGCTGCTCTGGCTCTATCAAGATGCCCTAATTTCTGCCTTGCTGCTGCTTTAGTACACCGCTATTCAGTACTTCCTAATGTTACCTGAACTAGATTCACTACTCCAGGCAGAATAATGGCCTGGATTATGCAGAGAAGCTCTAGAGAAGGAAATTTTAGTAGGACTAATTTTTAAAGTATTCTTACTTCAAGTTTTTTTTTTTTTTTTGCTTTAGTTCCACACAACTGAGTAAAGGTTAAATCCACAGTAGTGAATCTAAATTTTTGGAGTAGTCACTACTAACCATTTCACTTCTTAGCAAATACTTTAGAGAACACAACTTTGTAAAAGCAAAGTTAACCTCTTGAGAATTTTTGGACATCCATTGGCTATAGCTTTCATAGGACTGGCCTTTCCGAAATTAAGTACAGTGGATATCCTATTAACAATACAATTTGAACTAATAGTTGTTTAGTTAATCAAAAAAATGGGGAATTAAAAAAACTATTTCTGTATCCTATAATCATTTTATTCAAACTTAAGAAGAAATATGCATTAATTCACAAATCTTTTATCATAAGACCCATCTTTTTTTTTTTAACACAGGTTCACCGATATGAGCCTCATTCTCACAAAAGCAATACACATATACCCTATGATATCTAGTTTGATTTTAATATTTTTTGAGACAGGGTCTTGTTCTGTTGCCAAGGCTAGAGTACGATGGCACAATCATGGCTCACTGCAACCTCAAATTGCTAGGCTCAAATGATCCTCCCACCTCAGCCTCCCAATTAGCTGAGACTACAGGTGTACACCACCATACCCAGCTAAATTTTTTTGTAGAGACAGGGTCTCACTTTGTTGCTTAGGCTGGTTTCAAACTCACTTTGTTGCTTAGGCTGGTTCAAGGGATCCTCTGGTCTCAGCTTCCTAGAGTGCTGGGATAACAGGTGTGAGCCACTGCACTTGGCCCAACAGCAATTTTTAAAGTGCCTTTCCCTTATTAAATCCTTTGGAAGCACTCACCTGAGTTTCAACTGAAACAATAACTTTTCTCTTTCATACTTAACATGTCATTGACTTATATTCATTGTCATCAAAATAATAGATTCAAATGGCATAAGCAGGCTTGGGAACAACAAACCCAAATGACTCCTGAAAGACATTTTAGACTTGCAGGTCCCTGTGGTATATTTGTCTCTGCTTTTTTGTTGTCTTATATAAAAACAGGTCACTTAACCACATTTAGGCCATGGTTTGCTGACCCCTGATATGAGACAAGCTAGAATAGGCAACATATGTGCCTGTCTTACAGATATCTATTACATACTTACAGCAACTAACATTTACTTTTGAAAGCTTACAATGTGCCAGGTACTACGCTAAGTGCTTCATGTGCATTATCTGATTCAATCTTCACAGCCATCCCATGGTATAAATTCTACTACTATTCCTTTTACAGATAAAGAAATTGAAACTTGGCGAGATTAAGTAACTTCCCAACAATTAATAAGTGGTAGAATTTTAAAAATAAGTGGTGGAATCATAATCTAAATGCAAAAAGACCAATTTCTGAATTACTAAACCATACCACTTCTGTAAAAGCTTTTAGCTTTTCAAGGACATACAGCGCAATGATCTTAGAACACAGTGCTAATTTACAAAATATTCATAGAGAAATTAAAGGAAGATTCGACATCTTAATCCAATGAGTGAATGTCTAATGGTATATAATCAGCCACTGATAAGAAAGGTATTCTGGAACAGACACCAGATTTTCAGTGTCACAAAGCTAAAGTTAGGAATGATGGGGCCACGCGTGGTGGTTCATGCCTATAATCCCAGCACTCTGGGAGGCAGAGGTGAGCAGATTACTTGAGGTCAGGAGTTCAAGACCAGACTGGCCAACAAGGTGAAACCCCATCTCTACTAAAAAAAATACAAAAATTAACCAAGTGTAGTGGTGGGTGCCTGTAATCCCAGCTACTTGGGAGAATGAGACATGAGAATCGCTTGAACCCAGAGGGCAGAGGTTGCAGTGAGCCGAGATTGTGACACTGCACTCCAGCCTGGGCAGAGGAGCAAGATTTTGTCTCAAAAAAAAAAAAGGCCAGGCGAGGTGGCTCACGCCTGTAATCCTAGCACTTTGGGACGCCGAGGTGGGTGGATAACCTGAGGTCAGGAGTTCAAGACCAGCCTGGCCATCATGGTGAAACCCTATCTTAAAAAAAAAAAAAAAAAGAAAATAAAAAAAAAAGGAATGACTGCTCTGCTTTTTCAACAAGGAGAATTTTAATTATGGAACACAGAAGTGCAACAAATTATCTTAAAAATGTAACAGTCTCTTTCATAAAACATTAAAATAATAAATTACATTAAAAAATGGGAAATCAGCAATGGAGTGGGTCAGGCAGATACTTAGAGGTAGACTGAAGGTGACAGGAGGAAATACAAGCAGAAAGAAATGTACAATATCCAGATGGTATTCATATGGTAACTGAGAGCATTTTGGGCAGGAAGATAATGTTACAGAGGTCCACGACAAGGGGTATTGTGCAATAGTATCCCAGGATACGAAATTCAGAAAAGTAGTAACATAACTAACTAATGGAATCCATGAAGGCTAATCAGGTAGTAAGCCCACTGAGTGCTCAGTAACAACTATAATTTAATTCTCACAATCACCTTATGAGATAGAGACTGTTATAATCCCCATCTCTGATAAGGATGCTGAAACACAGAATGAATCGTTAAATGACTTACCCAAATTCACACAGCTAATAATAGTGGACATGGAATTAAAATCCGTACAGATTGTTCCCCACAGTCCACATACTCTTAACCACTCTGTTACAAATGATTTCTTTGGCTTAGTTGTGCCACTGCAAGCAAGTGACTGGCATCAGACTGTCTTTCAGCATAGAAAGTGTTCCAGGCACTGGGCCGAAGATCATGGTAAAGCATGGACAGAGCAACTGGAGAGACTACCTTGGAAGAACTGTGTTAACAGGGATGTTGCTGAGGAAGTAACTTGAGCATGAGAGAAAGATTAGCTTAATAGAAGACTATACCAATTTGGGCACATTAGCAAACTAAAGTTTTAAAAATGTTGATAGCTAAACTGAATACAATTCCAGTCATAAATCCTGGTCCTTTGTAAGTATTTGTATTGAACTTTTAAGATATGAGTATGTGGCCGGGCATGGTGGCTCACACATGTAATCCCAGCACTTTGGGAGGCTGAGGTGGGTGGACTGCCTGAGCTCAGGAGTTCGAGACCAGCCTGGGCAACGTGGTGAAACCCATCTTTACTAAAATACAAAAAATTAGCTGGGTGTAGCAGTGTGCGCCTATAGTCCCAGCTATTTGGGAGGCTGAGGCAAGAGAACTGCAAGTACACGGGAGGCAGAGGTTGCAGGGAGGCGGAGGTTGCAGTGAGCCAAGATCACGCCACTGCATTCCAGCATGGGCAACAGAGCAAGACTCCGTCTCAAAAAAAAAAAAAAAAAAAATATATATATATATATATATATATGAGTATATATAATTAAAAAATTAAAGCAGCCATATTACAAAAGGATTTTTAGCCACACCACTAGAAGAATGCTGACAATGATCATCTAGAATAAGAAGTAATTGAGAAAGTCCCAATGTTGGGCTTTAGATGAATGTGTTCTCTGAACTACTGACATAATATTCCTTAAACTACATAATAAAATTAGTATGTACTATAAACAGAGAGATGTTTGAGTCTGGACTAGCAAGGTAATCTTGTAATTTAGAATTTGCTATTCTAACTTACCTAAGGGAAAGAAAGTAGGAAAACTTACTGCCTTTCTAGTTAATATGAATTTCTTTTTTACTGTTAGGTTAACAAGACAAACCAGAAATGTGAGCAAGAGCTGACCTGGAATACAAACCTAATATTCTAGATCCAGCTCCTAAAACACAGTCCTGTTAGTTCACTGTCAGGCAGCACACAGGGAAAGGCCAAATACAGGCACTGTTTGAGGACATATTGCAAATGGTCACAGGGTCCTGCCTTCTCTGTATGACAGTAATAGCTTTAGGGCTCTATGACTTTGGTAGGATGCCCATATGGTCTAATGAAAAACCTGGACACAAAATAAAATTAATTTTTAAAATAAAATTGTGTTGGTCAAAAAAAAAAAAAAAAAAGACAGAGACATACACCCACACCCACACCATGATTTAGGAAATACACCCATAGTATGGAAAATATAATGACCAATCTACATTATATTCTGAATTTTATAATATTTAATGCAGATTTCATAAGAATTAGGAAAATGTATGTATGTACATTTACAAAGTACATATTCCCAGAGAGAACAGTTCAAATTCTGAATAGTAAATAGTCTAGTTCAGACTAGCAATCCTTGGGTTGTATTGCTGGCAAAACCAGCATGATTTCTAAGAGTACAAATATTACCACTATTTGTCTTGACAGATTACTGTAGCCTAAACCCACTGCTAATTTCATTAAGAGCTGTGCACCCCTGAACCTAGAAGATTACTTCTTGCCACTGCAAATACTCTGGTTCTTCCTCTTCAGGAACACCAGAATAACTTCTCATCAACATTCTATTTAAAACACAAAAGTCTCTGTCTGGGTTCCTTAGTTTTCTGGTTCAGATTCTAGTCCATAGTAAGGCCCAGCTGTATTTTTTGCCCTTGAGTTCCAAAAGATAATATGTATTTCTTATTAAATTTTTTTCTGCTTTTAAGCAGATTTTGGTTACTTGCAATCAAAGAGCCTGACTAAAACAGGCAGCAGGCTTTAATTTGAAATCTAAAAGCCTGGAATGTCTAAGCAACCCAATTCTGAAGCAGAACAATGGATTTTAAAAAGTACATTGAAATATCTCCTAATCAATGCTATTCATGAGTATCATCTATTTTGAATCACAGAATCTGAGCCAAACTGCATTCAGAGAAAATACATGTCATTCATGTAGAAATAATACTTCTCAATACTATAATGCCTATAAAATTAAAAATTACATTTAACTACATTTTCTGTGACAGTGGCTTCCAAATCTATTTTAGGCAGCAGAACATTTTCTTCTAATAAAATCTTAGGTTCATGACAAATGCAGAGCATAGATGAGATCTGCTCTGGCAGAAACATATATATGCACATGTCTGGGTGGGCCCATGCGTGCATTTGTGAAAACGTTGCAGAAAACCTTGCCTGATGGCCAACCTGTTCCCCTGTTAGAGACTCCCCCTGAGGAATCACAGTGGAACCCCTTTGGCCTTCATGGAACCCCTGTGGCCTGTGTGAATCAGAGCTTGAAAACCACTGTGCTGGAAAGAGACAGCTGCCCTTCCACACTCTACAGCCACAACCAAGACACTAAATCAGTCGTGTCTATTTACCTGTGAGCTTTAAAACGTTTTCCATCAACAAAAAAATCAATATCTGAGCAACAAGGTTTCACATAAAGCTTCAATAAATCTTCTCCTAATTCAGATGCAGGCTCCAAGTCATAATTATCTTTAAAAAAGAAAAACAAGACTAAAAAATAGTTTAACATTACAAACATCCAAAAATTGTCTTCTATTATTAGCAAGAAGTTTCCCACATAATTCTCTCAATTAGTTGGAATATTTAAGTGGTAAATTAAAAATAAAACAAAACGTTTAAATCATCTACACTTTCTCCTTTGAAATACACATTTCTACTTACATGTAAATAAAGATATAGTCATGCATTGCGTAATAACAGTCATGCATCCCTTAATGACAATTCTGAGAAACATGTTGTTAGCTGATTTCAATGCTGTGTGAACATCAGAGTGTACTTACCCAAACCTAGATGACATAGCTTATTACACACATAGGCTATATGGTGTAGCCTATTGCTCCTAGGCTATAAACCTGTACTGCATGTTACTGCAATGAATAGTGTTGGCAACTGTAACACGATGTTAAGTAGTTGTGTATGTAAACATATATAAACACAGAAAAGGTACAGTAAAAATCTGGTATCATAATCTTATGAAACCTCTGTCACATATGTGGTTGAATATGAAGCTCAAAAATATTACAAAATACCATTTACATAAGGGGTAGAAAGATGACACATCAGTAAAAACGACTGAGAAATGACCAAAAAGGAAAATCAAGAAAGCATGGTGTCACAGAAAGCAGAAGTTTCAAGGCGGGCAGTATTAACAACATGAAAGGCTGCAAAGAGGTTAATAAGATGTAGACGAAAAACGTCTGTTAAGCTGGCAACTGGGAGGTTACTGATGAATGTGGGGATTTTACATGGAGTGATGGAGTATAGTCAAAAGGCAGAGGGCTGAGGGGTAAATAAGCTCTTTTCACTTAAACTCACAACTTGTTTGGCCACTTTAAAGGGTTGCCACAGAGCCATGGCAGAGCTCTAGACAAGAGTAGGAAAACTGGATTTCAAATATCAGCTCTGTAATTGCTCTGTGTGATCTTGGGAAAGTCTCTTACGCTCCCTCAGTCTTAGGGTCCTATCTGGGTCTTATTGATAAAATCAGTCTGTAACACTTCTTAGGGTTTTATGAGACTAAATTAAATAAAGCATACAAATGGATCTACCTCAAAGCCTAGAATGTCTATTCATTCACTCATAATTAGATATAGTGACTGTAATATAACAGGAAACTAACCAGGATAGATTGGGTGAGCAATTATTGCTTTACACACCAGTAATAAGATCCTTTAACCCAACGAATATTTTCAAATACAGTCAATTCTGCTCTAACGCTTGTTTTGAAAAAAATGAGTTTGATCCAATACAATTCATGTATTAGGGAATAATTTGAACATAAGATGAATTTTCCATTTGCTTAGGTGCAAACTTCACACAAGAAACACTAGGCTAATGCAGAAAGCTACACTTGGCTGAACTGAGCCATGCATACACACACATGCACACCTAAATATCTACCAGATACCTCAGTTTGCTGCATGTGTTATGAGCCACACCCATCTGCATCTGCTTTTATAAATTCCCATCTGACTTCAGACAACTATTAAGAGACACTTTTCTTTGAACATTTTTATGTTTCAGCATGGTCTGACCTTTCTGAGCAGAGCACCAGTAAACTTGGTTAAAGGATGGTTAAACAGCAAACATGCCTTGGAAACTAGAGATATCTATTACTCCAGAAAAATTTAGAAACTTTCCTCCCCTGGAGGCCATTTTCTTATATTCCAGGGTAGGGAAATTACCTTCTCCTCCCCTCCCAAAGATTTACCTTCCAAAGTAAAGGTCTGTCTGTCTCTGGAGAAGAGAATGGGAAGATCTGCCAGCAATCTGTGAAAGCTTAAAGGGTCCTAATTTTGGTGTTCCTCTTCTGTGGTGTGATCCCACTGCATGAGCTGGGTAACATCAGGCCCTCACTGCATTGCCTCACAGAGTTTAGGAGCTGGCACTAAGATGCTCTGCGAGTGACAAATGGTCTGTTCTCTGATCCAGGGACCTCAGATTTCCTGTCAGAACCTTTTTCTATGCATACATCCATTCTTAATACTCTCTTCCCAACAATTCACAGCAACTCACAAGCTGCAATCCTTTGGAAATCCACTTCTACAAGCAAACTTCAGGTCTTTTTCATGATAAAATGCTATTATGTATTATAATACCTATGTATTTCTTAACTACTTAACATGCATAAAACTAGGCTACCATTTTTATTAGGGTATTATTTTTATTAATGTGTCATGGTAAAGTTTTGTGTAACAGCAATTTCTGTGTGGCACAGTGTTTTTAAGGAATGCATATATTGTCTTGTAACAGAACTGACTCTGCTCAAGCTTCTTTACTGGTGTAGATTATACTAAGGACAATAACATAGAGGCGTAGTGGCTAAAAGGAGAATTGTGAGTTATGTATGGATTTATTCATAATAACCGTATCTGCAACTACTTGGGAAAACCTGGAGTTAACAATACTGTTTTCAGTTCTCCATGCTTACATAAAAAAAAAAACAGTAAAGCATGTTTTTGAAGTATGCTTTTCTCTAACTGTATCAGAATATGGTTATTTTCATGGCTATAAATAAAGCTCCATAAAAAATACCTCACCATTGGAAATTAAATCATCTCTGTCACTCATATCCTCTGGAATTTCATGCTTCTGAAGAGAACAATCCGATGAGTTCTTAGACTTTGGAAAATTGATGTCAAGTTGCTTTTGTGATATCCCAATCTCCACTATCTTTTTCCTAAGAATTTCCTCTTCATAGTTTTTTATGTTTCTGTTTGATGAATATATAACCCTAAAAGACAAAATATAAAATACTAATTAAATAATATTGGTGATTCTTTTTTTAACTTGGGTTTTAATTATGTACATAAATAGCAACATAAGAACAAGGAGTTCTAAGGCTTGTACATTATCTCTAGGTGAAAGGGTTTCAGATTAGTTTGCTTGTAGGATAGTATCACCCAAGATAACACAGTTCCGGTCTAGTTTGTCCTGAAGAAGAAAGCCAATTTAATACATTCAATACTGACTTCTCTGCCATTTTTCTGTAGAAATACTGATTTATTCTATGGCGTTTCCAATGTTTACCTATAACTGATTAAGATGGGCAGAGCCTGGAATTTTCTACTTAGTTCCAGGTGAATTCTTCACATTTCCTGGCTTTTGAAAGTTCTCCTTCCACAAATCTTCTATGAGGACATATCCTCATAAACCTGTCATATAATCTCTCCCCACTGACCTGGGCAAACACGATGGCTTGCTGTGGATCATTGTGTATAATAGAGGGAGGCAGCTAATCCCATTAAACCAGGCAGATACATTAGCTTCTTTATTTTTGAACCTCTAGCCAAAAGGAATACAATAAGGCCAGCAAAACCAGTAACACCAAGTCTTGGAAAAAATCCAGGTGGTGCATTTTGGAGACAGTCATAGCTGTCTAACCCACACTGAACCAAACTTTGTATCTTGGGCTTAGTTTGGGAGTACGTTTCCTGACACCAGCTTGTGTGTGCCTCACAGTAGTGTTGGAGCTGTGAGATGCTTTCTTCAAGCAGGCTCCTTGATTCCTCCACATACTTCAATTGACCCTCAGGAACTGAGTAGAGTGAAAGCTCATCAAACTTCATGGAATTTTTGGGAGGTGAGTCCTTTTTTGGTGCAGCATAGACTTTGTAGGTGAACAAGATCAGGCTGGCTGGCCCCACGGACCTCTGAATTACATTGAACATGTCACTGGCAGTGGTGGCTCTGGCCATATTGGTGATTCTTAAAAAGAAACAATGCTAGTATCCTTAGTGTGCCACTTTCATATATAATATTAAACCTTCTTAATTTGGACTAACTGTAGAAAGGTAAATCTAAAACAGCAGAAGCAGGCTGGGCACGGTGGCTCACACCTGTAATCCCAGCACTATGGAGGCCGAGGCGGGCAGATCGCTTGAGGTCAGGAGTTCAAGGCAACCCTGGCCAACATGGCGAAACCCCGTATCTACTAAAAAAAAACACAAAAATTAGCTGAGCATGGTTGCAGGCACCTGTAAGCTACTTGGGAGACTGAGACATGAGAATCTCTTAAACCCAAGAGGCAGAGGTTGCAGTGAGTTGAGATCGTGCCACTGTACTCCATCCTAGGCATTAGAGCAAGACTCCATCTCAAATAATAATAATAAAATAAAACAGCAGAAGTCAGGTACAATGGCTCATGCCTGTAATCCTAACACTTTGGGAGGCCAAGGCAGGAGGATTGTTTGAGTTCAGAAGTTCAGACTAGCCTGAGGAACACAGTGAGACCTCCTCTTTACAAAAAATTTAAAAACTTAGCAGGGCATGGTGGCATGCACCTGTACTTCCAACTACTTGGGTGGCTGAGGTGGGAGGATCATTTAAGCCCTGCAGGTCAAACTGCAGTGAGCTGTGACCATGCCGCTGCACTCTGGTCTGGGCGATAGAGTGAAATCCTGTCTCAAAAATAAATAAAAATTAAAAATAAACAGCAGAAAGTTTGAAAAGTAGTCTATAAAAATGTTAAATGTTAAAAAGCAATATATAATGCCAGAAATGGGAATTGCCCAAAACATGGCTGCCACCTGCTGCCCACAGTGAGTGCCACCTCACCCCTGGGCCCTTCAATGCCTCTGTTTCCCCTTGGAGGACTATGTGGCAAGTGAAGCCTCCCAGGGTCCTGGTGAGAAGTATGTCTGTAGGAGTTATCATGGGTATTTCAGGAGCTGTCTTCATGTGAATTTTGTCACGCATCAGTAAAATTACTCCATAGATTTGCTTGGAAGGCATTGCGTTTACCAAGATGGCTGGAGCCATGTGAATGGGCATAAATGGCTAAGGTCTGGCAACCATCGATGTCAAGTATCCATGCACCTGGCCTGAGTTGATCCCTCTGCCCTTCAGGGCTTGTGATATGAGATACTGAAAATGACAACTCAGAATATTCCTGAGAAAGAACTACCCTGTGATGTAGAAGTAACTCAGGATTAGAAAACTAAACATTGTATGTTCTCACTCATAAGTGGGAGCTAAGCTATGAGGATGGAAAGACAAAAGAATGATACAATGGACATTGGAGATTGGTGGGGGAAAGGGTGGAAGGAGGGTGAGGGATAAGACTACAAATTAGGTACACTGTATACTGCTCGGGTGATGAGTGCAAATAGAAATCACGACTAAAAAGCTTATTAATTTAACCAAACACCACCTGTTCCCCCACAAACCTATGGATATAAAAACAAAACAAAAACAAAAAATAATAATGCCAAAAAATTAGAAAATCTAGGCCAGGCGCAGTGGCTCACACCTGTAATCCCAGCACTTTGGGAGAACAAGGTGGGCGGATCACCAGGTCAGGAAATCAAAACCATCTGGCTAACATGGTGAAACTCCATCTCTACTAAAAATACAAAAATAGCCAGGCGTGGTGGCACGCACCTGTAATCCAAGCTACTCAGGAGGCTGAGGCAGGAGAATCACTTGAACCCAGGAGGTAGAGGTTGCAGTGAGCCAAGATTGCGCCACTTCACTCAAGCCTGGGCAACACAGCAAGATTCCATCTCAAAAAATAATAATAATTTGATAATCTAGATGAAATGGACAATTCCAGGAAAGACACAAACTACCAAACCTGACTCAAGAAGAAACACAGCATCTGAGTAGACCTACAACAAGTAAAGAGATTGAATTAGCAATCAAAATCTTCCCTCAAAGAAAAAACAGAACCAGATAGCTTCACCGGTAGATTCTACCAAATATTTAATAACACCAATCCTTCACAAATATTTCCAGAAAACAGGAGAGGAAGGAACACTTCCCAACGCATTCTATGAGGTCAGTATTACCAACACAAAAGCAGACAGAGGCATCACAAGGAAAGAAACACACAGGCTGACATCCTTATTAATGTAAATGAGAAACCCTCGGCCGGGTGCGGTGGCTCACGCCTGTAATCCCAGCACTTTGGGAGGCCGAGGTGGGTGGATCACGAGGTCAAGAGATTGAGACCGTCCTGGTCAACAAGGTGAAACCCCGTCTCTACTAAAAATACAAAAATTAGCTGGGCATGGTGGCGCGCGCCTGTAGTCCCAGCTACTCGGGAGGCTGAGGCAGGAGAATTGCCTGAACCCAGGAGGCGGAGGTTGCGGTGAGCCGAGATCACGCCATTGCGCTCCAGCCTGGGTAACAAGAGTGAAACTCCGTCTCAAAAAAAAAAAAAAAAAAAGGAAAAAAAGAAAAATCCACAGCTGACATCATATTTTAATGGTAACTGAAAGTTTTCTTTAGAAGATCATCAAGGATGTCTGTTCTTCTCACTTCTATTCAACATTTTATAGGAGATTTTAGCCAGGGTAATTAGGCAAGAAAAAGAAAAGGCATCATTGCATGGTAAAGAAATAAGTTAAGCTATCTTTATTTGTAGATGACAAATTTGTATACATAAAATCCTTGGAAATCCACAAAAAAACTACTAAACAAGTTCAGCAAGGTTGCAGGATACAAGACCAACATGTAAAAATCAATTATGTTTTTATATACTAGCAATGAACAATCAAAAATGAAATTAGAAAATAATTCAATTTACAACAGTATTCTAAAAAATAAAAATATCAGAAATACATTTAACAAAAAAAGTACAAGACACTCATTGAAAGCTACAAAACAATGTTGAAAGCAATTAAATAAATGGAAACACATTTCATGTTCATGGATTAGATAACAATATTGTTAAAACAGTAGTACTTTCTGAATTGATCTACAGATTAAATGTAATCCTTATTAAAATTCAAGCTGACTTTTTTTTCCCAGAAATTGACAAGCCAATCCTCAAATTCAAATGGAAATACAAGGGATCCAGAATAGCCAAAACAATCTTGCAAAGAACAAAGTTGGATGATTCACACTTCTCAATTTTCTAAGCTTCCTACAAAGCTACAGTAGTCAAGACTGTGTGGTACTAGTATAAGGATAGTGGATGTATAGATCAATGGAATAGAACTGAGTCTAGAACATATATATATGGGCAACTAATTTTTGACAAGGGTGTCCAGACAATAATGCAATGGGGAAAGAACAGTCTCCCCCACAAATAGTGCTGAGACAACTGAACATCCAAATGCAAAAGAATGAAGTTAGACCCTAACCTCATACCATATACAAAAATTAACTCAGATTAGATTAAAGACCTAAGTAGAAAAGCTAAAAGTATAAAACTGTTATAAGTAAACATAGGCATAAATCTTCATGACCTTGGATTAGGCAATGGTGTCTTAGATATGATACCAGAAGCACAGAGACAAAAGAAAAGATAAAGTGGAAATCGCAGAAATTAAAGATGTCTGATTTCCAGAATACCCTAAAAAAGAACCCACAGAATGAAAGAACACTTCTGCAAATCATGTCTGATAAGAGTCTACTGTCCCAGTATAGACAGAGAACTCTTAAAACATAACAGTATAAAGAGAAATAGTTCAATTTTAAAATGGGCAAAGGATGTGATTAGTTTTCCAAATATGTAAAAATGACTGACATGCATACAAAAATTGCTCAATATCATTAGCTATCATGAGAATGCAAATGAAAACAGTAAGATGCCACTTCACATCCACTAGGATAGGTATAATTTTTTTTTAAAAAACCCAGATAACATGTTAAGAATATGGAGAAATTGGAAACTTTGTACATGCTGGTGGTAATGTAAAATGGTACAGCCATTTTGGAAAAGAGTCTGTCTGTTCCTCAAAAGGTTAAACAGAGTTACTATATGAACCAGTAATTCCACTCCTAAGTATGTAATACAAGAGGCTTGAAAATGTACGTTCACACAAAAATGTATATATAAATGTTCAAAGCAGATTTATTCATAGCAGTCAAAAAGTTGAAGTAACCCAAAAGCCTATCATCTGATGAATGGGCAAACAAAATATAGTATATCCATATGTAGGGGGGATTAGGTAACATAGCAGGTCTGACTGCTATACCTTGAAAGATTTATTTACAAGCTTGGCCCTTGGCTGGTATCTGGAAACATGGATTTGGGTGGTGTTCTTGGCATTCTCTAAATGTAAAGGTGGCTCACTATGCCTAAATTGTTTATACAAGCAATAGTTTATGCTGAACACTGACTTTCCTCCTGGGAGTCTCAAATTTGGGTACACATTGGGCAGGAGTACCTACATGACCAATTCCCGATAAAAAACCCTGGGCAATGAGCTTCTAATGAGCGTCCCTTGTTGCCAACATTTCAGAAGCATTGTCACAACTCATTTTTGGGGAAATTAAGTGTGTCCTCTGTGATCTCACTGGGAGAGGACCCTTAGAAACTGGTTCCTTGATTTTCATGAACTTTGCCCCACACAGCTTTTCCTTTTGTTTCCTTTCTTTGTAAATCATAGCATTCAGTATGACTATATGCTGAGTACTGTGAGTCCTCTCAGCAAATCACCAAACCTGAGGATGATCCTAGTGACCCCTGATCTATCATATAATAAAATATTCAGCCATAAAGGGACTGAAGTATTGATACATGCCACAACATAGATGAACTATGAAAATATCATGTCAAGTTTAGAAAGCCAGACATAAAAGGCCATATACTCTATGATTCCATTTATATGAAATGACCAGAATAGGCAAATCCATAAAGACAGAAAGTAGGTTGTTTGCCAGGGGCTGGGTGTAGGAGGAAATAGGGGTGACTGCTAATGGCTATGGGGCTTCTTTCTGGGATAATAAAGATATTCTGGAATTAGTGATGTTGGTGGCACAACATTGTGAATATATTAAACCACTGAGCCATATATTTAGAAGGGTGAATTTTATACTATGTGAAAATTATATCCATTAAAAAAAGAGTAGATGGGAGGAAAGGAATTGGTGAGAGTGTGATAGATAATTCTCGAGGAGCTTTGATGTGAAAAGGAGCAGAGCATTAGGGTATTAGCTGGTAGAGTATTAGCTGAAAGTAAAGTCAGGTCAGGAAAAAGTTATTTTTTAGGTGGGGGAGAAAATACCATGCTTAAGTGAGGAGATCTAAGACAGAAGAAATTTTCTGTGGAAAAATGAAAACTGCTAGAACAATGTTCTTGACTAGGTGAAAAGGAATAAGATGAGATCTGGTGGACAAACAGAGGATTTGATTTTAGAAGTACTGACAGTTCATCAGTAATAACAGGGAGGAAAGTAAAGCATATAGGTACAGACACAAGTAGGTGAACTGATATGGAAGAAGTTTGTAAAAGTTCTCACTGCTTTGAGTTTATCAGTGAAATAGAAAGGAATGTCATCAAAAGTGAGAATGAAGAGGAATAGCTGAAGGTTCAGGAAACAGGAAGTATAAAATAATACTCCAGGAAAGTGGGAACTCAAATAGGACTAGGGAAATATAGGTGATTGGCCACATGCTATGGCTCATGTCTATAACCTCAGCACTTTAGGAGGCTGAGGCGGGAGGATCGCTTAAGCTTAGGAATTCTAGACTAGCCTGGGCAACACAGCATGACCCCATCTCTATAAAAACTAGAAAACTTAGCTGGGTGTGGTGGCATGTACCTGTAGTCTGTAGTCCCAGCTACTTGAGAGGATCACTTGAGTTGAGGTGTTCAAGGTTACAGTAAACTATGATTGCACCACTGTACTCCAGCCTGGGCAACAGAATAAAACACCATCTCAAAAAAAAAAAAAAAAAGAAATAAGAAAAAAAGAAAAAGGAAATATAGGTGATTGCATGTAGTATGACTAACAGCACTAAGTGCCTTCTGGTGGTTAGCATGACTATGTGTTTTTCCAGCCACATTCAACTGTGTGAATGCAGAAGTAGAGAAGTCAGAGTTGAATGTAAGATTTGGGGTATTGACATACAAATAAAATTCAAAGGGAACAATGGAGTTGAAGCTGTATGCAAAGTGAGTAGTAAAATGATAGCAAAAGGAATTTAAGCTGTGTAAGGAGGAAAATGAGGACCTAAGAGGATACAAGACAATTAAAATACAGGCTGGACTTGGTGGTTCATACCTATAATCCCTGCACTTTGGGAGGCTGAGGTGGGTGGATCACGTGAAGTCAGGAGTTTGAGACCAGCCTGGTCCACATGCCAAAACCCTGTCTCTATTAAAAACACAAAATCAGCTTGGCATGGTGGCAGGTGACTGTAATCTCAGCTACTTGGGAGGCTCAGGCACAAGAATTGCTTGAGCCTTGGAGGCAGAAGTTGCAGTGAGCTGAGATCATGCCACTGTCCTCTAGCCTGGGTACTCAAAAAAAAAAAAAAAGTATTAAGATTAACTCTACCAGGACCTGCAATTAATGAATTATTGAACTTGAAGTCTTAAAGGGAATAAGCTAGAAAGACAGGATGTAGAAGTTAGAAAATAAGATTCTTGGCATCAAGATTATGGAGGCTGCAGCTATTGGTAACAGCACTATTTAGGATTTGACATGGCAATGAGTAGTTGAGGTGGAGTGGATAACAAGATTACTAGAAGACAGGAATTGAAGGCACTGAGAGACCAGGTTACTGGAAACATCATCTATATAGCAATTGCAGTTACTAAGACATAAACGTAGGAAAATTGACAATAGTAGCTAAAAATCTTTAAGGAATGAGGACTGATTTGGTAGTCTGTGGACTGTCCTGTGATATAGACTAGCAAAATGACAGTCAACGATAGGGGAGTAAGAAGGAAGGAAGCAAGGACATTCATGAATGTCTCAAATGTACCGGAATTTTGGTGTTATTCAGGTATAGTGAGGTCAACAGATCAGGAGATAATTGCCATTGAAAAGATAATTTGTTAGTTATAATTTACAACAAGAAGGGGTACACCATACAGGACCACACAGGGAAGCAAGGGGATCTGTCAGAAGCAGCAAGGGGAAGGCATGGATAAAAGTCTTTATTGGGGTTTTCAAGGGAAGGAACGAGCAAGGCAAAGCGAGCAACTGAACAGGATCAGGACTGATTGTTTGAATAATGTTGGCTGGCTCTGGGCTACAAGAGTGAGCCGTAGTTATCTGGTACCTGGCTATGGGATGACTAGGGGAAAAGAATATTATCTCCTGAAATATGAGAACCAGATAGAGAACGTGGATATATGGGTCGGTGCATGTACTTAGGATTGGCTAGTTCTCAGGTAAGTCATTTACTACCTCTAGGAATTAGCTAACCCTGGGAGGGGCAGTCTTCTCCCCCAATCCCATCAACAAGACCCCAGATACCAAAAAGAAAATACAACAAGGAAGACACCTATTCCAAATACTTTCAATCCCTGTAGTGTAGGGAATGTGGAAGAGACAATGGCCACTGCCAAAGAAAGCTTGCAGAGGAAATGATATTCTTTGTTCTGTGCTCTTTTATGTATTTACCTGAGTGAGACTTTATCCTGGCATCTCCCAGCTCTTGATGTTCAACTAAAAATTCAAAGGTCCTCCCTCTTTTCTTTACCTCTCCCATGCACACACATTCTCACAACAATAATCAGGTTATGATCCTGAATTGAATTTTAATCATGAGGTCATAAAGCAAGCACAACTTTCCACTGACAATCACTTGACCCCTATCTGAAGTCGCTGCATATAAAACAACTTTTCAAAGGCTGTATTTCACATTCTAACTCAAGTGCACAAAGTGCACACCAAAGGGTTATAATAAGAAGCAACATAAAAGATCATTTCAAAATCTTTATCCGTTACTTAAAAAGAAAGGATATTGCACAAAGCAAAAATTCAAGAAATTATTTTATCAGAATTTTCACTAGAAGAAATTTTCATGTCAACATTTTCCATTGTATTGCTTTCCTTTTGCCTTCTTTTCATACAAATTTCAAAGCAATCTGCTTTAAAAGCAAAAAAAAAAAGGGCACGTCCCAAGTTTTTTCTATGTGCAAGACGCTACACGAGGCACCACTGGAGATGAGCACATCAATGAGACAATCTAATCTCAAGGAGCTTACACAATTACAGACACACACGACCAACCTGATACAAAACAGAATATGATTAAGTGCTTAAAATAGAGCACTGTGGAGTGCTATGAAGCACAAAGCCAGCTACTCCAACTGCTTTCTCTGAAATGAGAAAACTGAAGCTGAAAAAAATAAAACAAGATAATGCACAGTCAGAAGATCTTATTGCCAAATCCAGTCCAGTGCTTCCTCCACTCTCCCATACTGAGTCTAACTCAATCTTTTCTAATCACTTTTAATGATAGCAAATAAAAGACATCACTGATGTAATGTCTCCCTTTCTCTACTGTATAAAAATTTGATCTATGCCAAGTATCTTTTTGTTTTGTTTTAAGACAGAGTCTCGCTCTGTCACCTAGGCTGGAGTGCAGTGGCATGATCTCTGCTCACTGCAACCTCTGCCTCCTGGGTTCAAGCCATTCTCCTGCCTCAGTCTCCTGAGTAGCTGGGACTACAGGTGAATGCCACCACACCCGGCTAATTTTTGATATTTTTAATAAAGACGGGGTTTCACCGTGTTAGTGAGGATGGTCTCGATCTCCTGACCTTGTGATCCACCTGCCTCAGCCTCCCAAAGTGCTGGGATTACAGGCATGAGCCACCACACCCAGCCAGGATCTTCTTTTAAACATACAATCAACAGCTGAAGAAAAGTATAATTTCATAGCAGCTACTATTATGAATAACAAAATAATCATGAGATCATAAAGCAAGCACAACTTTCCACTGACAATCATTTCAGCCATACTTGAAGTCACTACCTATAAAACAATCTTATTCAGTGCTTACCATATGCCCAGGCCACCATGCTAAGTGCTTTATAACCATCACACTTAACACTCACGACACCACTCTAGGTATTATTAATGTGTACCTATACACTATAGGTATTAAAAATGTGACCATTTTTCAGATGGGGAAACTAATGCTAAGTGATTAGTCTAAGTTCACATGGAAGCGGTAGACCTGGCTTCACTACAAAGCTTGTTCTTACAACAACTTTCTACCACCTACTAGAAGAAAAAAGTGTACATTTTAAAATCAGTATTTCGGCCGGGGACAGTGGCTCACCCCTGTAATCCTAGCACTTTGGGAGGCCAAGACGAGTGGATCATCTTGAGTTCAAGACCAGCCTGATCAACATGGAGAAAACCGTCTCTACTAAAAATACAAAATTAGCTGGGCATGGTGATGCATGCCGGTAATCCCAGCTACTTGGGAGGCTGAGGCTGGAGAATCGCTTGAACCCGGGAGACGGAGGTTTCGGTGAGTCAAGATTGCGCCACTGCACTCCAGTCTGGGCAACAAGACCAAAACTCCATCTCAGAAAAAAAATAAAGTTGGTATTTCAAACTCAATGATGAGCCTATAACCTATACTGAAAAAAAACATAATGATTTTCTAAGTTGTACTTAGAGTATCTGCTTAAATTGTAGTATATTAAGTTCTTTTAATGAACACAGGAAGCCAAGGTTAGGCAACTTTTCATTTATGTTTTCCATAGGAGCGTCACACATGAAACAGACATAATAAAGAAAAAAGGCAACTGCTAAAGCATAAAATGAATAAGCCAAATCACATAAATACATTTAAAATGTAATTATCCAAAGATAATTTTCTATACTAATGTAAATGTCATTTTTATTATAGGCAAAAACCATGTCAGCAAATAACTAAAAGACTGGCATCTAAAAAACTTCTGGGATATAAGGATAGATATAAAAGATACATAAGGACATAAAAACACAAAAATCCAACTGACTTCTCATACAAAAACAGATGAGTGATACTGGCCTAAGGACAGACATACCAACCAATGGAATAAAACTGAGAAATCAGAAATAAACCCTCACATTTACTGGTGAATTAGCTTAGGCTGCCGTAACGAAATACCATAGACTGAGTAGCTTAATAACAGAAATTTATAACTCAGTTTTTGGAGGCAAGACCAAGATGAAGTACCAGCATGTCGGGTTTGGATGAGGGCTTCCTGGCTTCCAGACACCATTGCCTCACTGTGTTCTTGGATAGCAGGGATAGAGTAGGTGTCCACATAAGCTCTCTGGTGCCTCTTCTTTTTTTCTTTTTTTTGGATACAGTCTTACTCTGTTGGCCAGGCTGATGCAGCGGCATGATCTTGGCTCACTACAACCTCTGCCTCTAGGCTCAAGTGATCCTCCCACTTCAGCCTCCTGGGTGTGGTGCACACCACCACATCCAGCTAATTTTTTGTATTTTTGATAAAGATTGGGTTTTGGCATGTTGCCCAGGCTGGTCTCAAACCCCTGGACTCAAGTGATCCACCCACCTCAGCGCCCCCAAAGTTCTAGGACTACAGGTATGAGTCACTGTACCTGCCCTGAGTCTTCTTAGATAAGCACTAATCCTTATGAAGACCTCACCTTCATGAACTCATCTTAAACTATCTCCCAAAGGCCCCATCTCCATCTACTATCACACTGAGGGTTAAGGCTTCAACATATAAATTTGGGGTGGAGACAACTGCAGTCCACAGCAATGGGCCACTGATTTTCAATAAGGGTGTCCAGAAAATCCGAGGAAAAGAAGGGAGTGGAGGAGAAAAAACTGGTGCTGCTGACAACTGCATATCCACATACAAAAGTATGAAGCTAGACCCTTCCTTACATGATACATGGCAGTTACCTCAAATGGATATAGACCTAAATGTAAGAGCTACAAATATAAAACCATAAAATTCTAAGAAGGAAATACAGGAGTAAGCTGGGCATAGAGGCACATGCCTGTAATCTCTGCTACTTGGGAGACTCACTTGAGCCCAGGAGTTACAGACCAGCCTATGAAACACAGCAAAACCCTGTCTCAAAATATATATATGCATACACACACATATACACACGAGTGTATTAGTCTGGTTTTGCATTGCTATCAAGAACTACCTAAGACAGGGTAATTTATGATGAAAAAGAGGTTTAATTGACTCCCAGTTCCCCAGGCTGTACAGGAAGCATGGCTGGAGAGGCCCCAGGAAACTTACAATCAAGGCAGAAGGTGAAGAAGAAGGAAGCACGTCTCATGTGGCCAGAGAACGAGGAAGAGCTCTAGAGAACAGCGGGGAGGTGCTACACACTTGTAAACAACCAGATCTCCTGAGAACTCACTATCATGAGAACAGCAAGGGAGAAATCCACCCCCATGATCCAATCACCTCCCACTAGGCCCCACATCCAACACTGGGATCACAATTTGACATGAGATTTGGGTAGAGACACAAATCCAAACCATATTAATGAGTAAATTTTCAAAACCCTGGATTAGGCAATGGTTTCTTAGCCATCACACCAAAAGCACAGTGACAAAAGAAAAATTAGATAAGCTAGACTACATAACAATTTTTTTTTTTTCTTTTTTTGAGACAGGAGTCTTGTTCTGTTGCCAAGGCTGGAGTGCAGTGGTGTGATCTCCACTAGCTGCAACTTCCACCTTCTGGGTTTGGGTGATTCTCCTGCCTCAGCTTCCTGAGTAGCTGGGATTTCAGGCATGCACCACCATGCCCAGCTAATTTTTTTGTATTTGTAATGAAGATGGGGTTTCACCATGTTGGCCAGGCTGATCTCCAACTCCTGACCTCAGGTGATCTGCCCACCTTGGCCTCCCAAAGTGCTGGGATTACAGGAGTGAGCCACTGCACCCAGCCTGAATGCATAAGAATTTAAAACTTTTGTGTCATAAATTATAACATCGAGAAAGTGAAAAGACAATCCAGAGAATGGAAGAAAATATTTATAAATCATATGTGTGATGAGTCTAATATTACAACATATATAAAGAGCACTTATAAGTCAATAATATAAAGACAAACCAATTTAAAAAGGGCAAAGGATGTAGATAGTTCTCCAAAGAAATAAAAATGGCAAATAGCATACAACAATATGCTCAACATCATTAGTCGTCAGGGAAATATAAATGAAAACTACAATAAGATACCAGTTCACATCCACAAGGAGAATAATAATAAAAAATACAGACGATAATAACAAGTATTGCTGTGGATGTGGAGAAACTGAAGTCCTCATTCACTGCTCACACACTAAATATAAAATGTTATAGCCAGTTTGGAAAACAGTTTAGTAGTTCCTCAAAAGGTTAAACATAGTTACCATATATATGACCTAGCAATTCCACTCCTAGGTATGTACTCAAGAAAAATAATAACATAGGTTCACAGAAAAGTTTGTATATAAGTGTTATGGCAGCATTCTTCATAATAGTCAAAAAGTATTAATAGAAACAATTTAAGGCCATGAATGGATTAACAAAATATGGAATAGCCATACAATGAAATATTATGCAACAACAAAAAGAAATGAAGCACAGAATGAAGAGTAATTTAAACTAATTTCTCCCACTATTTAGTTGATGACAATTCTGAGTTCAAAACGAGGCCCCAAAATTACTAAAAAGTCCAACTGATGTTCTGTTTTCAAAAAACAATTTGACCAAATACGAGTTACTATGGTCTGACTGTTTGTGTCCCCCCATCCCCCAAATCCATATGATAAAATTTAATCCCCAATGTGGTGGTATGAAGAGGTGGGGCATTTAAGAGATGACTAGGTCATGAGGGCTCCACCCTCCTGAATGGGATCAGTGCTCTTATTAAAAAGACCCAAGGAAGTTTATCCCTTGCCATGTGAGGGCACAGAGAAGATGCTATCTTCAAGGAACTAACCCTCACCAGGCACTGAATCTGCTGATCTTGGACTTCCTAGGCTCCAGAATTGTGATCAATACATTTCTGTTGTTCACCAATTGCCCAGTCTAAGGTATTTTGTTACAGCAGCCAAAATGGACTAAGAAATAAGCCACGAGAATTAAAACAGTTACGATGTTATATTTTTATAAATATACATACTTTAAAGTTTCACAGACCAACAATACAAAAGTCAGTATATAGCAATGGTTCTCCAGAAGGGGCAATTAGGCCCCCCAGAGGACATCTGGCAATGTCTGGAGACATTTCAGTCACAACTAAACATCCTAAAATGCACAGAATTGTCCCCACAACAAACAATTATACAACCTGAATGTCAATAGTGCCACTACTGAGAAACCCTGGCACATTTAAACTACTAGAGAGCACACCATTTCTCCTTTCTCAGGATCAGTCTTAGGTTAATGCTTAGCCTCTACCAGTACTAAGTTTCTAATATTAATACTTAGCCTCTACTAATACCAATTACTAAGATAATTCAGAATTTGAGTGAATGGATTTTTCTTATCAGATTAAAAAATACATATGAAAATATATTAAATAAAAACATACATGTTAAAAATAAGCAATTACATATTAGACTTATATGGATAAAGAAAGCACTTACTGTAAAAACGTTCTAAATTCTGAAGCTTCAACATTCTCCACAGCAACAGGCTCATGATTTGTTAAACTATTTGATGTCTGTCCAATAGTATGAAAATAGAAGTCAGGAACCCTTGTTAAAAGGACTGCTTTGTGTGCTTTGAACAAAGTACAACCTACAGAGAAGGTAACATCTGTATGGAATTCTTCCCTTAGAAGCCTATAAATAAAAAGGAATCATAATTTAATTAGTGATGCTAAGAAACAAACACATATTTTTATAAAGTAGGTTTAAAATAACACATAAGCTAAAAAATAGAGGCAACATAAAGTTAATTCAAAAATGAGCTTGTTCTCAGTTCATTCAGAAGAACATTGTTTAATATTGGCTTAGAGCCTAATTTTCTAATATTCATAGTGAAAACAAAGATAATTTCACTAAAAGAGTAAGACTACTGTTTCAAAATATTTTTTCTTATGAATTCCTTCTGATAATAAAAAACTTATTTTCTGCTACTTATGTTGATTTTCCTTTAGATGTACTACCTTCTTTAGATTTTTTAAATGCAAAGGTTGACATGGTCGTTAATTATTGAAAAGAATCCATTTTTATTTTACTTAAATTGAAGCAAAAAAAAGTAAACAGTCAATGACAGCAACAGACCACATATATCAGTAGAAAATTCAGATTAGAAACTGGTACTTTGTTCTGGCTAATGTTAATTACCAAGTCTGAAATGCAGGCATGGCTGTCAAAAATATGACATTTAGGCTCTTTTCCAGTCTCCCACTCGAACAAATAGAATTGTGCTCTAATCTATCATTAAAATGATGGATTCATGAGGCAAACCCTCTCAAATCCCTTTGCTGATGTAGTTATTGTAAAGCCCACTGATTACATGTATACGTGAGTGACAGAACAGAAATCAACATCATAATAGAAAATGTCTATTTTGATGTTGTAGAAATGTCTATTTTGAGGCAAAAAATAGGTAATCTTTTGCCTCTTTGCAGTAACTATATATTTTACTCTCTAAATATTAAATAATACATCATGTCACTATAGCAATATCATCAGCAAGGTATGCATTCTCAGAGGACTTCTCTATTACAGGATATATAAAACTGGCCATCACATCAGTACACTACAGGAGATGCAAGTAATGGATAAAGATATCCATTACTGTGAAAGCTTGGAAAGTTGCCAATGACACTCATGCTCCCTCAAGACCAAGTTAATGGCTCCTCCTCTAATCCCATCACACTCAGTACATATCTCTATTATAGTATTTTTGTCATTGCATCATTATCATTTTTATGTACCTTTCTCCCTACTAGACAATGAACTCCCCAAGGGCAAAAACTGTATCTTCAGTATACAGCGAGAATTCAATGTCTGATATTGAATGATCCTATTTTACCCTAGACAAAACAAATCCTTCAGAGCACAAAAGCTTTCAGAATCTTGAAAATAATGGGCAAACAGATGCATCTTAGTTTGGTCAATATTTTCAATAAATTATTTTCATAAGTAATTTTTAAAGTTACACAAAAATGGCCGGGCGTGGTGGCTCACGCCTGTAATCTCAGCACTTTGGGAGGCCGAGGTGGGTGGATCATCTAGGGTCAGGAGTTCAAGACCAGCCTGGCCAATATGGTGAAACCCTGTCTTATAAAAAAAAAAAAAAAAAAAATTCTGGCCAACATGGTGAAACCCTGTCTTATTAAAAAAAAAAAAAAGTTACAAAAAATGTGTTTGGCTCTCAAACTTTAATTGAAATACAAACTGTAAAAATACTCGATTTGTTCCTTCCTCCCACCTTCCTTCCCCCCATCCCCCACCCCTCAAGTGAATAAGGAAGCACTGCAGCTGATAGCCATACAACCATCAGAAGGGAATCCACCTTGTTGCTAATAGATGCTCATGAGTACTTGCTAAATGGAAAAAAAAAAGTTTATAAAATTGTTGGCCAGGTGCAGTGGCTCACGCCTGTAATCCCAGCACTTACGGAGGCCAAGACAGGCGAATCACGAGGTCAGGAGCTCAAGACCAGCCTGACCAATATGGTGAAACCCTGTCTCTACTAAAAATACAAAAATTAGCCAGGCGTGGTGGCATGTGCCTGTAGTTCTAGCTACTCAGGAGGCCAAAGCAGGAGAATTGCTTGAACCTGGGAGGCAGAGGCTGTGGTGAGCCAAGATCACACAACTGCATTCCGGCCTGGGCAACAGAGCGAGATTCCATCTCAAAAAAGACAAAATTGTTAATGTGGAAATACAGTGCTTTTTATTTGATAAAATCACTTTTATCAGTTTCAAGTGTATTTTGTATGTTACAAATCTGAAAATCTGACTTAGACTGGCTTACACATTAAGGAGTTTACTGGCTCATCAAATAGTGAAGTCCAGAGGAAGGACAGATTAAAGCAAAGTCTCAATGATGCCAAGGCCCAGCTTCTTTCCATCTCACATCTTTGCCAACTACTGTATTCACCTACTTAGTCCATTTTGTGCTGCTGTAACAGAATACCACAGAATAGATAATTTATAATGCACAGACTTTATTGGTTCACAGTTCTGTAGGCTGGGAAGTCCAACATCAAGGTGCTGGCATCTGCAAGGGCCTTCTTGCTAAGTAAGTCATCACATGGTAGAAGGATAGAGGATGAAAGGAAGCAAGAAGGAGCCAAACTAATCCTTTTATAACATCACCAATCCCACCCACGAGGGTGGAGCCCTCTTGGCTTAAACACTTCTTAAGGGTCCTACCTCTTAATACTGCTACAATGGCAATTAAATTTCTTTTATTTTCTTTTTTTCTTTTTGAGACAGGGTCTCACTCTGTTGCCTGGGCTGGAGTGCAGTGGTACAATCTCAGCTCACTGCAACCTTCACCTCCCGAGCTCAAGGGATCCTCCCATTTCAGCCTCCCCAGTAGCTGGGACCACAGATGTGCATCACCACGCCTGGATAGTTTTTCTATTTTTTGTAGAGACAGGGTTTTGCCATGTTGCCCTGGCTGGTCTCAAACTCCTGAGGTCAAGGAATCAGTCCCCTTCGGCCTTCCAAAGTGCTGAGATTACAGAAATGAGCCATCCTGCCTGGCCTGTAAATTTTTTTGAGAGAGTCTCGCTCTGTCACCCAGGCTGGAGTGCAGTGGCACGATCTCAGCTCACTGCAACCTCTACCTCCTAGGTTCAAGCAATTCACCTGCCTCAGCCTCCCGAGTAGCTGGGAGTACAGGTGTGTGCCTCTACCTCCTGGGTTCAAGCGATTATCCTGCCTCAGCCTCCTGAGTAGCTGGGAGTACAGGTACACATCACCACACCAGGCTAATTTTTGTATTTTTAGTAGAGATGGGGTTTCACTATGTTGGCCAGGCTGGTCTCAAACTCCTGACCTCAAGTGATCCAGTTGCCTTGGCCTCCCAAAGTGCTGGGATTACAGGCATGAGCCGGCCAGGCCTGTAAATTTCAACATGAGTTTTGAAGAAGATAAACATTCAAAGTTATGAATGATAGGTTTTATCAGACTGCTGATAAAACCCCGTTATCACTAAACATTTACTGAACACATACTATGTACTAAGCACTGGGAACATAAAGATGATGAAAACGTAATACCTATTCTCAGGGAGCTTAAGAGTATAGTAGGGAAGCCAGGTCTGAAAATTAAAGTGTGTGATACATTCAACGGCGTAAATTTTGTTCAGGGACAGACAAAAGAGGAGACCTCACAGAGTAAGAGATAAAGAACTTAACTGTGCCCTTCGGTGAAAGAGGAGTCTTGAAATTGTGTGTGCTGAACCTCTATTAGCCTCAATAGGGAAGGCACCAGGTTCAAGAGGCTGAAGAAGAGATCCAGAGTCAGCAAACGAGACACGGGCTTTTGTTAGGGGCTTACATACAGCGGACAGAGTCCAATGGTGGCGAGCTGGACAAGATCTCCATTTACCAGTCCAGTGGTAGTGGACTGGGCAGGAAAACAGCAATCCCTTGCAAACAGCATGGCAGTTTATATAGAATTTTCACTTAACACCCTTTCCTTAATGTCCTCCACCTGGCAACCTTTGTACAACTCAAACTCAGGGCTTCAATCCCCTTTACTGCCTGTGTTCCACAGAATGGGCCCAGAGGCTCAGACGGTCCTCACAGACAAGAAACGAATCTCTGAGACAGCCACTCCCAGATTCCCTAGCTAGTAACACACACAGGTACATCCACCATACAGGGGCATTCTAAGGGTATGCTTACATTATTGCTATCAGGTGTGTTTGCCTTACAAATGCTTTGAAACACTGGTAAATTTATTTTTCAAAATATATAAATTTGTGTAGAAGAGGAGTTAGATGAAAATGAGAATGAAGATGAGAAAACTACCACAGATGAATGAAGCCAGGAGAGGATCAATGGTGATAAAGAGGGGATGAACTTAAAATATATTTAGGTAATAAAATTCGCAAGAGTTGGTAAAATTGGCAGGGAAGGGAATAACTTGGATCTCTCTCATATTTGGATAACCGGGTGCTAGTGATAATATCAATCTGCTAATTCAACTTCCCTCCTCTATTCCAGACATATTTCCAATTGTTTCCTGGATACAGCTTCCTGGACATTCATTACACCCCTTCCTTTCAGGCAGCATCAGGCTTGTACAGGGTGGCATGGTAGTAGCCTATACGCTTCCCTTTCAAACGTCCTAAGATTTGGGGCCATTTTCAATGCTTCCCTTTCCCTGTTCCCTAGCATGTCATCAGTCACCAAGCCTACTGTTCCATTTCCACTGCCACTATGCATTCCTGGACTATTATAAAATCTCCCAGCTTGTCTCCTTGTTTCCAATTTCTCTTTCCTTACATTCAAGATCCAAATATGTTAATTCCCTATTTTAAAAACACTAATGGTTCTCCACTGCTTCTAGAATACATCACAAACATTTCACTGGAGAAAGCAAGCCCGTGATCTAGTTTTAGTCTACCCATTCAGCCTCACCTACTGTCACTCTGATTGCCTGCCGTACTCAGTCTCCTTCCAAATAAAGCTACCAAAATCACTTATTATTTATATGTGGCCCTGGTTTGTACCACATGCCCCTACATCCTAATCACATCTGAATGGACAATGAGCTGAACCAAGGTTAGTCACTGGCCAGTGTAGGAGTTAATTAAGCAGGAGAACTTGAGCAGGGATGTTCTATAATAAGCAAGAACCAACTGATGGCACTGAAGAGCATTCCTAAGCCAATCTATGGTAGAAAAAGAAATGGGTAAGGAGAGAAGAAGAGATGAAGGTACAAAGTTACTGGAAGATCAGTTTGCATAGCTACTGTAGAGGAGGCAGACTGCTTGGGTTCATATTCTGGTTACATGACCCTGGGCAAGTCATTTGAAAGTCCATGGAGCCAGATTGCCAATATTCTTATTCTGACTCATCACCATTTTTATTTTTTTTTTGAGACAGAGTCTTGCTCTGTCACCCAGACTGGAGGGCATGGCTCTATCTCAGCTCACTGCAATCTCCACCTCCCAGGTTCAAACAATTCTCCTGCCTTAGCCTCCCAAGCAGCTGGCACTACAGGTGCCACCATCATTTCTTTTTTAACATTCAGTTTCCTCATCTGTTAAACGAGATCAGATAACAAGACTTACCTCACAGGATTCATGAGAGAAATAAGTAAAACATTTCATGTAAGCCTAGTGTATATAGCAAATAGTAGTATAACAATAAATATTATTTTTTGTTTTTTCACAACTGCCCCGAATAACAGTCCATTTGCCAATATGGTCTTATTGTATGACTGTTATCATATCCCAAACAACTTTCCAGTTCTACATCAAAGCTGGCTTTTTGAGGACTGAAACTATTCCCTGCTTTTCCTCACCTCTCTACGTATCGTATCACTTCAGGTAACCTAGGAGTGTCTCTGTTCCTTACCATTTGGAAGAGTCTAACATGACTTGCTTTCTCAAAATAAATCAAGCTCTTTCAAATTTCTGTGCTTCTGCAAAAGTCATCCCCCTTTAGATATCCTCTACTTCTCCCTTCCCAATCTTTGCCTATTCAATTCTTAACCAATCCCTAAGAGCTCACTCAAATGTCACCCTATAAAGTCTTCCCCAACTCACCCCACCACAACTATCACTTATTTAACCATTACCTCTCTCACTAGAGTGTAAGCACAAACAGCAAAGCCATGTTTTATTAACCTTTATTACTTAGGACTTAGTACAGGGATAGGTATGTGGTTGGTGCTAAATACTTTGTTAGTATTTGTAGAATAAATAAATGATAGTGCTATGCTTGGAGAAGATTAACTTAGTATAACATTTAAGGTGGTTGGGTGAGCATTTTTTTTGCTGTTGTTTTTTTATTTTTATCCTACTACACCTATAAGAATTTGGGAGTTCTGAGTCCTAGCCTCAGTTGTAACTAAGACGAGTATAAACTGTTCACTAGCAATACTTTTAACCTCATTTTCTATTAGATGTGTCACCTTCCGTATATTCATGACACGTTAAGGCTCACGAAGCAAGGAGAAGAATACAGCCACTGAAAAAGGGAACATCTCATCCTTAAGAGATTAGCCGGCTGGGCGCGGTGGCTCAAGCCTGTAATCCCAGCACTTTGGGAGGCCGAGGTGGGTGGATCACGAGGTGAACAGATCGAGACCATCCTGGTCAACATGGTGAAACCCCGTCTCTACTAATACAAAAAATTAGCTGGGCATGGTGGCGCGTGCCTGTAATCCCAGCTACTCAGGAGGCTGAGGCAGGGAATTGCCTGAACCCAGGAGGCGGAAGTTGCGGTGAGCCGAGATCGCGCCATTGCACTTCAGCCTGGGTAAAGAGCGAAACTCCGTCTCAAAAAAAAAAAAAAAAAAAAGATTAGCCTTAGAAATGTTAACAACCTTAATATTATATTTCCCATCTTTTTCATCAGTCCCTCCCTGGTAGAGACAAAGCAGCTTCCCCAGGAGATAGGCCTAAATTAAAGGGACTTTTTACTCTAATAAATTCTGTTTATAGCTACCAGAGCCTTAAGTACGGGTGACTTTTTGACAGAAAGCACTTTGAAATGTACAGTGCTGGCCGGCCGAAGTGGCTCAGGCCTGTAATCGCAGCACTTTGGGAGGCCGAGGGCAGATCACTTGAAGTCAGGAGTTTGTGACCAGCCTGGCCAACATGTTGAAACCCCATCTCTACTAAAAATACAAAAATTAGCCAGGCGTGGTGGCACACACCTATAGTCCAAACTACTCCTCGGGAGCCTAAGGCAGGAGAATCGCTTGAACCCAGGAGGTGGAAGCTGCAGTGAGCCAAGACCACACCACTGCACTTCAGCATGGGCAACGAAGCGAGACTCCGTCTCACAAAAAAAAAAAAAATTAGTTATTATTAGTAATTATGTTTACTTCAGTGGTTCTCATAGAGTCAACCTAGCCAGCAGCATTAGCATCACCTGAAGCCTTGTTAGAAATGGAAATTTGCAGTCCCAACTCAGACCAACTGAATCTGTAAGTATGGTCTGGGACCCAGTAAACCTGTGTTTTAACAAGCCCTCCAGGTAATTATAATGCACGCTAAAATTTAAGAATCAATGTTTCGCCGGAAATGTAAATTCGCTAGGTCATATTTCTAAGCTTCATTTTCTTTGTAAGCTGAAATGACTTTAGCCGGATTCCCAATCACCCGAGTTGGATATCCGTGAGGCTTACAAAGTTTAAACGGCAGGACAACCCTCCATTTGCCTGGGTCCTCACAGGAGCTGAGAGTTGCTGGGAGCTATAGAGAGCTCTAGGTGGAGAGAGGAAGCCAGGTCGCAATCAGAAGGTATTTCTATAGAAGCGTTTCTGGTAAATTATTTAAAGAGAGCTCAGAAGAGACCTCCAAGACTATAGTATTGTTATTTCCTCATTTCAAATCATTTTTCTAATTTTCTTAAAACTGTATAAGCTTATTTTAAAAATTATGTAAGTTTCAGGACCTGGATCCACCCCGACCGTAGTGATGTGAAACAGCTAAGCGTGCCTGTGTTAAGATATTTCCAGCAAACTGGTGCTGCACATAACTAAGCCTTTAATTTTTGTTTTCCCTTTGAATCTGGTTCATGGCGTCGAGGTGCTCGGGACCGGCCATACAGGGCGAGTGAAGCCACTTTTGCAATAGCGGAGAGAAGACGAACGTCCCGCAGTCGCCTGAGGCGGAGAACAAAGTGCGGAGGGACGGGGAGGCACAGCCGAGAGGACCCACAGCTCGGGGCGGAGGTGGACGATGCAGGAACCGGAGCAGCCAGAGCTCCCGCCGCCTCCTACCTGAGCAAATCCTGGCTCAGCTGCTCCGACGTCATCGCCTTCAGCCGGCGCCGCTCACACCGCCCCTTTCTCTGCAACCCCTGACTGCAAACTTCAGCGGACCCCGGAAGTGCGGTGCGGGCCGCGTCGCCCTCCCCACAGCCAGCCATTCCCCACAGAGGCGCAGCGCCCGGCAGGCCGAGGACTTCGCCTCGCGTGCCCCGCCCAGGAGGAAGAAGGGGGCGTTTCCGACCGTACGCCCGGCTCCTGCCAAAACCCTGCCCCTAGGGTAAAAGGTTGACGCCACGCTTCTGTCTGTAAACCGCGTCCCGGAGCAGCCGGACCGCGGTGGGGAGCCCCGGAAGCCCAGGACCGCGGCGGCTCGTGACGCGGGAACGGCGTGCGCATGCGTACTAGCTCTGTTGACGTCTGCCCGCGGCCACCCAGGCTCCCGAGGCCAGGCACGGACCATCCCACTGGGCAAACCGATCCTCAGGCTCCTTATCCCCTCCCCTCCTCTTTCCCTTCCGGTTGGTGTTAACCATTCATTTCAATGTTTTAGTGAGGCGCGAGTTCCAATCAGCAAATGCAGCCTTTGCATGCTGTCTTCCTGACATGTCTACACTTCTTTCCAACGAAAGACTGGGCGAGTCCCACCCCCTCACCTGGCTTCTTAATACTCGGGTAAATGTTTGGGGCAAGAAAAATTGGCGATGGGACGGGTAGGTGAAGACATTTATAAACTGCCAGTCAGAACAATCCTGAGTCCAATGTAAGAGGTACGTACACCATCTAGCAGCCCAATCCCCTTTTTATCCACGGAGTGGCGCATATAAGCTTTTGGACTTGATCGGAGAAAGCTCAGATTAATAGACAGGGCTTTGTATATAAAGCCCTAACATTTATGACCAAAAAAGGAAAACTAAGTAAAGGATAAAGTCTCTGAGCAGTGAAGTGGTGGATGGATGAGCTACAGAATTCTATGTTGTCCCAAAGAAAGTAGCAAAAGTGATTATCATTTAAGTTTTTGGTCTTTATTATTTGATTGCTACCTTCAAAGGAAGAAAACTCAGTAGTTCTGCTTCAGGCCGGGCAAGTCCCATCCACTTGGGAAACAGAGGCGGAATGGTGGCTTGAGCCCAGGAGGTCGAGGCTGCAGTGAGCCGTGATTGCACTGCACTCCAGCCTGAGCAGCACAGCAGACCCTGTGTTAAAAAAATAAATAATTCACAAATCCTACGCAGAAGATGAAGAATAGTAATTACTTGGAAAATATATGGCCAGGTTGCAGTGGCTCACACGTGTAATCCCAGCACTTTGGGAGGCCAAGACAGGAGGATCACTTGAGTCCAGGAATTCGAGACCAGCCTGGGCAACATAAGAAGACCTTGTCTCTACCAAAAGAAAAAAAAAAAGAAAGGAAAATATATTGACTTTGTATTTGTACCATAAGGTTAGCCAAGAGGTAGCCATAATGGCCCCTCTCAAATATTCAGACATCTTAATTCTGAGAAATATAATTGAATAATTGATTTTTAAAAATTAATTCCTAAATGCTTGGATGGATAATTGATTCTTAATTATTCCTGTAGAAAAGAGGGGTGTCAAGATAATATAATACTAGCTTATATTTGAATCCTTATTATGTGATAAATGCTCCTCTATTTGCTCTGTGTGTATTAATTCAGTTAGTCCTTACAACAACCATTTAGCTAGGTACTGTCTTCAGACCTAATTTACAAATGAGGAAGCTGAGGCATGCATAGGATAGGTAACTTGGCCAAGGTCACACAATGTCATATGTCACACTATAATATATGGTGTGTTATATCAAAATAATGGTATATTCTAACCCAGGCAGTATTTATCTTTTGACTGGCAACTTTAGTCCATTTACCTACTCTCAGTAGGAATGTAAATTGGTACAGCCATTATGGAAAACAGTATGAAGGTTCCTCAAAAAATTAAAAATAGAGCTATGATATGATCCTGCAAACCCTCTTCTGGGTATATACCCAAAGGACATAAGATTAGCACCTCAGAGAGATATCTGCACTTTCATGTTTGTTGCAGCATTATTCACAATAGTCAGGATATAGAAACAACCTAAGTGTGCCTGGGATGGATGAATGGATGACATTGTATATGTGCCATGGAATATTATTTATCCTTAGAAGAGAAGATCCTGCCATTTGCGACAACATGGATGAACCTGGAGGACATTACATTAAGTAAAATAAGCCAGGCACAGAAAGACAAATACTGCGTACTCTCATATGTAGGCTCTTTTAAAAAAGTAGAGTACATAAATAGTAGAAAGGTGTTTAGGGGAGATGTAGGTCAAAGGGTACAAAGTTGCATTTATGTAGGATGAATAAGTATAAAGATCTAATGTACAGCATGAGGACTATAGGTAATAATATTTATTGTATACTAGAAATTTGCTAAGAGAGTAGATTTTAGGTACTCAAAAAAACAATGGGGGGTGAGGGGGAAAAAGTAACTGTGTGATGATGACATGTGCTTGACTATATCATTTCACGATGTATGTCAAAACATCATGTTTCCAAATATCTATAGGTTAAAAAAAAAATCAGAAAACCACCCAGGCAGTCTAGCACCAGACTCCCTTCAAAGTCCTGCCAGATTTCTACCAGGCCTCTTTATCACCTGATAAAGTAACAACTAGGCAACTCTCTAGTTGGAAATGGGTGACAGAATGATTTCTGGTTCATATTTATCTTAAAACCACTTAAGTTAGGCCGGCTGCGGTGGCTCATGCCTGTAATCCCAGCACATTGGAAGGCCGAGGTGGGCAGATCACGTGAGGTCAGGAGTTCGAGACCAGCCTGGCCAATCTGGTGAAACCCTGTCTCTACTAAAAATACCAAAATTAGCCAGGCGTGGTTGTGCATGCCTTTGGTTCCAGCTGCTCAGGAGGCTGAGGCAGGAGAATCACTTGAACCTGGGAAGCGAAGGTTGCAGTGAGCTGAGATCGTACTACCGCACTCCAGGCTGGGTGACAGAGCAAGACTCCATCCCAAAAAAAAATTTAAAAGAAGAAACTTAAGGTAACTTAGGCGGCTATGTGAAATGATTAAAAAATAAGTAAGTACTCCCTTAAAGAAACAAAACATGGCTGGGCATAGTAGCTCACACCTGTAATTCCAACACTGGGAGGCTGAGGTGGGAGGATTGCTTGAGGCCAGGAGTTCGAGGCTGCAGTAAGTTATGATCGCATTGCGGCACTGCACTACATAGCCTGGGCAATAGAACAAGACTGTCTCTAAAAAAGAAAGAAAAAAAATCTTGTCATTGATGGTTCACATTCTACCATTAGAGAATACTTAAAGCATTATTTTTATTTTAATTCATCTCAGTAGTCATTTATCCCTTAGTGTCAGTGAGGTTTTCAGATGTTCTTCCTGAAATAATTTTTGGTCAGGAGGAAAAGAGTGTAAGAAACTAGCAGTGGGAGCTGTGAAGATAAACATGGCTTAACTTGTAATTTTTTTTTTTTTTTTTTTGAGACGGAGTTTTGCTCTCGTTGCCCAGGCTGGAGTGAAATGGCATGATCTTGGCTCACCACAACCTCCACCTCCCGGGTTCAAGCAATTCTTCTGGGCAACAGAGGGAGACTCCATCTCAATAAATTTAAAAAAAGAAAAGAAAAGCTTTTCAGAGAGAGAGACAGACAGATGGAAGTCTTGTCATCTTGTCCAGGCTGGCCTTGAACTCCTAGCTGGGCTCGAGTGACCTTCCTGCCTCAGCCTCCTGAGTAGCTGGAACTATAGGAATGTGCCACCATGCCCAGCTGAGTAGTTTTCGTTTAGTTTTAAGAACTTTATATAAAAATTCGCTGGCCACAGTGGTTCAAACCTGTAATCCCAGCACTTTGCGAGGCTGAGGTGGGAGTATCTCCTGGGGTCCAGAGTTTGAGACCGGCCTGGCCAACATGGTGAAACCCTGTCTCTACTAAAATTACAAAATTAGCCGGTGATGGTGGTGCAACCCTGTAATCCCAGCTACTTGGGGGGCCTAGGCAGGAGAATTGCTTGAACCTGGGAGGTAGAGGTTGCAGTGAGCCAATATTGAGCCACTGTACTCCGGCCTGGGTGACAAGAGTGAAACTCTGTCTCAAAAAAAAAAAAAAGAGAACTAGATTTAAAAATTCGATGGGTTAGACAGCTAAATATAAAGAGTGAAATTACATACCACTAGAAACAAAGTGGGTAAATTCCTTTATTATCTTGGAAAAAAGAACGAATGTGTATATGTATATGTGTGTATTCCACATATTCCTTAATACTCAGATCACCTCTTCTTAAACATAAGGTGACATGCATACAATATTTACTATTCTGCATCTTGTTTTTCCTCATTTAACAGTATCGTAGAGGTTATGCCATACAAATGCAGATCTTTGTCATTTCTTTTTATAGCAGCAATTCCACTACATTTCACTCAACTAAGCATTTTTATTAACTTTTTTTTGACAAACTAATAGTAAAACTATATGCTACCTAACAATATCTGTGTCCCTTTATGTATGAGTCAAAGATAAATATCATGCAGATTTTTATCCGAACAACAAATTCAAAGATTCCTTAAGAAATAAGAAACGAAATACCATGGTCACTAATGTAAACAGACTAAATATAAAAGCTATATATGTGTGTGTGTGTGTGTGTGTGTGTGTGTGTGTGTAGATTTAAAAAAATCAATGTTTTTATCAATGTAACTAATCTGAGGCTGCAAGAACTCACTGCTTTGAATAATATTTCAATCACATATAACAGATTAAGATACTGTTTAGGGGAAAACAGCCTCAGAAGGAAGTATTAAAAAAAGGTATATTATTCATTACCTTTAATCAAACTAAGTATCAACCTTTTCCCCAACCCATAAAGACTTCATGTCTCTAAATGGTTCCTAAATCATGAAAGATAACTTGAAAAATTTTAAATACATCTCAAGGTATTAGATGCTTATGCACTCTATGTGGGTCCAACTTTTACTGCCCAGAGTTTCTTGTCATGGTAGTGTAACGTCATCAAAGTCTGGTTGCCAGATCTTTTTGTTTTTATTTGTAACAGAGCTAAACCTTTTTAACAGTTATATTAACTTCATCTAAGTTATTTGCCAATGGTAATAGAATGATGTGTATGCTTTATTAATGAAAATAGTACTTCTGCAAAGTTTTTTTTGTAAGAATTCCATAAATACCAAGGAAAAGAAAACACTCAAGGGGTTTGGGAAAGAAACCCCTTTTATTTTTATTTTAAATCTATGTAAGTTTAATTTATTCCCAGACTTTCTAAGTTCTTCCAGAGTTTTGGCCTTCATAATAGTTCCTGATTTTTCTTCTTGAGCTCTGCACTGCCTCAAAACCTATCCAAATGATCTAATTCTGTGTTACCTCTATTTACTATAATGAACAATATATAATCAACATTATATCACTAGAATTATGAAGCTCTTCATAAATTACTTTTTAAAAAAACTCCAAAAGAATTAAGCTGTTTTTAAAAAATGTAATAGATAGTCATATAGTCATAATGCAAGTTCATATGTTTAGTTTTCTGATATCCTAATGTAATTCCATAAACCTTTTTATTTTTGAGACAGAGTCTCACTTTGTCACCCAGGCTAGAGTGCAGTGGTGCGATCTTGGCTCACTGCAACCTCCACCTCCTGGGTTCAAGTGATTCTCCTGTCTCAACCTCCTGAGTAGCTGGGCCTACAGACCCGTGCCACCACGCCCAGCTAATTTTTTGTATTTTTAGTAGAAATGGGGTTTCACTGTGTTAGCCAGGATTGTCTCAATCTCCTGACCTTGTGATCTGCCCACCTCAGTTTCCCAAAGTGCTGGGATTACAAGTGTGAGCCACCACAGCGGCCTCCACAAACCTTTTAAGTTTACAATTTTATATAGTTTTCCATCAGGGAGGCAAGATATATATAATTTCTGTTTGTATTTAACTATAGGTTTTAAGAGGGTTTAGTCTCTAAATCAGTAACAATTTAGTCATAACACCATACAAACACATTTAAATATTCAGGAAAGAGATTTTTAAGATTATTGCTTAGTCTTATAAAATGGTGAATCTTAACCAAATTGATACCTTTGTATTCTTATTTATGTTTCCTATACTCTTACAGCATACTGCTTGGCAAGCAATGTAAGTTTTGACATAATTAAAAAATTCAAGTAGTTGTAAACAAATTCTAATTTGTTGAACAATTCATACATTCCCCTTTACTTCACTACCTCAGAATTAATCCTCCTTAAAAAAGTAATCATCCCACATAGAAAAACCTGCAGAGCTTCATCTCTTCCTTAAATATTTTCAAGTTATATAAGAACACAAATCCTTGAAAAAACTTATTAAAATTTGATATTTCATTCTGCTTTACTAATTATGGAATAATAGACATAAAAAAACATGTTCCTTAATGTTTCTCTGCTTAACAGAGAAATAGAAATACTGCAATCGTGGTTATGGGCTATTTTGCAGTCTCTTCAAGTACAGAACACAGCTATGGTTCCTACCAGTAAGGAGAAATGAATAATCAATCTTACATTAATACAAAAGAAAGACGAGAGGCACAAAAAGACAAACTGACTTTGGCTTTTAAGGACCTAATGTTAACCCTGAAATGCCAGATTCAGTAACACAACAACAAAACAAAAGCTTACAGCAGCAAGCCTCCACTTCACACAACGTTAAGAATTCTGAAATACTTAATAGCCTTCCTCCCATCTCCCACTCAGTTTGTTGTGTCGTCTTTTTGTTTTTCCTCCTTTTTTGCTGCAGGCACTTCAAGACTTGCCCACTGCATCGGTTCAGCTTTTCTCACAGTGATCTCAATCTTTGTTGCAGTCATAGATACATAACTTCTACTTACATCAATCACACCCCATAATTTCACATTTTGATCAAATTCTTTCCTTCAAATACAATTGTGCACATTTAACAATGTGCTGTTTACTTCTACTCGACTAAGTTCTGGAAGTGAATTTTTAGTGTATACTGAAATGGTAACTTCACCTCCAGTCTGATGCCAGTCATGGCTACGTGGAACGACTTTTCTTCCAGCATCCTTTTTAGTCCACATGTGTTTCCCGATTGACAGCCCTTTTGGGCTAAAAATATATTAAAATCAGAAGTTTATCTTCTACAACAGCTCCAGTATTTCATCCCCTCATGGAAAATAGGTTCTCCAGAATGGTATACACAGACTTCTTCTAGACTCTCTAGGTCCCGATATGTGTTTGAACACCCTTCATTCTTACACGAGGTCCCAATCTTAATTTCATCTTTGTCTTCTTTTTTCTTATCTTCTTCATTCCCTAATGATGGTTTAAGTTTATTAAGTGCTTGTTTTAGGGAGGCAGATATTTTTAATTCCAAATTTGTCATTGGTTCATCTAGGCTTGGCCTTTTTTTTTTTTTTGAGACGGAGTTTCGCTCTTGTTACCCAGGCTGGAGTGCAATGGCACCATCTCGGCTCACCGCAACCTCCGCCTCCTGGGTTCAGGCAATTCTCCTGCCTCAGCCTCCTGAGTAGCTGGGATTACAGGCACGCACCACCATGCCCAGCTAATTTTTTGTATTTTTAGTAGAGACGGGGTTTCACCATGTTGACCAGGATGGTCTCGATCTCTTGACCTCGTGATCCACTCGCCTCGACCTCCCAAAGTGCTGAGATTACAGGCTTGAGCCACCGCGCCCGGCCGGCTTGGCCTTTTTATTGCTTCTGGCTTAGGGGCTTGAATGATGTGTTCCTGAAATTTGGGTTTCAATTCAGATAGTTCTTTCTTCTCAGTAGTCTTGACTTCAGGTTTGACTGGCTCAGGTGGCTTCTCACTGTCATATCTACCTTTTGTACAGCATATGATGCTTAAGAAATCAGAAAAATCAGGCCGGGCACGGTGGCTCACGCCTGTAATCCTAGCACTTTGGGAGGCCGAGGTGGGTGGATCACGTGAGGCCAGGAGTTCAAGACCAGCCTGGCCATCATGGTGAAACCCCATCTTTAAAATAAAATAAAATAAAATAAAATAAAAAAATAAAAAGAAATCAGAAAATCATTTGTTCTTCACTTAGAGCAAGACCAAACCTTTAATGCGTAGTGAAAAACTGGAAGACCTGGGTGGTATGTGCAAGCATCATCGGAATTGGTCTCAGGATTGAAGTGCTGACCACAGCCCTGGTTGTAACACAGCAAAGCCATTTTCTTTTCCCACTGTCACAGGCAAGGCCCAAACACCAGGAACGGAAAGAGGATGCGTTAGCTACTACTCCCGTGTTGCCAGCACCGGTCTGTCAACTGCCATTTTAGTTTCTTCTTTGAATGGCTATTTATATCCTTTGCCCATTTTGCTTTTGGTCTTTTCTCTATTTTTAGATGTTGGAGATATTAGTGTTGTCTGTGAGATAATTTGCAAATATATTTTTCCATTTGTCATTTGTCTTCCGACTTGGCTTGGCTTTTAGTGGGTTTTTTTTTTTTCTTGATGTTTTTGTTTTAATGTAGTCAAATTTATTCTTTCTTTTTGTTCATTGTTTCTGGACTTTGAGTCATAGGTGGAAAGATTATTCCAACTTCCAGATTGTAAAAGAATTCATACGCTTTCTTAATAATGTGTGATTTCACTTTTTATACTTAGCTATTTAATTCATTTGGAATTTATCTTGTTACATGGTATGAAGAAAAGATCTAATTTTATATTTTATTTTTTCCAAGTGGCCATCTACTTGTCCCAATACCATTTATTAAAAGTCAGCTTTTGGGCTGCACAGTCATAAAACTGAGGAGGCAGAGCCGAGACGGTCAGGACTGCTCGCTAACTCTATGAACAGGTCTAAGTTTTTGAAAGTAAAAAGAACTTTTGAACAATAGAATGCAAATTTATATCATTTGCAGGTTTGCCTTATCATATGGCACAGCTTATCTTTAATATACATTTGTAAAAGGCACCATATGTTAACAGAGTTGAAAAAAAAAAGCAAGAAACCAAAACAGAGCCACTTACTTCAAACTTCCTTTTTGTACAAGTGTATTAAGGCAGATGCTTATCTGTGCAAAATACACCAGGAGAAAATCAACATTGTATTAATGTTCACACAATCTCAGATTTTTTTCAATGCCATTTGTCAGGATATTTATTTATGATAAAGCACATTAAAACAGTTTTTTTCCTAATAAAACATAAAGAAGTTGATGAACAATTTTTAAAAATTATTTAGAGATTTCATTACAGACCCTTCATAGAAGTTAAAGAAAAGTCAATCTTTTTTTCTTGTTTCTTCTTTTAGAAATGTCCATATCAATTTGTTCACTATGTCAGGTTGGTCTTGCTGAAGCCAATGACTGGCTTCTGACAAAATAGTTAGCCTGAAATAGTTTTTAACATAAATCTTTGTGACTTCAGCCATTTCAACCTCCATGAATGCGTCATTCTCTCCCCACAGTAGTAGTGTTGGAGTGCTCACCACGTGATGCTTGAGAGGCAGGCAGCTATAAAAACAAAATATGTGGGCTTGAGATTCACTGTAAAAGTTAAAATGACATATTCCCATAATGCCTTACTAGGCCATGCATTCTCAAAGGGGGCAATCTTGCCTCTAAAAGGGTGAAAATTGGATTCTTAGGAGGGTGAAAAAAATCTTACCCTTTGCATATATAAAGCATGGATATACGTACAGCACATAAACAGATACTAAAATTTCACAGGGTGGGGGTGATTGGGGGAAAAATGTCTAAAAAGGAAAGTTACAATGAAAAAATGATTGAGAAACAATGCATTAAGTAATCAACCTTTACTATAAAATATTTAAAAGACTATTTAAGAAAAGGTCCAATAAAATTTAAATTGGATAAGGCTAGCAAAATGTATAATAAAAGCTATAAGTTAAATATGAAATTCATCACTATGAGGAATAATTTGTTTTAAAAGGATACCAGAATTTCTGAATGGTGTGATGAGAGATTTAAACTATTGATATATTACTGTTTAGCTTTATTTTAAACTTTTTAGATAATCTGATGCATTTTATGTGAAAATTGGAACTGAAACTAAAAAAATATACTTGGACTGAGCTTTACTATTATATGATACTATATTTTGCAAAAAGATTATTTTTTAAAACAAAGGTTTGTTATATATGTGTGTGTGTGTATGTGTGTATGTTCTTTTGTTTGTTTGTTTTTGAGATGTCTTGCTCTGTTGCCAGGCTGGAGTGCAGTGGCACAATCTTCGCTCACTGTAACCTCTGACTCCCTGGTTCAAGCGATTCTCCTGCCTTAGCCTCCCAAATAGCTGGGATTATAAGCATGTGCCACTATGCCCAGCTAATTTTTGTATTTTTAGTAGAGACAGGGTTTCACCATGTTGGCCACGATGGTCTCAATCTCCTGACCTTGTGATCCACCTGCCTCAGCCTCCCAAAGTGCTGGAATTACAAGAATGAGCCACCGCAGCCGGCCATATATGTGTGTGTGTGTGTGTACATATATATATGTTTTTAAAATTAATTTGAGATGAGGTCTCGCTATGTTGAGCAGGCTAGTCTCAAACTCCTGGCATCAAGCGATCCTCCTATCTCGACCTCCCAAAATGCTGGGATTACAGGTGTGAGCCAGCATACCTGGCCTATATTTTCTTAAGTACAGAAAATTATGAAGAACAAAAATAAAATCATTTATAACTCCATTATCAAAAGGTAATATTGTGATTTTTCTATGCATATACTTGAAACTATACTATAAATATAATGCAATGTGAACAATTTATACACAGTACACATATGCAAGTTTCACATTCAATTATATCAAGAATTTTCTAGTTTCATAATATTTTTCAAAAAAATTGTAAAAGATACTAGTTCATGGCATAACCCATAAATGACTTGACTATTCCCCTATAATTGAATATTTAGGTTTTGTGGTATTTCTCCTTGTTTTAAATTATGCTACAATAAGCATTTTATGCCCAGATTTTTCTTGGCATTTCCGATAATCCCTTTGGGCTATGGCCTAGTTGTAGAATTCCTGAGCTAAAGGGAACAAATATTTTTAAAGCTTTTGACATCTTCTGTTAACTGTTTTTCAGTAAAGTGGATGGCATTAATTACACTCCTATTGATTAAGAATGAAAATGAACGTCTAACTGTTCAGCACTGAGTCACATTTTTACCAGTAAATTAAAAAGCCTGATTTGTGGCAATTTGGAGTTGACAGCAGGATATTATACATGCCCTCCAAAGACTTAACTTCTGACTCCACACAAGTGGCCACCATTTGGTTGTAATGCTCTTAAAAATTAAGTTCTTTGTGAATGGGTAAATTGATAGAAAAATGTATTTTATACTTGCTAACTGATGGGTTAGAATACAAACTTTAGGGCTGGGCATGGTGGCTCATGGCTGTAATCCCAGCTCTTTGCGAGGCCAAGGTGGGTAGATCACCTGAGATCAGGAGTTCGAGACCAGCCTGGCCAACATGGCGAAAACCCTTCTCTATTAAAAATAAAAAAAATTAGCTGGGCGTGGTGGCTTATGCCTGTAATCCCAGCTACTCGAGAGGCTGAGGCAGTAGAATCACTTGAACCCAGGAGGTGGAGGTTGCAGTGAGCTGAGACCGCACCACTGAACTGCAGTCTGGGCAACAGAGCAAGACTCCATCTAAAAAAAAAAAGAATACAAACTTTAAAGCCAGTTACATTCTAAAGCACAATAATGTTCAAAACCGAAACATTTTCTAACAACAGTTTTCTGCATAGTTTAGCAATATCTGTGCACAGAACAATTGAATTAGTAAGGTAAGGGGAGTTTTAAAGACTATTAGTCAAAGAGCAAAGAGAAATATAAACTCTTCACCAGATCAAAATAGAGGTAAAAGAGAGAAGTTTCCAGAAAACAGAAGAAAAGCATATTCTCTGGTCCTGAGGTTTCAAATTACTAAATTTCACATTAAATATGTTATAAATGAAATAAAGTAATTAATAATTAAGATGATATTTTGGTTTTTATCTGCTGACTCATTTGATTTCTCAACTGGTTGAAACATTAGGGAGCAAAAAGAGGAGCTATTTGTTAGATTCCCCCCAAATACCCAACAGTACATGCATTTCTACAAACATATAAACGTGTTTCAGATGCACTTAAACTGTATATATAAATGGTATCATACTCTACATATCCTTCTGCAACTTGATTTTGTGCCTTAATATATTTTTATGATTTATGCCTTGATGATGATGAGGTAGGAGGTGGGACTCAACTCTGGACCAGATTGAAGACTGGCTGAAACAAGTAAGAGGCACCAAAAGCACTGTTCTATAAAATGTGCCCACCAGCGCTATGGCACTTTGCCATTACTGTGGCAACACCCGGAAGTCACCACCCCTTTTCTAAAAATTTAGAAGTTAGAAGATTAGAAATTACATGCCCCTTAACTTGCATGTAATTAAAAGTGGGTATAGATATGAATGCAGAACTGCCCCCGAGCTGCTACTCTGGGCACACTCTATGGGTTAGCCCTGATCTGTAAGGAGCAGTATCTCTGCTGTTGCTGTACACTACTACTTCAATAAAAGTTGCTGTCTACCACCACCAGCTTGCCCTTGAATTTTTTTTCTGGGTGAAGCCAGGAGCCCTTCAGGCAAAGCCCCAGTTTGGGGGCTTGCCTGCCCTGCAACAATGATACATGAAGTTCTACTTCACTCATTTTCATTCCTGTATAGATTTCCATCATATGACTTTACTGCAATTGATCCATTCTTCTGTTAATAGACATTTTAAAATTTCTAATTATTTTGATAATTGAATAACTGAATTTATTCTTGTACACATCCATTTATGCACATATGCAAGAGTTTTCTCACAGTACATTCCCAGAAACAGAACTGCTTTTCAGAGTATACACATCCTCAACCTTATTTAATATTGTCAAATTGTTTTTCAAACTGACCGTATGCTCCACAAGCAGCATGTAAGAATTCTCTTTGCTCTACTTCACTGCCAACATATTCTCAAATGGTTAATTTTTCTCCAATCACATGAGTTTGAAACATTTTACTTACCTGATGTGCTAGATACTGCTCCACAAAACTACTTCCCTTCCACTACCGTGATGTAAAAAATCCAACTTCTAGCGGGACAATTGGCTACGCAGAATACTGACTGACTGCATTTCCTAGACTTCCTGAAGCTAGGTGAGGACATAATGTGTGGAACTTCTAGGTCGTGCCCAGCATGCCCTCTCTGACCCTTCCCACTTTCCACTGAAGCTAGTTGAGGGCGTAACATGTGTAACTTCTAGGTCGTGTCCAGCATGCCCTCTCTGACCCTTCCCACTTTCCACTGAAACTAGGTGAGGACGTAACATGTGTAACTTCTAGGTCGTGCCCAGCATGCCCTCTCTGACCCTTCCCACTTTCCACTGAAGCTAGGTGAGGACGTAACGTGTGGAACTTCTAGGTCGTGCCCAGCATGCCCTCTCTGACCCTTCCCACTTTCCACTGAAGCTAGGTGAGGGCGTAACATGTGTAACTTCTAGGTCGTGCCCAGCATGCCCTCTCTGACCCTTCCCACTTTCCACTGAAGCTAGGTGAGGACGTAACGTGTGTAACTTCTAGGTCGTGCCCAGCATGCCCTCTCTGACCCTTCCCACTTTCCACTGAAGCTAGGTGAGGACGTAACGTGTGGAACTTCTAGGTCGTGCCCAGCATGCCCTCTCTGACCCTTCCCACTTTCCACTGACAAATGCGAATGTGGTGGTAAGCCACCATGGGCCACACAGACAAGGGCAACACCCTGTGGATAACAGAACAACAAAACAGAAAGAGCCAAGGCTTCAGACCCAAGAATAACATCATACCTGTGCGGACTTCACGGAACAAAGCCACACCGGTCTAGACTTTTTACTTGTGAGAGAAAGAATTTCTATCTTGTTTATGCCACTGATACTTTATATTTCTCTTACAAGCAGTAATACCTATGTTCTATATCTGACTACCAGTAGGGTTCAGCATCTTTCATGTGTTTATTAACTGTTAGATTCCTTTTCTGTGAATTGCTTTCTCATGTCCTTTATCCATTTTTTAATTGAACTACTTTTTTTTGGTATTGATTTGGAGGTATTCTTTATAAACTCTAGATATTAATTCAAAATTGTGTATTACAAATAACTTCTCCTGACCTAAGGTTGCTTATCATTTTATATCTTTTGACATATAGATATTTTTAAATATTAATGTAGTCAAATGTATCAGTCTTCACAATTTTAGAGCTATTTGTGCTTTATTTAAGAAATCCTTCCTACCTTAGGTCATGAAAGTTTTATTTCCTAGACATTTTAAAGTTTGATTATCATATTTGGGTTTTTATTTCCCTAAAGCTTATTTTTATATTTTACTTTATTCTATTATTTTAGATTCGGGGGTACACATGTGGTTTGTTACATGGGTATATTTGGGTTTTTATTTCCCCAAAGCTTATTTTTATATTTTATTTTATTCTATTATTTTAGATTCGGGGGCACACATGTGGTTTGTTACATGGGTGTATTTGGGTTTTTATTTCCCCAAAGCTTATTTTTATATTTTATTTTATTCTATTATTTTAGATTCAGGGGGTACACATGTGGTTTGTTACATGGGTGTATTTGGGTTTTTATTTCCCCAAAGCTTATTTTTGTATTTTATTTTATTCTATTATTTTAGATTCAGGGATACACATGTGGTTTGTTACATGGGTGTATTTGGGTTTTTATTTCCCCAAAGCTTATTTTTATATTTTATTTTATTCTATTATTTTAGATTCGGGGGCACACATGTGGTTTGTTACATGGGTGTATTTGGGTTTTTATTTCCCCAAAGCTTATTTTTATATTTTATTTTATTCTATTATTTTAGATTCGGGGGCACACATGTGGTTTGTTACATGGGTGTATTTGGGTTTTTATTTCCCCAAAGCTTATTTTTGTATTTTATTTTATTCTATTATTTTAGATTCAGGGATACACATGTGGTTTGTTACATGGGTGTATTGTGTGATGCTGAGGTTTCGGTTTCTACTGATCCTGCCACCCAAATAATAAACACGGCTCCAATAGGCAGTTTTCAACCCCTGCTGTCCTCCCTCCCTCCACCCTTTTGGAGTCCCATTGTCTACTGTGCCCATCTTTATGTCCATGTATACACAATGCCTGAAGCTTATTTTTTGTTTGGTAAAATAAAATATAGGGACCTAATTTAGTTTTATTCTATTTGCATATCCAATTATTGCAACAAAATTTTTTGAATCTTCACCACTGGTTTAAAATGCTATCTCTGTCATATGAAGTTCCCACATATTTGGTTCTGTTTTGGGGCTTTCTTCTCTGTTTCATTAATCAATTTGTCTATCCCAGAGTGAATACCATATTCCATTTATTTTATAGCTTTATTATAAGTCTTGATACCTAATAGGGCTATTCATCCGCCTATTCTTTTCTTTTTTTTTTTTTTTTTGAGACAGGGTCTTGCTCTGTTGCTCAGGGTAGAGTGCGGTGGCATCATCTGGGCTCACTGCAACCTTAAGTGATACTCGTGCCTCAGCCATAGGAGTAGTTGGGATTACAAGCGTGCACCCCAAAGCCCAGATAATTTTTTGTATTTTTAGTAGACAGGTTTCGCCATGTTCTCCAACTCCTGACTGTAAGGCCGGTGCCTCCTTGGAAGCCGAATGGACACGCCCTTCTCTCTCCATGCCTAAAAACTACGTCATCATTCTGAGCACATTGCTCAGCATTTGCCCTCTCCACGCAGGCTCCCCTTGCCCATTTCCGCATTCCAATCTCAGCCCTGCACCCGCCAAAAATTTTGAAAAGGCCCGCCAAGAACCTGCCCTATGGTAGCCCCCCGTACGTCCTCCGCCAGCCCCTCGTCCGTGCTCACTCCCTTCATACCCAATGGAAATGCCCCGCTTTGTTCACCTCGCCCGTCCCCTGTCTTCTAATACCCAATAGTACTACCTTGTCTTTGTTTCCCCCATAGTCAATCAGCCACTTCTACTCCCTATAAAACCCCACATCCCAAGAAGAGAAGCGCGACTTCTCCGGCCCCTCCTGTCGGACCGTAGAACCTCGCCTAGGATCTGATTAAATTTCTTTATTCCAATAACTGGCCTCAGTTGCCTCATTTAAATCTCAGTTGCTTCATTCAAACCTTACACTGACCTCATGTGATCCACCCACCTCAGCCTCCCAAAGTGATGGGATAACAGGAGTGAGCCACCACCCCTGGCCACTTATTCTTTTCTTTAAAATGATCTTGGCCATTCTTGGTCCTATGCTCTCCCATGTAAATTTTAAAATCAGCTTGTCAAGTTTCATTTAAAAACTTTCTTATGGTTTTCACTGAAGTTGCATTAAGTTTATAGAATAATTTGGGGAGAAACCAATAACTTTATTTTTTATTTTTAAACTATTAATTTAAAAACATTTCTTTTTTTGAGACAGAGTCTTGCCCTGTCGCCCAGGCTGGAGTGCACCAGCAGGATCATAGCTCACTGCAGCCTTGAATTCCTGGGCTCAAGTGATTCTCCCGCCTGAGCCTCATGAGAAGCTGGGACTGCAGAGGCATGCCATGACATCTGGCTAATTAAAAAAAAAATTTTTTTTTTTTTTTTTTTGCAGACACATGGTCTCACTGTGTTATAGGCTGGTCTCTAACCCCTGACTTCAAGCAATCCTCCCACCTCAGCCTCCCAAAGTGCTGGGATTACAGGCATGAATCACTGTACCTAGCCTCAAGAACTTTATGATATTGTAGTTTTCTACTCATAAACATGATAAACCAGAGCTGATTTTCAGTAGTTTATACCAGCAAGTCTGTATCAATTGTGAAGTTATTAAAATACTTCTCACAAGGGCAGGGTGGTTCATATCTGTTATCCTAACACTTTGAGATGGCGTCCTTTGAGGCCAGGAATTTGAGGCTGGAGTGAGTTGTGATTATGCCACTGCACTCCACTCTGAGCAACAATGGAGACCCTGCCTCAAAAAACAACAACAACAAAACCTTCTCTACTGATTGGTTAATAGCCATTACTCTAAGCCCATATTCTTTAATGTCTTAGAATAAATTTTGATAATCCATAAAGGTCATCTTTTGTTACAGTCATTCCTATATGCTTTAGAATTTTTTATTGTGTTTGCAGGTGCATCTGTTTAAGAAATATATGTTTTACGGGCCGGGCGCGGTGGCTCACGCCTGTAATCCCAGCACTTTTGGAGGCCGAGGCGGGTGGATCACAAGGTCAAGAGATCGAGACCATCCTGGTCAACATGGTGAAACCCCATCTCTACTGAAAATACAAAAAATTAACTGGGCATAGTGGCGCGTGCCTGTAATCCCAGCTACTCAGGAGGCAGGAGAATTGCCTGAACCCAGGAGGCGGAGGTTGCGGTGAGCCGAGATCGCGCCATTGCACTTCAGCCTGGGTAACAAGAGCGAAACTCCGTCTCAAAAAAAAAAAAAAAAGAAAGAAATATATGTTTTATAATGGTTGTTGGTTTCTGAGACCATAATTTTCTATCTTGAGGTTTTATTTATCAACTTTGTTGAGCTGTCTTAATTTTGATAATTTTTTATAGATTCTCCTGGTTTTTCTAGATATATAAACACATTATGAATTACTATGGTTTTATTTCTTTCCTCCCTGATTCTCACAATTTTTTCTTTCTTTTTTTTTTTAATCTTACATAGTGGTGAATAGAAGCAGTTACAGCTGTCAAGTTTATCTTTTTTTTCTTTTCTTTTTGAGACAGGGTCTTCTTGCTTTGTCACCCAGGCTAGCATGCAATGGCATAATCTCAGCTCACTGCAACCTCCGCCTCCTGGGTTCCAGCAATTCTCATGCCTCAGCCTCCAGAATAGTTGGGATTACAGGTGCCTACAACTATGCCCAGATAATTTTTTGTATTTTTAGTAGAGATTGGGTTTTGCCATGTTGGCCAGGTTGGTCTTGAACTCCTGACCTCATGCGATCCACCCACCTCAGCCTTCCAAAGTAGTGGGTTTCCAGGCGTAAGCCACTGTGCCTGAACCCTCAAGTTTATTTTTATTCTTTATTTTTGAAAGGAATGCTTTCAGTGTTTCATCACAAAATGATGTTTACTATAGGTTTTTAGTAGACGAAGTTCCCTTCTTTATTTTTGTGGTAATGGAACCATAATATGATTAACAAAAAGACACCAACTGGCACAGGGAATATCAAGTTTGATGACAAGAAAAAGAAACTTACAAAGATGTTTTCATAAATAAAGAGATAACAAATTACTCTCTCAGATACCTGTAGAATTTTCCAGGCCCTCCAAATTTTCCCATGGAAATACAACTGTGGAGAGTACTACAAATGTATTACTTACTTTGAAACACAAAGTAAGTATTTACCATTTTAATAGAGGTTTTGTATCTCCTTGGCCCCAGCTCCTGAAGAATTTTCTGTGCCTGCCAGCCCTCCAGGTGCAAATAACCAGTACAAAACACCCTTGATGTTTTATTATTATTATTATTATTATTATTATTTTCTCGGACAATTGAGTAAAGCAAAGGTCAATTTCCCAGAAATATCCCTTTAGCAGATCCAGGCTTATCCCACCTATCTGAGGTCCACTCCTTTCTCCTGTATTTCTAGATTACTAAGAATTGTTGCATGAATGTGTGTTGAATTTTCTTAAATGCTTTTTCTTAATTGATTTAGCTGGTCATATTTTCCCCTTTAATCTGTTAATGTGGAATTAAATTAATGGATTTTTAATGCTAACCCATCATTGGTTTAATTTTTTAATGCATACTGAATTCAGTTTGATATTTTATTTTGAATTTGTGGATCTATGTTTATAACCTAAATTGACCTATAATTTGCCTGTCTTATTCAATCCTTGTTTTGGTATGAAAGTTATATTAGCTTTATAAGATGAGCCAAAACATCTTTTCCTTTTATAATATCTGAAGGAATATTTAACAGTGAGATTTTCTGTGGTAAAACTTACCTGTAGGCCAGGTGCAGTGGCTCATACCTGTAATCCCAGCACTTTGGGAGGCTGAGGCAGGCGGATCATCTGAGGTTAGGAGTTTGAGACCAGCCTGGCCTGACCCACATGGTGAAACGCTGTCTCTACTAAAAATATAAAAATTAGCTGGACGCGGTGGCGCACGCCTGTAATCCAAGCTACTTGGGAGGCTGAGGCATGAAAATCACTTGAACCCGGGAGGTGGAGGTTGCAGTGAGCCAAGATCGCACCACTGCACTTGAGTCGGGCGACAGAGCAAGACTGTGTCTCAAAACAACAACAAACTTACCTGTAAAACCATCTAGGCTTCTATGTGTGGGTGTGTATTTGTATGTGTATGTGTGTTATTATAGATATGCTTTAAATTCACATTGGTTAGCTATTAAGTCTTCTCATGTTTTTGAATTCTTCATGAGTAGTTTTGGATAAATTACGTTTTTCTTTAAAATTGTCCATTTTGGCATGGTGGCCCACACCTGTAATCCCAGCACTTTGGGAGGCCGAGGCAGGTGGATCACCTCAGGTCGGAAGTTTGAGACCAGCCTGACCAACATGGAGAAAACCCGTCTCCACTAAAAATACAAAATTAGCTGGGCATGGTGGTACATGTTTGTAGTCCCAGCTACTTGGGAGGCTGAGGCAAGAGAATTGCTTGAACTCAGGAGGCAGAGGTTGCAGTGAGCTGAGATCATGCCATTGCACTCCAGCATGGGCAACAAGAGCGAAACTCTGTCTCAAAAAAAAAAAATTGTCCATTTTGTGAAAGTTTTAAAACTTGTTAACTTAAACATTTATACCTCAATGTCTGTTATATTTGTATTAATACTTTTGTTGTTGTTGTTTTGAAACAAAGTCTGACTCCGTCACCCAGGCTGGAGTGCAGTGGTGCGATCTCTGCTCACTGCAACCTCCAACTCCCAGGTTCAAGCGATTCTCCTGCCTCAGCCTCTTGAGTAGCTGGGATTACAAATGTCTGCCACCATGCCCCGCTAATTTTTTTGTATTTTTAGTAGAGACAGAGTTTCACCGTCAGGATGGTCTCTCTCTCCTGACCTGGTGATGCCCCCCACCTCGGCCTCCAAGTGCTGGGATTACAGGCCTGAGCCACCGTGTCCGGCCAATATTTATATTTATTCACTGCTTTCTGGTTCCTAACTTTGTTTATTTGTGCCTTCTGTTTTTTCTTAACCATTTCTTGCCAAAAGTTGATCTAGTTTAGTAGTCTTCAAATAATTGGCTTTTGTTTTTTCCACTTCTCTATATTGTGTCTTTGTTTTTTATTGTATTAATTTTTGCTTTATATCTAATTTAAATTATTTGCCTTCTAATTTATTTTTGTTTATATGTTTTTTCTAACTTCTTAAATTGAACTCTTATCTCACTAATTTTCAATCTTCTTTTCTAATATAACCCTTAAAGCTATATATTCCTATTATTTTAACTGTATTCCTCATGTTTTGAATATCACTTTTTCTAAGTTTTTACTAATTTCCATAGATTTTTTTTTTACCCATAGTTATTCAGAAGTCAAATTTCTGAATATATGAAGTTTTCTAAGAGTTTGTTGTTATTGATTTCTACTGTAATGTGTTCAGAGAAAACAATCTACGTAATATTTTTTGGTATTGGTTAAGATTTGCTTTGTAGTCCAGTATGTAATCAGTCTTTGTAAATATTCCCCCAGCTAGATTTAACCTACAACCATCTAGTTTAAAACTCCATCTTTTGCCTTGATAAAACTGTTTTGAAGTTTATAAGCCTGCTTGCTCTCATTCACTCTCTCTCTGCTAATTAACAGGATTCCAGTGATTACTCTTGGGAATGCAAATTCTCCTAATAAACAACTGTTAGTAAAAGAACCTCAGAAAGATGAGAATATATTCCCTCTTTCCTTACAACATACTGTTCTACAACTCAAAGCAAGCACTGATAAAAACATAAATTGAGAACGTTTGAAAACTGTCATTCTTGTCCTTTATCTAAAATTAAGATTTTAAATATTTTTTCTTGAATGTAAAAAAAATTAAGATTTGTTTGAAAATGTGCCATTGCATTTTCTCTTTACAAGTGTTATTTGTAAAACAACAACAACAATAAGAAAACATGAACTTCAGACATTGTTGCTATGTCCTATAAAATAGGACCTGTAGCCTCTGTGATCTATCCGCCTTTCTAATCATTGCCTTGCTTGATAAACTGTTACCTTCAAAGACTATTTACATTAACATCTCTGTTTTGCCAAAGATGTATATATATTGGTAAGTTTGTTCTTGTTAGTCAAAAAGGTTTGGATTTACCTCTTCTTCCCTTATTCATATAATCTCATGACTCCCTTTGAATTCCAGAGTTTGAAAGATTTTGTTTTATTTAAACCAGTACCTGCTGTAACTTTCCATCTCTTACTTTCAACCATTTTGTGTCCTTATGCTTTAATTGTAACTGTGGAAACACCATATAGATGGACTTTAAAAAAAAATCCAATCTGATATTCTCTGTTTTGTAACTGACAATATTAATATATAAATGTTGATTGTGCATACTGACATATTGAAATCGTTTTGTCATCTTAGTTTGTGCTTTCTTTTTTTTTGAGACGGAGTTTGGCTCTTGTTACCCAGGCTGGAGTGCAATGGCGCGATCTCGGCTCACCGCAACCTCCGCCTTCTGGGTTCAGGCAATTCTCCTGCCTCAGCCTCCTGCGTAGCTGGGATTACAGGCACGCGCCACCATGCCCAGCTAATTTTTTGTATTTTTAGTAGAGACGGGGTTTCACCATGTTGACCAGGATGGTCTCGATCTCTTGACCTCGTGATCCACCTGCCTCGGCCTCCCAGAGTGCTGGGATTACAGGTGTGAGCCACCGCGCCCGGCTAGTTTGCGTTTTCTATTTTACCTTGCTTTGCTTCTTTTTCTCCCTTTCTGCCTTTTTAATTAATAATTTTAAATTCTTTTAATTGATAGTTTTAAATTGATCATTTTCTTGTTCTCCTCTACTGGTTTGAAAATAATACTATTCTATTTCCATTATTTTATCACAAAAAAATTATTAGCATATATACACATATACAATTTCTAATTCTATCCTGTATATCAATTATAACTTGCTTTTTAGATTTTTACTTCATCATCTCTCTAAGCTATATTCTGCGTGATTTTGGGAGATTTATCTTTTAATTCATAATTCTGTTTGGCTTGTCTGATCTGCAATTTAACTCATCTATAGACTTTTAGATTTCAGTGACCATATTTTTCATTTTCTAGAAGTTCTTTTACAGCTCCTTCCAGCCTGCCTTGATAGTACCTTATTCTTTTCTCATATTTTTTATTCTTTCTTATGTTTAATGACTTAAATGTACTTTATAGTCCCTGTTAGTTCTATTATTTGAAAGTTGTAGGAGTTTGGCTGCAATTTTATTCTGACTGCCATTAATGGCATGTTGATTTTTTGTTGGTTGGTTGGTTTTTAAATTTAATTTAATTTTTTTTTTTGTTTTTTGAGATCAAGTCTTGTTCTGTTACCCAGGTTGGAGTAAAGTGGTGCAATCTCGGCTCACTGCAACCTCTGCCTCCTGAGTTCAAGCGATTCTCCTACTTCAGCCTCCTGAGTACCTGAGGATTACAGGCATACGCCACCACACCCTGCTAATTTTTGTATTTTTAATAGAGACAGGGTTTTGCCATGTTGGCCAGGCTGGTCTTGAACTCCTGACTTCAGGTGATCCGCCCACCTCAGCCTCCCAAAGTGCTGGGATTACAGGCATGAGCCACCACACGTGGCCCAGGTCGATGTGTTTTACTTTGGATTATGAACTCATCTTTAAGGGACATCATTTGTGGGAATATTGTGATGTATCCTAGAGAAGTTTTGTCTTTGTTTCCGCCAGGCTTCCTAGGGAATGTTAACAGCCGGAGGCATGTTAACATATAATTTTTATCGTAAGAATTCCAGAATCATGGAGGTAGCAGAAATTCAAATCCCTAAACCTCAAATTCAAGGCCAGCTGTGGCTCCTAATTCTTACGAGAAATGAAATCTCATTTTTTTCCCTAAGTGTAGACCACCACCCAGGTTCTGTCGATTCTCCTGTCTCAGCCTCCCAAGTAGCTGGGATTACAGGCATGCGCCATCACGCCCTACTAATTTTGTATTTTTAGTAGAGATGGAGTTTCTCCATGTTGGCCAGGCTGGTCTCGATCTCCTGACCTCAGGTGATCTGCCCACCTTGGCCTCCCAAAGTGCTGGGATTACAGGCGTGAGCTACCATGCCCGGCCATCATTCCATATTTTCTCCCCAGAAAATATCTTCTAAAACCAAAGCTTGTATCTACATCAGTGACTCCCAGATCTTATATATCTTCATCCTAGATTCTCTCCTCTGAGTTCCAGACCCTACTATCCAACTGCGTATTTAAATATCTAAGGTATCACTCAAAAGTCAGCTAACCTAAGATTAATAAATTTCATGACTTTCCCATCAAAACTAGTCCCGTTCTAGTGTTTCCTGTCTCAGTGAATGGCATGCTTATCCATACTGTTGTGCATGCCAGAAATCCAGGAACCATACTTGACATCCCTCTCCTTGTTCTTCCTTCAACCTACTCCCAACCCCTGTCAATTTTACCTCTTAAGTATCTTTTAAATCTGCCCACTCTCTCCATCTCTACTGTTTTCAGACTAGCTGTTCAAGTTACCATCATCTCTAGCCTGGACTGCTGCAGTTGCCCCACGTTTCACATTTACTCTGAAAATTCTCCAATACATTCTCCGCACTATGGCCAGACTGAACTTACTCAGATACACATGTGGGTTGTTTTTCTTTTCTGCTTGAGATTCTCATTCACTGGCTTCACATTCGTGGCTCTTACATCCTTCATATGGTCTACTTGGCTACGCACAGCCAGCTGCTACCCACCTCTTGGACCCAGACTCATAATGTTCTTCTCACCCTGACTTTCTGTGCTCCAGCTAAGAAGCCCTAATTCTCCTGCTTGAAGCTGCAATCCTCTTCCAGCTTCCCATACGGCTTTGGTACCTGTTGCTTCCTTTTTCTAGAATGCCAGTCCTTCTGATCCCAATCTTGTCTAGTCAATACCTAACTCATCCTTCACTTCATTGGTCTAACATCGTTTCCTTGGTTCTCAAAGCCTTTCTGTTAGTTTATAACTATTCACTCATTACTGTGGTTATTTGCTTAATGTCTGTTTTTCCTACTAGGCTACAAGTTTTGTGAGACCAGAGACCTTATCTAGTTTTGCTCATTACTATGTCCTGAGTACTAATGCAGCCCAGAACATACTGCTTAATAAATAAATCATCATTTAAAAATAACTAAAAATATACATCTATTCAAAATAATCTAAAAGGAGAGAATAAGTGGATAGAGTTGTGGATAAAACAAGTGACAGCTACATGGAGGATTTATTATATTATTCTGTCTACTTTCCATACATTTGCAATTGTCCATAAACGCACACCTGTAATCCCAGCTACACAGGAGGCTTAGGCAGGAGAATCGCTTGAACCCAGGAGGCGCAGGTTGTGGTGAGCTGAGATCGTGCCACTGCACTCTAGCCTGGGCAACAATAGTGAGACTCGGTCTCAAAAAAAAAAAAAAATTGCCCATAAAAAGATTATGCAACTTACTAAAAAAATTAAAATACTTTGAGTCTTTGGATAAGTGGCGAACTTAATCTTATAAATAAAATAGTGTCCCTTCAGAACCAGACTGAAATATTTATATTTAATGAAAAGAAATTATACTGACCTGAAGATATTTCTGTAATAGTTAATTGGACCACTTAATGCTCCAGGCTGCGAAAAGACATAAATATAAGCTTCAAGATCCTCTGTTGTTAATTGGCATCCTTTTCTTCCAATGCCAGTGCTGTGACTGGTAAACAAATGCTTCAAAACCTAATTTAAGTGAGAAGAGAATAATTAAAACTTTTTGTTAAATCTTCGGCTTTGGAAAGGAGATGGTGGTCATTGTGCAGTGACAACTCCTAATTTCTGCTCTAGCTACGTTTGAGATCTCATTGTTAATACACACATATTCTATGCATTTCTGCTTTCCTGGCTTTTTTTTTCTCTATATTCTTCCCTTCTAATCCCCTCTGCACACTTCCATTTTCATAAAAAGCATCCTATCTTCTCGTTGCCTATTTATATTCTACAAGGCCCAGCTCAACAGTTTCTTGAATAAATGACTAATTCCCTATCTGGCCAGGAAATAAAAGATGAGCCCAGGACATTGAGGAGGCAAGCTATCACTGACTAAAGGGATTATGTCCAAAAACCACAAGAGCCAGCCTGAAGCGATGCCTCATTTGATGCCTATTGTGGGACAATTTGGGCATAATGACTATAACTAATAGCAAATATATACTCATCACTCTAAAAGTTGTCTTAAAAAGAAAAAGAATGAGCATATATCCCACCATTCTTGTGTGAACTGTATTTCAGAATAAATTGTAGATGTGGATAAATTCTTCTTTATAGCAGAATTTAAAAAGCAGAAAGAATTATAAAATTAGAAAATCACCATTTTTCATACCCTAATGAATAATGGGCCTAGACTATGATCACTAATACATTGCTACAATTAATTTGGCAGGATGTTAGAAAATTTTGGATAGGCTGACGACTCATGAGCTCACTGGCTTCATGTGCTTCCCTGACGGGATGCGTTAAGAAATACACAGCACCACCTATTAAGTATTCTTTTCAAATTAAAATTTAATCAAGCCCCTATGAAGTAGGAAAACAAGGGTTAGAGGAACAAGTCAAATATCACCGCGATGAAGCAATCAGCCAAATCCAAAATGTAGATCTTGCCTCAAGGCAAATTTCTTCAATAAATAAGTGATATTTTTTAAAAAATAAGAAAAGAAAGAAGGCACCACTATACATTTTAAAAGCCGTACAACTAAATATAAGATATAGACTTTGGTTCCTGATTCAAACAAATAAAGTAGTATATCAAGACAGTTATGATAGTTAATGAAATTTGAATGGGTATTAAATGATATTGAGGAGTTGTCATTTATGATGTTAGGTTTGATAGTGGCATTGGGGTTAGGTTTTTTGGTTTTTTTTTTTTAAGTTCTTATCCCATCACAGTTACACACAGAATTATTACAGGTAAAATTATATTATGCCTTTTAAAAATCCTCACCAATATCTAACACCATGTTGGACACATAAGAAGCATTTTGGCCAGGAATGGTGGCTCATGCCTATAATCCAGCACTTTGGGAAGATTAGGTAGGTGCATCACCTGAGGCCAGGAGTTTCAGAACAGCCTGGGCAATGTGGTGCAACCCAGTCTCTACAAAAAATACAAAAATTAGCCGGGAGTGGTGGTGCACACCTGTAGTACCAGCTACTTGGGAGGCTGAGGTGGGAGGATTGCTTGAGCCTGGGAGGCTGAGGCTGCAGTGAGCTGTTATTATGCCACTGCACTCCAGCCTGGGCGACAAAGCAAGTTCCTGTCTCAAAAACAAAGCAAAACAAAAACTAAAATTAAAAAAGCTTTAAATAAATTTCCAAGATACTTGCATATAACTACTAGTGTCAGTGTATGTGTGACACTAATATCTACATGTTTACTTTGTGAAGAGCTTTTTTTTTTTTAACCCCAAAGTCTTCTACTTCTGCTGCTGTTAAACCTGACATCTGTATTCCCTCAGATCCCATGAGATGTTCTCTAAAAAGGGGTATGCCTGTAGGGGCACTGTCTCACAAAAAATTAAAAACAGCCAGGTATTTAAACACAGAAACAGAGGCTATTAAAATAAGCAAGCCTATATGTAAGTTCTTAAAACTATTTAAGTCTTAATAATTTCCTTTCTTTTCTCATTATTATTCTTCAAGGTGGACTTTAAAATATTTTTCTTTTCTTTTTTTTTTTTTTTTTGAGATGGAGTTTCGCTCTTGTTACCCAGGCTGGAGTGCAATGGCGTGATCTCGGCTCACCGCAACCTCCGCCTCCTGGGTTCAGGCAATTCTCCTGCCTCAGCCTCCTGAGTAGCTGGAATTACAGGCACGCGCCACCATGCCCAGCTAATTTTTTGTATTTTTAGTAGAAACGGGGTTTCACCATGTTGACCAGGATGGTCTCGATCTCTTGACCTCGTGATCCACCCGCCTCGGCCTCCCAAAGTGCTGGGATTACAGGTGTGAGCCACCGCGCCTGGCAATATTTTTCATTAATAATAATAATAATACATTATTTGTTTGATTTGCTTGGCTTACCTTGAAATCATTTATTGAGAATATAAATTCTGGGAACCATGGTATTTGGAAGAAGTAGTAATAACTGGATTTGAACAGCTGAGCAGGGTGTCGTAAAATATATTCTGAAATTAAAATGCCATGTTAGACCTTATCCAAGAGTATAAATTACTTACTGTTAGAAGAACTTCTTTTTAGGACAATTTCACTTTAAGATGATCCCATAAAATAATCCATAAGCAAGGCTTCTTTGGAACAATTTCTATACTCTTACATCTTATTATGAGTATTTCTGGTATTTACAAAATTTATCCCACTTAATTTTTTATTTTATTATTACTATTTTTGAGACAGAGTCTTGCTCTGTCACCCAGGCTGGAGTGCAATGGCGCAATCTTGGCTCACCGCAACCTCCGCCTCCCGGGTTCAAGAGATTGTCCTGCCTCAGCCCCCTGAGTAGCTAGGATTACAGGTGCCCACCACCGCACCTGGCTAATTTTTTGTATTTTTAGTACAAATGGGGTTTCACCATGTTGGCCAGGCTGGTTTCAAACTCCTGACCTCAGGTGATTCACCCGCCTCAGCCTCCCAAAGTGCTGAGATTACAGGCTTGAGCCACCACTTTAAATAAAAAGGAAGTTTCACTTAATGAAATTTTGACTCAAAAGGGAACAGGAAGCCCAAACAGCACTGCTTTTCCTCCAAGGTCATTATCAGTGACCTACCACTTTTCCTAGGAATATGTGGTGATGTAATATTCTGATGTTTATAAGATGTTCCTTACAGGTTGATTCAAATTGAACACCTTGTTCATTTGGCCTCAAAAGGAACTAAAGTTTTTCCTATAAATTAATTCAGGTATCTAGAAAACCCATTCATTCAATGAATATTTGACTATCCACTACGTGCCAGGGGATTTAGCAGTGAACAAGACAGAAAAGGTTCCCATAAACAATGCACTTACACAATAGACAGGTAACAAATACAAGATCACGTTAGAGAGCAATAACACTGTAAAGAAAATGAAGGCGGCAATCTGATTGACAGTGGTGGTGAGGTGGAGTGGAGGGACTGCTGTGTAGTGGAAGTGGTCACAAAGGCCTCTCTGGGGATGCGATATGTTTGCTGAATACTGAATATTAAGAGGGAGTCAGCTGTGCAAAGATCTAGGGAGAACATCCAGGAACAGCAAGTAGATCCTGGACTTGGTACATTCCAGATGCCGAAAGGCCTGTGTGGCTGGTGTATGATGAATGAAAGGAAGATGGTATATGATGAGTCAGAGAGAAAAGCAGAAGCCTGATCATGTAGGACCAGAATAGTAAGATTTTAAGTGCTTTGGGAAAACATGAAAGTTTTAAACTGGGAAGTAAGATAATCATATATTATAAAAAAGTGTGTACAGGCAGGCATGGTGGCTCATGCCTGTGATCCTAGTGCTTTGAGAGGTTAAGGCAGGAAGACTGCTTGAAGCCAAGGGTTTAAGACCAGCCTGGGCAACATAGCAAGACCCTGTCTTTACAAAAAATATAAAAAATTAGCTGGGCGTGGTGGTGTAAGCCTATAGTCCCAGCTACTTGGGAGGCTGAGGTGGAAGGATCACTTGAGCCCAGCCTTGAGGTCAAGGCTGCAGTGACTATGATTAAGCCACTGGAATTCAGGATGGAGGACAAAGTGAGACCCTGTCTCTAAAAAATGGGAAAAAAAGAGTATTGCATACTATGCAATCTTATTTTCCTTACTATAAAAGTCATTTTTTCTTATTTCCAATTTTATAACTATATTCAACGTAGAGTTTTAGAAACATAATTTTCAGATAAGTTTCCCATTATTTATACTAAAGTTTTTGCAAAGTCATAATTGAACAAGATTTATTCACCCCTGCATTAAAAGATATCAATACAATTAAGGGAAAAATATAGGCAAGTTATTTGAAAACCTCATATTGACCTGACAGGGTGGAAACTATTATTGATAAAATAATTCCAGAAATATTTCAAGTATTTTCTTGCTGAAATCACCAATTGCAATCTGTCTATATAGCACCACTAAAATAACATTTACTCTAGGGCCCTGATCAGTTGAACAAGCATGTGGTATGACTTCTGCTGTTTAATTCAACCTAGAAAAATACAGTGACTCTCAGGACATCTGAATCCTAAGCATCCATCCTACTATACCTCAACAGTGATACTTCAGTTGGATAGGTATCTAAAATTCATCTCTTACATTTATATTTACTTATATATTTACATAGTCATGGTCCCTTTCTTCCTTATCTGTTTAACTTTGAGGGAAAAATAGAAATATGTGGTTCTGAATTTTTTGTTTCCTAGAGTCCTGCTGTGTAGTAGTAGTACTTGAACCTCAGAAAACTTAACAAGGGTAAAGAGTACAAAATTATAATTTTTTGCCAAAACCAAATAAAAATGTGCCTGACCATTTTTCACAGGTCTTTAATCACTATTAAGTTTTTGAGAATTCCCTTGAAAATAGAGGTTCTCAAAGTATCATCCACGTGAATCCCCGGGGATTCCCAAGACCCTTTTAAGGTATCCAGGTGGTTAAAACTATTTCATAGCAATATTAACATATCTATTTGCTTTTTTCTCACCATGTTGATATTTGCACCAATACTACAAAAGCAATGATGGTTACAGCCACTGCTACTTTAGCACAAATCCAGGCAGTGGCTCTGAACAATGCTAGTAGTCATCCTATTCTTCACCACCACACACTGGTGGCAAACTAACTAATTAATTAAATTTAATTAAGTGCTAGTTTCACTTAACAGCGTCCTTGATGAAATAGCAAAAAATATTAATTAAACTTGACCTTTGAGTACGTGTTTTTAATATTCTATGTGATTAAATAGAAAGTACACATAAAGCAGTTCTGTTGTCTCAAGACAACACAAACACAATGATTGTCTCAGGGAAAAGCACTTCTACAATTGTTTGAGTTGATGGGTTGAATTAGCTCCTTTTTTTTTGAGACGGGGTCTCACTTTGTCACCCAGGCTGGAGTACAGTGGCACAATCTCAGCTCACCGTGGCCTGACCTTCTGAGCTCAAGTGACCTTCCTGCCTCAGCTCCCCCAGGTAATTGGGACTACAGGCACACACAACCACACCTGGCTAATTTTTAGCTGCATTTTTTAATGTAACATCGTTTTTACTTGAAAGAATGACTAACAACCTATCATCAGTCAAACAGTAGTATCTGGCAGATAATCTCTTGAAAATTAGCAAAGTGAGCCTGTCACATCAAGGAAAACAATCATCAGCATTTGTTGCCATTGATAAAAATCAGACTTTCAAATGAAACTTAGAACTTCGGAAAACTTGTATCTGCTATTGTGAGCTTCACAGCTTTGCACTACTTTAAAGGCTTTTCTGATGACATTAGGATAATGTCAAAGAATGTGATTTTTTAAATATTGTATGATTAATGTGTCAACTTATGGAAGATCTGCATAAATCAGTGAACCAACATATTCCAATGCATGATGATACAAAACCAGGCTGGATAAAAGATCCAATAAAAGTGCTAGGGAGACCTGTGTGTTTTAATAGAGCACAGTATAAAAAATCATTTGTATGTCTTCACGTTCCACATGTTACCTTTAAGAAACCGTTGGCTGGGCGTGGTGGTTCGTGCCTATAATCCCAGCACTTTGGGAGGCTGAGGCGGGCGGATCATGAGGTCAGGCTTTTGAGACCAACCTGGCCAACTTGCTCAAACCCTGTCTCTACTAAAAATACAAAACTTAGCCAGGCGAGGTGGCATGTGCCTGTAATCCCAACTACTTAGGCAGCTGAGGCAGGAGAATCTCGGAACTAGGGAGGCAGAGGTTGCAGTGAGCCAAGATGGCACTCCAGCCAGGGCAACAGAGCAAGACTGTCTCAAAAACAGCAAAACAAAACATTAATTTTTAAGTCTGATGTAATATTAAAGAAAATCCACAGTTATCTGAAAAGGCTATTAAAATACTCCTCCCTTTTCCAATTACAAATCTGTGTGAGTCCAAATTTCTTCATATACTTCAATTCAAGCAACATATTGGAACAGATTGAAGAGATTTGCAAAAATGTAAAACTGGCACTCTTTTCACTAAAATTTTGTTTTGGAAGATGTAGTTAGTTTTCATTAAAATATGTTATTTAAGTTATCATGTAATAGTTTCTTTTGATGAATTTGCATACTTTTTTTTTTTTTTTGAGACGGAGTTTCGCTCTTGTTACCCAGGCTGGAGTGCAATGGAGCGATCTCGGCTTACCACAACCTCCGCCTCCTGGGTTCAGGCAATTCTCCTGCCTCAGCCTCCCGAGTAGCTGGGATTACAGGCACGTGCCACCATGCCCAGCTAATTTTTTGTATTTTTAGTAGAGACGGGGTTTCACCATGTTGACCAGGATGGTCTCGATCTCTTGACCTCGTGATCCACCCGCCTCGGCCTCCCAAAGTGCTGGGATTACAGGCGTGAGCCACCACGCCCGGCCAGCATACACATTTTTACATTTCTGTTTTGACTTCTAATACATGAATACTTATAAACCATATAATCAAAAGCTCAGTGGGGTCTTTAATAATTTTAAGATCATAAAGAACCCCCAAACCAGAAATGTCAGAACTGCTGCTTTAAAGAATACCGCTATTCTTGACAGCCAAAGCAGTGAAGCGAGAAAAGAATATATTTCTAGGCTGTCAAGATTCATTATTGTTAAAGCAATGTCATTGCATTTTTCCCTTTATCCCTCCCCAAGTTAACAGTAAAGTATTTTTTTGAAGGAATAAAATTATGCAAGCAAGCATTAAGCTAAATTTTCTTAGATTCCTCAGGAAGGTTTAAAACCAAGGTATCTGTTTACACTGTCATATGCTATCATGGTTTAGTCACTTAATTTTAAAATATTATAGTAACCAAATTTTGCTGTTCATAATCCAAAATGTCAGTGGCAAGAGTGAACTGTCATATTAGCAGTACTGTTTTGATGAAAACTTGAACTCACCTGTAAATACATTTGGATGAGGGAAGTTAATAACAATAAGCTTCATCACCATTTCAGGATAACAGATGGCAATTAGCCAAGCAATCATGCCCCCCCAGTCATGGCCAATAAGAACACATTTGCTATACCCTGTAATCAAGAAATAAATGTTGACATCATTAAAAAGAAACAGGTGAGTGCACTGTTACCTCACATAAAATAGTTACACTTCTGAAACACCTCTTTTCATTATCTTATGCTAATTATGCACTTTATACATAATTCAGTGGTTCCAAAACTTGTCTGTACATCACTTGGATAGCTCCACTCTAAACCTATAGATTGAGAAGCTCTTCCAGGAATACACACACACACACACACACACACACACACACACACACACATATATAGTCTGAAATAGGCCAGTGTGGTGGCTTACACCTATAATCTCAACACTTGAGAGGCCACAGCAGGAGGATTGCTTAAGTTCGAGATCATCCTGGGCAACACAGCAGGACCCCCCTGCCACCGTCTCTACAAAAAAATAAATAAATTACCCAGGTGTGGTGGTGCCCATCTGTAGTACCAGCAACTCTAGAGCCTGAGGTGGGAGGATCCCTTGAGCCCAGGAGTTCAAGGCTGCAGTGAGCCATGATCATGCCCCTGCACTCCAGCCTGGGTGACAAAGCGAGACTGAAACCCTAGGTGGTACAAAACAAACAAACACAATCTGAAATAGCTACTGTTACTCAGCTCTCGTCCTGTGGACCCGAGTTTGGAAACCATGGTAAAGACTGGACATAATAAAGTCATAAGCAAGGTTATTTGGGTTTTTTTTTTCTTTTTTTTTAAGATGGGGTTTCACCATGATGGTCAGGTTGGTCTTGAACTCCTGACCTCAGGTGATCAACCCACCTTGGCCTCCCAAAGTGCTAGAATTACAGGCGTGAGCCACTGCACCCAGCCTGGGTTATTTTTTGAATGCTCAGAAATTTCTAGTTATAGTAAAATTATAAATGTCTCATCTATATCCAACTCATAAATATTTATTTCCAAGAAGCATCTATTTCTTCCCTAACTTCATAAATCCTATGTACAACTCAACACAGAAAATTTGCCACTAATTTGGAACTGTGAAGTCAAACCGAAGTAATGAAAAGTCAATTTTCCACCAGTTTCATTTCATGTAATCACTCAGTAACCTAAAGTAGGTTAAAATGTTGATTAATAGAGATTCCTACAGGATTTCCATTGTATGGATGGATAAAATTCATTTGTAATTTATTCCTGGAGTACTTAAAATTGCTTAATTCTTTCAAGGAAGTACTTTTCACCATCGCTCCTCACCACCATACTAATACACACACATAGACATAGACACACACACATTCATCTTGTTTATATTAATTATTTGCCTAGAAATTTCATGACAAATTTAGGCCAGGTCTGACTGAATTATCACAAAATCTGAAATGTAATTGTTCAAAATCAGTGTCTGAGTCTCTTTTACTGTAATCAGACTAAATGACAATCTTGCATGTGACACCCCCAGACCTCATCCATTTTTTTCTCCCCTAAAAATATTGGTCTGATCTACGTCTCATTAGATTACTATAGGAAGTGCCTTTGATTTCATGGTGTTTCTCACCATATTGGTTCCATTAACATACTGATGATAGCAGCTTGGTTTCAGTCAAAAGGGATATTGTATTAATAGACTGGATGATTGTTAAAAAATATTTACTCTCTCCTTCTCCCTACTGTCATAGAAGGAGTCTACTTGCTGCCCCTTTGATTTTAGACTTGGCCATGTGATTTGCTTTGGTCTCATGGTGGCTGTATGACTTGAATTTGGGCTCCACCATATGACTTGCTTTGACCAACGGGCTGCTGGTAGAAACTTAAGCTTGCGCAGCTGGGCTCACCCTCTACTAACGCCAGGAGAAAAGCTTCCCTCAGGCAGCCGCTCCCCTTTATCTTGGGCTCCATCCCAACTCACAGAGAGAAGCCAGTCCCAGCTGGACCTGCAGCCTGAGGTAAAGACCAGAGGAGTCCCCACTAAGGTTAACCTGCAGATCCATGAGCACAGGAAAAAATGGTTATGACCCCATGCCACCGAATCTGAGTTTGTTTGTTACACAATATTATGTGGTTCTAACTGATTGATACAACAGAAATAATGCAAGTGCTTCTGTATCTTATAACATTTTAAAATGAATATTTAGGTATGTGTTCTAAAGAAATAAATTTTCTAAGTACAAGAATAAAATTTTCAATAATCATTTCTGAAAATAATAAACAGCATACATTAGGTCTATATATTTTTTTTTTTTGAGGCAGAGTCTCGCTCTTGTTGCCCAGGATGGAGTGCAAATGGCACAGTATTGGCTCACTGCAACCTCTGCTACCTGGGTTCAAGTGATTCTCCCGCCTCAGCCTCCTGAGTAGCTGGGATTACAGGTGTCTGCCACCATGCCTGGCTAATTTTTGTACTTTTAGTAGAGACAGGGTTTCACCATGTTGGCCAGGCTGGTCTTGAACTTCTGACCTCAGGTGATCCGTCTGCCTCAGCCTCCCAAAGTGCTGGGATTATAGGTGTGAGCCACAGCACCCAGCCCATTAGGTCTATTTTTAAAAACAAATCTGAAAAGTCATTCTTGGCTGGTAGATGGAATAGTTGCTCCGGATACATCATTTAAAACTTCCTGGCCGGGCGCGGTGGCTCAAGCCTGTAATCCCAGCACTTTGGGAGGCCGAGGCGGGTGGATCACGAGGTCAAGAGATCGAGACCATCCTGGTCAACATGGTGAAACCCCGTCTCTATAATACAAAAAATTAGCTGGGCACGGTGGCGCGTGCCTGTAATCCCAGCTACTCAGGAGGCTGAGGCAGGAGAATTGCCTGAACCCAGGAGGCGGAGGTTGCGGTGAGCCGAGATCGCGCCATTGCACTCCAGCCTGGGTATCAAGAGCGAAAACTCCGTCTCAAAAAAAAAAAAAAAAAAAACTTCCTGTATAGATATTTTGGGCTGACTACCTGAAACCATGGTGACAGGATCCAGATAAGTTTGCGTAGATGGAATACGCATCCTCCCAAGAAAAGAAGTCATCAATTCACAATTTGTTGAATGTTTGTCCCTTAAAAAGAGTTGTTTTGTTTTAAACTAACCTACCTAAAGAATCTAAAATATCCTTTATGTCTGTAATTAGACAGTCCAATTTATAATTCTCTCGATGAATGGGAGCATCTGTCTCTCCATAGCCTCTCAAGTCCAGTGCTACAACTCGATATTCACTTTTAAATTCTCTCAGCTGGTAACGCCAAGAATACCTGCAGGAAAAAGGGAAACATTTAAAATACCATATTAACTAGTACAAAGAGTAACATTACAGATTTTCTTTTTCTTTTCTTTCTTTCTTTTTTTTGGAGACAGAGCTTTTGCAGTCACAGCTCACTGAAGCCTCAACCTCCATGGCTCAAGTTATCCTCCTGCTTCAGTTTCCAAAAATCTGAGACTACAGCTGCATATCATCATGCCCAGCTGATTTTTAAAATATTTTGTAGACACAGGGTCTCCCTATGTTGCCAGGGTTGGTCTCAATCTTCTGGGCTCAAGTGATCCTAATGCCTCAGCTTCCCAAAGTGCTGAGATTACAGGTGTGAGCCATGGCACCGGGCCACATTTCAGATTATCTCAGTGGAAAACTGTAAGAAATTCCTTATTTTTAGAACAGATACATAGTTGCAAATCAGCAGGAAAGAGACCTACTTGAGAAGGAGACACTGACATTCTATTAGAATTATTTTATTTTTTTTACCAATTCCAGTAGAGGGTAACAAAGTGCCACTATTTACAGAAACTACACAGTGTCAGATACTAAAATCAATGTACTTATATATGTCTTAATAAGTCCATTTTTTAAAAATTGAAACAGGGTCTCACTATGTTGCCCAGGCTGGTCTCGAACTCCTGGCTTGGATGATCCTCCTCCTGCCTTGGCCTCCTAAAGTGCTAAGATTACAGGTGTGAGATAACATGTTTGGCCAATAAGTCAATATTTTAAGCTTTTCTTAAATGGTGTATATAGCCACCAGGGAATCTGTGTTATTTTACAGCCTGAATTCCTATATAATAAATTGATTATAAACTGCAAAAAAGTGAGTGGGAAGATGAGCTTGAGAGTTTTACCAAAACGTCTGAGTGCTTATCTGGCCCAGGACTTTGGTGGAGTAACATAAGTAAAATGCTTCTGTATTGCAGAACCATTTGATTCTCTGAAAAAATTTACTAGATGAAATTTTATATATTTCTCTCAAAAGTAGATTTTACTCACCTTACTCCACTGTCAAATAGGGTCAATGTTTTAATAATAACCACAGCTTATTTATGGATGGAAAAGTCTGAAGAATTTTTTTTTAATTATCACTGCAAGAATCTAATAATGAAACAACCATTTAAGATAAACCTTAGCTTGCTAAAGCAAAATTCTGTGGAGAAGATCCTGAACCATGTGTATAGGCAACGGTGATACTAAAAACATTTAACCACCAAAATGGCACCAGCACTGACCAGTTAGAATGGCCACAGTGCTGCAGCCAAGTTCTGGAGGCTACTGCTGAGGCAGGCATTCCTTTTCTGTTTGATCATGGCACTGTATAATTAATTGAAATAGATCCATGAGATTTTCTTCTTCAAATAAGCAAAACCATTTTAGATAACTTACAGAAAAAAAAGACATGGATTTTTAAAAGTGACTCACTATGTTATGGGACTCAAAATATGCATTAAAAAAAAGCATCTATGTGCACATTTGTTCATAGAAATACAGTGTAAAGTTATTTGATACAAGCCAAATGGGAGATCATTGTCTGAAAATACTTTTGGAGTGCAGCAGGCAAGCTAACACAACCAAATGTTAAGATTATAAACCAGTGTAAAAATTGTAATGTAAGATTATGAACCAACAGGGAGAGGGAGGCTGCAATGCGAGGTGACACAAAGCAGGAAGATCAATGTAACTAATCCCAGCACTTTGGAAGGCCGACGTGGGCAGATAACTTGAGCTCAGGAGTTCAACACCAGCCTGGGCAACATGGTGAAACCCTGTCTCTACAAAAAATTAAAAACTTAGCCAGGTATGGTATCATGTGCCTGTGATCCCAGCTACTCAGGAGCCTGAGGTGGGACAATGGCTTGAGCTCAGGAGGTGGAGGTTGCAGTGACCTGTCATTGCACCACTGCACTCCAGCCTGGGTGACACAGCCAGAACCTGCCCAAAAAAAAAAAAAAAAAAAAAAAAATCAATGTAACAAATCAACCATCTTACATCAACAGAAAGGTTATCAGGAAGGGTGTCAGACACGTGGACACGTGTTTGGAATTATGAATGGATATAGAATTTTTGACCACTAGGATATTTATGATTTATGAAAATCTGCCAAAGCATTGTCAACTAAGATAGATTTGAAAATGTTAACAAAAAACAAAAACAGAAAACAGAACAGCAACAAAAAAGACAATGTTAATAAACATGTCTTTTTTGGCTAGGCTGTAGTAATATGAATCTTGTTTGTGCGTTGTAACAAATAAAGCAGCTTGTTTCTTTAAAGATACACGTCTGTCAACACACGTGATTGTATTATTTTCTCATTTGCGTTACTAAAATTTTGAATTGATTTTTTATGTTTTCGTAACTGGAGTCTAATTCTTTCCTCTTTATAATCCATCACACCCAATCAATAAAGTTCTGTGCATTTAACCTCTTAAATATTTATTTAAACACTCCTGTCTACCACACTATCATTACCTTAACTCAGGCCTCCATTTAGGCAGCAGCCTCTTGCTTGGTCTAAGTGTGTCCCTTTCATTCCCCCTCTGCTCTATCTTATACAAAACCAGAGGGATGTAGCAAAAACAACCAAACTCATGTCATTTCCCTGCTGAAGCTCTTTCTTGACTCCCTGTGACTCATAACATGAAGCTCCAGCTCATTATTCTAGCAGAAAAAATATCTGAAAGATTTGACTATTGCCCACTCTTCCAGCCAGAGTACTTTAGCTTCTCTGTCATTTGCTTTATAACAAAAAGAGCTAACATCTCTACCATTCTTACTACATGCCAGGCCCAATTCTAAGTGCTTCTTGTATGGTAATATTGATCTTCAAAACAATACTATGAAGTAGGTATTATTATTATCTTCACTTTACAGAGGAAGAAACAGAAGGAAAGCAAGGTTAATTGAAGAATCAAAGGTCACAGAGCCAGCAAACAGCAGAGCCAGGATTCACACCAGGGAATCTGGCCCCAGGGTCTATGTTACGCTGCCTCTGCAGCACCAGGTGGAAATAGGTGAACATATAGGGATATTGGTTTTTGCTTTTATGACTTTGTTCATGTCGTTTCCTTTGTCTGAAATACCCTCACTCCCCACCATTCCCCTATTACCCCACAATCCCTGACTCTCACCCTTCAAGTAACTCCTCATCACATTGGGCATCTCCTCTGCTAGGAGACTTTCCAGCTCTTTCCGTTACAGCTGGGGTGGGTGAGCCAGTTTAGTGCTTTTGCACTTGTATATACACTCTTCAGTGTGGGGGTACATGTCACTGTGGAGACCTGGAGCTTCCACGAGATTGTTTCCTGGGTTGGCTATGAGAATATCTAACCCTTGTAGATGCTTAATAAAGATTTGTTGAGTGAGTGAAAGAACAAATAAAAACACAGTAATGATAGTGCTAGAAATATCAGTTGTGCAGCAGGAATTCTGTCCCAGTTCGAACCTTGAGACAATGACAGCTAACAGTCCCTAATTCCTACTGGGGAATTTGTATTCAGTTTCTGTTGAACTCCACGTTGTTTCAATACCTTAAGGGTCCGTGTCTTCATTTAGAATTTAATTAGAGATTTCAAGGTAGAATTTGACTTAATCCTGCAACATTTTACATTTAGAATTGGATTACAGATACCTGCATATCATATCAGAAATAATTTACATTGACTTAAAAATAAATTCAGCTACTTCTTTTAACAATGAGTGAAGCCAAACAATATCATAAACAATTCTAAGAAATAGGGCAACCGCATATTTTTAATAAATTACTAAAGAATAATTTTTAACTGTCATCTTCTGGAGTTCATAAATAATACATATTTGATTTACACATTAGCCTTAAACTGAAAAAGAGAAGTCACCCCAGTATTAGACTGATGGACATACCATTTATGTAAATAAAGCAAAAACAATCTCCTTGATATAGGAATGAAACACATTACAAAAGCAGTAACCCTGAAAATATTATAAACAAGCAAAATTATTTTCATCCACATTGCCTTTTTTTCTGGCATCTTTAGTTATAGCAGAAGACACTCAGGAAAAACAACCAATCTCTTTCCCAGTGATTGCTCTTTACCTAAGGAGGGCTCCTGGTTTTACCAGGCTAGCCCAGCCACATTCAGATAGAGACTCTCCTCTTCCTCCTCACCACAGAGAAAAGCCGCAGTTGCTGTATGATGGAGGCCCTCACTCGCCTCAGCACTTGAGTGATGACGCATACATTCCATACAGCTGGAGATGAAGACGACTCAAAAGAAAGTGCCTGCTTCAGCTCAAAATATTTTTAAAGGAGATGCAAATTGGAGTGGAGAGAGAGTGGGAAAAAAATCATCCTTTGACAAATACCCTTATTTGGGGTTAATTTAGTCAAAGGTCCCATAGATGTATATCTTGTTTAATATTTCCTTTAGATTTTAAGAAGACCCAGGATTTTATTGTTGCTGTGTAACAGCTAATCATATACATTAAATATCACCATTTCTCAACAGCTATTCTCAGGAAATGATTTTAAATGCAGATAATATGTTTCATTTGTATGGTGCTTTTCTTTTTACAAAGCACTTCCACATACATGATCAATTCATGGTTTTTTTTGTTTTGTTTTCATTGTATCAAATATTTCTGACCTACTTGACTTATAATCAAGCATATACTTTCTTTTTTTTTTAAGAGAAAGAGAGAGAGAATAGGGAGGAGGAAAAAGGAAGAGAAAGAGAGAGAGAGAATGGGGAGGAGGAAAAAGGAAAAGAAAGAGGGAGAGAGAATGGGAGTATTGCTTTCTTGCCCAGGCTAGAATGCAATTTAGTAATGGGTATTGAAAACCTCTTGTATACTGATAATTATACTTAATGATGTAGTCAGGAAGGAATAAGGGAAGAAGATAACAAACAAACATGTGTATTTAGGCAAAACCTAATTGCTAGAGGAATAACATTTACATTTGTAATATAAATGGAAAGTGATTTGAAATATCATGTATGAAGTATTTTTTTGGACTTTAAAATGAAAAAATTAAAATAAAAAAGAGATTTATCCTAAAACTTAAGCCCTAGAGTTTTGTCCTAAATTCTAAGACCTCCCCCCCCCCGTTTTTTTTTCTATTGATTGTTTCCACGAGCACCTCAATGGATTGACTAGACCTCATAATGGGTAACATTGGCAATTTGATTAATTGAAAGAAAGACAGAGTGAGCATCAACAGGGGTCTTGGTTTAGAGTAGGACATACTCCAGAGATATCTGATTACCAAAAATCTCTATCTAGTATTTTTGGATGCTCCCGAAATAACCAGGTAGCTTTCAAATTAATGATCAGCAAAGATCAATGAATTCAATATTATCTATTTGAGTAGCTGAGCTATCTGCATTTATAGTTGTTGCTGTTTTAAATTCTAGCAATGTTCTTGCTGAAGTAACAGATGACAGACTTAGCGAATAGAAGGGACGCATGCCTATCTATGATCTTCACATATGAAGATCTTAATCTATGACTTTTCAGAGTGAACATATCTCTAGAAGCTTCCCAAAAACTAAACCATTCCTCACAATGACCAGATCCATTTTGGATACATTCAAGACTTGACTTTGCTGGAGCAAATGGGAATGATGTACAGGGACCAGTGCTGGATCCCTCCTAGGCTGTTTCATCCCCTGAAGATTCTAGGACAAGAATCACCAGCCATTTCTATTTTGCAAAAGGGCTCTCATGAGGAGTAAATAATGAGACATGACTGTGAAAACCATGCACAAAATCTCTTAGAACATGACAGAGAGCATCTACTGACCTGTGTGAAAGTGACTGTAGGTTCATTTTTATCTTTGTGTATATTGTTCCATATGTAAAGAGGTGAAGTTCCAGTGGAATAAGAATGGACAAATACTGAGGTTGATGTGAAGTAGAGAAAGAAAATAGCTTTCGCCAGGTGCAGTGGCTTACATCTGTAATCCCAGCACTTTGGGAGGCTGAGGCAGGCAGATCACGAGACCAGGAGTTCGAGAGCAGCCTGACCAACATGGTGAAACCCCTTCTCTACTAAAAATACAAAAATTAGCCAGGCATGGTGCTGCACACCTGTAATCCCAGCTACTCAGGAGGCTAAGGCAGGAGAATTGCTTAAACCTGGGAGGCAGAGGTTGCAGTGAGCTGAGAGTTCGTCATTGTACTCCAGCCTGGGTGACAAAGTGAGACTCCATCTCAAAAAAAAAAAAAAAGAAAAGAAAAGAAAATAGCTTTCAAATCTTTTATTTTCTTTCTAAAAAGTTAAACACCATCTCCCTGATGCAGATCTTGAATTTTATTTAGGATGATGATTTAAAATGTTAGATTAGGGTATTTTTATATTGTTGGCTGACTTTCTAACACCCGCTTGAATGTTTGTACAAGGTATGAAATTTGAAAGGTAAAAATCCATGCATGTTATGGGATGAGATTACTATAATTCCTATAGAATGAGAACAACAGCAGAGGTCAGCCCTGACTTTCCAGAACAAGGGGCACCTGACTTTCTGGTACTGCCAACTTCAGAAGGGTAGCTACGAGGCTTAAATGAGATGGTATATATAAGACATATGGGAACAACACACACTGGGGCTTGGAGGCTGGGGGGAGGAGGTGGGAGAGAGAGAGCATCAGGTTAAATAGATAATACATGCTGGACTTAATACCTAGGTGGTGGGTTGACAGGTGCAGCAAACCACAATGCCACACATTTACCTATGTAACAAATCTGCATGTCCTGCATGTGTATTCTGGAACTTAAAATAAAAAAGAGAGTACCTGGCTCATAGTAAATGATCAGAAAATGTTAACTGTTATCATTATCATCAGCAAAGTTAGGAAATTATTATCTAATGCATGGATCTCCATGCTGAATGAATGAGAATGAAGGAAGAAAATGAACGTTTACTGAGTATTCACTGGGGCCATGTAAAAGATTTTTTCACGTTTTGACTCTCTTCTTCCTCACACAACTCTGCAAGATTATTGTAGATGACTATGTGGGGTCCTGCAGCAAATTAGTGGCTGAGCCAGAATGTCCTGCCCATGCTACATTAGGCAGATTTGACCAATGCTTCTGAGCAACGTTTTACTGTGAACTAATCATGCCATGCACTCCAAGAGGTGAGTCCATGCATATGCTCGAATTGCCAATCTACCACCTCATTAAGTTGTCTCCAAATGAAAGAATAAATCAAAGCATAACATGCAAATGACCTATGTTTATTTATGCACATGAATTCCAAAGGGAAAAAAATCTTCATGCAGGGAAAATCTTCTAAGGAAGACTTCTTAATCTGGCAAAATTATTAGGTATAGGTGTGTTTGCCATCTTCCACTCTTCAGTGCCTAATACCTCCTAGAACACTAACATCTTCAATACATTTATTCATAAAGTCCCTTTCACTCACAAAGTATTAATTAAAGTGGGCCAGGCACGGTGGCTCACACCTGTAATCCCAGCATTTTGAGAGGCCAAGGTGGGCAGATCACTTGAGGTCAGGAGTTCGAGACAGGCCTGGCCAACATGGTGAAACCTTGTATCTACTAAAACTTCAAAAATTAGCTGAGTGTGGTGCACACTTGTAATCCCAGATGCTCGGGAGGCTGAGGCAGGAGAATCACTTGAACCCAGGAGATGGAGGCTGCGATGAGCCGAGATTGCACCACTGCACTCCAGCCTGGGAAACAGAGCACGACTGTCTAAAAAAAAAATGTCTTAAGGTAGTAATCCTTTAGTGCTAAATGCATTTTAAATCAGGATTTTGAGAGACATAAAATCATAAAGACTCTAAAGGAGGCAAGAAATCTGTAATGGCGGAATTCTAGGTATTATAAGATAGTAAGGGAGAATTTTGGGGACAGGATATTGTCCTAGATCTTTCAAAATACACCAGATAGTTACCTTTGAGTCAACTAAGGGAATCGGGCTTTTAAAAAAATCAATTTCTTGACTTATTTGGTTTATGAACTATTTCTTACAGCCCTGTGCTAGCAAAAACTGGTTTTCTTTTTACTGCCATGATATGTACCACCTCTTTTAAAGATGTTCATTTAAAAAAAAAAGTTTAAACATATGTTGCTTTCATCTGTACTTATTTGGCCCGTTGGGGTCAATAGAGAATAGAACACTTCCCCTTTGCTAACTGCTGTCTGAATATGTTGAAGTTTATTTGCCTCCAGAGGACACACCAACAAGGCATCATCTTGGACACACAGACATGGACGTCACCAGACTCTGAACCTGCTGGTGCCTTGATCTTGGACTTCCCAGTCTCCAGAATGGTGAGAAAAAAAATTCTATTCTTTTATAAATTACCCAGTCTCAGGTATTTTGTTTTAGCAACAAAAATAAATGAAGACAGTAAATAATAATTGTATATTTTGGGCTCTAGATTTTCTTCCTAATGTGAACTGTTTAGGTACTTAATTTATCCTGCATTCATATAAACCTGTTGCTCTGTTCATAGGAAATAGTTCATTTTCAGTTTCTATGAATCCTCTGCTCTCTGCCTTCTCCCCAAGCCTAACCAAAAGCTTCCTGACTCCAGGTGTTTGATTTGTTTAAAATCTCCTTTCCCCATCCAGTGTTGTAGTATGGCTATAGTAGATACTCTGTACAAACTGTTTTGTTGCTATTTCAGAAATTTGAAACATTAAAAGATACTTCTTTTAATCCTCAAAAAGTATATAAATTTAAAATGGTAGCAGGTAGGTCTCTTTAGGAGGAAGACCATTGCTGTGATTCAGCAGCATTTAGGAATAAGAACCCTGGGCACATGATCAAAAAGTAGGGTCAGTTAAAAGTCATTACAAGAGGCTTCGTGTGGTGGCTCACACCTGTAATCCCAGCACTTTAGGAGGCCAAGGTGGGAGGATTGCTTGATCCCAGGAGTTCAAGACCAACCTGAGCAACATAGCAGACCCCAACTCTTAAAAACAACAACAAAAAAAATAAACAACAATAACAGAAACAAAGCCAGGTGTGGTGGTAGATGCCTGTAGTCCCAGCTACTTGGTAGGCTGAGGTGGGAGGACTGCTTAAGCCCGGGAGGCTGAAGCTGCAGCAGTGAGCTGTGATCATGCCCCTGTGCCCCAGCCTGGGTGACAGAGTAAGACCGTGTCTCAAAAGTTGCCATTATAACAGTATTAAGAGGTGGGACCTTTAAGAAGTGATTAGATCCTCGGGCTCTGCCCTTATGGATGGAAATACTGCCATTAGGAAAGGGCAATTTCAGCCCCTTTCGCCTCCTTGCCCTTCCTCCTCTGCCATGTGATGTTGCAGCAAGAAAGCCCTTGTCAGGTGTTGGCAGCTTGCTCCTGAACTTCTCAGCCTCCAGAACTCTGAGAAAGTAAATGTATGTTCATTATAAAGTACCCAGACTGTGATATTCTGTTACAGCAGCACAAAATAAACGGAGAAAATAAGCCAAGTTTTCACGTAACAATAAATATTAGTTGGTAAGTTTACCAGAATTCTGGAAATCCATGAAGCAGCAGCATAAGTGGTTTGCCTCTTTCTCCAGCAGCAACATAGTGAAATCTTAACCCTGAATCCTGAAAGTAGACGGCATGAAATTTTAGTGTTGATGGTCAAAGAAATATATTTAGCATTTCCATTTTACTAAAAAATAATCACTTGCCTTATTTTTTAAAATGTGTATATTTACAATATCTTCATGACAATTGCCTTATTTTTAACATCAAGAAAAAAATGTACTTTTATTAATTTTCAAAAAGAAAAGCAAACCCCATGACCTATTAATAGGGTAAATTGACAGATTCACTTTGTCAACACTCCCTTGACAGTATCTTCTCTTCTTGTTCCAGTACAAGGTCAATTTATATATTATGAGCTTTTGAAGCAATGTCACAATTTGTCATTTTCATCTTACTGTTGGTAACCTTCATCTTACTGATGTGTCACATTTCATTTCCCTCAAATGCTGCAGGACATGTAAATAATTCTAATCTGAATTTATATTTCTGCCATGTTTACCTCCTAGTAATCTGCTTTCCTCAGCTTGCCCGTCAAGAGCTGTGCAATCAGTTATGTAATTCACACCTCCTTCTCTTATTTTTAGGTCTCTCCTTCCCACATTATTATTTTGAGTGTTGCATGTTCTGTTCCCCTTGCTGCCTGCTCCTCATGTCATGTCAGTGTGCATTTCTAATAACAGAATGCCCCGAGTGCTCAAGACTTCCCTCTGCGTGTGGGAGACAAGAAGACCCAAGGAAAATTTTAAAACATGGGAATGAGACAGGAAGTCAAGCAAATACTAAGTAAACCGAATGGAGGAAAGTATAGGGAACAGCAAGAAAAAAGCAAAAAACTCTGAAATCAAGCAAGCTAGGAAGAAACCAAGAACCAAAAGCTGAACGTAGACATTGGGTTTTGAATATCAGACAACTCAAGCAACTGAGTTTTCAGATGTGAAAGAATCATTTTACAGATTGAGGCCCAAAGATGGTAACACGGGTCATAAAATGGCTGAGAGCAGGACTGTGACCAGAATCTCCATCTTGACAACTCCCAGGACAATTTTCTTTCCACTCCCTCGTTGTCTTTGGGGAAGCTCTTTAGCTGGCCAGCTAAAGCCATTTTATGAAATTCCAGATGATTCTTATACTACTTTTACTCCTCAGGTTGGACAGAGATAACAGATCTGACAATGGCTTCCTAGAGGTTCAGTAACTTCTTTTATTGGTGGTGAATCTTGGAGGATGAAATACCATGGGCACTTGACTGGATTTAATTAACAGATACTTTATTGCACTGACTATGCACCAGGCACTGTCCTAAGTTTTTCAGTTTTGTTTTTACAAATATTAACAGATTTAATTTTGTGTGGATCCCAGGCAAGAAAGAAGTTCTCTTGCCCTTCTGAACTTCAGCTGCAGGGCAATTTAGCTCCTAACAGGAAATCAGGACTTGGTGACTCCCCTTTTATGAGGCTGGGTTTGAAAGGCCTGTGGGTCAGACTGCAGGGTGTATCGCTGGAACTATTTTCCTCCACCACCTGGAGCCTCAGGAAACAATATCTGTGGGCTGTGAGGCAGCTTGAACAATTCGAGTCTGCAGGCATGGCTGGATTTACCTTTGATTCCTTTCCTTTGGTCCCTGACTTCATGAGTCTGCATTCCTCCCCACAAACACACACAATTACTTATTGTTTTATGCTACCTAAGTTGTCTGTGATCATAATAAACTAATGACTGCCAAAGACTTATTCTGTTTACTCTTATTATCTCTAAAATTGGGCAAGAACATCCTCCTGAGACATTAGGGTGCCACAAGGAACAAAATTCCCTACAACTGATCTGAGCTCTAAAGGGCAAATGGGTGACAGGCGGCAGCTTCCCCTGGCAGTAGGAAAAAGAGCAGGATTATTCTGGGTTGTGTGGGGTCGGGGGACAGTAATAGAACAGGACCCTGATTAGAGAAGCGCGCGCGCGCGCGCGCACACACACACACACACACACACACAGGCGCGCGCGCGCGCGCGGCACACAGGGACCCGACCCCTCCTGCCGGGACACCAGGGGACGCTGAGCCGGCGTCTCGGAAGGAGCAGCCCGGCGGCCCCCGCCCTCGCGGCCGTCCCGCTCCCTCCCGCTCCCGCCAGGCCCGCGGCGTCCTTCACCTTGATCCGCACGTAGCAGTGGGTGCCCAGGGAGGGGTCGCTCAGGCAGGCGGGAGGCTGCTCCCGGGCGGGCCGCCGGAGGGTCTGTGCCGGCCCCTTGCCGAGGCTCCACAGAAGTTTGAGCAGGTGGACGGAGGCGCAGAGCCCGCAGTAGCAGTAGACCAGGGACCAGAAGAGCAGGGACCGCAACGCGAGCATCAGGCGGGGCAGGCAATCCCGCGGCTTCGCCATCGGGCGGCAGAGACGGCGGCCGGGCCCGCTGCCCTTCCTCGGGAGCCGGAGAGCGACCGCCGCTGCGCGCCAGGCCCGCCCGCCGTCTCCGCTCGGCGCGCGCCTCCCCCGGCCCGGGGGAGTCACCGCTGCGGCTCCGCACACGCACCGCGCCTGGTCCGGAGCGCGCAGGGAGAGCCGGGCCGGGTGCGGAGCTCCGCCGTCTTCCGCGGACTGAGGGGAGGCTGAAGGCGAGACTTTCCCAAACCGTCCTGGGCACCAGGGAAGGAAGCGCCACTCGCTCTTCTTTGTTCTCCACGTATCAAGCAAAACTATTTCTACGCCCACACGTTCGTGTGTTACAGTTCAGGGACACAGGCCAGTGACAAACGCCCATGCTATTATACCCAAAGAGATTCCTTGTGGTACAAAATTCCTCTGCACTCTGAAAGGTACCAACCTTCCTCTTCTCAAAATCCTTCATGGAGCCATAATTTCTGTAGAAATTCGCCTCTGCCTTGCCTGGCTCAGCCACAGCAAACTTACAGAGAACTGCAACCTCAGGGTTACCACGAACGCTCCAGTAACGTGAGGCCGCAGAAGCCTGGCCGAGAAGGCCACACACCCGAGGGTCCCTCCAAGCACTGGAAGCCGCGGGAGCGACAGTCCTCCATAGGTGTCAGCCTCAGCACCGATGTGGCCACTCTTGTCCTGACCGGGGTTCACATCCTCCATCGTCCGGCACTGTTAGAATTTCATTAAGCCACTTTCCTGTACGATATCAGGCGCCAGGCGGGAAGGAGCAGTAAACGATGTTTGTACTACATTAAGGACACTTTTACTTTATTCCTGACAATCTTCTGAAGAGATTGATTCTCCAACTAGGTTCTAAGTCGTTAACAGCCCAGATAGAAAATGGCCAAGTTGGCCTCTGTGGTTCTAAAGTCAAGCTCCTGGCACCCACTGGTCTGTTTTCTGTCCCTATAAAGGTTTTTTCCCCAGAAATATTGTATACATGGAATCATGTTTGTAACTTTTTGTTTCTGTCTCCTCTGAGTATAATGTATTTGAGATTCAACCTTGCTATTGGTGAATTGTGTGTTTCTTTAACTGCTGATTACTGTTTTATTGAATGGATATGCCACAGTAGTTATTTGTTCTGCAGTTGAGGGACCTTAGTGTTTTCCCCAGTTTTTGGCTATGAGTCTGCTATAAATTTTCACTGTGTGTGTGTGTGTGTGTGTGTGTAAATTTGTTTTTATTTCACTTAAATATCTAGAAGTGGGATCACTGGATCAGGAGTTAAGAGTTAATTTTTTTTTTTTTTTTTAATAAGATGGAGTTTCACCACGATGGCCAGGCTGGTTTTGAACTCCTGACCTCAGGTGATCCACCCACCTTGGCCTCCCAAAGTGCTAGGATTACAGGCATGGGCCACGACGCCCGGCCTGCGTTCATTTTTTTTAGGCAAAACTGTCAAATTGGTTTCCAGAGTGGCTGTACAGTTTTGAATTTACTTTAGCATTGTGTGAGAGTTATACAGTTGACCTTTGAACAAGGCAGGGGTCAGTGTTGCTGACCCCTCTCATATCTGGAAATCCACGTATAACTTCTGAGTCCCATCAAACTTAAGTACTAATAGCCTACTGTTGACCAAAACAGTCAATTAACAAATGTTTATGTAATATGTACTGTATTTTTATAATAAAGAAAAATGTTAAAATCAAAAGGAAAGTATATTTACTATTCATTAAGTGGAAGTAGATTATCATGAGTCTTCATCCTTGTCCTCATCAGGTTGGGTAAGCTGAGGAGGAGAAAGAAGAGGAGAGGTTGGTTTTCCTGTCTCGGGGGCAAAGATGGAAGAAAATCCATGTGTAAGTGGACGTGCACAGTTCAAACTCATGTTGTTCAAGGGTTAACTGTATTTTGCTCTTCTTTTTCTAGGTTCTTGAGTTAGGAACTTATTGAGACCTTTGCTGTTTCTAATGCAATCATTTAGCACCTATAAATTTCTCTCAGTACTCTTTAACTGCATTATATATATATTTTTTTGTTGTTGTCGTTTTTGGTTTTTTTTTTTTTCCCGACAGAGTCTCACTCTGTTGCCCAGGCTGGAGAGCAGTGGTGTGATCTCGGCTCACTGCAACCTCCATCTCCCAGGTTCAAGCAATTCTCCTGCCTCAGCCTCCCGAGTATCTGGGATTATAGGCACCTGCCACTACGCCTGGCTAATTTTTGTATTTTTAGTAGAGGTGGGGTTTCGCCATGTTGGACAGGCTGGTCTTGAACTCCTGACTTCAGGTGATCCACCTGCCTCGGCCTCCCAAAGTGCTGGGATTACAGGTGTGAGCCACTGCGCCCAGCCACATATATGTTGTTATGTTGTATTTTGCCATTCATTATGTATTTTTTAAAAATTTCCTGTCTTAGGCTGGATGTTGTGGCTTACACCTATAATCCTAGCACCTTGGGAGGCTGAGGCAGGAGGATCGCTTGAGCTCAGCAATTCAAGATCAGGTTAGGCAACATGGCAAAACCCTGTCTCTACAAAAAATAGAGAAATTAGCCAGGTATGGTGGCACATGCCTGTAGTCCCAGCTAATCAGAAGGCTGAGGTGGGAGGATCACCTGAACCCTGGAAGGTTGAGGCTGCCAAAATCATGCCACTGCACTGTAGCCTGGGTGACAGAGTGAGACCAAGTCTCAAACAAACAAACAAAGAAACAGGGCTCGGCATGGTGGCTCATTCTTGTAATCCCAGCAATCTGGGAGGCCGAGGTGGGCGGATCACCTGAGGTCAGGAGTTCAAGACCAGCCTGGTCAACATGGTGAAACCCTGTCTCTACTAAAAATACAAAAAATTAGCCAGGCATGGTGGTGCACACACCTTTAGTCCAAACTACTAGGGAGGCTGAGGCAGGAGAATCGCTTGAACCCGGAGGTGGAAGTTGCAGTAAGCTGAGATTGCGCCATTGCACTCCAGCCTGGCAACAAAGGGAGACTCTGTCTCAAAAAAATAAATAAAAACAAAGATTTATGTCTTCCTCCTTGCACCATTGATTATGTATTATTTATGTATTTAGCAATTTTCCTATTATAATTTTCAGTCACCCAAAGTTTTAACTCATAACACATTAAATTTTTAAGAGATAAGGGTCTTGCTATGTTGATCAGGCTGGTCCTGAGCTGGCCTCAAGCAATCCTCCCACTTTAGCCCCCAAAGTGCTCAGACTACAAGCATGAGGTACTGTGCCTAGTAGTCTATTATTGACTTGTATCTGAGTCTATTATGGCCCAAGAACGTACAGCACATGACCTCTATTCTTTTAAATTTGTTTTATGATCTGGGATATGGTCTGTCTTGGTGAATGTTCTGTGGTTGTTTGAAAAAAAAAAAAAAACCGTATGGATGGAGTGTTCTACATTCGCCCATTAGATCATGTTGGCTGCTTGTGTCCTACCTTTTTTTTTTTTCTTTTTCAAGAGACAGGGTCTCACTGTGTTACCCAGGATGGAATGCAGTGGCTATCCACAGATGCAATCGTTAAGCACGTTGCAGCCTCGGACTCCCGGGCTTAAGTGACCATCCTGCCTCAGCCTCCTAAGTAGCTGGGATTACAGGTGCATTCCACCACACCTAGTTTATATCAACTTTTAAATAAGAGAATTTCTGTTAAATTAATTCACATGCAATAAGTTCCTCGATTTATGGATCATAATACCAAAATCTGATAAAGATTAAAAAACAGTATAGACAACTTCTCGAATGAAAATAGTTTCAAACTATATTAGAAATTGAATCTACCAGTATATCATATGAATAATACAACCATGGAGGTTTTATTTCAGGAAAGAATAGTCCAACATCAAGAAATCTATAAACATACTATATCGACACTTGTAGAAGAAAAACTACATATCAACAAATGCCAATGAAGTCATGTGGCAATATTCAGCAGCTATTCCTTAAAAGCTAAATTAATTCAGGCAGCAAAAAACTGCTTAAACATTACCATGACCAGAAAACAGTAATCTATAGTGAAATTCTCTATTTTAGAATTGGAAATAAGAAAGAATGATTGCTATTAGCTCTATTATTTAAGATTATTTTTGGAAATTCAAGCTAAGTAAATAACCCAAAAAGAATCAAAGAAATTTTAAAAATTAACATGAAAATTGGAAAAGAGGCAAAAATATAGCTATTTGCAAATTATATATATTTTAAACCTTAAAAAACTTAATAAAATTTGTTAAGGTGTCTAGATACAAGGTAAGTATACAAGCCAATAGTTTTTCCACATGCTAGCATTAACCAGTTAAAAATTGAAACTGCATTCATGAGATTGCAGGAGAGCCCAACATTGTATCATTCCCCCGTATTATTGCATATAATTAATTTCTGATAATATCCCATTGTGAGAGTTTGTTCATTCTCCTGTTAACAGCATTTGGGTTGTTTTGTCTTTTCTTCCCTCCTCTCTCTCTTTTTCTCCCTCCTTCCCGATTAATTATGATCCTTTTATGTTTTGTATATTCTTGTACATGTCTCCATAGTTTGTTCTGTAATACCTTCTCTAGGTTATATACTTTGAGCGAATTGCAGACTTATGACTATAGAACTATTTGTATTGGTCTATTCTCTCATTGCTATAAAGAAACACCTCAGACTGGGCAACCTTTCTTTATTAGACAGTTTAATAAGAACTTAAACATAGCAAACCCAACTTCTTATCTCAATGTTTCTAGTTTGGAAAGCGTATATACCCCCCCCCCCAAAAGGAAGGTCCTCTATATGCAACTAACTGCTCATCACCTGATGCACCTGAACCTAGGGCGCAGCCCACCTGTAGCAATGTCAGATTTCAAGTCTATCTCCAATAGGTTCTAACTTATCAGGACTTCAGATTCTTCATGTACTGGCACTGTCAAAACACGCTACTTTTGAAACAGACTCATAATTCTGTTGAAGAGAAAGAAGCCATCTTCTTTGCTCCATAAGTACAAAATGCTTTCATTTTTGGATTTATAAACACCAAAAGAAGGATCAATCCAGTGATTTTTGTCATTTTTCTATCTATTTGCTTCCAATCACCTTTGGACACACACCTCCTTGTGCATTTGTCCTCTTATTTTGTTGACAATAAGTGGTAAGAAATAAACGTTGGTGGCCAAACAAAAGATAAAAGAATGTTGTTACACATACTTTAAAAAAAAAATCCAAACAGGATGGGGCAGGTTGTCAAAAAATGTTTCATGATTCATCATTTGCATGAAGTCATTTCTGTTGAATGACTGATAAGAATACCATGTTTCTCTTCTGTACATCATATAAATACATTGATCACTAGCTGATTCTCGACTTTGGGGAAATTCATCTGTTATCATCTGAAGATTCAGCATCTAAGATTTTGCTTGGACAATCTCACCATCATCATTACAGTCTGGAGTGCTACCACCTGTCTGTCTTTTTGCATTTATGCTTTCATTTGTCTAATCATCAGAAATGTCTTCCTCTGTCAATTCTCTTCCCCTTGACATTACAGATGAAAACAGAAAAGTTCTGGATTCTCCCCTCCAGCCTCTCCCTCAGGGGCTCATCCTGCAGGACCCTCAAAGCTTCGGCAGCAGCATCATGTTTCGCAGCCTGTCACGTCTTTCCTTTCCCATTAAATTGCTGTCCTCCCACAGAAAGTTCCACTTGATAAAGTAAATGTGGAACTGGAAATGGGTAAAAGTACCTTGGAGGATAAGCAACTCCTCTCATGTTGTAGTTATAGGTGGACTGCATCTGAGAGTAAGGGTCAACATACTTATACATTGTTTTTTCCCAAGTTTCATACACAGTGCATTTAGTTCTACAGTAGGGGTTATGCTTCCTTAAAAAAAGGGTGTTCCTGGAACAATGTTGTTTTCATTCAGTTCTGAGAGGTTACGTAGTTAATATACTCTGGTGGTGAGGAGGGGAAGGAGGAAGGAAAAAGGGAGAGAAGGAAGGGAGGAAGGGAGGGAAGAGGCGGAGTGGCCCTGGAGGAGGCAGCACCACTGGGTGGGTGGAGGGGGTCAAAGGAAGGGGGAGCAGAGAGAGAGCAGTAGCTGCCAGTGCAAACGCTGAAAGACTGGGTAACTTATAAAGAAAAGAGATTTAATTGGCACGTGGTCCTGCAGGCTATATAGGAAGCATACTAGTCCTGCTTTTGAGGAGGCCCCAGAGAGCTTCCAATCAGGGCAGAAGGCAAAGGCGGGGGAGGTGGCAGGAGAAGGAGCAAGAGAGAGAAGCGGGAAGTGCCACACATTTTCAAACAACAAAGAGTTCACGAGAACTCTGACTACACAATACTAATGGCGTTAAACCATTCATGAAGACTCTATCATGATCCAATCACCTTCTACCAGGTCCCACCTCCAACACTGGGAATTACATTTCAACATGAGATTTAGGTGGGGACACAGATCCAAACCATATCACTATTAAATTTTATAAAATAATGTTAAATTGTTTTCCAAAAACAATTTTTTTTTGTTTACTCTTGTCTTCTAGGCTAGTGTGCAATGCATGATCATGGCTCAACTGCCACCTTGAACTCCTGGCCTCAAGTGATCCTCCCACCTTGGCCTCCCAAAGTATTGGGATTAAGGCATGAGCCACTGCACTCAGCCAATGTTGTTATGTTTACACTCCTGACCACCAGTGTGTGAATTCTTACTGATGCTCTCCAACATTTGACAATGCTAGATACATTATTTCAACTAACTAACTTGATGGATGGATAAAAAGTGGTATCTCGAGCCTGGTATGGTGGCTCATGCCTGTAATCCCAGCACTTTGGGAGGCCAAGGCAGATGAATCACCTGAAGTCAGGAGACCAGTGTGGTCAACATGGTGAAACCCCGTCTCTACTAAATATAAAAAAATTAGCCTGGCATGGTGGTGGGCACCTGTAATCTCATCTACTTGGGAGGCTGAGGCAGTAGAATCACTTGAATGCAGGAGGCGGAGGTTGCAGTGAGCCAAGATCACACCAACTGAGCTTCAGCCTGGGCAACAAGGGCAAAACTTCATCTAGGAAAAAAAAGTGGTATCTCCTATGGTCTCAATTTTCCTTTCTCTCAGTATTAAATAATCTGAGCATCTTTCCTTCTGTTTTAGCTATATTTCTTCTGAAGTGACATGCCTGTGTGTGTCAGAAATTACCAATACCCACAAGTATTGTGGTATTAGTAAGGTGTTTCCAAGTGATGGGATTCTGGCCAGAGGGATGTGAGTGCAAGAGGTTTAAGTTTCTCCTAAGTTTGGCCATTAAAAACATTCTTTGTAGGCTAGAGCTCATGCCTGTAATCCCAGTACTTTGGAAGGCTGAGGTAGGCAGATCACTTGAGCTCAGGAAGTCAAGATTAGCCTGGGAAGCGTGACAAAACCCTGTTTCTACTAAAAAATACAAAAAATTGTCCAGGTGCAGTGGCTCACATCTGTAATCCCAGCACTTTGGCAGTCCTGGCAGATCATGAGGTCAAGAGATCGAGACCATCCTGGCCAGCATGGTGAAACCCCGTCTCTACTAAAATTACAAAAATTAGCTGGGTGCAGTGGCACATGCCTGTAATCCCAGCTACATGGGAAGCTAAGGCAGGAGAATCGCTTGAACCCAGGAGGCAGAAGTTGCAGTGAGCTGAGATTGCGCCACTGCACTCCAGCCTGGCGACACAGTGAGACTCCATGTCAAAAAAAAAAAAAAAATTAGCTGGGCATGGTGGCGTGTGCCTGTAGTCCTAGTTACTTGGGAGACTGAGGAGGGAGGATCACCTCCAGCTCACTGCAGGAAATCAAGACTGCAGTGAGCTGCGATTGCACTGCTGCACTCCAGCCTAGGTGATGAGGGTGAGACCCTGTATTCCTATGCTGTATCAATTTTAGACATATATTCCAGGTGGCATAACTACATGATGGAGTAGAGCCACTCAAACTGCTTCACTGTCTATGAAAATGGAATAGCACTTCTTATAATGTAGAACATTTTGTGGTAAACTTTTTTTCACTCTCCTTTTGATAGCTTTGCCAAGTTAAGAATCTCAAGCTTCCCCCCCACCCCAGTTTTCCTTCCTATTTAATCAAATATTGGCAGATAAACATAAATATAGCACAATTCAGATTCTTTATATTGTATACACACATACCTTTGAATATAATCTGAAAGGAATCTGCAGTCCACAATGACACACATACAGCTTTACCTTCCTTCACTCAAAAAATACTATTTTGAGGGAAGATCCAAGATGGCTGATTAGGAGCAGCTCAGGATTGCAGCCCCTAGTGAAAGCATGGAGGGTGAGTGGACGCTACATTTCCAGATAGATTTTTATTGCCCACAGACCAGGAGATTCCCAGGCAGAGGAGCCCATGGGTTGCGCAGCTGTTTTGGCCAGCGCGGCGGGTCTCCGCACAAAATACATGGGTCCGGGTGCTGTTTTAGCTGGCGATTGGAGCTCCTGGGAGACAGATTCACCCATTCAAGTGATAAAAAGGGGACTGAAACAGGGAGCCAGGCCAGGAGATTCCCAGGCAAAAAGCACCACAAATCTCCAGCGTGGCTGTTTCAGCTGGTGCAGTGGGTCACCACTAGGGAAATCACACAGATCTGGGTGCCTTTTTAACAGGTGACTGGAATGCCTGGGAGATAGAGTCGCCCATTCAACTGAAAAAAGGGGACTGAAACAGGGAGCCAGGCCAGGAGATTCCCAGGCAAAAAAGCACCATGAGCCCCCAGTGTGACCGTTTCAGCCGGCTCAGCGGGTCTCTGCACAAAATCTCACACAAATCCAGGTGGCTTTTCAACTGGCAACTGGAACGCCTGGGAGACAGAGTCACCCGTTCAACTGAAAAAAAGGGGACTGAAACAGGGAGCTAGGCCAGGAGATTCCCTGGTGAAAAAGCACCATGAATCTCCAGTGTGGCTGTTTCAGCTGGCGCAGTGGGTTTATGCATAAGAAATCACACACATCTGGACGCTGTTTCAACTGGTGACTGGGATGCTTGGGAGACAGAGTCACCCTTTCAACTGAAAAAAAAAGGGAGTCTGAGGCAGGGAGCCAGGTGATCAGGCTCAGCTGGTCCCATCCCCACAAAAACAGCAATCTGAAACGCTCTGGTTTGAGAGTTTCACAGCAAGCACAGCTAAGCCTGGGATGGTCCAGCTCTGTAGGGGAGGGGTGTCCGCCATTACTGAGGCAGTCCACCACTACCAAGGTAGTCTGCCATTGCTGAGGCAGTCCACCATTACAGAGGTAGGTCGCCATTGCCAAGGCATCTCTAACTATACCCCTATAAACAGGACTGCAGGGAAGTTCACACGGCAGCTGGGCGGAGCCCATAGCACCTGAGCAAAACCTCTGCAGGCAGACTATGACGAGGCTGCCTCCTCACTGGGCAGGGCAGCCCTGAAAAAAGGCAGCAGCAAGACAGAAAATTATAAATAAAGCCCTAACTCTCCAGGACAGAGCACCTAGGGAAAAAAAAAAAGGCATTTATGAGTTCTGCTGCAGTAGACTTAAATGTACCTGTCCAGCAGCTCTAAATGGAATAACGGGGCCCATAGCTCAGCACTTCAGTGCCTATAAAGGACAGACTGTCTCCTCAAGCAGCTCCTGACCCTCGTATATCCAAAGAGTCACCTCATCAAGGAGAACTCAGACTGACATTTGGCAGGTATCCTTCTGGGACAAAGCAGAAGAAGAAACTGGTAACAACCTTTACTGTTCTGCAGCTGCTGCAGGTGCTCCCCAGGCAAGCAGGACCTGGAGTGGACCTCAGCAGTCCTACAGCTGAGGGGCCAGACTGTTAGAAGGAAAACTAAGAATCAGAAATAACTTCATCAAAAACAAACAGGACATCCACTCAGAGACTCAATCTGAAAGTCAACAACTACAAAGACCACAGATAGATAAATCCATAAAGATGGGAAGAAACCAGCACAAAAAGGATGAAAACACCCAAAACCAGAACCCCTTTCCTCCTCCAAGGGATCACAACTCCTCACCAGCAAAGGAACAAGGCTGGATGGAGTATGAGTCTCATGAATTGACAGAAATAGGCTTCAGAAGGTGGGTAATAAGAAACTTCTCGGAGCTAAAAGAACATGTTCTAACCCAATGCAAAGAAACTAAGAACCTTGAAAAAAGATTTAACCAAATGCTAACGAGAATAAACAGCTTAGAGAGGAATATAAGTGAATTGATGGAGCTGAAAAACACAACACAAGAACTTCACGAAGCATACACAAGTTTCAACAGCTGAATTGACCAAGAAGAAGAAAGGATATCAGAGGTTGAAGATCAACTCAATGAAATAAAATGAGAGGCAAGATTAGAGAAAAAAAGGGTAAAAAGGAATGAACAAAGTCCACAAGAAATATGGGACTATGTGAAAAGACCTAATCTACGTTTGATAGGTGTACCTGAATGTGACGGAGAGAATGAATCCAAGCTGGAAAATACTCTTCAGGATATTATCCAGGAAAACTTCCCCAACCTAGCAAGGCAGGCCAATATTCAAGTCCAGGAAATACAGAGAACACCACAAAGATATTCCTCTAGAAGAGTAACCTCAAGGCACATAATCGTCAGATTCACCAGGGTTGAAATGAAGGAGAAAATACTAAGGGCAGCCAGAGAGAAAGGTCGGGTTACCCACAAAGGGAAGCCCATCAGACTTACAGCAGATCTCTCAGCAGAAACCCTACAAGCCAGAAGAGAGTGGGGGCCAATATTCAACATCCTTAAAGAAAAGAGCTTTCAACCCAGAACTTCATATCCAGCCAAACTACGCTTGATAAGCAAAGGAGAAATAAAATCCTTTACGAACAAGCAATTACTCAGAGATTTCATCACCACCAGGCCTGCTTTACGAGAGCTCCTGAAAGAAGCACTAAACATAGAAAGGAATAACCAGTACCAGCCACTCCAAAAACATACCAAATGGTAAAGAGCATCAACACAATGAAGAAACTGCATCAACTAACAGGCACAACAGCCAGCTAGCATCAAAATGGCAGGATCAAATTCACACGTAACCATATTAATCCTAAATGTAAATTGGCTAAACACCCCAATCAAAAGACACAGATTGGCAAATTGGATAAAAAGCCAAAACCCATCAGTGTGCTGTATCCAGGAAACCCATCTCACATGCAAGGATACAAAAAGGCTCAAAATAAAGGGATAGAAGATTTACCAAGCAAATGGAGTGCAAAAAAAAAGCAGGAGTTGCAATTCAAGTCTCTGATAAAATAGACTTTAAAGCAACAAAGATCAAAAGAGACAAAGAAGGACATTACATAATGGTAAAAGGATCAATGCAACAAGAAGAGCTAATAATCCTAAATATATACACACCCAATACAGGAGCACCCAGATACATAAAGCAAGTTCCTAATGACTTACAAAGAGACTTAGATTCCCATACAATAATAGTGGGAGACTTTAACACCCCACTGTCAATATTAGACAGATCAACGAGACAGAAAATTAACAAGGATATCCAGGACTTGAATTCAGACCTGGACCAAGCAAACCTAATAGATATTTACAGAACTCTACACCCCAAATTCACAGAATATACATTCTTCTCAGCACCACATCACACCTACTCTAAAATTGACCACATAATTGGAAGTAAATCACTCCTCAGGAAATGCAAAAGAATGGAAATCATAACAAACAGTCTCTCAGAACACAGTGCAATCAAGTTAGAACTTGGAATTGAGAAACTAACTCAGAACCAAATGGCTTCATGGAAACTGGACATCTAGCTCTTGAATGTTGACTGGATAAACAATGAAATGAAGGCAGAAATAAAGATGTTCTTCAAAACCAACGAGAACGAAGACCCAACATACCAGAATCTCTGGGACACATTTAAAGCAGTGTCTAGAGGAAAATATATACCAATAAATGCCCATATGAGAAGCAAAGAAAGATCTAAAATCGACACCCTATCATCAAAACTGAAAGAGCTAGAGGAGCAAGATAAAAAAAAAACTCAAAACCTAGCAGAAGACAAGAAATAACTAAGATCAGAGCAGAACTGAAGGAGACTGAGACACAAAAACCCTTCAAAAAATCAATAAATCCAGGAGTTGGTTTTTTGAAAAGATCAACAAAATAGACCACTAGCCAGATTAATAAAAAAGAAAACAGAGAATAATCAAATAGATGCAATAAAAAACGAATAAAGGGTATATCACCACAGATTCCACAGAAATACAACCATCATCAGAGATTATTACCAACAACTCTATGCACATAAACTAGTAAACCTGGAAGAAATGGATAAATTCCTGGACACTTGAATCCTCCCAAGCCTAAAACAGAAAGAAGTTGAAACCCTCAATAGACCAATAACGAGGGCTGAAGTTGAGGCAGCAATTAATAGCCTACCATCCAAAAAAAGCCCAGGTCCACATGGGTTTACAGCGGAATTCTACCAGACATACAAAGAGGAGCTGGTACTATTCCTTCTGAAACTATTCCAAACAATCCAAAAAGAGGGAATCCTTTCCAAATCATTTTATGAGACCAACATCATCCTGACACCAAAACCTGGCAGAGACTCAACAAGAAAAGAAAACTTCAGGCCAATATCCATGATGAACATAGATGCAAAAATCTTCAATAAAATACTGGCAAACCGATTGCAACAGCACATCAAAAAGCTTATCCACCATAATCAAGTAGGCTTCATCCCGGGGATGCAAGTTTGGTTCAACATATGCAAGTCTATAAACGTAATTCACCACATAAACAGAACCAAAGACAAAAACCACATGATTATCTCAATTGATGCAGAGAAGGCCTTTGACAAAATTCAACAGCCCTTTATGCTAAAAACTTTCAATAAACTAGGTATTGATGGAATGTATCTCAAAATAATAAAAGCTATTTATGACAAACCAACAGCCAATATCATACTGGATGGGCAAAAACTGGCAGCATTCCCTTTGAAATCTGGCACTAGACAACAACGCCCTCTGTCATCACTCCTATTCAACATAGTATTGGAAGTTCTAGCCAGAGCAATCAGGCAAGAAAAAGAAATAAAGGGTATTCAATTAGGAAAGGAGGAAGTCAAATTGTCTCTATTTGCACACGACATGATTGTATATTTAGAAGACCCCATTGTCTTAGCCCAAAATCTTTTGAAACTAATAAGCAACTTCAGCAAAGTCTCAGGATACAAAATCAATGTGCAAAAATCACAAGCATTCCTATACACCAATAACAGACTTAAAGAGAGCCAAATCAAGAGCAAACTGCCATTCACAATTGCTACAAAGAGAATAAAATACCTAGGAATACAACTAACAAGGAACGTAAAGGACCTCTTCAAGGAGAACTACAAACCACTGCTCAACAAAATAAGAGAGGACACAAACAGATGGAGAAACATTCCATGTTCATGGTTAAGAAGAATCAATATCATGAAAATGGCCATACTACCCAAAGTAATTTACAGATTCAATGCTATCCCCATCAAGCTACCAATGACCTTCTTCACAGAACTGGAAAAAACCACCTTAAACTTCATATGGAACCAAAAGAGAGCCCACATAGCCAAGTCAATTCTAAGCAAAAAGAACAAAGCTGGAGGCATCACACTACCAGACTTCGAACTATACTACAAGGCTACAGTAATCAAAACAGCATGGTACTGGTACCAAAATAGAGATATAGACCAATGGAACAGAACAGAGGCCTCGGAGGCAACACCACACATCTACAACCATCTGATCTTTGACAAACCTGACAAAAACAAGCAATGGGGAAAGGATTCCCTGTTTAATAAATGGTGTTGGGAAAACTGGCTAGCCATGTGCAGAAAGCAGAAACTGGACCCCTTCCTGACACCTTACACTAAAATTAACTCCAGAGGGATTAAAGACTTAAACATAAGACCTAACCCCATAAAAACCCTAGAAGAAAATCTAGGCAAAACCATTCAGGATATAGGCATAGGCAAAGACTTCATGACCAAAACACCAAAAGCATTGGCAACAAAAGCCAAAATAGACAAATGGGACCTAATCAAACTCCACAGCTTCTGCACAGCAAAAGAAACAGTCATTAGAGTGAATCGACAACCAAGAGAATGGGAAAAAATTTTTGCAATCTCTGACAAAGGGCTAATATCCAGAATCTACAAAGAACTAAAACAGATTTACAAGAAAAAAACAAGCTGATTCAAAAGTGGGCAAAGGATATGAACACTTTACAAAAGAAGACATATATGAAGCCAACATATGAAAAAATGCTTATCATCACTGGTCATTAGAGACATGCAAATCAAAACTACATTGAGATACCATCTCATGCCAGTTAGAATGGAGATCATTAAAAAATCTGTAGACAACGGATGCTGGAGAGGATGTGGAGAAATAGGAACACTTTTACACAGTTGGTGGGAGTGTAAATTAGTTCAACCATTGTGGAAGACAGTGGGGCAATTCCTCAAGGACCTAGAAATAGAAATTCCATTTGACCCAGCAATCCCATTACTGGGTATATATCCAAATGATTATAAATCATTCTACTATAAGGAGACATGCACACGAATGTTCATTGCAGCACAGTTTACAACAGCAAAGACCTGGAACCAACTTAAATGCCCAACCATGACAGACTGGACAGGGAAAATGTGGCATATATACACCATAGAATACTATGCAGCCATAAGAAACAATGAGTTCATGTCCTTTTTAGGGACACGGATGAACCTTGAAACCATCATTCTCAGCAAACTGACACAAGAACAGAAAATCAAACACCACATCTTCTCACTCATAGATGGGTGTTAAACAATGACAACACATGGACACAGGGAGGAGAGCATCACACACTGGGGTCTGTCAGGGGAAAATAGCGGAGGAACAGCATGGGGGGTGGTTGGGGAGAGAGAGGATGGGGAGAAATGCCAGATATAGGTGATGGGGAGGAAGGCAGCAAATCCCACTGCCATGTGTGTACCTATGCAACAATCTTGCATGTTCTTCACATGTACCCCATAACCTAAAATGCAATTTAAAAAAAAAAAACTATTTTGAGGCATGGTCTCACTCTGTCACCCAGGCTGGAGCACAGTGGCACGATCTTAGCTCACTGCAATCTTACCCTCCTGGGTTCAAGTGATTCTCATGCCTCAGCCTCCTAAGTAGCTAGGACTACAGGCTTGCACCACCATGCCTGGCTAATTTTTAGTTTGTTTCTGTTTTAGTAGAGGTGGGGTTTCACCACATTGGCCAGACTGGTCTTGAACTCCTGAACTCAAGTGATCTGCTCACCTTGGCCTCCCAATGTGCTAGAATGAGGCACCATGCTTGGCAAACAACTTTTTAAATCATACAAATTTAGAATCCTATCAGCGCACACTTTCCTGTGACATAGTTTAGACAGAAATAGGGTACAAGAAAATATGCTAACATATATATATATAAACTTTGTAAATGAAAAAAACAGAAACAGGCATGATTGAGATACATTCAGTCACTGATAACTAGTTGTCCCCTAAGGGACACTATCAAAATAAATTGTGCTGCAGTGAAAAGCTATATATAGATATACAACAAGAAAATAAACTGCAAGATTAACACATGCATGTTTAATATTGGAAAAAAAATCACAGCCCTCCAAAATTTCTCCATGTTTCAAGGTGACAGTTACTTTTCTCTCAAAACTTTTGAGGATTTAATTCTACTGTTTCTGGTATTCATTGTTACTGATCACTCACTTATATTTGGTGAAATAAAAATAAGTTCCTTTACAGCTCCTTTCCCTTGCTACTTGCAAAATTGTCCTTATGGTGTTGTGTAGGCCACTGAAAAATGTCTTAGGTATGAATTTCTTTTTAATTATATTGTTTGTGATGTTATATTTACAGGATAAAATGCCTTTTTTAAGAAAATCATACATAATTATTGTTTCCTCCAGTAAGGACCCTCCCTGTTCTTGTCATTGGTTCCATGTACGCTAATTTAGATACGTTAGGTCTTTCCATTCAATCCTATAGATAAGGGGTTGGCAACTTTCTGACATTTTCTCAATAAGAGGTCAGATACTAAATATTTAGCCTTTAAGGCCTTTATTTATTTATTTTTTTGCATTTTGCTTCTCCTGGTGTCTTTATTTGGATATATCTTCCAACTCATTAATTTTCTTTTCAGCTACATCTAATTGTTTTAACCTTTCAGCTACATCTCATTGTTTTAACCTATCCATTGAGATTTTTAAAAACTAAATCTATGTCAACATTTTCTTTCTTAGAAGTTTCATTTTTTTTTTCAAATTTGCCTATTCCCCTCCTCCCAAAAGTCTTATTTTGTTTTGTTTTGTTTTTAGATGGGGTCTTGCTTTGTTGCTCAGGCTGGAGTGCGGTGGCATGATCTTAGCTCACCACAACCTCCATTTCCTGGGTTCAAGTGATTCTCCTGCCTCCACCTCCCAAGTAGCTGGGATTACAGGCAGGTGCCACCATGTCCAGCTAATTTTTGTATTTTTAGTAGACAAGGGGTTTCACCCTGCTGGCCAGGCTGGTCTCGAACTCCTGATCTCAAGTGACCTGCCTGCCTGACCTCCCAGAGTGCTAGGGTTACAGGAGTGAACCACCATGCCTGGCCAAAAGAAAGATTTTACAAGCAGCTGTTCTATTGAAGTCCTAGGGAGAATGGGGTACAAGTTAGTGGGGCTGTATTTATTGATCCTTATTTCTGCCATTATTTCTGCTTCTACTTATTATAGATTGCTTTTTAATGTTATTCACCTTTGATCATGAGCTAATTTCTTTATCTTGATCCTGCTTCTGCCAATGGCCAGTCTGGGACCTTTAGCTTCCTTAAGACCTTCATTCAACTTTTCCACCTCACCATTAGCTCATGACACAATTAGTATGCTAACATGACTCCAAGCATCTGACCTAAAGCAAATCCCACCATCTCAGCTGCTGACTGCTCTGTTTGGGGGTGAAAGACCTCCCTCACCTCTTCTGAGACAGGTAGTAACTCAGAATGTATTTGTAAGGATGTATTTGTAAATACAGGATGTATTTGTAAAACTGGAAATAAAGTTGATAGATTTCTAAGATTCATTCTAACTAATCTCAATCAAAATTCTAATTATTTTAGTTCATTCAACTTTTATAACTTAGAGTGATTATAAATTTCTTATAGAGTGACAGTTATGCAATTCAGAGGTTCAGTAGTAAATAGTGACAGTTAAGCAATTCAGAGGTAGCATAACTGACAATTCATTTGGGAAAAAAGAAAGCTGGCTCTCTACCTCATACCTCATACCATATGTAAAAATATCTTTAATACATCTGATGTAAAAATTAATTATACCTGGATTTTAAGTGCAAAAGGTAAAGATATGTAAGAATATTTTATTTAGCATCTTGATGTGAGAATACATTCCTAAAAATGGCATAATATATTAGACACAATAAAAGTTTGACTATACAAAATTTAAAATTTTAATGAAAAAAAAAAAAAAGCTTTGAGGGACAAATAACAGTTTAAAAACCAGAGTACAAACTGGTAAGAAAAAGATATCCCGAAAGATTGAGTAGGCAAGTCACATGGCAAACAAATATAAGACGACCAAACTCCACCTGTAGTCCAAAAAATGCAAATTAAAGCAATCTTTCCATTCAAATTAACAAAAAATACAGGCATAATGGCTCACACCTGTAATCCCAACACTTTGGGAGGCCAAGGCAGGAGGATCACTTGAGGCCAGGAGTTTGAGATCAGCCTGGCTAACACAGTGAGACACCATGTCTACAAACAACCAACCAACCAACCAATTAGCGGGGTGTAGTGGCACACAACTGTTGTCCCAGCTACTAAGGAGCCTGAGGTGGGAGGATCACTTGAGCCCAGGAGTTTGAGGTGGTAGTGAGCTATGATCGTATGACTGCACTGAAGCCTGGGCAACAGAGCAAGACCCTGTCTTAAAGAAGACAAAAACATAGTAACACACAAAAAATAAAGACAATAATATCCAATGCTGCTGAAGATAATGGGCAAGTGGTATTTTCAAAGTTATAAGGGAGTAAACTGCTCTAACATTTATTGGATTTAAAATCTATTAACATTAAAACTATTCCCTTTGACTACACCTTCTGACTCAGCAATCCCATTTTAGGAGCTCCACCCTTTGGAAATATAAGCATAATTATATAAATTATGTGATTATATAAACAGGATATTACCTTCATCATTGCTCATGGTGGGAAAAGACTGTAATCAACTGAATGAACAGGAACTTATTTAAATTATAATATAGCTATACAAATGAATGCTGTACAGCCTTTAAAAATGAATTAGTGTATATCCATCTGACGACTTAATGCTCAAGATGCATTAAATTAATTGCCAAGTAACATATATAGATGATCATATCTTTGTAAAAACAAGTTCCTCAAATCTTCTACATGTTCATATTTCAGTGGGCATAAGTAAGGCAATAATATATAAGATTTCACCTCTCCTTTGGGAGGCTGAGGTGGGTGGATCACGAGGTCAAGAGATCACAAGATCATCCTGGCCAATATGGTAAAACCCCATCTCTACTAAAAATACAAAAATTAGCTGGGGTGGTGGCGCTCGCCTGTAGTCCCAGCTACTTGGGAGGCTGAGTCAGGAGAATGGCTTGAACCAGGGAGGCGGAGGTTGCAGTGAGCCGAGATTGTGTCACTGCACTCCAGTCTGGCGACAGAGCGAGACTCCATCTCGGAAAAAAAAAAAAGATTTCACCTCTCAATATCTGAAGTGGACAGAAATTTTATTTTTTAGATATCTTTATCATTAGGTATCTAAAAGTTTTATAATTTAAAAATTACAAAATTCATAATTGGTTATAACATTCATGTATAAATGACTTGTAACAATTTTTGGACTGGTAAATTGATTTTGACTGTTGGCTTCTACACGATTGAGTACAAATTAATAAACTGTGTATAAATTAATAAATTATATAGATAGCATTTATAAATAATATCCAGAATATACAAAGAATTATAAAGAATCAAGAATTCCCATATAGAGTAACTAAAAACCACTGAATTTCACACTTTATAGACATCTTTTATCTTAGTAATTTAAAAAAAATTACTACAAAGAAAAAAAGAATGGGCCAAGGATGTGAGGAGCCAACTTGCTGAAGAAAACCCAGGTTTTCTTCAAATTGAATTGCGCAGTGTAGTGTGTAAGCTAATAATTATTTACAGGAGGAAACATTGATGGTAGAAACCAGACTCGGTAGAATGCCTTTAGGAAGGTAAAAAATAAGAGATTCCCCTCAACTGAGAGTAGACAATTTATCCTTTGGAATAGAGGAGATAGCAGAGCATATGAATAGTGATGCTTGTAGATGTGGTCGTGGAAGTCTGTGGAAGGTATCCTCAGATTGCTTCTGTTCTCAGTGGAAAAGAAGCAAGAATAGGGAGCACAGACTGATGGTGGGTGGCGCTGACTGGCAATCTGAGTAGAATGGAGATATAAAACAGTTGACTCCCTAGGGAGAGTGAATGGCCCATGGAAACAGAGCAGCATTAAGGTGAATTTATGTTCACAAATTTAAAGTGAGCCTGGTTATCATGGTTGCATATCTTTCTCTAACCACACTCAGCTTTCTGAGTGCAAAGCAGGCATTCATATTTAATAAGGATTTGAGCTTTGCCAAGCAAATACAGCAAAGAAAGGAGCAATGGAGTTGACAGGGTATGCAAAGGAGTGATTATGAATAATGTACTACAGGCTGGGCACGGTGGCTCATACCTGTAATCCCAACACCTTGGGAGGCTAAGGAGGGTGGATCACTTGAGGTCAGGAGTTCAAGACAAGCCTGGCCAACATGGTGAAACCCCGTTTCAACTAAAAATACAAAAAAATTAGCCAGGTGTGGTGGCAGGTGCCTGTAATCGCAGCTAGTCAGGAGGCTGAGGCGAGAGGATGGCTTGAGCCCAGGAGGCGGAGGTTGCAGTGAGCTGAGATTGTGCCACAGCACTCTAGCCTGGGCAGCAGAGTGAGATGCTGTGTCAGATAAATAAATAAAAAGACAAATCAGGCCAGGCGCGGTGGCTCACACCTGTAATCCCAGCACTTTGGGAGGCCGAGGTGAGTGGATCACAAGGTCAGATTGAGACCATCTTGGCCAACATGGTGAAACCCTGTCTCTACTAAAAATATAAACAAATTACCTGGGTGTGGTAGCACACGCCTGTAGTCCCAGCTACTCAGGAGACTGAGGCAGGAGAATTGCTTGAACCCAGGAGGAGGAGATTGCAGTGAGTTGAGTTCGCACCACTGCACTACAGCCTGGGCGACAGTGCGAGACTGTCTCAAAAAAAAAAAAAAAAAAAAGATAAATAATATACTACAAACTTAGGATAAGCAGAGAAGTAAGGGCATGAAAGGTGAGGTGCTGTGAAAAGCACTAGGACTGATGGATTGTAGGCCTTGGTTAAGTCTAAGGATTGTTGGTGTCAAGGGCCTACAAGGAGTATGCTAGAAAAAAAGATAGGAGCAAGTAGGGACAGAATAGGATGCTGGAAACTGAGACCAAGGGTTTTTGTTACGGGTAATGACAAAGGAGTGATGACAAAGGAGTGAGTGGCCGAGACTAACCTTGCTACTCTAGATCATTAGCAGAGAGGTCAAAGGACTAAGTGTCATTTGGAGAGTGATGGTGAAGTAGAGACTAAAATCTGAGAACAAGAAAGAGTGAACCAGGAATGGTAAATGATGATGGGTGATATAGTCTGATGATAAGGAAAAATTTTAAGCTGGAAGATTTTAGGGAGGAGGGAGGTAAGAAAGAGAATGGTCTACAAGCAGCCCTACAAAGAAAAACCACAAGAAAGCAAGCTCCAAATGAGAGGCTGCAGGAGAAAGCCAGAGCTGTGTGAGAGCAGGGGATCTCAAACTTCAGTGTGTACAAGAATGACCTAGCGGGTTTGTTCAACTATAGACTGCTGGACCTCACATCCAGAGTTTCTGATTTAGTAGGTCTTAAGTCTGAGAATTTGCATTTCTAAAAAATCCCAGACACTGCTGATGTAGCTGGTCCAGGGACTACACATTCAAAACTCAGAACAAAAACAAGAAAGAAAAAATCAAAAGGATTGACTGCGCAGAGAGAACATCATTGATGACTTATCATGGATTCTGGAAAACAATAAAAATGTTCTAGGAGTTGGAGGGGATGTGAGATGGAGCCAGAAAAGGAAGGCTTCACAAAATCAGGATTTAGTTGGAGACAGTTATATGTATGACGTTAAGAGAAGCCAAACAATCTTTTACTAAAAATAATGTATACTATAGGAAGGATTGGTTATAAATCAATACCTTTATTTGCTAAACTGACTTCAACTAACCCAATAAAAGTTTGTCGAGTAACTGCAACGTGCCAGGCCCCTTATAGTCTGAGAATAGGTTAAGTGTCAAGTCGGTTAAATAGAGTAACCAAACATAGCTCTCTATAATTTTTTATATTATGTAAATAAAATTATAATCTTATAGGACAATCTATACTGTTTAGCCCGCACAAACTAATTTCTTAGTTAAAATAGGTATAGTTGGATAAGAATACACTGTAACTGCCGGACGTGGTGGCACATGCCTGTAGTCCCAGCTACTTGGGAGGCTGAGGCTGGAGGATCGCTTGAGTTCAGGAGTTCTGGGCTGTAGTGCACTATGCCGATCGGGTATCTGCACTAAGTTCGGCATCAATAGTGTCCTCCCAGGAGCGGGGGACCACCAGGTTGCCTAAGGAGGGGTGAACTGTCCCAGGTCAGAAACAGAGCAGGTCAAAACTTCTGTGGTCAAAACTCCCATGTTGATCAGTAGCGGGGCCTGTGAATAGCCACTGCACTCCAGCCTGGGCAACAGAGTGAGACCCCATCTCTAAAAAAAAAAAAAAAAAAAGAATACACTGTCACTTTACTTATTTATTTATTTGGCAGGGTTTCACTCCCATCTCCCAGGCTAGAGCGCAGTGGCATGATCTCAGCTCACTGCAATCTTGACCTTCTGGGCTCAAGAGATCCACCCCTGACTCCTACCTTTTAAGTAGCTGGGACTACAGGTCCCTGCTAATTTTTGTATTTTTTTTGTAGAGACGGAGTCTCATCCTGTTGCCCAGGCAAGTCTTGAATTCCTGGGCTCAAACAATCTGTCTGCCTCAGCCTCCCAAAGTGCTGGGATTACAGGCATGAGCTACCCTATCACTTTAATTCTGGCTGTGTCATGAAGGTCACATTACCATTTAGTTACTAGTTAATCATGTTTTTAAAATGCCTGATAATTTAAAGATACATAAAAAATTTATATTAATTGTAAAAATGAAGTCAAGAAATTTTTCCTTTTGCTATAATAAGCACATACTTTAAATTTTTACTTTAGATAGTATCAAAACACTGCCTGAATCATGTTACACTTCAAGAGTTCAAAATTTTAAAATACATTAAGCTGATACACATGGTTGACACATAATTGCAACTTGAAAATAACAGAATGAACATTTTACAGAATATTTAAATAAAAGCCTTACTGTAGTTAAGTAAAATATTTTAAACATTCATTGCTATCACATATGCATACTAAGAAATGTCTCATAAGTTCATATAGAAACTTACATACATGATAATCACTATTAAATATTACAAATAAATATTTTAGTTATTTTGACTCAAATTCAACATCTTTCAAACCATAGGCAGTATTTCTTGTTTTGTTGTGTTATTTTTTTCCTTTTTTTGAGATAGGGTCTCTGTTCCTAAGGCTGGAGTGAAGTAGCACAAACACAGCGCACTGCAGTCTTGACCTCCTAGGTTCAAGTGATTCTCCTGCCTCAGCCTTCCATGTAGCTGAGACTATTGGCGTGTGCCACCATACCTCATTTTTTTTTTTTTTTTTGTGGCGAGGGTCTCACTCTATCACCCAGGCTGGAGTGCAGTGGTGTGATTTCAGCTCACTGCAACCTCTGCTTCCTGGGCTCAAGTGATCTTCCTACCTCAGCCTCCCAAGTAGCTGGGACCACAGGCATGCATCACCACATCCAGCTGATTTTTTGTAGAGACAAGGTTTCACCACGTTGCCCAGGCCAAAACTCCTGAGCAATCTGCCCACCTTGATCTCCCAAAGAGCTGGGATTGTAGGTGTCAGACACCCCAACTGGCAATTCTGGCCAATGTTTCTTTAAATTACATTTCAATATAAATTTTTAATATAGAACCAGCAGAGAATCTTATGAAATCTGACATTCAATGAAACCAAGTATTATTTGTTAGAATCTAAATATTTTTGAAGGCAGAGAAATATTAGTTTTAAAGGATAAAAACTCAACAAGAACTATGTTTTTTATACAGTTTAATATATTATTCATTATTTTTCACTTATTGAATAAGAAAAGCCATACTCTTCATTTTTAAACAAGCAGGAACTATCCCTTTTGAATTTTCATTGCTTAAAACAAGGCCTATAATACATAATTATTTATAGAAAGAATGAATATCTGGGAATTCATCCAATTTTTAGGGATCCAAAATTATTAAATTTCCTGTGAATTATGTCATTAAAAAAATAAGCATATAGCTATTAAAAATGTAAGTGAAAACTGTTTAATCATTGTAGAGTCATCAAAATACAATATAAGATTGGCATCTTGGTATCTGAAAGCAATCATTTTAGCATATACATTTTGATCTTTTACCATTCATTTTAAGTTGATAGTTAATTTAAAAACTGAGTTTTAATCAAAGTTGTTTTCAAACATTGTCATAATGTCGCTTTGAAGAGTCATATCAATGGTACCCGCCATCTGTTGAAAAAGCAGAAAATTTTCATATTACTTTAAAAATGTATGCTTTTATTATAACTATGCAATAATGATTATGCCACATTTGGGAACAGATCACACAAAACGAAATTTATTCAATAATAATTTATTATTTTTTCTCAGTTTGAATAAATTTGTACATAATTAGTTCTTTCCAAATTCTACCTGATTTATTAATATATTGTTCATGTGATAAAAAACAAAACCTACAAGAACACTAAGAATAAGTTTGACTCCCCTCTACAAGTCACAGAGACAGTTCAAAGTTGACAAGAGTGGGTATGAATAAGAACCTAAACTCTGAGAGCACATTGTCTACTTCTAATACAGACATAACGCCAGACACACAAACTTACTTTCGGAATGAATCAGTATCTTCGTTAGGAGAGAGACAACTATAATACGTAATGTTAAAGCTACGCACTTTCCTTGAGTCCGCCATTTACTGTGCAACCTAGTAAGTCTGTTCTACGTATAAGCATTTATGAAGATCTAATCAGATTAAATATGTAACATTCAAGCAAAATGCCATATTAATCACTGAAAAGCTATTTAAAAAATAAGCCAAAGTAGAGAAAAAGCTAATTAAGACAAGGGAAACAAACGTCAACTATACTCTGAAGCCTTTTCTAAATGCCCTTATAGTTAGATATTCTTTAGCATCTAAGATGACACCAAATATTAAAGTTCACAAAATGATTTTTTTTGGAGACAGAGTTCCGCTTTCGTCGCCCAGGCTGGAGTGCAATGGCGCCATCTCGACTCACGGCAACCTCCGCCTCCCGGGTTTAAGTGATTCTCCTGCCTGAGCCTCCCGAGTAGTTGGGACTACAGGCATGCACCACCATGCCCGGCTAATTTTTGTATATTTAGTAGAGACAGGGTTTCTCCATGTTGGTCAGGTTGGTCTCAAACTCCTGACCCCGTGATCCGCCTGCCTCCAGCTACAAAATGATTTTTAAAAAATAAATCAATAAACAACAACAGATCAGAGTGGGAGGTAAAAGCACCAATTTACAATCGGTTGGCTTCTTGAATGGGAATTAGCATTCTCATTAGCTATGTGGGAAAATATTTAGAATTATGATTTGCCTATTGAAAGGATATTTAACATTTATGTCTGACTCTTATAAACCATAAAAATTTCCTTAAATTTACCTTAGAGACAAAAGGATACTTCTTAAATCTTAATCTAGACTACATTCTTTTTTTGCCTTTTTTTTTTTTTTTTTTTTTTTTAAACAGAGTCTCGTTCTGTCACCCAGGCTGGAGTGCAGTGGCATGGTCTTGGCTCACTGCAACCTCCGCCTCCTGGGTTCAAGTGAGTCTCCTTCCTTAGCCTCCTGAGGACCTGGGATTATAGATGCGCATCACCATGCCCAGCTCATTTTGCATTTTTAGTAGAGATGAGGTTTTGTTCCATTGGCCAGGCTGGTCTCGAACTCCTGACCTCAAGAGATCCACCCACTTTGGCCTCCCAAAGTGCTGGGATTACAGGTGTGAGCTGCTGCAACTGGCCCAGACTACATTCTTTTTTTGTTTCTTGAGATAGAGTCTCACTCTGTTGCCCAGGCTGGAGTACAGTGGCATGACCTCAGCTCACTGCAACCTCTGCCTCACAGGTTCAGGTGATTCTCATGTTTTAGCCTCCCAAGTAGCTGGGGCTACAGATGCACACCACCAAGCCCAGCTAATTTTTGTATTTTTAGTAGAGACAGAATTTCACTATGTTGGCCAGGCTGGTCTCAAACTCCTGATCTCAAGTGATCCACCTGCCTTGGCCTCCCAAAGTGCTGGGATTACAGGTGTGAGCCACCACACCTGGCCCCAGACTACATTCTTAGCACCCAGTTTGTAGGATGCCAAATGCCTAGCCCAGATAGTTCCTTAAAGTTCTATATTAAGTCTCCAATATAGGCACTGGATACGTTGTCCTAGTTTAAGTATTGTGTGATACTGCTGTAAGTATCTGGACATGCTGCAAAATTGTAGAATATGTAATGAAACCTGTTTTTATTTAAAGGTTGTGTGTATCAGCTTATTTTAGATTTTCTTACATCTTGACTAAAATCTGTGCATGTAGAGCAATTATCAACAGAGAACTGGTTATTCTCTGTACCAATTAACCTTAGATACCATGGTTTTTTTTGAGATGGGAGTCTCACTGTCACCCAGGCTGGAGTGCAGTGGCATAATCTCAGCTCCCTGTAACCCTCTGTCTCCCGGTTCAAATTATTCTCCTGCTTCAGCCTCCCAAGTAGCTGGCATTACAGGTGCGCCACCATGGCTGGCTAATTTTTGTATTTTTAGTAGAGATGGGGTTTCCCCATGTTGGCCAGGCTGTTCTTGAACTCCTTAACCTCCAGTGATCTGCCTGCCTCCGCCTCCCAAAGTGTTGGGATTACAGTTGTGAGCCGCTGCCCACGGTCAATACCATGACTTTTAATACTAACTAATGCTCCCTAGAGCTGACACCATAAGCTGGCTATTCTCTGTGGTCCTAAATACACTCTTCAACTATTCAAATTTAAAATCAAAAGTTTGGTCAAGGGAACTGGCATGAGGTGAACTTTTGGGAGCTCTGAAAAGTGTCAAGTTATTATTGCTTTACAGAGTATGGCTCTCTCGACTGGGAGCAAGATAAGAGGCTGGGCTGTCAAAAATGATAGCAGATAGATCCAAGGTCAGGCTGTCAGTTATCAAGCTGCTAGACGTGACATCATTGGTCAACTTTCAGCGGGTTCTTAGTCATGTTCCAGAAAAGTGCTTAGGATATTGGGAATTTATCAGGTTACCTCGTTGTGTTGTTGGATGGCAACTAGGGGGGCAGTGAAATCACTTGGGGGTGACTTAAGTCAGGCCCCCGTGAGTGCCAACAGGAAAAATTTTTACTTCACTACAGAAAGACTTTAGGACAACTGCTAATAAAATTTAACAATGAGTTCCTTAAAACCTCCAAAAGACATTACCAAAAAGTTTCTATTAAACATTGAGTTCATTAAAATTAAAGTTTAAAATTCAGTTCCTTAGTTGTATTAGCTACATTTCCTGTGCTCAACAGCCCTATGTGGCTATTTACTAGTATGTTTGTGTAGATAAAGCATAGTTCTATCATTGTAGTAAGTTCTACTGAGATCATACTGCTCTAAAGTAAACTTCACCATATGTTACAGCACAATTAAATGTGACTTGTTTCTACCCTAGCATTATGGAATATGTGGCTGACAAAACTTCTGTTATACCTAGAAAATTAATTTGTACTTTAACCAATACTATAGCTAAAGCCAATGGCTCTTTTCTTCTCAAACGAATGGTCTTATATATCCTATGAATTCACATGTCTTTCCCGGGATTACAAAAATATCTAGCTCTATGGGACCAAGATTGCTGGAAAAAAAAAATCTAGCACCCAACAAGGAAACACTCACGACATCTGGTATTTACGATCGTCAGTTATGCAAAGCAGCAGAAAAATGCTATTCACAAAGAGACTAACCAACTAGTTGAAACTGACCCAGAACTGACATAAATATTGAAATTAGCAGAGAAGCACATTAAAACAGTTATTTTAACTGTATCCCATTTTTTCAGAAATTTAACAGAGATAAACACATACACACACACTTTTAGTAAACCCAAATCACACATCTACAATGTCTGGGATGAAAAATAATACCCTGGGGATTAACAGAAGATTAGACACCGAAGAGAAGACTGGTGAATTTATCAAAAATAAATTCAAAGGGAAAAAATAATTAAAAAAAATTAAAAGACCAGCCCAGGTGCAGGTGGCTCACATCTATAATCACAGCACTTTGGGAGGCCGAGGCAGGCATATTCCTTAAGGACAGGAGTTTGAGACTAGCCTGGCCAACATGGTGAAACACTGTCTCTACTAAAAACTAAAACAAAAACAAAATTAGCTGGACATGGTGGCATGTGCCTTTATTCCAGCTACTCAGGAGGCTGAGGCGTGAGATCACTTGAACCTGAGAGGAGGTGGAGGTTGCCGTGAGCCAAGATCACACCACTGCACTCCAGCCTGGTGGACAGAGTGAGATTCAGTCTCAAAATAAATAAATAAATAAATAAAAATAAGAAGCATTAGTGAGCTGTGGGACAACTTTAAACTTTAAGTGGTCTAATACATAAATAATTGGAGTCTTCACAAGGGAGTGAGGGGGGATATTATAATGGCCAAAATGTTTCCAAGCTTGATGAAAACTATAAACATACATCTCAAATAAGCTCAACAAATCACAAGAAACATGAAGAAAACAATTGCTGAAACCCAGTGATCAATAAACATGTTAAAGGCAAGTAGAGAGAAACATACTATATACAGAAAGACCAAAGATAATGATAATGGACTTCTCAGTGGAAACAATGGAATCAATGAGACTGTGAACAAGTACTTTTAAAGTACCAAAATAAAAAACACGGCCGGGCGCGGTGGCTCACGCCTGTAATCCCAGCACTTTGGGAGGCTGAGGTGGGTGGATCACGAGGTCAAGAGATCGAGACCATCCTGGTCAACATGGTGAAACCCCGTCTCTACTAAAAATACAAAAAATTAGCTGGGCATGGTGGCGCATGCCTGTAATCCCAGCTACTCGGGAGGCTGAGGCAGGAGAATTGCCTGAACCCAGGAGGCGGAGGTTGCAGTGAGCCGAGATCGCGCCATTGCACTCCAGCCTGGGTAACAAGAGCGAAACTCTGTCTCAAAAAAAAAACAAACAAAAAACAAACACTAACATTCTAGAGTTCTAAATTCAGTAAAAGCATCTTTCACAAAATTGAAGGCAAGGCCAGGTGCAGGGGCTCACACCTATAACTCTAGCACTCTGGGAGGCAGAGGCAGGCAAATTGCTTGAGCTCAGGAGTTCAAGACCACCCTGGGCAACACAGTGAGACTTTGTCTCTCCAAAAAAAAAAAAAGAAATCAAAAATTCGCCGGGTGTGGTGGTACATGCCTGAGGTCCCAGCTGCTGTGGGGTTGGGATGGGAGGATCTCGAGCTTGGGAGGTCAAGGCTGCAGTGAGCCATGATCATGCCACTGCACTCTCTCCTGGGCAACAGAGTGAGACTTTGTCCAAAAAAAAAAAAAAAGTGGCAAATTGAAAAACCTGCACATAAATGTTCATGGCAGTGTTATTCTTAATTGTTATAAGTTGGAGGCAACCAAGACGTCCTTCAATAGGTAAGTAATAACCAAACTGTGGTATATTCATATAATGAAATACCGTTCTGTGCTAAAAAGAAATGACCTATCATGATAGCCAAGATATGGAATTACCCTAAATGTCCATGTGTGGCTGAATAGAGAAAATGTGATATATGTAATGGAATAATATTCAATCTTTTAAAAGAAAATTCCATCATTTTCAACAACAGGGATGAACCCAGAGGACATTATGTTAAGTGAAATAAGCCAGCCACAGAAAGATAAACACCACATGATCTCACTTATATGTGGAATCTTAAGTTGAATCCACAGAAGCAGAGAACAAAATGGTAATTTATTAGGGTATGGGGAGGGCTTGGGGTAGAGATAGGAAATATTATTCAAAGCATACAAAATTTCAGTTAGATAGGAGTTCCAAGAGATTGAATGTACAACATGGAGACTAGTTAAAAACAATGTATTACATACTAAAAAAATTACTAAGAATAGATTTTAAGTGTTCTCACCACAAAAAGTGAGGTTAGTTTGATGTAGCCATTCCACAAAACATCAATGTATACCATAAATATATATAATTTGTCTGTCAATTAAAATAATTATTTAAAAAAATGATTGAGCTATTAAGTCAAGGAAACAGAGAGGAACCTTAAATGCACATTGCTAAGTCAAAGACAACAATCTGAAAAGGCTGCATAGTGCATGATTCCAACTATATGACTTTCTGGACAAGATAAACCTATGGAGACAGTAAAAAGATCAGTGGTTGCCAGGGTTGGAAGGAAGGATGAATAGGTGGAGCACAGGAAACTTTTAGGACAGGAAAACTATTCTGTATGAAACTATAGTGATTGATGTATATCATTACACATTTGTCAAAATCCATAAAAAGTACAACACAAAGTACAAAGCAAAGTCTGAACTACAGACTTTGCTTGATTAAACCAAGGCTGTGTTGACTCTGATGGTGGGAGACGACATTTATATAGAGGGATATGGCACATAGGAACTCTGTATTTTCAGCTCAGTTTTGCTACGAATGTAACTGCTCTAAAAAATAAAGCCTATGAATGGGAAAAAAGGCCAAATAAAGGCATTTTCAGATGCACAGAAGTGGAAAGAACTGACTGCCAGCAGATCTACACTACAAGAAATGTTCAAAGGACGTCCTTTATGCAAAATGAAAATTACACTATTTGGATATCTAGATCTAAACAAAGAAATGGGCCAGGTGCAGTGGCTCACACCTGTAATCCCAGCACTTTGGGAGGCCGAGGTGGGTGGATAATCCAGGTCAGGAGTTCAAGACTAGCCTGGCCAACATGGCGAAACCTCGGCTCTACTAAAAATACAAAAATTAGCCAGGTGTGGTAGTGGGCGGCTATAATCCCAGCTACTTGGGAGGCTGAGGCAGGAGAATCACTTGACCCCGGGAGGTGGAGGTTGCAGTGAGCCGAGACTGCGCCACTGCACTCCAGCCTGGGTGACAGAGTGAGACTCTGTCTCAAAAAATAAAATAAAAATAAAAAACAGGCCGAGAGTGGTGGCTTATGCCTGTAATCCCAGCACTTTGGGAGGTTGAGCCAGGTGAATCACAAGGTCAGGAGTTTGAGACCAGCCTGGCCAACATGGTGAAACCCCTTCTCTACTAAGAATACAAAAAATTAGCTTCGTGTAGTGGCAGGTGCCTGTAATTCCAGCTGCTAGGGAGGCTGAGGCAGGAGAAAAGGTTGAACCTGGGAGGTGGAGGTGGCAGTGAGCCGAGATCACGCCACTGCACTCCAGTCCATGAGACAGAGCAAGACTCTGTCTTAAAAAAAAAAAAAAAAGTAAAGAAAAGAAAAAAGAAAAAGAAATCACTAGAATCGGAAAATTCCCAAATATCTGTAAACTAAACACTTATGAAATAATCCATGAATAAAAGAAGGAATCAATTTTAGCTTTTACAATATTATTTTCTGCATATTAGGACTTCTAAATGAAAGTCAGCTTCTTAATCTAGCAGTCAACTGAAGAAATGCTGACCTGGAACAGATGGCCTATCTTCTGGCCACAATTCATAGGTGGTTTACAGATTTTTAAAGAGTAATAATAGTAAGTGATACATCACTTCACCTACTGCATTTTCCTATGTGCTTAATACATGCTTATTCATTTCACCTTCACAATAGGTATTATTATTCCCACTTTAGAGAGTTAGATAATTGCCAAGGTCTAAGAGTCTAGTAAATTGGCAGACAATCTTTTTTTTTTTTTTTTGAGACAGAGTTTCACTCTTGTTACCCAGTCTGGAGTGCAATGGCCCGATCTCGGCTCACCGCAACCTCTGCCTCCTGGGTTCAGGCAATTCTCCTGCCTCAGCCTCCTGAGTAGCTGGGATTATAGGCAAGTGCCACCATGCCAAGCTGATTTTTTGTATTTTTAGTAGAGACGGGGTTTCACCATGTTGACCAGGATGGTCTTGATCTCTTGACCTCGTGATCCACCCGCCTCGGTCTCCCAAAGTGCTGGGATTATAGGCGTGAGCCACCGTGCCCGGCCCGACAATCTTTTTTAAGAGCACCATGTTGCTCTGTCACCCACACTGGAGAGCAGTGGCATGATCCTAACTCCCTGCAGCCTCTAACTCCTGGGTTCAAAAGATCCTCTTGCCTCCAGAACCATCATTTTAGTTGTACTAAAGTACTCAGGTAGTATAGTACTTCCAGGATTGATACTCATTGCATTGTGCTTGCCTCATTTGACTATGACATTTTTTATTTTAACCTTTAATTTTAGAACCTGATCATCACTAAAGAGGTAAATTTAGACTTTAATAAAATTCCGTCACTGAAAAATTACCCCGAATGCATCCTTGAACACACAAAAGACAGTGCTCTGTTAAATCTTTCCCTTGTTAAATTAGGTTTAGTAAACTAACATTCACTTACTGCTTCTCTCCTCCTCCGCTCTTGTTCTTTCTCTCTTGCTAAATTACGGTCTTTGAGAAGCCAGAGTCTGGATTTATCTTGAGCTTCCAATAACTGCTGATGTTCTTTCTGCTCTTCTCCATAGCACTTGTTTTGTATTTTATTTGAAAAAGATTCTACAGTCAATCCATTCCCAAGATCCCTTAAAGAAAAAAAGTATAGCTCAAAGTAGGTTTCAAGTTCCTTAAAAGTATTACAAAAATTTATTATTAAATGGCAAATGTAAAGCCATATATTAGACAACCATTTTCAGGTTATAACATTATTTTTAAGCTTTATTTTTGATGCATCAAATTATACATAAGTTAAGCTATATTAATAAAGAAATGGGTTTAGAAAACTGTGAGCAAGATGAACCACTATCTTCTTACACATAGACTAGAAAACCTTTAAGACATTTCTGTAAAGTAATGACTATATAATTTAGTAATATTAGTATCTTTAGTAGCTTAATCCCTTGATTATTTGTCTTCAAAAGAGATACCACTTAGAAAAAGTATCAATAAAAATGTACTTTTTGCAATTACAATTTGCTCTGTGTTCTGCTAAATAGTTGAATCATAGTCACTTAACAAATAAGAAATTTAATATATTTAAAATACATTCTTTATCTCCCAAAGCCTCCTTTAATCCAGTAAATTACAGACCTCTGATTTTCTTGAGAAACTTTTGGTTCCTTTGTATTTTGTTCCAAATGTTTCCGTAGGAGTTCCTGTGCCCGAGCTTTTACTTCCTTTTCTATGGCTGCTTTTCTAAATTGGTTGAATAGCTCATCTGAGGATTTCAGTACACATGCTGGTTTCACTGGTTTGCCTAAACTTTTCCATGAATCTGCATTCTTAATCTTTATATCCTAAAACAAATATTTGGTTCAGTCTATGTCTACAGATGTCAACCAAATTTTGGAAGGAAGGAAATATTTTTTGATACAGTAATAGATATGATTCTTCATGTACTTTTACTAAAGTTAAAGGTTACCAAAGTCAGAAAAAAAAATACAAAAACATAATAGATCATCTAAACTCAATTATTTATCTGGGGCCAAAGTAAAGTAGCACACTTGCCAATTATTTTAGGACATATATATTAACCGCATAATTTAAAGAAAGCATAAAAATAAATAAGCCCCTCAGTGTAATCAAGATACTTATGATCCTATAGAGAATATAAAGCAAATGCTCAAAGGATTCATCAGACGCAAAGTAAGATCATACCCTAAAATGGCATGGAAGTTTGCTGAGAGCCCTCTGACATGGATATATTTTTCCTTTTTGTGGTTAAGAAGAAAAAACTTAAATGATGTGACTGCTCTTCTTAAACAAGATATACCATGGTTGAGATTAGTGCTGCCCACCAGAAATATATGTAATTTAATGTTTTCTAATAGCCATATTTTAAAAATTTAAGTAAATTTAATATATTTATTTAACCAAATATACCCAAAGCATTATTTCAACATATAAGATACATTATAACATATATCTTATAAAAGACATAAGACATTTTTTCATACTAAGTCATCCCAATTATTTACATTTGTAGCACATTTCAATTCAAATGCTAAATTCCTACTAGAAACAATTGATCTGTAATTAGATTTAATAAAATTTACAGTTGAAAAAGTAGTTATGTATAGTCAAGCTGTTCCAAACACATCTAAGTCTTCCAAAACTTAATTGCATACATTTTTAATTAATTGACAAATATTAAAACTTAGTTCCTTTAGCTACATTTCAAGGGCTCAAGTAGCCACATGTGACTAGAGGCTACCATATTAGATAAGCACAAGTAAGTCTAGATGGCCCTTTCTAACAGTTAACCTGTCCATCTATAATGAGGAAAGAGGACTATGCAATACTAAAACATCCTCTGTTGAATTTTTAACAATAATTATCTCCTTAATAATTATGCTTGATTGCACTTTTGATATATTTCCATGAAATACAAGGAGAAAACTTGTCTAGGGTCCCATATAAGGCAAAAGAAGATTTATGACTAGATGTATTTATAGGCCTTTTATTTTTGTCCTGAATAAAAGGAGTCAAAACATCCCTCCTTTCCCCTAAACACAACCTTCACCAATGTATCAATGATCAGCCAGTTGTGCTCTCTTATAAGTAGTCAATCAAATCTTTTTTTGTCTCTAATTATGGAATGGGCTAATTATTAGTTCTAGGACTCATTCAACTCAAGCCTCTCACCTTCCAACAGAGATCTGAAACAGAACAGGTAATAAATGGTAGTACAGTCATCCCTTGGTAGCTGCGGGGAATTGGTTCCAGGACTTTCCACAGATACCAAAATCCATGGATGCTCAAATCCCTATATAAAATGGCACAGTATTTGCATATAACTTGTGCATACCTTCTTATATACTTTAAGTCATCTCTGGACTACTTATAATACCTAATACAATGTAAATAGTTGTTATACTCTATTGTCTGGGGGAATAATGACAAGAAAAAAGTCTGTTGTACATGTTCAGTATGGATGCAATTTTTTTCCCAAATATTTTCAATCTTTTGTTGACTCAATGGATATGGAACCCACAAGTACCAAAGGCTGACTATATATTTAATAAAGAATAATGGAAGGATAAAATCCTGGTCTCTGCCTCTGTGTCCTGAAATAATTATTTTATTGCAATGAAATTTTGACAGACCCTAAGACAGGAAAGTTTGCATGTGGAATTTTTCAGGTATCACAAAAATGAGAAGACTTTTGACAAGCAGAGATGAGGATGGAAAGCATTCCTGATGGAAGAAGGCACATAAAGGTCTTGCTAGGTATATCTGGAGAGAAACGAGTTGTTCAGGTTTAATCAATTACAAGACTCCTTAGTTAAGACTGAGAAGTTAGCTTGGGGTCACAGCACAGAGCTGATAATTTTCATTCTGGTGTCAGAGGTTGGAAACCACTAAAGCTTTCACACAGATAAGTAATGTAATCAGAGCAGTACATCAAGAGGACTAATATACGAATATTAAAAGTTGACTAGGCTGAACACAGTGGTGTATGCCCATAATCCCAGCACTGGTTTTTTGTTTGTTTGTTTGTTTGTTTGTTTTGAGATGGAGTCTCACTCTGTAAGCCCAGGCTAGAGTGCAGTGGCTCGATCTCGGCTCACTGCAACCTCCACCTCCAGGGTCCCGGTTCAAGCAATTCTCCTACCTCAGCCTCCCAAGCAGCTGGGATTACAGGCATGAGCCACCACGTCCAGCTAATTGTATTTTTTAGTAGAGACAGGGTTTCACCATGTTGGCCAGTCTGGTCTTGAACTCTTGGACCAAAGAGTCCACCTCGGCCTCCCAAAGTGCTGGGATTACAGGTGTGAGCCACCACGCCCAGCCAATCCCAGCACTTTAAGTAAATCACTTGAGCTCAGGAGTTAGAGACCAGAGTAGGTAACATGGTGAAACCCTGTCTCTACAAAATATCAAAAATTAGCTGGGTGTGGTGGTGTGCACCTGTAGTCCCAGCTACTCAGGAGGCTGAGGTGGGAGGATCGCTTGAGCCTGGGAGGTTGGGGCTGCAGCAAACTGTGATTATACCACTATACTTCAGCCTGGCCAATAGAACAAGACCCTGTATCAAAAAAAAAAAAAAAAGTGACTAAATTACAACAAGGAGAGCCTCAAGTAAGTCAGACCAGAACCACTCACGAATGTTAAAAGAGCTCAGATTTAGGCAATAAGGCTTGGTTTCTGTGATGCTAAGGGAAAAGAAGATACCTTTGGGCCAGGCCTGGTGGCTCACGTTGGTAATCCCAGCACTTTGAGAGGTTGAGGCGGGTAGATCACTTGAGGTCAAGAGTTCAAGACCTGCCTGGCTAACATGGTGAAACCCCATCTCTACTGAAAATACAAAAATTAGCTAGGTGCAGTGGTGCAAGCCTGTAGTCTCAGCTTGAACTCGGGAGGTGGAGGTTGCAGTGGGCCAAGATCACATCACTGCACTCCAGCCCGGATGTCTGTTTCAAAATGAGAAGATAAATTAAAAGATAAAAATAAAAAAAGAAGATCTCTTTAAAGGTAAAACCCAAATAATTTAACACTTCTTTGGCTGTAGAGAACTAAGAAGTTGTCAAAAATGATAAAACTTATGAGAGGTCAGGTCTAGAAGTATATGTGAGTCATCTACATAGAAACTAACTGAAATTTCAATGGTGCACATTTAATCAGAAAAGAATAGTAGTAGGCCCTAGTTTCATGCCCTATGAAGACTCTGGGAGGGATGCATCTATTTAGAGGTCACTGGCCCCTCTGGGGCAGAGGTGCAAATTACAGGTATACGGGAACACCTAGATGCTAGGTAAAATTAAGATTGACTCTAAGGCCAGGCATCGTGGCTCACACCTGTAATCCAAGCACTTTGGAGGCCAAGGTGGGCAGATCACCTGAGGTCGGGAGTTCAAGATTGACTCTCAACTGGGGGTGATATTTGACCCTCATCTCCCTGAAGTGGGATATTTGGCTATGTTAGACATTTTTGGTTTCAAATGGGGGTGGGTTAAAGAGCACTACTAGGATCTAGCAGGTAGAGAATAGGGTTCCTGTCAATCAGCTTGCAATGCACAGGCCCACCCCCAAGAAAAATTTACCCAGCCTAAAATGTTAATAGTGCTATGGCAGAGAAACTCCAATTTAAGATCTAAACAGATAGTGAGAAAATAAGACAAAAAAGAATAATGGACAGAAGGTATAGGAGCGGGAGAACTCCACAGTAAATCTGTTGAATGAAAGGAAATTAAGAACAGAGATAGGCAGGTTAGACATGGTGAGAACGAATACCTTTCCCTGAGGAAGAGGTAAGAGAAGAATGACAAAGTTAAGGGCTCTGCTTAGTAGAAAGATGAGAAGCTGAAAGTCTACTGAGTGCAGCAAACCACCAAGGGACACGGTTACCTACGTAACAAACCTGCTCTTCTTGCACATCTACCCCAGAACTTAAAATTAAAAAAAAAAATCTACTGAAATGACTAGGTTTAATTCCAGCTCTTAGGCAAGATGCTTGGGCCATCTGGGGTGCACTTTATTCATAAAGACTTTCTCACAGATTGATTTTAGCATCAAAATTCTATAGCCACCCCCATTTTTTTATGTTAAAGAGATGGGTCTTGCTCTTTTGCTCAGGCTGGAGTACAGCGGCAAAATCAGAGCTAAATGCAGCCTCAAACTCCTGGGCTCAAGCAATCCTGCTGCCTCAGCCTCTGGAGGAGCTGGGATTACAGGCATAAGCAACTGCACCTGGGCCAAACCTCCTTTTCAAAAGTGTTAACACTGCTTATAATGAGTGAACAAGGGTGGGAAATGTCAGGAATGGAAACAATTTGCTTGATCCTTTGCTGTGAAGAGAACAAACTACACAATCCTGTTTCTTCTTAAGTTTTTATGCCCATAGTTTAGTGACTTACACCTGTCGCACAAACTTGAACAGTATGACATAGACTTGTTTTGCTGCTTATTTTTGCTGTAATCTCTCTGTCCTGTTGGACATTTTCTTATTGTTTTGAAACTCTGCTTTGGGCCAGTCAAAATTATAAAATTTTGTTAAATTAGAAAAAGTGTAGTACATAACGAACCAAATGTTTAAGAAAATTTGGGCTGGGCACAGGGGCTCATGCTTATTAGCCTAGTCTCTTATGTATGCCAACACAATTCCTTATGAAGTCAGTTTGAGCTGAGTTTTCTGTCTCTGGGAGGCCAAGGCGGAAGGACTGCTTGAGCCCAGGAGTTAGAGACCAGCCTGAGCAACACAGGGGAGACCTCATCTCTACAAAAAAGTTTATAAAACAAAAACTCTGCAAAACTATTCTTTGCATCTTAAAGGGGATGGAGGATACTTCTCTTGTTAAGTAAAACAAAATACAATAAAATAAAAAATTAATGTTGTCAGAAAAGCCACTTTTGAATGGTTCTTATCCATACTTATCAATAACAAAATATCCACACTAAATATTGCCAGTTTAAATGATAATAATTATGAGCAGAGGATTATCTAAAAGAATCAAAGATGCTAAGAAAGCGCAAGGGCCAAAGCAGTTTGATCCTCATATGGCAAAATGGCTTTCTGTCTCCAGACAATACTCTTAAACACTAAGGCTAAGATTTGTCCTGTAAAGTAAGGAAAAAATAACAAGGGGGAGGGAGGAAAGGAGGGGGAGAGAGAGAATAAAATAAAATATCCCTTTCACAGTTTCTGAAAACACCTTGAAAACCTCGTATATCTTATGTATCCCAAACATCTAGAATATCTGTTGAAAGAATGGTATCAATGTGTAATTTGAAGATTAAGTAGACATAAGACTCCATTAGGAAATCCCTTGGATTTCCTAAATATTCCTAGAATAGATTCTAAAAGATGGTTTTATGACATGCTTTAAAACTGGGATCACTGGCCAATATCAACATTATAGAACTTTCAGTTAGACACAAACAGGAGGGCCAGCACAGTGGCTCATGCCTGTAATCGCAACCCTTTGAGAAGCTGAGGCAGGTGGATTACCTAAGATCAGGAATTCGAGACCAACCTGGCCAACATGGCGAAACCCTGTCTCCACTAAAAATACAAAAAATTAGCCTGGCATGGTGGCACATTCTTGTAATCCCAGGTACTCAGGAGGCTGAGGCATGAGAATTGCTTGAAACTGGGAGGCAGAGGTTGCAGTGAGCCGAGATCACGCCACTGTACTCCAGCCTGGGTGACAGAGTGAGACTCTGTCTCAAAAAATACAAAACGAAACAAACAAACAGAACCACACACAAACAAGAGGACCAATGATGGTGGGTAGAGGAAAGGTGTTGCTCACAAGTACTTTTTAAAAATTACATAGCACAAATTAGGCTTAGAGATCCAAGACTTCATTTAAGTCAGGGCTTTAAATACCACTTGTACCACTTCCAAACCCAATTTCAAATCCCTTCAAGATTTGTTAGAAAAAATAACATTACTTTTACCTTCTGTACAGGAGCTTGACATTCAGATTCTAACATCGTTGTGTCATTATCACCAGATGGACACATCACAGTTATGCCATTCTGAACAGCTCTCGAATCACCTGGATGCACACATTTTTAGAATAGTATAATTAAAATATTTCATCCTACTTACCCAGAATTTGATTTTAATTTTCCTTCCAGGTCAGACACTATGAAAACAAAGAAACTAATTTTTTGATGCATCATTTAACTTTGGAATATTCTTAGTTAGGGAATAACTACTGTAAAATATTTCTCATTCGAAAGTTACCACCTTTGCTCTCTTTGTTATTTTTGCTTGTTCTGGTCAGCATGAAGTATAGCTGACATCATGGCTCACCCACCAAAATCTGTTATTTGACCCCCATGATATTGCGGCTCTCCATTTTATAGACTGACCTCAGCTCCAGAGGTGGGTTTTTTTTTTTGAGATAGGGTCTTGCTTTGACACCCCAGGCTGGAGTGTAGTGAGTGGTATGATCTTGGCTCACTGCAACCTCCACCTCCAAAGTTCAAGCAATTCTCCTGCCTCAGCCTCGTAAGTAGCTGGGATGACAGGCACCCACCACCACGGCTGGCTAATTTTTGTATTTTTAGTAGAGATGGGGTTTCATCATGTTGGCCAGGTTGGTCTTGAACTCCTGACCTTCAGTGATCTGCCCTCCTTGGCCTCCCAAAGTGCTGGGATTACAGGCATGAGCCACCACGCCTGGCCAGGCCTGTAAATTTCAACATGAGTTTTGGAGAGGACAAACATTCAAACCATAGCATAAGTAATCTAAAGCAATTCAGATTGCTGACAAAACCCAGTTATCACTAAACATGTACTGAGCACATACTATGTACCTAGCACTAGGAACATAAGGATGACTAAAACATACTATCTATCCTCAGGTATTACGTGCCCAGCCAAGAGGTGGGTTTTGATTAGGCCAAGCCAATCATGGTAATTGTATCTCACCATCAGTAACTCATTTAGGAAGAGCAGACCTAAGCCAGGGTAGGGCTTCCAAGGGAAAGATGCTGCCTGGGTGGCCAACTGGAGACAGACAAAACACAGAGAGGGGAACTAAGATATCAGGCACTCAAAATAGCTTCCAAGGGAAACAGGGATGAGAAATGCAATAAGTCTGACTCTGAGGTGAGGAGAACAAACTATGCAATCTTGTTAATTCTTTTCATGGAAATATTTCATTTATTATTATAATTGGTGAAGATTAACTACAGAGTGTGAGCCCTGATCAAGCCATGCCTAAAAGATTGGCCCATCTTTAGACTATTGATGATGTATGCCAACAAAATTCCTTATTAAGTCAGTTTGAGCTGAGTTTTCTGTCATGTGCAACATGGAACATCCTGATGCATGAAACTTAATTGACTGTTTGATTCGATTCTCTCCAGTCATCGTCTGTAGGTTCTAATTAGTGGCTGAAGAACGAGAGAGACAAATCAAAACTGAGTTGCTATCTTCTTAACTGACCCAAACTAATAAAATCCTGTCCACTTACATATTATAGGGACTTAGATTTAAGCTTCTACCACCTATCAATCCCTTGACTGATTCTCTGGCTAAATCATACTCTGAGGTCGAGGCTAGAAGAAGAGAACAAGGAACGTCAAGGAACAGCAGTGAGCACAGGAGGGCAGGACAAAGCACTGTCAAAGAATGCACGAACAAAAGCTCAAATTTGTAATTTGTATGTCAGAACACAGCCCCAATGTATCTATGTTTCCTCACTTCAACAAGGAAAGGAAGAAAACAGAAAAGCTGTTAAGTCCAGGACGACCTTCCCTTTTCTGCTTCCTGTCAGTGATTATTTAGGAAGTGGGAAAAGTATGTGTGGTAAGTAAAATTCTAAAGTGACCCTCTAAGTTAGTAAGTGATGATAGTGCCATTATTAAGAATTAAAGAGGAAGAATTTACAATCTGGGGACCAGGCTGGGTGCACTGGCTTAAGCCTGCAATCCCATCACTTTGGGAGGCCAAGGCAGGAGGATTCCTTAAGCCCAGAAGTTTGAGACCAGCCGTGGCGAGATCCCATCTCTACCAAACAAAACAAAATAAACAAAGAAACAAAAACTTAGCTGGGCATGGTGGCATACATCTGTGGTCCCAGCTACTTAAGAAGCTGAGGCAGGAGGATGGCTTGAGCCCAGGTCAAGGCTACAGTGAGCTATGTTTACACCGTTGTACTCCAGCCTGAGTGACATAGGAAGACTGTCTCAAAAAAAAGAAATAAAATCTGGGTGCTAAAAGGGGGAATTCCGTTTTTACATGGCTGTATTTGGAATGCCTATGTGATGTTTAAGCAAAAACATTTAATAGAGTTGTATAAACATGCCTGAGGCCTGGGTACATTTGAATTGTAAAAATGAGACAAGAGGGCTGAGTTCGGTGGCTCACGTCTGTAATCCCAGCACTCTGAGAGGCTGAGAAGGGCGGATCACCTGAGATCGAGAGTTCGGGATCAGCCTGACCAAAATGGAGAAACCTGTCTTTACTAAAAAATACAATTAGCTGGGCGTGGTGGCACCTGCGTGTAATCCCAGCTACTCGGGAGGCTGAGGCAGGAGAATCGCTTGAACCCAGGAGGTGGATGTTTCAGTGAGCCAAGATCACACCATTGCACTCCAGCCTGGGGCAACAAGAGTGAAACTCCATCTCAAAAAAAAAAAAAAAAAAAGAACACCGCTTCCAACCTTTTCCATGTCATGATATATAGAAAATGATTAATGTATGGCCACCTGCATAAATGGGAAGGCTGTTCCCAGCTCATTGCTGTAAGAGCTGAGGGGACACTTGTTCAGTAAGACTGTGCTTTGAAACATGGTTAGTAAACTCTGGAGTAGGTGAAAAAAAAAAGAGGCTTAAGGATGAAATTCAGAGAATTATCAACATGTAAAGGGAGGAAGATAAAGAGATATCTGTAAGGAACGGAGAGATGGCATGGTTATGAGAGGTGTCATAAAAGCCTAGGAAGTATGACAAGTGTCCAACTCTGAAAAATATTTTTACATGGATGACCCGGTGACACCTCAAAACACTACAAAACTCATCTTTCCTCAGAAACCTATTCTTCATCTGTGTCCCAGGTCTGTCAGCCTGGATATTATCCAGCAAGTATCCTGTGAGCCACCAAAGCTTATATCCCAGTGTTATTAACCCAGCATGTTTTCATATTTTACAGACCTACCCATTCTACTCTTGTAATTTCTTTTAACTTCCGCCTTCTCCTTCCTTCCATCACGTTATGTTATTTTCCCCCTACTATTGCAACAGCCCAGCTGGTCTCCTCCCTTCTCTGGTCTCTACTCCCCTTTCCTTCAACTCACATAATATTGGCAGATTAATCACCCAGAGGCACACCCTTCACTCAAAAAACCCTCACTGGCTCCCCACTGATTATACTACTATCATTAAGTCCAGAGTATCTAGACTTCAACGGTTAAATGATGTGAACCTGGTCTACCTTTCTAAACTATTTTCCTCATTCCTGTTTAATCCAACCAAATTGTTAATCACATGGAATTATGAGTTGGCTAAATACCTTCACATTCATGTTGCTTCCTCCATCCAAATGCCTTTCCATCCTAAATATACATAGGTAAGCCTTATTTTTTTCTCCAGTATCCAGCTCAAATGATACTTATTCTGTAAAATACGTATATGCCAAACAGATCAGGTGGTTCTGCCTTCTTCATCTCCTTAAAGTTCACTTTAGCTTCTTTCAAGGCATATTATTTTTACTTTATATACCAGTTGTTTATTTCTCCTATGAGATAGCAAACTGCCGATTTACTTTTACATTTGCAATTATGAATTCATGTTTATATAACAGCCTAAATATTTTAAAAACTCAATATAATTTAGTGAAGCTTTTAATGAGGTAGGGAAACCATAAACTATAAGGGTAAGGGTAGTAATCTTTTATGGCTAAAAACTTCAACTTATGGTACCACCACCGCCCCCGCCCCCACCCCGCAATGCCTCATGCCTGCAGCACTTTGGGAGGCCAAGGCCGGCAGATCATCTGAGGTCAGGAATTTGTGACCTGCCTGGACAAAACGGTGAAACCCTGTCTCTACTAAAAATGCAAAAATTAGCGTGGCGTGCACCTGTAATCCCAGCTACTCAGGAGGCTGAGGCAGGAGAATTGCTGGAACCCTGGAGGCAGAGGCTGCATTAAGCCGAGATCACACCACTGCACTCCAGCCTGGGTGACAGAGCAAGATTCCATCTCAATGCAACAACAAAAAACTTCAACTTATAAGGAAAAAAATTAAACATTATCCATTTCTTGTGGAGACTTTCTATGTGGGTAGGGTATGATGAAAACCAGTGATGCTTAAAAATTCACTTTTTAATCTTTTATGTACTCTAGCATTTTGTCAAACTATTTTTCCAATAAGAAAACTTCAAGATAAATAGCACTTTCACCATTTAATTGTAAAGTTTAAGAAAAAAAATTATTTCCATTGAGATTTCACTCCAGAAAAAGAAAATATCCCTATATATTTTATAGCTCACATACATTTGCAATTTCCCTTGGGCATAGTGTCACCTACAGATGGCAAATGCAAACCACATTGTTTCTGAAAATATTGCTAACTGCAAAAGAACAGCCACTGTGGCACCATCTAAACTTTCCTCCATACATTAGATTACTAATAGGCATCATTATATAAACAGAATCTCAAGTAATATAACAAACTGATTCTTAATGAAGGTGTGGATATTGGCCTGACTTTTCATAGATAGGGTGCTTTCTTAAATTAGGAATAAGAGAACACCTTGACTACATTCTTGCCTTTGTTTTTCAGAGCCTATTCCTTTTCAAGGTCAAGGCTACTGCCCTAGCATTCTTCTAAAACATACTCTAGTTACGACAGTAACTTTTTCCTACTTTAGCTCTTTATAATGAGCCTTCAAATGTTCAAATCTCTCTAAAAACTCAAAACAACTCTCCTACTCCTTCAAAAAATCTATCTTCATGTTAAAGCCACAAATACCTTCCTATCCTCTTTACTAACAAAGTTCTTCCAAGAATGGTTTACATTCACTACACTCAAATTCCATTACTTCTCAATTTACAACAATCTGGTTTCTGCCCCATCACAATGGCTACTAAAAAAAGCTTCTGGAAAAGCAAAAATTCTCACATTCCCAACGTAATCCCCTCTCCCCATTCATTATCCTACTTAAGTGCTCTGCGTATGTGATACTCTTGATTTCCTTCTAAAAGAACAATCTCTCTTCCTGGGCTTCTATTACACTATTTTTCCTTTTTCTCTACCTCTGGTTCCCTCTTAACTATTTTTTCCTACTTTTACTGAGGAGGTTTTGTTTCTTAGAATTCTGTCCTTAAGCTTTTCTCTTCCTGCTCTGTAGATTTTCCTGGCTGTTTTCATTTATTCTCATGGCTTCAAGTACCTTTTACATGCTGTTAATTCCTAATTTGTAATTCCTGTTACACCCTGTTAGTTCTAGAAACCTAATTCTAGCTTTATATTTCCACTTAGATATTTTGTAACACCTCAAACATGTCCAAAATGAGTTCTATCTCCTGTTTTCAATCCAACTATTAGATAATTTCCAAGTAACTCATTCATTCTAACAAAGTCTATCAATGCTGCCACAAAAATACCTTATATATCCACATCCTTTCTATACTCGCTGTATTAGTTTTGGTCCTAACAATTTCTTTCCTAAACTATAGCATTCAGTGTCCTTACTTGGTCATAACTACATCAGAGCAGCATCTTAACCCATCCTCTAAATAGTAAGCAGCAATTTTTTACCTATTATAAAATCTGGGGCTGGGTGTGGTGGTTACTGCCTGTAATCCCAACACTGGGAGGCTGAGGTGGGCAGGTCACCAGTCTGGAGTCTGAGACCAGCCTGGCCAACATGGCGAAACCCCGACTCTATGAAAAACACAAAAATTAGACACATATGGTGGGGCATGCCTGTAATCCCAACTACTCAGGTGGCTGAGGCATGAGAATCGCTTGAACCTGGGAGGCAGAGGTTGTGGTAAGCAGAGATTATGCCACTATACTCCAGCCTGGTCAACAGGGTGAGACGCTGTGTCTCAAAAAATAGATAAAATAAAATAGAATGAAATCTGACTAGGCTTCCTATATAAAGCTCCTTGTTATACACAAATAAAAGTATACAAATTTGTATACAATTTGTTGTATACAAATTTGTATACAATTTGTTGTATACAAATAGCACTGCTATTCAAGGTAACTCATGACCTATAGCTATCATATCTTCCATTATTCTCCGAGTATCTTGAAAATGTATTTCTTTTTTTTTTTTTTTTTTTTTTTGAGGCGGAGTTTCGCTCGTTACCCAGGCTGGAGTGCAATGGCGCGATCTCGGCTCACCGCAACCTCCGCCTCCTGGGTTCAGGCAATTCTCCTGCCTCAGCCTCCTGAGTAGCTGGGATTACAGGCACGCGCCACCATGCCCAGCTAATTTTTTTTGTATTAGTAGAGACAGGGTTTCACCATGTTGACCAGGACGGTCTCGATCTCTTGACCTCGTGATCCACCCGTCTCGGCCTCCCAAAGTGCTGGGATTACAGGCTTGAGCCACCGCGCCCGGCCTTGAAAATGTATTTCTAAAAAAAGAAAGAGTAGATATAAATATTTCATACTTTGGGCCGGGGGCAGTGGCTCACGCCTATAATCCCAGCACTTTGGGAGGCCGAGGCAGGTGGATCACGAGGTCAAGAGATCGAGACCATCCTGGTCAACATGGTGAAACCCTGTCTCTACTAAAAATACAAAAAAATTAGCTGGGCGTGGTGGCGCGCACCTGTAGTCCCAGCTACTCAGGAGGCTGAGGCAGGAGAATTGCCTGAACCCAGGAGGCGGAGGTTGCGGTGAGCCGAGATTGTGCCATTGCACTCCAGCCTGGGTAACAAGAGCGAAACTCCGTCTCAAAAAAAAAAATAATAAAATAAATAAATAAATAAATAAATAATAAATAAATATTTCATACTTTGGATGTTTGTTTATTCTTCTTCCTGAAATGCCCTCCTGTGTGGCCTTACATATTTTCTCCACTGATCTCCATTCCCTTTCCCACATGAAGAGATGTAATTTTAGATAAAGACAAACTGGAATATTCAAACATAGAGTAGGGAGGCCAAGGCAGGTGGATCATCTGAGGTCAGGAGTTGGAGATCAGCCTGACCAAAATGGTAAAACCCGTCTCTACTAAAAAGACAAAAAATTAGCTGGACGTGGTGGCGCATGCCTGTAATCCCAGCTACTCAGGTGGCTGAGACAGGAAAATTGCTTGAAACCAGGAGTCGGAGGTTGCAGTGAGCCGAGATTGCGCCATTGTACTTCAGCCTAGGCAATAAGAGTAAAACTCTGTCTCAAACAAACAAACAAACAAACAAACAAACAAAAACCACACACAGAATAGTAGACAGCTTTTATACTGAAAGCTGTCAAGAAGGATCCAAATGTCTCCCTCTTCCTCCTAATCTGTGTTGCAGTAAAACAGCTTGGAAATTTATTCTGCTAGGGAGATACCTCTGCCCTTGGGTAGCTAAGTTGAAACCAGGGCACATCCTGGAGGGAAGAAGACATGGACAAGGAATATTCATATCTGCCTTTAACCTAGGCCTAAATACATCAGTGTCTCAAGGTTTAGGCATGCTCTAGGCTAAACTCATATCATAAGAACCCTTCGTGCCACACGTAACCCTTGACCCACTTCAGGAAAACCAAGCTGAGACAGGGAAAACGTTCCCTTCTCACAAGATATTAAGTCAAATGAATCTAAAAATATAAAAATTTAACCAGTTTTAGATATATAGGAACTACCATTAGGCTAGTTTTTCTAGCCCAAGTTTCCTTAACTGTTAACTCTTCTATATATCTGTAACTTCATTTCTTTACCCATAGAATCTCTATGTATCTTTCTCTTATTCTTTCCTACTTTTCTAACCTACATAGGCGTCATGTAAGTTAAAGCAGCACTTCCCAGATCTGCTCAGAATTTGGTAGTATGGGCTCTGGCAGCAACAAGAGTGTGTGTGTGTGTGTGTGTGTGTGTGTGTGTGTGTGTGTGTAAAATGCATGTATATTATACACATATATGTATATAATATATATAACATATAAATAATATTTATATATGTAGTGTATATATATCATACCAATGTACATAATTTACATGAAAGGAAATTTGGTGTGAACTGTATAATTTTCTTTCTTTTAAATATAATGAGTGCCGATAGGTATAAAGCAGATAATTTCTAACTATGTGCTTCAGTGATTATTTGTAACCTGGAATTTACTAGTTATGATTACTGGTATTTCCCAGATATTTAACATTTAAGATGACTATAGCATTTTCATATACATATAAGTTTAGAAGTCAATTTCTCAGTAACAGTTGTTTATTTGTTAATTTCTTACCTGAGGGAGGTAGAATTTGTAAAGGTGAAATGTTTTTCACAGTCTGTAAATGTTGTAATTCTTGATAATTAAATGCTAATTGGTGGTGATTTGGTGGTATTACACATGAAGGTGTGGTCTGATGAACAAGGGCAGTATTAGCAGAGGTTGTGTCTTTCACAGAATATTCTCTCTGTTAAAACAAAATCAAATAAAGTTATCACTTCATTTTAACCACACAAGAAGTATACCTAAGAGAACAGAAACACAAGAGGCAAGAATATAATTTAATACTACCTTTTAAAAATACCATTATTATTTAAGCCACACAAATCTATAATGTGTAGTTATTCCTTTTTTGCAGATGAGGAAACTAGGGTTTAAAAGGATTAAATAACTTGGCCATTATGTGGCTTACAAGAGGTAGAGTAAATCAAAGCCTATGATCTTAGTTATGAGTATGCATGTACATATTTTACATGAGTATACATGTATATTAAACAATGCTATTCACTTTTAAAAGCTTTCCTATAATTACTAAAAAACAAACAAAACAAACCCCTGGGCTTTTCTAGCAAATCTAGAGACCAATTCATTTACTTTAGCTCTTTTTCCTTACTGTATCATAGAGATAAGGGGATAAATTTAAAATTACATTATGGTCAACCCAAAAGACTATCAATCAATTCTAATTCAATATTCAGGTAATTATTAAGTAAAAGCTGTAGTGTAATAATAGCTAACATTTATTTAACGTTTACTATTTGTGAGGTACCAGGGTAAGTCCTTTATATAGTTTTTCTTTAATTCTCACAATAATCCTATGAGTTAGGTATTTTTGTCTCTACTTACATTTTCAATAGGACTTAGAAATAATAGAAGCAGCTTACCTAAAATCTCACACCTATTCTGCGGTGAAGTCACAGTACCGAGCCCAGTAACCTTATCTACTAAGCTCTGAGCTGTAGATAGTACAGAGATAAATAAGACAGTCTTTCTCCTTTGTCTAACAAGGTATTGGGGTGAGTGAGTAGGCAGGAAAGTGTATGAATAACATCTACGCAAATGTGAATAAAACAAATGCGATAGAAATGTTTATCCCAATAATATACACCAAGGCCGAAGCTTAAAGCCTAATGCTCAGGTTTAAATCAGGCAAAAAAAAAAAAATCACTTTCTGAACTACACAAATATATACTTTCATACATGAACCTATGGAGTAATATGTACTATCTATATATACTATCTTTTACCATAAATAGGTATTTTTTTCTCAGTGAGTGAAAGTGAAAAAATTTTGACCAAAAATAGACCACAAAGGTGGAATTCTTCATGCTACATATTAAGATGAAAATGCTTTCAGAGTTTCTTCATAACTTGACATAATTTTTTGATTCCACTAATACACCTCTGGCAAGACAGACCATCTATATCTTCTTCCCATTCAAAAAGGATGGGAAGGCCAGGCATGGTGGCTCATGCCTGTAATCCCAGCACTTGTGGAGGTTGAGGTGGGCAGGTCACCTGAAGTCTGGAGTTCAAGACCAGCCTGGCCAATATGGTGAAACCCCCAATTCTACTAAAAATACAAAAATTAGCTTGGTGTGGAGGTATGTGCCTATAGTTCAGTCCCAGCTACTCTGGAGACTGAGGCGTGAGAATTGCTTGAACCAGAAAGACAGAGGTTGCAGTGAGCCAAGATCATGCCACTGTACTCCAGCCTGAGTGACAGAGCAAGACACTGTCTCAAAAAAAGTATATATATATTATATATAATAGTATTAATATAATACTAATATATTAATATAATTACATATTGTATAATGTAACATATAGTGTATATATAGTATATATTATATAATGTAATATATAGTATATATAATGTATATGTGTATTATCTATAACAGTGTAATATATAGTATGTATAATACATAGTATGTTATATATGTGATGTATAATATACATTATATATAGTAAAATATATATTATACATCATATATAGTAAAATATATATTATACATTATATATAGTATATACAACATAGTATATAATTATACATAGTATACACTATATATATAATGTATATACATTACACATTAACATATACTATATATAATGTATAATATATATAATTTCACTTATGTGTCCAAAGCCCTTTCTGTTATATACTCCAAGCCATCTAATTCCTTATAAATACCCTCAGCTTCCATATTTCTCTGAATGTATTTGCTGTGCTTTTCTTTGCTTCTCTTCATACTATTATTTTAAAAAATAACCCCCTAATCTGTATGTAAACCATTTCTTCCCGTTCTTTAAAGCCCATTTTAAGCTTTACCTGTGTGATGCCTGTCCTTTCTTCAGGCAGTATACATTCTTTCTTCATTTTCTAAAAGTAATTATATAGATTATAGCATTAATCATTATCTCTCAACCATGTGATTATATTTCTTTTTCACAAATTCGAGCTCTTTCAAAACAATGTTATTTGTTATTGTGCTTCTCTAACTTAGTTGGATGTTAAATAAATACTTCTGTTTGAGAGGAGTACAAATGGAAAAAAATTCATATGAGGATGACAACTTGAGCTAGTAAAAAAGTCACTTCTGTTCTTTTCAAAGCACATCAATTGCTAGTCAAACATAGATATGCTAAAATAGATAGCTGGCAATTATAAGTTTTATCTGTAGAAACCTTAGCTACCATTCTCCTACCATCTTTTGAGAAATTTCACTTAACTGTACGCATAGTTCTGTACACTCACTCGGGATACCAAGGTCATCCCTCTGTATTCAGGCCCTCAGAGATAAGCTGAAGCTTCTAGAATTTGTTGTAACTTATCTGTTTGGCTTATGTAACAGTTATATCTTATTGAGAAATGAAGCCAAATAGTTTCCCTATTTGGTCTTCTTCAGAAAGAAATCATTGAACATTTAGTTGATAAGCTAAAACAAGTGACAACTTTCTTCATGTAAATAAAATTGAAAACAATTTTAAAGAAAGCTACTACTATACCCATGAGTTATAACATACATACTTTTAAAATTCAGAGGTACAAATAAAGAATTAACTTACCATTACATTCTCTTTAGAAGGAGAATCATTTGGTGTTACTTCTGTTAACTTGGGTAACATTTCTGCAAATGTATACACATACATATTTTAATATTTATTAGCTTAAAAAATAACCAAGTTATAATTTTTCCATATTAGAAATACAGTGGAGCCTGGGCATGGTGGCCGACGCCTGTAATCGCAGCACTTTGGGAGGCGAGGTGGGCGGATCATGGGGTCAGGAGATCGAGACCATCCAGGCTAACACAGTGAAACCACGTCTCTACTAAAAATACAAAAATTAGCTGGGCGTGGTGGCCCATGCCTGTAGTCCCAGCTACTCTGGAGGCTGAGGCAGGAGAATCGCTTGAACCTGGGAGGCAGAGGTTTCAGTGAGCTGAGATCATGCCACTGCACTCCAGCCTGGGCAACAATGCAAGACTCTTGTCTCAAAAAAAAAAAAAAAAAAAAAAATACAGTGGTGATTTCAAGAAAATGCCTTTAATACCAACCTCTCCTTATATTCACAGGTTTTTGCCCTCTTTGAGTCAGCTAAAATTTCTGAAGGGATACCTGCTTTCAAGATATTTCATTTTCCCATAGTGTAACAAATATCCACTCACAAATTTCAATTTACATTATGTTTAGGCAGAAAAGTGCAGTACGTTACTTAACAGTAAAGAGCTTGAATAAGTGACAGTTTAAAAAGGAGTATGTTATAACAGAGATAATAAGGTTTTAAACAAGCAGCATCCATTATGCTAAAATCATCTTTTATCAAGTAGCCATAAATAGAACACTAAGAGGCTTAATTTTTAAAAATTAACAATTTACTCTAAGAGAAGGGGATGTAATTTATCTGAGAGGATACAGTCTTTTATTAAAAGCAAAGCTATTTTAGTTCTGTGGAAAGGTCTGCTCTGCTTACTAAGCTCTAATATTCTACCTGATTACTACTAAGCTATTTGGCAGCCTCAGCTACACAGCAACAAATGGGTTTTATAGTATCTCCTCTGCCTTTAGAAATACTGTGCAGCTGACACTGGCAGTAGGAGTAGACATAAAAAGAGCTCTCTCCGTCAGGGTGTTGGTGGGTTTCTCTTTCTTTGTCCTACAATTGTTTCTGATGTTATCCTCCCCAGTCATAATCCTGGATCAGTAAGGTAAAGCACCAAACTGGTAGTAACTGCTTTGATCTGTCTTTCCATGCCAGCTTTCATGACCACCTGTATATTTGTTTCAGGCTCCAGGACACCAAGGCTGGTCAACACCAAACATTATTCAAACTTAAAACAGTCTAATTTTAATAATTACCTTCTGCCTCCCAAAATGCCATCAGTTTTCACTGGATGTGTTACTGTTCTTTCCTCTCCTAAAATGTTTGATGCTGGACATTGTTAAAATTGCTAAATGCCACTCACTGACATCCTTTAAAGAATTCAAGTATTTAAAATGACATGAACCATCTTAATGTCACTCAGCTAAGTATTATTTAAGTGTTGGGGGTTAGGCATGGGGGAAGAGGAGACAGACTGAAAAGATTGAGAATATAGACCAGCCTGGCCAACATGTTGAAACACCATCTCTAGTAAAAATACAAATATTAGCCAGGTGTGGCAGCATGCATCTGCAGTCTCAGCTACCTGGGAGGCTGAGGCAGGAGAACTGCTTGAACCCAAAAGGCGGAGGTTGCAATGAGCCGAGATTGCACCACTGCACTCCAGCCTGGGTGACAGAGCCAGACACTGTCTAAAAATAATCATCATCATAAAGGAGAAATTATGGTTTCAGTTTTGAACAAAAAAACCCAAAAACCAAAAAGACTTCATTAATATGATCATATATGTATATCTAAACTTCTAAATTATCTAAATATGCACCTAAAACTACTTTATCCTAAAATACAAACTCTTAAGTATAGTACAAATATGACATACCAGACTGGTGTTCTGCTAAAAAAAAAAAAAAAATTCAAGGACATCACCTTAGTTTTCTAACATGTAAAACTAAGCTCAAAATTATTATAAACTTAGCACCTTAAAATCTAAAGGTATTAGCAAAAGGCATCAAGGAATTTTAATTAAAAAAATAAAAATACCTACTACATATGTCTTACAAAAGTCTCAGCATTTTGCTTCTCATTCTAATCTTACATAATTGACTTTTTAACAGCATAATAAGCTAAAACTACATAGATATGCTTATTCATGAGTTCCTGGTCTTTGAAATTAAAAGATGAACACATATTTTCACTACTAAACTTACAAGCGTATTTCAATTAGTGAAGAAGCTCTATCAGGGCTAGCAAACATCAATTAAAATTGATAACAAGGCTGGGCATGATAGCTAACACTTGTAATCCCAGCACTTTGGGAAGCCAAGGCAGGCTGATCACCTGAGGTCAGGAGTTCAAGAGCAGCCTGGCCAACATGGTGAAACCCTATTACCACCAAAAATACAAAAATTAGCTGGGCGTGTTGGTGCAAACCTGTAATCCCAGCTACTAAGGAGGCTGAGGCACAAGAATCACTTAAACTCGGGAGGCAGAGGTTGCAGTGAGCCAAGACTGCACCACTGCACCCCAGCCTGGGCGACAGAGCAAGACACCGTTTCAAAAAATAAAAAAATAAATAATAAATAAAAAGTCAGTAACAATAATGACAACATATACTTTGTCAACTAACTTCTCCAGGGAACTATGACATGTATGCCCCTACCTTAAGAGTATCAAAGTGGATAATATATGTATTACTAAACAAATGGATATCGTGGCTCATATTCTAATTTAATTATAAATGCTCTGATTTCACATTTTCCCCAAAAACTCAAACTAAAATTTTGATGACAAAGTTTTCATTTAAAGCTGTCAAAAAAAGTTAACCATAGGCCAGGCACGGTGGCTCACGCCTGTGATTCCAGCACTTTGGGAGGCCAACGCAGGCAGATCACCTGAAGTCGGGAGTTCAAGACCAGCCTGGCCAACGCAGTGAAACCCTTTCTCTACTAAAAATACAAAAATTAGCCTGATGAGGTGGCAGGTGCCTGTCATCCCAGCTAATGCGGGAGGCTGAGGCAGAGGTTGCAGTAAGTGGAGATCATGCCACTACACTCCAGCCTGGGTGAAACAGCAAGACTCTGACTAAAAAAAAAAAAAAAAATTTTTACCATAGAATTTTAAAAAGAGCTGCAATCATAGAGATTTGATTAAAGAGTTTATTTAATATCTATCACCAATCAAAGCACTGAGATAAAGAGATACTAAATATTATCAATAAGCCAATTTGAACTAAAAAACTTGAAAAGTTGAATAGGAACATTAAAAAAAAAAAGGGATATGATGCCATATATAGCAGAAATAATTACTAAAGACTTTTAAATTAGGAAAAGGAATCACACTTTTGTTATAGGGGACAGACTATAGAAAATGACTGGTAGGCCAGGCTCAGTGACTCATGCCTATAATCCCAGCACTTTGGGAGGCCAAGGCAGATGGATCACTTGAGGTCAGGAGTTCAAGATCAACCTGGCCAACAAGGTGAAAACCCGTCTCTACTAAAAATACAAAAAGTAACCAGGTATGGTGGTGCATGCCTGTCGTCCCAGCTACTTGGAAGGCTGAGGCATGAGAATTGCTTGAACCCAGAAGTCAGAGGTTGCAGTGAACTGAGATTGAGTGACTGCCCTCCAGCTCTGCCAACAGAGAGAGACTCTCTCTCTCTCTCAAAAAAAAAAAGGAAATGTATTAAAGTCTAAAATAATTTAATAAACTCTAATCATTTACCTTAAGATTTCTAGCTTGAATGGCAAAGATTATTTAGAGACTTTCCTTGTATACTTCCTGCACTTACTAAATTATCCTCCTCTAAAAAGTTAAAATAAAATCTAGACTTCAAAAAAGTTTGTCAGTTTTCAAATCGTGCATGAAAAAAAATCATATCCTTGTCACATCTATATAAGACCTAGGTTGTAGTACTAAAATTACAGATTTCTTTGTTCCTGTTTTGAAGTCACCCATAACTCTGAAAGCTTTTTTTCAAAAAAGAAACAAATATTATTTAAAGAACTTATAAATTTCATTCTCTGAACATTACATTAAATCCAATAAAAAGGATGAAGTGACAAATTCACTAAGTCTTAAACAGCGAAAGAAAAACAGTGAATTGATGTCATGACCATTTAGTTTCTTTGTGTTTAACTGTGTAAAAATTGAAACTAAGTACACCAAAGAAATTCTATTTCACACTAATCAAGTATCTGAGCTTCTATTTAGACAGTTCCTGGAGTTATTTCCTATAAGGTTTTAATTAAAAGCACTCCTATTGATGTGATGTTCTTTTTGATTTTTTTTCTCAGTATCATTGTTAGTCACAGGATTAAAGCTATTAGTTATATTCCTCTCTGTATATTACTCAAGGTAATCTCAAGGTTGTTGAGCATTAGAAAAGTTTCAATAGCTTATGTGTGCATTCTAGCACAGCATAGCCAAAATAGGATATACATGCATTAGAACTGATTTCATTTTCAAGGCTTAGCTACATCTTTGATGTGACATTTAATGATTTTAGTTATGAAAAATTATTTTAAAATATTTTATATTTATTCTGATGTTTAATTAATGTTCTTGACTTATCTGCATACGATGACACCAGTCAAAAAGGCAAATGATAATAGTTGGCCGGGCATGGTGGCTCACACTTGTAATCTCAGAACTTTGGGAGGCCAAGGCGGGTGGATCATGAGGTCACAAGTTCGAGACCAGCCAGGCCAACATGGTGAAACCTCGTCTCTACTAAAATGCAAAAATTAGCCGGGAGTAGGGGTGTGCACCTGTAATACCAGTTACTCGGAAGGCTGAGGTAGGAGAATTACCGGAACCCGGGAGGTGGAGGTTGCAGTGAGCTGAGATCTCACCACTGCACTCCAGCCTGGACGACAGAGCAAGACTCCATCTCAAAAAAAAAAAAAAAAGATAAATGATAAAACCAAATCTCATTAAAGTTTGCAATGATGTGCTGCTTCTAGTCCATAGAGCCCTCATTTTCATTTTACAAGGATTTGGGATTTCATTACAACTATCTTGAAACTGATTTGGTATCTTGTTTAAAATGAGAATTAAGTGAATTTCCTAGATTTTTAAATAAAACTTTCCTTGGAAATCAATGCTCCACCATGTGATCAATCCTACTTAACAAAGCAGAATTAAGGAGGTGAGGGTGATCTGGCTGTGACCCCTGTCACCCCATTGATCAAAGCGTTGATTCAGCTGATCTGGATGGCTAGGAAGGTACCCCTTCCTCCCTCATCACTCCATGTATGTCCCTCCCAAAGCTGTGCACTTGGTTGAAGAGGAGCTTCTCTGATAGAGGACTGTTCATCAGTCAAGGGTATATGAGTAGCTGTGCTCCCCTGCTAGAACCTCCAAACAAGTTCTCAAAGCAGAACTAAGTCTATATTTTTAAAAGTGCTTAAACTAAAGTGTGGGGATGATGAAAGATAACCATTTAAGTAATGTGGAATAATAAATAGCTTCAACACTACTTACAACACTCAAAGATTTTTCAGATATTTAACCTTAAAACATTTGCCACACCTAAACAGAATAATGATATTTTAGTAAACTCATAATACAGTATAAGAAGTCAATATTTTAAAAATTCAGAAAAATTAAAGCCCCATCTCTGACACAAAAATTATAAAAGACTGACTTATTAAGAAAATTGCCTATAGCCAAACTGCTTTAAAAAAAATCCAGGAAGACAGATACTAAATGAAAACTACATTAAGAAAATATTACTAAAGAACAGGCGTGGTCACTCATGCCTGTAATCCCAGCACTGGGAGGCCAAGGTGGTTGGATCACCTGAGGTCAGGAGGTTGAGACCAGCCTAGCTAACATGGTGAAACCCTAACTCTACCAAAAATACAAAAAATTAGCTGGATGTGGTGGCAAACGCCTGTAATCCCCGCTACTTGGGAGGCTGAGGCACGAGAATTGGTTGAACCTGGGAGGCAGAGGTTACAGTGAGTCAAGGTTGCACCACTGCACTTCAGCCTGGGTGACAGAGTGAGACTCCATCTCAAAAAAAGAAAGAAACAAAAAGAAAAAAGAAGAGAAGATTATTAAAGATCAATATCTTTCTATTAAAAGATAATTTTTTCACAAAGCTCTCAGAAAAGTTTCCTCTATTAAAATTTTGAAGAAATACAATTATATTCATATCTTCTGTCTTTAATAAATAATCAAAAGCCAATTACTAATCAAAACTTTTTTTTTTTTTTTTTGAGTCTAACTCTGTCACCCATGCTGGAGGGCAGTGGCATGATCTTGGCTCACCGCAACCTCCGCCATCCTGGTTCAAGCAATTCTCCTGCCTCAGCCTCCCGAGTAGCTGGGACTACAAGTGTGCTCCACCACACCTGGCTAATTTTTTAGTAGAGATGGGATTTCACCATGTTGGCCAGGCTGCTCTTGAACTCCTGACCTCAAGTGATCTGCCCACCTCAGCCTCCCAAAGTGCAGAGATTACAGAAATGAGCCACCTCGCTCAGCCAAATAAATAACCAAATCCTATTATCTTCAACAAATAATCAAAAGCCTACTAATCAGAACTCTGGAATCCTGATATCCAACTGCAAGCTTCAGTTCTGGCCAAATCACAATTAATTTTAAAGCAATAGAAATTTATAGGCCGGGCATAATAGCTCACACCTGTAATCCCAGAACTTTGGGAGGCTGAGGTGGACGGATCATTTGAGCTCAGGAGTTCAAGATCAACCTGGGAAACATGTCAAAATTCTGTATGTTTTTGTTGAAAAAAGTACCAAAATTAGCCCAGTGTGATGGCACATGCCTGCAGGCCCAGCTACTTGGCAGGCTGAGGTGGGAGGATGGCTTTAGCCTAGGAGGCAAAGGATGCAGTGAGCTGAGATTGTGCCACTGCACTGTAGCCTGGGTGACAGAGCCACACCCTGTCTCAAAAAAAAAAAATCATATTTATATTTTCTTTTCTTTTTTTTTTAGTTTTTGGTTTTTTTGAGACTGAGTTTTGCTCTTGTTGCCCAGGCTGGAGTGCAATGGCACAATCTCAGCTCATTGCAACCTCTGCCTCCAGGATTCAAGTGATTCTCCTGCGTCAGCCTCCTGAGTAGCTGGGATTACAGACGTGCCAACCATGCCAGGCTAACTTTATATTTTTAGTAGAGATTGGGTTTCTCCATGTTGGTCAGGCTGGTATTAAACTCTGGACCTCAGGTGATCCACCCACCTTGACCTCCCAAAGTGCTGGGATTACAGGTGTAAGCCAGCGCGCCCAGTCATTTTCCATTGATTTTTACTGATGTAGCAGATAAAGTTTTTGCTGATGTGCCTAATTTTCATATATTAGATTTTCTTAGTAAACAGCCCCATTTTGCCCATGCTTGAAACTTTGACATAGAATTTGCCATCCATTCCTTGAGAACGTTATTGGTATAAGAATAGTAGGTGCTTTAATTATTTTTATAGCAGATACTGCTATTGATACAATTTGTCTTGCTTATTTTTTTAATAATTTTCAGAGTTTTTTGTTATTTGCATTGTTGCTGTTCCCAGGGAAGTAAAAAATGTTCTTAGTTTACACGCTAGAAATTAAAAGCCTTTAAATATTTTAATGGCTGCAACTGAAATTAATATTTAGAACATTAGAACGTGTGGAGAAAGGCAAAAAAAAATTAGAACAACATTTAGTATTAAGCAAAGATATAATTTTTTCCCATTTGTCTTTGCATTTGCAATTTATAACATAAAGTGTTTTTCCAATAAAGTACATAGTTTGTTCCTAAAACAATTAAAATTTCAAAAATAAATAACAACTCACACTATCAGATTAGAAGACAAATTGACTTTGTGTCATGACTTGTGCACTATCTATAATGTAGGTTCAAATATAAAAATGTGCCACTTTAGGCTGGGCGCAGTGGCTCATGTCTGTAATTCCAGCAGTTTGGGAGGTCAAGGAGGGAGAATCAGTTGAGGTCAGGAGTTCAAGACCAGCCTGGCCAACATGGTGAAATCCAATTTCTATTAAATACACAAAAATTAGCATGGTGGCACATACTTGTAATCCCAGCTACTCAGGAGGCTGCAGTGGGAGGATCACTTGAACCAGGGAGGTGGAGGGTGCAGTAAGCCTCAATCACACTGCAATCCAGCCTGGGCTACAGAGAGAGAATCTGTCGAAAAAAAGAAAAAAAAAAAAAAAAAAAAAAAAAACCACCCAAAAAACAAAAAACTTGCTACTTTGATTTTAACATTATATACTTTTAAATTCCTTTTAATTGAAACAGATGACATTCAACAAAAATGTCAGTCATAAAATAAAAATTCAACACAACAATGTTTTAGAATTTGGATTCTGAGGTTTATTTTGATAGAATGTTGGGAAAATAGAGAATATATATTGCACCATTTTAAGAACACAAGTTACTGATAAACATTCTTTCCTCCAAGAAACATATAATAATATTGTATCAGAAACTGATAATTTATATAAAAATTAAGGTATTTTATTGAAAACTCTGTATTATATAGTACTTTTCCTCTAATACTTGAGGTATTTATCGATTATAATTGGATAATTCAAACTAACAGGTACAACAAGAGTTTATCCTACAAATAAAAGACAAAGTGCTCTAACTTATTAGACCACAAATGCTTTATTAGATGAAATTACAAATGCTAATTACAATTTAAAATACTAAATGCAACTTAGGTTTTCCAGTATTGTTCTATGCTTAAAAAGTCAAATATAGAAATACCGTATAATTAGAGCCCTACATTTTAAAATGTTCTAATACGACAAATTCCAAAAAAAGTAAAAATTCTACTTATTCTCCCAAAATGTTTACCACTATATATTTTAGAAATGTAAAAACAAAACACAGCAATCAGCATCATATAAATGCAAACTAAACAGAAATAAGAGTGAAATAGAATGTATTGCAAGTCAGCAGACCCTACTAAGCATACTGAAAAAAAAGAGGTGGTTTTAATAATTCTAAGAATTCCTAATGTCACAATATTCTCTCTAAGATGTTTCTTTAAAAAAGAGATTTGAATCTCACAAGAAATACCTCATTTAAAATAAGCAAAATTTAGGGACAAAGGTGTCCTGCATTTTGAATTTGCTTTTTGGTCAATAAAGATGGAACACCACTGCCAAGTCAGTATTCTTGGGGCAGTGATTATTGATCAATTATGTAATCATTAATAGAAAAGGACAAAGAAAACATAAATGACCTAAGCGTGATACAACTGCTAAACTACAAAATAATATGGCACTTGAGTATAGCTAAGAATTTGAATTTAAAGTACATTTTTCTATAGATGGAAGAAAATATTCTACAGTGAAGAAATCAAAGAAGTAGAAAAAAAAAATTTTGATTTACAGCTTCTGGGATGACTGGTTTCTTTCTTTCTTTTTTTTTTTTAATTCAATCAACAAGTGGATAATAAATTTTTTTTTTTTTTTTGGAGACAAAACCTCGCTCTGTCGCCCAAGCTGGAGTGCAGTGGCGCGATCTTGGCTCACTGCAACCTCCGCCTCCTGGGTTCAAGCAATTCTCTGGCCTCAGCCTCGAGAGTAGCTGGGACTACAGGTGTGTACCACCAAGCCTGGCTAATTTTTGTATTTTTAGTAGAGACAGGGTTTCACTATGTTGGTCAGGCTGGTCTTGAACTCCTGATCTCGTGATCCACCTGCCTCGGCCTCCCAAAGAGCCGGGATTACAGGCATAAGCCGCCGCACCCGGCCAGGATGACTGGTTTCTTAACTTAAAAATGATTATTCAATTCAGAACACAGTATCTCAACAGGGCAACCCTTGCAACATTAGAGTGATCTGATAGATCATGGAGAATAAAGTGAAAGGTGCTCTCAAATAATCTTTTATTTCATAAAACAAGTAAAGATAATTATTATATATTAAGATTTGAAATTATTTATTAAGAGACTATCCCTCCTTGAGTAAACTTCTTTTCAACATTACAAACCTACATGTCATATACATATAATATGAAGTTTCATTTTACATAGTACCTCTTTTAGGGAAAATATTAAGATTGTCAACATACAATTAAATAATGAGTGTGACTACAAACCATGGATTCTGGGTAAGTGACAAATATTTCTTCAAAATATAAATCAATATTACAGGGGAAAAAAATGCTCCCACCAACAGAGGTACACTAAGGAGACAGCTAACCTGATTGAGAATCACTGCTGTCTAAAGAGCTTGAATCACTGCTGCAACTTTCAGAGTCTGATGAGCTGCTGCCACTGCTGCTGGTCTCACTTAGTCGGGAACCACTTCCAACAGTTTTGGGTGGTTGCGTTTTCTCAGCTACAAAACAGAGAAACATTAAAATGCCAATAGAACTGAACAGTTGCAGGAACATTTAAAAATTGCCACCTAGGCTGGGCATGGTTGCTCTGGCCTGTAATCCCAGCACTTTGGGAGGCCAAGGTGGGAGGACCACATGAGGCCAGGAGTTCAAGACCAGCCTGGGCAACATCATAAGACCCCGTCTCTACAAAAATAAAAAAATAATAAATATAAAAGCTGCCACCTACATTTTGTTTGACGTTTTCTAGAATTTAACTGATTATTGACATCCAGGAGCCGCTTTTCTAACTCCTGTTTTTTCTGTGAGTGAAGTTCTTCTTTGGACATCATTGTTTTCTTAGCTGTGTGATTTAGGAGGGAAGAAAGTGAGTATAACCAAAAATTAACACAAATACCAGACTGATTTATATTAATATACAGAAATACATACCAGTAGGTTTTAATGGTCTTTTTCTTAGACATGCTGAAACATATTTTTCTAATTCTCTTAGTGTTGATGCTTTCAGTGTTTCAAAGTCTATCTCTATCTCATCCGGATTGGAATTTCTCAGAGAAGGCTCTCTTGATTGTATTATATCAACTACTCGCCCAAGTTTATCTCCAGGGAGTTTGTTTATATCCAAACTTAACTGCCTTTTCTCATCATAGTTCATAGGTTTAGCATTATCTTCATCTTCAGGTTTTAGACCAAAGAACTGTTGTTTCCTTTTCTTTGGCTGACTGCAACAAAAACTAAATTTAGTCAAACTTATAGTTATTATCTTAATAAGCTACGTTAATAAGAGATACTTACTTTCCCTTGGACTTTTCCTTTAGTTTCATTTGCTTACACGCTTTTCTTGGATTTTCATTGCTGTTATTAACCTTTTCTATTTTCTTTTCCTTTTTAGACTTTTCTTTCGTTTTCATTAGCTTACGTAAAGGTTCTTGGGACAAAACCTGGAGCTGTTGACGTACAGCTTTAAGCTGATAAAAGAAAAAAATCTGTAAACCTTCATGGCTCTAAATAATTAAAGAAACTAGAAAAAAATTAAGTCACTCCAAAGTCAAGAGTATCCTTTGTGAAATTCATTTCTTACTACATTTCCTTCAAGTTTTTATTTAACTTCACAAAATCACTGAATTTTTAAAGGGCATGTATTAAATTACAAAACCTATCTTGTGCTCAACCCATAAACTTAAATATTCATCTACAAACAGATCAAGAACAATTAACATTTCCAGGTGGTCTTAAGTTTTTTGTTTTTTTGAGCCAGGGTCTTGCTCTGCCACCAGGTGGGAGTACAGTGGTGTGATACCAGCTCACAGCAGCCTTGACCTCCTGGGGTCAAGTGATACTCCTGCCTCATTTAAAAAAAATTTTTTTGTAGAGATGTGGTCTCACTATGTTGCCCAGATAACATGATTTTTAAAATAACATATGTTTACAATGAATATTTGGTCAGGAAAGAGTATTAAACATTACAAATTTGTCAAGAAGTAAATAAAGCCAGAGTTATGAAGTGATCTAACTACAACAGCTTCAAATCTACAGAAAAAAATTTAATAGATTAGCAGCTTATAGAAAGAATATCAAAATTTCTATCAATCAACTACCTGCTCCTGAAGCTTTGCAAGACGCTGAACTCGTTCATCTTTAGAATCATCAGAAGAGTTCCCTTTAGAGAAGTCTTCATTAGTGTTTCCTCTACCAATTGTTTCTGTGATATCTGTTTTGATGCAACATAAAGGTATACTCTCAACAGATTCATCTGGGATCGTTGCAAAATGTGTTTCAAAAACATCCTATAATGAAAAATTAGTTTGTTATGGTTTTTTGCATTTTTAATTTAATCCAGCCATTATAGCTTTTAATAAAAAGTACATCTCAGTGTCATATTTTGACCAGAATTCTTTTTTCCTTTAAGATATATCAGAAGAAATGTATTAAGACTCATGCTTCTCTGCCTGCCAAACTTAACAACTTTTCTCCATTTTTGGGGGGGCAAGATAAACCTCTCAAGTAATATAGGGGATCTTCTTTCAAGGGCCCTATAGTTGGTTGATCATTGTTACCTCCAAATGGTTCAGCCATTTAGACTGTCTCATCAGTGGGACATGGGCTCTAGTCAACCCTATACATCATATATCCCCTCTTCACTAATATTTCCCTGGTTTCCTCTTTATGCAGGGAAGCTTCATTAAAAGATTTGCTACTAAAGGATGCAAGAACTCAAACAACAACAACCCCCCTCTCAGTTTTAAAAGTATAATTCATAAACTGTTTTGCACTATACGTTGGTGCAAAAGTAATCGTGGTTTTTGCCTGTTAATACTTAGAGGTGTGGGTGTTATTCTTTGTCTTTTAAGTTATGCTTCTAAAAAACGTTTAAACCATCTTCAAAGGAAAAACACTTTCAGAGCACAAGTAACAGCTTACCTGAAGCATTCTTGCCATAGTCACAACTTCGTGATCTGGAGGACTGTACCTGTAGCAATTCATGAACATTAATCTAACATCCGCTGCAAATTCATAGGCATCCTTATATTCTTGGTTATCCATTTTCTCCTAAAATAAAGAAAAACTACAAGATTCACAAATAGTTCAATTTAATGTTTATTTGAGCACCTATACTGTTTATATTACAAAATAATTTAAATATGGCGGGAAAACAGTTACCCACCATCCAGATTTCACAAATGTTAAAATTTTGTTACATTCATTTTATATTTTTTAGACTTTGGAAAAAATCCAGTGAATTTTGACAAGTAGAGATAAGGAAGGAGGACATTCCAAGTAAAGAGAACAATTGGAACAAAATCACAAAAGCAGAAAAGCAGAGTGTTTTCATATAATCTTTTTTTTTGAGATAGAGTTTCCCTCTGTTGCCCAGCCTGGAGTACAGTGGCATGATCTCGGCTCACTGCAACCTCTCTGCCTCCTGGGTTCAAGTGATTCTTGTAACTCAGTCTCTGGAGTAGCTGGGACCATAGGTGTGCACCACCATGCCCAGATGTCTTTTTTTTTTTTTTTTTTTGTAGAGATGGGGTTTCACCATGGCTAGGCTGGTCTTGAACTCCTGGCCTGAAGTGATCCACCTGCCTTTGCCTCCCAAAGTGCTAGGATTATAGGCGTGAGCCACTGTGCCTGGCCTAAAACCATGGATATGTTCAAGTGGAAGAAAACAAAATGATGTATTTTTAAATTTTCCCATGACTACTCCAGGTAGTAGGACTCTGGTGATTTTAATTTTCTTGATTATTTTTAAAGATTTTTTTAAGATTTCTTTGCATTGATAAATTAATTTTATAATCAAGAAAAAGAAGTTCTTCCAATTAAGGCAACATTTACCTTAATAGTTCCAAGATCCATTGGATTTTTGACAATGTCATAGTAGTTATGGAGTCCCAAAGCATTAACGTCAACAGGGTTATAAAAGGGCCATGCATATGAAAAATGTTTCTTTGCAAGCATTTCTTTAAGAATCTCACTGCAGCACCTTAATTGTTCAGTTACTTTAACACTCTTCACGTTACATTGTTGCTGAGAATTGGGCAAAACATTCTTCAGTGTATTTTCTTTTATAAGTGGCATTCTCATTGATTTTTCTGTGAATGTTGGAGAAAATTCACTACTTGCTTTAACTACTGAAGTTGTAGGAGTTGTTGTATCTGCTTTCCTCTTCACACCTAAACACACCTTTCCTTTTGTAACCTAAAACAGAAAAATTTAACCACAAAATATATATTTAAGGTGATATTCAGAGCAATAGTTCCTTACCAGTTAAAAGAAAAAAAGGGAACAATTATCAGCACCAAGTCTTTATATAATTTACATATATTGGTGTCAATCCATGTATTAAATATTGCTAAAGGTTAACTTCCTTCCTTTTGTAGGCAAACTAAACAGTTCTAATATTTTCTTCCCACATACCAAAGAATGTCTTGTGCAAACCTTAAGATGAATGAAAAGTAAAAAATCAAAGTCATGGTTATACCAAAAAAAGTTTCTGAATACCTGAGATTAGCAAGAACATATGATTTTTAAAATAAAACTATGTAGGTGAACAATTTCTGATATCAATACTATCAAGATACCCAAACAGTAAATATTCTACCTAAGAAATATCTAAAATTTGGCTAGCCTCTTAGGTCTCTATTCATAAAATGTACAGAGAGGTGGAAACAGTATGACTTCAGATTGCTAGATGCTAAATGAATTCTTTTTTAAAAAAAGATTGCTAGATGCTGAAGACTAATTTTCCTATTAGCTGGAAAAAAAAAAAAATCCAAAGTTAAAAAGCAACGATTTTAAAACCCAAAAAAACTTACTTGAGCTACGGTTTGTGATCTAGAGTTGAGTGAAGCTCCTTGTGCCATGTTCAAGGGAGAAATAGATGTCTTAGTAAATACAGAAGGAATTGCTTGCTGCTTAAATATTTTTTCTGTTTCATTGGGCAATGATTTTTCTTTAGCAGAAGAAACAGCTATATTCTGTTGAGTGCCTGGAAAAAGATATGCCACAGTTACATATATGAATGAGTAAAGTATAAAACACCACTTTGTTAGCATTCTATTTCGCTTCCTTTAGTTCAGCTTTTTAGCAACATAAACATAGGATACTTATTTCATTTTGAAATCTACACACAAAGGGTTAGACAGGTTAGACCAATTTAGATATAATAATGGAGACTTCAATATTTGTTATTAATGGTAGGTTTATCAGTTTTATTCAAAAAGGTACCTGGCTTAAACCAAGACTAATAATAGAGCTGTGTGGTTAGCTTCAGTGAGCTATGAACATAAGCAAAAATTTCAGATACTCTAGAGACCAACCATACAGTACTATGTAGGTCTTCAGAATGCTCAGCACAAATATTCAAGGATTTCATAACTGTTACATATAGTCCATCACAGAATAAAAGATGTGAATATGATTTTCTTATCAATACATTCTTCAGAAAATCCTGCCAAAGGAACAACTGTCACATTCTTCTGCACTGTCTGTTCTCACAGAATATTATGACTTAAGACATTTGGATCATATCACTCTGAAATCTGTTATTTCAAAAGTTCAACCTTCCATCAAGGCAACTCCATTCTTCTAATTGTTCACGACAAAAACCTTGAAGTCATCTTTGACTCCACTGTCTCTCAAACTCCATATCCAACCCACCAGCAAACCTTTTTAGCTCTATCTTCCTATCTAGACTCCAAACACTTCTCACAAGTGGCATTCACTCTGGCCCAAGGCATCATCAGTGCACAACTCAATTACTGCAATAAAATCCAGGCAGGTCTTCCTTCTGCTTTGGTACTTTATAGTCTATCCTCAAAACAGCTACCAAAGTGATCTTCTAAAACTCAAATCAGTGACCTCCAATGGCTTGTAATCTCGCTAAGTAAAAACCAAAGTGCTCATAGGATATGCACGACCTGCTTGTCCACCTCCGAGTACTTCTTCCCTCTTTCCAACCTAATTTGTTATTACTTCCCTCTATCCTTACCTCACTCTAGCCTACTGGCCTTGCTCAAATTTGGTAAGCAGAAGCAGACTATTTGTTCTGCCTAAAAGAAGATATCTTTATGCCTCATTTCCTTCAGGTGTTTACTCAAATGTCACCTTGTCAACCACCCTATATAAAACAACATTTTCTCTCTACCCTATCCCCACTCACCAACTGTCTAGCTCTTATTCCCTTTATTTTTTCCATGCCATTATCACATTTGATATACAACATATAGTGATTTCTGGCTCTTCAAGTCTTGCAAAACAAACTCAGGAACTAAGTAAATTTGAATGTATTTTAAGTTAGGGGTGGTATTCCTCAATATCTGAGTCGTCGTTACTCACTAAAACTTAGGAATCAAACACATTCAGATAATCTCGCATCCTTTGATATTCCAACTGTTGCTCTTTGAACTCACAGTGAGGAGTACTTAGAATTACTTAATTTTGTCTCTATCCCTCACAAGAATAAAAAAATCTGTGAGACTAAGAGTAAACTTTGTTTTGGTCACCCCTAAATCTCTTGTGCCTAATGCAGTACTTGGTATATGAGAAAAACACAGTAAATATTTACTGCATGCCTATTGTGTTGGGCAGCATTTTAGGTGCTAGGACACAAAAATGAACAAGACAAACATAGTCTCTGCTCTTGTGAAGCTTACTGTCTAGTGTAACAAACAGACAAAAAATGAGTAATCAAACTGAGTACAAGTGATGCTAAGTGTTAGGAAGGAAATATATAAAGGTCAATGACTAAATTAAGGTGGAGAACTATTATGGAGAGGGTAACCAAGGAAGGTCTCCCTCTCTAAAGCTGACAGCTAAGATGTCACTATAAAGGTAAGAAGTATCCAGCCAGGTCAAGAGAACTATAAAATAGGAAGTAAGCCCACATGACTAGTGTACATATGAAGAAATAAAGGCATTTTTTTAAGTAATTTTTTTTTTTTAATGAATGAGAGGTTCTTATATTGCCCAGCCTGGCTTCGAATGCATAGCCTTGCCTCCTCAAGCGCCAGGACAACTGGCCTGAGCCACCGCGGCTCCCAGAAATAAAGGCAGTTTAAGAAACACACGGTAGTCTCCCAAGGCAAATACTGACAAAAGTCAAATAAGAAAAACACAACTTAAATTTTGCAGCATGAAGACTCCAAGTGACCTGGACTGACAAAAGGTTTTTGGTGGTGAATTAAAGCTAGAACCTGTACTAAGGGGAGTGTATGAGCACACAGGAAGAAAGCAGAAACAAACAACAACAAAAAGGAACAATCGCTGGAAGAAGAGGAGTTTTTGCCTTTGACCATGATAAAGGTCAAAGGATAAAGGAGTATTTTAAAGAAGAGATACTACAGCAAGTTTACAGGGTAATGAGACTAATCCCACAGAGGAGGAGAGATTAATGATGCAAGAAAAAAGGAGGATAACCAAAGGAATACAATGGTTTAGAAGGCAAGATCCTTCACAAATAAAGGCATGATGGAGGAGGAAAGGATCAGTTACAGGCCTTTGCTGTAGCTGATTCCTCTGCCTGGAATGTTGTTCTTTCAAATCTTCACTTCTCAACAAGGCCTCCACTGAATCTGTCATGTTTGTCTCTCTCTTCCTACTAGAATATAAATTCCAAGATGGCAAAGTTTTTGGTTTTATTCACTGATATACCTCAAGAGCACCAGTGTTGTGGTACATAATCAGCACTCGAGTATTTGCTCAATCAATATTATCAATTTAATACTGACTTTTCTTTGCCATAAACTATCAACATGTAAGTAATCACATTATTTATTTTTTTTAAAAAAGTAGTTAGCATTTAATGAACCTCCCACCATGTGGCTTCAAGCCACCAAGACACAGGCCCACCGCCCCCCACCAACACCCTTAATCTTCTCCTCAGCTCTTCTGCTGAAGAATTTAGCCTTCACAATAGAACTTTGTAGTAGCCCGATCGCACCACATCAATGATGGGAGCAGCCCTAGTCTTGTTTTTAGCAGCATTCACCCGTGTCTGCCCACTGACCAAAGTCCACAGTTTGTCAAGGTTGACAGTGGAGCGGGAGCTCTGGTTCCTCTTTTTTCTTTTAGGCAAAGGCTGGCTTTGTCACCCAGGCTAGAGTACAATGATGCAATCTCGGCTTGATGCAATCCCTACCTCCTGGGTTCCAGCAATTCTCCTGCCTCAGCCTCCCAAGTAGCTGGGACCACAGGTGCACCCCACCATGCCCAGCTAATTTTTTTTTTTTTTTTTTTTTGCACACCTAGGGTCAGGGATGTTGGACATCAATTTTTTGTATTTTTAAGAGGGATGAGATTTCTCACTGCAACCTCCAACTCCTGGGTTCTAGTGATTCTCCTGCCTCAGCCTCCTGAGTAGCTGGGATTACAGGTGCCTGCCACCACACCCAGCTAATTTGTTTTTTAGTAGAAGCGAGTTTCACCATGTTGGCCAGGCTGGTCTCCAACTCCTGACTTCAGGTGATCCATCCGCTTTGGCCTCCCAAAGTGCTGGGATTACAGGCGTGAGCCACTGTGCCTGGTGCTCTGATTCCTCTTCAAGTGGTTATGCCTCATTCCAACTTTCCTAAAGTAACCTGGGTGGTATTTGTCGAAGCTGATCCTGTGCTGATGCATACCACCAGCATTACTGCAGCCTCCGGGGTGCTACCAGTGCTTGCTGATGCAGCCATGGCCATGGCTTATGTGGTCCCAAAGCTTCTGGGTCTTCCTCAGTCTGGATGGCATGTTGGTGGCCCAGACGAAAGAGGGTAACCACATTATTTTAAACTAGCTATCATCATATGACAATTTCCCTACCACTGTGACTAACAAAGACATGACTCGGGTAGTGGAATGCTTCTGTCAAAACTTTTTAAAACTTAGACATTCACTCCGAAGCCAAATCCTACCTATCCTTTGAGGTCAAACGTAAGTTATATCCCCTCTAAAGCCTTTCCCAACTTGTCCAGCATGATATGGTTTGTCCTCTCCAAATCTCATGTTGAAATGTGACCTCCAATGTTGGTGGTGGGGTGTGGTGTGGGAGGTGTTTGGGTAAGGTGGGTGCATCCCTTATGAATCTCTTGGTGCTGTCCTCGAAGTAATGAGTGAGTTCTCTCTGAGTTCACACAAGATCTGGTTGCTTAAAGAGCACCTCCTCCCTACCCCACCTCGCCATGTGATACGACAGCTCCCCCTTTGCCTTTGACCATGATTGAAAGTTTCCTGAGGCCTAACCAGAAGCCGAGCAGATGCTGGTGCCATACTTATACAGCCTGCAAAACCATAAGCCAAATAAACCTCTTTTTGTAAATTACCCAGCCTTTTTTTTTTTTTTTTTTTTGAGACAGGGTCTCACACTGTCACCCAGACTAGATTGCAGTGGCGTGATTATGGCTCACTGCACTTTCAACCTTCTGGGCTCAAGCAATCCTCCCACCTCAGGCTCTTGAGGAGCTGGGACTACAGGTGCATGCCATGACACCTGGCAAATTTTTAAATTGTTCTGTAGAGACAGGATCCTCCTATGCTGATCAGGCTGGTCTTGAATTCCTGGGCTCATGTAATCCTCCCATTTTGGCTTCCCAATGTGCTGGCATTACAGGCATGAGCCACCATGCCCAGCCAGGTATTTCTTTATAGCAATGCAAAATGGACTAGCACACATCACGTATCAGTTTCTCACTCTTGGCCACGCATGGTGGCTCATGCCTGTAATTCTAGCGCTTTGCGAGGCCAAGGCATGAGGATCATTTGAAATCAGGAGTTTAAGGCCAGCCTGGGCAACAAAATGAGACCCTATCTGTATAAGAAACAAAAAAATTAGCTGGGTGTAGTGGCACATGTCTTTAATATTGGCTACTTGGGAGGCTAACGTATGAGGACTGTTTAAGCCCAGGAGTTTGAGGCTGCAGTGAACTGTGATCATGCCACTGCATTCCTGCCAGGGTGACAGAATGAGACTCTGTCTTGAAACAAAACAAAATTTTTCATTCTTTTGAAACACAGCATACATTACACGTAATTTCATCTGACATATATCATAATGCATTGTCATAATTTTTTTCCATAATGCATTGTCTTATAATTTTTTTCAAGCTTTATTTCTAAAAACTTAAATGTAGACCAGGCTCAGTGGCTCATGCCTGTAATCACAGCACTTTGGGAGGCCAAGGCAGATGAATCACTTGAGGTCATGAGTTCGAGACCAGCCTGGCCAACATGGTGAAACCCCATCTCTAAAAAATACAAAAATTAGCCAGGGGTGGTGGCATGTGCCTGTAATTCCAGCAAGTCAGGGAGCTTGAGGTAGAAGAATCACTTGAACGTGGGAGGCGGAGGTTGCAGTGAGCTTAGATCGTGCCACTGCATTACAGCCTGGGCAACAAGAGTAAAACTCCGCCTCAGAAAAACAACCAACCAACCAAGAAAATCTTAAATTTAGCTCGAGGGTTAGGGTGGTTATATTTCTTTGTAGCTCCACAAAATGTGCCTTATATGTGACAATTATCGAAATATGTATTGATAGAAAAGCAAAGTCAACGAACTTCTGAGGGAAATATGCTCTTAGCATTTACCTAAGCATCTGAAACAAGTAGCTACAACTTAAATATCAAGAAATACTTGAAACTTAAGTTGTAGCTACTTCTTTTAGATGCCCAAGTAACTGCTAAGAACATGTTTCCCTAAAATAAAAGATCAATAAAAAGATTACATTTTTACCTTCTTGCAACATTAAATGGAAAAAATAATTTTTATCTTGCTAAGGATAATAATTTAAGTCAGCAACAATTAGCACATTCGTTTTACAATTTAAATACCATGCTGATCTATGTGTTATCTACCTCACAAGGGCTTATTTAAATCTGCCTGTAGAAGCCCAGGTCTCACATTGTCAGACATTAGATCAACCTTTCTAAAATAAGAATAAGGACTTAAATAATCAGTGAATATCTCATAAAGCACTATAAGTTATGACCCACATTAAAGATCTATTAACAATAAAGAAGTATGTATTACTATCAATAAAAACCTAAAAAACAAATAAATAAACCTCTGCCATGAACCTATTATAAGCCTCCTATATCTCAGGCACTTAAGTATATACTTTATAAACATTTACAATCATGAAAGATAATTATTTTCCTAATATTATAAATGAGGAAACTAACATGGAATGACTAAGGACTTAAAGATTATGCTGTTTAAGTGATCCAAAGATAAACCAACATTTACTACATTCTTGGTTAACCTCTACAATAAATCTATTTGAATACTTAAGATTTTTCAAACGTCATATTTAAATGATATGATTATTAGTTATAGAGATGAGTTCCTCTAAAGCTTTTTGTGACTGAGTGAAGAAAAAGAAAAAAAAAAAAAAGACAATCTTCCAACCCAATGGTAAATTTCATTCTAATCTATGGATTTTTTTTTTTTTTTTTTAAATACAGAGAGCACTAGCAATTTGGGCATTCTTATCAGTATAGCACAGATACAAGATCCACTGAAAACAGTAGTAATGGCTATGATTTTCTGGGTCCCTACTATGTGAATGGCATTATGCTACAGGAAAGCTGGCTCCAGGGTCATAATCAATGCAGTCCTCCCTACTCTTGAATGATACCATCCTTGTGATCAAGGTTTAGAACATTGTTTTAAATGGACATTTTTTATCAACAGAATAGGATGTAGAACCTTCTGGATGTGTTTCCTTTGGGGGATTTACACACACACACACACACACACACACACACACACACAGTGGGGGGGAGAGAGAGCCATAAAGTGTTTACCACCTGCCTTACCCTTCTTGATTCTTTCCTTAACACCCACAACTTGCTCTTCTTGTGGCATCTGAGATAATTTCTGCATAAACAACTCCTCTAGAGCTTGTGCCATAAGAACAACGTCATCTCCAGGCTACAAAATATATTAAGTATACAATAAGGATACACAGTATGGTCACTGTACCAAATGTCTTAAATTCAGGCCACTTTATTGAAGGCAGTAACATAGTACTCCTAGACAGTATTCATCTAGTGAGGCTGCTCACATTTTATTTTCTTATTCTCTATGGGTGAAAGCAGCTCACATTTAAAATTCTAGCATTCTACTCCTTCAACTTCTAAAAAGTCACTCATGACTGTACCAAGTATCTCACGGCTTGAAGTAATTCTGTTTAATTAACTAATTAATAAAATCACACTGTAGCAGTGACTCAATTTTTAAATATTTTTTATAAGCCAACTCTACCAACATATTCAATTTTTTTTTTTTTTTGAGACAGAGTCTCACTCTGTCGCTAGGCTGGAGTACAGTGGCATGATCTTAGCTTACTGCAACCTCTGCCTCCTGGGTTCAAGCAATTCTTGTGCCTTAGCCTCCCTAGTAGCTGGGATTATAGGCACATGCCACCACACCCAGCTAATTTTTGTATTTTTAGTACAAACAGGGTTTCACCTTGTTGGTCAGGATGGTCTCAATCTCCTGACTTCGTGATCCGCCCACGTTGGCCTCCCAAAGTTCTGGGATTACAGGCGTAAGCCACCACACTCGGGCCAATTTTTAAATCTTAACTATTTGCTTACAAGTCTTCCTCTTGCTTTAATTTACAACTGAGGAAAAACTAATTTACAAAGCAACAGCCTAAAAAAGAAAACATTTATTTCTAAGTTATGTAGCTCAGGAAAATTACTAAACTTCATTTAAAAATATTGCATCTCAAAGGACCCTTTGGAATTATAGTTAAATTAAAATGAAGTTGCCAGTGGTACTGTTTTTTTAAAAATTCACATTGGAGCTGGATGCAGTGGTATGTGCCTATTACCCAGCTACTTGGAAGGCTGAGGTGGAAGTATCACTTGAACCCAGGAGTTCAAGCCCAGCCTGGGCAACACAGCGAGTCCCTGTCTCAGAAAAAAATCATTTGCATTAGCTAATAGTTTTGAATCTTTTATACATATAAGGTGGCACTGGTAGTTATCTTGGGAGCCAAATCATTTCAGTGTCATTCACTAGAGATTTTGAATAAACAAAATGCCAAATACTTAGAATTCTCATATTTAAATAAGATATAACCTGTCAAATATTTAGATACCCTTGAACAGCTAGAAAAGGATACAGTACTGTAGAAAATGAGAATACTAGATGAAAGAAATCCAAATACACAAATTCAATTTTATGGATGACAGCCGATATGAAGATTAAGTTCAAAATGTCTACATACATCATACAGGCAAACTCATTAACACAAATCCAAGTACTACTACTAGGATAGAACAAAGAACTATCTGATCTTTAAATAAACTTGTTGTGAACTTTATAAGTAAGCAATTTGTTTGCCTTTTTAGATTATGGCCAGGGATCCAAACTGTGAAAATTTAATCAAGATTAGTGTATACTAAGGCTTTTCCTTTATCTCATAACTAAAATGAGAGGAATAGAACAGAAAACATTCTGAATTACTTTATTCACAGAAACCAGCTCTCATTGGTATTTTTTAAACATAACAAGCAACTACAGCTATTTGGGCAAAAAAGAACTATTATAGCAAATAGATTAAACAATTGGTATGTGAAAATTATAAAATCCAGTGAAAAAGTATTATTCTTAAAAATATGTAACATGTGAACCAGAACAGAGGATGAAAAAAAATATGTAAAAGATAGGCCAGGCGCGGTGGCTCACGCCTGTAATCCCAGCACTTTGGGAGGCCGAGGCGGGTGCATCACGAGGTCAAGAGATCGAGACCATCCTGGTCAACATGGTGAAACCCCGTCTCTACTAAAAATACAAAAAAATTAGCTGGGCATGGTGGCGCGTGCCTGTAATCCCAGCTACTCGGGAGGCTGAGGCAGGAGAATTGCCTGAACCCAGGAGGCGGAGGTTGGGGTGAGCCAAGATCGCGCCATTGCACTCCAGCCTGGGTAACAAGAGCGAAACTCCATCTCAAAAAAAAAAAAAAAGAGATCGAGACCATCCTTGCCAACATGGTGAAACCCCATCTCTACTACAAGTACAAAAAATTAGCCAGGATGTGGTGGTGCCCGCCTGTAGTCCCAGCTACTTGGGAGGCTGAGGCAGGAGAATCGCTTGAAACCGGAAAACAGAAGTTGCATTGAGCCGGGATGGTGCCATTGCACTCCAGTCTGGCAATAGAGTGAGACTCTGTCTCCAAAAAAAAAAAAAAAAAAAAAAAATGTAAAAGATCTTGGCTGGGCTCTGTGGCTCACACTTGTAATCCCAGCACTTTGGGAGGCCGAGTCGAGTGGATTACCTGAGGTGGGGAGTTTGAGGCCAGCCTGGCTAACATGGTGAAACCCTGGCTCTACTAAAAAATAAACAAACAAATACAAAAAATTACCCGGGCAAGGTGGCAGGTGCCTATAATTGTAGCTACAAGGGAGGCTGAGGCAGGAGAATCACTTGAACCCGGTAGGCAGAGGTTGCAGTGAGCCGAGATTGCGCCACTGCACTCCAGCCTGGGTGACAAAGCCAGACTACATCTAAAAAAAATACACACACACACACACACACGGTCTCAAAGACTTCAAATGTGGGCGGGGGATTAAAAAAAAAAAAAGAAATGTGAAGCGATCACCTGATTTTATACATCTCTCTCCTATATGCAATGGCAATATTAGCAAGTATAACATAAAGCTTACATACCTTGTTATATAAATAACAATTTGAGAACATTGTATTGAAGTCTTCTATGCATTCTGAAGCCTTCACATAATATTTATTCTCCAAGCGCTTCTTAATTGTATTTAAATCCATTGGGTTTTTTATAATGGTATAATAATCCTATAGTTTTGAACAAATTCTAAATGTTAGTAAGAATGAATATAGTACAATTATTGGTACACAAAGAAACTTAATACATTATATACCTGTAACTAGAGAGAGCAACTGATTATCTTTAAAAAGCCATCTTTTGGCTGGGTGCAGTGGCTCACTCCTGTAGTCCCAGCACTTTGGAAGGCTGAGGCAGGAGAATCACTTGAGGCCAGGAGTTCAAGATCAGCCTGGCCAACATGGCAAAACCCATCTCTACTAAAAATACAGAAAATTAGCCAAACGTGGCAGCAGACGCCTGTATGCCCAGCTACTTGGTAGGGCGAGGCATGAGACTCACTCGAACCCACTAAATTCTAGTCTGGGTGACAGAGTGAGACTTTGCCTCCAAAAAAAAAGGCCATATTCTGGAAACTAGAACTTTCAGTAATGAGAAACAAAGCTGACTGTTACGGCATTATTTTTAGAGAAAAAGAGCCAATAAAGGTGAAGACAAAAATTTCAGAATAAAATTATCCTGGAAAATAAAGAGGGCATAAGGAAAAAGAACCTTGTTTTTATGGAGTCTGTCCATAGAATAAAATCCCAGCTTAAGGTTTACTAGCTATATTATAAACTACTCAACCATTCCATGACTGAATGGCTAAAAATTCCTAACATAAGACCTAAGGTCAAATTCTGTATGTGATGCAACTAAGCCTGCCAGAAGTGTCAAGAGAAACTTCATAAAAAAGGCAAAATTCAGGATAACTCTGCAACCAAAAGGTGAAGTGACATATGCTATAATAAGAAAACATGTATTACAATTTATCACAAATTGTTAAAATAAGAATGCAAATGCTCAGAAAAATTATGTTTGTTTTGTGGGAAAAAAATACTCATTGGGATAGACTTTAATGATGCTAAATAAATCAGGTGTTTGTTAAATGTTTTATAATATTAAAAACTAGTTATGTCTTACAGAGATATATAGAATTTTTCTTTCTTTTTTTTGAAACTAACATAGTTTAAGACATACATACAGGCAACTTTAGTTTCACAGCATCCACAGGACATTGAAAAGGCCATGAATAATCGTGCTTCCATAAATCCTTTAGAATAACTTTTTGTAGGTACTGAAGTTGATTTGTCAATCGCCCATTTTTCTTAGTATTTATATACTCTGGTGGAGGAGGGTTAACAATAATAGCTGTTTGTCGACTTGATAGAGACATTCTTAACTGCGTCGAATCCTGTCTACAAGTACATGTCCTGAAAAAGAAAAACTGAGTACCTTAGAAGCACTTTAAGAATGGTTTCCACAGGAGCTGAAAAGTGTTATTCAAGAGTAACAGAGGCCAGGCACAGTGGCTCATGCCTGTAATCCCAGCACTTTTGGAAGGCCAAGGTCAGGAGTTGGAGACCAGCCTGGCTAACATAGTGAAACTCCGTCTCTACTAAAAATGCAAAGATTAGCTGGGTGTGGTGGCGTTTGCCTGTAATCCCAGCTACCTGGGAGCCTGAGGCGGGAGAATTGCTTAAACTCAGAGGTGCAGGTCCCAGTGAGCCAAGATCGTATCACAGTACTCCAGCCTGGGCAACAAAAGTATACCTCTGTCTCAAAAGAGTAACAGATACTGCATTTTAAAGCACATCATGATTAAGACAGGATTAAAAAAAAAAAGCCAAATGGCAAAAGAATGAAGTTTTTAACAAACACAAACATTTTCTATACAAGTAGTGTAAGTTGTTTCATTATATATGCCTTAATCTTGAATGGTTTAAATTATTTCAACATTTCAGTCGTTCTGCCTTTCTAAACACAAATTGAGATCTTAGCAGAAAAAGTCTATAAATACATAGTAGGAAAAAATAATAGGGAATGTTAAAGATATAATCAGTATGTAAGTATTCTACAATTGTTAATTCAACTAAGAGAGAAAAGCAAAGTAAAAAATTTTCCTGGCTAGCCGGGCGTGGTGGCTCACGCCTGTAATACCAGCACTTTGGGAGGGCGAGGTGGGCTGATCACCTGAGATTGGAGTTCAAGACCAGCCTGACAAACACGGAGAAACCCCATCTCTCTTAAAAATACAAAAAGATTAGCTGGGCGTGGTGGTGCATGCATGTAATCTCAGCTACTCAGGAGGCTAAGGCAGGAGAATTGCTTCATCCCAGGAGCCAGAGGTTTCAGTGAGCCAAGATTGCGCCATTGCACTCCAGCCTGAGCAACAGCAGCAAAACTGCGTCTCAAAAATAAATAAATAAATAAATCCTGGCTAATTTGAAAAAAGTGATTTATTTATGGGTTTTTTTTTTCTTTCTTTTTCTGAGATGGAGTCTCACTCTGTCACCCAGGCTGGAGTGCAATGGCGTGATCTTGGCTCACTGCAACCTCTACCTCCGAGGTTCAATCGATTCTCCTAAGCCTCCCAAATAGCTGGGACTACAGATGTATGCCACCACGCCAGGCTAATTTTTGTATTTTTACTATAGACAGCGTTTCACCCTGTTGGCCAGGATGGTCTCAAATTCCTGACCTCATGTAATCTACTCACCTCAGCCTCCCAAAGTGCTGGGACTACAACCTTGAGCCACTGTCCTCAGCCAAAGTGATTTATTTTATTTTTACTTTTATGTATTTATTTTTTGAGACAGAGTCTCACTTTATTGCCCAGGCTGGCATGCGAAGGCACAATCTTGGCTCACTGAAACCTCCGCCTCCTGGGTTCAAGTGATTCTCCTGCTTCAGCGTCCTGAGTAGCTGGGACTACAGATGCATGCCACTATGCCCAGCTAATTTTCGGATTTTTAGTAGAGATGGGGTTTCACCATGTTGGCCAGGCTGATCTGGAACTCCTGACCTCAGGTGATATGCCCTCCTTGGCCTCCCGAAGTTCTGGAATTACTAGCATGAGCCACTGTGCCCGGCCCAAAGTGATTTATTTTAAAACCAAATTTATTAGATTAAAATGTTACTCTGTGGCACATACTGCTACATCTAGAATAAAATATAAAATATTTTAAATTTCATAGGTGTTTCAGAAAGACAGTATTTACTATTCCTATACAGCATCATTACTTTAAGGATAAAGACACTACTAATGTGCACATAATACCTCAAGTACATGTGCAAAATGAATAGTTATGAAATAAATTGCTTAGGCTGGGTGTGGTGGCTCACACCTGCAATCCCAGCACTTTGGGAGGCCAACGTGGGCACCTGAGGTCGGGAGTTCAAGAGTAGCCTGGCCAACATGGAGAAATCCCTCTCTACTGCAAGTACAAAAATTAGCCGGATGTGGTGGCAGGTGCCTAAAATCACAGCTACTCAGGAGGCTGAGGCAGGAGAATTGCTTGAACCCAGGAGGCAGAGGTTGCAGTGAACCAAGGTCACACCATTGCACTCCAGCCTGGGCAACAAGAGCGAAACTCCATCTCAAAAAGAAAAGAAAAAAAAATTGCCCATTTTTAGAAACCAGTGGTAACACTTAGCCAATAATATATCTTTGTCTGCATTTTTTAAAAAATATATTTAATTTTGTATCCAGGAAAATGTCTGCATTAAAGTAGTATCAGTTCTCACCTCTTGTTACATATTATTTAATTGTAGATATTTTTGAATTGTGGCATAATACACACAAAATTTAACCTTATTTACTCTTTTTAAGTGTACAGTTAAACAGTATTAAGTACATTCATGTTTTATGTTAAACCAATCTCCAGAACTTTTTCATCTTGCAAAACAGAAACTCTATGCGCATTAACCAACAACTCCTCATTCTTCTTTCTCCCCTGAACCTGGCAACCACCATTCTGCTTTCTGTTGCTATGAATTTGACTATTCTAAATACTTCATTAAAGTGACAAATCACATATTATTTGTCTTTTTTGTGACTGGCTTATTTTACCTAACATAAAGTCCTCAAGATTCATCCATGTTTTAGCATGTGTTAGAATTTACCTTCTCTTTTAAGGCTAAATAATATTCCATTGTGTGTGTATCACTGTCTTTATCCATTCATTCACTCATGTTACTTAGGTTGCTTCCATTTCTTGACTATATTGTGAATAGCGCTGCTATAAATACGCATTTACAAGTACTTCAGAACCCTGCTTTTAATTCTTTTGGATATATTTACACAAGTGGAATTGCTAGATCATATGGCAATTATATTTCTAATTTTTTTACGAAGTCCATCCCATTTTCTATGGCTGATACATGATTTCACATTCCCACTAACAATGTACAAGAGTTCAATTTCTCTACATCCTTGCCAACAGTAATTTTCTGTTTTAATACTAGCCATCCTAGGCTGGGTCCAGTGACTCATGCCTGTAACCTTGCATTTTGGGAGGCCGAGATGGGCGGATCACGAGGTCAAGAGATCAAGACCATCCTGGCCAAGATGATGAAATCCCGTCTCTACTAAAAATACAAAAAATTAGCTGGGCATGGTGGCGTGTGCCTGTAATCCCAGCTACTCGGGAAGCTGAGGCAGGAGAATTGCTTGAACCTGGGAAACGGAGGTTGCAGTGAGCCAAGATCACCCCACTGCACTCCAGCCTCGTGACAGAAGTGAGACTCCATCTCAAAAAAATGAACAAACAAACAAAAAAACCCACCAGCCATCCTAATAGGTATGAGGAGCTGTGGATCTTTTTTTTTTTTTCTTTTTTTGAGACACAGTCTCATTCTGTCATGTCACCCAGGCTGGAGTGCAGTGGCAGATCTCGGCTTGCTGCAATCTCCACCTCCCAGATTCAACTGATTCTCCTGCCTCAGCCTCCTGAGTAGCTGGGATTACAGGTGCATGCCACCATGCCTGGCTAATTTTTATATTTTTAGTAGCAACAGGATTTCACCATGTTGGTCAGGCTGGTCTTGAACTCCTGACGTCGTAATCCATCTGCCTCAGCCTCCCAAAGTGCTGGGATTACAGGTGTGGGTCATTGAGTCTGGCCAGATCTTTAAAAATACCAATGCTCAGGTTCCAATCTCTGGAGAGAGGGCTTGGGAATTAGTTTTGTTGGCTTTTTATAAGTTCCCTGTTAACTTCTGATGTGCAGACAAAATTGAATACAACTACTTAGAACGAATTGAATTGAAGGTGGTTATCAATCTTATACTTTCATGATTTTCATGTTACACATATATGGAAATAGGACATTTAATAAAAGTTACAGGTTGGGCACTGTGGCTCATGTCTGTAATCCCAGTACTTTGGGAGGCTGGAGAAGAGGATGGCTTGAGGCCAGGAGTTCAAGACCAGACTAGACAACAAGATGAAACTTCCCATCTCCGCAAAAAATATAGAAAAATCAGCGTGGTGGTACACGTCTGCACTCCTAGCTACTCAGGAGGCTAAGTTGGGAGGACCATTTGAGCCCAGGAGGTAAAGGCTGTAATGAGTCCAGATTGTGCCACTGCACTCCAGCCTGGGTGACACAGCAAGACCCTGTCTCATAAAAGAGCTCAGGACTTCAAGACCAGCCTGGGCAACACAGTGAGAACTCACCTCTAAAACTAAAAAAAAAAAGGAGAGATAAAAAGGGAAAAATCATTAAGAACAAAGATGGAGCTATTCTAAGATGTTACGACTAAACTGGCTCTTATCCTGGCTTTATAATTATTTAAAGCTAACCTACTTTTTAGGTGCCCCAGTCATCACATCCACAGAGGATAACCACTCCACTGATCTATCACTATAGACCAGGCTGTGACCATTTTTGAACTTTACAGATAATATTATTTACTATGTATTACATTTTACCTGGCTTATTTTCCTCAACATTATGTTTGTGACTCATCCATGTTATTCCCTATGTAGCCTGTTCATTTTTGTTACTGTAATCTACTGTAGAATTATAATATCCTAACATATCCATTCCTGTTGGGACTTCGGAGCCAGTTTCCTGCTTTTGACTATGGCAAACAAGGTTGCTATGAACATGCCTATAGTGTATACTTCATGCATTTTTACACTGCGATGAAACCCTGTCCAACCCAGGAGTAAAGTTACTGGGTCACAGATATATGAACTTTAGTAGATACTACCAAACAGTTTTCCAAAATGTTGTTCCGGTTTATATATACAACATGAGTCTGAGACTTCATTACTACATATCCTTGTTAAAATATTTGGTAATCATCAGTTACAATGATCATCATACCTGTTATCCCAGGACTTTGGGAGGCCAAGGCAAGAGAATCACTTGAGTCCAGGAGTTTAAGACCAGCCTGGGCAACACAGTGAGACCTCATCTCTACAAAAAAAAAAAAAAAAAAGAATTTTTTTTTTTTTTTAATTAGCTGGGTGTGGTGGTCCATGCTTGTAACCCAGCTACTCAGGAGGCTAGGCAGGAGGATCACTTAAGCCCAGGAAGTAAAGGCAGCAGTGAGCTATGAGTGTGTCACTGTACTCCAGTCTGGGCAAAAGAGCAAGACAATGCCAAAACCAAGTATTTGGTATTTGCCTGGGCATGATGGCTCACGCCTATAATCCTAGAACTTTGGGAGGCCGAGTTGGGTGAATCACCTGAGAACAGGAGTGTGAAACCAGCCTGGCCAACATGGTGAAACCCCGTCTCTACTAAAAATACAAAAAATTAGCCGGGTGTGGTGGCACTCTACTGTAGTCCCAACTACTTGGGAAGCTGAGGCAGAGCTGAGGCAGGAGAAACACTTGAACCTGTGAGGCAGAGGTTGCAGTGAGCAGAGACTGTGCCACTGCACTCCAGCCTGGGTGACAGACTAAGACACTGTCTCGGGGGGGAAAAAAAAAGGGCCAGGCACAGTTGCTCACACCTGTAATCCCAGAACTTTGGGAGGCTGAGGAGGATGGATCCCCTGACATCAAAAGTTTTGAGACCAGCCTGGCCAACAGTAAAACCCCATCTCTACTAAAAATACAAAAAATAAGCTGGACATGGTGGTAAGCACCTGTAATCCCAGCTACTCGGGAGGCTGAGGCAGGAGAATCACTTGAACCCAGGAGACGGAGGTTGCAGTGAGCCAAGATCACACCATTGCACTCAGCCTGGGCAACAAGAGCAAAAAAGTCTGCCTTGGGAAAAAAAAAAAAAAAGAAGAAGAAATCATCATCTCATCTTGATCTTTGCCCGCATCATCCCTCAACCTTTTCTTCCCTAAACTTTCCCCTTTGCCAGATAATGACACTATCATGTAACCAACTGGTCAAAAAACAAACAAACAACAAAAAAACGAAAAAACCTTGGGTATCTTCCTACTTCCTTTTTTTCCTTCAAGCCTCCCTCTACATGAATTGATTCATTGGCAATTCTTCTAGCTCCTCCTCCAAAATAAAATAAAATTCCCACTACTTTCACCACAACCCTGGCCCCAGTCATCATCTTTTACAAGGATTAATGCCATAGCCTCCAAACCAACCTGAGACCTCCAGGATCTGCATTGTTCCTTCAACCTCACCTCCTTTCACTCTCCCCACTCAATCACTTCACTCCAACCATACTCTTCTTTCAGCTCTGTGCAAGGCATCAAGCCAGTTCTAGCCTCTGGGCATTTCACAGTCAGCCAGAAAATGCTCTTGTCCCAGACCTATTCACAACCACATTTTTTCAATTTATTTCTTTAGACAGGATCTCACTTTGTCACCCAGGCTGGAGTGCAGTGGAGCAAACACAGCTTACAGCAGTTTCCAACTCCCAGGTTCAAGCAATCCTCCCACCTCAGCCCTGCAAGTAGCTGGGACTGCAGGTGCATGCCACCACACTTGGCTTATAACATTTTTTTTCTCTAGTTTACTTTACTGTAAGAATACAGTATAAATAATTGTACAGTATATATTAAATGTAACATACAAAAATATGTTAATTAACTATGTTACCAGTAAGACTTCAAGTCAACATCAAGATATTAGTTGTTTTTGAAGTGCAAAGTTATCTATGAATTTTCAACTGTAAAGGAGTCAGCACCTGTACCTTTGTCACTTAAATATATATATATATTTTTTTAGACAGAGTCTTGCTCTGTTACCCAGGCTGGAATGCAGTGGCGTGATCTTGGCTTACTGCAACCTCTGCCTCCCAGGTTCAAGCAATTCTCCTGCCTCAGCCTCCTGAGTAGCTGGGACTATAGTCACACGCCCCCACATCTGGCTACTTTTTGTATTTTTAGTAAAGACGGTTTTACCCTGTTGGCCAGGCTGGTCTCAAACTCCTGACCTCAAGTAATTTACCTGCTTCGGCATCCCAAAGTGCTGGGATCACAGCCATGAGCCATCACGCCAAGCCCACTTAAAGATTTTTTAAATAAAAATGTATTACACAGTATACTTTCTGCAGTCTTATGGTTTCATTTTCTCCTTTTTTTGAGTTAGGGTCTCACTGTCACCCAGGCTGAAGTACAATGGTATGATCTTGGCTCAGTGCAGTCTCAACCTCCTAGCCTCAAACGACTCTTCCACTTCAGCCTCTGATTATCTGGGACTATAGGTGCATGCCACCACATCCAGCTAATTCTTTTTGTATTTTTTTGTAGAGATGGGGTTTTGCCATGTTGCCTAGGCTGGCCTTGAACTATTAAGCTCAAGTAATCTGCCCTCCTTGGCCTCCCAAAGTGCTGGAATTACAGGTAAGCCCATGGTTCCCTGCCTCATTTTCTACACTTAATTTTTATCTAGAATTACTTTCTGCTGGTATCTTTGGCTACAGACATGCTCCAGCCTTGATTTTTCTTAAAAATACCTTGCCACACAAAAACTTATACAAAGATGTTTATAGCAGCTTTATTCATAATTGCCAAAACTTGAAAATAACTAAGATGTCCTTAAGTAGGTGAAGGGGGAAATACACTCTACTACATTCATGCAATGAAATATTATTCAGTACTGAAAAGAAATGAGCTATCAGCTGGGCATGGTGGCTCACACCTATAAGCCCAACACTCTGGGAGGCCAAGGTGGGCAGATCACTTGAGCCCAGGAGTTCAAGACCAGCCTGGGCAACATGGTGAAAACCTATCTCTACTAAAAATACAAAAACTAGCTGGGTGTGGTGGTAACACTTGTAATCCCAGCTACTCAGGAGGCTGAGGCATGAGAATCCCTTGAACCTGGGAGAGGGAGGTTGCAGTGAGCCAAGATCCCACTGCTGCACGTCAGCCGAGGTAACAGAGTGAGACTTCTTCTTAAAAAAAAAAAAAAAAAGACACGGGTCATCAAGTCATGAGAAGACATAGTGAAAACTTTAAGTCATTCTCAAAAAAGGCAAAACTTGCTAGGCGCAACGGCCTAAGCCTATAATCCCAGTACTTTGGAAGGCCGAGGCAGGTGGATCATTTGAGGCCAGGAGTTCGAGACCAGCCTGGCCAACAGTGAGATCCCTGTATTTAATAAAAATACAAAAATTAGCCAGGTGTGGTGGCACATGCCTGTAATCCCAGCTACTCTGAGGTTGAGGCACAAGAATTGCTTGAATCTGGGAGACAAAGGTTGTGAGCCAAGATGGCCCCACTAAACTCCAGCCTGGGCAACAAAGCGAGACTATCTCAAAAAAAGAAAAAACAAAAGACAAAACTATAGAGACAGTAAAAAGATCAGTAGTTGCCAGGGGTTTGGGAAAGAAAGAATAGGCAGAGCACAGAGGATGTTCAAAGCAGTGAGACTATCTTATATGATACTATAACGGTAGATCCATTTGTCAAAACTCATAGAATGTACAACACCAAAACAGAAACTATGTAAACTATGGACATTTGGTGATGATGTGTCAGTCTAGTTCATTGATTGTAACAAATGTACCACTTTGGTGCTAATACTTGGTGAGGCTGAACTAGTGTTGAATCAGGGGGTAGATGGGAACACTGTATTTTCTGCTCAGTTTTGCTGTGAACCTAAACTCCTCTAAAAAATAAAATTAAAACACATACACGCACACACACAAATCCTCTCCCACTATGTTTGTTGCTAACACAAAATTTTTGCTCTACCACAAATCATAAATACCTTAAAACATTCCATACCCCTCACTGGCCTTACTCAGTTACCTTCCTAGATTTCTCTGTAGTATTTAACATGGCTAAGTACATAGTACCTATAAATTACCTATAAAGCCTTTTTGCCAAAAATGTGCAATTGAATATAATCAAGATTTTATTTCTATTTAAAAAAATTTTTTGATGCCTGGTGACTGAGACTCTGTCTCAAAAAAAAAAAAAAAAATTTCAGAGACAGGGTCTTGCTGTCACCCAAGCAAGAGTGCAGTGGCTCAATCATGGCTCACTGAACTCCTGGGCTCAAGCAATCTTCCTGCTTCAGCTTCCTGAGTAGCTAAGACTGCAAGTACATACCACCACTCTTGGATAATTATTTTTTTGGGGGGAAGGGGAAAGCCAGAGTCTCACTATGTTGCCCAGACTTGTCTTAAATTCCTGGCCTCAAGTCATCCTCTCACCTCAGCCTCCCAAAGTGCTGGGAATTACAGATGTGAGCCCCCGTGCCAGTCTAGCCAAGCTTTTACATTTAACTTTTATTTTACAGAAAATTCAGGGGCTTAGAGCTGTGCTGCATGATGGCTCCTAAGTAAATAATGGTTCAAATTTAAATCACCCAAAACTTACTGGAATTAAAAACTCAGCCACATTTCAAGTGCTTAATAGCCACATGTGGCTAGCAGCTACTGTAGGGGACAATGCAGATATAGTATAGAACACTGCCATCATGGCAGAAAAGTTCTAAGGGACTGTGCTACAATGGCCTCTTTTATAAAAGTCAAGGTCATTAAAAAAATAAGAAAAATGACTCTACATTAAGAGCCATGATATATAACTCAGGAAAAGCAGGCGGGGGTGGGGGTGGAGGACCGGAAGAGCCATGATAACCAAACTCAATTGGTTATTCTATATCAAATCTTAGTTTTAGAAGATCAGCCATATTTCTAGCCAGAAAGGTAGCAAAAGAAGAAAAGAAAAAGGTCAGTCATAACAAACATTTTGAGACAACTAGGGAATTTAGGGAATTGTTCATCTTGATAGGTGTAATAGCACGGTATACAGGAAAATTTTTTTTAAGTGTTGCTCAAAAAAACTTGTGAAGTCATATCTGTAATATGTCTTTAAAAAATGTTGACAGCTGCTTATATACAGAGATGTTCTTTGTACTATTTTATCTTTCTGTATCCTTGAAAATTTCAATAACGACCTTAAATACACTGTGATTGAGGGCCACAGATGGCTTCACCATGAATGGACCAAACATGAACAAAGAATTCTGATATCATTGTCACTGGCCAAAACAATAGCTAATATTTGATAATCTGATTAACTTAGTGGTGAACTTTCTGCATTTCTTGACTGGAGGCCCTGGTTTCTAGTGCAAAGTGAAGCTTGATGTCCAGCAATATATGACTAAAAATGTTCCCTTTTATAATGTATCCACTGTCATTACTTACCTTAGTTTCAATTACCTTAATCTTCTGTTTCTTTTAAAAGGTTTTTTAAAAATGGGCTTATGTGGCTTTTTATTTCTATGCTAGACATCTGTCAATTTTACTATTTTACTTTCCCTAAAACCTTTATTATTAGAGCTCTTAATTTTTAATAACAAATGGAAAAAGTCACAATAGTCCTATAACAGAACCCAAAAGGGGTTTTCTTTTTTCCCTTTTTTTTTTTTTTTGAGATGGAGTCTAGCTCTGTTGCCCAAGTTGGAGTGCAGTGGTGAGATCTCATTACAATCTCCGCTTCCTGGGTTCAAGCAATTCTCCTGCCTCAGTCTCCCTAGTAGCTGGGATTACAGGGAGGGATTATACTATACCAGGCTAAGTTTTGCATTTTTAGTAGAGACAGGATTTCACCAGGTTGGCCAGGTTGGTCTTGAACTCCTGACCTCAAGTGATCCACCTGCCTCAGTCTCCCAAAGTGCTAGGATTACAGGCTTGAGCCACCACGCCCAGCCAGTTTTTATCTTGACATAATAATGGGTCCTAACCACTTGTGTCAGAAGTAAACAAATTAAGGTTCTCTCTAAAAAATCACTTACACTCACATTCCAACATGCCATCTTAAGAAGGGAAAAAAAGTACCGAGTTACCATTATACTGGCAACTATAATCTGCAGCCTAACTTGTCTAGGTGAAAGTCCACTGGTTTTTTTGTTTTGTTTTGTTGAGACAGGGTCTTGCTTTGTCACCCAGGCTGGAGTGCAGTGGCGTGATCACCACTCACTGAAGCCTCAACTTCTCAGGCTCAAGCCATCCTCCCACATTAGCCTCCCAAGTAGCTGGGATTACAGGTGCATGTCAACACACCTGGCTAATTTTTGTATTTTTTTTGTGGTAGAGACGAGGTTTCACAATGCTGCTTAGGCTGGTCTTAAACTCTTGGGCTCAAGCGATTCTCCCACCTCAGCCTCCCAAATTGCTGGGATTACAGGCATGTGAGCCACCACACCCAGCCTTCACTATTGCTTCCAGTGTTTACAGTGAGTTGTCATTTTACTGTTATTTCTGCTTTCAAAACATTTTTGCCCATGGATGTATCTCTAGAATGATGGGTCATACATGGTAGCTCATGCCTGTAAACACAACACTTTGAGAGGCCAAGGCGGGAAGAACACTTGAGCCCAGGAGTCCGAGACTAACCTTAGCAACATAATGAGATCTTATCTCTACACAAAATACAAAAATTAGCTGGGCATCATGGAGCACATCTGTAGTCCCAGCTATTCTGGAGGCAGAGGTGGGGTGATCACTTGAGCCCATGATTGTACCACTGCACTCCAGCCTGGGTGACAGTGAGAACTTGTCTTAAAAAAAAAAAAAGGCCGAGCGGTGGCTCACACCTATAATCCCAGCACTTTGGGAGGCCAAGTCAGATGGATCACCTGAGGTCAGGAGTCTAAGACCAGCCTGGGCAACATGGTGAAACCTTGTCTCTACTAAAAATACAAAAATTTGCCAAATGTGGTGTCACATGCCAGTAGTTTCAGCTACTTAGGAGGCTGAGGCAAGAAAATCGCTTGAACCAGGAAGGGAAAAGTTACAGTGGGCCGAGATCACACCACTGTACTCCAGCCTGGGCAACAGAGGGAGACTCTGTCTCATAAAGAAAAAAAAAATAAGATAGGAGAAAAAAATAGTAAAAAAGAAAGATATGTCATGGGCAGATGAAATCTAATGTCAATAATTCAATGTTATATAGTAACCACTCATTACATCTGTTCAAAAACAATGTATCACTGGTCACAGTGGCTCACACCTGTAATCCAGCACTTTGGGAGGCCTAGGCAGTTGGATCGTGAAGTCAGGAGTTTGAGACCAGCCTGGCCAACATGGTGAAACCCTGTCTCTACTAAAAAAAAATTAGCTGGGTGTGGTGGCATGCACCAATAGTCCCAGTTACTTGGGAGGTTGAGGCAGGAGAATCGCTTGAATCCAGGAGACAGAGGTTGCAGTGAGCCAATATCATGCCACTGCACTGCTGCCTGGTGACAGAGCAAGACTCCATCTCAAAAAAAAAAAAAAAAGGAAAATATATCATAAATGATATCACTTCACTTTGTTGAAGACAATCACATAATAGTGTAGCACCCCCTTGTTACATCAGTCTATGGTTCCATGAACAAACTGCCTGAAAACCATATGCCTCTTGCCCACTCAATAACTCTCAAAATAACCATGGAAACTCTGAAAAAAAAATTTATTTTTTTGGGAGACAGAGTCTTACTCTGTCACCTAGGCTGGAGTGCAGTGGCATGATCTTGGCTCACTGCAACCTCCCCCTCCTGGGTTCAAGAGATTCTCCCTGCCTCAGCCTCCCAAAAGTATCTGGGATTACAGGCACCCACTGCCACACCTGGCTAATTTTTGTATTTTTAGGAGAGATGGAGTTTCACCATATTGGCCAGGATGGTCTTGAACTCCTGGGTTCAAGCGATCCTCCTGCCTCAGCCTCCCGAACAGCTGGGATTTCAGGAGTGAGCCACAACACCCAGCTGACAAATGTTTGAATTCTATCAATGATTACTAACCAGTGGTAGATGTATTACATTGTGGTGCCCTATATGCATACTTGGTCTCAGGACACAGTATAGCACAGAACTAAAGAGCTTGGATTCTGGAGATCAAAAGTAACCTGGCTCTTGATGAGCACATATACTAACTCCAAATCCTACACCATCAAATGAGCAGTCTCCAATTCAAGGGAGAAAATAGTACTGAAAACTTACATCAGGCTTCAATTTGGGCCAGATGTAATTCATAGAAACGAATGACAATGTTTATTCCTTACAATGACTCAATCTTCTCATTTGCTTCTCCCTTCAGTCTAAGAATGAGGCACTTTTTCTATCTAGAACTCTTCTCCTAGGGACTCTAGATAACACTCCCCCCTCAACCCTGGAGGGCCCTTGGTCCCTTTTTTTTTTTTTTTTGGTAGAGATGGGGGTCTCACTTTGTTACCCAGGCTGGTCTTAAACTCCTGGGCTCAAGCACTCCTCCATCTGCCTCGGGCTTCCAAAGTGCTAGGATCACAGGCATGAACCACTGTGCCGGTTCATCTTTTCTGTATCTTCAACAGATGGCCTAGTCTATCTTTTCCGTATCTTTGACATTTATCTACTAGCTTCCCTCCATATAAACTTTGTCAAGTTTCCTTTAAAACTCTTCCCTTAATCTTATCATTTTGTTGAAGCCTCAATCTTTTCAATATCTCATACCAGAGCATCCTGAGAAACTACATTGTCTTTACGGCCTACTTCACACTTGGCTTTTCCTCAACATTCCTCTAAAATTCCCCTTACACTAAGATTAACACTTACCATACTAGATTGTTAAATCCAATGGATTATCTTTGAGTCTTGACCTCCCAGGAACATCTGTCACTAAACTATTATGACTCTCTTAAAATGCTCTTCTGGTTTCTAGGATACCACTTTCCAAATTCTATTTGTTCATTTATTGAATATGTACAAATATAAGACACCTACAAATGGTGCCAAGCCCTGAGCTACAATCTGGGGATACAGTCTCTTTGCAGAGTGTGTATGTGTATATCTGACCAGAGCTTTATTATTTCTCAAGTCAGTCTTGATTTTTTATGTTTTTAATAGAGATAAGGTCTCATTATATTGCCCAGGCTGGTCTCAAACTCCTGAACTCAGGCCATTCTCTGACCTTGGCCTTCCAAAGTGCTGAGATTACAGGCATGAACACTGCGATGTTTTTTGAAATTTTTTTGTATTTTTAGTAGAGACTGGGTTTCATCATGTCTGCCAGGATTCAGCCTCCCAAAGTACTGGGATTATAGGCATGAGCCACCTCATCCCTGTTTCCCTTTTTTTTTTTTTTAAACTCCATTTCTATGCCCCACTTTATGCCAATCTCAGCTACTCCAAAGTATCAAATATATGGGCACAAATAACTGCTGAATATAAATTTACATATTCGGGATATTTACTGTTTTCCTATTCTCCATTCAACAAACCACTGCTTTTGTTCAATCACTAGTCACTAACCACGTGAATTATGCAATGGTGTTGCTTAAGACCATACAGTTAGGGCCGGGCACGGTGGCTCACGCCTGTAATCCCAGCACTTTGGGAGGCCGAGGTGGGTGGATCACGAGGTCAAGAGATCGAGACCATCCTGGTCAACATGGTGAAACTCCGTCTCTACTAAAAATATAAAAAATTAGCTGGGCATGGTGGCGCATGCCTGTAGTCCCAGCTACTCGGGAGGCTGAGGCAGGAGAATTGCCTGAACCCAGGAGGCGGAGGTTGCGGTGAGCCGAAATCGCGCCATTGCACTCCAGCCTGGGTAACAAGAGCGAAACTCTGTCTCAAAAAAAAAAAAAAAAAAAAAAGAGACCATACAGTTCAACCCACTGTCCTTCATGATATATAAACCCCTTTATAATTTGCCTCCTTGGCCACCTCACTCGACTCATTTCTTGCTACTTCACCAATTCCCAACACTGTCAGCCACAGTGAGGCAGGGAGCCTGTAGTACCAGCTAGCCAGTGCTGGGATTACGGGCGTGAACCTCCTCGTCTGGCCAAAGTAGCCACCTATTTTTTTAAAAAAGAAAAGGTGGGGCTGGGCATGGTGGCTCAGGCCCGTAATCCCAGCCCTTTGAGACCAAGGCGGGAGGATCATGAGATCAGTTCAAGTCTCTACTAAAAATACAAAAATTAGCCAAGCATGGTGGTAATGTAGTTCCAGCTACTTGGGAGGCTGAGGCAGGAGAATCACTTGAACCTGGGAGACAGAGGTTGCAGTGAGCCAGATGGCACCACTGCACTCCAGCCTGGGTGGCAGAGCGAGACTCAGTCTCCAAAAAAAAAAGCAATTCTCCGCCATACTACCCTATTCTGTGTACATACATCCATGCATTTGAGAAATTTCTCTTTACCTGTGCTTCCCATCCACCCAGGCCCTTCATCTGAGTCCCAAATCCCTGTTTATACTTTGGTGGGGCGGGGGAAGTCTCGCTCTGTCTCCCAGTGGTACGATCTCGGCCCACTGCAACCTCTGCCTCCTGGTTCAAGCGATTCTCCTGCCTTAGCCTCCCGAGTAGCTGGGACTACAGGAGTGCGCCACCACGCCGGCTAATTTTTGTATTTTAAGTAGAAACAGGGTTTCATTATGTTAGCCAGGCTGGTCTTAAACTCCTAATCTCAGGTGATCCGCCCGTCTCGTCCTCCCAAAGTGCTGAGATTACAGGCGTGAGCCACTGTGCCTGCCCTCCTCTATCTTAATTCTTAATATAGGCCACTGCACCTTGAGGTCAGGCCCACCGCAATTCTGCAGTTCCCAGAGGAGGGTTCAGCTTGTTCCAAAGGGCTTAATAAAGTTAGTTGAATGAATAAATGAAGCAAAAATCCGAATTTCCCCATCCCAAATGACCACTTGCAGAATAAACAACAAAAATTCCAGCTAACGCTAAAGGCTCTGTGCTTTCTCCTGCATTTCCACGATTACAGTACAGGCAGCAGCGATCCGCAGCAATCCAAGACCTAAGAGGAACTACAAAGACCGTGAATATCTTTCAAAATGGGAGGAGGCAGCTGGACAACCGGACCCCCAACTCCCACGCCCCAGGCTCCTCCTTCCCAGCCCTCCCTCGCAGAAAAACCAGACATGGGGGGAAAGAGGGAGAGAAAGATTCCTTGCGGGCAACGAACCTGAAGCTGGTAAGGCCAAAGGAAAGCTCCCGGCAACTCACCTGGCTACAGGCGCGAAGCTGGTGGCTCCGTCAACTGCCCGGACTGTCGAACGCTGTTGGCGGGTGGGGGAGGGGAGGAGAAAAGTAACGGCTGTTCCCACCCAAGGCCGCACCCCCTGTGGAGGGTACATTACCTGTATATTACCTATAGATTACAGAACGGACCTTATGTGATCGCCCCTTTCAGGCTGCACAAGATGAAGAGGTGCAGGGCAGCAGTTCTTCGCGGTTCCCCGCCACCAGTTTTTGTGGTAATGGCGGCCGCTAGGCAGCAGCTACAGGCGCCTTTATAGGAGCCCCCCACGGGCGGCCCGCCCATTGGTCTGAACCCGTCACGTGACCACGCCCTCCCATCGGTCTGAACCCGTCACGTGACCACGCCCAGACGCGGGCGACGCAAAAGAGGTGTAGGAGTGTGAGCGCTGCGACCCCGGTTACCCAGCGCACGTTTGTTGCGTTTACTGGATGTGGTGTAGAGAACTGGGGATTTAGGAATAGGAGCGCTACCCTCAAGACATTTGCTGTTGAAACAACGTTTTCACTAGTCTGTTAGCCTAGTAGAGGTTCGTGAGTTTGGGCTTCTGATGTCTTCATCGTTTCCACGCTTTTTTTCAGCGTTCTCCACAGTTCCTGTCTCTTGTACCTATTGAGTGCTTGATCAATATTAGGTAGCAGCTGAGGCTAGAGACATGATCTCGTCGGGTTTAAAATGGCAACTAAAGAGCTGTTTCACAACAGCTGCGTGCTGTTAAAGTGATTTAGGATTTTGAGTTTTCACAACTACCTCTTGATGGTTTGCAGATACTTTAAAGGTGCTAACGTATCATAAGAATATATTTAGTAGTTTCCCTTTGGATCAAATGGCAAACAATGCTTCTGAATTCTTAATACTCGTTCCTAGTGGATGGATTGGAAGGGGAGGGCAAAAACCGCTGAGCTGCTCGCAAATCCGGCCAACCAACCAACCATCTCCAGTTTCCTGAAAGGGAAGTCTGGGGGCCATTAACAGCTAAACACTTCTTAATTCAATCACTTTTATGTGCGAGGAAAGAACCACGTGTTCACAAGAAAGCAACACACTTGATCAACTTACTGGAGGTCACATAAATACCTGGATTGGCAAGCGCTTTTGTTTAGATTTAATTTTTGTGTTCCTGTTCTGTTGTTTAAAATAGTATTCAGGGCATGGCAGCAGGCGCTTGCAATACCCGTTACTGCAGAGGCTGAGGCAGAAGGCTCATTTGATTACAGGAGTTCAATGCCAGCCAGGGCAGCAAAGTGAAACTCTAATAGATTAATTAGAGATTAGATATAGAGATTATCTTATTTTTCAGGAAAAGAGTGGATGGGTACAGACTTAGGATGTGACTCTCACACCATAAAAAGTCTAGGGGAAGTCAAGGGAAATGAAAGAAAGGAATGACTCAGTACAAATTTTGCCCAAATGAGCAACTTTTTGGCCCTCCTGAGAATTAGTGGCAGGGAGACATGCACACTCTAAAAAAAAGCCTATTTTTTTTGAGATTGAGTCTTCCTCTGTCACCCAGGCTGGAATGCAGCATTGCAATCATAACTCAAGGGAGTCTCCAACTCCTTAGCTCAAGTATCCTCTTGCCTCAGCCTCCCCAGTAGCAGGGACTGTAAGCTCAGACTGCCATGCTGCCTTCTGAAGGATTTTTTTTTTTTTTTTTTGAGATGGAGTTTCACTCTGTAGCCCAGGCTGGAGTGCAGTGGCGTGATCTTGGCTCACTGCAACCTCTGCCTCCCGGGTCCCAGTTCAAGCAATTTTCCTGCCTCAGCCTCCGGAGTAGCTGGGATTACAGGCACGCGCCACAATGCCTAGCTAATTTTTGTTATTTTTAGTAGGGACGGGGTTTCACCATGTTGGCCAGGCTGGTCTTTTTTTTTTTTTTGAGGCGGAGTTTCACTCTTGTTACCCAGGCTGGAGTGCAATGGCACGATCTTGGCTCACCGCGACCTCCGCCTCCTGGGTTCAGGCAATTCTCCTGCCTCAGCCTCTTGAGTAGCTGAGATTACAGGCAGGTGCCACCATGCCCAGCTAATTTTTTGTATTTTTAGTAGAGACGGGGTTTCACCATGTTGACCAGGATGGTCTTGACCTCGTGATCCACCCACCTCGGTCTCCCAAAGTGCTAGGATTACAGGCGTGAGCCACCGCGCCCAGCCCAGGCTGGTCTTGAACTCCTGACCTTGTGATCCACCCTCCTCAACCTCCCAAAGTGCTGGATTACAGGCATGAGCTGAACGATCTTTTAAAAGCTAAATCTCATCATGTTACCACCCTTAAAACCTTTCAATTACTTTCCATTATTTTTAGGATAAAGAGCAAATCCCGGCAGGGCATGGTGGCTCAGGCCTGTAATCCAAGCACTTTGGAGGCGGGTGGATCACCTGAGGTCAGGAGTTCAAGACCAGCCTGACCAACATGGTGAAACCCCGTCTTTTTAAAAAAAAGATAAAGAGCAAATCCCTTAAGATGAGCTACAAAGTCCTACATGCCTTCAGCTCCAACTACACCTCCAGTAGTGCCCCCATCTCCAGCCAGTGACCTTTCAGCTCTTTTCAGGACCCTATCCTCTGTCTCGGGGCTTCTACAATTGGCTCTCTCATCCTTCCTCCAGTCCCACACTAATTCCTCAACTCTCAGGCTAAAGTCATTTCCTCAAGGAGGCCTCCACTTGGTTAGGTTTTCCTGTTAAACACTCTTATTATAACCCAATTAAATAGTACTAATTACAATTGTATAGTCAGTGGTATATTTAATGTCTATTTCCTGCAAGATAGTATGTACCATAAGTGCAAAGTATCAAAAACCTTTAAAGTGTATTATCATTGAGTAAATTACTCCTCAATTCTGATTTTTTTTTTTTTTTTTGAGATGGGGTCTTGCTGTGTCACCCAGGCTGGAGTGCAATGGCATGATATCGTCTCACTGCAACTTCCACCTCTTGGGTTCCAGAGATTCTCCTGGGACTATGGGTATGTGTCACCACACTCAACTAATTTTTTTGTATTTTTAGTCGAATTGCGGTTTCATCACGGTGGTCCGGCTGGTGTTGAACTCCTGACCTCAAGTCATTTGACCACCTCAGCCACCCAAAGTGCTGGGATTACAGGTGTGAACTACTGCACTAGGCCCTGCCTGACTTTTAATGACTGTGGCAAATCAGATTTGAATTAAAGGGGTGTGGAAGAGCAACAAGACCAGATTTGAAACTTTTTTTGTTTTCTGTTTTCCTGTTTTGTTTTCTTGTTTTTTAACTTGGAATGGCTGCAAAAATGGAGAATATGGAGAATGGGTTTATTTGGGAGGTAGACCTCCCCACCAAGATTTGATATTAGATTAGATGTAAACATGGTTTGGGTTGCACTGAGCATTTGGAGAATGGTACCATTTACTGAAAGGGAATCAGTCTTAGAAGACTGAAGATCATTAGTTCAGTTTTTAATATTCTATAAGATACCTAGGTGGAAATTTTTAATAAGAAGCTGATCAACCTGTTCAAAATACAGTCTAGGCTGAAGATGGGAAAGAAGGGCAAAAAGGAGGTTAGGAAACAGTGGAAAATTTTCTAAATAATTATTACAGAGAACAGTAGAGCAAGCTGATTGGAAAAGTGTATTTAGTAAGACATACTTGAGACAGTGAAGACCCAGAAATTGGTGACTGTTTGTGGAGAATGGGATAGTAGCGTTGAGCTTTGCCAGGGGTGTGAGACAGAAAAATGGTAGGGGAATGTAGCTTCAAAAATATTGAAAAGAAAGTGAGTTGGGCACAGTGGCTTACACCTGTAATCCCAGTAATTTGGGAAGCAGAGGCAGGTGGATCACCTGAGGTCAGGAGTTCTAGACCAGCCTGGCCAACATGGTGAAACCCCTCTCTACTAAAAATACAAAAATGAGCCAGGCATGGTGGTGGGTGCATGTAGTCCCAGTTACTTGAGAGGCTGAGACAGGAGAATTGCCTGAACCCAAGAGTGGAGGTTGCAGCAGTGAGCCAGGATCATGCCACTGCCCTGCAGCCTAGGTGACAGAGCGAGGCGCTGTCTCAAAACAAACAAACAAAGAAATAAATAAAAGTAACTGAAGACTAGGATATTATGGGGCTATTCTATGATATATGGAAATAGTCATAATTATGATTTTTCAAAAAATCATCAAACACAGTTCCAGGTAGCATGCATTTTCATTTAAATCAGGCTATCACATGAACATACCTTGAAGACATTTTTAACATTTCCATCCTTCATGGGGATCAAGGGGACCACCAGATTGCCTAAGGATGGATGAACCAACCCAGGTCAGAAATGGAGCAGGTTGGCTGGGCACCGTGGCTCATGCATGTAATCCTAGCATTTTGGGAGGCCAAGGCAGGCTGGTCACTTGATATCAGGAGTTTGAGACCAGCATTGTCAACATGGTGAAGCCCTGTCTCTATTAAAAATACAAAAATTAGCTGGATGTGGTGGTGCCTGCCTGTAATCCCAGCTGCTTGGGAGGCTGAGACATGAGAATTGCTTGAACCTGGGAGATGAAGGTTGCAGTGAGCCAAGAATGTGTCATTGCACTCCAGCCAGGGCGACATAACTCCTTCACAAAACAAAAGAAAGAAAAGAAGAGAAAAGAAAAGAGAAAGAAAACAATAATAACAACAAAATGGAGCAGGTCAAAACTCCTGTGCTGATCAGTGGTGGGATCACACCTGTGACTAGACCCTGCACTTCAGCCTGGGCAACATAGTAGGACCTTGTCATTTATATATATATAAGTGGCTGGGTGTGGTGGCTCACGCCTGTAATCCCAGCACTTTGGGAAGCTGAGGCGAGCGGATCATGAAGTCAGGTGTTTGAGACCAGCCTGGCCAGCATGGTGAAACTCCATCTCTACTAAAGATATGAAAAATTAGATAGGCATGGTGGCATGTGCCTGTGATCCCAGCTACTTGGGAGGCTGAGGCAGGAGAATTGCTTGAACCCGGGAGTTGGAGCTGAGATCACGCCATTGCACTCCAGCCTGGGTGACGGGGCGATCTCCATCTTAGGAAAAAAAAAATATATATATATATGTGTGTGTGTGTGTGTGTGTGTGTATACACATACATACATACACACACACACACACCTATATATATAATTTATTTTTAAGTTTCATCCCTCATCTAAGACTCATTTAAGTTTTCATCCCTCATCTAAGATTAGATTCAACAAGAGGAAACCCATCTTCTGGTCTCCATAGCAACTATAGATTCACAAATGTCCCCAAAACTCAAGAGATAAAGAATTTAAATTTACAACTGGTTTATCAGTAAAAATTAAAAATACCACTCTTGCCTCAGAAGGAGAACATTTTTAAAATGTAAAAATAGGTCAGGAGTGGTAGTTCATGCCTGTAATCTCAGTACTTTGGGAGAGCGAGGCAGGCAGGTAATTTGATTCCAGGAGTTCAAGACCAGCCTGACCAACATGGCGAAACCCCATCTCAACTAAAATTACAAAAATTAGCTGAGTGTGGTGGTAGGTGCCTGTAATCACAGCTACTCAGGAGGCTGAGACAGAATCCTTGAACCCAGGAGGCAAAAGTTATAGTGATCTGAGATTGTGCCACTGCACTCCAGTCTGGGCGACAGAGTGAGACTCCATCTCAAAAAAAAAAAATGCGTAGAGATGGGGTCTCACTGTGTTGCCCAGACTGGTCTCGAATTCCTGGCCTCAAGGGATTCTTCCACCTCTGTCTGTTGAGTTTTTTTTGATACAGGGTCTTGCTCTGTCACCTAGGCTGCAGCGCAATGGTGCAGTCAGGCTCACTGCAGCTTCAACCTCTTGGCCTAAAGCACTTGGATCCTGCCACCTCAGCCTCATGAGTATCTGGGAATACAAGTGCACACCACCACCCCAGCTAATTTTTTTATTTTTTGTAGTGATAAGATCCTGCCATGTTACCCAATCTGGCCTCAAACTTCTGGCCTCAAGAGATCCTCCCATTTCAGCCTCCCAAAGTGGTGGGATTACAAGCCGGTGTCACCAAGCCTGGCTCATGCCCCCCCGACAGGAGGTCTAGAGTTGGGGAGGATGGGGACTGAAAGTTCCAGCCCTCTAATCAAGTATTTGGTCTTTCCAAAGACCAGCTCTCATCCTGAAGCTATGAAGCTATCAAGATGCCCCACCCTGAGTCACCTTGTTAGCATGATCTGAGGTGTGACTGAAGGCACTTGAAATGAATAACAAAAGCTACTATCACTCAGGAAATTCCAATGGTTTTAGATGATTTGAGTTAGGAACTGGGGACAAAAACTAAACATATATTTTATTACACCACATAATACGGTGATCCTTCCTTACCTGCAGACTATGTCCCAAGAACCCCAGTGGATGCCCGAAACTGAGGATGGTACCAAACTCTTTATATACATACACTCCTATCATAAAGTTTAATTTATAAATTAGGCATAGTAATAAACAACACATAATAAAATGGAACAATTATAACAATATACTGTAATACAAGTTATGTGAATGGTTTCTTTCTCTCTCTAAATATCTTATTGTACTTTACCCACACTTCTTGTGATGATGTGAGATAATAAAACACACAATGAGAAGACTGACAGCTAGACGGTGTGAGATTTTATCCTGCAACACAGAGTGGCAGGCCATTTAAAACTTATAAATGTTTTTTTTTCTGGAATTTTCCATTTAATATTTTCAGACTGCAGTTGGCCATGGGTAACTGAAATGTCAGGAAGTGAAACCAAGGACATGGGGACACTGCTGTGCTCTATTTGTACCTATTAACCATATCTAATTGTATATGTTCACCTTTTAACAATGACCTCAATTTTTGCTTTATTTATTTACTTCCTTATTTATTTTTTTAAGACAGAGTCTTGTTCTGTCTCCCCTGCTGGAGTGCAGTGGCACGATCTTGGCTCACTGCAACCTCCATCTCCTGGATTCAAGCAATTCTCCTGCCTCAGCCTCCTGAGTAGCTGGGATTACAGGCGCCCACCACCATACCCAGCTAATTTTTGTATTTTTAGTCGAGACAGGTTTTCACCATGTCGGCCAGGCCGGTCTCGAAATTCTGACCTTGTGATCCACCCGCCTTGGCCTCCCAAAGTGCTGGGATTACAGGGGCTAGCAACTGCGCCTGGCCTTTATTTTTATTTTTAAACTTCAGCAACAGAGGGAGATTCTATTTCAAAAAAAAAAAAGAGATGTTCTCACAGTGACTGTTGGATATGCCAAGAATTTACAATCTGCTATGTGATTTTCTTTTTCTTTCAGACAGGATCTGGCTCTGTCATCCAAGCTGGAGTGCAATGGTGCAGTCTCGGCTCACTGCAACCTCTGCTTCACAAGTTCAAGCAATTCTCCTGCCTCAAACCTCCCAAGTAGCTGAGACTGCAGGAATGCATAACCACACCCAGCAAGTTTTTGTATTTTTAGTAGAGACAGGTTTTTGCCATGTTGGCCGGGCTGGTCTCAAACTCCTGACCTCAAGTGATCCCCGCCTCAGCCTCCCAAAGTGCTAGGATTACAGGTGTGAGCCACTGCTCCCCGCTTGCAGTTTGCTTTTTGAGTGACAATTGGGTAAACTTAAATACTCCCATAGTATTTGTAAGGTTGTTGTTTCTGACATCATTATTAGCACCAAATGTGTGGGGATTTTCTACACCAATTTTCCAATTCTCCCCAACTTGGTGTCCAACAAGTCAATGCTGAGACTGTTAGGATTTAGCATAGACTCCACAGTTTAAGAGATTAGTCCTGGGCCTGGCGTGGTGGCTCACATCTGTAATCCCAGCACTTAGGGAGGCCGAGGTGGGTGGATCACAAGGTCAGGAATTCAAGACCAGCCTGGCCAACACGGTGAAACCCCATCTCTACTAAAAATACAAAAATTAGCCAGGCCTAATGGTGGGCACCTGTAATTGCAGCTATGTGGGAGGCTGAGGCGGGAAAATCGCTTGAACCCGGGCGGCAGAGGTTGCAGTGAGCTGCGATCGCACCATTAAACTCCAGCCTGGGTGACAGAGCAAGACTGTCTCAAAAAGATTAGTCCTACGAGACCCCCCACTTCAGACACAGCTGCAAATAGAGTGCTCAAGCTACCTACACTTCTGCCACAGAAACTACAAATTCAGGGGTTCCCACGAGCTCAGAAAAATGCTTTACTTACGTTTTTGGGTTGATTACAGAGGCTACAATTCAGGCGCAGGCAAACTGAAGAGATGTACAGTGAGTCATGAGGGGTAGAGAGTAACTCAGAGCTCCTTGCCTTCTTCCATGCTCCACACTCTCAGCATCTCTACCTGTGCACCAACCCGGAAGCTCTGGGAACCCCGTTGTTTAGGGTTTTTTTTTTTTTTTTTAAATCAAGGTTTCATTACACAGTCACGGTGATTAAGTCTGGTCACTGGTGATTGAGCCTAATCTCTGAGCCCCTCTCCCTTCCTGGGAGGTGAGTTGGGAGGGGACTGAAAGTTCTAACTCCAATCACCTGGTGGGTTTTTCTGGCCAGCCAGCCCCTGTCCTACAGCTGGCTGTCTAGGAATCCCTACCTTGAGTGGAGTCACTCATTGGCATACAAAAGACATTCTTATCACTCAGAAGATTCCAATTTTAGGAGCCAGTACTAGGAACCTGGATCAAAAACCATTTGTTTTTTATTATACCATAATCTTATTTAGAAAATACAGGCCGGGCGCGGTAGGCTCCCACGCCCTTCTGTTCAGACCCCTAAGGAGCCGTGTGCATCTCTGGGATCGTTCGGCCAGAAAAGAGGACCCCAGAAGTTTCTGGAGTCTCTGTTTCCCTGAAAGGCTGGGTCCAGCCCTGCCAGCCCATTGCATAGTCTTCTAAATTCTAAATCCTGGCATAGTCTGCCTGAGGCCTCCCCACCATCCTACAGGTAGACAGTGTCCATTCCAGCAGTGAGGTGACTGTGACATGGTGTCCATCCTCTCTTCCTTGACCAGGTGGTCCCCGCGATTGGACGCGTAGGCGGTCACCAGCTCTCCTTGTTCCTAACCTGAGCAGACCTTTGAGATCTTTCATCAGGAGAAACTGGAATTGCTGGGTCCAAAGTGTTCGGGATGTTTGGAGTGATTCTTGTTGCAAGGGGAAGAGGGAACTATGGAGGTGTCACTGAACTTTCAGGGGTTCCAGGATCCCCCACTCAGGTGCCTGCCCCAGCTCCCTGGGCACGCCCCCCTCCTGCCCCCACTTCGTCTGTTTTCACCCCTTGTGGCCCCACCCCCGCCAGCAGCTGGACCTTACGGGGGGCCTCTGGATCGCAGAGCTCCAATTTCAGCCGAAATCGCCCAGCCCCGCCCCTTCCCTGGCAGGAGCATGGCCGAGCACTCTGTCCAGAGACTGACCGACAGACAGACGCTGGAACCCGGGACGACAGAGGCGCCAAAGGCGTACCTGGCCAGCCCTGCGCAGAGTAGGAGGCGAGTGCCCCCCGCCCCATCACGCCCCACTCTCCCCTTTTCCAGGTTTGGTTTGGCTGCAGATCTCCCGGGATGCGATACTGAAGAGAGGAGAGACCCCCAAGTTCCTGTACCCAGGAAGCGAGACTTACTCCAGCCCCCTAACTTCAGCGAGTTGGACCCCTTTCACCAAGCCGGCCCCCCCGAGAGCCCAGCTGTTTAAGGGGCCACCAGACCTCCCAGCTACTAGGGGCTCTGACCCGTATTCGCATAAAGCTAGTGAGTCCCCCAAGCTGTCCTACCCCCAGAGAGCCCTTATCTCTCTGGTTTCTTTTCCCATTGCCCTTAGCAAAGGATTCCAGGGAGTGGAGTTCATGGGGTGGGGTGGGGGGCCAGGGAAGTGAAGCAATGAGCTGGTATGAATTGAGGGATCCTCTTTGCCTAGGCTTGCACCCAACATGATGTCACGCTGCTTTGAACTTTGCTGCTGCTAATCCATTTAATACAACTCTTAAAGGTAGAGTCTCATTATCCCCCTTTTGCAGGGAAGGACACCGAGGCACAGAGAGGTTAAAGTTTGCACAGCCGGTGGGTTGTGAAAATGGGGAGTAAAAAGACAGCGGAGAATTGGAGAGCCCACGTCCACGAAACTTCAAATTTCCTCTAGGGTTAGATAGGACCAGCAGACCTGCTGAGACAAAAACAACAGATCAGGCTAGGCATGGTGGCTCTTGCCTGTAATCCCAGCACCTAGGAGGCTGAGGCAGGAGGACTGCTTGAGGCCACAAATCAGAGACCAGTGTGGGCAACATAGCGGGACCCCCATCTCTAAAACATAAAAAAAGTTAGCCAGGCCAGGTGAGGCGGCTTATGCCTGTAATCCCAGCACTCTGGGAGGCCGAAGTGGGACTATTGATTGAGCCTAGGAGTTCAAATCTTCGGTGAGCTTTGATTGTGCCACTGCAGCCTGGGCAGCAGAGTGAGACTCGGTCTCTAAAACATAAATTAATTAATAATTTAAAAAATTTTAAAAAATCGCACATCAGGACTACCACTGGAACACGCTTTGGAGTCAAATAAGCCTGGGTCAGAGTCAGCTTTGCTACTTCCCATTTGTTTGGCCCTGAGGGAGACAGTTCCCCTCTTGGTGCCTCAGTCTGCTGTTCCCTGAAATGGGGACAGTGCTGCCTGTGTCCTAGAGTTGTTATAAGGATTAACTGACAGTCTGTGCCTAGCAATGATTATGGAGCTCAGGTCTTCCAGATCCCAGGGCCCACTCCCTGGGTTCAAATCCTAGCCCTTCCACTTATCAGCTGGGTAAAATCAGCCAAGTTACTCAAACTCTTGTCCTCAGCTTCTTCGTCTGCAAATCAATATGATAATTGCATCTACCTAGGGTTGATGTCAGGATGAAAGGAGTTGAGAATTATTAGGTATTCCAAAGAGTGCTTGGCACATTTTTGTGTAAATGTTAAAGTTCCAAAAAGTTGCCTGGCCCCCTGGGCAGGTGAGCTGGGGACCCCTGCCTTCTACCATCCTACAAGTCCTCCTGGTGTTCCCTCAGGTCTGGAACCATGTTCCCGGACAGGACAGTTGATAGCTACCATAAACTGGCATTTTCCAAAACATACCATGTAGACTCTTGGATACACAAGGTAATTTTAGGGCCACATTAGGATGAGCCTTTTAAAAGTCATGCATTGATTTTTATGTTTCCCCACTGGCTGTGTTATAGAACAATTTTGTAAGTAACACGTATTTGCTCTAGTGTGTTGAATAAGCACCAGCATTCCAAGTGTGAACTTTTCTGCTCATCCATCCTCTTCTACTCCATTCTTGTAGGCTCTAAAGAATATTCTTCAGAGTTCATTCCTTCTTCTGCCATTGTGTTAATTTTTGCATTATCACCCACCACCAACCCAGGGGCTGGCAAACTTAGAGAGCCGAGCAGCCCGTAGCACTTGAGGTTCTGTCAGCCAGGCAGGCTTCCTTCCAAACACTCAGCTCTGCCACTGCAGCCTGAGCGCAGTAGTCACAACCACAGACAATAGTCATGACTGTATTTCTTTCTTACTTTTTGAGATGCAGTTCCATTTTTGTTACCCAGGCTGGAGTGCAGTGGCATGATCTCAGCTCACTGCAATCTCCACTTCCTGGGTTCAAGTGATTTTCTTGCCTCAGCCTCCAAAATAGCTGGGATTACAGGCACCCACTACCACACCTTGTTATTTTTTGTATTTTTAGCGGAGATGGGTTTTCACCATGTTGGCCAGGCTGATCTCCAACTTCTGACCTGTGTTTGGGCCAAGCAGGGCCAGTAGGACCCAGAACCTGATGTAGTCTGGTGAGGCCAGAGCCTTTCTAGGTTGCTCAAAAAATCTGTGTTCATGGGCCGGGCGCGTGGCTCAAGCCTGTAATCCCAGCACTTTGGGAGGCCGAGGTGGGTGGATCACGAGGTCAAGAGATCGAGACCGTCCTAGTCAACATGGTGAAACCCCGTCTCTACTAAAAATACAAAAAATTAGCTGGGCATGGTGGCGCGTGCCTATAATCCCAGCTACTCGGGAGGCTGAGGCAGGAGAATTACCTGAACCCAGGAGGCGGAGGTTGCGGTGAGCCGAGATCGCGCCATTGCACTCCAGCCTGGGTAACAAGAGCGAAACTCCATCTCAAAAAAAAAAAAAAAAAAAAAAAAATCTGTGTTCAGGTCGTTGGTCTGCAGGGAGGACCAAATCCCCATCGATGACTGCATGAAAACAGAGTTAGGGAACCCACAGTGTGAAACAGCTTGAGAAATAGAATCTGTGTCATATCCAACATTATTCACACTCATGATTGCGGGACTGGGCCACCTGAACAGGAGGAACCAGAAGAGCACCCTCTTTACCTGCGTGTCCAGGTCCCCTTTGGGTCACTGAGGGCATGAGGTGGAAGCAGGGGCATCTTTGATAGGGGCAGGCTATGGTCAGGGGCAGTGGGGCTGGTGGGCACTGGGCAGTGGGGGTGGTAGTGTTAGTGAAAGGTCTGGGGCAGGGCAGAGATCAGGAGGAACAGCATTCCAGCAGGGTTCAGAGACAGTCAGTAGGTCAGCAGACACAGGAGCAGGTGGCCTGGGACTCAGAGGAGCAGTTGGTGTTGTGGGAGAAGGGCTCTGTTTTCCTCCAGTCTTCCTCTGTTTGGTGCTGCATTAGCACCCCACTGCACCCCCAACCCCTGTCTCTCCCCTGCCCTCACTCCCTGAGTCTCAGAAACCCTTCCTTATCTTCAGTACACACCTTTTTTTTTTTTTTTTTTTTTTTTTTTTCAGTCAGAGTCTCACTCTTGCCCAGGCAGGAGTGCTGTGCTGCAATCTAAGCTCACAGCAACTTCCACTTCCCAGGTTTGAGCGACTCTCCTGCCTCAACCTCCCAAGTAGTTGGGATTAGTGGCACACACCACCACGCCTGGCTAATTGTTGTAATTTTAGTAGAGACAGGGTTTCACCATGTTGGCCAGGCTGGTCTCCAATTCCTGACCTCAGGTGATCCACCCGCCTCGGCCTCCCAGAGTGCTGGGATTACAGGCATGAGCCACCATGCTGGCTGCAGTACGCACCTTCCTATTCAAGCTGTTGTCATGCCTCAGCCTCCTGAGTAGCTGGGATTACAGACGTGAACCACCACACCACCTGGCTAATTTTTGTATTTTTAGTAGACACGGGGTTTCACCGTGTTGGCCAGACTGGCCTTGAACTCTTGACCACAAGTGATTCACCTGCCTTGTCCTTCCAAAGTGCTGGGATTACAGGCATGAGACACTGCATCCAGTCCATTGATTTTTTAAAAAATATTTATTTGTAATGTATTGAGGGAGTATAAGTGCAATTTTCTCACGTCTGTGTCACATAGTGGTAAAGCCTGGGTAGTTCATTGATGTGAGTTATCAGAAACCTGCGCTCAAGAGGGCTCCTTAGCATTTTTTCCATAAAAGGCAAATTTGTGGGCAGGACTCGGTGGCTCATGGCTGTAATCCTAGCACTTTGGGAGGCTGAGGCTGGTGGATCATGAGGTCAGGAGCTCAAGACCAGCCTGGCCAACATGGTGAAGCCCCATCTTTACTGCCACCAATTAGCTGGGCATGGTGGCAGGCACCTGTAGTCCCAGCTACTTTGGAGGCTGAGGCAGAAGAATCGCTTGAACCCAGGAGGAAGAGGTTGTGGTAGACTAGGTGTCCAGCCTAGGTGACAGAGCAAGACTCTGTCTCAGAAAAAAAGAAAAACAAGAAAAAGAAAATTTGGACTATTGCTGATTACAAATATTTTTTGAGTAGAATTCAAAATGGTAACTGCGGATGATGAAAACAGTAGTTATGATGAGAATTGATGAAAGTTCCCAATTCACAAGAAAATTTAATTTCTTATTTTATGTGCAGCGTTTTGAGACAGTAACTGGAATCTTGACTGACAGCATCACATCAGGACCACCAGACCATTTTTTGTTTGTTTTTGAGATGGAATCTCACTCTATTGCCCAGGCTGGAGTGCAGTGGAGTGATCTCAGCTCACCAGAAACTCCTCTTCCTGGGTTCCAACAATTCTCCTGCTTCAGCCTCCTGAGTAGCTGAGATTACAGGCGTGTGCCACCTTGCCTGGCTAATTTTTGTATTTTTAGTAGAGATGGGGTTTCACCATGTTAGCCAAGCTGGTCTGGAGCTCCTGACCTCATGATCCACTGCCTCGGCTTCCCAAAGTGCTGGGATTACCGGCATGATCCACCTCACCTGGCCAGAACACCAGACTTTTATAAATTTCATAAAATCTTCAGAATGCATTGATAACTTTTTTTTCTTAAGATGGGGTCTCACTCTGTCACCCAAGCTGGAGTGCAGTGGTGCCATCTCTGCTCACTGCAACCTCTGCCTCCCTGATTCAAGCAATTCTCCTGCCTCAGCCTTCCAGGTAGCTGGGACTACAGGCTGGCTAATTTTTGTATTTTTAGTAGAGATGTGCTTTCACCCTATTGGTCAGGTGGGTCTCAAACTCCTTGACCTCAGTTAATCCACCTGACTCAGTCTCCCAAAGTGCTGGGATTACATGTGTGAGCCACCATGCCTGTCCAAGACTCAGTTTTTCAGGGAAAAATAACTATGTCCTTTGTAAGTTTGCTAGCAGATTTAAGTGTAATAATGTGTGGGAATGACTTTGCACCGTGACTAACATGTAGTAACAGCTTAATTAACGTTAACCCTCATCATTATCGTATAAGAATGTAAGTTACAGGAGAGAGGAACCCTGTCAGTTTGTTCTCTGTTACAGCCCAAGACATGAACTGTGGCTGGCATATAGTGGGCATTTATTTATTTTATTTAATTAATTTATTTATTTAGAGATGGAGTCTCGCTCTGTTGCCCAGGCTGGAGTGCAGTGGGTCCTGCCTCAGCCTCCCTAGTAGCTGGAATTACACACGTGCACTACCATGCCCAGCTAATATTTGTACTTTTAGTAGTGATGGGGTTTCACCATGTTGGCCAGACTGGTCTCAAACTCTTGCCTCAAGTGATTCACCCGCCTTGGCCTCCCAAAGTGTTGGGATTACAAATGTGAGCCACTGCACCTGGCCCACAGTAGGCATTTAATAATATTTGTTGAACAAGTATTTGGCATTCTTGGAGTTCAGAAAGGGAGTGGGGAAGATTTTTAAATAACTATATATATGTATATAGTTATTTAATAAATATATACATATATATATATTTTTTTGAGACAGTTTCACTCTTGTTTCCCAGGTTAAACTGCAATGGTGCAATCTTGGCTCACCACAACCTTTGCCTTCCAGGTTTAAGCAATTCTCCTGCCTCAGCCTCCCAAGTAGCTGGGATTACAGGGATGCAGCACCACACCCGGCTAATTTTGTATTTTTAGTAGAAATGGGGTTTCTCCTTGTTGGTCAGGCTGGTCCCGAACTCCCAACCTCAGGTGATCTGCCCAGCTCACCCTCCCAAAGTGCTGGGATCACAGGTATGAGCCACCAACCCCGGTCTAAATAACATGTTTTAAAAAGCCACATTGTCCTACAATACCCATTTCTCTTGCATATTTAGGATATTGAGGTTTCTTCCTAAAACATGCTGACATATGGGAAATAGGATGCAAAATGTGCACAAATATTTTAGACACAGTTTGAGGTTGCTTGCTACAAACTCCCAAACCTCTGGGAGGACATAGTATTCATCCCTCCCTCAGCAGAGGCCATGAGGCAAGAAGCCCTGGGGAGAACCCGAGTCATGAGTGTTTAGCATAGAGTGTTCAGGTCTTTATTGTTTGGGCCCATGGCACAGAGAGGTCCTAGGTCTCTGGCTTCCTCTGACCTTTGCCTTCCTTGCCAACAGAAAATGTGACCCTCCAAAGCAAGAAATTTGAGGGCATGGGTCACCCCAGCCCTGGCATCTGCCCAGAGCTTGAGAAGGAAGGAACATTCTCCAGCTACCTCACAGGGCTGGCACAGGTGGTCAGTGCCCTGTGTGGATCACCCAGCTGTTTTGGGCAACCTGAACCCCATCTGCAGGAATGCGAGGGGGAAAATATAAAAGTCTTTATGTGAGCACTGAGAAGGCAAATGCAGCAGAAACCTCCAGGCAGTAACTACCAGTCTGGGACCTGTGGTGGAGAGATAGCATATTAGCGATCATGTGTACTTACACTCTAGCGTCACTAGGTGGCACTATGGCCTCATCTGTGGCTCTGAAAAGGAAGATTTGGAAGATCATCACAGCTGATGTTTAAAAAGCCCCTACTATGTGCCAGATCATTCACCTCTGGCAACAACCTAAGGAGCTAGGGATTCTTATTACCTATATTTTATAGCGAAGGAAACAACAACATAAAGAGGTGAATTATCTTGCCCAGATCACTCAGCTAATAAGTGATGGAGGCTGAATAGGAGCTAAACGGTGTGGCTGCTGAGCTCACATGCATTGATTCCACAAGTGTTTATTGAGCACCTGCCATGGCCAAGGCCTTATGTGATTAAATATGGTTATGATTAATAATATAAAAATGACAAATCACTGACACTTTTTAAAGGTAAAGTTTTCTTTCTTTTTTTTTTTTTTGTAGTTTTCAGGCACAGAACTGTATATGCAATAACAGTGAAATTGATCCCACTAGTTATGACAGAAATGATGATACATTCAAATGAGTTGGGTGTTTTAGAGGTATTATCTCATGAATCCTTGACAGAAACTGAATGAGGATTGAAATTTATTGTTCCCATTTCACACAGAAGGAAACTCAGGTGAAGAGAGGTAAAGTAACTTTGCATGGCATGAAGTAGAAATTCAAAGTGCAGGAATTTGAACTTGGTTCTGACCTTTTCTGAGGCCCCCATGCTCTTCACCACTATAGACTCAAGCATCACCTTTTTTTCCCCACTCATTAATTTTTTTTTTTTTTTAAAATTGTCTAATAGGGATTGGCACTTGTCATGAGCTTCTGTTCCTATTCTGCAAGTGGTGAAGACCTCTGTTGTCCTGACCCCACGTTCCTGTCCCATGACCAGGGCCAGCTTACCAAGGAGCTGCAGCAGGATGTAAAGTCAATGCCAACCCCCATGCGAGTACCTGGGGAAGGTGAGTGAGTGCAGGCAGACAAGGCCTGGCACCCTTGAACAGTTCCTGGTCTGAGCTGCCCCACATCTCACAGGGGGCCATGCTGGGGAAGTGTAGGCAGTCACAGTACTGGCTTTTTCCTCCTTTTTCCTTCCATACAAGTGTCTTAGGGATGGGGCAGAGTAGTTAACTTATTTGGCTAGAAACTGCTATCTCGTGTCAGAAACTCAAAAAGAATCACTGCTGGCATGTTAACCTAAAGGAAAACAACCAGACAAGTGTCCAATGATACTTAAAAATGTGATTTATTTATTTTTGAGACAGAGCCTTGCTCTCTTGTCCAGGCTGGAGAGCAATAGTGCGATCTTGGCTCACTGCAACTTGTGTCTCCTGAGTCCAAGCAATTCTCCTGTCTCAGCCTCCCAAGTAGCTAGAACTATAAGCATGTGCCACCACACCTGGCTAATTTTTGTATTTTTCGTAGAGATGGGGTTTTGCCATGTTAGCCAAGCCAATATTGAACTCTTGACCTCAGGCAATCCTCCTGCCTCGTCCTCCCAAAGGTCTGGGATTACAGGAGTGAGCCACCATGCTTGGCCTAAAGGTTACTTATTATCCTGCAAAATTTAGACTGGGTGTGGTGGCTCATGCCTGTAATCCCAGCACATTGGGAGGCAGAGGTGGGTGACTCACCTGAGGTTAGGAGTTCAAGACCAGCCTGACCAGTATGGCAAACCTTGTCTCTACTAAAAATACAAAAATTAGCCAGGCATGGTGGTGCATGCCTGTAGTCCCAGATAGTCAGGATGCAGAGACAGGAGAATTGCTTGGACCCAGGAGGCAGAGGTTGCAATGAGCTGAGTTTGTGCCACTGCACTCCAGCCTGGGCACAGAGTGAGACTCTGTCAAAAAAAAAAAAAAAAAGACAACAACAACAACAAAACAACAAAACTATCAGCAGCTTCTAAACTATTTTTTAACATGACTCATAATCAATAAATTCTAGCCGGGTGTGGTGGCTCACGCCTGTAATCCCAGCACTTAGGGAGGCTGAGGCGGGTGGATCACGAGGTCAAGAGATCGAGACCATCCTGGTCAACATGGTGAAACCCCGTCTCTACTAAAACTACAAAACATTAGCTGGGCATGGTGGTGCGTGCCTGTAATCCCAGCTACTCGGGAGGCTGAGGCAGGAGAATTGCCTGAACCCAGGAGGCGGAGGTTGCGGTGAGCCGAGATCGCGCCATTGCACTCCAGCCTGGGTAACAAGAGCGAAACTCCGTCTCAAAAATAAATAAATAAATGAATAAATTCTATATTACGTATATATGTTCTTTAACTTCCAATCTTTTTTGAAGCAGTGGAATCTCCTGGTGATATCTGAGGGGTGTGGTTACTTACCCCTTGGAGGAGGCTGATGGTTTCTAAGGGTTATAATTTTTTACTGAAATATTTTAAATGTCACTGACCTTTTCATTATTTCAACTATTATTATTCTAGGCAATCATTTTTCCACCTGATTATTTGTATCCTGGGCATGACTTTCTTGGCGTTCTGTGGATGCTTATCACTATTGTGTTTCTGGGAGTTTCTACAGTTGGTCTTTTCCTCTGAAAAATTAGCTTGTGTAAGAGTATACTAACTTCTGTAGAGGTAGACTTGTAATCAGACATAAGAAGAAATTATTTAAAACAATTCATGGTTCTGGACTTTATTATGAATATTGGGTTTTACCAAAAACATCAGGGAAATGATTTATTAGCATAAGAGTTATAAAAATATCTGCCATTTACATTATGAAAACTAAATAGTTTGGTGTTTGTTTAATAGAATGTCAACAGAGCTTTGGGTCAAAAATAAGTTTGTTTGTTTTTTTAATCTTTGTGCTCTTTATCAGAAGTGGAGTATCAAGTTTTGGCACTTAAATGGGAAATTCCGTCTAAACCTTTCTGCTTTATAATTCTAGTGTCTGGCTGGAAGGAAAGCTTTCACTTTCTTCTCTAAAGGTTCACTGCAGAAATGAACCAACAACAGCTTAACAGGAGAAGAAAAACATAGAACAGGCATAAACATGGGAGCCAGCTGAAAAATGAGACTGCAAGAAGGGTCAGATGGTTGATGCTTAAAGAGTGCTGTCTTTTTAGGAGAGAGGGAGATAGATGGAGATGGGGGCAACTTAGAGGGGGAGTAAGTGATTTTTAGGGGAAATGAAAGAGCCCAAGGAACAAACAGTTGACCTGAGATAAAGTTCCTCTGAGATCATAGGGAAGAGGTGACAAACTGCAGGAAGGTGAAGGGCAGAGCTGCACTGTCTCTCATGATGCAGAGAAAGCCCCAGAGAATGTGTTGGAATCCCCTTTAAGAGAATCAATGAAGACTGTGTCTGGGCAGGGTAATTTCAAATGACGTCACTCAAAGTGCATGTTCCTGGTTGCAGGTGGAGAGGGATCAGTATGTCCAAAGACTGTACTTGATAGGAATTTGGCTGCTAAGTTGTGTCATCATTTGAGCCTTTTTTTCCATTGGGTAATTTGAGCTGTACATTTTCTCTTGCCATTCATGAAAGTAAAAATGTGGTTGTCTGTGGGCTGACCCTCCTTCTGAACAATGATCCAGGAAAAAAGCACTAATCCCACAATGCTGTTTTATATTCAAGGGAAGAGGAAGTATGTTTTATTTTTACAACCTAGATAATTACACACCATTTGGGACTGCCTTTCAAGATATGTAGAAAACAGAAAATAGATGACTTATGAAAATATCTAGGCACATTTAACAGTCTCTCCTTTTTTTTCTTTTTTTTTGAAATGGAGTCACTCTCTGGCAAATGGGAGGAGGAAAAAGAGGGTGGTGAGCAGGAAACAAGGGGGTGAGCAGGAGGGAGAGAAGATTTGCAAAAACACAGTTGGAATAAAAGAAAAAGACAGGGAAAGAAGACGGTGGTTAAAATGATTTTGGGTAGATGGAGGTGGCGGGGAAGAAGGTGGCAAGTGGGAGGAGAAAAAGGGGTGCAGAGAGGGAGGGGGAAGAGAGTGGTGAGCAGGAGGGAGAGAAGGTTTTGTGCAAAGATGAGGAGGAATGTTTTTAAGTAGATGGAGGGGGAAAAGAGGTTGGCACATGGGAGAAGGATAAAGGTGGTGAGCGGGAGTGGGGAAAGAGGGTTGGGAAAAGGATGATGGGGAAAAGAGTTTGGGGTATCTGGAGGACAAAAATGGTGGCAAGCAGGAGGAGAGGGTTTGTGAAAAGAGGATGGGTAAAGGTTTTTGTGTAGATTGAGAAGGGAAAGAGGGTGGCAAGGAGGGGGAAAGATGATGGGGAAAACAGTTTTTGGTATATGAAGGGGGAAAAGAGGTGGTGAGAAGCAGGAGTGGAGAGAAGGCTTTGAGAAAAGATGGGGGAAATGTTTTTGTGTAGTTGAAGGAGCAAAAGAGGGTGATGAGAGCAGGAGGGGGAAAAAGAAGGTGGCCAGGGAATGGGAGAAAAGATGGTGGGGAAAAACAGGGAAGAAAAGTTTTTGGGTAGATGAATGGCGAAAACAGTAGTGAGTGGGAGCAGAGAACGCTTTTGAAATGACAGTGGGGAAAAATGGTGAAAAGTTTTAGGGTAAATGGAGGAAGAAAAAGGGTGGTGAGAGGGAGCAAACCAAAGGCGGTCAGGAAAAGAAGATGGGGAAATAACGGTGGGGAACAAAGGTTTTGACTAAATCTTTTTCTGATTTTTAAATCAGATTATTTGTATTTTTGCTTTTGAGTGGTTTAAGTTCGTTATATATTTTGTGTATTAACTCCTTGCCTCAAGCATAATTTGCAAATACTTTCTTCCATTTTCTGGATTGTTTCTTCATGCTACTGATTGCTTCCTCTGCTTCGCAGAAGCTTTTACATTTAATGTCATTGTATTCATCTATTTTTGCTTTTGTCGCTTGTGCTTTTGATGTCTGTTTGAAAATCCCTTGTCCTAACCAATTTCATGAAGCATTTGTTCTATTTTTTCTTCTCTGGTAGTTTCGTAGTTTCAGGTCTTACATTTAAATCTTTATTTTGAGTAGATTTTTGTATATGGTAAGATAACGGTCTAGATTTATTCTTGTATATGTGGGCGTTGTGTTTTCCTAGCACAGTTTGTTGAAGAGACTATCCTTCCTGAAGATGTCTTGTTGGTGCCTTTGTTAAAAATAAGTTGACAGTAAATGCGTGAATTTATTTCTGAGTTCTCTATTCTGTTTAGTTTGTCTATGTCTGTCTGTCATTTGTCTATCTCTATCTATCTCTGTCTCTCCCTGGTCCCTTTTTTTGTGCCAGTTCCATGCTGTTTTGGTTACTATAGGTTTGTAGTGTATTTTGAAATTAGGTATAGTGATGTTTCCAGCTTTTTTCTTTTTATGCAAGATTCTTTTTTCTATGGTATTTTGCATGTCTATGTAAATTTTAGGATTTTTTTTTCTATTTCTATGGAGAATGTCTTTTGTAATTTAATGAGATTTTGCTCATTCTGTAGATCCCACTGGGTGATATAGATATTTTAACAATATTCTTCTAGTGCTTAGACATGGGATATCTTTCTATATGCATGTGTCTGCTTTAATAGCTTTTATCTATGTTTCATAGTTTTCATTGTGGGATCTTTCACCTTTTTGGTTACGTTCATCACTAGGTATCATTTTTTGGTGGAGGTAGTAGCTACTGTAATGAAGTAGCTTTCTTGATTTCTTTCTTAGGTGTTTCACTATTGGTGCATGGGTGTGCTACTCATTTTTGTATATTGATATTGTGTCTTTCAACTTTAGTAAATTTATTTATTATTTCTAGTAAGTTTTTTTTGTAGAATCTTTAGGGTTTTCTCTCTATATGTATATGATCATTTAACCTGCAAACAGAGACAATTTGACTTCCTTTTTTTCCAATTTGGGTGCCTTTTAGTGCATTCTTCTGTCTAATTGCTCTTCCAGTACTATGATAAATAAACGTGGTAAAAGTGGCCACACTTGTTCCAGATCTTAGAGGAAGAGCTTTTTCACTTTTCCCCATTGTTTATGATGTTAGCTGTGTTTTTGTCATATATGGCCCTAACAATGGAGATGGTTCTAGTTATGGGTTTGGCATAGAGGCTTATTGCTGTGTTAACAAAAATTCCTATCCCTAGTTTGTTGGGTGTTTTTATGATGAAATGGTGTTGACTTTTGGAAAGTACTTCCTGCGTATATGGAGATGAGTACCTGGGTTTCTTCATTCTGGGTAGTTGATGTTTATTTGCAGGGATGACTTTAGTATGCAAAACCAGCTTGATTTTCTGAGAAAAGAATGTAGTGATCATGGTCTGTAATCCTTCATATATGTCTTAGTATCAAATTATGATGATTTTGTTAAGCATTATTAATTGTATAATTATGCTAGATATTCATCTATGCCTTTCTGTTCTTCTGATTTCATTTCCTAGTGTTATTTAGTATTAAATTGAGGATGGGATTGCCTATAGGTTGGTTTTGTATTTAGAGTATTAAGAGTTAGAAGTTTGGAGGATAAAATTTAGCAGAAATGGGACATACCTGAGGGATTGTGGGGAAGAGTGGCATGAGGTCAGGGTCTGTCAGGGTTTAGGGTTAGCAAGAGAGTGCCTGTAGCTTTCACCAACAGTAAACTTTATCAGTCCTTTTAATCTTGCAAACCAGGCAGGCAAAGATACTTCAGTGTTTTAATTAGCACTTCCTTGAGTTCCTTGTTGAGTCTCAAACTCAGCAGGAGTACCTGGGAGGAAATTAGGACGCAGAAGTGAGAAGGTTGGAGTGCAACTTTGTGACAGTGCATCAGCCAGTGGCTGAGCTGCAGAGGTTCCCAACTTATTTCAAATTTTGATGAAAAGTAACATGTTTTATACTGTTATCGCACAAAGAAACTGGACTTTTTCAAATTTATATGGCTAATTTTATATATTTTTGGGTTGGAGACTATAATCTTTTAGCTTTCCCTAATATTTTGCCAGCCACCCTGGGTAAATCCTAGCACATGGTGAAAACCACATTTGGAGTATTTTAGCTGCTAGCTGTGTGGAAAATCACCTGCACCCCCAACTTTCAGCTATAAAAAGGCATGTATTTATACTGAAGAGCACAGAATTTTGTGACTATGATAAAAGATAATACGTGAGACTCCTGGCAAAATTTGACTCATGAAAATGCTCATACATAGATTGCAGACAAATGTACATGTTAATGGAAGATCTTGTAATCAGGAGGCCTTCATCACACCCTGTGAATGTGAGAACCTAGTTCCAATTCAGCTATTGCCAACGAAGCTTGGGTCATGTGCTTGGTCACAGCCTCTGCTAGTCTCATAGTCTTTGTTTTTTATTTTTATTTTTGAGACGGAATCTCGCTCTGTTGCCCAGGCTGGAGTGCAGTGGTGCGATCTTGGCTCACTGCAACTTCCACCTCCTGGGTGTTGAAAATGTGCGCTTTGAATGAAGAGACCCCACCCCAAACAGGCTTTGTGTGAGCAACATGGCTGTTTATTTACCTGGGTGCAGGTCGGCTAAGGCTGAAAAGGGTATTAGCAAAGGGCAGTGGGATAGGAGTTGATTTTATAGGTTTGGGGTGGGCAGTGGAAAGTTACAGAGAGTAAGATCAGTTACAGTGGTGGGGACAGGGGCAAGGAGTATACATTACCATTAGTTTAGTTACAATGGCGGCTGGGGGTGAGGCAGAAGAGCAGTTAAGATGACAGGATGGGTGAGAGGTATTCACATTATCATAAGAACAGTTAAGATGGCATGGTTGGGTGAGGGGCTTGTCAGGGGAAGCTCTGCTGGGTGATCAGGGACAATGGTGAATGCAGGCGGGGTGTGGGGGTGGGGGGGGTGGGAGAGGATCAGGAAGAAAGCAGGACTTCAGACTTTCAGGCATCAGGTTTGCATATGGAGACCTGACACTGGGTTCAAGCAATTCCCTGCCTCAGCCTCCTGAATAGCTGGGATTATAGGTGCCCCCCACCACGCCCAGCTAATTTTTGTGTTTTTAGTAGAGATGGGGTTTCACCATCTTGGCCAAGCTGGCCTTGAACTCCTGACCTCATGATCCACCTGCCTCAGTCTCCCAGAGTGCTAGGATTATAGGTGTGAGCCACCGTGCCTGACTGCCTCATAGTCTTTGTCTGAAATACAGGGGCAGAGGTATTCTTCCCAGGGCTGTCCAGGGTTCAGTGAGATGAGTTATGCAGGTCTATCAGCAGAGTGACTTGGACAAGGGAGAGACTCCACAGCTGTCTTCTTTCCACAGTTGCTCAGAGCGATTATGAGTGAGACTGGAAAGTAACCCACGTGGGAGAGTGGCGGTAAGCAGGCAGGAGGTGACCTGGTGAAAAGGAGACCTAAGCATCTAAGATCACCTCCCCCTTGACTTCCACACTGCATTTCAATAGAAGTAAAGGCTGGCTGACCGGGGGCCACCTTAATCGCCCTCCTATAGATCGCAGGCATGGTGTGTGGGGATCTTTCTGGAAGGCATTGTTTTAACTTAAACAAGTTCAAATCCCCCACCCCATGCCTACTCCATGGGCCAAGACCCTTTCACATGTGATTTCTAAAACTGTAAACTCAAGACCCTTTCACGTGTAATATCTCGAGTTGTAAGCCTATATAAAGGTGGGGCTTCTGTTTGTTAGAGGAGCTTGGCTATTAGGCAGTTATGCCACCTTGCTCCAGCGCACCCTCTGCTGGTGGCTGGGGGCACTGCAGGGCCCTCGCGCTGATAGCGCTGGTGGAAGATGCGCGCCCTCTGGTGGCCGTCCAGCTGCACCACTTGAAGTCGGAGTGCAGAGTGTTCAGCGCCATCGTTCTGGAAATGCAAACTCACATGGAGCCCCCTAGCCCTGTGTTTCTAAAAAGGAAGGGAAAATTAATTGGAAACCATAGGAATGAAATAAACATGGATGCACATTTTACAACTTATGGAAAAATTCACTCAATATAGTCTTCACACTTAAAATGCAAAAGTGTCAGAGGCATCTTAACCACAGTTACTTTATTTTTATTTATTTATTTATTTATTTTTAGACGGAGTTTCGCTCTTGTTACCCAGACTGGAGTGCAATGGCGCGATCTCGGCTCACTGCAACCTCCGCCTCCTGGGTTCAGGCAATGCTCCCTGTGAAAGGATGACACACAAATTCATAAGCATTCCATATTTTAAAAAACACTTCAGAACCAAGAAAATAAATGAATCAAAAGAAAAGTAAGACCCTGGTGATTCCTTTGATATTAGAAAAAATTGGCCAGGCACAGTGGCTCATGCCTGTAATAGCATTTTGGGAGGCTGAGGTGGGTGGATCACTTGAGGTGAGGTGTTCAAGACCAGCTGCCAACATGGTGAAACCCTGTCTCTACTAAAAATACAATTAGCCAGGTATGGTGGCAGGTGCCTGTAATTCAGCTACTTGGGAGGCTGAGGCAGAGAGAATGGCTTGAACCAGGGAGGCAGAGGTTGCAGTGAGCTGAGATTGGGCCACTACACTCCAGCCTGGGCAACAGAGCAAGAGTCCATCTCAAAAAAAAAAAAAAAGTACAAAAATTAGTCAGACATGGTGGTACCTGCATGGAATCCCAGCTACTTGGGAGATTGAGGCAGGAGAATTGCTTGAACCCAGAGGTGGAGGTTGCAGTGAGCTGAGATCATGTCACTGCACTCCAGCCTGTGTGACAGAGTGAGACTCTGTCTAAAACAAAAAATAATAATAAGTAAATAAATAAATAAATAATTTATATCTATGTATATATTTATAGTATACTAATTAAAAGGTAAATTCTTAATCCATGAAAAAAGAATGGCAGGTCGGGTGTAGTGGCTCACACTTGTAATCCCAGCACAGCAGGAGGTTAAGGGGGAGGATCAGTTGAGCCCAGGAGTTTGAAACTGGCCAGGGAAGCATGGTGAGACCCCATATTTACAACAAATATAAAAATTAGATGGGCATGGCGGCTTGTACCAAGGGTCCCAGCTACTCAGGAGGCTGAGGTGGGAGGATGACTTAAGCCAAGAAGGCAGAGGTTGCAGTGAGTGGAGATCACACCACTGTGCTTCAGCCTGAATGACAAAGCAGTAACTTGCCTCAAAATAAAAAAAGAAAAGAAGAAGAAAAGAAAAAATTGGTATCCCAGGAAACTTTAAAATATCTATATATTCACAAATGTATATAATGATAGTATATTAATCAAAAAGTAAATTCGTAATACTTCATGGCAAGCAAACGACAGGCCACAGATGATGTCTCATGCTTGTAATCTCAGCAGGTTGAGAGGCCCAGGCAAGAGGATTGCTTGTGTCCAAAAGTTTAAGGCCAGCCTTAGCAACAGAGTGAGAACCAACCTCTCAAACAAAATCAGAAATTAGTCAGGATTGGTGGCACATGCCTGTAGTCTACACTATTGAAGATGCTGACTTGGGAAAATCAGTGGAGGCCAAAAGGCCAAGGCTGCAGTGGAGCCATGATCACACAATAACACTCCAGCCTGGGAGGCAGAGCAAGACCGTAAGGAAAAAAACTAACTGTAAAAAATATGAAAAAAGAAGACATGAAATGAGAAGCTACAATGTCCAGGGCAAAGACAAACAGCCCAAGCAGAGGTCCATTCTCCTCTGAACTCCCAGAAGACAAGAAAAACCATGAGACACTAAATAAAAGAGACATCACTGTAAAAAGACACAGGCAGAATTTACTACAAATCTGTCAAAAATACACTCTCCAGGTTAAAAGTAGAGACAGGTGTTTAGCCAAGGCACACTGCTAAAAAGTGAATAAATGAGAGTCCAGAGAAGCTTTGGGCTCTTTGATGCTGTTGATGATCAAAGACCTAGAGCTGGATCCAGAAGAGGCCACTGTGAGGCAAGTGCAGGGCAGAAAAAACCACCATGAGGCAGGAGATGAGCCTGAAATGTCCACTAAGAGGCAGAAGATAAACTGGCAGAGGCCATGGTGAGGCACAGGCTGGTATAAGAAAGGCTGCTGTGAAAAAAAAAAGCTGAATCTTGAGAGGGAGATGTGACACTGAGGATGTGGCTGAAGAGGCCACTGTGAGGCAAACAAAAACCTGCCAAAATGGCTGAAAAACAGGTACTAACAAGGCCAGAAAAGGCCCATATTGGGAAGAGCTGCACTGAAGAGGATGTGGTCAGGCAAGAGCTGGGTCTGTCCAGGCCACCGGTAGGCCGAAGGAAGGCCTTGAAAGCCTGACTTGAAAAAAACTAAAGTCTACAGAGGCTGCTGGGAGCTGGGCAGGAGCTGGGACAAACGTGGTCATTGCGAGGCAGGATTTGAGCCTGTAGACCCAGTGAGGAAGAAGAGCTGGGCCTGGGGAGGCTGCCATGAGGGAGGTAGAGGCTGAGTCTGGAGAGGCCAGATGGGAGGCAGGAGCTGGGCTGAAGGATGCCACTGGGAGGTAGGAGCTGGCCCTGGAGTGGCCCACATCAGAAAGTTTTTTGCCCTGAGAGGCCACTTGGAGGGCAGGAGCTGGGCCTGGAGAGGCTGATTTCAAGGCCATTTGGGCCTGCCAAGGCCACTGGGAGGAGGCCGGAGCCAGGCCAAGAGAAGCCAACTTGAGGAAGTTTTGGGCCTGGAGACGTGATTGGAGGGCAGGAGCTGAGCCTGGAGAGGCCACCATGAGGCATTAGCTGGGTCTGGAGGGGACACTAAAAGGCTTCCAAGAACTGGGCCTGGAAGGCCACTGTGAGGAATGAGCTGGGCCTGCAGAGGCCACTTACTGGGATGCAGGAGCTGGGCCTGCAGAGGCTGCCATGTCCATACCTCCCCAGACCAGCCCTCCTTGTCTCTCCATCCATACTCTGCCTCTGCTATCCGTGTACCAGACAGTGGCAGGCTGGTCTTTCTACAGAAAACTGGACTAGGGCTCTTCCCTGCCCACAGCTCTCAGAGCTAAAGTTGGAGTTAAGCCTCACATGGTTTGGCTTGGCATTGAGAGCTCTTTGCCCCTCAGCTCTGGCTCATTCAGAGCACTCACAGTGTAGGGAAGGGAAGGGCAGGAGCCCCCTTACTCAAATGTGGGCTTGGTGCAGAACTGGGTATGAGATGGTGATTTCCCTAAGAAGAAACAGGGCTGAGATGGGGGAATTTTCTGGGTTCAGAGTTAGACCTCCATAGTGCAAGCTTCCTTTGAGACACCAAATGGAGGGGTCCAGCTGGCAGCTGGATCCTGGTCTGGAGCTTCAGGGAGAGGTCTCAGCTCAGAGCCACATTCAAGAGCCAGCTTAAATGCAGCCTCCTGCAGGGAACCCCCAGAGCTTTCACAGCCTCAGATCTGCTCCTCTGCATACTCCAGATTTTTGCCAAGTGGTGTTTGGCTCTTCATGTCATCTCCCTTCCATGCCTGGGAGTAAAGGTGAGGTGCAGGGACTTAAGCTTGTGCACTCCGGTGCCATCGGGGAGAATGTGTCAAGTAGAGAGGCACGGCTTGCAAAGAGGGAGACTCAGAGGAGAGTCAAGGACATGTGAGCAGGTGAGCCTGGGAGCAGGAAAAGAGATGAGAGTGAGTGGAGACACGTGCCAGGGCAGGGGAGCAGGTGGGAGAATTGGGGAATGAGGGGGCTGGAGAGGTGGGGTGGGGATGAGGGCAAGGGTCTGCCTGACTGTTCAGGCTCAGGAGTCAATTACATCCTCCTGCAAGGGCCAGCTCACCCGGTCACCCCAAAGCCCTTCCTCTGTGAGTGGGCCCAGAGGGCCCAGAGCATGGATGACTCAATTGAGCAGGTCTGAGGTGGACTTGGGTGGGTGCTGGGCTGGACGCCTGGTTGTAGGGAGCAGCCACCACTCTGCCTACTGCATCCACTTTCCAGCTGGCTGCCTTTCTGAGCAGATGCAATATTGGGTGCCTTGTGAAACACGCTCCCAGTGCACCTGCTGCCTGCTGTGCTTCCGGGACTGCCCTGGGCTCTCCAGAGGGGGTTCCTGCAGAGGCTGGGCCTAGATTTTGAGCCCTGCCTCTCATACCTTGTTCTTCTCACTCAGTGGCCAGCTGCTTGAGTACCCTGGAAGCCAGTCTATCCCCAGGGTACAGTTGGGTTTGTTTCACAGCCCTTCATGGCATACCTATTTGGACTGACTGCTCATTTCATAGGGAGGGGTGTGTCTTGCCCCAGCTCATCTGGCATGTCTAAAGCAACTGTGCGGTCAGAATCTGCAGCTCCCAGCCCCCAGCCCTGCAACATTATGGGAGGCTGGACCCCACATCTCTGAAGGCCCATGGGGCTGGTGCCAGCGGGCTCCCTAATCCAGGGCTGCTCTGCAGGCTGTGGGGATCATGCTCCAGCTCTGGGCCCACCTGATGTGCTCAGGCTGCTCACCTTTGGGGCTGTCCTGCCTCTCAGGTATTCAGCTGACCCCGAGGGCCTCTCCCTCATCTTGACCACCAGCTATGGGCTCTGACTTAGAGGTTTCCAGAACCTTAGGCGATTTGGCTCAACCCCTCCCATTTCTCAGCTGGGGAAACTGGGACCAAAGAGGGGAAACAACTTTCTCACAGACCCCCAGCAAGTCAGAGGCAGAACCGGGTCTAGGAGCCTCTTTCCGACAGAGGTCCTCCCTGACCCCTGAGCCTTCTTTAGTGTCTCATTAACTTCCCCATAAGGAGACTGCCCCGCGGAGGCTGGAAATGGTGCTATCCAGGGCGGTATGTGCCCATGACTGTGCCTGTATTTGTACTCATGAATGTGTAGGAAGGTGGGCATGAGGGGTGGGAATAAACAGCAGCATGCTAGGGTCTGGAATGCATTCCAACTCACCCCCAAAAAAAGGCACAGAGGAGCCCTGCCCAGCACAGCACATGCTTAGGCTTTCCAATCTCCCAAATGCCTGTGAGGCTGGCTGGGCTAACAAGACAAAGGACAGAACTTTCCCCCACAGATGGCAAGTGTGGTCCAGGATGGGTGGAAGCTTCTACAGCAGCTTTGGGGGTCACATTCCAGACCATGAGCTGACAGTTAAGTAGAGAATCTGCCTCTAGGGGTCAGTCATGATCCAGTGATTCTGATGAGGACAGGTGAAACGTGTCTCTAATAAAAATACAAAAAAGTTAGCCAGGTGTGGTGGCAGGTGCCTGTAATCCCAGCTACTTGGGAGGCTGAGGTAGGATAATCACTCGAACCCAGGGGGCAGAGGTTGCAGTGAGCTGAGATCACACCACTGCACTCCAGCCTGGGTGACAAGAGCGAGACTCCATCTCAGAAAAAAGAAAGGATGCTGGAGGGTCAGGGAGTCTGCTGCTGATCTGTGTCTGTATCCCTGGCTTTATGGGGTGTATACCTCCCCAGTATCCCCAGGACAGGAGCTTGCAAATGCTGTAAAACCTGGAGGCCACTGCAAAACTGTAGAAGTCAGGCTATCAAAGGTGATAGGGTGGAATAGGTTTTTATAAAAGTTTGATGAGTATTTGTATAATAAAAGAAAAAGAAGACCTATCTAATTATCTATTGAGAATAATATAATCTTGGTGCAAAACTGGGACAAGGATGTACAAGGAAAGTTAATGGTAGAACAGTCTGAATGATGAGTCTTTGTCACAGGGAGGGGGCAGGGCAGTGCTTAGTGCACAGCCTCTGGAGCCAGGCAATCCAGATTTGTATTTCTGCTGCCACTACTTACCTTCCCTGTGACCTTAGGGATAATGACTTGCCTTCACTGTGCCTTAACTTCCTCATGTATAAAGGGGAAATAACCTTTACAATAAGCCTTCTAGGATGAAATGAAATAATTCAAGGAAAGTAACTTAATATCCAAAACATAAAAAACCAAATAGAAGTTAGCTGTTGTTAACTTTCATGAACATGAATTCCAAATTTTATATAAAATAATACCAAGTCGAATACAGTAATGTACACACACACAAAAAAAGCATCATGGCAAATTAGGTTTTATTACAATAATGCAAGGGCAGAGTCAACATATAATGAACTATTAGCAAGCTAGCATCTTTTTTTTGTTTTGTTTTGTTTTTGTTTTTGGAGTTTTTTTTTTGTTTGTTTTTTGAGACAAGGTCTCTCTGTCACACAGGCTGGAGTGCAGTGGCAAGATCTTGGCTCAATGTAATCTCCCCCTTCCCAACTAAAGCAATCCTCCCAACAAGCCTTCCAAAGTGCTGGGATTACAAGTGTGCGCCACCACACCTGGCCCTATTTTCCTTAATATATAGCAATTATCACACTTAATGGTAAAATTTTAGAAGGAATTTTCATCAAAGTTAGGACGTAGACAAGCGTAGCTTCTATCACTGTCTCTATGGAACATGGCACTGGAGGTCCTAGGCAATGTGTTCAGCTGATATATAGGAAGATGCCTTTTTTTTTTTTTTTAGGTTTTGAGATGCCCAATATCAGAAACATATGTGAGTCGACCTATAATATAAATAAATTGGCCAGGTGAGATGGATCATTCCTGTAAGCCCAGCACTTTCGGAGGCTGAGGCAGGTGCATCACCTGAGGTTAGAAATTGGAGACCAGCCTGGTCAACATGGTGAAACATCTCTACTAAAAATACAAAAATTAGCTGGATGTGATGAAGCATGCCTATAATACAAGCTACCTGGGAGGTTGAGGCAGAAGAATCACTTGAACCCAGGAGGTGGAGGTTGCAGTGTGTGGAGATTATGCCACTGGACTCCAGCCTGGGTGACAGAGTGAGACTCTGCAAGAAAGAAGGAACGAGAAAGAAATCAACAGGCGCAGTGGCTCATACCTGTACTCCCAGTACTTTGGGAGGTCAAGGCAGGAGAATCGCTAGAACCTGGGAGGTGGAGGTTGCAGTGTGTGGAAACCATGCTACTGCACTCCAGCCTGGGTGACAGAGTAAGACTTTGTCGGTGGCTCATGCCTGTAATCCCAGAACTTTGGGAGGCTAAGGAGGGCAGATCACCAGGTGAAGAGATAGAGACCATCCTGGCCAACATGGTGAAACCTCGTCTCTACTATAATACAAAAAGATTGGCCTGGCATGGTGGCACAAGCCTGTAGTATGAGCTACTTGGGAAGCTGAGGCAGGAGAATTGCTTTATCCCAGGTGACGGAGGACGCCATGAGCCGAGATCCTGCCAAGGCACTACAGCCTGGATGACAGAGCAAGACTTCATCTCAAAAAAAAAAATAGTGCAGCAGACACTGTTCGTGCCATCCCCATGGCCCTCGGCATTGCCAGCCACATACATGCCAGGGACTGATGCCTTCGAGAGCACCCTCAGTGTATTCATCATGCCTTTTCATTTCCTGTATTTCCTGAAGTGTTGAGAGCTGGGGCCTTGCTGATCCTGGAGAGACTGCTCCACCCAGGGTGAGCCAGTTCCTAGAAACAGTAAAGGACTCACCTGCAAGTGCACCTTCCATCTGCAAACCAGCCAATCCAAAGCCCATACTCCCAACCACCTCCTTCATCAGGCTCTTACACTGGGCCACTGTCCATCTGCCCTCATCACCCCAGGGCCATAAACTAGACAACTAGGAACAGCCCTATGCCCTAGAGCTGAGTGAAATTATTCAAACTATTAATAGCTAATCCTGTGCCTGCTCACCCTGCCTTGCCTTGCCTTTCCCTTGGATGCCACAAATAAAGCTCCTGCCCACATTTTCCCCCAGCTCCTTTGATTTCTTGACGGACCCTGGTGCCTTTCCATGTATCCCTGCATAGCATGGATTGGCACTTGTTTCTAGGGACCTCTGAGTACCAAAAACTCCTTCCTTCAGGACAGTCATTTCCATATCTGTGTGTCTTAGTATATCTGATTAAAGTAAATTTTGTGTCCTTTTTAAAACAGCCATGAGGAATGGGAGTTGGTGCATAAATACCGCAGCTTCCCTGCCCCTCAGCTGCAGTATCTTTGAAGGGCCTACTGAGTTTGAGCCCCAGTTACCCTTTGTGGCAACCTGCTCATAAACGCACCATCTGTTAGCTTTCTTCCCTTCTCTATCTCACTTCCCACCCTCTTACCTGTGCTTCTTGGAAGCACCTTCTTAAAAAATGCTTGTACCTGCATCCTTGACTCAGGCTTTGCTTCTAGCAGAACTTAAATGAAGATATTTTCAAAGAATAAGAACGGCATAGAGGTCAGTGCATAAAGGAAGGTTGAAGATTTGTGTACATATTGTGATGGTAAAGGAATTAGGACAGTGAAGTGTTCAGGGGATGCACAAATCAGCCACTGGAAGAGAAGAGGAACCCAGCAAAAGACCCATGACACATGGAAACTTGAGACAGAAGTTGCCTTGTAGCTTATTGGGGAAAGGATGGAATATTCTACAAATGGTGTTTGTGCAATTGATTATCCATATGCAAAGTAAATATGACTAGTTCCCTAGTTCACATCATATCAAAAATAAAAGCCAGTTGATTAAAAATCTCGTTGTGAAAGGCAAAACTTTGAAAGTGGGCTGGGCGTGGTGGCTCATGCCTATAATCCCAGCACTTTTGGAGGCTGAGGTGGGCGGATCACGAGGGCAGGAGTTGAGAACAGCCTGGCCAGCACTTTTGGAGGCTGAGGTGGGCGGATCACGAGGGCAGGAGTTGAGAACAGCCTGGCCAATATGGTGAAACCCCACCTCTACTAAAAATACAAAAATTAGCCGGGCATGGTGGCTTGAGCCTGTAGTCCCAGCTACTCAGGAGGGTGAGGTGGTAGAATCTCTTGAAGCCAGGAGCAGAGGTTGCAGTGAGCCAAGATCATGCCACTACACTGCAGCCTGGGTGACAGAGTGAGACTCTGTCTCAAAAAACAAGAAAACTTTGAAAGCATTTAGAAGGACACATAGGGGGATATCATTATGATTTGGGCAGTGTCTTAGTTTGGGCTGCTCTAACAAAATGCCATAGACTGGGTGGCTTAAACAACAAACACTGATTTCTCCCGGTTCTAGATGCTAGATGGCCAAGATCACGGCGTCAGCATGGTTGGTTCTTGAAGTGGGCCCACCTCCTAGTTCACAGAAGGCCATCTTCTTGTAGCCTCACATGGCTGAGAGTGAGAAAGACAGGAAGCAACTGTCTTGTATCCCCCCACCCCCTTTTTTTTTTTCTCCAAGGTTGAGTCTCACTCTGCTGCCCAGGTTGGAGTGCAGTGATGCGAACCAGGCTCACTACAACCTCCGCCTCCCAGGTTCAAGCAGTTCTCCCTCAGCCTCCTGAGTAACTGGGATTACAGGCACCTGCCACTACACACAGCTAATTTTTGTATTTTAGTAGAAACGGGGTTTCACCATGTTGGCCAGGTTGGTCTCGAATTCCTGATCTCGTGATCTGCCTGCCTTGGCCTCCCAAAGTGCTGGGATTACAGGCATGAGCCACCTCGCCCAGCCTGATTCTTTTTTTTTTAATTTAAAATTTTACTTTAAGTTCCTGGATATAAGTATAGAACGTGTAGGTTGGTTACATGGGGGATATGTGTGCCATGGTGGTTTGCTGCACCTATCAACCCATCATCTAGGTTTTAAGTCCCACATGCATTAGCTATTTGTCCTGCTGATTCTTTAAAAATTCTCTGAATACTGGCAGTTGGCTCAAGCCTACCAGATTTAGGTCCTAAGTGAGGCTGGGGGCAGGCCTGTACCTTTATTTTTAAATTTATTTAATTAATTTCATTTTTTAAAGTGATAAGGTCTTGTTCTGCCACCAAGGCTGGAATGCAAGTGGCATGATCATAGCTCACTGCACACTTGAACTGCTGGGCTCAAGTGAGCCTCCTGCTTCAGCTTCCAAAGCATTGGGATTACAGGTGGGAGCTACTGTTCCAGGCCCTAGGCCTGTACCTTTCATCCTGTGGACTGTGCACACCAGTCCACTCACTCCCAGGTGCTGGGATGGGGTTTAATTTTCAGTGACTGGCCCAGAGCCTGCCCACGGGAAGATCTCAAGGGAGGCAGTGGAAGGAACAGCATGCAATTTGCCCACCTGCACTTGTTCACACAGATGGGGGTAGGGGTTTGAGGAGGTGGGGGTGTTGTGTGGATCAGCTTCAGGCACAGCTGTCTGATTTCCTATGGGATATGACCACATAACAGGAAAGAAGATGACTGAATTTATCTTCTTGGAATCATTGCTTCATAATTGTTGCTTCCCACCATTGGCACTGGAGAAAGGCTGGGCCACAGGAGGCTGGATGAATTTTGTGTTGGCCAAGTAAGCAGAATGTCTATCCAGTTGGAAAGTAAGCAGTGAAGGTATGCTCACCTGAGCAGGGAGGGGGTCACGAACCTCACTGGCCTGACCCAGCTCTGCCTTTGCCCCATTGTTTGGTCCTGTGGCTACAAACCTGCCCTACCAGGAGCAGCCCCCACTGGCAGCTCTGGCCCTGGGGATTTGTGAGTGTTCGGTGGGGGCAGAGTGTGGAGAGGCCAAGTCCACACTGTATCTAGCCCCAGTGCAGCTCAGGATTCCACTTCCCCCAGCCCCTTCTTCTCAGGGTCTCAGGTCAGGCCCTCAAGGCAGCAAGAAGATGGGCTCTCCGCACCCCCTAGGTCCTCTGTCCTTCTTTACCCCCGACCTCGGACACAGCTTCACCTAATCCAACCACAAGGAGAAAAGAGGGCAAATCACTCAGGGAGGGAGGCATCTGAGCCCCTGCTCTGCCCATACAAGGCACCCTATGTGTCTCCCAAGGCTTACTCCGTCTGCCTGGGACTCGACGAAAGGGCCAGAGGGCTGAAGGTGACACCGGAGTCTCTGGCACGACCTTCCAGGGCCTCCAGGGAATTTCTTACCCTGTGGGGGCGAAGATTGGCTCCCCTGGGGATGTGTGTTTTTGCTCCCCAGGGCCCCACGGAGGTCAGGGTCCTCTCCATTCAGGACAGCAAGGAGAGAATGGCCTGGAGTGAGGCCCTAGGGTTGGGGGCCAAAGCAGCACAGGGTATCGGAAACGGGGTGCTGGGGTGTTTGGAGGGGACCGTAGGGAAGGTTTGGAGTCTTGCACGCGCCTAGGGGAGCTGCGGTGGGGAGGCAGCAGGGGGCCTGCCCTGCCGGATAGCGCTTTCGGAGGCGGCGATCCCCGAGAGTTCCTTGCTCTAGGGTCGCCTCTTACAACTGCGGTGGGAGGGGGGGCGGAAGAGTGAGCAGGGCCCAGTGCGGCAGCCGTGGCACGGCGGGAGCCTCGTGTTCACCGGCTCTACCTGCGGGACCAGACCCCTGGGTGCTCCCCAGGTCCCGGGGCATTCGGGGGCGCCGCACCTTCCAGCGTCTGAGCTGCAGCCCCGGTCCAGGAGACCAGCTTCGCGCACCCGGTCCAGGGTGCACCCGCCCGCCCTGCCGACTGCCCCAGCGCCGGGGCCAGGGGGCGCAGGGCCTCGTGCATGCCCGGCTCCGACGCATCATCTTTGTATTCCACCTCTTTCCTCCGCGCCATGTCTCTGGGAAGTGTTCCCCGCCCCAGAGACCCAAGAGAGGGTGAGGCGAAGGGAGCGGTTCCGGGTAGCATGTCCCACAGGCCCAGGTGAGCGCGCGTGCGCCCGGTAGAGGCGGCCCAGGTGAGCGCGCGTGCGCCCGGTAGAGGCGGCCCTGCGCGCTTGCCATGCGCCACTTCCGGGACGCGCACGGGGCTACTTCGCTGCAGAAGGTGCGTGCGGCTCCGCGCGGGCTCGCTGAGGAGCTCGGCTTCGCTGACTGAGCGGGCGGCGACTGGGCGGGACGGCAGCGCGCTGCTGCAACCCTCCCCCGCCCTGGCCAGGTAAGCTGCGGGACCCGGGCTGCCTGACTCTCCGGTGGCAGCCTGCGGCCTTGCGCGGCACCGCAGGGACCTGGAGGAGTGTGGGGCGGCGCGGAGGTTGCGGCCCTAGTGCTCCGAGCGCTGCCTTCTGGACTCCGCAGGGCCGCGGGGTTGCGAGGTGGCTGCTGCTGGGATCTGGGAGTGCAGCCCGGAGGCCCCACTCCTCTCCTACGGCCACTTCCTCCTCCCACGACCGGCGGGCAGGTGCAGCGGGGACCAGGCGGCGGCATCCCGCGCGGGACTTGGCGCGGGGTACAGGCGCTGTCTGTCAGGGGTGGGGTGGGGAAGTGGTGAGGGAGGGAGGGCGCCCTCTCGGGCCCCACCGGGCTGGCCGGGCTGCTGGTGCGTTCCGTGCTGAAGACCCCGAGCCCCGATCTTGCACCACTTCCCTTTCCTTTTATAGTAAGGCCCAGAGGGAAAACCTTCTCAATTAAAAAACCCTACACCGCGTTGACCCTGGGCCGCAGACGCCGAGTTGGGTGTGTGTGGCTGGGCGCGGGCTCGCTGAGGAGCTCGGCTTCGCGGACCTAGCGGGCGGCGTTAGGGCTGGGACGGCAGCGCGCTGAAGCAGCCCCGCGCCGTGGCAGCCCCGCGCCGTGGCCAGGTAAGCTGGGGGTCCCGGGCTGCCTGACTCGCCGGCGGTGGCAGCCTGGGGCCTCCTGCGGCGCCGCAGGAACCCGGACGTATCGGGGCGGCCGGAGGTTGCGGCTCCATTGCTCCGGAGCGCTGCCCTGTGGACTCAGCGGGGCTGCGGGGCAGCTGTTGCTGGGATCTGGGGGTGCAGCCCAGCGGCCTCGCTTCCCTCCTACCGGCCACTTCCCTCTCCCACGACCGGTGGGTGGGTGCAGTGGGTACTGGGCGGCGTTCTCGCATCCCCGGGTTGGGTGGGGGCCCTCGCGGCGAATGGCCACCCTGCGCCGGCTAGAGGCACTGTCTGGGGGTGGGGTGGCACGCGGGTCCTGCCGCTGGGCTGGGCGGACCGCTGGTGCGTTCTCCCGTCCTTGCTTGGCGCTGGCATCAACTCCCGGTGCCGGATGGCAACTGGGTTGGGGTCGCCTCTGGGTTCGCTGTCCCCGAAGAACCCGAGCCCGGATCTTCGCCCCCTTCCCTTTCCCTTTATAATAAGGCCCAGAGGGAAAAACTTCTCAAAGATCCTACACCCCGTTGCCCCTGGACTGCAGGCGCCGGGTTAGGGGCACAGCGGGGACCTGCCCCTGGGCCGGGCCCCTTCCCCAAGGCAGGCACTGCCTGGCAAGGCTGCTGGTGGTAGATCTCTGCAGATGGTGAAGGAGAACATTGAGGACAGTTCCCCCCCCTTGGCTGTGCTGAGCCCATCTGGAGTGTTTCTGATTCTAATCACAAGTGGAATAGTTTCAGTGCAGCTTATAAGTTCGTGTTAGTGATGAACTTGGGTGGAGGTGGTGACACAGCTTGTTCTTTCCTTCTAGGCTGTTAGTGTATCCAGGATCCTGAGTTGCCAGGGGCCTGGGCACTCCCACCCGGAGCCCTGCCTTGGCTGAGCTGGTCACCGCTGTGAGTCCCGGGGGCTGCCGGCCTGCCTGTCATCTGCAGTGCACAGGTATGCATATGTGTGCATATGTACAAGCACCATACACATACTATGTCACCTCACACTGCACACGTGCCATGCCCACCTCACACACCCCACACACATACCCCATACACACCACACATATCATACCCACCTCTCACACACTACAAACATGCCATGCCCACCTCACATACACCCACACACCACACATACTATATCCACCTCACACTCTGCACACATACCATGCCCACCTCACACACCCCACACACATACCCCATATACATCACACACCACACACATCTCATACACAACACACATACCCACCTCACACATACCACACATACCCCATACATACCACAGATGACACACATACCATGCCCACCTCACACACCCCACATACTGAACCCATATACACCACACACGTATGGTACCCACCTCACACACACCATACACATACCCCATACACACCACACACAACATACGTATCATACATGTAAGGCTGGCTGCGTCGCGGAGAGTTCGGACACGCCCCCCTCCCTCGTGGGGAGCTCGGACACGCCTCCCCGCCCCCCCCTCCCCCCCCGGGAGCCCGGGAAAAAAGCCCCATCAGGACCTACCTGATACTATTTTGTCCTATCTGGGCCCCACTCCCTGCCTACTATTTTGTCCTATCTGGGCCCCACTCCCCTCCATTTTGTTCCATCCGGGTCCCACTCCCCTCCATTTTGTCCCACTCACCTTGGGCACAGCCAATCAAACGCCTCCACTCCCTATAAAACCCGGTGCCTGAGAGGAGTCCGTGCAACTTCTCCGGCCCCTCCTTTCCAGACTGCAGAACCTCTCCCGGGAGACTGAATAAATTGCCTTGCATTGGATTATTTTCGTGCTGGCCTCAGTTTCTTCATTTTATTCTCGGCGAGAACAGACCTTACAATACACACCTCACATACACCACACATGTACCCCATACACACCACACACGTCATACCCATCTCACACACCATACACTACCTATATACCATGCCCACCTCACACACCCCATACATGTCACATGCATATCATAACCACCTCACACCACATATATACCATGCCCACCTGACATACACCAGGCACTTAACCCATATGCACCGCACATACACCACACACATACCCCATACACACCACACATACATCATACATATACCATGCTCACCTCACACACACCATACATATATCGTTGCCACTTAACACACATACCCCATACACACAACACACATACCCACCTCACACACCACATACATACCATGCCCACCTCACACAGACCACACACTTAACTTATATACACCACAACCACCACACATACTACCATGCCCACCTTACACACACCATACACATATCATACCCACCTCATACCAGACACACTTAACTCATATACACCGCATACCATATATATACCATGCCCACCTCACACACCCCACACAGTTAACCCATCTACACCACACACACACAGCACACACATATCATACCCACCTCACAAATAACACACACCCCTGATACACTGCACACCTCACATACCACACACCACATATATACCATGCCCACCTCAGACACACTGCACACTTAATTCATGTATTTCACACACACCACACACATACCCTACCCACCTCACACACATACTCCTTACATATCACACACAACACACATATACCCACCCCCACACCACACACCACATATACACCATGCCCACCTCACACCCCACACATTCAACCCATATACACCACACACATACTGTGTCCACCTCACACACACCATACATGTATCATACCCACTTCACACACATATCCCGTACACACCACGTGCATATCATAACTGCCTCACATACACCACATATATACCATGCCCACATCACACACACGAGGCACTTAACCCATATGCACCACACACACACCACACACATACTTCATACACACCATGCACTCTTCACACATACTACACACCACATATACCCATACACACCATACACACCACACACACCTTATACAAAAACACCACACATACCACACACACCACATAATACCATACATGCACAACATACACATTTCCTATACACCCACACACTCCATACATGCCACATGCCTCACACACTTCATAAATACCACACACACAGCACACCACACTCCACATACATATTACATCACCCATACAACACACCACCTTCCAGACAGTTTATTCACATACATACACCACACAATATCATATATACATACACCGTACACATGTAATGCATACCACACACACCTCATACACACCACACACACTACACGTAGCGCCTCATACAACCACACACACATACCTCATATATACCACACACCACAAACACTACACCATGCCCACAAAAAATACACACTGAACCCTTCTACACTACATCACACTCCACACATACCACACTAACATCATTCACATCACAGACACCAGATACCAGATACCATACACAGTACACTCCACACACTCACCACACCCTCCATGACACCCCACCACCACACACACACACACACACACACATGCCCCCAATGCTACACACTCCCTACCCACCACACCACACACACTGTATCTCATGCACACACCACACACCCCCACCACACAAACTACTCCTTGAATGAAATGGGACGATTGAGTTTTCCCCAGGTAAATACTGCCAGCTGTCCCGGCCAGCACATCCCCTGGTCCCACCCTCCCTTGGGTCAGCGCTGTCTCCTGTGTTTCGGGTGTCTCTGGCTGTACCCTGGGGCATGCTCACGTCCCGATTGCCTGGGTGGCTGGCCTGTGTGTCCCAGTGGCTGCCTTTCTGGAGGAGACTGGCCTATTTGCCACCTCTCCCGACTCCCAGAGCGGTGGCTGGTGGGAAGTCCTGCTTCCTCCCCTCGGTGTCTGCCCTTCCCCATGGGTTGTTTTGTCCCAGTGCTGACATCTCCCCAGCTAGAAGAGGAGACCCCTCAAAGGTGCACAGGTGGGTTTGATTGCAATGCTCGTGAATAATAAAATGCGATTTGGTAAAAGACTCAACCAGTACAAACATCTTTAATAAAGTAAAATGTGCAAGCTCCCTCTGCTCCCACCTCTTTCCTTCCCTCCCCAGAGGACATGGCTAACAAGCCTTTGTGGGGCTCCCCCTTTCTGTGTGCATTTGCGTCCATGTATAGGCTGAGGAGTGTGTGTATTCTCTAGCCATCTTGTAGGAGCTGGAACTGGGATCTACACACATGTGCTGACTAGCCCACTTGCCATTTTCTTTCCAAAACAGGCCTTTAACATCCCTCACTGTGGTGCATGTTGCCCTGCATCTTTAAAAACGCTATCAACTCTTGCAGCATGCAAACTCTGCCCTCATTTATTTAATAATTCTTTTATTTACAGGTAACTTAGGTCATTTGCAGTTTTTTAAAAGATTGTTGCAGTGAAAACCTTCAGCTGTCATTTTTCACGTTGCTGTTGGAGAAGGGGGTGGGAAGCGTTGTCAGGCTGGAGTGGCCCCGTGTGTGACCAGGCTTGGTGAGGTTCTGACTCTGTCCTTCCCAATGTTCCTCCCACAGTGGCTGCCTCCAGGAGATGATGGCTGCGTGAGTGCCTGCCATGGCCCACTGGAAGCGTGAGAGTGTGGGGCATGTTGGACCACAGGGCGAGGCCGGGCCCTGTCTCCCATGGCCAGGAGCGAAGATGTGGAGCTGCCCTTGGAGGACTATGGGCCCAAGGGCCTGGAACTGGCCACCCTGTGGTCAGAGAGCCCCATGCCCAAGGAGTAGGAGTGCCACAACCACAGCCCCGATGGGGACTCCAGCTCCAACTATGTGAACTACAACCTCGAGGAGGAGGACTATGACGAGGGCCTCCCTTAGGAAGAGGAGGGCATCACCTACTAAATCTGCTACTGCCCCAAGGACAACAGCTACCTGGAGGGGATGGACTGCAACGGGGATGAGTACCTGGTCCATGGCACGTACCCCATGGACACCGACATGTGCCCGGAGCATCCACACATGCCTCATAACTGGACCAGTGAAGAGCTCAGCCCCCATTAGAACTGCAAGGCACCCAATCCCTCCCACTGCCTCGCTTCAGCATCTGCAGGGGCTGTACCAGGAGGTCCCTTGCTCTCAGGCCCCTCTGTTCCCTTCCCAGGGACAGGAGAGGAGTGGCTAGACTCGGCAGGCCTGCACCCCACGGCCACTGTGCTGAGGGCAGCCAGGACTACCTGGACGGCCGCCTGCCCATCCTGGAGGATGAGCCCTCTGTTCTGGAGGCCTACGACCAGGAAGATGGCTACTACCGTCCCAGCAAAGAGGGCTACCAGGACTGCTACCCCACAGAGGCCAGTGGGAACACCAGCACCTCCCACTACAATCTGAGGCATGGGGATGGGGACTTGGAGGACCAAGAGGAGGACATCTACCCAGTCGTGGCCGAGATCAAGAGGAGCCTGAGCATGACCAGCATCACCAGTGCCAGTGAGGCCAGCAGAACTATAAAATGTTGCACAGGAGAAACACACTAAATTCAGAGGAGTGGGTACCTCTAGGGATGGGTAGAGGAATAAGCCTGTGGGGGCAGGTTCTGGGGCTTTATTTCATATATAAGTTTTAGTTCATGAAACAGGAAAAAGTCTAAAGCAAGTACCACTACATGAGTATGTTCTGATAACCCCAGAGAGTGGTACCCAGGTGTTTGGCATATGGGCTCCTACAGATTTATGTATGTTTGAAATACTTATTTACTTAGAAATACTTAATTTGAAATATTTATTCTTGAGATAGAGTCTTAACATCACAACAAATGTACATATACACATGTACATACTGTACACATGTACATATGTATTGTGTACACATACACATACATTTATTGTGATATCACAGTATGTACACATGTACATATATGTGCACATGTACAAGTGTACATATATACTATATGTACAAGTACATATGTACATTTGTGATATCTATGATACGAATATCACAGAGTGCACATATGGTATACATGCATTGTGTGCACTCACTGTGATATTAGGAGAAAATATATTTCTAGGATATTATGAATAATATTACAGGATGTAAATTCAGTTTGATATGAGGAGTAATATCTCTCTAGGATGTTACAGGTAATATCAATGGATGTACACACATGGTGTACTCCCACAGTGATATTAGAAGTGTCATCTTTTCCTAGGATATTACCACTAATGTCACAGAGTGTACACACGTGGTGTACTGCCACTTTGATATTACAATATTTCTCCTTAAGATATTAGAAATAATATCACAGAGTGTACCCAAATAACTGTACACATACTTTGATATTACAAGTAATGTCACATGCTGAATATTACGAATAATATCACAAGGTGTTCAAACATACTCCACACTGATATTAGGAGTAATATCTCTTTAAAATACCTAAATCAACCCGTCTATGATATTAGGAATAATATAAAATATACACCCATATCAACCCCCCGACTATATTAGGAGTAATATTTCTTTAAAATATATGCCCATATCAACCCAACGGTGATATTGGGAGTAATATCTCTTTAAAATGTACACCCACATCAACCACCCGCCATATGGCAAGTAATAACACCCCGGATCCCCTTGAATATTACGAACCATATCACAGAGGAGTGGCCATACCTGTGATTTTTAGTATCTCTCTCTAAGATACTACGAATAATATCACAGGTTGTACACAGATACTGTAGACATACTTTGATATTACAACTAATATCATATGCTGAATATTACAAACTATCACAAAGTGTTCAAACATATTCTACAACAACTAAGATATTAGGAGTAATAGCTCTTTAAAATATACACCCATATCAACCCCCTGAATGTAATATTGAGAGTAATATCTTTTTAAAATATGCACCCAAATCAACCAGAGTATGATATTCGAAGTACTATCTTTAAAATATACCCCCATATCAACTCCCCACAATATGGCGAGTAATAGCAGCACGGCTGCCCCTGGATATTATGAACGATATAACAGGGAGGCGCCCACACCTGTGATTCATACTATATATCCCTAAGATACTGCGAATAATATCACAGGGTGTACACAAATACTTTACACATACTTTGATATTACGAGTAATGACATATACTTAATATTACAAACAAGATCACAAAGTGTGCAAACATTCTCTATAACAACTATGATATTAGGAGTAATAGCTCTTTAAAATATACACCCATATCAACCTGACTTTGATATTAGGAGTCATATCTCTTTAAAATATATACCCAGATCAACACCCCACCCCGCCATAGGGCGAGTAATATCACCCCGGCCCCCGCTGGATATTACAAACCCTATGGCTAGGAGGCTGCCCTCAGCGGCTATTTAGAAAATTTGGAGTAATATACTAGGAACCATATCATAGGGAGAATATAATGTTATTCTGTTCCTTCTTGATATTAGGTACAATAACACTAGTTATAGTTCCACCTCTGCAATATTGACAAAAATATCATCCTCGCCCCCTTTGATATTAGAATTGAAAATCATGGGGGTTTCACCACATGCAATATTTAGTTTAATATAATTTTTGTGTATATGTGGACATAAGTTACAATATCACGGCATGGTGTACACCTGTTGCCATATTGAGAGTAATATCCTCTTCTTTTTCTCCAGATATTGGAAGCAATATTATAAAGGTGGTGTTCATTCTCTGCGATATTAGGAGTAATATCATCCTTTGCCCCTGCATATCAGGGACAGTATCCTTGGGGGCTCTACATCTTTTTCTATGTTGGGAGTGATAACAGACTCTCTGTCTGGATCAGTATCTAGGAACAGTATCACAGTCAGGGTGTACATTCCTGCAACATTAAAAGTAATATAATACTCTTCACTTTGATACTCACAATAATATCACATGAGGTGCGTACCTTCTTTGCAATTTTGGGAGTGATACCATTCTTTCTCTGTGGATATTTGGAACTATATTACAGGGACAGGTGTACACCTTCTATGCTATTGGGAGTAATTTCCTCTCCCCCCCTGGATATTAGGAACAATATTACAAGGGGTCTTCACCCTCTGTGATATCGGAAGTAATGTTATCCATACTTCATCTGTATTGAATGAATAATGCCACAGGAGGGTTGTACACCCTCTGGTTTTGGGAGCAATAGCATTTTCTCTTCCCCTGGATATTAGGAACAATATCATTGGGGGGTGTATACTCCCTTTGATATTGAAAGTAATAACCTCTTCCTCAAATATTAGGAAAAATATCAAGGGGGGTGTACTCCCCCTGCCGTATTGACAGTAGTATCATCATTCCCCTTCCTGTAAATATTAGAAACAATATCATAAAGGATATGTACACCCCCTGCAATATTGGGAGTAATATTCTCTCCCCTTTTGTATATTATTACCAATATCACAGGCGGGGTTTACACCCCCCTGCGATATTCAGAGTAACATCATTCTCTTTCCCTCTGGGTATTAGGAACAATATCAGGTAGATGTTCACTTCCTTTGATACTGAAAGTTCTATCCTCTTCCTCCTGGATATTAGAAACAATATCACAGGGGGGATGTACATCCTTCTTGCTCTTGAAAGTAACATCATTCTCTTATCCTTGGGTATTATTAGCAATATTACAAAAGGAATGTACACCCCCTGCAATATTCAGAGTAATATCCTCTTCTAGATATTAGGAACAGTATCACGGCGGGGGGGGTCTTGCACACCACATGCAATATTGGGAGCAATATCATCATCTTTTCCCCTGGATATTAGGAAGGATACATCGTTCTGTGAGAACAGGAGATTAGGAACAACATACATCTTTTGTCCGATCAGGAGTAATGTCATTTTCTCCCACCCCTGAATATTAGAAACAATATCGGCCGGGCGCGGTGGCTCAAGCCTGTAATCCCAGCACTTTGGGAGGCTGAAGCGGGTGGATCAAGAGGTCAAGAGATCGAGACGATCCCAGTCAACATGGTGAAACCCCGTCTCTACTAAAAATGCAAAAATTAGCTGGGCGTGGTGGCTCATGCCTGTAATCCCAGCTGCTTGGGAGGCTGAGCTTTTTTATGATGTGCTAGTACATGAACCCAGGTAAAGAAAGAAGTCTGAGGCCTCATTTAACATGGGCTTATATTAGTTTCCTGGGTGTTGAGGAGATCATAAAAACACCGTCAAAACTGTAAGGTAAAGTGCATTGACTGAATATTTAAAATAACGAGACAAAAAAGTTACAATTTATTTTTGTTAAAACAAATGTTTTATAATTGTAGTATTTTCAAGAGGCAGGGTCATACTGTTGCCCAGGCTGCAGTGATAGGGTGCAGTGGCTGTTCACTGGCACCATCATTTCACACTACATCCTTGAACTCCTGGACTTAAGAGATCTTTCTGCCTCAGCCTCTGGAGTAGCTGGGACTACAGTTGTGCATTACTGCACTTGGCTTTTGTGATTTTCACCCAGTTGTCAACAGTCAAACCCTAGATAAGTTTCTTAGTAAGTCAACCATAGTTGAACTATTTTTTCCTTACCAACTCTGTAACTGATACTCCTTGTCATTATATTGGATTCACTTTGAGATGCCCAGAAATAGACTCTTACTATGAGTGAAATCACATGAAGATGTTACCAGGGCAATCCTTGGTTGTCTTTGTGGAAGAAAGAATTTATACAAAAGACCAATTTGTAAATAAAGAAAAGTTTTATTGGGAAAGTACAAATACACTCCAAGACAGGAGGGGGCTGACCCTGCTGGAAACATCCCCATGACATTCTGCATTGTTATCTTCTATTGTCTCACTTATTTCTTTGCCCAGTTCTCACCAAAGTTTGGGGGATCCTCCCTTACTGTGCTTATGCATGGGAAACATTAATCAATACGATTCCTACCTAATGGTGGCACTGAATATTACCACCACCCCAGGAAGGTATAGCAGTCAAATCTGTACTCATTGTGCCTGCTCAGCTCTCAGGAATTCCCCTCTGCGTTTTTTCCTTATCATGATCTAGTTAACAACATTCTGACAGTTCAAAGATGGAGTACTGAGCATCCAAAGAGGTGTTCTGGGGGATACTTTCCAGCATGGGTACCTCCCCCTTGTACCTGCTCATATCTGTCTACTCTATTTCTCCCTCAAGTGGTTGGGACCCAGAAACCTTTTGGGAGATGGGGCAGACGTCATTCTCTGTAGCTACTTCCTGCTGAAAAGGGGCATCAAGGGTCTTCAGGGTCCTTCCTCCTTGTGTGCTGTCATGGTGAGGAGGTTTTGATGATTGTTGTCTCTTAGAAGATTTCACTCGTGCTGTCCAGAGGAGACATATAGGGACTTGGTTGTCCTGGAGGGAAAGAGGTTGATATCCCCATCACAAGACCATTTGAAGTCTGATGGTTTCTAGATGGGAGGAAATAAACTGAGAAGATTCAGAGAGCAAGGCTCAAAAAGGAGAAGGAAGATAGAGGCCAGGGGTCCCAGGAAAGGGAAGAGCTCTGAGAATGAAGACAAGGTGACACCCCAGCAGAGCCAACTCGTAATATCCCTTTACCAAAGATGAGAGGCCTGGTCTATAAGATCTCTACTATGCTCCTGGAGCTGTTCTGATTTATTAACAGAAAAATACAAGAATTATGTAAGAAATCTAAAAACTAAAGAAAAGAGATACCGTAACTAACCTTTGACAAGTAGTTCTCCATTCTGATATTTGAAGACAATGAGCTTGATGTAGGAATCCTTGTCTTCTCTTGGATTATGTATTCCGTTGAGACCTAAACTGTCATTAAACTTTCCATTGCCAGGTGATTCTAGGACTAATATAATAGTATATGTGGCCCATAAACATCTGGTCTGTTCCTTCCCTAGAAGTTTGGTAATAAGATCTGCTAGAATTTCCTTCTGTAAGACTGCAAAAGATAAATGCTGAGTGTTTATATTTTTCCCAAATGATGTCTAAATAATGTGTATGCTGTTTAAAAAGTCACCATGAATGAATGAAATATGGCACAAATGATATGTCTCTTTTCCAAGTCCATCTTCTCTGAGCTCCAGCTGGCTTGGAGCTCCAATCACTCTGAGCTCCATTTTGCTCCGAGCATCATCTGCTCAGAGCTCCATCTTACTCTAAGCATCATCTTTTCTGAGCTCCATCTTCTCCAAGCTCCAGCTTGCTCGGAGCTCCAATCAATCTGAGCACCATCTTGCTCTGAGCATGATCTACTCCAAATTCCAATGGCTCAGAACAATGTTTGAAGTGGCAATCACTCAACTCAATCTTGCTGTGAGCATCATGTTTCTGAGTTCCATCTTACACCGAGCAACATCTGCTGCAAGCTCCATCTTGCTTGGAGGTCCTTCTTGCTTCAAGCTCTATTTATTCCAAGCCCCACGTGCTCCAAGTTCCATCTTGCTCAGAGCTCCAATCACTCCAAGCACTATCTTTCTCTGAACACCATCTGCATAGACATTTATCTCACTCAGAGCTTCATTTAGTCGGAGATCCATTTACTCTGAGCTCCATCTTGCTGGGAGTTCTAATCACTCTATGCTCCATCATGCTGGGAGCTCCAATCACTCCCAGCTCCATTTTTCTCTGAGCGCTATCTGGTCAGAGCTCATCTTACTCTGAGCAACATGTGCTCTGAGCTCCACCTTGCTTGGATCTATAATCACTATGGGCTCCATTTTGCTCTGAGCTCCAAAACCTAGCAACATCTCCTCCAAACTCCATCTTGCTTAGAGCTCATTTTTGCTCAGAGCTCTACTCCAAGCTGCATCTTGCTCAGAGCTCCAATTGTTCAGAGCAATGTTTAGAGTGCCAATCACTGCGAGCTGCCTCTTACTCTAAGCACTATCTGCTCTGAGGTCCATCTTATACCAGCAACATCTGTTCCAAGCTCCATCTTGCTTGGAGCTCCTTGTTGCTCAGAGGTCTATCTGATCTGAGCTCCATCTGGTTTGAAACTTCAATTACTTCAAGCTCCATCTCGCTCTGAGCTCCATCTGCTCTGAGCTCCATCTCGCTCTGAGCTCCATCTGCTCTGAGCTCCATCTCGCTCTGAGCTCCAGAGCTCCACCTGCTCAGAGCTCCATCTTGCTCAGAGCTCCATCTTGCTCTGAGCTCCATCTCGCACTGAAATCCATCTCGCTCTGAGCTCCATCTGCTCTGAGCTCGATCTCACTCTGAGCCCCAACTGCTCTGAGCCCCATCTTGCTCTGAGCCCCATCTTGCTCAGAGCCCCATCTTGCTCAGAGCCCCATCTCGCTCAGAGCTCCAGAGGTCCATCTGCTCTGAGCTCCATCTTGCCCAGAGGTCCATCTGCTCTGAGCTCCATCTTGCCCAGAGCTCCATCTGCTCTGAGCTCCATCTGCTCTGAGCTCCATCTCGCTCAGAGCTCCATCTGCTCTCAGCTCCATCTCGCTCAGAGCTCCATCTGCTCTGAGCTCCATCTCGCTCAGAGCTCCATCTGCTCTCAGCTCCATCTCGCTCAGAGCTCCATCTGCTCGGAGCTCCATCTCGCTCAGAGCTCCATCTGCTCTCAGCTCCATCTCGCTCAGAGCTCCATCTGCTCTCAGCTCCATCTCGCTCAGAGCTCCATCTGCTCTGAGCTCCATGTTGCTCTGAGCTCCAAGTGCTCTGAGCTCCATCTTGCTCAGAGCTCCAACTGCTATGAGCCCCATTTCGCTCTGAGCCCCATCTCGCTCAGATCTCCATCTGTTCTGAGCTCCAGAACTCCACCTGCTCAGAGCTCCATCTCGCTCAGAGCTCCATCTCACACTGAGCTCCATCTCGCTCAGAGCTCCATCTGCTCTGAGCTCAATCTCGCTCTGAGCCCCAACTGCTCTGAGCCCCATCTTGCTCTGAGCCCCATCTCGCTCAGAGCCCCATCTCGCTCAGAGCTCCAGAGCTCCATCTGCTCTGAGCTCCATCTCGCTCAGAGCTCCATCTGCTCTGAGCTCCATCTGCTCTGAGCTCCAGAGCTCCATCTGCTCTGAGCTCCATCTTGCTCAGAGGAGCTCCATCTTGCTCAGAGCTCCATCTTGCTCAGAGCTCCATCTTGCTCAGAGCTCCATCTGCTCTGAGCTCCATTTTGCTCAGAGCTCCATCTGCTCTGAGCTCCATCTTGCTCAGAGCTCCATCTGTTCTGAGCTCCATCTGCTCTGAGCTCCATCTTGCTCTGAGCTCCATCTTGCCCAGAGCTCCATCTTGCTCAGAGCTCCATCTATTCTGAGCTCCATCTTGCTCAGAGCTCCATCTGCTCTGAGCTCCATCTTGCTCTGAGCTCCATCTGCTCAGAGCTCCATCTGCTCTGAGCTCCATCTTGCTCAGAACTCATTCTGCTCTGAACTCCATCTTGCTCAGAGCTCCATCTGCTCTGAGCTCCATCTTGCTCTGAGCTCCATCTTGCTCAGAGCTCCATATACTCTGAACTTTATCTTGCTCAGAGCTCCAACTGCTCTGAGCTCTATCTTGCTCAAAGCTCCATCTGCTCTGAGCTCCATCTTGCTCTGATCTCTATCTTGTTCAGAGCTCCACATGCTCCAAGCTCCATTTTGCTCAGAGCTCCAATCACTCCAAGCTCCATCTTGCTCTGAGCACCACATGCTCTGAGCTCCATCTACTCAGAGCTCCAATCACCCCAACTTCCATCTTGCTCTGAACACCATCTGCTCTGAGCTGCACCTTGCTGAGAACTCCAATCACTCCAAACTCCTTCTTGCTCTGATCACCGTCTGCTCTGAGCTCCATTTTGCTCTGAGACCATATGCTTGGACCTCCATCTTATACTCTGTGCAACATTTGCTCTGAGATTCACATTGCTCTGAGCTCCATCTCACCTTGAGCTCCATCATGCTTGCAGCTCCATTTTGCTCAGAGGACCATCTTGCTCTGAGCATAATCTGCTCCATGTATGTTTTTTGAAGCACAATTCACAATAGGAAAGACATGGAACCAATTCATATGCTCATCAGTGGCAGACTGGATAAAGAAAATGTGCTACATATATGCCATGGAATACTATGCAGCCATAAAAGGGTATGAGATCACGTCCTCTGCAGGGACATGGATGAAGCTGAAAGTCATCATCCTCGGCAAACTAAACAGGAAATAGAAAACCAAACATTAAATGTTCTCACTCATAAGTGGGAGCTGAACAATGAGATCACATTTTAATATTATTATATCCTCTGTAGATGGTCTCTGTTTCTCGTAACAAAAGATATTTTGTAATTTTTTTCTCTCTAAAGGATTGTGGCTTCTTCTGCTGTCTGTGTCAGCTTAGGGTTCAGGTTAACTACCCCACCTTGTAATGACACACTCCATGTTCACATGTGGTTGGTCTCTTCTGTGATAACGTTTGTTCACAGACTCTTACCATCTATGGGTCATTTGAGGGGAGGTGGCCTCACATAGTACTGCACCATGCAAATGACCGACTGAAAAAATTACTGAAACAATGTGTGTGTCTGGTTATTTCAAAGAATAAACAGTAGTCAGTTGAAGGAGATAATGTTTTAGTAATGTCAGTGATATCTTAGATGACCAAGAATAATCCTGTGGGCCCCAAAAACATATTACAATATGGATTATGCGAGCAAAAATCTCACTCATCAGACAACAGCAAATGATGCTGTAGCTCAGATGTTAATTGTCCTCTCTTGATGTGTGAAAGCACACAACCAGCAGGAGGCAAAAACATCTGGGAGACAAAGGCGAAGTGGGTGTTTCAAGCAGACAGTTTCAGTGTGAGAAGGTGAAGTCATCTAGGGATGGATGGCAGTGACAGCGACAATGTGAACTGACTGAATGCCACTTAACCATCAACTCCAAGACAGGTCAAATGGGCCAGGTGTGGTGGCTCACACCTGTCATCTCAGCATTTTAGGAGGCCGAGGTGGGCAGACTGCTTGATCTCGTGTTGTGTTTTTCAGCTCCGTCAATTCACTCATATTCCTCTCTAAGTTGTCCATTCTCGTTAGCATTTCATCAAGTCTTTTTTCAAGGTTCTTAGTTTCTTTGCATTGGGTTAGAACGTGTTCTTTTAGCTCACAGAAGTTTCTTATTATCCATTTTCTGAAAGCTGATTCTGTCATTTCATCACACTCATTCTCCGTCCAGTCTTGTTCCCGTGCTGGTGAGGAGTTATGCTGCCTTGTAGGGGGAGAGGTGTTCTGGTTTTGGGTGTTTTCAACCTTTTTGCGCTGGTTTCTTCCCATCTTTGTGGATTTATCCGCCTATTGACTTTGTAGTTGCTGTCTTTCTGATTTTGGTAATTTTAAGTCTGCAGCAGCTGAACTCATAAACCCCTTTTTCTTCTCCCCAGGTGTTCTGGCCCAGGGGGTTAGCGCTTTATGCTTTTCAGCTGTGTTGCTACCATTTTCCCTGCCCACAAGGTGGCAGTCTAGTCACACTCAGCCTGCAGAGGCTTCGCTGAGCTGTTTTGGGCTCCGCCCAGCTTCCGTGTGAGCTTCCCTGCAGTCCTGTGGGTGTAGTTAGAACTGCTTCCGCTATGCTGGCCGGCCCCTGTAGTGACGGAGTCTCTGTAGTGGCGGGGTTGTCTTGGTTACGGAAAATTGTCCCGGGAACTGCAGGGTGTTTCCCGATGGATGACGCCCCTCCCCCACAGAGCTGGACCGTCTCGGGTTCAGCCGTGTTTCCAGAGGGTCCCTCTTTGCCCGGTAATCTCTTGGCTTGCCTCCTTGCCACAGCTCCCCTTGCTCGCCCAGAGGGGACACGGTCTCGTTCACTTTGCTCAAGGAGCCGCTGCTGCCTGCCCCCGGTGCAGGCCGAGCGGCTGCTCTGGTCCAACCAGTGGCGCTGGGAACCCGTGGAGCTTCTCCGCCTGTGAATCTCCTGGTCTGTGGGCAGTTAAAATCCGCTGCCCTGTGTGCCGCTGCGTCAGCCGAAGCAGCGTCTCTGAGATTCGTGGTGCTCCCTTGCCCGGGGGTCTCCTGGCTTGGCTCCCTGCTTCAGCTCCCCTTGCTGGCTCAGAGGGAACTCTGTCTCTCTCGCTCTACATAAGAAGCCACTGCCCCCCGCCCCAGGGCGTAGGCTGAGCGGCCACGCCGCTCAAACCAGCGGTGCTGGCGACCCGTGGGGCTTCTCCTCCTGTGAATCTCCTGGTCTGTGGGCAGTAAAAATCCATCTGGAAATGCGGCGTCCACTCACCCTCTGTGGCTTCTCTCGGAGCTGCAATCCCGACTTCCTCCTAAGCAGCCATCTTTCTGAGAGGGAGTATATTTTTTATAAAAGAGTACTTCCAGTGTGATTATATTCAATATAAAAGAGTAATTTGTGTGTGATTATATTCATTATAGAAGAGTACATTGAGAGGGAGTGTATTTTTTATAAAAGAGTACTTCCTGTGTGATTATATTCAAAATAAAAGAGTACTTAGAGAGGCAGTATATATTTTTTAAAGAGCACATTGAGTGTGATTATATTCAGTATAAAAGAGTACCTTGAGTGGGAGTATATTTTTTATAAAAGAGTACTTTCAGTGTGATTATATTCAATATAAAAGTTCAATTTGAGAGGGAGTATATTTTTTATAAAAGAGTAATTTGAGTGTGATTATATTCAATATAAAAGAGTACTTTGAGAGGGAGTGTATTTTTTACAAAAGAGTCCTTCCAGTGTGATTATATGCAATATAAAAGAGTACTTTGAGAGGGAGCATATTTTTTATAAAAGAGTACTTCCAGTATGATTATATTCTATATGAAACTGTACTTTGAGAGGGAATATATTTTTTATAAAAGAGTACTTGCAGTGTGATTATATTCAAAATAAAAGAGTAGGTTGAGAGACAGTATATTTTTTATAAAAGAGTACCTCCAGTGTGATTATATTCAATATAAAAGAGTTCTTTGAGAGGGAGTATATATATATATATATATATATATATATGTATATATATATATATATTTTTATTATTATATATTTTTATTGCATTTTAAGTTTTGGGGTACATGTGAAAATCATGCAAGGTTGTTGCATAGGTGCATACGTGGCAGTATGATTTGCTGCCTCCCTCCCCTTCACCTATATCTGGCATTTCTCCCCATGCTATCCCTTCCCAACTACCCACCCCCCCCGCTATCCCCCCTGCCCCCCAACAGACCCCCGTGTATAGTGCTCCCCTCCCTGTGTCCATGTGTTCTCATTGTTCAACACCCGCCTACGAGTGAGAACATGTGGTGTTTGATTTTGCGTTCTTGTGTCAGTTTGCTGAGAATGATGTTTTCCAGGTTCATCCATGTCCCTACGAAGGATGTGAACTCCTCGTTTTTAATGGCTGCATAATATTCCATGGTGTATATGTGCCACATTTTTCCTGTCCAGTCTATCATCGATGGGCATTTGGGCTGGTTCCAGGTCTTTGCTATTGTAAACTGTGCTGCAATGAACATTCGTGTGCATGTGTCCTTATAGGAGAACGATTTATAATCCTTTGGATATATGCCCAGTAATGGGATTGCTGGGTCAAATGGAATTTCTATTTCTAGGTCCTTGAGGAATCGCCACACTGTTTTCCACAGTGGTTGAACTAATTTACACTCCCACCAACAGTGTAAAAGTGTTCCTATTTCCCCACATCCTCTCCAGCATCTGTTTCCTCCAGATTTTTTTAATGATCGCCATTCTAACTGGCGTGAGATGGTATCTCACTGTAGTTTTGATTTGCATTTCTCTAATGACCAGTGACGATGAGCATTTTTTCATATGTTTGTTGGCCTCATGTATGTCTTCTTTTGTAAAGTATCTGTTCATATCCTTCGCCCATTTTTGAATGGGCTTGTTTGTTTTTTTCTTGTAAATCTTTTTTAGTTCATTGTAAATTCTGGATATCAGCCCTTTGTCAGACGGGTAGGCTGCAAAAATTTTTCCCATTCTGTTGGTTGCCGATTCACTCTATTGACTGTTTCTTTTGCCGTGCAGAAGCTGTGGAGTTTGATTAGGTCCCATTTGTCTATTTTGGCTTTTGTTGCCAATGCTTTGGTGTTTTGGTCATAAAGTCCTTGCCTACGCCTGTGTCCTGAATGGTTTCGCCTAGGTTTCCTTCTAGTGTTTTTATGGTGTTACGTCTTATGTTTAAGTCTTTAATCCATCTGGAGTCAATTTTAGTGTAAGGTGTCAGGAAGGGGTCGAGTTTCTGCTTTCTGCATATGGCTAGCCAGTTTTCCCAACGCCACTTATTGAACAGGGAATCCTTTCCCCATTGCTTGTTTTTTTCAGGTTTGTCAAAGATCAGGTGGTTGTAGGTATGTTGTGTCGCCTCCGACGCCTCTGTTCTGTTCCAGTGGTCTATATCTCTGTTTTGGTACCAGTACCATGCTGTTTTGATTACTGTAGCCTTGTAGTAGAGTTTGATGTCCGGTAGTGTGATGCCTCCCGCTTTGTTCTTTTTGCTTAGAATTGACTTGGCTATGCGGGCTCTCTTTTGGTTCCATATGAAGTTTAAGGTGGTTTTTTCCAGTTCTGTGAGGAAGGTCATTGGTAGCTTGATGGGGATAGCGTTGAATTTGTAAATTACTTTGGGCAGTATGGCCATTTTCACGATACTAATTCTTCCTAACCATGAACATGGAATGTTTCTCCAACTGTTTGTGTCCTCTCTTATTTCGTTGAGCAGTGATTTGTAGTTCTCCTTGAAGAGGTCCTTTACGTTCCTTGTTAGTTGTATTCCTAGGCATTTTATTCTCTTTGTAGAAATTGTGAATGGCAGTTCGTTCTTGATTTGGCTCTCTTTAAGTCTGTTATTGGTGTATAGGAATGCTTGTGATTTTTGCACATTGATTTTGTATCCTGAGACTTTGCTGAAGTTGCTTATCAGTTTCAGGAGATTTTGGGCTGAGGTGATAGGGTCTTCTAGATATACAATCATGTCGTCTGCAAATAGAGATAATCTGACTTCCTCCTTTCCTAATCGAATACCCTTTATTTCTTTTTCTTGCCTGATTGCTCTGGCTAGAACTTCCAGTACTATATTGAATAGGAGTGGTGAGAGAGGGCATCCTTGTCTAGTGCCAGATTTCAAAGGGAATGCTTCCAGTTTTTGCCCATTCAGTATGATATTGGCTGTCGGTTTGTCATAAATAGCTTTTATTATTTTGAGATACGTTCCGTCGATACCTAGTTTATTGAGAGTTTTTAGCATAAAGGGCTGTTGAATTTTGTCGAAGGCCTTCTCTGCATCAATTGAGATAATCATGTGGTTTTGGTTTTTGGTTCTGTTTATGTGGTGAATTACATTTATAGACTTGCGTATATTGAACCAGCCTCGCATCCCCGGGACGAATCCTACTTGATCATGGTGGATAAGCTTTTTGATGTGCTGTCGCAATCGGCTTGCCAGTATTTTATTGAAGATTTTTGCATCTATGTTCATCATGGATATTGGCCTGTAGTTTTCTTTTCTTGTTGAGTCTCTGCCGGGTTTTGGTATCAGGATGATGTTGGTCTCATCAAATGATTTGGGAAGGATTCCCTCTTTTTGGATTATTTGGAATAGTTTCAGTAGGAATGGTACCAGTTCCTCTTTGTATGTCTGGTAGAATTCGGCTGTGAAACCATCTGGGCCTGGGCTTTTTTTGGGTGGTAGGCTCTTAATTGCTGCCTCGACTTCAGACCTTGTTATTGGTCTATTCAGGGTTTCGACTCCTTCCTGGTTTAGGCATGGGAGGAGGCTACTGTCCAGGAATTTATCCATTTTTTCCAGGTTTTCTAATTTATGTGCATAGAGTTGTTTGTAATAATCTCTGATGATGGTTTGAATTTCTGTGGCATCTGTGGTGATATCCCCTTTATCATTTTTTATTGCATCTATTGGGTTATTCTCTCTTTTCTTTTTTATTAGTTTGGCTAGTGGTCTGTCTATTTTGTTGATCTTTTCAAAAAACCAGCTCCTGGATTTATTGATTTTTTGTAGGGTTTTTCGTGTCTCTCTCTCCTTCAATTCTGCTTTGATCTTAGTTATTTCTTGTCTTCTGCTAGGTTTTGAGTTTTTTTGATCTTGCTCCTCTGGCTCTTTCAATTTTGATGATAGGGTGTCAATTTTAGTTCTCTCCTTTCTTCTCATGTGGGCACTTATTGCCTTGCTATGTATTTTCCTCTAGAGACTGCTTTAAATGTGTCCCAGAGATTCTGGTATGTGGTGTCTTCGTTCTCGTTGGTTTCGAAGAACATCTTTATTTCTGCCTTCATTTCAGTGTTTATCCAGTCAACATTCAGGAGAAAGTTGTTCAATTTCCATGAGGCTGTGCGGTTCTGGGTTGGCTTCTGAATTCTGAGTTCTACCTTGATTGCACTGTGGTCTGAGAGACTGTTTGTTATGGTTTCCGTTCTTTTGCATTTGCTGAGGAGTGATTTACTTCCAATTATGTGGTCAATTTTGGAGTAGGTGTGATGTGGTGCTGAGAAGAATGTATATTCTGTGGATTTGGGGTGGAGAGTTCTGTAAATGTCTATTAGGTTTGCTTGTTCCAGGTCTGAGTTCAAGTCCTGGATATCCTTATTAATTTTCTGTCTCGTTGATCTGTCTAATATTGACAATGGTGTGTTGAAGTCTCCCACTATTAATGTGTGGGAGTCTAAGTCTCTTTTCAAGTCTTTAAGAACTTGCCTTATGTATCTGGGTGCTCCTGTATTAGGTGCATATACATTTAGGATCGTTAGCTCTTCTTGTTGCATTGATCCTTTTACCATTATGTAATGTCCTTCTTTGTCTCTTTTGATCTTTGTTGCTTTAAAGTCTATTTTATCAGAGATGAGAATTGCAACTCCCGCTTTTTTTTTGCTCTCCATTTGCTTGGTAAATCTTCCTCCATCCCTTTATTTTGAGCCTTTGTGTATCCTTGCATGTGAGGTGGGTTTCCTGGATACAGCACACTGATGGGTTTTGGCTTTTTATCCAATTTGCCAGTCTGTGTCTTTTGATTGGGGCATTTAGTCCATTTACATTTAGGGTTAATATTGTTACGTGTGAGTTTGCTCCTGTCATTTTGATGCTAGCTGGCTGTTTTGCCCATTGGTTGATGCAGAGTCTTCATTGTGTTGCTGCTCTTTACCATTTCGTGCGTTTTTGGAGTGGCTGGTGCTGGTTGTTTTTTTCTATGTGTAGTGTCTCCTTCAGGAGCTCTTGTAAAGCTGGTCTGGTGCTGATGAAATCTGTGAGTACTTGCTTGCTCACAAAGGATTTTATTTTTCCTTCACTTATGAAGCTTAGTTTGGCTGGATATGAAATTCTGGGTTGACAGTTCTTTTCTTTAAGGATGTTGAATATCGGCCCCCACTCTCTTCTGGCCTGTAGGGTTTCTGCTGAGAGATCTGCTGTGAGTCTGATGGGCTTCCCTTTGTGGGTAACCCGACCTTTCTCTCTGGCTGCCCTTAGTATTTTCTCCTTCATTTCAACCCTGGTGAATCTGATGATTATGTGCCTTGGGGTTGCTCTTCTAGAGGAATATCTTTGTGGTGCTCTCTGTATTTCCTGGACTTGAATATTGGCCTGCCTTGCTAGGTTGGGGAAGTTTTCCTGGATAATATCCTGAAGAGTATTTTCCAGCTTGGATGCATTCTCTTCGTCACATTCAGGTACACCTATCAAACGTAGATTAGGTCTTTTCACGTAGTCCCATATTTCTTGTTGACTCTGTTCATTCCTTTTTACCTTGTTTTCTCTTATCTTCCCTTCTCGTTTTATTTCATTGAGTTGATCTTCGACTTCTGATATCCTTTCTTCTGCTTGGTCAATTCTGCTGTTGAAACCTGTGCATGCTTCGCGAAGTTCTCGTGTTGTGTTTTTCAGCTCCGTCAATTCACTCATATGCCTCTCTAAGTTGTCCATTCTCGTTAGCATTTCATCAAGTCTTTTTTCAAGGTTCTTAGTTTCTTTGCATTGGGTTAGAACGTGTTCTTTTAGCTCACAGAAGTTCCTTATTATCCATTTTCTGAAAGCTGATTCTGTCATTTCATCACACTCATTCTCCGTCCAGTCTTGTTCCCGTGCTGGTGAGGAGTTATGCTGCCTTGTAGGGGGAGAGGTGTTCTGGTTTTGGGTGTTTTCAACCTTTTTGCGCTGGTTTCTTCCCATCTTTGTGGATTTATCCGCCTATTGACTTTGTAGTTGCTGTCTTTCTGATTTTGGTAATTTTAAGTCTGCAGCAGCTGAACTCATAAACCCCCTTTTCTTCTCCCCAGGTGTTCTGGCCCAGGGGGTTAGCGCTTTATGCTTTTCAGCTGTGTTGCTACCGTTTTCCCTGCCCACAAGGTGGCAGTCTAGTCACACTCTGCCTGCAGAGGCTTCGCTGAGCTGTTTTGGGCTCCGCACAGCTTCCGTGTGAGCTTCCCTGCAGTCCTGTGGTGTAGTTAGAACTGCTTCCGCTATGCTGGCCGGCCCCTGTAGTGACGGAGTCTCTGTAGTGGCGGGTTGTCTTGGTTACGGAAAATTGTCCCGGGAACTGCAGGGTGTTTCCCGATGGATGACGCCCCTCCCCCACAGAGCTGGACCATCTCGGGTTCAGCCGTGTTTCCAGAGGGTCCCTCTTTGCCCGGTAATCTCTTGGCTTGCCTCCTTGCCACAGCTCCCCTTGCTCGCCCAGAGGGGACACGGTCTCGTTCACTTTGCTCAAGGAGCCGCTGCTGCCCGCCCCCGGTGCAGGCCGAGCGGCTGCTCTGGTCCAACCAGTGGCGCTGGGAACCCGTGGAGCTTCTCCGCCTGTGAATCTCCTGGTCTGTGGGCAGTTAAAATCCGCTGCCCTGTGTGCCGCTGCGTCAGCCGAAGCAGCGTCTCTGAGATTCGTGGCGCTCCCTTGCCCGGGGGTCTCCTGGCTTGGCTCCCTGCTTCAGCTCCCCTTGCTGGCTCAGAGGGAACTCTGTCTCTCTCGCTCTACATAAGAAGCCACTGCCCCCCGCCCCAGGGCGTAGGCTGAGCGGCCACGCCGCTCAAACCAGCGGTGCTGGCGACCCGTGGGGCTTCTCCTCCTGTGAATCTCCTGGTCTGTGGGCAGTAAAAATCCATCTGGAAATGCGGCGTCCACTCACCCTCTGTGGCTTCTCTCGGAGCTGCAATCCCGACTTCCTCCTAAGCAGCCATCTTTCTGAGAGGGAGTATATTTTTTATAAAAGAGTACTTCCAGTGTGATTATATTCAATATAAAAGAGTAATTTGTGTGTGATTATATTCATTATAGAAGAGTACATTGAGAGGGAGTGTATTTTTTATAAAAGAGTACTTCCTGTGTGATTATATTCAAAATAAAAGAGTACTTAGAGAGGCAGTATATTTTTTTTAAAGAGCACATTGAGTGTGATTATATTCAGTATAAAAGAGTACCTTGAGTGGGAGTATATTTTTTATAAAAGAGTACTTTCAGTGTGATTATATTCAATATAAAAGTTCAATTTGAGAGGGAGTATATTTTTTATAAAAGAGTAATTTGAGTGTGATTATATTCAATATAAAAGAGTACTTTGAGAGGGAGTGTATTTTTTACAAAAGAGTCCTTCCAGTGTGATTATATGCAATATAAAAGAGTACTTTGAGAGGGAGCATATTTTTTATAAAAGAGTACTTCCAGTATGATTATATTCTATATGAAACTGTACTTTGAGAGGGAATATATTTTTTATAAAAGAGTACTTGCAGTGTGATTATATTCAAAATAAAAGAGTAGGTTGAGAGACAGTATATTTTTTATAAAAGAGTACCTCCAGTGTGATTATATTCAATATAAAAGAGTTCTTTGAGAGGGAGTATATATATATATATATATATATATATATATATATGTATATATATATATATATATTTTTATTATTATATATTTTTATTGCATTTTAAGTTTTGGGGTACATGTGAAAATCATGCAAGGTTGTTGCATAGGTGCATACGTGGCAGTATGATTTGCTGCCTCCCTCCCCTTCACCTATATCTGGCATTTCTCCCCATGCTATCCCTTCCCAACTACCCACCCCCCCCGCTATCCCCCCTGCCCCCCAACAGACCCCCGTGTATAGTGCTCCCCTCCCTGTGTCCATGTGTTCTCATTGTTCAACACCCGCCTACGAGTGAGAACATGTGGTGTTTGATTTTGCGTTCTTGTGTCAGTTTGCTGAGAATGATGTTTTCCAGGTTCATCCATGTCCCTACGAAGGATGTGAACTCCTCGTTTTTAATGGCTGCATAATATTCCATGGTGTATATGTGCCACATTTTTCCTGTCCAGTCTATCATCGATGGGCATTTGGGCTGGTTCCAGGTCTTTGCTATTGTAAACTGTGCTGCAATGAACATTCGTGTGCATGTGTCCTTATAGGAGAACGATTTATAATCCTTTGGATATATGCCCAGTAATGGGATTGCTGGGTCAAATGGAATTTCTATTTCTAGGTCCTTGAGGAATCGCCACACTGTTTTCCACAGTGGTTGAACTAATTTACACTCCCACCAACAGTGTAAAAGTGTTCCTATTTCCCCACATCCTCTCCAGCATCTGTTTCCTCCAGATTTTTTTAATGATCGCCATTCTAACTGGCGTGAGATGGTATCTCACTGTAGTTTTGATTTGCATTTCTCTAATGACCAGTGACGATGAGCATTTTTTCATATGTTTGTTGGCCTCATGTATGTCTTCTTTTGTAAAGTATCTGTTCATATCCTTCGCCCATTTTTGAATGGGCTTGTTTGTTTTTTTCTTGTAAATCTTTTTTAGTTCATTGTAAATTCTGGATATCAGCCCTTTGTCAGACGGGTAGGCTGCAAAAATTTTTTCCCATTCTGTTGGTTGCCGATTCACTCTATTGACTGTTTCTTTTGCCGTGCAGAAGCTGTGGAGTTTGATTAGGTCCCATTTGTCTATTTTGGCTTTTGTTGCCAATGCTTTGGTGTTTTGGTCATAAAGTCCTTGCCTACGCCTGTGTCCTGAATGGTTTCGCCTAGGTTTCCTTCTAGTGTTTTTATGGTGTTACGTCTTATGTTTAAGTCTTTAATCCATCTGGAGTCAATTTTAGTGTAAGGTGTCAGGAAGGGGTCGAGTTTCTGCTTTCTGCATATGGCTAGCCAGTTTTCCCAACGCCACTTATTGAACAGGGAATCCTTTCCCCATTGCTTGTTTTTTTCAGGTTTGTCAAAGATCAGGTGGTTGTAGGTATGTTGTGTCGCCTCCGACGCCTCTGTTCTGTTCCAGTGGTCTATATCTCTGTTTTGGTACCAGTACCATGCTGTTTTGATTACTGTAGCCTTGTAGTAGAGTTTGATGTCCGGTAGTGTGATGCCTCCCGCTTTGTTCTTTTTGCTTAGAATTGACTTGGCTATGCGGGCTCTCTTTTGGTTCCATATGAAGTTTAAGGTGGTTTTTTCCAGTTCTGTGAGGAAGGTCATTGGTAGCTTGATGGGGATAGCGTTGAATTTGTAAATTACTTTGGGCAGTATGGCCATTTTCACGATACTAATTCTTCCTAACCATGAACATGGAATGTTTCTCCAACTGTTTGTGTCCTCTCTTATTTCGTTGAGCAGTGATTTGTAGTTCTCCTTGAAGAGGTCCTTTACGTTCCTTGTTAGTTGTATTCCTAGGCATTTTATTCTCTTTGTAGAAATTGTGAATGGCAGTTCGTTCTTGATTTGGCTCTCTTTAAGTCTGTTATTGGTGTATAGGAATGCTTGTGATTTTTGCACATTGATTTTGTATCCTGAGACTTTGCTGAAGTTGCTTATCAGTTTCAGGAGATTTTGGGCTGAGGTGATAGGGTCTTCTAGATATACAATCATGTCGTCTGCAAATAGAGATAATCTGACTTCCTCCTTTCCTAATCGAATACCCTTTATTTCTTTTTCTTGCCTGATTGCTCTGGCTAGAACTTCCAGTACTATATTGAATAGGAGTGGTGAGAGAGGGCATCCTTGTCTAGTGCCAGATTTCAAAGGGAATGCTTCCAGTTTTTGCCCATTCAGTATGATATTGGCTGTCGGTTTGTCATAAATAGCTTTTATTATTTTGAGATACGTTCCGTCGATACCTAGTTTATTGAGAGTTTTTAGCATAAAGGGCTGTTGAATTTTGTCGAAGGCCTTCTCTGCATCAATTGAGATAATCATGTGGTTTTGGTTTTTGGTTCTGTTTATGTGGTGAATTACATTTATAGACTTGCGTATATTGAACCAGCCTCGCATCCCCGGGACGAATCCTACTTGATCATGGTGGATAAGCTTTTTGATGTGCTGTCGCAATCGGCTTGCCAGTATTTTATTGAAGATTTTTGCATCTATGTTCATCATGGATATTGGCCTGTAGTTTTCTTTTCTTGTTGAGTCTCTGCCGGGTTTTGGTATCAGGATGATGTTGGTCTCATCAAATGATTTGGGAAGGATTCCCTCTTTTTGGATTATTTGGAATAGTTTCAGTAGGAATGGTACCAGTTCCTCTTTGTATGTCTGGTAGAATTCGGCTGTGAAACCATCTGGGCCTGGGCTTTTTTTGGGTGGTAGGCTCTTAATTGCTGCCTCGACTTCAGACCTTGTTATTGGTCTATTCAGGGTTTCGACTCCTTCCTGGTTTAGGCATGGGAGGAGGCTACTGTCCAGGAATTTATCCATTTTTTCCAGGTTTTCTAATTTATGTGCATAGAGTTGTTTGTAATAATCTCTGATGATGGTTTGAATTTCTGTGGCATCTGTGGTGATATCCCCTTTATCATTTTTTATTGCATCTATTGGGTTATTCTCTCTTTTCTTTTTTATTAGTTTGGCTAGTGGTCTGTCTATTTTGTTGATCTTTTCAAAAAACCAGCTCCTGGATTTATTGATTTTTTGTAGGGTTTTTCGTGTCTCTCTCTCCTTCAATTCTGCTTTGATCTTAGTTATTTCTTGTCTTCTGCTAGGTTTTGAGTTTTTTTGATCTTGCTCCTCTGGCTCTTTCAATTTTGATGATAGGGTGTCAATTTTAGTTCTCTCCTTTCTTCTCATGTGGGCACTTATTGCCTTGCTATGTATTTTCCTCTAGAGACTGCTTTAAATGTGTCCCAGAGATTCTGGTATGTGGTGTCTTCGTTCTCGTTGGTTTCGAAGAACATCTTTATTTCTGCCTTCATTTCAGTGTTTATCCAGTCAACATTCAGGAGAAAGTTGTTCAATTTCCATGAGGCTGTGCGGTTCTGGGTTGGCTTCTGAATTCTGAGTTCTACCTTGATTGCACTGTGGTCTGAGAGACTGTTTGTTATGGTTTCCGTTCTTTTGCATTTGCTGAGGAGTGATTTACTTCCAATTATGTGGTCAATTTTGGAGTAGGTGTGATGTGGTGCTGAGAAGAATGTATATTCTGTGGATTTGGGGTGGAGAGTTCTGTAAATGTCTATTAGGTTTGCTTGTTCCAGGTCTGAGTTCAAGTCCTGGATATCCTTATTAATTTTCTGTCTCGTTGATCTGTCTAATATTGACAATGGTGTGTTGAAGTCTCCCACTATTAATGTGTGGGAGTCTAAGTCTCTTTTCAAGTCTTTAAGAACTTGCCTTATGTATCTGGGTGCTCCTGTATTAGGTGCATATACATTTAGGATCGTTAGCTCTTCTTGTTGCATTGATCCTTTTACCATTATGTAATGTCCTTCTTTGTCTCTTTTGATCTTTGTTGCTTTAAAGTCTATTTTATCAGAGATGAGAATTGCAACTCCCGCTTTTTTTTTGCTCTCCATTTGCTTGGTAAATCTTCCTCCATCCCTTTATTTTGAGCCTTTGTGTATCCTTGCATGTGAGGTGGGTTTCCTGGATACAGCACACTGATGGGTTTTGGCTTTTTATCCAATTTGCCAGTCTGTGTCTTTTGATTGGGGCATTTAGTCCATTTACATTTAGGGTTAATATTGTTACGTGTGAGTTTGCTCCTGTCATTTTGATGCTAGCTGGCTGTTTTGCCCATTGGTTGATGCAGAGTCTTCATTGTGTTGCTGCTCTTTACCATTTCGTGCGTTTTTGGAGTGGCTGGTGCTGGTTGTTTTTTTCTATGTGTAGTGTCTCCTTCAGGAGCTCTTGTAAAGCTGGTCTGGTGCTGATGAAATCTGTGAGTACTTGCTTGCTCACAAAGGATTTTATTTTTCCTTCACTTATGAAGCTTAGTTTGGCTGGATATGAAATTCTGGGTTGACAGTTCTTTTCTTTAAGGATGTTGAATATCGGCCCCCACTCTCTTCTGGCCTGTAGGGTTTCTGCTGAGAGATCTGCTGTGAGTCTGATGGGCTTCCCTTTGTGGGTAACCCGACCTTTCTCTCTGGCTGCCCTTAGTATTTTCTCCTTCATTTCAACCCTGGTGAATCTGATGATTATGTGCCTTGGGGTTGCTCTTCTAGAGGAATATCTTTGTGGTGCTCTCTGTATTTCCTGGACTTGAATATTGGCCTGCCTTGCTAGGTTGGGGAAGTTTTCCTGGATAATATCCTGAAGAGTATTTTCCAGCTTGGATGCATTCTCTTCGTCACATTCAGGTACACCTATCAAACGTAGATTAGGTCTTTTCACGTAGTCCCATATTTCTTGTTGACTCTGTTCATTCCTTTTTACCTTGTTTTCTCTTATCTTCCCTTCTCGTTTTATTTCATTGAGTTGATCTTCGACTTCTGATATCCTTTCTTCTGCTTGGTCAATTCTGCTGTTGAAACCTGTGCATGCTTCGCGAAGTTCTCGTGTTGTGTTTTTCAGCTCCGTCAATTCACTCATATGCCTCTCTAAGTTGTCCATTCTCGTTAGCATTTCATCAAGTCTTTTTTCAAGGTTCTTAGTTTCTTTGCATTGGGTTAGAACGTGTTCTTTTAGCTCACAGAAGTTCCTTATTATCCATTTTCTGAAAGCTGATTCTGTCATTTCATCACACTCATTCTCCGTCCAGTCTTGTTCCCGTGCTGGTGAGGAGTTATGCTGCCTTGTAGGGGGAGAGGTGTTCTGGTTTTGGGTGTTTTCAACCTTTTTGCGCTGGTTTCTTCCCATCTTTGTGGATTTATCCGCCTATTGACTTTGTAGTTGCTGTCTTTCTGATTTTGGTAATTTTAAGTCTGCAGCAGCTGAACTCATAAACCCCCTTTTCTTCTCCCCAGGTGTTCTGGCCCAGGGGGTTAGCGCTTTATGCTTTTCAGCTGTGTTGCTACCGTTTTCCCTGCCCACAAGGTGGCAGTCTAGTCACACTCTGCCTGCAGAGGCTTCGCTGAGCTGTTTTGGGCTCCGCACAGCTTCCGTGTGAGCTTCCCTGCAGTCCTGTGGTGTAGTTAGAACTGCTTCCGCTATGCTGGCCGGCCCCTGTAGTGACGGAGTCTCTGTAGTGGCGGGTTGTCTTGGTTACGGAAAATTGTCCCGGGAACTGCAGGGTGTTTCCCGATGGATGACGCCCCTCCCCCACAGAGCTGGACCATCTCGGGTTCAGCCGTGTTTCCAGAGGGTCCCTCTTTGCCCGGTAATCTCTTGGCTTGCCTCCTTGCCACAGCTCCCCTTGCTCGCCCAGAGGGGACACGGTCTCGTTCACTTTGCTCAAGGAGCCGCTGCTGCCCGCCCCCGGTGCAGGCCGAGCGGCTGCTCTGGTCCAACCAGTGGCGCTGGGAACCCGTGGAGCTTCTCCGCCTGTGAATCTCCTGGTCTGTGGGCAGTTAAAATCCGCTGCCCTGTGTGCCGCTGCGTCAGCCGAAGCAGCGTCTCTGAGATTCGTGGCGCTCCCTTGCCCGGGGGTCTCCTGGCTTGGCTCCCTGCTTCAGCTCCCCTTGCTGGCTCAGAGGGAACTCTGTCTCTCTCGCTCTACATAAGAAGCCACTGCCCCCCGCCCCAGGGCGTAGGCTGAGCGGCCACGCCGCTCAAACCAGCGGTGCTGGCGACCCGTGGGGCTTCTCCTCCTGTGAATCTCCTGGTCTGTGGGCAGTAAAAATCCATCTGGAAATGCGGCGTCCACTCACCCTCTGTGGCTTCTCTCGGAGCTGCAATCCCGACTTCCTCCTAAGCAGCCATCTTTCTGAGAGGGAGTATATTTTTTATAAAAGAGTACTTCCAGTGTGATTATATTCAATATAAAAGAGTAATTTGTGTGTGATTATATTCATTATAGAAGAGTACATTGAGAGGGAGTGTATTTTTTATAAAAGAGTACTTCCTGTGTGATTATATTCAAAATAAAAGAGTACTTAGAGAGGCAGTATATTTTTTTTAAAGAGCACATTGAGTGTGATTATATTCAGTATAAAAGAGTACCTTGAGTGGGAGTATATTTTTTATAAAAGAGTACTTTCAGTGTGATTATATTCAATATAAAAGTTCAATTTGAGAGGGAGTATATTTTTTATAAAAGAGTAATTTGAGTGTGATTATATTCAATATAAAAGAGTACTTTGAGAGGGAGTGTATTTTTTACAAAAGAGTCCTTCCAGTGTGATTATATGCAATATAAAAGAGTACTTTGAGAGGGAGCATATTTTTTATAAAAGAGTACTTCCAGTATGATTATATTCTATATGAAACTGTACTTTGAGAGGGAATATATTTTTTATAAAAGAGTACTTGCAGTGTGATTATATTCAAAATAAAAGAGTAGGTTGAGAGACAGTATATTTTTTATAAAAGAGTACCTCCAGTGTGATTATATTCAATATAAAAGAGTTCTTTGAGAGGGAGTATATATATATATATATATATATATATATATATATGTATATATATATATATATATTTTTATTATTATATATTTTTATTGCATTTTAAGTTTTGGGGTACATGTGAAAATCATGCAAGGTTGTTGCATAGGTGCATACGTGGCAGTATGATTTGCTGCCTCCCTCCCCTTCACCTATATCTGGCATTTCTCCCCATGCTATCCCTTCCCAACTACCCACCCCCCCCGCTATCCCCCCTGCCCCCCAACAGACCCCCGTGTATAGTGCTCCCCTCCCTGTGTCCATGTGTTCTCATTGTTCAACACCCGCCTACGAGTGAGAACATGTGGTGTTTGATTTTGCGTTCTTGTGTCAGTTTGCTGAGAATGATGTTTTCCAGGTTCATCCATGTCCCTACGAAGGATGTGAACTCCTCGTTTTTAATGGCTGCATAATATTCCATGGTGTATATGTGCCACATTTTTCCTGTCCAGTCTATCATCGATGGGCATTTGGGCTGGTTCCAGGTCTTTGCTATTGTAAACTGTGCTGCAATGAACATTCGTGTGCATGTGTCCTTATAGGAGAACGATTTATAATCCTTTGGATATATGCCCAGTAATGGGATTGCTGGGTCAAATGGAATTTCTATTTCTAGGTCCTTGAGGAATCGCCACACTGTTTTCCACAGTGGTTGAACTAATTTACACTCCCACCAACAGTGTAAAAGTGTTCCTATTTCCCCACATCCTCTCCAGCATCTGTTTCCTCCAGATTTTTTTAATGATCGCCATTCTAACTGGCGTGAGATGGTATCTCACTGTAGTTTTGATTTGCATTTCTCTAATGACCAGTGACGATGAGCATTTTTTCATATGTTTGTTGGCCTCATGTATGTCTTCTTTTGTAAAGTATCTGTTCATATCCTTCGCCCATTTTTGAATGGGCTTGTTTGTTTTTTTCTTGTAAATCTTTTTTAGTTCATTGTAAATTCTGGATATCAGCCCTTTGTCAGACGGGTAGGCTGCAAAAATTTTTTCCCATTCTGTTGGTTGCCGATTCACTCTATTGACTGTTTCTTTTGCTGTGCAGAAGCTGTGGAGTTTGATTAGGTCCCATTTGTCTATTTTGGCTTTTGTTGCCAATGCTTTGGTGTTTTGGTCATAAAGTCCTTGCCTACGCCTGTGTCCTGAATGGTTTCGCCTAGGTTTCCTTCTAGTGTTTTTATGGTGTTACGTCTTATGTTTAAGTCTTTAATCCATCTGGAGTCAATTTTAGTGTAAGGTGTCAGGAAGGGGTCGAGTTTCTGCTTTCTGCATATGGCTAGCCAGTTTTCCCAACGCCACTTATTGAACAGGGAATCCTTTCCCCATTGCTTGTTTTTTTCAGGTTTGTCAAAGATCAGGTGGTTGTAGGTATGTTGTGTCGCCTCCGACGCCTCTGTTCTGTTCCAGTGGTCTATATCTCTGTTTTGGTACCAGTACCATGCTGTTTTGATTACTGTAGCCTTGTAGTAGAGTTTGATGTCCGGTAGTGTGATGCCTCCCGCTTTGTTCTTTTTGCTTAGAATTGACTTGGCTATGCGGGCTCTCTTTTGGTTCCATATGAAGTTTAAGGTGGTTTTTTCCAGTTCTGTGAGGAAGGTCATTGGTAGCTTGATGGGGATAGCGTTGAATTTGTAAATTACTTTGGGCAGTATGGCCATTTTCACGATACTAATTCTTCCTAACCATGAACATGGAATGTTTCTCCAACTGTTTGTGTCCTCTCTTATTTCGTTGAGCAGTGATTTGTAGTTCTCCTTGAAGAGGTCCTTTACGTTCCTTGTTAGTTGTATTCCTAGGCATTTTATTCTCTTTGTAGAAATTGTGAATGGCAGTTCGTTCTTGATTTGGCTCTCTTTAAGTCTGTTATTGGTGTATAGGAATGCTTGTGATTTTTGCACATTGATTTTGTATCCTGAGACTTTGCTGAAGTTGCTTATCAGTTTCAGGAGATTTTGGGCTGAGGTGATAGGGTCTTCTAGATATACAATCATGTCGTCTGCAAATAGAGATAATCTGACTTCCTCCTTTCCTAATCGAATACCCTTTATTTCTTTTTCTTGCCTGATTGCTCTGGCTAGAACTTCCAGTACTATATTGAATAGGAGTGGTGAGAGAGGGCATCCTTGTCTAGTGCCAGATTTCAAAGGGAATGCTTCCAGTTTTTGCCCATTCAGTATGATATTGGCTGTCGGTTTGTCATAAATAGCTTTTATTATTTTGAGATACGTTCCGTCGATACCTAGTTTATTGAGAGTTTTTAGCATAAAGGGCTGTTGAATTTTGTCGAAGGCCTTCTCTGCATCAATTGAGATAATCATGTGGTTTTGGTTTTTGGTTCTGTTTATGTGGTGAATTACATTTATAGACTTGCGTATATTGAACCAGCCTCGCATCCCCGGGACGAATCCTACTTGATCATGGTGGATAAGCTTTTTGATGTGCTGTCGCAATCGGCTTGCCAGTATTTTATTGAAGATTTTTGCATCTATGTTCATCATGGATATTGGCCTGTAGTTTTCTTTTCTTGTTGAGTCTCTGCCGGGTTTTGGTATCAGGATGATGTTGGTCTCATCAAATGATTTGGGAAGGATTCCCTCTTTTTGGATTATTTGGAATAGTTTCAGTAGGAATGGTACCAGTTCCTCTTTGTATGTCTGGTAGAATTCGGCTGTGAAACCATCTGGGCCTGGGCTTTTTTTGGGTGGTAGGCTCTTAATTGCTGCCTCGACTTCAGACCTTGTTATTGGTCTATTCAGGGTTTCGACTCCTTCCTGGTTTAGGCATGGGAGGAGGCTACTGTCCAGGAATTTATCCATTTTTTCCAGGTTTTCTAATTTATGTGCATAGAGTTGTTTGTAATAATCTCTGATGATGGTTTGAATTTCTGTGGCATCTGTGGTGATATCCCCTTTATCATTTTTTATTGCATCTATTGGGTTATTCTCTCTTTTCTTTTTTATTAGTTTGGCTAGTGGTCTGTCTATTTTGTTGATCTTTTCAAAAAACCAGCTCCTGGATTTATTGATTTTTTGTAGGGTTTTTCGTGTCTCTCTCTCCTTCAATTCTGCTTTGATCTTAGTTATTTCTTGTCTTCTGCTAGGTTTTGAGTTTTTTTGATCTTGCTCCTCTGGCTCTTTCAATTTTGATGATAGGGTGTCAATTTTAGTTCTCTCCTTTCTTCTCATGTGGGCACTTATTGCCTTGCTATGTATTTTCCTCTAGAGACTGCTTTAAATGTGTCCCAGAGATTCTGGTATGTGGTGTCTTCGTTCTCGTTGGTTTCGAAGAACATCTTTATTTCTGCCTTCATTTCAGTGTTTATCCAGTCAACATTCAGGAGAAAGTTGTTCAATTTCCATGAGGCTGTGCGGTTCTGGGTTGGCTTCTGAATTCTGAGTTCTACCTTGATTGCACTGTGGTCTGAGAGACTGTTTGTTATGGTTTCCGTTCTTTTGCATTTGCTGAGGAGTGATTTACTTCCAATTATGTGGTCAATTTTGGAGTAGGTGTGATGTGGTGCTGAGAAGAATGTATATTCTGTGGATTTGGGGTGGAGAGTTCTGTAAATGTCTATTAGGTTTGCTTGTTCCAGGTCTGAGTTCAAGTCCTGGATATCCTTATTAATTTTCTGTCTCGTTGATCTGTCTAATATTGACAATGGTGTGTTGAAGTCTCCCACTATTAATGTGTGGGAGTCTAAGTCTCTTTTCAAGTCTTTAAGAACTTGCCTTATGTATCTGGGTGCTCCTGTATTAGGTGCATATACATTTAGGATCGTTAGCTCTTCTTGTTGCATTGATCCTTTTACCATTATGTAATGTCCTTCTTTGTCTCTTTTGATCTTTGTTGCTTTAAAGTCTATTTTATCAGAGATGAGAATTGCAACTCCCGCTTTTTTTTTGCTCTCCATTTGCTTGGTAAATCTTCCTCCATCCCTTTATTTTGAGCCTTTGTGTATCCTTGCATGTGAGGTGGGTTTCCTGGATACAGCACACTGATGGGTTTTGGCTTTTTATCCAATTTGCCAGTCTGTGTCTTTTGATTGGGGCATTTAGTCCATTTACATTTAGGGTTAATATTGTTACGTGTGAGTTTGCTCCTGTCATTTTGATGCTAGCTGGCTGTTTTGCCCATTGGTTGATGCAGAGTCTTCATTGTGTTGCTGCTCTTTACCATTTCGTGCGTTTTTGGAGTGGCTGGTGCTGGTTGTTTTTTTCTATGTGTAGTGTCTCCTTCAGGAGCTCTTGTAAAGCTGGTCTGGTGCTGATGAAATCTGTGAGTACTTGCTTGCTCACAAAGGATTTTATTTTTCCTTCACTTATGAAGCTTAGTTTGGCTGGATATGAAATTCTGGGTTGACAGTTCTTTTCTTTAAGGATGTTGAATATCGGCCCCCACTCTCTTCTGGCCTGTAGGGTTTCTGCTGAGAGATCTGCTGTGAGTCTGATGGGCTTCCCTTTGTGGGTAACCCGACCTTTCTCTCTGGCTGCCCTTAGTATTTTCTCCTTCATTTCAACCCTGGTGAATCTGATGATTATGTGCCTTGGGGTTGCTCTTCTAGAGGAATATCTTTGTGGTGCTCTCTGTATTTCCTGGACTTGAATATTGGCCTGCCTTGCTAGGTTGGGGAAGTTTTCCTGGATAATATCCTGAAGAGTATTTTCCAGCTTGGATGCATTCTCTTCGTCACATTCAGGTACACCTATCAAACGTAGATTAGGTCTTTTCACGTAGTCCCATATTTCTTGTTGACTCTGTTCATTCCTTTTTACCTTGTTTTCTCTTATCTTCCCTTCTCGTTTTATTTCATTGAGTTGATCTTCGACTTCTGATATCCTTTCTTCTGCTTGGTCAATTCTGCTGTTGAAACCTGTGCATGCTTCGCGAAGTTCTCGTGTTGTGTTTTTCAGCTCCGTCAATTCACTCATATGCCTCTCTAAGTTGTCCATTCTCGTTAGCATTTCATCAAGTCTTTTTTCAAGGTTCTTAGTTTCTTTGCATTGGGTTAGAACGTGTTCTTTTAGCTCACAGAAGTTCCTTATTATCCATTTTCTGAAAGCTGATTCTGTCATTTCATCACACTCATTCTCCGTCCAGTCTTGTTCCCGTGCTGGTGAGGAGTTATGCTGCCTTGTAGGGGGAGAGGTGTTCTGGTTTTGGGTGTTTTCAACCTTTTTGCGCTGGTTTCTTCCCATCTTTGTGGATTTATCCGCCTATTGACTTTGTAGTTGCTGTCTTTCTGATTTTGGTAATTTTAAGTCTGCAGCAGCTGAACTCATAAACCCCCTTTTCTTCTCCCCAGGTGTTCTGGCCCAGGGGGTTAGCGCTTTATGCTTTTCAGCTGTGTTGCTACCGTTTTCCCTGCCCACAAGGTGGCAGTCTAGTCACACTCAGCCTGCAGAGGCTTCGCTGAGCTGTTTTGGGCTCCGCCCAGCTTCCGTGTGAGCTTCCCTGCAGTCCTGTGGGTGTAGTTAGAACTGCTTCCGCTATGCTGGCCGGCCCCTGTAGTGACGGAGTCTCTGTAGTGGCGGGTTGTCTTGGTTACGGAAAATTGTCCCGGGAACTGCAGGGTGTTTCCCGATGGATGACGCCCCTCCCCCACAGAGCTGGACCGTCTCGGGTTCAGCCGTGTTTCCAGAGGGTCCCTCTTTGCCCGGTAATCTCTTGGCTTGCCTCCTTGCCACAGCTCCCCTTGCTCGCCCAGAGGGGACACGGTCTCGTTCACTTTGCTCAAGGAGCCGCTGCTGCCCGCCCCCGGTGCAGGCCGAGCGGCTGCTCTGGTCCAACCAGTGGCGCTGGGAACCCGTGGAGCTTCTCCGCCTGTGAATCTCCTGGTCTGTGGGCAGTTAAAATCCGCTGCCCTGTGTGCCGCTGCGTCAGCCGAAGCAGCGGCTCTCAGATTCATGGCGCTCCCTTGCCTGGGGGTCTCCTGGCTTGGCTCCCTGCTTCAGTTCCCCTTGCTGGCTCAGAGGGAACACTGTCTCTCTCGCTCTACATAAGAAGCCACTGCCCCCCGCCCCAGGGCGTAGGCTGAGCGGCCACGACGCTCAATCCAGCGATGTTGGCGACCCATGGGGCTTCTCCTCCTGTGAATCTCCTGGACTCTCGGCAGTAAAAATCAGTCTGGAAATGCGGCGTCCACTCACCCTATGCGGCTTCTCTCGGAGCTGCAATCCACACTTCCTCCTAAGCAGCCATCTTTCTGAGAGTGAGTATACTTTTTATAAAAGAGTACTTCCAGTGTGATTATATTCAATATAAAAGAGTAATTTGTGTGTGATTATGTTCAATATAGAAGAGTACATTGAGAGGGAGTGTATTTTTTATAAAAGAGTACTTCCTGTGTGATTATATTCAAAATAAAAGAGTACTTTGAGAGGCAGTATATTTTTTATAAAAGAGCACATTGTGTGTGATTATATTCAATATAAAAGAATACTTTGCCTGTGTTTATATTTAAAATAAAAGAGCAGTTTGAGAGGGAGTATATTTTTTATAAAATAGTAATTTGAGTGAGAATATATTGAATATAAAACAGTACATTGAGAGGGAGTATATTTTTTATAAAAGATTCCTTTGAGTATGATTATATTCAATATAAAAGAGCTCCTTGAGAGGGAGTATATTTTTTATAAAAGAGTACTTCCAGTTTGATTATATTCAATATAAAAGAGTAATTCCAGTGTGATTATATTCAATATAAAAGAGTACTTCCTGTGTGATTATATTCAATATAAAAGAGTAATTTGAGATTGAGTATATTTTTTATAAAAGAGTACTTCCAGTGTGATTACATTCAAGAGAAAAGAGGACTTTGAGAGGCAGTATATTTTTTATAAAAGAGTACTTTGAGTGTGATTATATTCAATATAAAAGAGTACTTTGAGTGTATTTATATTCAATATAAAAGAGTAGTTTGAGAGGGAATATATTCAATATAAAACAGTACCTTGAGAGTGAGTATATTTTTTATAAAAGGGTACTTTGAGTGTGATTGTATTCAATATAAAAGAGTCCTTTGATAGGGAGTATATTTTTTATAAACGAGTATTTTGAGTGTGATTATATTCAATATAAAAGAGTATTTTGAGTGTATTTATATTCAGTATAAAAGAGTACATTTAGAGGAAGTCTATTTTTTATAGAAGAGTACTTCCAATGTGATTATATTCCATATAAAAGAATACTTTGAGAGGGAGTATATTTTTTATAAAAGAGTACATCCAGTTTGATTATATTCAATATAAAAGAGTAAATTGAGAGGGAGTATATTTTTTATAAAAGAGCACTTCCAGTGTGATTATATTCAATATAAAAGAGTACTTTGAGAGGGAGTGTCTTTCTATAAAAGAGTAATTTGAGAGGGAATATATTTTTTATAAAAGAGTACTTCCAGTGTGATTATATTCAATATAAAAGAGTATTTTGAGAGGGAGCATATTTTTTATAAAAAGGTATTTTGAGTGTGATTATATTCAACATAAAAGAGTATGTTGAGTGCATTTATATACAATATAAAAGAGTACTTTGAGAAGGAGTCTATTTTTTATAAAAGAGTACATCCAGTGTGATAGTATTCAATATAAAAGAGTATTTTGAGAGGGAGTATATTTTTTATAGAAGAGTAGTTCCAGTGTGATTATATTCAAAATAAAAGAGTACAGTGAGAGGCAGTACATTTTTTATAAAAGAGTATTTTGAGTGTGATTATATTCAATATAAAAGTGTTCTTTGAAAGGGAGTCTATTTTTTATAAAAGAATACTTTCTGTGTGAGTATATTCAAAATAAATGAGTACTTTGTGGGGGAGTATATTTTTCATAAAAGAGTACATCCACTGTGATTATATTCAAAATAAAAGAGTAAGTTGAGAGGGAGTCTATTTTTTATAAAAGAGTATTCCAGTCTGATTATATTCAAAATAAAAGAGTACTTTGAGTGGGTGTATATTTTTTGAAAAAGTGTACTTCCAGTGTGATAATATTGAATATAAAAGAGTACTTTGAGAGGGAGTATATTTTTTATGAGAGTACTTTTAGTGTATTTACATTCAATATAAAAGATTACTTTGAGTGGGAGTATATTTCTTATAAAGGAGTACTTCCAGTGTGATTATATTCAAAATGCAAGAGTACTTTGGGAGGCATTTTATAAAAGAGTATATTTAGTGTGATTATATTCAATTTAAAGAAGTATTTTGAGAGGCAGTGTACTTTTTATTAAAGAGTACTTTGAGTGTGATTATATTCAATATAATAGAATACTTTGAGAGGGAGGATATTTTTTATAAAAGAGGAATTTGAGTATGATTATATTCAAAATAAAAAAGTAATGTGAAAGGGAGTATATTTTTTTGAAAAGAGTATTTTAAGTGTGATTATATTCTATATAAAAGAGTAGCTTGATTGTGATTACATTCAATATAAAAGAGTATTTTGAGAGGGAGTATATTTTTTATAAAAGATTACTTCCAGTGTGATTATATTCAATATAAAAGAGTACATTGAGAGGTAGTATATTTTTTGTAAAAGAGTACTTTGAGTGTGATTATTTTCAATATAAAAGAGCACTTTTAGTGTATTTATCTTCAAAATAAAAGAGTACTTTGAGACGGAGTATATTTTTTATAAAAGAGTATTTCCAGTGTGATTAAATTCAAAATAAAAGAATACTTTGAGAGGGAGTATATTTTTTATAAAAGAATATTTTGAGTGTAATTATATTCAACAGAAAAGAGTACTTTGAGAGGGAGTATATTATTTATAAAAGAGTACTTCCAGTGTGATTATATTCAATATAAAAGGGTACTTTTAGTATGAATATATTCAATATAAAAAGTACGTTGAGAGGAAGTATATTTTTTATTAATAGACGACTACTTCCAGTGTGATTATATTCAATATAAAAGAGTACTTTGAGAGGGAGTACATTTTTTATAAAAGAGTACTTCCAGTGTGATTATATTCAATATAAAAGAGTACTTTGAGAGTATATTTTTTATAAAAGAGTATTTCCAGTGTTATTATAATCAATATAAAAGCGTACTTTGAGAAGCAGTATGTTTTTCATAAAATAGTACTTTGAGTGTGATTATATTCAATATGAAAGAGTACTTTGAGAGGTAGTATATTTTTTGTAAATGAGTACTTCCTGTGTGATTATTTTCAAAACAAAAGAGTATTTTGAGTGTGATTATATTCAGTATAAAAGAGTACTTTGAGTGTGATTATATTCAATATAAAAGAGCATTTGAGAGGAAATATATTTTTTATAAAAGAGTACTTTCTGTGTGATTATATTCAATATAAAAGTGCACATTGAGAGGGGGTATATTTTTTATAAAATAGTACTTTGAGTGTGATTATATTCAATATAAAAGAGTACTTTGAGAGGGAATATATTTTTTATAAATGAGTGTTTCCAGTGTGATTATATTCAAGATAAAAGAGTAATTTGAGAGGGAGTATATTTTTTATAAAACAGTACTTCCAGTGTGATTATATTCAATATAAAAGAGTACATTGAGAGGAAGTATATTTTTCATAAAAGAGTATTTCCAGTGTGATTATATTCAACATAAAAGAGTACATTGATAGGGAGTATATATTTTATAAAAGAGTACTTCCAGTGTGATTATATTCAATATAAAAGAGTACTTTGAGAGGGAGTGTATGTTTTATAAAAGAATACTTCCACTGTGTTTATATTCAATATAAAAGAGTTCTTTGTGAGGGAGTATATTTTTTATAAAAGAGTAATTTCAGTGTGATTATATTCAATATAAAACAGTACTTTGACAGGGAGTATATTTTCTATAAAAGAGTACTTCCAGTGTGATTATATTCAAAATGAAAGAGTACTTGAGAGGCAGTATATTTTTTATTAAAGAGTACTTTGAGAGGGAGTATATTTTTAATAAAAGAGTGCTACCAGTGTGATTATATTCAATATAAAAGAGTACATTGAGAGGGTGTATATTTTTTATGAAAGAGTACTTCCAGTGTGATTATATTCAATATAAAGGAGTACTTTGAGAGGGAGTATGTTTTTTATAAAAGAGTACTTCCAGTGTGATTACATTCAATATAAAGAGTACTTTGAGAGGGAGTAAATGTCAAAAGAGTACTTCCAGTGTGATTATATTCCATATAAAGGGTTCTTTGATAGGGGGTATATATTTTATAAAAGGGTACTTCCATTTTGATTGTATTCAATATAAAAGAGTACTTTGAGGGGGTGTATATTTCTTATAAAAGGGTAATTCCAGTGGGATTATATTCAATATAATAGAGTACATTAGAGGCAGTACATTTTTTATAAAAGAGTATTTTAAGTGTGATTATATTCAATATAAGTGAGTATTTCCAGTGTGATTACATTCAATATAAAACAGTACATTGAGAGGAAGTATATTTGTTATAAAAATACTTGCACTGTGTTTATATTCAATATAAAAGAGTTCTTTGTGAGTGAGTATATTTTCATAAAAGAGTAAATCCAGTGTGTTTATATTCAATGTAAAAGAGTACTTTGAGAGGGAATATATTTTTTATAAAAGAGTACTTCCAGTGTGATTATATTCAAAATGAAAGAGTACTTGCGAGGCAGTATATTTTTTATTAAAGAGTACTTTGAGAGGGAGAATATTTTTTATAAAAGAGTACTTCCAGTGTGATTATATTCAATATAAAAGAGTACTTTGAGAGGTAGTATATTTTTGATAAAAGACTATTTCCAGTGTGATTATATTCAAAATAAAAGAGTACTTTTAGAGGGAGTATATTTTTTATAGAATAGTATTTTAGTGTTATTATATTCAATATAATACAATAATTTGAGAAACAGTATATTTTTTATAAAGGAGTATTTCCTGTGTGATTATGTTCAATATAAAAGAGTACATTCAGAGGGAGTATATTTTTTATAAAAGAGGAATTTGAGTGTGAGTATATTCAAAATAAAAAAGTCTTTTGATAGGGTTTATATTTTTTAAAAATTTGTACATTGTGTGTGATTATATTCAATATGAAAGAGTACTTTGAAAGGGAGTATATTTTTTATAAAACAGGAATTTGAGTGTGATTACATTCAAAATAAAAGTATTTCGAGAGGTTTCATATTTTTAAAAAGTTTGTATATTCAGTGTGATTATATTCAATAAAAAAGAATAATTTGAGAGAGAGTCTATTTTTTATAAAAGAGTAGTTTGTGTGTGATTATATTCAATATAAAAGCGTACTGTGAGAGGGAGTAAATTTTATGTAAAAGAGTACTTTGAGTGTGATTATATTTAATGTAAAAGAGTACTTTTGGAGGGAGTATATTTGTCATAAGAGAGTACTTCCAGTTCGTTTATATAAAGTATAAAACAGTACTTTGAGAGGGAGTATATATTTTATAAAAGCGTACTTTGGGAGTTTTGATCCAAGATGGCTGCTTAGGAGGAAGTTGGGATTGCAGCTCCGAGAAAAGGTGCAGAGCGTGAGAGGATGCCGCATTTCCAGACGGATTTTTACTGCCCACAGACCAGGAGATTCACAGGAGGAGAAGCCCCACGTGTCGCCAGCACCGCTTGTTTCAGTGGCGTGGCGGCTCAGCCTACGCCCTGGGGTGGGGGGCAGTGGCTTCTTATGTAGAGCGAGAGAGACAGAGTTCCTTCTGAGCCAGCAAGGGGAGCTGAAGCAGGGAGCCAAGCCAGGAGACCCCTGGGCAAGGGAGCACCATGAATCTGAGAGCCGCTGCTTCGGCTGAGGCAGCGGCACACAGGGCAGCGGATTTTAACTGCCCACAGACCAGGAGATTCACAGGCGGAGAAGCTCCACGGGTTCCCAGCGCCGCTGGTTGGACCAGAGCAGCCGCTCGGCCTGCACCGGGGGCGGGCAGCAGCGGCTCCTTGAGCAAAGTGAACGAGACCGTGTCCCCTCTGGGCGAGCAAGGGGAGCTGTGGCAAGGAGGCAAGCCAAGAGATTACCGGGCAAAGAGGGCCCCTCTGGAAACACGGCTGAACCCGAGACGGTCCAGCTCTGTGGGGGAGGGGCGTCATCCATCGGGAAACACCCTGCAGTTCCCGGGGCAATTTTCCATAACCAAGACAACCCGCCACTACAGAGACTCCGTCACTACAGGGGCCGGCCAGCATAGCGGAAGCAGTTCTAACTACACACAAAGGACTGCAGGGAAGCTCACACGGAAGCTGTGCGGAGCCCAAAACAGCTCAGCGAAGCCTCTGCAGGCAGAGTGTGACTAGACTGCCACCTTGTGGGCAGGGAAAACGGTAGCAACACAGCTGAAAAGCATAAAGCGCTAACCCCCTGGGCCAGAACACCTGGGGAGAAGAAAAAGGGGTTTATGAGTTCAGCTGCTGCAGACTTAAAATTACCAAAATCAGAAAGACAGCAACTACAAAGTCAATAGGCGGATAAATCCACAAAGATGGGAAGAAACCAGCGCAAAAAGGTTGAAAACACCCAAAACCAGAACACCTCTCCCCCTACAAGGCAGCATAACTCCTCACCAGCACGGGAACAAGACTGGACGGAGAATGAGTGTGATGAAATGACAGAATCAGCTTTCAGAAAATGGATAATAAGGAACTTCTGTGAGCTAAAAGAACACGTTCTAACCCAATGCAAAGAAACTAAGAACCTTGAAAAAAGACTTGATGAAATGCTAACGAGAATGGACAACTTAGAGAGGCATATGAGTGAATTGACGGAGCTGAAAAACACAACACGAGAACTTCGCGAAGCATGCACAGGTTTCAACAGCAGAATTGACCAAGCAGAAGAAAGGATATCAGAAGTCGAAGATCAACTCAATGAAATAAAACGAGAAGGGAAGATAAGAGAAAACAAGGTAAAAAGGAATGAACAGAGTCAACAAGAAATATGGGACTACGTGAAAAGACCTAATCTACGTTTGATAGGTGTACCTGAATGTGACGAAGAGAATGCATCCAAGCTGGAAAATACTCTTCAGGATATTATCCAGGAAAACTTCCCCAACCTAGCAAGGCAGGCCAATATTCAAGTCCAGGAAATACAGAGAGCACCACAAAGATATTCCTCTAGAAGAGCAACCCCAAGGCACATAATCATCAGATTCACCAGGGTTGAAATGAAGGAGAAAATACTAAGGGCAGCCAGAGAGAAAGGTCGGGTTACCCACAAAGGGAAGCCCATCAGACTCACAGCAGATCTCTCAGCAGAAACCCTACAGGCCAGAAGAGAGTGGGGGCCGATATTCAACATCCTTAAAGAAAAGAACTGTCAACCCAGAATTTCATATCCAGCCAAACTAAGCTTCATAAGTGAAGGAAAAATAAAATCCTTTGTGAGCAAGCAAGTACTCACAGATTTCATCAGCACCAGACCAGCTTTACAAGAGCTCCTGAAGGAGACACTACACATAGAAAAAAACAACCAGCACCAGCCACTCCAAAAACGCACGAAATGGTAAAGAGCAGCAACACAATGAAGACTCTGCATCAACCAATGGGCAAAACAGCCAGCTAGCATCAAAATGACAGGAGCAAACTCACACGTAACAATATTAACCCTAAATGTAAATGGACTAAATGCCCCAATCAAAAGACACAGACTGGCAAATTGGATAAAAAGCCAAAACCCATCAGTGTGCTGTATCCAGGAAACCCACCTCACATGCAAGGATACACAAAGGCTCAAAATAAAGGGATGGAGGAAGATTTACCAAGCAAATGGAGAGCAAAAAAAAAGCGGGAGTTGCAATTCTCATCTCTGATAAAATAGACTTTAAAGCAACAAAGATCAAAAGAGACAAAGAAGGACATTACATAATGGTAAAAGGATCAATGCAACAAGAAGAGCTAACGATCCTAAATGTATATGCACCTAATACAGGAGCACCCAGATACATAAGGCAAGTTCTTAAAGACTTGAAAAGAGACTTAGACTCCCACACATTAATAGTGGGAGACTTCAACACACCATTGTCAATATTAGACAGATCAACGAGACAGAAAATTAATAAGGATATCCAGGACTTGAACTCAGACCTGGAACAAGCAAACCTAATAGACATTTACAGAACTCTCCACCCCAAATCCACAGAATATACATTCTTCTCAGCACCACATCACACCTACTCCAAAATTGACCACATAATTGGAAGTAAATCACTCCTCAGCAAATGCAAAAGAACGGAAACCATAACAAACAGTCTCTCAGACCACAGTGCAATCAAGGTAGAACTCAGAATTCAGAAGCCAACCCAGAACCGCACAGCCTCATGGAAATTGAACAACTTTCTCCTGAATGTTGACTGGATAAACACTGAAATGAAGGCAGAAATAAAGATGTTCTTCGAAACCAACGAGAACGAAGACACCACATACCAGAATCTCTGGGACACATTTAAAGCAGTCTCTAGAGGAAAATACATAGCAAGGCAATAAGTGCCCACATGAGAAGAAAGGAGAGAACTAAAATTGACACCCTATCATCAAAATTGAAAGAGCCAGAGGAGCAAGATCAAAAAAACTCAAAACCTAGCAGAAGACAAGAAATAACTAAGATCAAAGCAGAATTGAAGGAGAGAGAGACACGAAAAACCCTACAAAAAATCAATAAATCCAGGAGCTGGTTTTTTGAAAAGATCAACAAAATAGACAGACCACTAGCCAAACTAATAAAAAAGAAAAGAGAGAATAACCCAATAGATGCAATAAAAAATGATAAAGGGGATATCACCACAGATGCCACAGAAATTCAAACCATCATCAGAGATTATTACAAACAACTCTATGCACATAAATTAGAAAACCTGGAAAAAATGGATAAATTCCTGGACAGTAGCCTCCTCCCATGCCTAAACCAGGAAGGAGTCGAAACCCTGAATAGACCAATAACAAGGTCTGAAGTCGAGGCAGCAATTAAGAGCCTACCACCCAAAAAAAGCCCAGGCCCAGATGGTTTCACAGCCGAATTCTACCAGACATACAAAGAGGAACTGGTACCATTCCTACTGAAACTATTCCAAATAATCCAAAAAGAGGGAATCCTTCCCAAATCATTTGATGAGACCAACATCATCTTGATACCAAAACCCGGCAGAGACTCAACAAGAAAAGAAAACTACAGGCCAATATCCATGATGAACATAGATGCAAAAATCTTCAATAAAATACTGGCAAGCCGATTGCGACAGCACATCAAAAAGCTTATCCACCATGATCAAGTAGGATTCGTCCCGGGGATGCGAGGCTGGTTCAATATACGCAAGTCTATAAATGTAATTCACCACATAAACAGAACCAAAAACCAAAACCACATGATTATCTCAATTGATGCAGAGAAGGCCTTCGACAAAATTCAACAGCCCTTTATGCTAAAAACTCTCAATAAACTAGGTATCGACGGAACGTATCTCAAAATAATAAAAGCTATTTATGACAAACCGACAGCCAATATCATACTGAATGGGCAAAAACTGGAAGCATTCCCTTTGAAATCTGGCACTAGACAAGGATGCCCTCTCTCACCACTCCTATTCAATATAGTACTGGAAGTTCTAGCCAGAGCAATCAGGCAAGAAAAAGAAATAAAGGGTATTCGATTAGGAAAGGAGGAAGTCAGATTATCTCTATTTGCAGACGACATGATTGTATATCTAGAAGACCCTATCACCTCAGCCCAAAATCTCCTGAAACTGATAAGCAACTTCAGCAAAGTCTCAGGATACAAAATCAATGTGCAAAAATCACAAGCATTCCTATACACCAATAACAGACTTAAAGAGAGCCAAATCAAGAACGAACTGCCATTCACAATTTCTACAAAGAGAATAAAATGCCTAGGAATACAACTAACAAGGAACGTAAAGGACCTCTTCAAGGAGAACTACAAATCACTGCTCAACGAAATAAGAGAGGACACAAACAGTTGGAGAAACATTCCATGTTCATGGTTAGGAAGAATTAGTATCGTGAAAATGGCCATACTGCCCAAAGTAATTTACAAATTCAACGCTATCCCCATCAAGCTACCAATGACCTTCCTCACAGAACTGGAAAAAACCACCTTAAACTTCATATGGAACCAAAAGAGAGCCCGCATAGCCAAGTCAATTCTAAGCAAAAAGAACAAAGCGGGAGGCATCACACTACCGGACATCAAACTCTACTACAAGGCTACAGTAATCAAAACAGCATGGTACTGGTACCAAAACAGAGATATAGACCACTGGAACAGAACAGAGGCGTCGGAGGTGACACAACATACCTACAACCACCTGATCTTTGACAAACCTGAAAAAAACAAGCAATGGGGAAAGGATTCCCTGTTCAATAAGTGGCGTTGGGAAAACTGGCTAGCCATATGCAGAAAGCAGAAACTCGACCCCTTCCTGACACCTTACACTAAAATTGACTCCAGATGGATTAAAGACTTAAACATAAGACGTAACACCATAAAAACACTAGAAGGAAACCTAGGCGAAACCATTCAGGACACAGGCGTAGGCAAGGACTTTATGACCAAAACACCAAAGCATTGGCAACAAAAGCCAAAATAGACAAATGGGACCTAATCAAACTCCACAGCTTCTGCACGGCAAAAGAAACAGTCAATAGAGTGAATCGGCAACCAACAGAATGGGAAAAAATTTTTGCAGCCTACCCGTCTGACAAAGGGCTGATATCCAGAATTTACAATGAACTAAAAAAGATTTACAAGAAAAAAACAAACAAGCCCATTCAAAAATGGGCGAAGGATATGAACAGATACTTTACAAAAGAAGACATACATGAGGCCAACAAACATATGAAAAAATGCTCATCGTCACTGGTCATTAGAGAAATGCAAATCAAAACTACAGTGAGATACCATCTCACGCCAGTTAGAATGGCGATCATTAAAAAAATCTGGAGGAAACAGATGCTGGAGAGGATGTGGGGAAATAGGAACACTTTTACACTGTTGGTGGGAGTGTAAATTAGTTCAACCACTGTGGAAAACAGTGTGGCGATTCCTCAAGGACCTAGAAATAGAAATTCCATTTGACCCAGCAATCCCATTACTGGGCATATATCCAAAGGATTATAAATCGTTCTCCTATAAGGACACATGCACACGAATGTTCATTGCAGCACAGTTTACAATAGCAAAGACCTGGAACCAGCCCAAATGCCCATCGATGATAGACTGGACAGGAAAAATGTGGCACATATACACCATGGAATATTATGCAGCCATTAAAAACGAGGAGTTCACATCCTTCGTAGGGACATGGATGAACCTGGAAAACATCATTCTCAGCAAACTGACACAAGAACGCAAAATCAAACACCACATGTTCTCACTCGTAGGCGGGTGTTGAACAATGAGAACACATGGACACAGGGAGGGGAGCACTATACACGGGGGTCTGTTGGGGGGCAGGGGGGATAGCGGGGGGGGTGGGTAGTTGGGAAGGGATAGCATGGGGAGAAATGCCAGATATAGGTGAAGGGGAGGGAGGCAGCAAATCATACTGCCACGTATGCACCTATGCAACAACCTTGCATGATTTTCACATGTACCCCAAAACTTAAAATGCAATAAAAAAATATAATAATAAAAATATTCATATATATACATATATATATATATATATATATATATATATATATATATATACTCCCTCTCAAAGAACTCTTTTATATTGAATATAATCACACTGGAGGTACTCTTTTATAAAAAATATACTGTCTCTCAACCTACTCTTTTATTTTGAATATAATCACACTGCAAGTACTCTTTTATAAAAAATATATTCCCTCTCAAAGTACAGTTTCATATAGAATATAATCATACTGGAAGTACTCTTTTATAAAAAATATGCTCCCTCTCAAAGTACTCTTTTATATTGCATATAATCACACTGGAAGGACTCTTTTGTAAAAAATACACTCCCTCTCAAAGTACTCTTTTATATTGAATATAATCACACTCAAATTACTCTTTTATAAAAAATATACTCCCTCTCAAATTGAACTTTTATATTGAATATAATCACACTGAAAGTACTCTTTTATAAAAAATATACTCCCACTCAAGGTACTCTTTTATACTGAATATAATCACACTCAATGTGCTCTTTAAAAAAAATATACTGCCTCTCTAAGTACTCTTTTATTTTGAATATAATCACACAGGAAGTACTCTTTTATAAAAAATACACTCCCTCTCAATGTACTCTTCTATAATGAATATAATCACACACAAATTACTCTTTTATATTGAATATAATCACACTGGAAGTACTCTTTTATAAAAAATATACTCCCTCTCAGAAAGATGGCTGCTTAGGAGGAAGTCGGGATTGCAGCTCCGAGAGAAGCCACAGAGGGTGAGTGGACGCCGCATTTCCAGATGGATTTTTACTGCCCACAGACCAGGAGATTCACAGGAGGAGAAGCCCCACGGGTCGCCAGCACCGCTGGTTTGAGCGGCGTGGCCGCTCAGCCTACGCCCTGGGGCGGGGGGCAGTGGCTTCTTATGTAGAGCGAGAGAGACAGAGTTCCCTCTGAGCCAGCAAGGGGAGCTGAAGCAGGGAGCCAAGCCAGGAGACCCCCGGGCAAGGGAGCGCCACGAATCTCAGAGCCGCTGCTTCGGCTGACGCAGCGGCACACAGGGCAGCGGATTTTAACTGCCCACAGACCAGGAGATTCACAGGCGGAGAAGCTCCACGGGTTCCCAGCGCCACTGGTTGGACCAGAGCAGCCGCTCGGCCTGCACCGGGGGCGGGCAGCAGCGGCTCCTTGAGCAAAGTGAACGAGACCGTGTCCCCTCTGGGCGAGCAAGGGGAGCTGTGGCAAGGAGGCAAGCCAAGAGATTACCGGGCAAAGAGGGACCCTCTGGAAACACGGCTGAACCCGAGACGGTCCAGCTCTGTGGGGGAGGGGCGTCATCCATCGGGAAACACCCTGCAGTTCCCGGGACAATTTTCCGTAACCAAGACAACCCGCCACTACAGAGACTCCGTCACTACAGGGGCCGGCCAGCATAGCGGAAGCAGTTCTAACTACACCACAGGACTGCAGGGAAGCTCACACGGAAGCTGTGCGGAGCCCAAAACAGCTCAGCGAAGCCTCTGCAGGCAGAGTGTGACTAGACTGCCACCTTGTGGGCAGGGAAAACGGTAGCAACACAGCTGAAAAGCATAAAGCGCTAACCCCCTGGGCCAGAACACCTGGGGAGAAGAAAAGGGGGTTTATGAGTTCAGCTGCTGCAGACTTAAAATTACCAAAATCAGAAAGACAGCAACTACAAAGTCAATAGGCGGATAAATCCACAAAGATGGGAAGAAACCAGCGCAAAAAGGTTGAAAACACCCAAAACCAGAACACCTCTCCCCCTACAAGGCAGCATAACTCCTCACCAGCACGGGAACAAGACTGGACGGAGAATGAGTGTGATGAAATGACAGAATCAGCTTTCAGAAAATGGATAATAAGGAACTTCTGTGAGCTAAAAGAACACGTTCTAACCCAATGCAAAGAAACTAAGAACCTTGAAAAAAGACTTGATGAAATGCTAACGAGAATGGACAACTTAGAGAGGCATATGAGTGAATTGACGGAGCTGAAAAACACAACACGAGAACTTCGCGAAGCATGCACAGGTTTCAACAGCAGAATTGACCAAGCAGAAGAAAGGATATCAGAAGTCGAAGATCAACTCAATGAAATAAAACGAGAAGGGAAGATAAGAGAAAACAAGGTAAAAAGGAATGAACAGAGTCAACAAGAAATATGGGACTACGTGAAAAGACCTAATCTACGTTTGATAGGTGTACCTGAATGTGACGAAGAGAATGCATCCAAGCTGGAAAATACTCTTCAGGATATTATCCAGGAAAACTTCCCCAACCTAGCAAGGCAGGCCAATATTCAAGTCCAGGAAATACAGAGAGCACCACAAAGATATTCCTCTAGAAGAGCAACCCCAAGGCACATAATCATCAGATTCACCAGGGTTGAAATGAAGGAGAAAATACTAAGGGCAGCCAGAGAGAAAGGTCGGGTTACCCACAAAGGGAAGCCCATCAGACTCACAGCAGATCTCTCAGCAGAAACCCTACAGGCCAGAAGAGAGTGGGGGCCGATATTCAACATCCTTAAAGAAAAGAACTGTCAACCCAGAATTTCATATCCAGCCAAACTAAGCTTCATAAGTGAAGGAAAAATAAAATCCTTTGTGAGCAAGCAAGTACTCACAGATTTCATCAGCACCAGACCAGCTTTACAAGAGCTCCTGAAGGAGACACTACACATAGAAAAAAACAACCAGCACCAGCCACTCCAAAAACGCACGAAATGGTAAAGAGCAGCAACACAATGAAGACTCTGCATCAACCAATGGGCAAAACAGCCAGCTAGCATCAAAATGACAGGAGCAAACTCACACGTAACAATATTAACCCTAAATGTAAATGGACTAAATGCCCCAATCAAAAGACACAGACTGGCAAATTGGATAAAAAGCCAAAACCCATCAGTGTGCTGTATCCAGGAAACCCACCTCACATGCAAGGATACACAAAGGCTCAAAATAAAGGGATGGAGGAAGATTTACCAAGCAAATGGAGAGCAAAAAAAAAGCGGGAGTTGCAATTCTCATCTCTGATAAAATAGACTTTAAAGCAACAAAGATCAAAAGAGACAAAGAAGGACATTACATAATGGTAAAAGGATCAATGCAACAAGAAGAGCTAACGATCCTAAATGTATATGCACCTAATACAGGAGCACCCAGATACATAAGGCAAGTTCTTAAAGACTTGAAAAGAGACTTAGACTCCCACACATTAATAGTGGGAGACTTCAACACACCATTGTCAATATTAGACAGATCAACGAGACAGAAAATTAATAAGGATATCCAGGACTTGAACTCAGACCTGGAACAAGCAAACCTAATAGACATTTACAGAACTCTCCACCCCAAATCCACAGAATATACATTCTTCTCAGCACCACATCACACCTACTCCAAAATTGACCACATAATTGGAAGTAAATCACTCCTCAGCAAATGCAAAAGAACGGAAACCATAACAAACAGTCTCTCAGACCACAGTGCAATCAAGGTAGAACTCAGAATTCAGAAGCCAACCCAGAACCGCACAGCCTCATGGAAATTGAACAACTTTCTCCTGAATGTTGACTGGATAAACACTGAAATGAAGGCAGAAATAAAGATGTTCTTCGAAACCAACGAGAACGAAGACACCACATACCAGAATCTCTGGGACACATTTAAAGCAGTCTCTAGAGGAAAATACATAGCAAGGCAATAAGTGCCCACATGAGAAGAAAGGAGAGAACTAAAATTGACACCCTATCATCAAAATTGAAAGAGCCAGAGGAGCAAGATCAAAAAAACTCAAAACCTAGCAGAAGACAAGAAATAACTAAGATCAAAGCAGAATTGAAGGAGAGAGAGACACGAAAAACCCTACAAAAAATCAATAAATCCAGGAGCTGGTTTTTTGAAAAGATCAACAAAATAGACAGACCACTAGCCAAACTAATAAAAAAGAAAAGAGAGAATAACCCAATAGATGCAATAAAAAATGATAAAGGGGATATCACCACAGATGCCACAGAAATTCAAACCATCATCAGAGATTATTACAAACAACTCTATGCACATAAATTAGAAAACCTGGAAAAAATGGATAAATTCCTGGACAGTAGCCTCCTCCCATGCCTAAACCAGGAAGGAGTCGAAACCCTGAATAGACCAATAACAAGGTCTGAAGTCGAGGCAGCAATTAAGAGCCTACCACCCAAAAAAAGCCCAGGCCCAGATGGTTTCACAGCCGAATTCTACCAGACATACAAAGAGGAACTGGTACCATTCCTACTGAAACTATTCCAAATAATCCAAAAAGAGGGAATCCTTCCCAAATCATTTGATGAGACCAACATCATCTTGATACCAAAACCCGGCAGAGACTCAACAAGAAAAGAAAACTACAGGCCAATATCCATGATGAACATAGATGCAAAAATCTTCAATAAAATACTGGCAAGCCGATTGCGACAGCACATCAAAAAGCTTATCCACCATGATCAAGTAGGATTCGTCCCGGGGATGCGAGGCTGGTTCAATATACGCAAGTCTATAAATGTAATTCACCACATAAACAGAACCAAAAACCAAAACCACATGATTATCTCAATTGATGCAGAGAAGGCCTTCGACAAAATTCAACAGCCCTTTATGCTAAAAACTCTCAATAAACTAGGTATCGACGGAACGTATCTCAAAATAATAAAAGCTATTTATGACAAACCGACAGCCAATATCATACTGAATGGGCAAAAACTGGAAGCATTCCCTTTGAAATCTGGCACTAGACAAGGATGCCCTCTCTCACCACTCCTATTCAATATAGTACTGGAAGTTCTAGCCAGAGCAATCAGGCAAGAAAAAGAAATAAAGGGTATTCGATTAGGAAAGGAGGAAGTCAGATTATCTCTATTTGCAGACGACATGATTGTATATCTAGAAGACCCTATCACCTCAGCCCAAAATCTCCTGAAACTGATAAGCAACTTCAGCAAAGTCTCAGGATACAAAATCAATGTGCAAAAATCACAAGCATTCCTATACACCAATAACAGACTTAAAGAGAGCCAAATCAAGAACGAACTGCCATTCACAATTTCTACAAAGAGAATAAAATGCCTAGGAATACAACTAACAAGGAACGTAAAGGACCTCTTCAAGGAGAACTACAAATCACTGCTCAACGAAATAAGAGAGGACACAAACAGTTGGAGAAACATTCCATGTTCATGGTTAGGAAGAATTAGTATCGTGAAAATGGCCATACTGCCCAAAGTAATTTACAAATTCAACGCTATCCCCATCAAGCTACCAATGACCTTCCTCACAGAACTGGAAAAAACCACCTTAAACTTCATATGGAACCAAAAGAGAGCCCGCATAGCCAAGTCAATTCTAAGCAAAAAGAACAAAGCGGGAGGCATCACACTACCGGACATCAAACTCTACTACAAGGCTACAGTAATCAAAACAGCATGGTACTGGTACCAAAACAGAGATATAGACCACTGGAACAGAACAGAGGCGTCAGAGGCGACACAACATACCTACAACCACCTGATCTTTGACAAACCTGAAAGAAACAAGCAATGGGGAAAGGATTCCCTGTTCAATAAGTGGCGTTGGGAAAACTGGCTAGCCATATGCAGAAAGCAGAAACTCGACCCCTTCCTGACACCTTACACTAAAATTGACTCCAGATGGATTAAAGACTTAAACATAAGACGTAACACCATAAAAACACTAGAAGGAAACCTAGGCGAAACCATTCAGGACACAGGCGTAGGCAAGGACTTTATGACCAAAACACCAAAGCATTGGCAACAAAAGCCAAAATAGACAAATGGGACCTAATCAAACTCCACAGCTTCTGCACGGCAAAAGAAACAGTCAATAGAGTGAATCGGCAACCAACAGAATGGGAAAAAATTTTTGCAGCCTACCCGTCTGACAAAGGGCTGATATCCAGAATTTACAATGAACTAAAAAAGATTTACAAGAAAAAAACAAACAAGCCCATTCAAAAATGGGCGAAGGATATGAACAGATACTTTACAAAAGAAGACATACATGAGGCCAACAAACATATGAAAAAATGCTCATCGTCACTGGTCATTAGAGAAATGCAAATCAAAACTACAGTGAGATACCATCTCACGCCAGTTAGAATGGCGATCATTAAAAAATCTGTAGAAAACTGATGCTGGAGGGGATGTGGGGAAATAGGAACACTTTTACACTGTTGGTGGGAGTGTAAATTAGTTCAACCACTGTGGAAAACAGTGTGGCGATTCCTCAAGGACATAGAAATAAAAATTCCATTTGACCCAGCAATCCCATTACTGGGCATATATCCAAAGTATTATAAATCGTACTACTATAAGGACACATGCACACGAATGTTCATTGCAGCACAGTTTACAATAGCAAAGACCTGGAACCAGCCCAAATGCCCATTGATGATAGACTGGACAGGAAAAATGTGACACATATATACCATGGAATATTATGCAGCCATTAAAAACGAGGAGTTCACATCCTTCGTAGGGACATGGATGGACCTGGAAAACATCATTCTCAGCAAACTGACACAAGAACACAAAATCAAACACCACATGTTCTCACTCATAGGCGGGTGTTGAACAATGAGAACACCTGGACACAGGGAGGGGAGCACTATACATGGGGGCCTGTTAGGGGGTAGGGCGGATATCGGGGTGGTGGGTAGTTGGGGAGGGATAGCATGGGGAGAAATGCCAGATAAAGGTGAAGGGGAGGGAGGCAGCAAATAATACTGCCACATATGCACCAATGCAGCAACCTTGCATGTTTTTCACCTTTACCCCAAAACCTAAAATGAAATAAAAAGATAAATAAAAAAAAAGAGTGCTTTGAGTGTGAATATATTCAATATAAAGAGTACTTTGAGAGGGAGTATATTTTTTATAAAAGGGTACTTTGAGTGTGATTATATTCAATATAAAAGAGAAATTTTTATAAATCAGTACTTCTATTGTGATCATATTCAATATAAAAGAGTACTTTGAGAGGGAGTATATTTTTTATAAAAGATTATTTCCAGTCTGATTTTATTCAATATAAAAGAGTATTTTGAGAGGGAGTATATTTTTTGTAAAACAGTACTTCCAGAGTGATTTTCTTCAATATAGAAGAGTATCTTGAGAGGGAGTATATTTTAGATAGAAGAGTAATTTGAGTGAGATTATATTCAACATAAAAGAGTACTTTGAGAGGGAGTATATTTCTTATAAAAGAGTACTTCAAGTGTGATTATATTCGAAATAAATGAGTACTTTGAGAGGGAGTATATTTTTTATAAAAGAGTACTTATAGTGTTATTATATTCAATACAAAAGAGTACTTTGAGAGAGTATGTTTTCTATAAAAGCGTACTTTCAGTGTGATTTTATTCAATACAAAAGAGTATTTTGAGAGGGAGTATATTTTTTATCAAAGAGTATTTCCAGTGTGATTATATTCAATATAAAAGAGTACTTTGAGAGGGAGTATATTTTTTATAAAAGAGTATTTTGAGGGTGATTATATTCTATATAAAAGAGTAATTTCAGAGGGATTATATTTTTTATTAAAAAGTACTTTGAGTTTGATTATATTCAATATAAGAGAGTACTTTGAGAGGGAGTATATTTTTTATAAAAGAGTATATCCAGTGCGATTATATAAAATATAAAATACTAATTTGAGAGGGAGTATATATTTTATAAAAGAGTACTTTGAGTGTCATTATATTGAAAATAAAAGAGTACTTTGAGAGGGTTTATATTTTTCAACAATTTGTACATTTAGTGTGATTATATTGAATATAAAGAATTCTTTGAGAGGGAGTCTATTTTTTATAAAAAAGTACTTCCTGTGTGATTATATTCAAAATAAAAGAGTACTTTGAGAGGGAGTATATTTATTATAAAAGAGTAATTCCAGTGTGATTATATTCAACATAAACGAGTATTTTGAGAGGCAGTATATTTTTTTATAAAAGAGTACTTCCAGTGAGATTATATTCAATATAAAAGTGTACATTGTGAGGGAGTATATTTTACATAAAAGAGGATTTTGAGTGAGATTACATTCAAAATAAAAGAGTCTTTTTAGAGGGTTTATATATTTTAAAAATCTGTACATTGTGTGTGATTATATTCATTATAAAAGAGTACTTTGAGAGGGAGTCAATTTTTTATAAAGAGTAGTTTGAGTGTTATTATCTTCAATATAAAAGAGTATTTGGAGAGGGATTATATTTTTTATAAAAGAGTACTTTGATTGTGATTATATTCAGTATAGAAAAGTACTATAAGAGGGAGTATATTTTTTACAAAAGAGCACTTCCAGTGTGATTTTATTCAATATAAAAGAGTACTTTGAGAGGGAGTATATTTTTTATAAAAGAGTAGTTTGAGTTTGAGTATATTCAAAATAAAAGAGTACTTTGAGATCAAGTATATTTTTTATAAAAGAGTAATTTGAGTGTGATTATATTCAATGTAAAAGAGTATTTTTAGAGGGAGTGTATTTTTTATAAAAGAGTTCTTCGTGTGTGATTATATTCAATATAAAAGAGATCGTTGAGAGGGAGTATATATTTAATAAAAGAATAATTTGAGTGTGATTTTATTAAGTATGAAAGAGTACTTTGAGAGGGAGTATATTTTGTATAAAAGAGTAGTTCTGGTGTGATTATGTAAAAAATAAAAGAGTACTTTGAGAGGGAGTATATTTATTATAAAAGAGTACTTTGAGTGTGATTATATTCAATATAAAAGCCTGCTTTGAGAGTGCGTATATTTTTCATAAAGGAGTACTTCCAGTGTGATTATATTCAAAATAAAAGAGTACATTGAGGGGGAGTATAGCTTTTATAAAAGAGTACTTTTAGTGTTATTATATTCAATAAGAAAGAGTTCTTTGAGAAAGAATATATTTTTTATAAAAGAGTACTTCCAGTTAGATTATATTCAATATAAAAGAGTACTTCCAGTGTGATTATATTCAATATAAAAGAGTAGTATGAGAGGGAGTATATTTTTTATAAACGAGTACTTCTAGTGTGATTTTCTTCAATATAAAACAGTACTTTGAGGGGGGGAGTATGTTTTTTATAAAAGAGGAATTTGAGTGTGATTATATTCAAAATAAAAGAGTATTTTGAGAGGGAGTATATTTTTTATGAAAGAGCACTTTGAGTGTGATTATCTTCAATGTAAAAGAGTATTTTCAGAGGTAGTATATTTTTTATAAAAGAGTACTTGCAGTGTGGTTATATTCAATATAAAGAGTTCGTTGAGAGGGAAAATATTTTTTATTAAAGAATACTTTGAGTGTGATTATATACAATATAAAAGAGTACCTTGAGAGGGAGTATATTTTTTAGAAAAGAGTACTTTGAGTGAGATTATATTAAATACAAAAGACTAATTTGAGAGGGAGTATATTTTTTGTAAAAGAGTGCTTTGAGTGTGATTTTATTCAACATAAAAGAGTACTTTGAAAGGGAGTATATTTTTTATGAGACTAATTTGACTGTGATTATATTCAGTATAAAAGAGTACTTTGAGAGGGAGTATATTTTGCATAAAAGAGTAGTTCTGGTGTGATTTTATGAAAAATAAAAGAGTAGTTTGAAAGGAAGCATATTTACTATAAAAGAGTACTTTGACTATAATTATATTCAATATAAAAGACTGCTTTGAGAGGGCGTATATTTTTATAAAGGAGTAATTGAAAACATTCAGCCGTCTAACTGAATTGTTGTCAATGTGTGCACCCAACTTGCAGAGTTAAACTCGTTTGTGGATTCAGCAGTCTGCAAACACATTCTGTGCAGAAGCTCAAATCAGGCATTTCCAGCCCAATACTGGCTTATGGAAGAAACAGCAGTAAGAACAGGAATATGCTTCTAAAACCAAAATGCAGCTATCTAACTGAATGGTTGTCAATGTGTGCACTCAACTGCCAGACTTAAACTCGTGTGTGGATTCAGCAGTCTGCAAATGATTTCTGTGCAGAAGCTCAAAACAGGCGTTTCCAGCCCAATACCGGCATATAGAGGAAACAACAGTAAGGACAGGAATATCTGCTTCTAAAACCAAAATGAAGCTGTCTAACTGAACGGTTGTCAATGTGTGCACTCAACTTCCAGAGATAAACTCGTATGAGGATTCAGCAGTCTACAAACACTTTCTGTGCAGAAGCTCAAAACAGGCGTTTTCAGCCCAATACCGGTATATAGAAGAAACAGCAGTAAGGACAGGAATATCTGCTGCTAAAACCAAAACACAGCTATCTAACTGAATGGTTGTCAATGTGTGCAGTCAACTTCCAGATTTAAACTCGTGTGTGGATTCAGCAGTTTGCAAACACTTTCTGTGCAGAAGCTCAAAACAGGCGTTTCCAGCCCAATACCGGCCTAGGAAAGAAACAGCAGTAAGGACCGGAATATCTGCTTCTAAAACCAAAACGTAGCTATCTAACTGAATGGCTGTCAATGTGTGCACTGAAATTCCAGAGTTAAACTCGTGTGTGGATTCAGCAATCTGCAAACACTTTCTCTGCAGAAGCTCAAAACAGGCGTTTCTAGCCCAATACAGGCCTATGGAAGAAACAGCAGTAAGGACAGGAATATGGTTCTGAAACAAAACGCAGCTATCTAACGGAATGGCTGTCAATGTGTGCACTCAAATTCCGGAGATAAACTCGTGTGTGGATTCAGCAGTCTGCAAACACTTTCTGTGCAGAAGCTCAAAACAGGCGTTTCCAGCCCAATACAGGCATATAGAAGAAACAGCAGTAAGGACAGGAATATCTGCTTCTAAAACCAAAACGCAGCTATCTAACTGCATGGTTTTCAATGTGTGCACTCAACTTCCAGACTTAAACTCGTGTGTGGATTCAGCAGTCTGCAAACACTTTCTGTGCAGAAGTTGAAACAGGCGTTTCCAGCCCAATACCGGCCAATGGAAGAAACAGAAGAAAGAACAGGAATATCTGCTTCTAAAACCAAGATGAAGCTATCTAACTGAATGGTTGTCAATGTGTGCACTCAACTTCCAGAGTTAAACTCGTGTGTGGATTGATCAGTCTGCAAACACTTTCTGTGCAGAAGCTCAAAACACGGGTTTCCAGCCCCATACCCGCATATAGAAGAAACTGCAGTAAGGACAGGAATATCTGCTTCTAAAACGAAAAGTCAGCTATCTAACTGAATGGTTGCCAATGTGTGCAATCAACTTCCAGATTTAAACACGTGTGGGGATTCAGCAGTCTGCAAAGACATTCTGTGCAGAAGTTCAAAACAGGCGTTTCCAGCCCAATACCGGGATATAGAAGAAACAGCACTAAGGAGAGGAATATCTGCTTCTAAAACCAAAACACAGCTATCTGACTGAATGGTTGCCAATGTGTGCACTCAACATCCAGAGTTAAACGGGTGTGTGGATTCAGCAGTCTGCAAAACCTTTCTGTGCAGAATCTCGAAACAGGCGTTTCCAGCCCAATACCGGAATATAAGGAAGCAGTAGTAAGGACAGGAATATCTGCTCCTAAAACCAAAACGCAGCTATCCAACTGAATGGTTTTCAATGTGTGCACTCAACTTCCAGAGTTAAACTCGTGTGTGGATTCAGCAATCTGCAAATACTTTCTCTGCTGAAGCTCGAAACAGGCGTTTCCAGCCCAATACAGGCCTATGGAAGAAACAGTAGTAAGGACAGGAATATGCTTCTGAAACAAAAGGCAGCTATCTAACTGAATATTTGTCAATGTATGCACTCAACTTCCGGTGATAAACTCGTCTGTGGATTCAGCAGTCTGTTAAAAACTTTCTGTGTAGAAGCTCAAAACAGGCGTTTCCAGTCCAATACAGGCATATAGAAGAAACAGCAGTAAGGACAGGAATATCTGCTTCTGAAACCAAAATGCAGCAATCTAAGTGAATGGTTCTCAATTTGTGAACTCAACTTCCAGAGTTAAACTCGTGTGTGGATTCAGCAGTGTGCAAACACTTTCTGTGCACAAGCTCAAAACAGGAGTTTCCAGCCAAATACCGGCATATAGAAGAAACAGCAGTAAGGAGAGGAATGTCTGCTTCTAAAACCAAAACACAGATATCTAACTGAATGGTTGTCAATGTGTGCCCTCAACTTACAGAGGTAAACTCGTGTGTGGATTCAGCAGTCTGCAAACACTTTCTGTGCAGAAACTCAAAACAGGCGTTTCCAGCCCAATATAGGCATATAGAAGAAACAGCAGTAAGGACAGGAATATCTGCTTCTAAAACTAAAACGCAGCTATCTAACTGAATGGGTGTCAATTTCTGAACTCAACTTCCAGAGTTAAACTCGTGTGTGGATTCAGCAGTCTCCTAACACTTCCTGTGCAGAAGCTCAAAACAGGCGTTTCCACCCAATACGGGCATAGAGAAGAAACAGCAGTAAGGACAGGAATATCTGCTTCTAATACCAAAATGCACCAGTCTAACTGAATGGCGGTCAATGTGTGCACTCAGCTTCCAGAGTTAAGCTCGTGTGTGGATTCAGCAGTCTGCTAACACTTTCTGAGCAGAAGCTCATAACAGGTGTGTCCAGCTCAATACCTGCATATAGAAGAAACAGCAGTAAGGACAGGAATATCTGCTTCTAAAACCAAAATGCAGCTATCTAACGGAATGGTTGTCAATGTCTGCACTCAACTTCCAGAGTTAAACTCGTGTGTTGATTCAGCATTCTGCAAACACTTTCTCTGCAGAAGCTCAAAACAGGCATTTCCAGCCCAATACGGGCATAGAGTAGAAACAGCAGTAAGGACAGTAATATATGCTTCTAAAACCAAAACGCAGCTCTCTAACTGAATGGTTTTCAATGTGTGCACTCAACTTCCAGACTTAAACTCGTGTGTGGATTCAGCAGTCTGCAAACACTTGCTGTGCAGAAGTTGAAAACAGGCGTTTCCAGCCCAATACCGGAATATAAGGAAGCAGTAGTAAGGACAGGTATATCTGCTCCTAAAACCAAAACGCAGGTATCCAATTGAATGGTTGTCAATGTATGCAATCAACTTCCAGAGTTAAACTCGTGTGTGGATTCAGCATTCTTCAAACACTTTCTCTGCAGAAGCTCAAAACAGGCGTTTCCAGCCCAATACCGGCCAAGGGAAGAAATAGAAGTAAGAACAGGAATATCTGCTTCTAAAACCGAGATGAAGCTATCTAACTGAATGGTTGTCAATGTGTGCACTCAACTTCCAGAGTTAAACCCGTGTGTGGATTCAGCAGTCAGCAAACACTTTCTGTGCATAAGCTCAAAAGAGGCATTTCAAGACCAATACCGGCATATAAAGGAAACAGCAGTAAGGACAGGAATATCTGCTTCTAAAGCCAAAACGCAGCTATATAACTGAATGGTTTTCAATGTGTGCACTCAACTTCCAGACTTAAACTCGTGTGTGGATTCAGCAGTCTGCAAACACTTTCTGTGCAGAAGCTCAAAACAGGCGTTTCCAGCCCAAAACCGGCATATTGAAGAAACTGCAGTAAGGACAGGAATATCTGCTTCTAATACCAAAATGCAGCTGTCTAACTGAATGGTTGTCAATGTGTGCACTCAACTTCCAGAGTTAAACTAGTGTGTGGATTCAACAGTCTGCAAACACTTTCTGTGCAGAAGCTCAAAACTGGCGTTTCCAGCCCAATACCCGCATGTAGAACAAACTGCAGTAAGGACCGCAATATCTGCTTCTAAAACCAAAACGTAGCTATCTAACTGAATGGCTGTCAATGTGTGCACTCAACTTCCAGAGTTAAACTCGTGTGTGGATTCAGCAATCTGCAAACACTTTTTCTGCAGAAGCTCAAAACAGGCGTTTCTAGCCCAATACAGGCCTATGGAAGAAACAGCAGTAAGTACAGGAATATGCTTCTGAAACAAAACGCAGCTATCTAACGGAATGGATGTCAATGTGTGCACTGAAATTCCGGAGAAAAATTCGTGTGTGGATCCAGCAGTCTGCAAACACTTTCTGTGCAGAAGCTCAAAACAGGCGTTTCCAGCCCAATACAGGCATATAGAAGAAACAACAGTAAGGACAGGAATATTTGCTTCTAAAACAAAAACGCAGCTATCTAACAGAATGGTTGTTAATGTGTACACTCAACTTCCAGAGTTAAACCCGTGTGTGGATTCAGCAGACTGCAAACACTTTCTGTGCAGTAGCTCAAAACAGGCGTTTCCAGCCCAATATACGCCTATAGAAGAAACTGCAGTAAGGACAGGAATATCTGCTTCTAAAACGAAAAGTCAGCTATCTAACTGAGTGGTTGCCAATGTGTGCAATCAACTTCCAGAGTTAAACTCGTGTGTGGATTCAGCAGTCTGCAAAGACATTCTGTGCAGAAGTTCAAAACAGGCGTTTCCAGCCCAATACCGGAATATAGAAGAAACAGCAGTAAGGAGAGGAATATCTGCTTCTAAAACCAAAACGCAGGTATCTAACTGAATGGTTTTCAATGTGTGCACTGAACTTCGAGAGTTAAACTCGTGTGTGGATTCAGCAGTCTGCAAACACTTTCTGTGCAGAAGCTCAAAACAGGCGTTTGCAGTCCAATACCAGAATATAGAGGAAGCAGTAGTAAGGACCGGAATATCTGCTTCTAAAACCAAAATGCAGCTTTCCAACTGAATGGTTATCAATGTGTGCACTCAACTTCCAGAGTTAAACTCATGTGTGGATTCAGCAATCTGCAAATACTTTCTCTGCTGAAGCTCAAAACAGGCGTTTCCAGCACAATACAGGCCTATGGAAGAAACAGCAGTAAGGACCGGAATATGCTTCTGAAACAAAACGCAGGTATCTAACTGAATGGTTGTCAATGTGTGCACTCACCTTCCGGAGATAAACTCGTCTGTGGATTCAGCAGTCTGTAAACACTTTCTGTGCAGAAGCTCAAAACAGGCGTTTCCAGTCCAATACAGGTATATAGAAGAAACAACAGTAAGGACAGGAATATCTGCTTTTAAAATCAAATTGCATGTATCTAACTGAATGGTTTTTAATGTGTGCACTCAACTTCCAGAGTTAAACTCGTGTGTGGATTCAGCAGTCTGCAAAACCCTTTCTGTGCAGAAGCTCAAAACAGAAGTTTCCAGCCCAATACCGACATATAGCAGAAACAGAGGTAAGGAAAGGAATATCTGCTTCTGAAACCAAAACGCAGCTATCTAACTGAATGGTTTCCAATGGGAGCACTGAACTTCCAGAGTTAAACTCGTGTGTGGCTTCAGCAGTCTGCAAACACTTTCTGTGCAGAAGTTCAAAACAGGCGTTTCCAGCCTAATACCAGCATATAAAAGAAACAGCAGTAAGGACAGGAATATCTGCTTCTAATACCAAAATGCACCTGTTTAACTGAATGGCTGTCAATGTGTGCACTCAATTTCTAGAGGTAGACTCGTGTTTGTATTCTGCAATCTGCAAGCACTTTCTGTCCCAAAGTTCAAAACAGGCGTTTCCAGCCCAATATCCGCATATAGAAGTAAATGCAGTAAGGACAGGAATATCTGCTTCTAAAACCAAAACACAGGTATCTAACTGAATGGTTTTCAATGTGTGCACTCAACTGCCAGACATAAACTCGTGTGTGGATTCAGCAGTCTGCCAGCACTTTCTGTGCATAAGCTCAAAACAGGCGTTTCCAGCCAAATACCCACCTAGGGATGAAAGAGCAGTAAGGACACGAATATGCTTCTAAAACCAAAACACAGCTATCTAACTGAATGGTAGTTAATGTGTGCACTCAACTTCCAGAATTAAACTCGTCTGTGGATTCAGCAGTCTGCAAACACTTTGTGTGCAGAAGCTCAAAATAGGCGTTTGCAGCCCAATACTGGCATAGAGAGGAAAAAACTGTAAGGAGAGGAATATCTGCTTCTAAAATCAAAACGCAGCTATCTACATGAATGTATGTCAATGTGTGCACTCAACTCCCAGAGTCAAACTCGTGTGTGGATTCAGCAGTCTGCAAACACTTTTCTGTGCAGGAGCTCAAAACAGGTGTTTCCAGCCCAATATCCGCATATAGAAGAAACTGCAGTAAGGACAGGAATATCTGCTTCTAAAACCAAAACGCAGCTGTCTAACTGAATGGTTTCCAATGTGTGCACTCAACTTCCAGAGTTAAACTCGTGTGTGGATTCAGCAGTCTGCAAATGATTTCTGTGCAGCAGCTCAAAACACGCGTTTCCAGCCCAATACCTGCATATAGAAGAAACTGCAGTAAGGACAGGAATATCTGCTTCAAAAACGAAAAGTCAGCTATCTAACTGAATGGTTGCCAATGTGTGTAATCAACTTCCAGAGTTAAACTCGAGTGTGGATTCAGCAGTCTGCAAAGACATTCCGTGCAGAAGTTGAAAAGAGGCGTTTCCAGCCCAGTACGGGGATATAGAAGAAACAGCAGTAAGGAGAGGAATATCTGCTTCTAAAACCAAAACACAGCTATCTAACTGAATGGTTGCCAATGTGTGCACTCAACTTCCAGAGTTAAACTTGTGTGTGGATTCAGCAGTCTGCAAACACTTTCTGTGCATAAGCTCAAAACAGGCGTTTCCAGCCCAATACCCGCCTAGGGATGAAAGAGCATTAAGGACACGAATATGCTTCTAAAACCAAAACACAGCTATCTAACTGAATGGTTGTTAATGTGTGCACTCAACTTCTAGAGTTAAACTCGTGTCTGGATTCAGAAGTCTGCAAACACTTAGTGTGCAGAAGCTCAAAACAGGCGTTTGCAGCCCAATACTGGCATATAGAGGAAAAAACAGTAAGGAGAGGAATATCTGCTTCTAAAATCAAAACACAGCTATCTACGTGAATGTATGTCAATGTGTGCACTCAACGTCCAGAGTTAAACTCGTGTGTGGATTCTGCAGTCTGCAAACGCTTTCTGTGCAGAAGCTCAAAACACGCGTTTCCAGCCCAATACCCGCATATAGAAGAAACTGCAGTAAGGACAGGAATATCTGCTTCTAAAACGAAAAGTCAGCTATCTATCTGAATGGTTGCCAATGTGTGCAATCAACTTCCAGAGTTAAATTCGTGTGTGCATTCAGCAGGCTGCAAAGACATTTTGTGCAGAAGTTCAAAACAGGTGTTTCCAGGCCAATACCGGGATATAGAAGAAACAGTAGTAAGGAGAGGAATATCTGCTTCTAAAACAAAACACAGCTATCTACCTGAATGGTTGCCAATGTGTGCAATCAACTTCCAGAGTTAAACTCGTGTGTGGATTCAGCAGTCTGCAAACACTTTCTGTGCATAAGCTCAAAACAGGCGTTTCCAGCCCAATACCGGTATATAAAAGAAACAGCAGTAAGAACAGGAATATCTGCTTCTAAAACCAAAACGCAGGTATCTAACTGAATGGTTTTCAATGTGTGCACTGAACTCGTGTGTGGATTCAGCAGTCTGCAAACACTTTCTGTGCAGATGCTCAAAACTGGCGTTTCCAGCCCAATACCCGCATATAGAAGAAACTGCAGTAAGGACCGGAATATCTGCATCTAGAACCAAAACGTAGCTATCTAACTGAATGGCTGTCAATGTGTGCACTCAACTTCCAGAGTTAAACTCGTGTGTGGATTCAGCAATCTGCAAACACTTTCTCTGCAGAAGCTCAAAACAGGCATTTGTAGCCCAATACAGACCTATGGAAGAAACAGCAGTAAGGACAGGAATATGCTTCTGAAACAAAACGCAGGTCTCTAACGGAATGGCTGTCAATGTGTGCACTCAAATTCCGGAGATAAACTCGTGTGTGGATTCAGCAGTCTGCAAACACTTTCTGTGCAGAAGCTCAAAACAGACGTTTCCAGCCCAATACAGGCATATAGAAGAAACAGCAGTAAGGACAGGAATATCTGCTTCTAAAACAAAAACGCAGCTATCTAACTGAATGGTTGTTAATGTGTGCAGTCAACTAACCGAGTTAAACTCGTGTGTGGATTCAGCAGTCTGCTAACACTTTCTTTGCACAAGCTCAAAACAGGCGTTTCCAGCCCAATACCGGCCAATGGAAGAAACAGAAGTAAGAACAGGAATATCTGCTTCTAAAACCAAGATGCAGCTATGTAACTGAATGGTTTTCAATGTATGCAATCAAATTCCAAAGTTAAACTCGTGTGTGGATTCAGCAGTCTGCCAGCACTTTCTGTGCATAAGCTTAAAACAGGCGTTTTCAGCCCTGTACCCGCCTAGGGATGAAAGAGAGGTAAGGATTCGAGTATGCTTCTAAAACCAAAACACAGCTATCTAACTGAATGGTTGTTAATGGGTGCACTCACCTTCTGGAGTTAAAATCGTGTATGGATTCAGCAGTCTGCAAACACTTTGTGTAGAAGCTCAGAACAGGCGTTTGCAGACCAATACTGGCATAAAGAGGAAAAAACACTAAGGAGAGGAATAACTGCTTTGAAAATCAAAACGTAGCTAACTACGTGAATGTATGTCAATGTGTGCACTCAACTTCCAGAGTTAAACTCGTCTGTGGATTCAGCAGTCCGCAAACATTTTTCTGTGCAGAAGCTCAAAACAGGCTTTTCCAGCCCAATATATGCATATAGAAGAAACTGCAGTAAGGAGAGGAATATCTGCTTCTAAAACCAAAACGCAGCTGTCTAACTGAATGGTTGTCAATGTGTGCACTCAACTTCCAGAGTTAAACTCGTGTGTGGATTCAGCAATCTGCAAATACTTTCTCTGCTGAAGCTCAAAAGAGGCGTTTCCAGCCCAATACAGGCCTATGGAAGAAACAGCAGCAAGGACAGGATTATGCTTCTGAAACAAAACGCAGCTATCTAACTGAATGGTTGTCAATGTGTGCACTCAACTTCCGGAGATAAACTCGTCAGTGGATTCAGCAGTCTGCAAACACTTTCTGTGCAGAAGCTCAAAACAGGCGTTTCCAGTCCAATACAGGCATATAGAAGAAACAGCAGTAAGGACAGGAATATCTGCTTCTAAAACCAAAACGCAGCAATCTTACTGAATGGTTGTCAATGTGTGCACTCAACTTCCAGACTTAAACTCGTGTGTGGATTCAGCAGTCTGCAAACACTATCTGTGCACAAGCTGAAAACAGGCGATTCCAGCCCAATACCGGCAGATAGAAGAAACAGCAGTAAGGACAGAAATATCTGCTTCTAAAATCAAAGTGCAGCTATCTAACTGAATGGTTGTTAATGTGTGCACTCAACTTCCAGAGTTAAACTCGTGTGTGGATTCAGCAGTCTGCAAACACTTTCTGGGCAGAAGCTCAAAACAGAAGTTTCCAGCCCAATACCGGGATAGAGCAGAAACAGTGGTAAGGATAGGAATATCTGCTTCTAAAACCAAAACGCACCTATCTAACTGAATGGTTGTCAATGTGTGCACTGAAATTCCAGAATTAAACTCGTGTGTGAATTCAGCTGTCTGCAAACACATTCTGTGCAGAAGCTCAAAACAGGCGTTTCCAGACCAATACCGGCATATAGAGGAAGCAGCAATAAGGACTGGAATATCTGCTTCTAAAACCAAAACGCAGCTATCTAACTGAATGGTCGTCAACGGGTGCACTAAACTTCTGCAGATAAACTCATGTGTGGATTCAGCAGTCTGCAAACACTTTCTGTGCAGAAGCTCAAATCAGGCACTTCCAGCCCAATACAGGCATATAAAAGAAACAGCAGTAAGGACAGGAATATCTGCTTCTAAAACCAAAACGCAGCTATCTAACTGAATGGTTGTCAATTTCTGAACTCAACTTCCAGAGTTAAACTCGTGTGTGGATTCAGGAGTCTGTAAACACTTTCTGTGCAGAAGCTCAAAACAGGCGTTTCCACCCAATATGGGCATGTAGAAGAAACAGTAGTAAGGAAAGGAATATCTGCTTCTAATAGCAAAATGCACCTGTCTAACTGAATGGCTGTTAATGTGTGAACTCAAGTTCTTGAGTTAAACTCGTGTTTGGATTCAGCAGTCTGCAAAAACTTTCTGTTCATAAGCTCAAAACAGGCGTTTCCAGCCCAATACCGGCATATAAAGGAAACAGCAGTAAGAACAGGAATATCTGCTTCGAAAACCAAAACGCTGCTTTCTAACTGAATGGTTGTTAATGTGTGCACTCAACTTCCAGAGTTCAACTCGTGTGTGGATTCAGCAGTCTGCAAACACTCTCTGTGCAGAAGCTCAAAACAGGCATTTCCAGCCCAAAGCCGGCATACTGAAGAAACAGCAGTAAGGAGAGGAATATCTGCTTCTAAAACCAAAACACAGATATCTAACTGAATGGTTGTCAATGTGTGCCCTCAACTTACAGAGGTAAACTCGTCTGTGGATTCAGCAGTCTGCAAACACTTTCTGTGCAGAAGCTCAAAACAGGCGTTTCCATCCCAATAACGGCATATAGAAGAAACAGCAGTAAGGACAGGAATATCTGCTTCTAAAACCATAACGCAGCTATCTAACTGAATGGTTGTCAATATGTGCACTCAACTTCCAGAGTTAAACTCGTCTGTGAATTCAGCAGTCTGCAAACACTTTCTGTGCAGAAGCTCAAAACAGGCGTTTCCACCCAATATGGGCAAAGAGAAGAAACAGCAGTAAGGACAGGAATATCTACTTCTAATACCAAAATGCACCTGTCTAACTGAATGGCTGTCAATGTGTGCACTCAATTTCCAGAGTTGAACGCGTGTTTGGATTCAGCAGTCTGCAAACACTTTCTGTGCATAAGCTCAAAACAGGCGTTTCCAGCCCAATACTGGCATATAGAAGAAACAGCAGTAAGAACAGGAATATATGCTTTTAAAACCAGGATGCAGCTATCTAACTGAATGGTTGTCAATTTCTCAACTCAACTTCCAGAGTTAAACTCGTGTGTGGATTCAGCAGTCTGCAAACACTTTCTGTGCAGAAGCTCAAAGCAGGCGTTTCCAGCCCAATACCGGCATATAAAGGAAACAGCAGTAAGAACAGGAATAGCTGCTTCTAAAACCAAAACGCTGCTCTCTAACTGAATGGTTTTCAATGTGTGCACTCAACTTCCAGAGTTAAACTCATGTGTGGATTCAGCAGTCTACAAACACTTTCTGTGTAGTAGCTCAAAACAGGCGTTTCCAGGCCAATACAGGCATATAGAAGAAACTGCAGTAAGGACAGGAATATCTGATTCTAAAATCAAAACGCAGGTATTTAACTGATTGGTTGTTAATGTTTGCACTCAACTTCCTGAGTTAAACTCGTGTTTGGATTCAGCAGTCTGCAAACACTTTCTGTGCAGAAGCTCTAAACATGCATTTCGAGGCTAAAACAGGCATATTGAAGAAACAGCAGTAGGGAGAGGAATATCTGCTACTATAACCAAAACACAGATATCTAACTGAATGGTTGTCAATGTGTGCCCTCAACATACAGAGGTAAACTCGTTTGTGGATTCAGCAGTCTGCAAACACTTTCTCTGCAGAAGCTCAAAACAGGCGTTTCCAGACAAATACAGGCATGTAGAGGAAGCAGCAGTAAGGACTGGAATATCTGCTTCTAAAACCAAAACGCAGCTATCTAACTGAATGGTTGTCAATGTGTGCACTCAACTTGTGCAGATAAACTCGTTTATGGATACAGCAGTTTGCAAACATTTTCTGTGCAGAAGCTCAAAAAAGGCGTTTCTACCCAATACGGGCATATAGAAGAAACAGCAGTAAGGACAGGAATATCTGCTTCTAATATCAAAATGCACCTGTCTAACTGAATGGCTGTCAATGTGTGAACTCAACTTCCTGAGTTAAACTTGTGTTTGGATTCAGCAGTCTGCAAACACTTTCTGTGCAGAAGCTCTAAACAGGCATTTTTAGGCCAAAACAGGCATATTGAAGAAACAGCAGTAGGGAGAGGAATATCTGCTTCTAAAACCAAAACACAGATATCTAACTGAATGGTTGTCAATGTGTGCCCTCAACTTACAGAGGTAAACTCGTTTGTGGATTCAGCAGTCTGCAAACACTTTCTCTGAAGAAGCTCAAAACAGGCGTTTCCAGACAAATACAGGCATATAGAGGAAGCAGCAGTAAGGGCTGGAATATCTGCTTCTAAAACCAAAACGCAGCTATCTAACTGAATGGTTGTCAATGTGTGCACTCAACTTGTGCAGATAAACTCGTTTGTGGATTCAGCAGTCTGCAAACACTTTCTGTGCAGAAGCTCTAAACAGGCATTTCCAGGCCAAAACAGGCATATTGAAGAAACAGCAGTAGGGAGAGGAATATCTGCTTCTCAAACCAAAACACAGATATCTAACTGAATGTTTGTCAATGTGTGCCCTCAACTTACAGAGGTAAACTCGTTTGTGGATTCAGCAGTCTGCAAACACTTTCTCTGAAGAATCTCAAAACAGGCGTTTCCAGACAAATACAGGCATATAGAGGAAGCAGCTGTAAGGACTGGAATATCTGCTTCTAAAACCAAAACGCAGCTATCTAACTGAATGGTTGTGAATGTGTGCACTCAACTTGTGCAGATAAACTCGTTTGTGGATTTAGCAGTCTGCAAACCCTTTCTGTGCAGAAGCTCAAAACAGGCGTTTCCAGCCCAATACTGGCATATAGAAGAAACAGCAGTAAGAACAGGAATATATGCTTCTAAAACCAGGATGCAGCTATCTAACTGAATGGTTGTCAATTTCTCAACTCAACTTCCAGGGTTAAACTCGTGTGTGGATTCAGCAGTCTGCAAACACTTTCTGTGCAGAAGCTCAAAACAGGCGTTTCCACCCAATATGGGCATAGAGAAGAAACAGCAGTAAGGGCTGGAATATCTGCTTCTAAAACCAAAATGCACCTGTCTAACTGAATGGCTGTCAATGTGTGCACTCAACTTCCAGAGTTGAACTCGTGTTTGGATTCAGTAGTCTGCAAACACTTTCTGTGCAGAAGCTCAAAACAGGCGTTTCCAGCCCAAAACCGGCATATTGAGGAAGCAGCAGTAAGGACAGGAATATCTGCTTCTAAAACCAAAACGCAGCTATCTAACTGAATGGTTGTCAATGTGTGCACTCAACTTGCACAGATAAACTCGTTTGTGGATTTAGCAGTCTGGAAACACTTTCTGTGCAGAAGCTCAAAACAGGCGTTTCCAGCCCAATACAGGCGTATTGAAGAAACAGCATTAAGGAAAGGAATATCTGCTTCTAAAACCAAAACGCAGCTGTCTAACTGAATGGTTGTCAATTTCTGAACTCAACTTCCAGAGTTAAACTCGTGTGTGGATTCAGCAGTCTGCAAACACTTTCTGTGCAGAGGCTCAAAACAGGCGTTTCCACCCAATACGGGCATATAGAAGAAACAGAAGTAAGGACAGGAATATCTGCTTCTAATACCAAAATGCACCTGTCTAACTGAATGGCTGTCAATGTCTGAAATCAACTTCCTGTGTTAAACTCGTGTTTGGATTCAGCAGTTTGCAAACACTTTCTGTGCATAAGCTCAAAACAGGCGTTTCTAGTCCAATACCGGCATATAAAGGAAACAGCAGTAAGAACAGGAATAGCTGCTTCTAAAACCAAAACACTGCTCTCTAACTGAATGGTTTTCAATGTGTGCACTCAACTTCCAGAGTTAAACTCGTGTGTGGATTCAGCAGTCTACAAACACTTTCTGTGTAGTAGCTCAAAACAGGCGTTTCCAGGCCAATACAGGCATATAGAAGAAACTGCAGTAAGGACAGGAATATCTGATTCTAAAATGAAAACGCAGGTATTTAACTGAATTGTTGTTAATGTGTGTACTCAACTTCCAGAGTTAAACTCGTGTGTGGATTCAGCAGTCTGCAAATACTTCCTGTGCAAAGCTCAAAACAGGCATTTCCAGCCCAAAACCGGCATATTGAAAAAACAGCAGTAAGGAGAGGAATATCTGCTTTTAAAACGAAAACACAGATATCTAACTGAATGGTTTTCAATGTGTGCACTGAACTTCGAGAGTTAAACTCGTGTGTGGATTCAGCAGTCTGCAAACACTTTCTCTGCAGAAGCACAAAACAGGCGTTTCCAGTCAAATACCGGCATATAGAGGAAGCAGCCGTAAGGACTGGAATATCTGCTTCTAAAACCAAAACACAGCTATCTAACTGAATGGTTGTCAATGTGTGCACTCAACTTGCACAGATAAACTCGTTTTTGGATTCAGCAGTCTGCAAACACTTTCTGAGCAGAAGCTCAAAACTGGCGTTTCCACCCAATACGGGCATATAGAAGAAACAGCAGTAAGGACAGGAATATCTGCTTCTAATACCAAAATGCACCTGTCTAACTGAATGACTGTCAATGTGTGAACTCAACTTCCTGAGTTAAACTCGTGTTTGGATTCAGCAGTCTGCAAACACTTTCTGTGCAGAAGCTCAAAACAGGCATTTCCAGGCCAAAACAGGCATATTGAAGAAACAGCAGTAGGGAGAGGAATATCTGCTACTAAAACCAAAACACAGATATCTAACTGAATGGTTGTCAATGTGTGCCCTCAATTTACAGGGGTAAACTCGTGTGTGGATTCAGCAGTCTGCAAACGCTTTCTGTGCAGAAGCTCAAAACAGGAGTTTCCAGACAAGTACAGGCATATAGAGGAAGCAGCAGTAAGGACTGGAATATCTGCTTCTATAACCAAAACGTATCTATCTAACTGAATGGTTGTCAATGTGTGCACTCAACTTGTGCAGATAAACTCGTTTGTGGATTCAGCAGTCTGCAAACACTTTCTGTGCAGAAGCTCTAAACAGGCATTTCCAGGCCAAAACAGGCATATTGAAGAAACAGCAGTAGGGAGAGGAATATCTGCTTCTAAAACCAAAACACAGATATCTAACTGAATGTTTGTCAATGTGTGCCCTCAAATTACAGAGGTAAACTCGTTTGTGGATTCAGCAGTCTGCAAACACTTTCTCTGAAGAAGCTCAAAACAGGCGTTTCCAGACAAATACAGGCATATAGAGGAAGCAGCAGTAAGGGCTGGAATATCTGCTTCTAAAACCAAAACGCAGCTATCTAACTGAATGGTTGTCAATGTGTGCACTCAACTTGTGCAGATAAACTCGTTTGTGGATTCAGCAGTCTGCAAACACTTTTTTGCTGAAGCTCTAAACAGGCATTTCCAGGCCAAAACAGGCATATTGAAGAAACGGCAGTAGGGAGAGGAATATCTGCTTCTAAAACCAAAACACAGATATCTAACTGAATGTTTGTCAATGTGTGCCCTCAACATACAGTGTTAAACTCGTTTGTGGATTCAGCAGTCTGCAAACACTTTCTCTGAAGAAGCTCAAAACAGGCGTTTCCAGAGAAATACAGGCATATAGAGGAAGCAGCAGTAAGAACTGGAATATCTGCTTCTAAAACCAAAACGCAGCTATCTAACTGAATGGTTGTCAATGTGTGCACTCAACTTGTGCAGATAAACTCGTTTATGGATTCAGCAGTCTGCAAACACTTTCTGTGCAGAAACTCAAAACAGGCGTTTCCAGCCCAATATTGGCATATAGAAGAAACAGCAGTAAGGACAGGAATATCTGCTTCTAAAACCAAAACGGAGCTTTCTAACTGAATGGTTGTCAATTTCTGAACTCAACTTCCAGAGTTAAACTCGTGCTTGGATTCAGCAGTCTGCAAACACTTTCTGTGCATAAGCTGAAAACAGGCGTTTCCAGCCCAATACCGGGATATAAAGGAAACAGCAGTAAGAGCAGGAATATCTGCTTTTAAAACCAAAACGCTGCTCTCTAACTGAATGGTTTTCAATGTGTGCACTCAAGTTCCAGAGTTAAACTCGTGTGTGGATTCAGCAGTCTACAAACACTTTCTGTGCAGTAGCTCAAAACAGGCGTTTCCAGGCCAATACGGGCATATAGAAGAAACTGCAGTAAGGACAGGAATATCTGATTCTAAAATCAAAACGCAGGTGTTTAACTGAATGGTTATTAATGTGTGCACTCAACTTCCAGAGTTCAACTCATGTGTGGATTCAGCAGACTGGAAACACTTTCTGTGCAGAAGCTCAAAACAGGCATTTCTAGCCCAAACGGGCATATTGAAGAAACAACAGTAAGGAGAGGAATATCTGCGTCTAAAACCAAAACACAGATATCTAACTGAATGGTTGTCAGTGTGTGCCCTCAACTTACAGAGTTAAACTCGTCTGTGGATTCAGCAGTCTGGAAACACTTTCTGTGCAGAAGCTCAAAACAGGCGTTTGCAGCCCAATACCTGCACATAGATGAAACAGTAGTAAGGACAGTAATATCTGCTTCTAAAACTGAAACGCAGCAATCTAACTTAAAGTCTTTCAATGTGTGCACTCAACTTCCAGAGTTAAACTCTTGTGGTGATTCAGCAGTCTGCAAATACATTCTCTGCAGAGGCTCAAAACTGTTGTATTCAGCCCAATACCAGCCTAGGGAAGAAACAACAGTAAGGACAGTAATATCTGCTACTAACACCAAAACGCAGCTATCTAACTGAATGGTTGTCAATGTTTGCACTCAACGTCCAGAGTAAACTCGTGTGTGGATTCAGCAGTCTGCAAACACTTTCTGTGCAGAAGCTCAAAACTGGCGTTTCCAGCCCAATACCCGCACATAGATGAAACAGCAGTAAGGACAGGAATATCTGCTTCTAAAACTAAAACGCAGCTATCTAACTGAATGGTTGTCAATGTATGCACTCAACTTCCAGAGTTAAACTCGTGTGTGGATTCAACAGTCTGCAAACACTTTCTTTGCAGGAGCTCAAAACAGACGTTTCCAGCCCAATGCCGGCATATAGAAGAAACAGCAGTAAGGACAGGAATATCTGCTACTAAAACCAAGTTGCAGCTATCTAACTGAACGGTTGTCAATGTATGCAATGAGATTCCAGAGTTAAACTCGTGTGTGGATTCAGCAGTCTGCAAACACTTTCTGTGCAGAAGCTCAAAGCAGGCGTTTCTACCCAATACGAGCTTATAGAAATAACAGCAGTAAGGACAGGAATATCTGCTTCTAATAGCAAAATGCACCTGTCTAACTGAATGGTTGTCAAAGCGTGCACTCAACTTCCAGAGTTAAACTCGTGTGTGGATTCAGCAGTCTGCGAACACTTTCTGTGCAGAAGCTCGAAACAGGCGTTTCCAGCCTAATACCGGCATATAAAGGAAACAGCGCTAAGCAGAGGAATATCTGCTTCTAAAATCAAAATGCAGCAATCTAACTGAAAGTCTGTCAATGTGTGCACTCAACTTCCAGAGTTAAACTCGTGTGTTGATTCAGCAGTCAACAAATACTTTCTCTGCAGAAGCTCAAAACAGTTGTATCCAGCAGAAAACCGGCCTTGGGAAGAAAAAGCATTAAGGACAGTAATATCTGCTACTAACACCAAAACGCAGCTATCTAACTGAATGGTTGTCAATGTGGGCACTCAACGTCCACAAATAAACTCTTGTGTGGATTCAGCAGTCTGCAAACACTTTCTGTGCAGAAGCTCAAAACAGGCGTTTCCAGCCCAATAGCCGCATATAGACGAAACAGCAGTAAGGACAGGAATATCTGCTTCTAAAACTAAAACGCAGCTATCTAAGTGAATGGTTCTCAATGTGTGAACTCAACTTCCAGAGTGAAACTCGTGTGTGGATTCAGCAGTCTGCAAACAGTTTCTGTGCAGTAGATCAAAACAGGCGTTTCCAGCACAATACCAGCATATAGAAGAAACAGCAGTAAGGAAAGGTATATCTCCTTCTAACATCAAAGTGCAGCTATCTAACGGAATGGTTGTTAATGTGTGCACTCAACTTCCAGAGTTTAACTCGTGTGTGGATTCAGCAGTCTGCAAACACTTTCTGTGCAGAAGCTCAAAACAGGCGTTTCCAGCCAAATACCGGCATATAGAAGAAACAGCAGTAAGGACAGGAATATCTGCTTCTAAAAACAAAATGCAACTGTCTAACTGAATGGTTGTCAATCTGTGCACTCAACTTCCAGAGTTAAACTCGTGTGTGGATTCAGCAGTCTGCAAACACTTTCTGTGCAGAAGCTCAGAACAGGCATTTCCATCCCGATACAGCCATATAGAAGAAACAGCAGTAAGGACAGGAATATCTGCTTCTAAAACACAAACGGAGCTATCTAACTGAATGGTTGTCAATGTCTGCACTCAACTTCTAGAGTTAAATTCGTGTGTGGATTCAGCAGTCTGCAAACACTTTCTCTGCAGAAGCTCAAAACAGGCGTTTCCAGCCCAATACAGGCATAGAGAACAAAGAGCAGTAAGGACAGGAATATCTGCTTCTAAAACCAAAACGCAGCTCTCTAACTGAATGGTTTTCAATGTGTGCACTCAACTTCCAGACTTAAACTCGTGTGTGGATTCAGCAGTCTGTAAACACTTTCTGTGCAGAAGTTGAAAACAGGCGTTTCCAGCACAATACCGGCCCAGGGAAGAGACAGAAGTAAGAACAGGAATATCTGCTTCTAAAACCAAAACGCAGCTATCTAATTGAATGGTTTTCAATGTGTGCCCTCAAGTTCTGGAGGTAAAATCGTGTGTGGGTTCAGCAGTCTGCAAACACTTTCTGTGCAGTAGCTGAAAACAGGCGTTTCCAGGCCAATACGGGCATATAGAAGAAACTGCAGTAAGGACAGGAATATCTGATTCTAAAATCAAAACGCAGCCATTTAACTGAATGGTTGTTAATGTGTGCACTCAACTTCCAGAGTTAAACTCGTGTGTGGATTCAGCAGTCTGCAAACACTTTCTGTGCAGAAGCTCAAAGCAGGCTTTTCCAACCCAATACCGGCCAATGGAAGAAACCGAAGTAAGAACAGGTATATCTGCTACTAAAACCAAGTTGCAGCTATCTGACTGAATGGTTGTCAATGTATGCAATCAGATTCCAGAGTTAAAGTCGTGTGTGGATTCAGCAGTCTGCAAACACTTTCTGTGCAGAAGCTCAAAACAGGCATTTCCAGCCCAATACCGGCATATAGAAGAAACAGCAGTAAGGAGAGGAATATATGCTTCTGAAACCAAAAACAGCTATCTATCTCAATGGTTCTCAATGTGTGATCTCAAGTTTAAGATTTAAACTCGTGTATGGATTCAGCAGTTTGCAAACCGTTTCTGTGTAGAAGCTAAAAACAGAAGTTTCCAGCCAAATACCGGCATATAACGGAAACAGCGGTAAGGACAGGAATATCTGCTTCTAAAACCAAAACGCAGCTATCTAACTGAATGATTTCAATTGTGTGAACTGAACTTCCATAGTTAAACTCGTGTGTGGATTCAGCAGTCTGCAAATACTTTCTGTGCAGAAGTTCAAAACAGGCGTTTCCAGCCCAATACCTGCATATAGAAGAAACAGCAGTAAAGACAGGAATATCTGCTTCCAAAACCAAAATGCAGCTGTCTAACTGAATGGCTGTCAATGTGTGCACTCAACTTCCAGAGTTGAACTCGTGTTTGGATTCAGCAGTCTGCAAACACTTTCTCTGCAGAAGCTCAAAACAGGCGTTTCCAGACCAATACCCGCATATAGAGGAAGAAGCAGTAAGGACAGGAATATCTACTTCTAAAACCAAAACGCAGCTATCTAACTGAATGATTGTCAATGTGTGCACACAACTTCCAGAGTTGAACTCGTGTGTGGATTCAGCAGTCTGAAAACACTTTCTGTGCTGAAGCTCAAAACAGGCGTTTCCAGCCCAATAGCCGCATATAGACGAAACAGCAGTAAGGACAGGAATATCTGCTTCTAAATCCAAAACGCAGCTATCTAACTGAATGGTTGCCAATTTCTGAACTCAACTTCCAGAGTGAAACTCGTGTGTGGATTCAGCAGTCTGCAAACATTTTCTGTGCAGAAGCTCAAAACAGGCGTTTCCACCCAATACGGGCATATAGAAGAAACAGCAGTATGGACAGGTATATCTGATTCTAAAACCAAAACGCAGCTATCTAACTGAATGGTTGTCAATGTGTGCACTCAACGTCCTGACATAAACTCGTGTGTGGATTCAGCAGTCTGTAAACAGTTTCTCTGCAGTAGCTCAAAACAGTTGTTTCCAGCTCAATACAGGCCTAGGGAAGAAACTGCAGTAAGGACATGAATATCTTCTTCTAAAATGATAACGCAGCTATCTAACTGAATGGTTTTCAATCTGTGCACTCAGCTTCCACACTTAAACTCGTGTTTGGATTTGGCAGTCTGCAACTACTTTCTGCGCAGAAGTTCAAAACTGGCGTTTCCAGACCTGTACCGGCCTAGGGAAGAAACAGCAATAAGGACAGGAATATCTGCTTCAAACACCAAAACGCAGCTATCTAATTGAATGGTTGTCAATGTGTGCACTCAATTTCTGGATATAAACTCGTGTGTGGATTCAGCAGTCTGCAAACACTTTCCGTGCAGAAGCTCAAAACAGGCGTTTCCAGCCCAAAACCCGCATATAGAAGACACTGCAGTAAGGACAGGAATATGTGCTTCTAAAATCAAAACGCAGCTCTCTAACTGAATGGTGGTTAAAGTGTCCACTCAGCTTCCAGAGTTAAACTCGTGTTTGGATTCAGCAGTCCTCCTACACTTTCTGTTGAGAAGCTCAAAACAGGCGTTTCCAGCCCAAAACGGGCATATAGAAGAAACAGCAGTAAAGACAGGAATATCTGCTTCTGAAACGAAAATGCAGCTGTCTAACCGATTTGTGTCAATGTGTGCACTCAACTTCCAGACTTAAACTCGTGTGTGGATTCAGCAGTCTGCAAACAGTTTCCCTGCAGAAGCTCAAAACAGTTGTTTCCAGACCAATACCGGCCTAGGGAAGAAGCAGCAGTAAGGACAAGAATATCTGCTTCTAAAACGAAAACGCAGCTATCTAACTGAATGGTTTTCAATGTGTGCACTCAACTTCCAGACTTAAACTCGTGTGTGGATTCAGCAGTCTGCAAACACTTTCTGTGCAGAAGTTGAAAACAGGCGTTTCCAGCCCAATACCGGCCAAGGGAAGAAACAGAAGTAAGAACAGGATACCTGCTTCTAAAACCAAGATGAAGCTATCTAACTGAATGGTTGTCAATGTGTGCACTCAACTTCCAGAGTTAAACCCGTGTGTGGATTCAGCAGTCAGCAAGCACTTTCTGTGCAGAAGATCAAAACAGGCGTTTAAAGCCCAAAACCGGCATATTGAAGAAACAGCATTAAGGAAAAGAATATCTGCTTCTAAAACAAAAACACAGACATCTAACTGAATGGTTGTCAATGTGTGCCCTCAATTTACAGAGGGAAACTCGTTTGTGGATTCAGCAGTCTGCAAACACTTTCTCTGCCGAAGCTCAAAACAGGCATTTCCAGACCAATACCGGAATATAGAGGAAGCAGCAGTAAGGACAGGAATATCTACTTCTAAAACCAAAACGCAGCTATCTAACTGAATGGTTGTCAATGTGTGCACTCAACTTCCGCAGGTAATCTCGTGTGTGGATTCAGCAGTCTGCAAACACTTTCTGTGCAGAAGCTCAAAACAGGCGTTTCCAGCCCATTACAGGCATATAGAAGAAACAGCAGTAAGGACAGGAATATCTGCTTCTAAAACCAAAACGCAGCTATCTAACTGAATGGTTGTCAATTTCTGAACTCAACTTCTAGAGTTAAACTTGTGTGTGGATTCAGCAGTCTGCAAACTCTTTCTGTGCAGAAGCTCAAAACAGGCGTTTCCACCCAATACGGGCATTAAAAGAAACAGCAGTAAGGACAGGTATATCTGCTTCTAAAACCAAAATGGAGCTATCTAACTGAATGGTTTTCAATGTGTGTACTCAAGTTCTGGACTTAAACTCGTGTGTGGATTCAGTAGTCTGTAAACAATTTCTCTGCAGTAGCTCAAAACATTTGTTTCCAGCCCAATACCGGCCTAGGGAAGAAACTGAAGTAAGCACATGAATATATTCTTCTAAAATGAAAACGCAGCTATCTAACTAAATGGTTTTCAATCTGTGCACTCAGCTTCCACACTTAAACTCGTGTTTGGATTCGGCAGTCTGCAACTACTTTCTGCACAGAAGTTCAAAACTGGCGTTTTCAGACCAGTACTGGCCTAGGGAAGAAACAGCAATAAGGACAGGAATATCTGTTTCAAACACCAAAACGCAGCTATCTAACTGAATGGTTGTCAATGTGTTCACTCAATTTCCGGAGATAAACTCGTGTGTGGATTCAGCAGTCTGCAAACACTTTCTGTGCAGAAGTTGAAAACAGGCGTTTCCAGCCCAATATAGGCCAAGGGAAGAAACATAAGTAAGAAGAGGAAAGTCTGCTTCTAAAACCAAATGCAGCTATCTAACAGAATGGTTGTCAATGTGTGCACTCAACTTCCAGAGTTAAACCTGTGTGTGGATTCAGCAGTCTGCAAACACTTTCTGTGCATAAGCTCAAAACAGGCGTTTATAGTCCAATACCTGCATATAAGGGAAACAGCACTAAGCAGAGGAATATCTGCTTTTAAAATCAAAACGCAGCAATCTAAGTGAAAGTCTGTCAATGTGTGCACTCAACTTCCAGAGTAAAACTCTCGTGTTGATTCAGCAGTCTGCAAATACTTTCTCTGCAGAGGCTCTAAATGGTTGTATCCAGCCCAATACCGGCCTAGGGAAGAAACATCTCTAAGGACAGTAATATCTGCTACTAACACCAAAACGCAGCTATCTAACTGAATGGTTGTTAATGTGTACACTCAACGCCCAGAGATAAACTCGTGTGTGGATTCAGCAGTCTGCAAACACTTTCTGTGCAGAAGCTCAAAACAGGCGTTTCCAGACCAATACCTGCATATAGATGAAACAGCGGTAAGGACAAGAATATCTGCTTCTAAAACGAAAACGCAGCTATCTAACTGAATGGTTTTCAATGTGTGCACTCATCTTCCAGACTTAAACTCGTGTGTGGATTCAGCAGTCTGCAAACACTTTCTGTGCAGAAGTTGAAAACAGGCGTTTCCAGCGCAATACAGGCCAAGGGAAGAAACAGAAGTAAGAACAGGGATACCTGCTTCTAAAACCAAGATGAAGCTATCTAACTGAATGGTTGTCAGTGTGTGCACTCAACTTCCAGAGTTAAACCCGTGTGTGGATTCAGCAGTGAGCAAACACTTTCTTTGCAGAAGCTCAAAAGAGGCGTTTCCAGCCCAAAACCGGCATATTGAAGAAACAGCAGTAAGGAAAGGAATATCTGCTTCTAAAACCACAACACAGATATCTAACTGAATGGTTGTCAATGTGTGCCCTCAATTTACAGAGGGAAACTCGTTTGTGGATTCAGCAGTCTGCAAACACTTTCTCTGCAGAAGCTCAAAACAGGCGTTTCCAGACCAATACCGGAATATAGAGGAAGCAGCAGTAAGGACAGGAATATCTACTTCTAAAACCAAAACGCAGCTATCTAACTGAATGGTTGTCAATGTGTGCACTCAACTTCCGCAGGTAATCTCGTGTGTGGATTCAGCAGTCTGCAAACACTTTCTGTGCAGAAGCTCAAAACAGGCGTTTCCAGCCCATTACAGGCATATAGAAGAAACAGCAGTAAGGACAGGAATATCTGCTTCTAAAACCAAAACGCAGCTATCTAACTGAATGGTTGTCAATTTCTGAACTCAACTTCTAGAGTTAAACTTGTTTGTGGATTCAGCAGTCTGCAAACACTTTCTGTGCAGAAGCTCAAAACAGGCGTTTCCACCCAATACGGGCATTTAGAAGAAACAGCAGTAAGGAGAGGAATATCTGATTCTAAAACCAAAACGGAGCTTTCTAACTGAATGGTTTTCAATGTGTGCACTCAACTTCCGGACTTAAACTCGTGTGTGGATTCAGCAGTCTGTAAACTGTTTCTCTGCAGAAGCTCAAAACAGTTGTTTCAAGCTCTATACCGGCCTAGGGAAGAAACTGCAGTAAGCACAAAATATCTGCTTCTAAAACGAAAACGCAGCTATCTAACTGAATGGCTTTCAATGTGTGCACTCAGCTTCCAGACTTAAACTCGTGTTTGGATTCAGCAGTCTGCAACTACTTTCTGCGCAGAAGTTCAAAACAGGCGTTTCCAGAAAAATACCGGCCTAGGGAAGAAACAGCAGTAAGGACAGGAATATCTGCTTCAAACACAAAATCGCAGCTCTCTAACTGAATGGTTTTCAATGTGTGCACTCAACTTCCAGACTTAACCTCGTGTGTGGATTCTGCAGTCTGCAAACACTTTCTGTGCAGAAGTTGAAAACAGTCGTTTCCAGCCCATTACTGGCCAAGGGAAGAAACAGAAGTAAGAACAGGAATATCTGCTTCTAAAACCAAGATGAAGCTACCTAACTGAATGGTTTTCAATGTGTGCACTCAACTTCCAGAGTTAAACCCGTGTGTGGATTGAGCAGTCAGCAAACACTTTTAGTGCATAAGCTCAAAACAGGCGTTTCCAGCCCAATATCGGCATATAAATGAAACAGCAGTAAGAACAGGAATATCTGCTTCTAAAACCAAAATGCAGCTATCTTACTGAATGGTTTTCAATGTGTGAACTCAAATTCCAGAGTTAAACTTGTGTGTGGATTCAGCAGTCTACAAACTCTTTTTGTCCAGTAGCTCAAAACAGGCGTTTCCAGGCCAATACGGGCATATAGAAGAAACTGCAGTAAGGACAGGAATATCTGATTCTAAAATCAAAACGCAGCTATTTAACTGAATGGTTGGTAATGTGTGCACTCAACTTCCAGAGTTAAACTCGTGTGTGGTTTCAGCAGTCTGCAAACACTTTCTGTGCAGAAGCTCAAAACAGGTGTTTCCAGCCCAAAACCGGCATATTGAAGAAACAGCAGTAAGGACAGGAATATCTGCTTCTAAAACCAAAATACAGCTGTCTAACTGAATGGTTGTCAATGTGTGCACTCAACTTCCAGAGTTAAACTGGTGTGTGGATTCAGCAGTCTGCAAACACTTTCTCTGCAGAAGCTCAAAACAGGCGTTTCTAGCTCATTACAGGCCTATGGAAGAAACAGCAGTAAGGACAGGAACATGCTTCTGAAACAAAACGCAGCTATCCAACGGAATGGCTGTCAATGTGTGCACTCAAATTCAGGAGATAAACTCGTGTGTGGATTCAGCAGTCTGCAAACATTTTCTGTGCAGAAGTTCAAAACAGGCGTTTCCAACCCAAAACCGGCATATAAAGGAAACAGCAGTAAGAACAGGAATATCTGCTTATAAAACCAAAATGTTGCTCTCTAACTGAATGATTTTCAATGTGTGCACTCAACTTCCAGAGTTAAACTCTTGTGTGGATTCAGCAGTCGACAAACACATTCTGTGCAGTAGCTCAAAACAGGCGTTTCCAGGCCAATACGGGCATATAGAAGAAATTGCAGAAAGGACAGGAATATCTGATTTTAAAATAAAAACGCAGCTATTTAACTGAATGGTTGATAATGTGTGCACTCAACTTCCAGAGTTCAACTCGTGTGTGGATTCAGCAGTCTGCAAACACTTTCTGTGCAGAAGCTCTAAACAGGCATTTACAGCGCAAAACCGGCATATTGAAGAAACAGCAGTAAGGAGAGGAATATCTGCTTCTAAAACGAAAACACAGATATCTAACTGAATGGTTGTCAATGTGTGCCCTCAACTTACAGAGGTAAACTCGTTTGTGGATTCAGCAGTCTGCAAACACTTTCTCTGCAGAAGCTCAAAACAGGCGTTTCCAGACAAATACCGGCATATAGAGGAAGCAGCAGTAAGGACTGAAATATCTGCTTCTAAAACCAAAACGCAGCTATCTAACTGAATGGTTGTCAATTTCTGAACTCAACGTCTAGAGTTAAACTTGTGTGTGGATTCAGCAGTCTGCAAACACTTTCTGTGCAGAAGCTCAATGCAGGCGTTTCCAGCACAACACAGGCATATAGAAGAAACAGCAGTAAGGACAGCAATATCTGCTTCTAACCCAAAACGCAGCTATCTAACTGAATGGTTGTCAATTTCTCAACTCAACTTCCAGAGTTAAACTCGTGTGTGGATTCAGCAGTCTGCAAACACTTTCTGTGCAGAGTCTCAAAACAGGCGTTTTCAGGCCAGTACCGGCATATGAAGAAAGGGCAGTAAGCACAGGGAAATATCTGCTTCTAAATCTAAAACGCAGCTATCTAACAGAACGGTTGACAATGTGTGCAGTCAACTTCCAGAGTTAAACCCGTGTGTGGATTCAGCAGTCTGCAAACACTTTCTGTGCAGGGTCTCAAAACAGGCGTTTTCAGCCCAGAACTGGCATATGGAAGAAAGGGCATTAAGCACAGGGATATATCTGCTTCTAAATCCAAAACGCAGCTATCTAACAGAACGGTTGTCAATGTGTGCACTCAAATTCCAGAGTTAAACCCGTGTGTGGATTCAGCAGTCTGCAAACACTTTCTGTGCAGGGTCTCAAAACAGGCGTTTTCAGCCCAGTACCGGCATATGAAGAAAGGGCAGTAAGCACAGGGAAATATCTGCTTCTAAATCCAAAACGCAGCTATCTAACAGAACGGTTGTCAATGTGTGCACTCAACTTCCAGAGTTAAACCCGTGTGTGGATTCAGCAGTCTGCAAACACTTTCTGTGCAGAGTCTCAAAACAGGAGTTTTCAGCCCAATCTCGGCATATGGAAGAAAGGGCAGTAGGCACAGGGAAATATCTGCTTCTAAATCCAAAACGCAGCTATCTAACAGAACGGTTGACAATGTGTGCACTCAACTTCCAGAGTTAAACCCGTGTGTGGATTCAGCAGTCTGCAAACACTTTCTGTGCAGAGTCTCAAAACAGGCGTTTTTAGCCCAATACTGGCCTATGGAAGAAAGGGCAGTAAGCACAGGGAAATATCTGCTTCTAAATCCAAAACGCTGTTATCTAACAGAACGGTTGTCAATGTGTGCGCTCAACTTCCAGAGTTAAACCCGTGTGTGGATTCAGCAGTCTGCAAACACTTTCTGTGCAGAGTCTAAAAACAGGCGTTTTCAGCCCAGTACCGGCCAATGGAGGAAGGGCAGTAAGCACAGGGAAATATCTGCTTCTAAATCCAAAACGAAGCTATGTAACAGAACGGTTGTCAGCGTGTGCACTCAATTTCCAGAGTTAAACCCGTGTGTGGATTCAGCAGTCTGCAAACACTTTCTGTGCAGAGTCTCAAAAGAGGCGTTTTCAGCCCCATACCGGCATAGGGAAGAAAGGGCAGTAAGCACAGGGAAATATCTGCTTCTAAATCCAAAACGCAACTATCTAACAGAACGGTTGTCAATGTGTGCAGTCAACTTCCAGAGTTCAACCCCTGTGAGAATTCCGCAGTCTGCAAACACTTTCTGTCCAGAGTCTCAAAACAGGCGTTTTCAGCCCCATACCGGCATATGGATGAAAGGGCAGTAAGCACAGGGAAATATCTGCTTCTAAATCCAAAATGTCGCTATCTAACAGAACGGTTGTCAATGTGTGCACTCAACTTCCAGAGTTAAACCCGTGTGTGGATTCAGCAGTCTGCAAACACTTTCTGTGCAGAGTCTCAAAACAGGCGTTTTCAGCCCGGAACCGGCATATGGAAGAAATGGCATTAAGCACAGGGAAATATCTGCTCCTAAATCCAAAATGCAGCTATCTAACAGAACGGTGGTCAATGTGTGCACTCAACTTCCAGAGTTAAACCCGTGTGTGGATTCAGCAGTCTGCAAACACTTTCTGTGCAGGGTCACAAAACAGGCGTTTTCAGCCCATTACCGGCATATGAGGAAAGGGCAGTAAGCACAGGGAAATATCAGCTTCTAAATCGAAAACGCAGCTATCTAACAGAACTGTTGTCAATGTGTGCACTCAACTTCCAGAGTTAAACCCGTGTGTGGATTCAGCAGTCTGCAAACATTTTCTGTGCACAGTCTGAAAACAGGCCTTATCAGCCCAAAACCGGCATATGGAAGAAAGGGCAGTAAGCACAGGGAAATATCTGCTTCTAAATCCAAAACGCAGCTATCTAAAAGAACGGTTGTCAATGTGTGCACTCAACTTCCAGAGTTAAACCCGTTTGTGGATTCAGCAGTCTGCAAAAACTTTCTGTGCAGAGTCTCAAAACAGGCGTTTTCAGCCCAAAACCGGCATATGGAAGAAATGGCCTTAAGCACAGGGAAATATCCGCTTCTAAATCCAAAACGCAGTTATCTAACAGAACAGGTGTAAATGTGTGCACTCAACTTCCAGAATTTAACCCGTGTGTGGATTCCGCAGTCTGCAAACACTTTCTGTGCAGAGTCTGAAAACAGGCGTTTTCAGCCCAATACCGGCAGATGGAAGAAAGGGCAGTAAGTGTAGGGAAATATCTGCTTCTAAAGCGAAAACGCAGCTATCTAACAGAACGGTTGTCAATGTGTGCACTCAACTTCCAGAGTTAAACCCGTGTGTGGATTCAGCAGTCTGCAAACACATTCTGTGCAGAGTCTCAAAACAGGCGTTTTCAGCCCAGAACTGGCATATGGAAGAAAGGGCATTAAGCACAGGGAAATATCTGCTTCTAGATCCAAAACGCCGCTATCTAACAGAACGGTTGTCAATGTGTGCAGTCAAATTCCAGAGTTAAACCCGTGTGTGGATTCAGCAGTCTGCAAACACTTTCTGTGCAGGGTCTCAAAACAGGCGTATTCAGCCCAGTACCGGCATATGAAGAAAGGGCAGTAAGCACAGGGAAATATCTGCTTCTAAATCCAAAACGCAGCTATCTAACAGAACGGTTGTCAATGTGTGCACTCAACTTCCAGAGTTAAACCCGTGTGTGGATTCAGCATTCTGCAAACACTTTCTGTGCAGGGTCTCAAAACAGGCGTTTTCAGCCCAATATCGGCATATGGAAGAAAGGGCTGTAAGCACAGGGAAATATCTGCTTCTAAATCCAAAACGCAGCTATCTAACAGAATGGTTGACAATGTGTGCGCTGAACTTGCAGAGTTAAACCCGTGTGTGGATTCAGCAGTCTGCTAACACTTTCTGTGCAGAGTCTCAAAACAGGCGTTTCCAGCCAAATACCGGCCTGTGGAACAAAGGGCAGTAAGCACAGGGAAATATCTGCTTCTAAATCCAAAACGCAGTTATCTAACAGAACGGTTGTCAATGTGTGCACTCAACTTCCAGAGTTAAACCCGTGTGTGGATTCAGCAGTCTGCAAACACTTTCTGTGCAGAGTCTCAAAACAGGCGTTTTCAGCCCCATACCGGCATAGGGAAGAAAGGGCAGTAAGCACCGGGAAATATCTGCTTCTAAATCCAAAACGCAGCTACCTAACAGAACGGTTGTCAATGTGTGCACTCAACTTCCAGAGTTCAACCCCTTTGAGAATGCCGCAGTCTGCAAACACTTTCTGTCCAGAGTCTCAAAACAGGCGTTTTCAGCCCCATACCGGCATATGATTGAAAGGGCAGTAAGCACAGGGAAATATCTGCTTCTAAATCCAAAACGCAGCAATCTAACAGAACGGTTGTCAATGTGTGCACACAACTTCCAGAGTTAAACCCGTGTGTGTATTGAGCAGTCTGCAAAGAGTTTCTGTGCAGAGTCTCAACACAGGCGTTTTCAGCCCAGTACCGGCATATGAAGGAAGGGCAGTAAGCACAGGGAAATATCTGCTTCTAAATCCAAAACACAGCTATCTAACAGAACGGTTGTCAATGTGTGCACTCAACTTCCAGAGTTAAACCCGTGTGTGGATTCAGCAGTCTGCAAACAGTTTCTGTGCAGGGTCTCAAAGCAGGCGTTTTCAGCCAAGTTCCGGCATATGAAGAAAGGACAGTAAGCACAGGGAAATATCTGCTTCTAAATCCAAAACGCAGCTATCTAACAGAACGGTTTTCGATGTGTGCACTCAACTTCCAGAGTTAAACCCGTGTGTGGATTCAGCAGTCTGCAAACACTTTCTGTGCAGAGTCTCAAAACAGGCGTTTTCAGCCCCATACCGGCATATGGAAAAAAGGGCAGTAAGCACAGGGAAATATCTGCTTCTAAATCTAAAACGCAGCTATCTAACAGAACGGTTGACAATGTGTGCGCTGAACTTCCAGAGTTAAACCCGTTTGTGGATTCAGCAGTCTGCAAACACTTTCTGTGCAGAGTCTCAAAACAGGCGTTTTTAGCCCAATACCGGCCTGAGGAAGAAAGGGCAGTAAGCACAGGGAAATATCTGCTTCTAAATCCAAAACGCAGTTATCTAACAGAACGGTTGTCAATGTGTGCACTCAACTTCCAGAGTTAAACCCGTGTGTGGATTCCGCAGTCTGCAAACACTTTCTGTGCAGAGTCTAAAAACAGGCGTTTTCAGCCCAATACCGGCAGATGGAAGAAAGGGCAGTAAGTGCAGGGAAATATCTGCTTCTAAAGCCAAAACGCAGCTATCTAACAGAACGGTTGTCAATGTGTGCACTCAACTTCCAGAGTTAAACCCGTGTGTGGAATCAGCAGTCTGCAAACACATTCTGTGCAGAGTCTCAAAACAGGCGTTTTCAGCCCAGAACTGGCATATGGAAGAAAGGGCATTAAGTACAGTGAAATATCTGCTTCTAGATCCAAAACGCCGCTATCTAACAGAACGGTTGTCAATGTGTGCAGTCAAATTCCAGAGTTAAACCCGTGTGTGGATTCAGCAGTCTGCAAACACTTTCTGTGCAGGGTCTCAAAACAGGCGTATTCAGCCCAGTACCGGCATATGAAGAAAGGGCAGTAAGCACAGGGAAATATCTGCTTCTAAATCCAAAACGCAGCTATCTAACAGAACGGTTGTCAATGTGTGCACTCAACTTCCAGAGTTAAACCCGTGTGTGGATTCAGCATTCTGCAAAAAAACTTTCTGTGCAGGGTCTCAAAACAGGCGTTTTCAGCCCAATATCGGCATATGGAAGAATGGGCTGTAAGCACAGGGAAATATCTGCTTCTAAATCCAAAACGCAGCTATCTAACAGAATGGTTGACAATGTGGGCGCTGAACTTGCAGAGTTAAACCCGTGTGTGGATTCAGCAGTCTGCTAACACTTTCTGTGCAGAGTCTCAAAACAGGCGTTTCCAGCCAAATACCGGCCTGTGGAACAAAGGGCAGTAAGCACAGGGAAATATCTGCTTCTAAATCCAAAACGCAGTTATCTAACAGAACGGTTGTCAATGTGTGCACTCAACTTCCAGAGTTAAACCCGTGTGTGGATTCAGCAGTCTGCAAACACTTTCTGTGCAGAGTCTCAAAACAGGCGTTTTCAGCCCCATACCGGCATAGGGAAGAAAGGGCAGTAAGCACCGGGAAATATCTGCTTCTAAATCCAAAACGCAGTTACCTAACAGAACGGTTGTCAATGTGTGCACTCAACTTCCAGAGTTCAACCCCTTTGAGAATGCCGCAGTCTGCAAACACTTTCTGCCCAGAGTCTCAAAACAGGCGTTTTCAGCCCCATACCGGCATATGATTGAAAGGGCAGTAAGCACAGGGAAATATCTGCTTCTAAATCCAAAACGCAGCAATCTAACAGAACGGTTGTCAATGTGTGCACACAACTTCCAGAGTTAAACCCGTGTGTGTATTGAGCAGTCTGCAAAGAGTTTCTGTGCAGAGTCTCAAAACAGGCGTTTTCAGCCCAGTACCGGCATATGAAGGAAGGGCAGTAAGCACAGGGAAATATCTGCTTCTAAATCCAAAACACAGCTATCTAACAGAACGGTTGTCAATGTGTGCACTCAAATTCCAGAGTTAAACCCGTGTGTGGATTCAGCAGTCTGCAAACAGTTTCTGTGCAGGGTCTCAAAGCAGGCGTTTTCAGCCAAGTTCCGGCATATGAAGAAAGGACAGTAAGCACAGGGAAATATCTGCTTCTAAATCCAAAACGCAGCTATCTAACAGAACGGTTTTCGATGTGTGCACTCAACTTCCAGAGTTAAACCCGTGTGTGGATTCCGCAGTCTGCAAACACTTTCTGTGCAGAGTCTCAAAACAGGCGTTTTCAGCCCCATACCAGCATATGGAAAAAAGGGCAGTAAGCACAGGGAAATATCTGCTTCTAAATCCAAAACGCAGCTATCTAACAGAACGGTTGTCAATGTGTGCACTCAACTTCCAGAGTTAAACCCGTGTGGGGATTCAGCAGTCTGCAAACACATTCTGTGCACAGTCTCAAAACAGGCGTTTTCGGCCCAAAACCGGCATATGGAAGAAATGGCCGTAAGCACAGGGAAATATCTGATTCTATATCCAAAACGGAGCTATCGAACAGAACGGTTGTCAATGTGTGCACTCAACTTCCAGATTTAAACCCGTGTGTGGATTCAGCAGTCTGCAAACACTTTCTGTGCAGAGTCTGAAAACAGGCGTTTTCAGCCCCATACCGGCATAGGGAAGAAAGGGCAGTAAGCACAGGGAAATATCTGCTTCTAAAGCCAAAATGCAGCTATCTAACAGAACGTTTGTCAATGTGTGCACTCAACTTCCAGAGTTAAACACGTGTGTGGATTCAGCAGTCTGCAAACACTTTCTCTGCAGAGTCCCAAAACAGGCGTTTTCAGCCCAGAACTGGCATATGGAAGAAAGGGCATTAAGCACAGGGAAATATCTGCTTCTAAATCCAAAACGCCGCTATCTAACAGAACGGTTTTCAATGTGTGCACTCAAATTCCAGAGTTAAACCCGTGTGTGGATTCAGCAGTCTGTAAACACTTTCTGTGCAGAGTCTCAAAACAGGCCTTTTCAGCCCCATACCGGCATATGGAAGAAAGAGCAGTAAGCACAGGGAAATATCTGCTTCTAAATCCAAAACGCAGCTGTCTAACAGAACGGTTGTCAATGTGTGCACTCAACTTCCAGAGTTAAGCCCGTGTGTGAATTCAGCAGTCTGCAAACACTTTCTGTGCAGAGTCTGAAAACAGGCGTTTTCAGCCCAATATCGGTATATGGAAGAAAGGGCAGTAAGCACAGGGAAATATCTGCTTCTAAATCCAAAACGCAACTATCTAACAGAACGATTGACAAAGTGTGTGCTGAACTTCCAGAGTTAAACCCGTGTGTGGATTCAGCAGTCTGCAAACACTTTCTGTGCAGAGTCTCAAAACAGGCGTTTTGAGCCCAATACCGGCCAATGGAGTAAGGGCTGTAAGCACAGGGAAACATCTGCTTCTAAATCCAAAACGCAGCTATTTAACAGAACGGTTGTCAATGTGTGCACTCAACTTCCAGAGTTAAACCCGTGTGTGGATTCAGCAGTCTGCAAACACTTTCTGTGCAGAGTCTCAAAAGAGGCGTTTTCAGCCCCATAACGGCATAGGGAAGAAAGGGCAGTAAGCACCGGGAAATATGTGCTTCTAAATCCAAAAGGCAGCTATCTAACAGAACGGTTGTCAATGTGTGCACTCAACTTCCCGAGTTCAACCCCTTTGAGAATTCCGCAGTCTGCAAACACTTTCTGTCCAGAGTCTCAAAACAGGGGTTTTCAGCCCCATACCGGCATGTGGATGAAAGGGCAGTAAGCACAGGGAAATATCTGTTTCTAAATCCAAAACGCAGCAATCTAACAGAACGGTTGTCAATGTGTGCACTCAACTTCCAGAGTTCAACCCGTGTGTGGATTCAGCAGTCTGCAAACAGTTTCTTTGCAGAGACTCAAAACAGGCGTTTTCAGCCCAATACCGGCAAATGGAGGAAGGGCAGTAAGCACAGGGAAATATCTGCTTCTAAATCCAAAACGAAGCTATGTAACAGAACGGTTGTCAACGTGTGCACTCAACTTCCAGAGTTAAACCCGTGTGTGGATTCACCAGTCTGCAAACACATTCTGTGCAGAGTATCAAAACAGGCGTTTTCAGCCCCCTACCGGCATAGGGAAGAATGTGCAGTAAGCACAGGGAAATATCTGATTCTAAATCCAAACCGCAGCTATCTAACAGAACGGTTGTCAATGTGTGCACTCAACTTCCAGAGTTCAACCCCTGTGAGAATTCCGCAGTCTTTAAACACTTTCTGTCCAGAGTCTCAAAACAGGCGTTTTCAGCCCCATACCGGCATATGGATGAAAGGGCAGTAAGCACAGGGAAATATCTGCTTCTAAATCCAAAACGCAGCTATCTAACAGAACGGTTGTCAATGTGTGCACTCAACTTCCTGAGTTAAACCCGTGTGTGGATTCAGCAGTCTGCAAACACTTTCTGTCCAGAGTCCCAAAAGAGGCGTTTTCAGCCCAGAACCGGCATATGGAAGAAGGGCATTAAGAACAGGGAAATATCTGCTTCTAAATCCAAAACGCCGCTATATAACAGAACGGTTGTCAATGTGTGCACTCAAATTCCAGAGTTAAACCCGTTTGTGGATTCAGCAATCTGCAAACACTTTCTGTGCAGGGTCTCAAAACAGGCGTTTTCAGCCCAGTACCGGCATATGAAGAAAGGGCAGTAAGCACAGGGAAATATCTGCTTCTAAATCCAAAACGCAGCTATCTAACAGAACGGTTGTCAATGTGTGCACTCAACTTCCAGAGTTAAACCCGTGTGTGGATTCAGCAGTCTGCAAACACTTTCTGTGCAGGGTCTCAAAACAGGTGTTTTCAGCCCAATATCGGCATATGGAAGAAAGGGCAGTAAGCACAGGGAAATATCTGCTTCTAAATCCAAAACACAGCTATCTAACAGAACGGTTGACAATGTGTGCACTGAACTTCCAGAGTTAAACCCGTGTGTGGATTCAGCAGTCTGCAAACACTTTCTGTGCAGAGTCTGAAAACAGGCGTTTTCAGCCCAATACCGGACTGTGGAAGAAAGGGCAGTAAGCACAGGGAAATATCTGCTTCTAAATATAAAACGCAGTTATCTAACAGAACGGTTGTCAATGTGTGTGCTCAACTTCCAGAGTTAAACCCGTGTGTGGATTCAGCAGTCTGCAAACACTTTCTGTGCAGAGTCTCAAAACAGGCGTTTTCAGCCCAATACCGGTCAATGGAGGAAGGGCTGTAAACACAGGGAAACATCGGCTTCTAAATCCAAAACGCAGCTATCTAACAGAACGGTTGTCAATGTGTGCACTCAACTTCCAGAGTTCAACCCCTTTGAGAATTTCGCAGTCTGCAAACACTTTCTGTCCAGAGTCTCAAAACGGGCGTTTTCAGCCCTATACCGGCATATGGATGAAAGGGCAGTAAGCACAGGGAAATATCTGCTTCTAAATCCAAAACGCAGCTATCTAACAGAATGGTTGTCAATGTGTGCACTCAACTTCCAGAATTAAACCCGTGTGTGGATTCAGAAGTCTGCAAACACTTTCTGTGCAGAGTCTGAAAACAGGCGTTTTCAGCCCGGAACCGGCATATGGAAGAAAGGGCATTAAGCACAGCGAAATATTTGCTCTTAAATCCAAAATGCAGCTCTCTAACAGAACGGTTGTCAATGTGTGCACTCAACTTCCAGAGCTAAACCCGTGTGTGGATTCAGCAGTCTGCAAACACTTTCTGTGCAGGGTCACAAAACAGGCGTTTTCAGCCCATTACCGGCATATGAGGAAACGGCAGTAAGAACAGGGAAATATCTGCTTCTAAATACAAAACGCAGCTATCTAACAGAACGGTTGTCAATGTGTGCACTCAACTTCCAGAGTTAAACCCGTGTGTGGATTCAGCAGTCTGCAAACCCTTTCTGTGCAGAGTCTCAAAACAGGCATTTTCAGCCCAATACCGGCCAATGGAGGAAGGGCAGTAAGCACAGGGAAATATCTGCTTCTAAATCCAAAACGCAGCTATTTAACAGAACGGTTGTCAATGTGTGCACTCAACTTCCAGAGTTAAACCCGTGTGTGGATTCAGCAGTCTGCAAACACATTCTGTGCAGCGTCTCAAAACAGGCGTTTTCAGCCCCATACCGGCGCAGGGAAGAAAGGGCAGTAAGGACAGGGAAATATTTGCTTCTAAATCCAAAACGCAGCTATCTAACAGAACGGTTGTCAATGTGTGCACTCAACTTCCAGAGTTCAACCCCTTTGAGAATTCCGCAGTCTGCAAACACTTTCTGTCCAGAGTCTCAAAACAGCCGTTTTCAGCCCCATAGCGGCATATGGATGAAAGGGCAGTAAGCACAGGGAAATATCTGTTTCTAAATCCAAAACGCAGCAATCTAACAGAACGGTTGTCAATGTGTGCACACAACTTCCAGAGTTAAACCCGTGTGTGGATTCAGCAGTCTGCAAACAGTTTTTGTGCAGAGTCTCAAAACAGGCGTTTTCAGCCCAGTACCGGCATATGAAGAAAGGGCAGTAAGCACAGGGAAATATCAGCTTCTAAATCCAAAGTGCAGCTATCTAACAGAACGGCTGTCAATGTGTGTGCTCAACTTCCAGAATTAAACCCGTGTGTGGATTCAGCAGTCTGCAAACACTTTCTCTGCAGAGTCTCAAAACAGGCGTTTTCAGCCCAATACCGGCCAATGGAGGAAGGGCTGTACACACAGGGAAACATCGGCTTCTAAATCCAAAACGCAGCTATCTAACAGAAACGTTGTCAATGTGTGCACTCAACTTCCAGAGTTCAACCCCTTTGAGAATTCCGCAGTCTGCAAACACTTTCTGTCCAGAGTCTCAAAACGGGCGTTTTCAGCCCTATACCGGCATATGGATGAAAGGGCAGTAAGCACAGGGAAATATCTGCTTCTAAATCCAAAACGCAGCTATCTAACAGAATGGTTATCAACGTGTGCACTTAACTTCCAGAGTTAAACCCGTGTGTGGATTTAGAAGTCTGCAAACACTTTCTGTGCAGAGTCCCAAAACAGGCGTTTTCAGTCCGGAACCGGCATATGGAAGAAAGGGCATTAAGCACAGCGAAATACTTGCTCTTACATACAAAATGCAGCTCTCTAACAGAACGGTTGTCAATGTGTGCACTCAACTTCCAGAGTTAAACTCGTGTGTGGATTCAGCAGTCTGCAAACACTTTCTGTGCAGGGTCACAAAACAGGCGTTTTCAGCCCCATACCGGCGTAGGGAAGAAAGGGCAGTAAGCACAGGGAAGTATTTGCTTCTAAATCCAAAACGCAGCTATCTAACAGAACGGTTGTCAATGTGTGCACTCAACTTCCAGAGTTCAACCCCTTTGAGAATTCCGCAGTCCTCAAACACTTTCTGTCCCGAGTCTCAAAACAGGCGTTTTCAGCCCCATACCGGCATATGGATGAAAGGGCAGTAAGCACAGTGAAATATCTGTTTCTAAATCCAAAACGCAGCAATCTAACAGAACGGTTGTCAATGTGTGCAGACAACTTCCAGAGTTAAACCCGTGTGTGGATTCAGCAGTCTGCAAACAGTTTCTTTGCAGAGTCTCAAAACAGGCGTTTTCAGCCCAATATCGGCATATGGAAGAAAGGGCAGTAAGCACAGGGAAATATCTGCTTCTAAATCCAAAACGCAGCTATCAAACAGAACGGTTGACAATGTGTGTGCTGAACTTCCAGAGTTAAACCCGTGTGTGGATTCAGCAGTCTGCAAACACTTTCTGTGCAGAGTCTCAAAACAGGAGTTTTCAGCCCAATACCGGCATATGGAAGAAAGGGCAGTAAGCAGAGGGAAATATCTGCTTCTAAATCCAAAGCGCAGCTATCTAACAGAACGATTGTCAATGTGTGCACTCAGCTTCCAGAGTTAAAACCGTGTGTGGATTCAGCAGTCTGAAACACTGTCTGTGCAGAGTCTCAAAACAGTCGTTTTCAGCCCAAAACCGGCATATGGAAGAAATGGCCGTAAGCACAGGGAAATATCTGCTTCTATATCCAAAACGCAGTTATCTAACAGAACGGCTGTAAATGTGTGCACTGAACTTCCAGAATTAAACCCGTGTGTGGATTCTGCAGTCTGCAAACACTTTCTGTGCAGAGTCTGAAAACAGGCGTTTTCAGCCCAATACCGGCAGAGGGAAGAAAGGGCAGTAAGCGCAGAGAAATATCTGCTTCTAAAGCCAAAATGCAGCTATCTAACAGAACGTTTGTCAATGTGTGCACTCAACTTCCAGAGTTAAACACGTGTGTGGATTCAGCAGTCTGCTAACACATTCTGTGCAGAGTCTCAAAACAGGCGTTTTCAGCGCAGAACTGGCATATGGAAGAAAGGGCATTAAGCACAGGGAAATATCTGCTTCTAAATCCAAAACGCCGCTATCTAAGAGAACGGTTTTCTATGTGTGCACTCAAATTACAGAGTTAAACCCGTGTGTGGATTCAGCAGTCTGCAAACACTTTCTGTGCAGAGTCTCAAAGCAGGCCTTTTCAGCCCCATACCGGCATATGGAAGAAAGGGCAGTAAGCACAGGGAAATATCTGCTTCTAAATCCAAAACGCAGCGATCTAACAGAACGGTTGTCAATGTGTGCACTCAACTTCCAGAGTTAAACCCGTGTGTGAATTCAGCAGTCTGCAAACACTTTCTGTGCAGAGTCTGAAAACAGGCGTTTTCAGCCCAATATCGGTATATGGAAGAAAGGGCAGTAAGCGCAGGGAAATATCTGCTTCTAAATCCAAAACGCAGCTATGTAACAGAACGATTGACAATGTGTGTGCTGAACTTCCAGAGTTAAACGCGTGTGTGGATTCAGCAGTCTGCAAACACTTTCTGTGCAGAGTCTCAAAACAGGCGTTTTCAGCCCAATACCGGCCTGTGGAAGAAAGGGCAGTAAGCACAGGGAAATATCTGCTTCTAAATCCAAAACGCAGTTATCTAGCAGAACGGTTGTCAATGTGGGCGCTCAACATCCAGTGTTAAACCTGTGTGTGGATTCAGCAGTGTGCAAACACTTTCTGTGCAGAGTCTCAAAACAGGCGTTTTGAGCCCAATACCGGCCAATGGAGGAAGGGCTGTAAGCACAGGGAAACATCTGCTTCTAAATCCAAAACGCAGCTATTTAACAGAACGGTTGTCAATGTGTGCACTCAACTTCCAGAGTTACACCCGTGTGTGGATTCAGCAGTCTGCAAACACTTTCTGTGCAGAGTCTCAAAAGAGGCGTTTTCAGCCCCATACCGGCATAGGGAAGAAAGGGCAGTAAGCACCGGGAAATATCTGCTTCTAAATCCAAAACTCAGCTATCTAACAGAACGGTTGTCAATGTGTGCACTCAACTTCCCGAGTACAACCCCTTTGAGAATTCCGCAGTCTGCAAACACTTTCTGTCCAGAGTCTCAAAACAGGCGTTTTCAGCCCCATACGGGCATATGGATGAAAGGGCAGTAAGCACAGGGAAATATCTGCTTCTAAATCCAAAACGCAGCTATCTAACAGAACGGGTGACAATGTGTGCGCTGAAGTTCCAGAGTTAAACCCGTGTTTGGATTCAGCACTCTGCAAACACTTTCTGTGCAGAGTCTCAAAACAGGAGTTTTTAGCCCAATACCGGCCTGAGGAAGAAAGGGCAGTAAGCACAGGGAAATATCTGCTTCTAAATCCAAAACGCAGCTATCTAACAGAACGGTTGTCAATGTGTGCACTCAACTTCCAGAGTTAAACCCGCGTGTGGATTCAGCAGTCTGCAAACACTTTCTGTGCAGAGTCTCAAAACAGGAGTTTTCAGCCCAGAACCGGCATATGGAAGAAAGGGCATTAAGCACAGGGAAATATCTGCTCCTAAATCCAAAATGCAGCTATATAACCAAACGGTTGTCAATGTGTGCACTCCACTTCCAGAGTTAAACCTGTGTGGATTGAGCAGTATGCAAACACTTTCTGTGCAGGGTCACAAAACAGGCGTTTTCTGCCCATTACCGGCATATGAGGAAAGGGCAGTAAGCACAGGGAAATATCAGCTTCAACATCCAAAATGCAGCTATCTAACAGAACGGTTGTCAATGTGTGCACTCAACTTCCAGAGTTAAACCCGTGTGTGGATTCAGCAGTCTGCAAACACTTTCTGTGCAGAGTTTCAAAACAGGCGTTTTCAGCCCAATACCGGCAGATGGAAGAAAGGGCAGTAAGCACAGGGAAATATCTGCTTCTAAATCCAAAGCGCAGATATCTAACAGAACGGTTGTCAATGTGAGCACGCAACTTCAAGAGTTAATCCCGAGTGTGGATTCAGCAATCTGCAAACACTTTCTGTGCAGAATCTCAAAACATGCGTTTTCAGCCCCGTATTGGCATATGGAAGAAAGGGCAGTAAGCACAGGGAAATATCTGCCTCTAAATCGAAAACGCAGCTATCTAACAGAACGGTTGTCAATGTGTGCACTCAAATTCCAGAGTTAAACCCGTGTGTGGATTCAGCAGTCTGCAAACACTTTCTGTGCAGAGTCTCAAAGCAGGCGTTTGTAGCCCAGTACCGGCATATGAAGAAAGGCCCGTAAGCACAGGCAAATATCTGCTTCTAAATCGAAAACAGAGCTATCTAACAGAATGGTTGTCAATGTGTGCACTGAACTTCCATAGTTAATCCCGTGTGTGGATTCAGCAGTCTGCAAACACTATCTGTGCAGAGTCTCAAAACAGGCGTTTTCAGCCCAATTTCGGCAGATGGAAGAAAGGGCAGTAAGCACAGGGAAATATCTGCTTCTAAATCCAAAACGCAGCTATCTAACATAACGGTTGTCAATGTGTGCACTCAACTTCCTGAGTTAAACCCGTGTGTGGATTCAGCAGTCTGCAAACACTTTCTGTGCAGAGTCTCAAAACAGACGTTTTCAGTCCAATACTGGCATATGAAAGAAAGGTCAGTAAGGACAGGGAAATATGTGCTTCTAAATTCAAAACGCAGATATCTGACAGTACGGTTGTCAATGTGTGCACTCAACTTCGACAGTTAAACCCATGTGTGGATTCAGCAGTCTGCAAACCCATTCTGCGCAGAGTCTCAAAACAGGTGTTTTCAGCCCAATACCGGCATATGGAAGAAAGAGCAGTAAGCACAGGGAAATATCTGCTTCTAAATCTAAAACGCAGCTATCTAACAGAACGGTTGTCAATGTGTGCACTCAATTTCCAGAGGTAAACCCGTGTGTGGATTCAGCAATCTGCAAACATTTTCTGTGCAGAGTCTCAAAACAGGCGTTATCAGCCCAATACCGGCAGATGGAAGAAAGGGCAGTAAGCACAGGGAAATATCTGCTTCTAAATCCAAAACGAAGGTATCTAAGAGAACGGATGTCAATATGTGCACTCAACTTCCAGAGTTAAACCCGTGTGTGGATTCAGCAATCTGCAAACAGTTTGTCTGCAGAGTCTCAAAACAGGCGTTTTCAGGCCAATACCGGAAGATGGAAGAAAGGGCAGTAAGCACAGGGAAATATCTGCTTCTAAATCCGAAACACAGCTATCTAACTGAACGGTTGTCATTGTGTGCACTCAACTTCCAGAGTTAAACCCGTGTGTGGATTCAGCAGTCTGCAAACACTTTCTGTGCAGAGTCTCAAAACAGGCGTTTTCAGCCCAATACCGGCATATGGAAGAAAGGGCAGTAAGCACTGGGAAATATCTGCTTCTAAATCCAAAACGCAGCTATCTAATAGAACAGTTGTCAATGTGTGCACTCATCTCCCAGAGGTAAACCCGTGTGTGAATTCAGCAGTCTGCAAACACTTTCTGTGCAGAGTCTCAAAACAGGCGTTTTCAGCCCAATACCGGCAGATGGAAGAAAGGGCAGTTAGCACAGGGAAATATCTGCTTCTAAATCCAAAACGCTGCTATCTAACAGAGCGGTTGTCAATGTGTGCACTCAACTTCCAGAGTTACACCCGTGTGTGGATTCAGCTGTCTGCAAACACTTTCTGTGCAGAGTCTCAAAACAGGCGTTTCAGCCCATTACCGGCATATGGAAGAAAGGGCAATAAGCACAGGGAAATATCTGCTTCTAGATCCAAAACGCAGCTATCTAACAGAACAGTTGTCAATGTGTGCACTCAAATTCCAGAGTTAAACCCGTGTGTGGATTCAGCAGTCTGCAAACACTTTGTGTGCAGAGTCTCAAAAAAGAGTTTTCAGACCAATACCAGCATATGGAAGGAAGGGCAGTAAGCACAGGTAAATATCTGCTTCTAAATCCAAAACGCAGCTATCTAACAGAACGGTTGTCAATGTGTGCACTCAACTTCCAGAGTTAAACCCGTGTGTGGATTCAGCAGTCTGCAAACACTTTCTCGGCAGAGTCCCAAAACAGGCGTTTTCAGCCCATTACCGGCATGTGGAAGAAACAGCAGTAAGCACAGGGAAATATCTGCTTCTAAATCCAAAACGCAGCTTTCTAACAGAACGGTTGTCAATGTGTGCACTCAACTTCCAGAGTTAAACCCGTGTGTGGATTCAGCAGTCTGCAAACACATTCTGTGCAGAGTCTCAAAAAAGGGGTTCTCAGCCCTATACCGGCATATGGAAGAAAGGGCAGTAAGCACAGGAAAATATCTGCTTCTAATTCCAAAACGCAGCTATGTAACAGAACGGTTGTCAATGTGTGCACTCAACTTCCCGAGTTAAACCCGTGTGTGGATTCTGCAGTCTGCAAACACTTTCTGTGCAGAGTCTCAAAACAGGCATTTTCAGCCCAATACCGGCATATGAAAGAAAGGGCAGTAAGCACAGGAAAATATCTGCTTCTAAATCCAAAATGCCGCTATCTGACAGAACGGTTGTCAATGTGTGCACTCAACTTCCAGAGTTAAACCCGTGTGTGGATTCAGCAGTCTTCAAACACTTTTTGTGCAGAGCCTCAAAACAGGCGTTTTCAGCCCAATACCGGCATATAGAAGTATGGGCAGTAAGCACAGGGAAATATCTGCTTCTAAATCCAAAACGCAGATATCTGACAGAACGGTTGTCAATGTGTGCACTCAACTTCCAGAGTTAAACCCGTGTGTGGATTCAGCAGTCTGCAAACACTTTCTGTGCAGAGTCTCAAACCAGGCGTTTTCAGCCCATTACCGGCATATGGAAGAAAGGGCAGTAAGCAGAGGGAAATATCCGCTTCTAAATCCAAAACGCAGCTATCTAACAGAACGGTTGTCAATGTGTGCACTCAACTTCCAGAGTTAAAACCGTGTGTGGATTAAGCATTCTGCAAACACTTTCAGTGCAGAGTCTCAAAACAGGCCTTTTCAGTCCAATACTGGCATATGGAAGAAAGGGCAGTAATCACAGGGAAATATCTGCTTCTAAATCCAAAACGCAGCTATCTAACAGAACGGTTGTCAATGTGTGCACTCAACCTCCAGAATTAAACCCGTGTGTGGATTCAGCAGTCTGGAAACCTTTTCTGTGCAGAGTCTCAAAAGAGGCGTTTTCAGCCCAATACCGGAATATGGAAGAAAGGGCAGTAAGCACAGGGAAATATCTGCTTCTAAATCCAAAACGCAGCTGTCTGACAGAACGGTTGTCAATGTGTGCACTCAACTTCCAGAGTTAAACCCGTGTGTGGATTCAGCAGTCTGCAATCACTTTCTTTGCAGTGTCAAAACAGGCGTTTTCAGCCCAATACCGGCATATAGAAGTAAGGGCAGTAAGCACAGGGAAATATCTTCTTCTAAATCCAAAACGCAGATATCTGAGAGAACAGTTGTCAATGTGTGCACTCAACTTCCACAGTTAAACCCGTGTGTGGATTCAGCAGTCTGCAAACAGTTTCTGTGCAGAGTCTCAAAACAGGCGTTTTCAACCCAAAAGCGGCAGATTGAAGCAAGGGCAGTAAGCACAGGGAAATATCTGCTTCTAAATCCAAAATGGAGCTATCTGACAGAACGGTTGTCAATGTATGCACTCAACTTCCAGAGTTAAACCCATGTGTGGATTCAGCAGTCTGCAAACACTTTCTCTGCAGAGTCCCAAAACAGGCGTTTTCAGCCCATTACCAGCACATGGAAGAAACAGCAGTAAGCACAGGGAAATATCTGCTTCTAAATCCAAAACACAGCTATCTAACAGAACGGTTGTCAATGTGAGCAGTCAACTTCCAGAGTTACACCCGTGTGTGGATTCAGCAGTCTGCAAACACTTTCTGTACAGAATCTCAAAACATACGTTTTCAGACCCGTACTGGCATATGGAAGAAAGGGCAGTAAGCACAGGGAAATATCTGCCTCTAAATCGAAAACGCAGCTATCTAACAGAACGGTTGTCAATGTGTGCACTCAACTTCCAGAGTTTAACCCGTGTGTGGATTCAGCAGTCTTCAAACACTTTCTGTGCAGAGTCTCAAAACAGGCATTTGCGGCCCAATACCGGCATATGGAAGAAAGGGCAGCAAGCACAGGGAAATATCTGCTTCTAAATCCAAAACGCAGCTATCTAACAGAACGGTTGTCAATGTGTGCACTCAGCTTCCAGAGTTAAACCCGTGTGTGGATTCAGCAGTCTGCAAACACTTTCTGTGCAGAGTCTCAAAACAGGCGTTTTCAGCCCAATACCGGCAGATGGAAGAAAGGGCAGTTAGCACAGGGAAATATCTGCTTCTAAATCCAAAACGCTGCTATCTAACAGAGCGGTTGTCAATGTGTGCACTCAACTTCCAGAGTTACACCCGTGTGTGGATTCAGCAGTCTGCAAACACTCTCTGTGCAGAGTCTCAAAACAGGCGTTTCAGCACAATACCGGCATATGGAAGAAAGGGCAATAAGCATAGGGAAATATCTGCTTCTAGATCCAAAACGCAGCTATCTAACAGAACAGTTGTCAACGTGTGCACTCAAATTCCAGAGTTAAACCCGTGTGTGGATTCAGCAGTCTGCAAACACTTTGTGTGCAGAGTCTCAAAAAAGAGTTTTCAGACCAATACCAGCATATGGAAGGAAGGGCAGTAAGAACAGGTAAATATCTGCTTCTAAATCCAAAACGCAGCTATATAACAGAATGGTTGTCAATGTGTGCACTCAGCTACCAGAGTTAAACTCGTGTGTGGATTCAGCAGTCTGCAAACACTTTCTGTGCAGAGTCTCAAAACAGGCGTTTTCAGCCCAATACCGGCAGATGGAAGAAACAGCAGTAAGCACAGGGAAATATCTGCTTCTAAATCCAAAACCCAGCTATCTAATAGAACAGTTGTCAATGTGTGCACTCATCTCCCAGAGGTAAACCCGTGTTTGGATTCAGCAGTCTGCAAACAATTTCTGTGCAGAGTCTCAAAACAGACCTTTTCATCCCAATACCGCCAGATGGAAGAAAGGGCAGTAAGCACAGGGAAATATCTCCTTCTAAATCCAAGACACAGCTATCTAACAGAACGGTTGTCAATGTGAGCACTCAACTTCCAGAGTTACACCCGTGTGTGGATTCAGCAGTCTGCAAACACTTTCTGTGCAGAGTCTCAAAACATGAGTTTTCAGCCCCGTACTGGCATATGGAAGAAAGGGCAGTAAGCACAGGGAAATATCTGCCTCTAAATCAAAAACGCAGCTATCTAACAGAACGGTTGTCAATGTGTGCACTCAACTTCCAGAGTTAAACTCGTGTGTGGATTCAGCAGTCTGCAAACACTTTCTGTGCAGAGTCTCAAAACAGGCGTTTCATCCCAATACCGGCATATGGAAGAAAGGGCAGTAAGCACAGGGAAATATCTGCTTCTAGATCCAAAATGCAGCTATCTAACAGAACGGTTGTCAATGTGTGCAATCTACTTCCAGAGTTAAACCCGTGTGTGGATTCAGCAGTCTGCAAACACTTTCTCTGCAGAGTCTCAAAACAGGCGTTTTCAGCCCAATACCGGCAGATGGAAGAAAGGGCAGTAAGCACAGAGAAATATCTGCTTCTAAATCCAAAACGCAGCAATCTAAGAGAATGAATGTCAATGTGTGAACTCAACTTCCAGAGTGAATCCCGTGTGTGGATTCAGCAGTCTGCAAACACTTTCTCTGCAGAGTCTCAAAACAGGTGTTTTCAGCCCAATACCGGCAGATGGAACAAAGGGCTGTAAGCACAGGGAAATATCTGCATCTAAATCCAAAATGCATCTATCTAACAGAACGGTTGTCAATGTGTGCACTCAAATTCCAGAGTTAAACCCGTGTGTGGATTCAGCAGTCTGCAAATACTTTGTGTGCAGAGTCTGAAAAAAAGAGTTTTCAGACCAATACCATCATATGGAAGAAAGGGCAGTAAGAACAGGTAAATATCTGCTTCTAAATCCAAAACGCAGCTACCTAACAGAACGGTTGTCAATGTGTGCACTCAACTTCCAGAGTTAAACCCGTGTGTGGATTCTGCAGTCTGCAAACACTTTCTGTGCAGAGTCTCAAAACAGGCGTTTTCAGCCCAATACCGGCATATGGAAGAAAGGGCAGTAAGCACAGGGAAGTATCTGCTTCTAAATCCAAAATGCAGCTATCTGACAGAACGGTTGTCAAAGTGTGCACTCAACTTCCAGAGTTAAACCCGTGTGTGGATTCAGCAGTCTGAAAACACTTTTTGTGCAGAGTCTCAAAACAGGCGTTTTCAGCCCAATACTGGCATATAGAAGTAAGGGCAGTAAGCACATGGAAATATCTGCTTCTAAATCCAAAACGCAGATATCTGACAGAACGTTTGTCAATGTGTGCACTCAACTTCCAGAGTTAAACACGTGTGTGGATTCAGCAGTCTGCAAACACTTTCTGGGCAGAGTCTCAAAACAGGCATTTTCAGCAAAATACCGGCATATGGAAGAAACGGCAGTAATTACAGGGAAATATCTGCTTCTAAATCGAAAGCGCAGCTCTCTAAGGGAACGGTTGTCAATGTGTGCACTCAACTTCCAGAGTTAAACCCGTGTGTGGATTCAGCAGTCTGCAAACACTTTCTGTGCAGAGTCTCAAAACAGGCGTTTCAGCCCAATACCGGCATATGGAAGAATGGGCAGTAAGCACAGGGAAATATCTGCTTCTAGATCCAAAACGCAGGTATCTAACAGAACAGTTGTCAATGTGTGCATTCAAATTCCAACGTTAAACCCGTGTGTGGATTCAGCAGTCTGCAAACACTTTCTGTGCAGAGTCTCAAAACAGGCGTTTCATCCCAATACCGGCATATGGAAGAAAGGGAAGTAAGGACAGGGAAATATCTGCTTCTAAATCCAAAACGCAGCTATCTGACAGAACGGTTGTCCATGTGTGCACTCAACTACCAGAGTTAAACCCGTGTGTGGATGCAGCAGTCTGCAAACACTTTCTTTGCAGAGTCTCAAAACAGGCGTTTTCAGCCCAATACCGGCAGATGGAAGAAAGGGCAGTAAGCACAGTGAAATATCAGCTTCTAAATCCAAAATGCAGCTATCTAAGAGAACGGTTGTCAATGTGTGCACTCAGCTTCCACAGTTAAACCCGTGTGTGGATTCAGCAGTCTGCAAACACTTTCCGTGTAGAGTCTCAAAGCATGTGTTTTCAGCCCAGTACTGGCATATGAAGAAAGGGCAGTAAGCACAGGGAAATATTTGCTTCTAAATCCAAAACGCAGCTATCTAACAGAACGGTTGTCAATGTGTGCACTCAACTTCCAGAGTTAAACCCGTTTGTGGATTCAGCAGTCTGCAAACACTTTCTGAGCAGAGTCTCAAAACAGGCGTTTTCAGCCCAGTACCGGCATATGAAGAAAGGGCAGTAAGCACAGGGAAATATCTGCTTCTAAATCCAAAACAGAGCTATCTAACAGAATGGTTGTCAATGTGTGCACTGAACTTCCATAGTTAAACCCGTGTGTGGATTCAGCAGTCTGCAAACAGTATCTGTGCAGAGTCTCAAAACAGGCGTTTTCAGCCCAATATCGGCAGATGGAAGAAAGGGCAGTAAGCACAGGGAAATATCTGCTTCTAAATTCAAAACGCAGCTATCTAACATAACGGTTGTCAATGTGTGCACTCATCTCCCAGAGGTAAACCCGTGTGTGGATTCAGCAGTCTGCAAACAATTTCTGTGCAGAGTCTCAAAACAGACCTTTTCAGCCCAATACCGCCAGATGGAAGAAAGGGCAGTAAGCCCAGGGAAATATCTGCTTCTAAATCCAAAACACAGCTATCTAACAGAACGGTTGTCAATGTGAGCACTCAACTTCCAGAGTTACACCCGTGTGTGGATTCAGCAGTCTGCAAACACTTTCTGTGCAGAATCTCAAAACATGAGTTTTCAGCCACGTACTGGCATATGGAAGAAAGGGCAGTAAGCACAGGGAAATATCTGCCTCTATATCGAAAACGCAGCTATCTAACAGAACGGTTGTCAATGTGTGCACTCAACTTCCAGAGTTAAACTCGTGTGTGGATTCAGCAGTCTGCAAACACTTTCTGTGCAGACTCTCAAAACAGGCGTTTCATCCCAATACCGGCTTATGGAAGAAAGGGCAGTAAGCACAGGGAAATATCTGCTTCTGGATCCAAAATGCAGCTATCTAACAGAACGGTTGTCAATGTGTGCAATCTACTTCCAGAGTTAAACCCGTGTGTGGATTCAGCAGTCTGCAAACACTTTCTCTGCAGAGTCTCAAAACAGGCGTTTTCAGCCCATTACCGGCAGATGGAAGAAAGGGCAGAAAGCACAGAGAAATATCTGCTTCTAAATCCAAAACGCAGCTATCTAAGAGAACGTATGTCAATGTGTGAACTCAACTTCCAAAGTGAATCCCGTGTGTGGATTCAGCAGTCTGCAAACACTTTCTCTGCAGAGTCTCAAAACAGACGTTTTCAGCCCAATACCGGCAGATGGAACAAAGGGCTGTAAGCACAGGGAAATATCTGCTTCTAAATCCAAAATGCAGCTATCTAGCAGAATGGTTGTCAATGTGTGCACTCAAATTCCAGAGTTAAACCCGTGTGTGGATTCAGCAGTCTGCAAACACTTTCTCTGCAGAGTCTCAAAACAGGCGTTTTCAGCCCATTACCGGCAAATGGGAGAAATAGCAGTAAGCTCAGGGAAATATCTGCTTCTAAATCCAAAACGCAGGTATCTAACAGAACGGTTGTCAATGTGTGCACTCAACTTCCAGAGTTAAACCCGTGTGTGGATTCAGCAGTCTGCAAACACTTTCTCTGCAGAGTCCCAAAGCAGGCGTTTTCAGCCCATTACCGACATTTGGAAGAAACAGCAGGGAGCAGAGGGAAATATCTGCTTCTAAATCCAAAACGCAGCTTTCTAACAGAACGGTTGTCAATGTGTGCACTCAACTTCCAGAGTTAAACCCGTGTGTGGATTCAGCAGTTTGTAAACACTTTCTCTGCAGAGTCCCAAAACAGGCGTTTTCAGCCCATTACCGGCATATGGAAGAAACCGCAGTAAGCACAGGGAAATATCTGCTTCTAAATACAAAACGCAGCTATCGAACAGAACGGTTGTCAATGTGTGCACTCATCTTCCAGAGTTGAACCTGTGTGTGGATTCAGCAGTCTGCAAACACTTTCTGTGCAGAGTCGCAAAACAGGCGTTTTCAGCCCATAACCGGCATATGGAAGAAACAGCAGTAAGCACAGGGAAATATCTGCTTCTAAATCCAAAACGCAGCTATCTAACAGAACGGTTGTCAATGTGTGCACTCAACTTCCAGAGTTAAACCCGTGTGTGGATTCAGCAGTCTGCAAACACTTTCTCTGCAGAGTCCCAAAACAGGTGTTTTCAGAGCGTTAGCGGCATATGGAAGAAACAGCAGTATGCACAGGGATATATCTGCTTCTTAATCCAAAACGCAGCTATCTAACAAAACGTTTGTCAATGTGTGAACTCAACTTCCAGAGTTGAACCTGTGTGTGGATTCAGCAGTCTGCAAACACTTTCTGTGCAGAGTCCCAAAACAGGCGTTTTCAGCCCTTTACCGGCATATGGAAGAAACAGCAGTAAGCACAGGGAAATATCTGCTTCTAAATCCAAAACGCAGCTATCTAACAGAACGGATGTCAATGTGTGCACTCAACTTCCAGAGTTAAGCCCGTGTGTGGAATCCAGCAGTCTGCAAACACTTTGTCTGCAGAGTCCCTAAACAGGCGTTTTCAGCCCAATACCGGCATATGGAAGAAACAGCAGTAAGCACAGGGAAATATCTGCTTCTAAATCCAAAACGCAGCTATCTAACAGAACGGTTGTCAATGTGTGCACTGAACTTCCAGAGTTAAACCCGTGTGTGGATTCAGCAGTGTGCAAACACTTTCTCTGCAGAGTCCCAAAACAGTCGTTTTCAACCCAATACCGGCATATGGAAGAAACAGCAGTAAGCACAGGGAAATATCTGCTTCTAAATCCAAAACGCAGCTATCTAACAGAACGGTTGTCAATGTGTGCACTCAACTTCCAGACTTAAACCCGTGTGTGGATTCAGCAGTCTGCAAACACTTTCTCTGCAGAGTCCCAAAACAGGCGTTTTCAGCCCATTACCGGCATATGGAAGAAACAGCAGTAAGCACAGGGAAATATCTGCTTCTAAATCCAAAACGCAGCTATCTAACAGAACGGTTGTCAATGTGTGCACTCAACTTCCAGAGTTAAATCTGTGTGTGGATTCAGCAGTCTGCAAACACATTCTCTGCAGAGACCCAAAACAGGCGTTTTCAGCCCATTACCGGCATATGGAAGAAACAGCAGTAAGCACAGGGAAATATCTGCTTCTAAATCCAAAACGCAGCTATCTAACAGAACGGTTGTCAATGTGTGCACTCAACTTCCAGAGTTAAACCCGTGTGTTGATTCAGCAGTCTGCAAACACTTTCTCTGCAGAGTCCCAAAACAGGCGTTTTCAGCCCATTACCGGCATATGGAAGAAACAGCAGTAAGCACAGGGAAATATCTGCTTCTAAATCCAAAACGCAGCTTTCTAACAGAACGGTTGTCAATGTGTGCACTCAACTTCCAGAGTTAAACCCGTGTGTGGGTTCAGCAGTCTGCAAACACTTTCTCTGCAGAGTCCCAAAACAGGCGTTTTCAGTCCATTACCGGCATATGGAAGAAATAGCAGTAAGCACAGGGAAATATCTGCTTCTAAATCCAAAACGCAGCTATCTAACAGAACGGTTGTCACAGTGTACACTCAACTTCCAGAGATAAACCCGTGTGTGGATTCAGCAGTCTGCAAACACATTCCCTGCAGAGTCCCAAAACAGGCGTTTTCAGCCCATTACCGGCATAAGGAAGAAACAGCAGTAAGCACAGGGAAATATCTGCTTCTAAATCCAAAACGCAGCTATCTAACAGAACGGTTGTCAATGTGTGCACTCAACTTCCAGAGTTAAACCCGTGTGTGGATTCAGCAGTCTGCAAAGACCTTCCCTGCAGAGTCCCAAAAGAGGCGTTTTCAGCCCATTACCGGCATATGGAAAAAACAGCAGTAAGCACAGGGAAATATCTGCTTCTAAATCCAAAACACAGCTATCTAACAGAACGGTTGTCAATGTGTGCACTGAACTTCCAGAGTTAAAACCGTGTGTGGATTCAGCAGTCTGCGAACACTTTCTCTGCAGAGTCCCAAAACAGGCGTTTTCAGCCCATTACCGGTATATGGAAGAAACAGCAGTAAGCACAGGGAAATATCTGCTTCTAAATCCAAAACGCATCTATCTAACAGAACGGTTGTCAATGTGTGCACTCAACTTCCAGAGTTAAACCCGTGTGTGGATTCAGCAGTCTGCAAACACTTTCTGTGCAGAGTCCCAAAACAGGCCTTTTCAGCCCATTACCGACATTTGGGAGAAAGAGCAGTAAGCACAGGGAAATATCTGCTTCTAAATCCAAAACGCAGCTAACTAACAGAACGGTTGTCAATGTGTGCACTCAACTTCCAGAGTTAAACCCGTGTGTGGATTCAGCAGTCTGTAAACACTTTCTCTGCAGAGTCCAAAAACAGGCGCTTTCAGCCCATTACCGGCATATGGAAAAACAGCAGTAAGCACAGGGAAATATCTGCTTCTAAATCCAGAACGCAGCTATCTAACAGAACGGTTGTCAATGTGTACACTCAACTTCCAGAGTTAAACCCGTGTGTGGATTCAGCAGTCTGCAAACACATTCCCTGCAGAGTCCCAAAACAGGCGTTTTCAGCCCATTACCGGCATAAGGAAGAAACAGCAGTAAGCACAGGGAAATATCTGCTTCTAAATCCAAAACGCAGCTATCTAACAGAACGGTTGTCAATGTGTGCACTCAACTTCCAGAGTTAAACCCGTGTGTGGATTCAGCAGTCTGCAAAGACCTTCCCTGCAGAGTCCCAAAAGAGGCGTTTTCAGCCCATTACCGGCATATGGAAAAAACAGCAGTAAGCACAGGGAAATATCTGCTTCTAAATCCAAAACGCAGCTATCTAACAGAACGGTTGTCAATGTGTGCACTGAACTTCCAGAGTTAAAACCGTGTGTGGATTCAGCAGTCTGCGAACACTTTCTCTGCAGAGTCCCAAAACAGGCGTTTTCAGCCCATTACCGGCATATGGAAGAAACAGCAGTAAGCACAGGGAAATATCTGCTTCTAAATCCAAAACGCAGCTATCTAACAGAACGGTTGTCAATGTGTGCACTCAACTTCCAGAGTTAAACCCGTGTGTGGATTCAGCAGTCTGCAAACACTTTCTGTGCAGAGTCCCAAAACAGGCGTTTTCAGCCCATTACCGGCATATGGAAGAAACAGCAGTAAGCACAGGGAAATATCTGCTTCGAAATCCAAAACGCAGCTATCTAAGAGAATGGTTGTCAATGTGTGCACTCAACTTCCAGAGTTAAACCCGTGTGTGGATTCAGCAGTCTGCAAACACTTTCTCTGCAGAGTCCCAAAACAGGCGTTTTCAGCCCTTTACCGGCATATGGAAGAAACAGCAGTAAGCACAGGGAAATATCTGCTTCTAAATCCAAAACGCAGCTATCTAACAGAACGGTTGTCAATGTGTGCACTCAAATTCCAGAGTTAGACCCGTGTGTGGATTCAGCAGTCTGCAAACACATTCCTTGCAGAGTCCCAAAACAGGCGTTTTCAGCCCATTACCGGCATATGGAAGAAACAGCAGTAAGCACAGGGAAATATCTGCTTCTAAATCCAAAACGCAGCTATCTAACAGAACGGTTGTCAATGTGTGCACTCAACTTCCAGAGTTAAACCCGTGTGCGGATTCAGCAGTCTGCAAACACTTTCTGTGCAGAGTCCCAAACAGGCGTTTTCAGCCCATTGCCGACATTTGGGAGAAACAGCAGTAAGCACAGGGAAATATCTGCTTCTAAATCCAAAACGCAGCTATCTAACAGAACGGTTGTCAATGTGTGCACTCAACTTCCAGAGTTAAACCCGTGTGTCGATTCAGCAGTCTGCAAACACATTCTCTGCAGAGTCCCAAAACAGGTGTTTTCAGCCCATTACCGGCATATGGAAGAAACAGCAGTAAGCACAGGGAAATATCTGCCTCTTAATCCAAAACGCAGCTATCTAACAGAACGATTGTCAATGTGTTCACTCAACTTCCAGAGTTGAACCTGTGTGTGGATTCAGCAGTCTACAAACACTTTCTGTGCAGAGTCGCAAAACAGGCGTTTTCAGCCCATTACCGGCATATGGAAGAAACAGCAGTAAGCACAGGGAAATATGTGCTTCTAAATCCAAAACGCAGCTATCTAACAGAACGGATGTCAATGTGTGCACTCAACTTCCAGAGGTAAACCCGTGTGTGGATTCAGCAGACTGCAAACACTTTCTCTGCAGGGTCCCAAAACAGGCGTTTTCAGCCCAATACCGGCATATGGAAGAAACAGCAGTAATCACAGGGAAATATCTGCTTCTAAATCCAAAACGCAGCTATCTAACAGAACGGTTGTCAGTGTGTACTCAACTTCCAGATTTAAACCCGTGTGTGGATTCAGCAGTCTGCAAACACTTTCTCTGCAGAGTCCCAAAACAGGCGTTTTCAGCCCAATACCGGCATATGGAAGAAACAGCAGTAAGCACCGGGAAATATCTGCTTCTAAATCCAAAACGCAGCTATCTAACAGAACGGTTGTCAATGTGTGCACTCAACTTCGAGAGTTAAACCCCTGTGTGGATTCAGCAGTCTGCAAACACTTTCTCTGCAGAGTCCCAAAACAGGCGTTTTCAGCCCATTACCGGCATATTGAAGAAACAGCAGTAAGCACAGGGAAATATCTGCTTCTAAATCCAAAACGCAGCTATCTAACAGAACGGTTGTCAATGTGTGCACTCAACTTCCAGAGTTAAACCCGTGTGTGGATTCAGCAGTCTGCAAACTCTTTCTCTGCAGAGTCCCAAAACAGGCGTTTTCAGCCCATTACCGGCATATGGAAGAAACAGCAGTAAGCACAGGGAAATATCTGCTTCTAAATCCAAAACGCAGCTATCCAACAGAACGGTTGTCAATGTGTGCACTCAACTTCCAGAGTTAAACCCGTGTGTGGATTCAGCAGTCTGCAAAGACCTTCCCTGCAGAGTCCCAAAACAGGCGTTTTCAGCCCATTACTGGCATATGGAAGAAACAGCAGTAAGCACAGGGAAATATCTGCTTCTAAATCCAAAACGCAGCTATCTAACAGAACGGTTGTCAATGTGTGCACTCATCTTCCAGAGTTAAACCCGTGTGTGGATTCAGCAGTCTGCAAACACTTTCTGTGCAGAGTCCCAAAACAGGCCTTTTCAGCACATAAGCGACATTTGGGAGAAACAGCAGTAAGCACAGGGAAATATCTGCTTCTAAATCCAAAATGCAGCTATCTAACAGAACGGTTGTCAATGTGTGCACTCAACTTCCAGAATTAAACCCGTGTGTGGATTCAGCAGTCTGCAAACTCTTTTTGTGCAGAGTCCCAAAACAGGCGTTTTCAGCCCATTACTGGCATATGGAAGAAACAGCAGTAAGCACCGGGAAATATCTGCTTCTAAATCCAAAACGCAGCTATCTTACAGAACGGTTGTCAATGTGTGCACTCAACTTCCAGAGTTAAACCCGTGTGTGGATTCAGCAGTCTGCAAACACTTTCTGTGCAGAGTCCCAAAACAGGCGTTTTCAGCCCATTACCGGCATATGGAACAAACAGCAGTAAGCACTTGGAAATATCCGCTTCTAAATCCAAAACGCAGCTATCTAACAGAACGGTTGTCAATGTGTACACTCAACTTCCAGAGTTATCCCGTGTGTGGATTCAGCAGTCTGCAAATATTTTCTCTGCAGAGTCCCAAAACAGGCATTTTCAGCCCATTACCGGCATATGAAAGAAACAGCAGTAGGCACAGGGAAATATCTGCTTCTAAATCCAAAACGCAGCTATCTAACAGAACGGTTGTCACAGTGTACACGCAACTTCCAGAGTTAAACCCGTGTGTGGATTCAGCAGTCTGCAAACACTTTCCCTGCAGAGTCCCAAAACAGGCGTTTTCAGCCCATTACCGGCATATGGAAGAAACAGCAGTAAGCACAGGGAAATATCTGCTTCTAAATCCAAAACGCAGCTATCTAACAGAACGGTTGTCAATGTGTGCACTCAACTTCCAGAGTTAAACCCGTGTGTGGATTTAGCAGTCTGCAAACACTTTCTCTGTAGAGTCCCAAAACAGGCGTTTTCAGCCCATTACCAGGTTATGGAAGAAACAGCAGTCAGCACAGGGAAATATCTGCTTCTAAATCCAAAACGCAGCTATCTAACAGAACGGTTGTCAATGTGTGCACTCAACTTCCAGAGTTAAACCCGTGTGTGGATTCAGCAGTCTGCAAACACTTTCTCTGCAGAGTCCCAAAACAGGCGTTTTCAGCCCATTACCGGCATATGGAAGAAGCAGCAGTAAGCACAGGGAAATATCTGCTTCTAAATCCAAAACGCAGCTATCTAACAGAACGGTTGTCAATGTGTGCACTCAACTTCCAGAGTTAAACCTGTGTGTGGATTCAGCAGTCTGCAAACACTTTCTCTGCAGAGTCCCAAAGCAGGCGTTTTCAGCCCATTACCGGCATATGGAAGAAACAGCAGTAAGCACAGGGAAATATCTGCTTCTAAATCCAAAACGCAGCTATCTAACAGAACGGTTGTCAATGTGTACACTCAACTTCCAGAGTTAAACCCGTGTGTGGATTCAGCAGTCTGCAAACACTTTCTGTGCAGAGTCCCAAAACAGGCGTTTTTAGCACATTAACGACATTTGGAAGAAACAGCAGTAAGCACAGGGAAATATCTGCTTCTAAATCCAAAACGCAGCTATCTAACCGAACGGTTGTCAATGTGTGCACTCAACTTCCAGAGTTAAACCCGTGTGTGGATTCAGCAGTCTGCAAACACTTTCTCTGCAGAGTCCCAAAACAGGCGTTTTCAGCCCAATACCGGCATATGGAAGAAACAGCAGTAAGCACAGGGAAATATCTGCTTCTAAATCCAAAACGCAGCTATCTAACAGAACGGTTGTCAATGTGTGCACTCAGCTTCCAGAGTTAAACCCCTGTGTGGATTCAGCAGTCTGCAAACACTTTCTCTGCAGAGTCCCAAAACAGGCGTTTTCAGCCCATTACCGGCATATGGAAGAAACAGCAGTAAGCACAGGGAAATATCTGCTTCTAAATCCAAAACGCAGCTATCTAACAGAACGGTTGTCAATGTGTGCACTCAACTTCCAGAGTTAAACCCGTGTGTGGATTCAGCAGTCTGCAAACACTTTCTCTGCAGAGTCCGAAAACAGGCGTTTTCAGCCCTTTACCGGCATATGGAAGAAACAGCAGTAAGCACAGGGAAATATCTGCTTCTAAATACAAAACGCAGCTATCTAACAGAACGGTTGTCAATCTGTGCACTCAACTTCCAGAGTTAAATCTGTGTGTGGATTCTGCAGTCTGCAAACACATTCTCTGCAGAGTCCCAAAACAGGCGTTTTCAGCCCATTACCGGCATATGGAAGAAACAGCAGTAAGCACAGGGAAATATCTGCTTCTAAATCCAAAACGCAGCTATCTAACAGAACGGTTGTCAATGTGTGCACTCAACTTCCAGAGTTAAACCCGTGTGTGGATTCAGCAGTCTGCAAACACTTTCTCTGCAGAGTCCCAAAACAGGCGTTTTCAGCCCATTACCGGCATATGGAAGAAACAGCAGTAAGCACAGGGAAATATCTGCTTCTAAATCCAAAACGCAGCTATCTAACAGAACGGTTGTCAATGTGTGCACTCAACTTCCAGAGTTAAACCCGTGTGTGGATTCAGCAGTCTGCAAACACTTTCTGTGCAGAGTCTCAAAACAGGCGTTTCAGCCCAATACCGGCATATGGAAGAAAGGGCAGTAAGCACAGGGAAATATCTGCTTCTTGATCCAAAACGCAGCTATCTAACAGAACAGTTGTCAATGTGTGCACTCAAATTCCAAAGTTAAACCCGTGTGTGGATTCAGCAGTCTGCAAACACTTTCTGTGCAGAGTCTCAAAACAGGCGTTTTCAGCCCAATAGCGGCAGATGGAAGAAAGGGCAGTAAGCACAGGGATATATCTGCTTCTAAATCCAAAATGGAGCTATCTGACAGAACGGTTGTCAATGTGTGCACTCAACTTCCAGAGTTACACCCGTGTGTGGATTCAGCAGTCTGCAAACACTTTCTCTGCAGAGTCTCAAAACAGGCGTTTCAGCCCAATACCGGCATATGGAAGAAAGGGCAGTAATCACAGGGAAATATCTGCTTCAAGATCCAAAACGCAGCTATCTAACAGAACAGTTGTCAATGTGTGCACTCAAATTCCAGAGTTAAACCCGTGTGTGGATTCAGCTGTCTGCAAACACTTTTTGTGCAGAGTCTCAAAACAGGCGTTTTCAGCCCAATACCAGCAGATGGAAGAAAGGGCAGTAAGCACAGAGAAATATCTGCTTCTAAATCCAAAATGCAGCTATCTAAGAGAACGGATGTCAATATGTGCACTGAACTTCCAGAATTACACCCGTGTGTGGATTCAGCAGTCTGCAAATACTTTCTGTGCAGAGTCTCAAAACAGGCGTTTTCAGCCCAATAACGGCATAAGGAAGAAAGGGCAGTAAGCACAGGGAAATATCTGCTTCTAAATCCAAAACGTAGCTATCTGACAGAACGGTTGTCATTGTATGCACTCAACTTACAAAGGTAAACCCGTGTGTGGATTCAGCAGTCTGCAAACAATTTCTGTGCAGAGTCTCAAAACAGACCTTTTCAGCCCAATACCACCAGATGGAAGAAAGGGCAGTAAGCACAGGGAAATATCTGCTTCTAAATCCAAAGCACAGCTATCTAACAGAACGGTTGTCAATGTGAGCATGCAACCTCCAGAGATAATCCCGTGTGTGGATTCAGCAGTCTGCAAACACTTTCTCTGCAGAGTCCCAAAACATTCGTTTTCAGCTCCGTACTGGTATATGGAATAAAGGGCAGTAAGCACAGGGAAATATCTGCCTCTAAATCGAAAACGCAGCTATCTAACAGAATGGTTGTCAATTTGTGCACTTAACTTCCAGAGTTAAACCCGTGTGTGGATTCAGCAGTCTGCAAACACTTTCTGTGCTGAGTCTCAAAACAGGCGTTTCATCCTAATACCGGCATATGGAAGAAAGGGCAGTAAGCACTGGGAAATATCTGTTTCTAAATCCAAAACCCAGCTATCTGACAGAACGGTTGTCCATGTGTGCACTCAACTACCAGAGTTAAACCCGTGTGTGGATTCAGCATTCTGCAAACACTTTCTTTGCAGAGTCTCAAAACAGGCGTTTTCTGCTCAATACCGGCAGATGGAAGAAAGGGCAGTAAGCACAGTGAAATATCAGCTTCTAAATCCAAAACGCAGCTATCTAACAGAACGGTTGTCAATGTGTGCACTCAACTTCCAGAGTTAAACCCGTGTGTGGATTCAGCAGTCTGCAAACACTTTCTGTGCAGAGTCCCAAAATAGGCGTTTTCAGCCCATTAACGGCATATGGAAGAAACAGCAGTAAGCACAGGGAAATATCTGCTTCTAAATCCAAAACGCAGCTATCTAACAGAACGGTTGTCAATGTGTACACTCAACTTCCAGAATTAAACCCGTGTGTGGATTCATCAGTCTGCAAACACATTCCCTGCAGAGTCCCAAAACAGGCGTTTTCAGCCCATTACCGGCATAAGGAAGAAACAGCAGTAAACACAGGGAAATATCTGCTTCTAAATCCAAAACGCAGCTATCTACCAGAACGGTTGTAAATGTGTGCACTCAACTTCCAGAGTTAAACCCGTGTGTGGATTCAGCAGTCTGCAAAGACCTTCCCTGCAGAGTTCCAAAACAGGCGTTTTCAGCCCATTACCGGCATATGGAAGAAACAGCAGTAAGCACAGGGAAATATCTGCTTCTAAATCCAAAACGCAGCTATCTAACAGAACGGTTGTCAATGTGTGCACTCAACTTCCAGAGTTAAACCCGTGTGTGGATTCAGCAGTCTGCAAACACTTTCTCTGCAGAGTCCCAAAACAGGCGTTTTCAGCCCATTACCGACATTTGGAAGAAACAGCAGTAAGCACAGGGAAATATCTGCTTCTAAATCCAAAACGCAGCTATCGAACAGAACGGTTGTCAATGTGTGCACTCAACTTCCAGAGTTAAACCCGTGTGTGGATTCAGCAGTCTGTAAACACTTTCTCTGCAGAGTCCCAAAACAGGCGTTTTCAGCCCATTACCGGCTTATGGAAGAAACCGCAGTAAGCACAGGGAAATATCAGCTTCTAAATCCAAAACGCAGCTATCGAACAGAACGGTTGTCAATGTGTGCACTCAACTTCCAGAGTTGAACCTGTGTGTGGATTCAGCAGTCTGCAAACACTTTCTGTGCAGAGTCCCAAAACAGGCGTTTTCAGCCCATAACCGGCATATGGAAGAAACAGCAGTAAGCACAGGGAAATATCTGCTTGTAAAACCAAAACGCAGCTATCTAACAGAACGGTTGTCAATGTGTGCACTCAACTTCCAGAGTTAAACCCGTGTGTGGATTCAGCAGTCTGCAAACACTTTCTCTGCAGAGTCCCAAAACAGGCGTTTTCAGCCCATTACCGGCATATGGAAGAAACAGCAGTAAGCACAGGGAAATATCTGCTTCTAAATCCAAAACGCAGCTATCTAACAGAACGGTTGTCAATGTGTGCACTCAAATTCCAGTGTTAGACCCGTGTGTGGATTCAGCAGTCTGCAAACAGATTCCCTGCAGAGTCCCAAAACAGGCGTTTTTCAGCCCATTACCGGCTTATGGAAGAAACAGCAGTAAGCACAGGGAAATATCTGCTTCTAAATCCAAAACGCAGCTATGCAACAGAACGGCTGTCAATGTGTGCACTCAACTTCCAGAGTTAAACCCGTGCGTGGATTCAGCAGTCTGCAAAGACCTTCCCTGCAGAGTCCCAAAACAGGCGTTTTCAGCCCATTACCGGTATATGGAAGAAACAGCAGTAAGCACAGGGAAATATCTGCTTCTAAATCCAAAACGCAGCTATCTAACAGAACGGTTGTCAATGTGTGCACTCAACTTCCAGAGATAAACCCGTGTGTGGATTCAGCAGTCTGCAAACACTTTCTGTGCAGAGTCCCAAAACAGGCCTTTTCAGCCCTTTACCGACATTTGGGAGAAACAGCAGTAAGCACAGGGAAATATCTGCTTCTAAATCCAAAACGCAGCTATCTAACAGAACGGTTGTCAATGTGTGCACTCAACTTCCAGATTTAAACCCGTGTGTGGATTTAGCAGTCTGCAAAGACCTTCCCTGCAGAGTCCCAAAACAGGCGTTTTCAGCCCATTACCGGCATATGGAAGAAACAGTAGTAAGCACAGGGAAATATCTGCTTCTAAATCCAAAACGCAGCTATCTAACAGAACGGTTGTCAATGTGTGCACTCAACTCCCAGAGTTAAACCCGTGTGCGGACTCAGCAGTCTGCAAACACTTTCTGTGCAGAGTCCCAAAACAGGCGTTTTCAGCCCATTACCGACATTTGGGAGAAACAGCAGTAAGCACAGGGAAATATCTGCTTCTAAATCCAAAACGCAGCTATCTAACAGAACGGTTGTCAATGTGTGCACTCAACTTACAGAGGTAAACCCGTGTGTCGCTTCAGCAGTCTGCAAACACTTTCTCTGCAGAGTCCCAAAACAGGTGTTTTCAGAGCGTTACCGGCATAGGGAAGAAACAGCAGTATTCACAGGGATATATCTGCTTCTTAATCCAAAACGCAGCTATCTAACAGAACGTTTGTCAATGTGTGCACTCAACTTCCAGTGTTGAACCTGTGTGTGGATTCAGCAGTCTGCAAACACTTTCTGTGCAGAGTCCCAAAACAGGCGTTTTCAGCCCATTACCGGCATATGGAAGAAACAGCAGTAAGCACAGGGAAATATCTGCTTCTAAATCCAAAACGCAGCTATCTAACAGAACGGTTGTCAATGTGTGCACTCAACTTCCTGAGTTAAACCCGTGTGTGGATTCAGCAGTCTGCAAACACTTTCTCTGCAGAGTCCCTAAACAGGCGTTTTCAGCCCATTACCTGCATATGGAAGAAACAGCAGTAAGCACAGGGAAATATCTGCTTCTAAATCCAAAACGCAGCTATCTAACAGAATGGTTGTCAATGTTTGCACTGAACTTCCAGAGTTAAACCCGTGTGTGGATTCAGCAGTCTGCAAACACTTTCTCTGCAGAGTCCCAAAACAGGCGTTTAAAACCCAATACCGGCATATGGAAGAAACAGCAGTAAGCACAGGGAAATATCTGCTTCTAAATCCAAAACGCAGCTATCTAACAGAACGGTTGTCAATGTGTGCACTCAGCTTCCAGAGTTAAACCCCTGTGTGGATTCAGCAGTCTGCAAACACTTTCTCTGCAGAGTCCCAAAACATGCGTTTTCAGCCCATTACCGGCATATGGAAGAAACAGCAGTAAGCACAGGGAAATATCTGCTTCTAAATCCAAAACGCAGCTATCTAACAGAACGGTTGTCAATGTGTGCACTCATCTTCCAGACTTAAACCCGCGTGTGGATTCAGCAGTCTGCAAACACTTTCTCTGCAGAGTCCCAAAACAGGCGTTTTCAGCCCATTACCGGCATATGGAAGAAACAGCAGTAAGCACAGGGAAATATCTGCTTCTAAATCCAAAACGCAGCTATCTAACAGAACGGTTGTCAATGTGTGCACTCAACTTCCAGAGTTAAATCTGTGTGTGGATTCTGCAGTCTGCAAACACATTCTCTGCAGAGACCCAAAACAGGCGTTTTCAGCCCATTACTGGCATATGGAAGAAACAGCAGTAAGCACAGGGAAATATCTGCTTCTAAATCCAAAACGCAGCTATCTAACAGAACGGTTGTCAATGTGTGCACTCAACTTCCAGAGTTAAACCCGTGTGTGGATTCAGCAGTCTGCAAACACTTTCTCTGCAGAGTCCCAAAACAGGCGTTTTCAGCCCATTACCGGCATATGGAAGAAACAGCAGTAAGCACAGGGAAATATCTGCTTCTAAATCCAAAACGCAGCTTTCTAACAGAGCGGTTGTCAATGTGTGCACTCATCTTCCAGACTTAAACCCGTGTGTGGATTCAGCAGTCTGCAAACACTTTCTCTGCAGAGTCCCAAAACAGGCGTTTTCAGCCCATTACCGGCATATTGAAGAAACAGCAGTAAGCACAGGGAAATATCTGCTTCTAAATCCAGAACGCAGCTATCTAACAGAACGGTTGTCAATGTGTGCACTCAACTTCCAGACTTAAACCCGTGTGTGGATTCAGCAGTCTGCAAACACTTTCTCTGCAGAGTCCCAAAACAGGCGTTTTCAGCCCATTAGCGGCATATGGAAGAAACAGCAGTAAGCACAGGGAAATATCTGCTTCTAAATCCAAAACGCAGCTATCCAACAGAACGGTTGTCAATGTTTGCACTCAACTTCCAGAGTTAAACCCGTGTGTGGATTCAGCAGTCTGCAAAGACCTTCCCTGCAGAGTCCCAAAACAGGCGTTTTCAGCCCATTACCGGCATATGGAAGAAACAGCAGTAAGCACAGGGAAATATCTGCTTCTAAATCCAAAAAGCAGCTATCTAACAGAACGGTTGTCAATGTGTGCACTCATCTTCCAGAGTTAAACCCGTGTGTGGATTCAGCAGTTTGCAAACACTTTCTGTGCAGAGTCCCAAAACAGGCCTTTTCAGACCATAAGCGACATTTGGGAGAAACAGCAGTAAGCACAGGGAAATATCTGCTTCTAAATCCAAAACGCAGCTATCTAACAGAACGGTTGTCAATGTGTGCACTCAACTTCCAGAGTTAAACCCGTGTGTGCATTCAGCAGTCTGCAAACACTTTCTGTGCAGAGTCCCAAAACAGGCGTTTTCAGCCCATTACCGGCATATGGAAGAAACAGCAGTAAGCACAGGGAAATATCTGCTTCTAAATCCAAAACGCAGCTATCTAAGAGAATGGTTGTCAATGTGTGCACTCAACTTCCAGAGTTAAACCCGTGTGTGGATTCAGCAGTCTGCAAACACTTTCTCTGCAGAGTCCCAAAACAGGCGTTTTCAGCCCATTACCGGCATATGGAAGAAACAGCAGTAAGCACAGGGAAATATCTGCTTCTAAATCCAAAACGCAGCTATCTAACAGAACGGTTGTCAATGTGTGCACTCAAATTCCAGAGTTAGACCCGTGTGTGGATTCAGCAGTCTGCAAACACATTCCTTGCAGAGTCCCAAAACAGGCGTTTTCAGCCCATTACCGGCATATGGAAGAAACAGCAGTAAGCACAGGGAAATATCTGCTTCTAAATCCAAAACGCAGCTATCTAACAGAACGGTTGTCAATGTGTGCACTCAACTTCCAGAGTTAAACCCGTGTGCGGATTCAGCAGTCTGCAAACACTTTCTGTGCAGAGTCCCAAACAGGCGTTTTCAGCCCATTGCCGACATTTGGAAGAAACAGCAGTAAGCACAGGGAAATATCTGCTTCTAAATCCAAAACGCAACTATCTAACAGAACGGTTGTCAATGTGTGCACTCAACTTCCAGAGTTAAACCCGTGTGTCGATTCAGCAGTCTGCAAACACATTCTCTGCAGAGTCCCAAAACAGGTGTTTTCAGCCCATTACCGGCATATGGAAGAAACAGCAGTAAGCACAGGGAAATATCTGCCTCTTAATCCAAAACGCAGCTATCTAACAGAACGATTGTCAATGTGTTCACTCAACTTCCAGAGTTGAACCTGTGTGTGGATTCAGCAGTCTACAAACACTTTCTGTGCAGAGTCCCAAAACAGGCGTTTTCAGCCCATTACCGGCATATGGAAGAAACAGCAGTAAGCACAGGGAAATATGTGCTTCTAAATCCAAAACGCAGCTATCTAACAGAACGGATGTCAATGTGTGCACTCAACTTCCAGAGGTAAACCCGTGTGTGGATTCAGCAGTCTGCAAACACTTTCTCTGCAGGGTCCCAAAACAGGCGTTTTCAGCCCAATACCGGCATATGGAAGAAACAGCAGTAAGCACAGGGAAATATCTGCTTCTAAATCCAAAACGCAGCTATCTAACAGAACGGTTGTCAGTGTGTACTCAACTTCCAGATTTAAACCCGTGTGTGGATTCAGCAGTCTGCAAACACTTTCTCTGCAGAGTCCCAAAACAGGCGTTTTCAGCCCAATACCGGCATATGGAAGAAACAGCAGTAAGCACCGGGAAATATCTGCTTCTAAATCCAAAACGCAGCTATCTAACAGAACGGTTGTCAATGTGTGCACTCAACTTCCAGAGTTAAACCCCTGTGTGGATTCAGCAGTCTGCAAACACTTTCTCTGCAGAGTCCCAAAACAGGCGTTTTCAGCCCATTACCGGCATATTGAAGAAACAGCAGTAAGAACAGGGAAATATCTGCTTCTAAATCCAAAACGCAGCTATCTAACAGAACGGTTGTCAATGTGTGCACTCAACTTCCAGAGTTAAACCCGTGTGTGGATTCAGCAGTCTGCAAACTCTTTCTCTGCAGAGTTCCAAAACAGGCGTTTTCAGCCCATTACCGGCATATGGAAGAAACAGCAGTAAGCACAGGGAAATATCTGCTTCTAAATCCAAAACGCAGCTATCCAACAGAACGGTTGTCAATGTGTGCACTCAACTTCCAGAGTTAAACCCGTGTGTGGATTCAGCAGTCTGCAAGACCTTCCCTGCAGAGTCCCAAAACAGGCGTTTTCAGCCCATTACTGGCATATGGAAGAAACAGCAGTAAGCACAGGGAAATATCTGCTTCTAAATCCAAAACGCAGCTATCTAACAGAACGGTTGTCAATGTGTGCACTCAACTTCCAGAGTAAAACCCGTGTGTGGATTCAGCAGTCTGCAAACACTTTCTGTGCAGAGTCCCAAAACAGGCCTTTTCAGCACATAAGCGACATTTGGGAGAAACAGCAGTAAGCACAGGGAAATATCTGCTTCTAAATCCAAAATGCAGCTATCTAACAGAACGGTTGTCAATGTGTGCACTCAACTTCCAGAATTAAACCCGTGTGTGGATTCAGCAGTCTGCAAACTCTTTCTGTGCAGAGTCCCAAAACAGGCGTTTTCAGCCCATTACTGGCATATGGAAGAAACAGCAGTAAGCACCGGGAAATATCTGCTTCTAAATCCAAAACGCAGCTATCTTACAGAACGGTTGTCAATGTGTGCACTCAACTTCCAGAGTTAAACCCGTGTGTGGATTCAGCAGTCTGCAAACACTTTCTGTGCAGAGTCCCAAAACAGGCGTTTTCAGCCCATTACCGGCATATGGAACAAACAGCAGTAAGCACTTGGAAATATCCGCTTCTAAATCCAAAACGCAGCTATCTAACAGAACGGTTGTCAATGTGTACACTCAACTTCCAGAGTTAACCCGTGTGTGGATTCAGCAGTCTGCAAACATTTTCTCTGCAGAGTCCCAAAACAGGCATTTTCAGCCCATTACCGGCATATGGAAGAAACAGCAGTAAGCACAGGGAAATATCTGCTTCTAAATCCAAAACGCAGCTATCTAACAGAACGGTTGTCACAGTGTACACGCAACTTCCAGAGTTAAACCCGTGTGTGGATTCAGCAGTCTGCAAACACTTTCCCTGCAGAGTCCCAAAACAGGCGTTTTCAGCCCATTACCGGCATATGGAAGAAACAGCAGTAAGCACAGGGAAATATCTGCTTCTAAATCCAAAACGCAGGTATCTAACAGATACGGTTGTCAATGTGTGCACTCAACTTCCAGAGTTAAATCTGTGTGTGGATTCAGCAGTCTGCAAACACATTCTCTGCAGATACCCAAAACAGGCGTTTTCAGCCCATTACCGGCAAATGGGAGAAATAGCAGTAAGCACAGGGAAATATCTGCTTCTAAATCCAAAACGCAGCTATCTATCAGAACGGTTCTCAATGTGTGCACTCACCTTCCAGAGTTAAACCCGTGTGTGGATTCAGCAGTCTGCAAACACTTTCTGTGCAGAGTCCCAAAACAGGCGTTTTCAGCCCATTACCGGCATATGGAAGAAACAGCAGTAAGCACAGGGAAATATCTGCTTCTAAATCCAAAACGCAGCTATCTAACAGAACGGTTGTCAATGTGTGCACCCAACTTCCAGAGTTAAACCCGTGTGTGGATTCAGCAGTCTGCAAACACTTTCTGTGCAGAGTCCCAAAATAGGCGTTTTCAGCCCATTACCAGCATACGGAAGAAACAGCAGTCAGCACAGGGAAATATCTGCTTCTAAATCCAAAACGCAGCTATCTAACAGAACGGTTGTCAATGTGTGCACTCATCTTCCAGACTTAAACCCGTGTGTGGATTCAGCAGTCTGCAAACACTTTCTCTGCAGAGTCCCAAAACAGGCGTTTTCAGCCCATTACCGGCATATGGAAGAAACAGCAGGAAGCACAGGGAAATATCTGCTTCTAAATCCAAAACGCAGCTATCTAACAGAACGGTTGTCAATGTGTGCACTCAACTTCCAGAGTTAAATCTGTGTGTGGATTCTGCAGTCTGCAAACACATTCTCTGCAGAGACCCAAAACAGGCGTTTTCAGCCCTTTACCGGCATATGGAAGAAACAGCAGTAAGCACGGGGAAATATCTGCTTCTAAATCCAAAACGCAGCTATCTAACAGAACGGTTGTCAATGTGTGCACTCAACTTCCAGAGTTAAACCCGTGTGTGGATTCAGCAGTCTGCAAACACTTTCTCTGCAGAGTCCCAAAACAGGCGTTTTCAGCCCATTACCGGCATATGGAAGAAACAGCAGTAAGCACAGGGAAATATCTGCTTCTAAATCCAAAACGCAGCTTTCTAACAGAGCGGTTGTCAATGTGTGCACTCATCTTCCAGACTTAAACCCGTGTGTGGATTCAGCAGTCTGCAAACACTTTCTCTGCAGAGTCCCAAAACAGGCGTTTTCAGCCCATTACCGGCATATTGAAGAAACAGCAGTAAGCACAGGGAAATATCTGCTTCTAAATCCAGAACGCAGCTATCTAACAGAACGGTTGTCAATGTGTGCACTCAACTTCCAGACTTAAACCCGTGTGTGGATTCAGCAGTCTGCAAACACTTTCTCTGCAGAGTCCCAAAACAGGCGTTTTCAGCCCATTACCGGCATATGGAAGAAACAGCAGTAAGCACAGGGAAATATCTGCTTCTAAATCCAAAACGCAGCTATCCAACAGAACGGTTGTCAATGTTTGCACTCAACTTCCAGAGTTAAACCCGTGTGTGGATTCAGCAGTCTGCAAAGACCTTCCCTGCAGAGTCCCAAAACAGGCGTTTTCAGCCCATTACCGGCATATGGAAGAAACAGCAGTAAGCACAGGGAAATATCTGCTTCTAAATCCAAAAAGCAGCTATCTAACAGAACGGTTGTCAATGTGTGCACTCATCTTCCAGAGCTAAACCCGTGTGTGGATTCAGCAGTCTGCAAACACTTTCTGTGCAGAGTCCCAAAACAGGCCTTTTCAGACCATAAGCGACATTTGGGAGAAACAGCAGTAAGCACAGGGAAATATCTGCTTCTAAATCCAAAACGCAGCTATCTAACAGAACGGTTGTCAATGTGTGCACTCAACTTCCAGAGTTAAACCCGTGTGTGGATTCAGCAGTCTGCAAACACTTTCTGTGCAGAGTTCCAAAACAGGCGTTTTCAGCCCATTACCGGAATATGGAAGAAACAGCAGTAAGCACAGGGAAATATCTGCTTCTAAATCCAAAACGCAGCTATCTAAGAGAATGGTTGTCAATGTGTGCACTCAACTTCAAGAGTTAAACCCGTGTGTGGATTCAGCAGTCTGCAAACACTTTCTCTGCAGAGTCCCAAAACAGGCGTTTTCAGCCCATTACCGGCATATGGAAGAAACAGCAGTAAGCACAGGGAAATATCTGCTTCTAAATCCAAAACGCAGCTATCTAACAGAACGGTTGTCAATGTGTGCACTCAAATTCCAGAGTTAGACCCGTGTGTGGATTCAGCAGTCTGCAAACACATTCCTTGCAGAGTCCCAAAACAGGCGTTTTCAGCCCATTACCGGCATATGGAAGAAACAGCAGGAAGCACAGGGAAATATCTGCTTCTAAATCCAAAACGCAGCTATCTAACAGAACGGTTGTCAATGTGTGCACTCAACTTCCAGAGTTAAACCCGTGTGCGGATTCAGCAGTCTGCAAACACTTTCTGTGCAGAGTCCCAAACAGGCGTTTTCAGGCCATTGCCGACATTTGGAAGAAACAGCAGTAAGCACAGGGAAATATCTGCTTCTAAATCCAAAACGCAGCTATCTAACAGAACGGTTGTCAATGTGTGCACTCAACTTCCAGAGTTAAACCCGTGTGTCGATTCAGCAGTCTGCAAACACATTCTCTGCAGAGTCCCAAAACAGGTGTTTTCAGCCCATTACCGGCATATGGAAGAAACAGCAGTAAGCACAGGGAAATATCTGCCTCTTAATCCAAAACGCAGCTATCTAACAGAACGATTGTCAATGTGTTCACTCAACTTCCAGAGTTGAACCTGTGTGTGGATTCAGCAGTCTACAAACACTTTCTGTGCAGAGTCCCAAAACAGGCGTTTTCAGCCCATTACCGGCATATGGAAGAAACAGCAGTAAGCACAGGGAAATATGTGCTTCTAAATCCAAAACGCAGCTATCTAACAGAACGGATGTCAATGTGTGCACTCAACTTCCAGAGGTAAACCCGTGTGTGGATTCAGCAGTCTGCAAACACTTTCTCTGCAGGGTCCCAAAACAGGCGTTTTCAGCCCAATACCGGCATATGGAAGAAACAGCAGTAAGCACAGGGAAATATCTGCTTCTAAATCCAAAACGCAGCTATCTAACAGAACGGTTGTCAGTGTGTACTCAACTTCCAGATTTAAACCCGTGTGTGGATTCAGCAGTCTGCAAACACTTTCTCTGCAGAGTCCCAAAACAGGCGTTTTCAGCCCAATACCGGCATATGGAAGAAACAGCAGTAAGCACCGGGAAATATCTGCTTCTAAATCCAAAACGCAGCTATCTAACAGAACGGTTGTCAATGTGTGCACTCAACTTCCAGAGTTAAACCCCTGTGTGGATTCAGCAGTCTGCAAACACTTTCTCTGCAGAGTCCCAAAACAGGCGTTTTCAGCCCATTACCGGCATATTGAAGAAACAGCAGTAAGCACAGGGAAATATCTGCTTCTAAATCCAAAACGCAGCTATCTAACAGAACGGTTGTCAATGTGTGCACTCAACTTCCAGAGTTAAACCCGTGTGTGGATTCAGCAGTCTGCAAACTCTTTCTCTGCAGAGTTCCAAAACAGGCGTTTTCAGCCCATTACTGGCATATGGAAGAAACAGCAGTAAGCACCGGGAAATATCTGCTTCTAAATCCAAAACGCAGCTATCTAACAGAACGGATGTCAATGTGTGCACTCAACTTCCAGAGTTAAACCCGTGTGTCGATTCAGCAGTCTGCAAACACATTCTCTGCAGAGTCCCAAAACAGGTGTTTTCAGCCCATTACCGGCAAATGGAGGAAACAGCAGTAAGCACAGGGAAATATCTGCCTCTTAATCCAAAACGCAGCTATCTAACAGAACGATTGTCAATGTGTTCACTCAACTTCCAGAGTTGAACCTGTGTGTGGATTCAGCAGTCTACAAACACTTTCTGTGCAGAGTCCCAAAACAGGCGTTTTCAGCCCATTACCGGCATATGGAAGAAACAGCAGTAAGCACAGGGAAATATGTGCTTCTAAATCCAAAACGCAGCTATCTAACAGAACGGATGTCAATGTGTGCACTCAACTTCCAGAGGTAAACCCGTGTGTGGATTCAGCAGTCTGCAAACACTTTCTCTGCAGGGTCCCAAAACAGGCGTTTTCAGCCCAATACCGGCATATGGAAGAAAGAGCAGTAAGCACAGGGAAATATCTGCTTCTAAATCCAAAACGCAGCTATCCAACAGAACGGTTGTCAATGTGTGCACTCAACTTCCAGAGTTAAACCCGTGTGTGGATTCAGCAGTCTGCAAAGACCTTCCCTGCAGAGTCCCAAAACAGGCGTTTTCAGCCCATTACTGGCATATGGAAGAAACAGCAGTAAGCACAGGGAAATATCTGCTTCTAAATCCAAAACGCAGCTATCTAACAGAACGGTTGTCAATGTGTGCACTCAGCTTCCAGAGTTAAACCCCTGTGTGGATTCAGCAGTCTGCAAACACTTTCTCTGCAGAGTCCCAAAACAGGCGTTTTCAGCCCATTACCGGCATATGGAAGAAACAGCAGTAAGCACAGGGAAATATCTGCTTCTAAATCCAAAACGCAGCTATCTAACAGAACGGTTGTCAATGTGTGCACTCAACTTCCAGAGTTAAACCCGTGTGTGGATTCAGCAGTCTGCAAACACTTTCTCTGCAGAGTCCGAAAACAGGCGTTTTCAGCCCTTTACCGGCATATGGAAGAAACAGCAGTAAGCACAGGGAAATATCTGCTTCTAAATCCAAAACGCAGCTATCTAACACAACGGTTGTCAATCTGTGCACTCAACTTCCAGAGTTAAATCTGTGTGTGGATTCTGCAGTCTGCAAACACATTCTCTGCAGAGTCCCAAAACAGGCGTTTTCAGCCCATTACCGGCATATGGAAGAAACAGCAGTAAGCACAGGGAAATATCTGCTTCTAAATCCAAAACGCAGCTATCTAACAGAACGGTTGTCAATGTGTGCACTCAACTTCCAGAGTTAAACCCGTGTGTGGATTCAGCAGTCTGCAAACACTTTCTCTGCAGAGTCCCAAAACAGGCGTTTTCAGCCCATTACCGGCATATGGAAGAAACAGCAGTAAGCACAGGGAAATATCTGCTTCTAAATCCAAAACGCAGCTATCTAACAGAACGGTTGTCAATGTGTGCACTCAACTTCCAGAGTTAAACCCGTGTGTGGATTCAGCAGTCTGCAAACACTTTCTGTGCAGAGTCTCAAAACAGGCGTTTCAGCCCAATACCGGCATATGGAAGAAAGGGCAGTAAGCACAGGGAAATATCTGCTTCTTGATCCAAAACGCAGCTATCTAACAGAACAGTTGTCAATGTGTGCACTCAAATTCCAAAGTTAAACCCGTGTGTGGATTCAGCAGTCTGCAAACACTTTCTGTGCAGAGTCTCAAAACAGGCGTTTTCAGCCCAATAGCGGCAGATGGAAGAAAGGGCAGTAAGCACAGGGATATATCTGCTTCTAAATCCAAAATGGAGCTATCTGACAGAACGGTTGTCAATGTGTGCACTCAACTTCCAGAGTTACACCCGTGTGTGGATTCAGCCGTCTGCAAACACTTTCTCTGCAGAGTCTCAAAACAGGCGTTTCAGCCCAATACCGGCATATGGAAGAAAGGGCAGTAATCACAGGGAAATATCTGCTTCAAGATCCAAAACGCAGCTATCTAACAGAACAGTTGTCAATGTGTGCACTCAAATTCCAGAGTTAAACCCGTGTGTGGATTCAGCTGTCTGCAAACACTTTTTGTGCAGAGTCTCAAAACAGGCGTTTTCAGCCCAATACCAGCAGATGGAAGAAAGGGCAGTAAGCACAGAGAAATATCTGCTTCTAAATCCAAAATGCAGCTATCTAAGAGAACGGATGTCAATATGTGCACTGAACTTCCAGAATTACACCCGTGTGTGGATTCAGCAGTCTGCAAATACTTTCTGTGCAGAGTCTCAAAACAGGCGTTTTCAGCCCAATAACGGCATAAGGAAGAAAGGGCAGTAAGCACAGGGAAATATCTGCTTCTAAATCCAAAACGTAGCTATCTGACAGAACGGTTGTCATTGTATGCACTCAACTTACAAAGGTAAACCCGTGTGTGGATTCAGCAGTCTGCAAACAATTTCTGTGCAGAGTCTCAAAACAGACCTTTTCAGCCCAATACCACCAGATGGAAGAAAGGGCAGTAAGCACAGGGAAATATCTGCTTCTAAATCCAAAGCACAGCTATCTAACAGAACGGTTGTCAATGTGAGCATGCAACCTCCAGAGATAATCCCGTGTGTGGATTCAGCAGTCTGCAAACACTTTCTCTGCAGAGTCCCAAAACATTCGTTTTCAGCTCCGTACTGGTATATGGAATAAAGGGCAGTAAGCACAGGGAAATATCTGCCTCTAAATCGAAAACGCAGCTATCTAACAGAATGGTTGTCAATTTGTGCACTTAACTTCCAGAGTTAAACCCGTGTGTGGATTCAGCAGTCTGCAAACACTTTCTGTGCAGAGTCTCAAAACAGGCGTTTCATCCTAATACCGGCATATGGAAGAAAGGGCAGTAAGCACTGGGAAATATCTGTTTCTAAATCCAAAACCCAGCTATCTGACAGAACGGTTGTCCATGTGTGCACTCAACTACCAGAGTTAAACCCGTGTGTGGATTCAGCATTCTGCAAACACTTTCTTTGCAGAGTCTCAAAACAGGCGTTTTCTGCTCAATACCGGCAGATGGAAGAAAGGGCAGTAAGCACAGTGAAATATCAGCTTCTAAATCCAAAACGCAGCTATCTAACAGAACGGTTGTCAATGTGTGCACTCAACTTCCAGAGTTAAACCCGTGTGTGGATTCAGCAGTCTGCAAACACTTTCTGTGCAGAGTCCCAAAATAGGCGTTTTCAGCCCATTAACGGCATATGGAAGAAACAGCAGTAAGCACAGGGAAATATCTGCTTCTAAATCCAAAACGCAGCTATCTAACAGAACGGTTGTCAATGTGTACACTCAACTTCCAGAATTAAACCCGTGTGTGGATTCATCAGTCTGCAAACACATTCCCTGCAGAGTCCCAAAACAGGCGTTTTCAGCCCATTACCGGCATAAGGAAGAAACAGCAGTAAACACAGGGAAATATCTGCTTCTAAATCCAAAACGCAGCTATCTACCAGAACGGTTGTCAATGTGTGCACTCAACTTCCTGAGTTAAACCCGTGTGTGGATTCAGCAGTCTGCAAAGACCTTCCCTGCAGAGTTCCAAAACAGGCGTTTTCAGCCCATTACCGGCATATGGAAGAAACAGCAGTAAGCACAGGGAAATATCTGCTTCTAAATCCAAAACGCAGCTATCTAACAGAACGGTTGTCAATGTGTGCACTCAACTTCCAGAGTTAAACCCGTGTGTGGATTCAGCAGTTTGCAAACACTTTCTCTGCAGAGTCCCAAAACAGGCGTTTTCAGCCCATTACCGACATTTGGAAGAAACAGCAGTAAGCACAGGGAAATATCTGCTTCTAAATCCAAAACGCAGCTATCGAACAGAACGGTTGTCAATGTGTGCACTCAACTTCCAGAGTTAAACCCGTGTGTGGATTCAGCAGTCTGTAAACACTTTCTCTGCAGAGTCCCAAAACAGGCGTTTTCAGCCCATTACCGGCATATGGAAGAAACCGCAGTAAGCACAGGGAAATATCAGCTTCTAAATCCAAAACGCAGCTATCGAACAGAACGGTTGTCAATGTGTGCACTCAACTTCCAGAGTTGAACCTGTGTGTGGATTCAGCAGTCTGCAAACACTTTCTGTGCAGAGTCCCAAAACAGGCGTTTTCAGCCCATAACCGGCATATGGAAGAAACAGCAGTAAGCACAGGGAAATATCTGCTTCTAAAACCAAAACGCAGCTATCTAACAGAACGGTTGTCAATGTGTGCACTCAACTTCCAGAGTTAAACCCGTGTGTGGATTCAGCAGTCTGCAAACACTTTCTCTGCAGAGTCCCAAAACAGGCGTTTTCAGCCCATTACCGGCATATGGAAGAAACAGCAGTAAGCACAGGGAAATATCTGCTTCTAAATCCAAAACGCAGCTATCTAACAGAACGGTTGTCAATGTGTGCACTCAAATTCCAGAGTTAGACCCGTGTGTGGATTCAGCAGTCTGCAAACAGATTCCCTGCAGAGTCCCAAAACAGGCGTTTTTCAGCCCATTACCGGCTTATGGAAGAAACAGCAGTAAGCACAGGGAAATATCTGCTTCTAAATCCAAAACGCAGCTATCCAACAGAACGGCTGTCAATGTGTGCACTCAACTTCCAGAGTTAAACCCGTGCGTGGATTCAGCAGTCTGCAAAGACCTTCCCTGCAGAGTCCCAAAACAGGCGTTTTCAGCCCATTACCGGTATATGGAAGAAACAGCAGTAAGCACAGGGAAATATCTGCTTCTAAATCCAAAACGCAGCTATCTAACAGAACGGTTGTCAATGTGTGCACTCAACTTCCAGAGATAAACCCGTGTGTGGATTCAGCAGTCTGCAAACACTTTCTGTGCAGAGTCCCAAAACAGGCCTTTTCAGCCCTTTACCGACATTTGGGAGAAACAGCAGTAAGCACAGGGAAATATCTGCTTCTAAATCCAAAATGCAGCTATCTAACAGAACGGTTGTCAATGTGTGCACTCAACTTCCAGAGTTAAACCCGTGTGTGGATTTAGCAGTCTGCAAAGACCTTCCCTGCAGAGTCCCAAAACAGGCGTTTTCAGCCCATTACCGGCATATGGAAGAAACAGTAGTAAGCACAGGGAAATATCTGCTTCTAAATCCAAAACGCAGCTATCTAACAGAACGGTTGTCAATGTGTGCACTCAACTTCCAGAGTTAAACCCGTGTGCGGACTCAGCAGTCTGCAAACACTTTCTGTGCAGAGTCCCAAAACAGGCGTTTTCAGCCCATTACCGGCATACGGAAGAAACAGCAGTAAGCACAGGGAAATATCTGCGTCTAAATCCAAAACGCAGCTATCTAACAGAACGGTTGTCAATGTGTGCACTCAACTTCCTGAGTTAAACCCGTGTGTGGATTCAGCAGTCTGCAAACACTTTCTCTGCAGAGTCCCTAAACAGGCGTTTTCAGCCCATTACCTGCATATGGAAGAAACAGCAGTAAGCACAGGGAAATATCTGCTTCTAAATCCAAAACGCAGCTATCTAACAGAACGGTTGTCAATGTTTGCACTGAACTTCCAGAGTTAAACCCGTGTGTGGATTCAGCAGTCTGCAAACACTTTCTCTGCAGAGTCCCAAAACAGGCGTTTAAAACCCAATACCGGCATATGGAAGAAACAGCAGTAAGCACAGGGAAATATCTGCTTCTAAATCCAAAACGCAGCTATCTAACAGAACGGTTGTCAATGTGTGCACTCAGCTTCCAGAGTTAAACCCCTGTGTGGATTCAGCAGTCTGCAAACACTTTCTCTGCAGAGTCCCAAAACAGGCGTTTTCAGCCCATTACCGGCATATGGAAGAAACAGCAGTAAGCACAGGGAAATATCTGCTTCTAAATCCAAAACGCAGCTATCTAACAGAACGGTTGTCAATGTGTGCACTCATCTTCCAGACTTAAACCCGTGTGTGGATTCAGCAGTCTGCAAACACTTTCTCTGCAGAGTCCCAAAACAGGCGTTTTCAGCCCATTACCGGCATATGGAAGAAACAGCAGTAAGCACAGGGAAATATCTGCTTCTAAATCCAAAACGCAGCTATCTAACAGAACGGTTGTCAATGTGTGCACTCAACTTCCAGAGTTAAATCTGTGTGTGGATTCTGCAGTCTGCAAACACATTCTCTGCAGAGACCCAAAACAGGCGTTTTCAGCCCATTACCGGCATATGGAAGAAACAGCAGTAAGCACAGGGAAATATCTGCTTCTAAATCCAAAACGCAGCTATCTAACAGAACGGTTGTCAATGTGTGCACTCAACTTCCAGAGTTAAACCCGTGTGTGGATTCAGCAGTCTGCAAACACTTTCTCTGCAGAGTCCCAAAACAGGCGTTTTCAGCCCATTACCGGCATATGGAAGAAACAGCAGTAAGCACAGGGAAATATCTGCTTCTAAATCCAAAACGCAGCTTTCTAACAGAGCGGTTGTCAATGTGTGCACTCATCTTCCAGACTTAAACCCGTGTGTGGATTCAGCAGTCTGCAAACACTTTCTCTGCAGAGTCCCAAAACAGGCGTTTTCAGCCCATTACCGGCATATTGAAGAAACAGCAGTAAGCACAGGGAAATATCTGCTTCTAAATCTAGAACGCAGCTATCTAACAGAACGGTTGTCAATGTGTGCACTCAACTTCCAGACTTAAACCCGTGTGTGGATTCAGCAGTCTGCAAACACTTTCTCTGCAGAGTCCCAAAACAGGCGTTTTCAGCCCATTAGCGGCATATGGAAGAAACAGCAGTAAGCACAGGGAAATATCTGCTTCTAAATCCAAAACGCAGCTATCCAACAGAACGGTTGTCAATGTTTGCACTCAACTTCCAGAGTTAAACCCGTGTGTGGATTCAGCAGTCTGCAAAGACCTTCCCTGCAGAGTCCCAAAACAGGCGTTTTCAGCCCATTACCGGCATATGGAAGAAACAGCAGTAAGCACAGGGAAATATCTGCTTCTAAATCCAAAAAGCAGCTATCTAACAGAACGGTTGTCAATGTGTGCACTCATCTTCCAGAGTTAAACCCGTGTGTGGATTCAGCAGTTTGCAAACACTTTCTGTGCAGAGTCCCAAAACAGGCCTTTTCAGACCATAAGCGACATTTGGGAGAAACAGCAGTAAGCACAGGGAAGTATCTGCTTCTAAATCCAAAACGCAGCTATCTAACAGAACGGTTGTCAATGTGTGCACTCAACTTCCAGAGTTAAACCCGTGTGTGGATTCAGCAGTCTGCAAACACTTTCTCTGCAGAGTCCCAAAAGAGGCGTTTTCAGCCCATTACCGGCATATGGAAGAAACAGCAGTAAGCACAGGGAAATATCTGCTTCTAAATCCAAAACGCAGCTATCTAACAGAACGGTTGTCAATGTGTGCACTCAAATTCCAGAGTTAGACCCGTGTGTGGATTCAGCAGTCTGCAAACACATTCCTTGCAGAGTCCCAAAACAGGCGTTTTCAGCCCATTACCGGCATATGGAAGAAACAGCAGGAAGCACAGGGAAATATCTGCTTCTAAATCCAAAACGCAGCTATCTAACAGAACGGTTGTCAATGTGTGCACTCAACTTCCAGAGTTAAACCCGTGTGCGGATTCAGGAGTCTGCAAATACTTTCTGTGCAGAGTCCCAAACAGGCGTTTTCAGGCCATTGCCGACATTTGGAAGAAACAGCAGTAAGCACAGGGAAATATCTGCTTCTAAATCCAAAACGCAGCTATCTAACAGAACGGTTGTCAATGTGTGCACTCAACTTCCAGAGTTAAACCCGTGTGTCGATTCAGCAGTCTGCAAACACATTCTCTGCAGAGTCCCAAAACAGGTGTTTTCAGCCCATTACCGGCATATGGAAGAAACAGCAGTAAGCACAGGGAAATATCTGCCTCTTAATCCAAAACGCAGCTATCTAACAGAACGATTGTCAATGTGTTCACTCAACTTCCAGAGTTGAACCTGTGTGTGGATTCAGCAGTCTACAAACACTTTCTGTGCAGAGTCCCAAAACAGGCGTTTTCAGCCCATTACCGGCATATGGAAGAAACAGCAGTAAGCACAGGGAAATATGTGCTTCTAAATCCAAAACGCAGCTATCTAACAGAACGGATGTCAATGTGTGCACTCAACTTCCAGAGGTAAACCCGTGTGTGGATTCAGCAGTCTGCAAACACTTTCTCTGCAGGGTCCCAAAACAGGCGTTTTCAGCCCAATACCGGCATATGGAAGAAACAGCAGTAAGCACAGGGAAATATCTGCTTCTAAATCCAAAACGCAGCTATCTAACAGAACGGTTGTCAGTGTGTACTCAACTTCCAGATTTAAACCCGTGTGTGGATTCAGCAGTCTGCAAACACTTTCTCTGCAGAGTCCCAAAACAGGCGTTTTCAGCCCAATACCGGCATATGGAAGAAACAGCAGTAAGCACCGGGAAATATCTGCTTCTAAATCCAAAACGCAGCTATCTAACAGAACGGTTGTCAATGTGTGCACTCAACTTCCAGAGTTAAACCCCTGTGTGGATTCAGCAGTCTGCAAACACTTTCTCTGCAGAGTCCCAAAACAGGCGTTTTCAGCCCATTACCGGCATATTGAAGAAACAGCAGTAAGCACAGGGAAATATCTGCTTCTAAATCCAAAACGCAGCTATCTAACAGAACGGTTGTCAATGTGTGCACTCAACTTCTAGAGTTAAACCCGTGTGTGGATTCAGCAGTCTGCAAACTCTTTCTCTGCAGAGTTCCAAAACAGGCGTTTTCAGCCCATTACCGGCATATGGAAGAAACAGCAGTAAGCACAGGGAAATATCTGCTTCTAAATCCAAAACGCAGCTATCCAACAGAACGGTTGTCAATGTGTGCACTCAACTTCCAGAGTTAAACCCGTGTGTGGTTTCAGCAGTCTGCAAAGACCTTCCCTGCAGAGTCCCAAAACAGGCGTTTTCAGCCCATTACTGGCATATGGAAGAAACAGCAGTAAGCACAGGGAAATATCTGCTTCTAAATCCAAAACGCAGCTATCTAACAGAACGGTTGTCAATGTGTGCACTCATCTTCCAGAGTTAAACCCGTGTGTGGATTCAGCAGTCTGCAAACACTTTCTGTGCAGAGTCCCAAAACAGGCCTTTTCAGCACATAAGCGACATTTGGGAGAAACAGCAGTAAGCACAGGGAAATATCTGCTTCTAAATCCAAAATGCAGCTATCTAACAGAACGGTTGTCAATGTGTGCACTCAACTTCCAGAATTAAACCCGTGTGTGGATTCAGCAGTCTGCAAACTCTTTCTGTGCAGAGTCCCAAAACAGGCGTTTTCAGCCCATTACTGGCATATGGAAGAAACAGCAGTAAGCACCGGGAAATATCTGCTTCTAAATCCAAAACGCAGCTATCTTACAGAACGGTTGTCAATGTGTGCACTCAACTTCCAGAGTTAAACCCGTGTGTGGATTCAGCAGTCTGCAAACACTTTCTGTGCAGAGTCCCAAAACAGGCGTTTTCAGCCCATTACCGGCATATGGAACAAACAGCAGTAAGCACTTGGAAATATCCGCTTCTAAATCCAAAACGCAGCTATCTAACAGAACGGTTGTCAATGTGTACACTCAACTTCCAGAGTTAACTCGTGTGTGGATTCAGCAGTCTGCAAACATTTTCTCTGCAGAGTCCCAAAACAGGCATTTTCAGCCCATTACCGGCATATGGAAGAAACAGCAGTAAGCACAGGGAAATATCTGCTTCTAAATCCAAAACGCAGCTATCTAACAGAACGGTTGTCACAGTGTACACGCAACTTCCAGAGTTAAACCCGTGTGTGGATTCAGCAGTCTGCAAACACTTTCCCTGCAGAGTCCCAAAACAGGCGTTTTCAGCCCATTACCGGCATATGGAAGAAACAGCAGTAAGCACAGGGAAATATCTGCTTCTAAATCCAAAACGCAGGTATCTAACAGATACGGTTGTCAATGTGTGCACTCAACTTCCAGAGTTAAATCTGTGTGTGGATTCAGCAGTCTGCAAACACATTCTCTGCAGATACCCAAAACAGGCGTTTTCAGCCCATTACCGGCAAATGGGAGAAATAGCAGTAAGCACAGGGAAATATCTGCTTCTAAATCCAAAACGCAGCTATCTATCAGAACGGTTCTCAATGTGTGCACTCACCTTCCAGAGTTAAACCCGTGTGTGGATTCAGCAGTCTGCAAACACTTTCTGTGCAGAGTCCCAAAACAGGCGTTTTCAGTCCATTACCGGCATATGGAAGAAACAGCAGTAAGCACAGGGAAATATCTGCTTCTAAATCCAAAACGCAGCTATCTAACAGAACGGTTGTCAATGTGTGCACCCAACTTCCAGAGTTAAACCCGTGTGTGGATTCAGCAGTCTGCAAACACTTTCTGTGCAGAGTCCCAAAATAGGCGTTTTTCAGCCCATTACTGGCATAGGAAGAAACAGCAGTAAGCACCGGGAAATATCTGCTTCTAAATCCAAAACGCAGCTATCTAACAGAACGGATGTCAATGTGTGCACTCAACTTCCAGAGTTAAACCCGTGTGTCGATTCAGCAGTCTGCAAACACATTCTCTGCAGAGTCCCAAAACAGGTGTTTTCAGCCCATTACCGGCATATGGAAGAAACAGCAGTAAGCACAGGGAAATATCTGCCTCTTAATCCAAAACGCAGCTATCTAACAGAACGATTGTCAATGTGTTCACTCAACTTCCAGAGTTGAACCTGTGTGTGGATTCAGCAGTCTACAAACACTTTCTGTGCAGAGTCCCAAAACAGGCGTTTTCAGCCCATTACCGGCATATGGAAGAAACAGCAGTAAGCACAGGGAAATATGTGCTTCTAAATCCAAAACGCAGCTATCTAACAGAACGGATGTCAATGTGTGCACTCAATTTCCAGAGGTAAACCCGTGTGTGGATTCAGCAGTCTGCAAACACTTTCTCTGCAGGGTCCCAAAACAGGCGTTTTCAGCCCAATACCGGCATATGGAAGAAACAGCAGTAAGCACAGGGAAATATCTGCTTCTAAATCCAAAACGCAGCTATCCAACAGAACGGTTGTCAATGTGTGCACTCAACTTCCAGAGTTAAACCCGTGTGTGGATACAGCAGTCTGCAAAGACCTTCCCTGCAGAGTCCCAAAACAGGCGTTTTCAGCCCATTACTGGCATATGGAAGAAACAGCAGTAAGCACAGGGAAATATCTGCTTCTAAATCCAAAACGCAGCTATCTAACAGAACGGTTGTCAATGTGTGCACTCATCTTCCAGAGTTAAACCCGTGTGTGGATTCAGCAGTCTGCAAACACTTTCTGTGCAGAGTCCCAAAACAGGCCTTTTCAGCACATAAGCGACATTTGGGAGAAACAGCAGTAAGCACAGGGAAATATCTGCTTCTAAATCCAAAATGCAGCTATCTAACAGAACGGTTGTCAATGTGTGCACTCAACTTCCAGAATTAAACCCGTGTGTGGATTCAGCAGTCTGCAAACTCTTTCTGTGCAGAGTCCCAAAACAGGCGTTTTCAGCCCATTACTGGCATATGGAAGAAACAGCAGTAAGCACCGGGAAATATCTGCTTCTAAATCCAAAACGCAGCTATCTTACAGAACGGTTGTCAATGTGTGCACTCAACTTCCAGAGTTAAACCCGTGTGTGGATTCAGCAGTCTGCAAACACTTTCTGTGCAGAGTCCCAAAACAGGCGTTTTCAGCCCATTACCGGCATATGGAACAAACAGCAGTAAGCACTTGGAAATATCCGCTTCTAAATCCAAAACGCAGCTATCTAACAGAACGGTTGTCAATGTGTACACTCAACTTCCAGAGTTAACCCGTGTGTGGATTCAGCAGTCTGCAAACATTTTCTCTGCAGGGTCCCAAAACAGGCATTTTCAGCTCATTACCGGCATATGGAAGAAACAGCAGTAAGCACAGGGAAATATCTGCTTCTAAATCCAAAACGCAGCTATCTAACAGAACGGTTGTCACAGTGTACACGCAACTTCCAGAGTTAAACCCGTGTGTGGATTCAGCAGTCTGCAAACACTTTCCCTGCAGAGTCCCAAAACAGGCGTTTTCAGCCCATTACCGGCATATGGAAGAAACAGCAGTAAGCACAGGGAAATATCTGCTTCTAAATCCAAAACGCAGGTATCTAACAGATACGGTTGTCAATGTGTGCACTCAACTTCCAGAGTTAAATCTGTGTGTGGATTCAGCAGTCTGCAAACACATTCTCTGCAGATACCCAAAACAGGCGTTTTCAGCCCATTACCGGCAAATGGGAGAAATAGCAGTAAGCACAGGGAAATATCTCCTTCTAAATCCAAAACGCAGCTATCTATCAGAACGGTTCTCAATGTGTGCACTCACCTTCCAGAGTTAAACCCGTGTGTGGATTCAGCAGTCTGCAAACACTTTCTGTGCAGAGTCCCAAAACAGGCGTTTTCAGTCCATTACCGGCATATGGAAGAAACAGCAGTAAGCACAGGGAAATATCTGCTTCTAAATCCAAAACGCAGCTATCTAACAGAACGGTTGTCAATGTGTGCACCCAACTTCCAGAGTTAAACCCGTGTGTGGATTCAGCAGTCTGCAAACACTTTCTGTGCAGAGTCCCAAAATAGGCGTTTTCAGCCCATTACCAGCATACGGAAGAAACAGCAGTCAGCACAGGGAAATATCTGCTTCTAAATCCAAAACGCAGCTATCTAACAGAACGGTTGTCAATGTGTGCACTCAACTTCCAGAGTTAAACCCGTGTGTGGATTTAGCAGTCTGCAAACACTTTCTCTGTAGAGTCCCAAAACAGGCGTTTTCAGCCCATTACCAGGTTATGGAAGAAACAGCAGTCAGCACAGGGAAATATCTGCTTCTAAATCCAAAACGCAGCTATCTAACAGAACGGTTGTCAATGTGTGCACTCAACTTCCAGAGTTAAACCCGTGTGTGGATTCAGCAGTCTGCAAACACTTTCTCTGCAGAGTCCTAAAACAGGCGTTTTCAGCCCATTACCAGCATATGGAAGAAGCAGCAGTAAGCACAGGGAAATATCTGCTTCTAAATCCAAAACGCAGCTATCTAACAGAACGGTTGTCAATGTGTGCACTCAACTTCCAGAGTTAAACCCGTGTGTGGATTCAGCAGTCTGCAAACACTTTCTCTGCAGAGTCCCAAAGCAGGCGTTTTCAGCCCATTACCGGCTTATGGAAGAAACAGCAGTAAGCACAGGGAAATATCTGCTTCTAAATCCAAAACGCAGCTATCTAACAGAACGGTTGTCAATGTGTACACTCAACTTCCAGAGTTAAACCCGTGTGTGGATTCAGCAGTCTGCAAACACTTTCTGTGCAGAGTCCCAAAACAGGCGTTTTTAGCACATTAACGACATTTGGAAGAAACAGCAGGAAGCACAGGGAAATATCTGCTTCTAAATCCAAAACGCAGCTATCTAACAGAACGGATGTCAATGTGTGCACTCAACTTCCAGAGTTAAACCCGTGTGTGGATTCAGCAGTCTGCAAACACTTTCTCTGCAGAGTCCCAAAACAGGCGTTTTCAGCCCAATACAGGCATATGGAAGAAACAGCAGTAAGCACAGGGAAATATCTGCTTCTAAATCCAAAACGCAGCTATCTAACCGAACGGTTGTCAATGTGTGCACTCAACTTCCAGAGTTAAACCCGTGTGTGGATTCAGCAGTCTGCAAACACTTTCTCTGCAGAGTCCCAAAACAGGCGTTTTCAGCCCAATACCGGCATATGGAAGAAACAGCAGTAAGCACAGGGAAATATCTGCTTCTAAATCCAAAACGCAGCTATCTAACAGAACGGTTGTCAATGTGTGCACTCAGCTTCCAGAGTTAAACCCCTGTGTGGATTCAGCAGTCTGCAAACACTTTCTCTGCAGAGTCCCAAAACAGGCGTTTTCAGCCCATTACCGGCATATGGAAGAAACAGCAGTAAGCACAGGGAAATATCTGCTTCTAAATCCAAAACGCAGCTATCTAACAGAACGGTTGTCAATGTGTGCACTCAACTTCCAGAGTTAAACCCGTGTGTGGATTCAGCAGTCTGCAAACACTTTCTCTGCAGAGTCCCAAAACAGGCGTTTTCAGCCTTTTACCGGCATATGGAAGAAACAGCAGTAAGCACAGGGAAATATCTGCTTCTAAATCCAAAACGCAGCTATCTAACAGAACGGTTGTCAATCTGTGCACTCAACTTCCAGAGTTAAATCTGTGTGTGGATTCTGCAGTCTGCAAACACATTCTCTGCAGAGTCCCAAAACAGGCGTTTTCAGCCCATTACCGGCATATGGAAGAAACAGCACTAAGCACAGGGAAATATCTGCTTCTAAATCCAAAACGCAGCTATCTAACAGAACGGTTGTCAATGTGTGCACTCAACTTCCAGAGTTAAACCCGTGTGTGGATTCAGCAGTCTGCAAACACTTTCTCTGCAGAGTCCCAAAACAGGCGTTTTCAGCCCATTACCGGCATATGGAAGAAACAACAGTAAGCACAGGGAAATATCTGCTTCTAAATCCAAAACGCAGCTATCTAACAGAACGGTTTTCAATGTGTGCACTCAACTTCCAGAGTTAAACCCGTGTGTGGATTCAGCAGTCTGCAAACACTTTCTGTGCAGAGTCTCAAAACAGGCGTTTCAGCCCAATACCGGCATATGGAAGAAAGGGCAGTAAGCACAGGGAAATATCTGCTTCTTGATCCAAAACGCAGCTATCTAACAGAACAGTTGTCAATGTGTGCACTCAAATTCCAAAGTTAAACCCGTGTGTGGATTCAGCAGTCTGCAAACACTTTCTGTGCAGAGTCTCAAAACAGGCGTTTTCAGCCCAATAGCGGCAGATGGAAGAAAGGGCAGTAAGCACAGGGATATATCTGCTTCTAAATCCAAAATGGAGCTATCTGACAGAACGGTTGTCAATGTGTGCACTCAACTTCCAGAGTTACACCCGTGTGTGGATTCAGCAGTCTGCAAACACTTTCTCTGCAGAGTCTCAAAACAGGCGTTTCAGCCCAATACCGGCATATGGAAGAAAGGGCAGTAATCACAGGGAAATATCTGCTTCAAGATCCAAAACGCAGCTATCTAACAGAACAGTTGTCAATGTGTGCACTCAAATTCCAGAGTTAAAGCCGTGTGTGGATTCAGCTGTCTGCAAACACTTTTTGTGCAGAGTCTCAAAACAGGCGTTTTCAGCCCAATACCAGCAGATGGAAGAAAGGGCAGTAAGCACAGAGAAATATCTGCTTCTAAATCCAAAATGCAGCTATCTAAGAGAACGGATGTCAATATGTGCACTGAACTTCCAGAATTACACCCGTGTGTGGATTCAGCAGTCTGCAAATACTTTCTGTGCAGAGTCTCAAAACAGGCGTTTTCAGCCCAATAACGGCATAAGGAAGAAAGGGCAGTAAGCACAGGGAAATATCTGCTTCTAAATCCAAAACGTAGCTATCTGACAGAACGGTTGTCATTGTATGCACTCAACTTACAAAGGTAAACCCGTGTGTGGATTCAGCAGTCTGCAAACAATTTCTGTGCAGAGTCTCAAAACAGACCTTTTCAGCCCAATACCACCAGATGGAAGAAAGGGCAGTAAGCACAGGGAAATATCTGCATCTAAATCCAAAGCACAGCTATCTAACAGAACGGTTGACAATGTGAGCATGCAACCTCCAGAGATAATCCCGTGTGTGGATTCAGCAGTCTGCAAACACTTTCTCTGCAGAGTCCCAAAACATTCGTTTTCAGCTCCGTACTGGTATATGGAATAAAGGGCAGTAAGCACAGGGAAATATCTGCTTCTAAATCCAAAACCCAGCTATCTGACAGAACGGTTGTCCATGTGTGCACTCAACTACCAGAGTTAAACCCGTGTGTGGATTCAGCATTCTGCAAACACTTTCTTTGCAGAGTCTCAAAACAGGCGTTTTCTGCTCAATACCGGCAGATGGAAGAAAGGGCAGTAAGCACAGTGAAATATCAGCTTCTAAATCCAAAACGCAGCTATCTAACAGAACGGTTGTCAATGTGTGCACTCAACTTCCAGAGTTAAACCCGTGTGTGGATTCAGCAGTCTGCAAACACTTTCTGTGCAGAGTCCCAAAATAGGCGTTTTCAGCCCATTAACGGCATATGGAAGAAACAGCAGTAAGCACAGGGAAATATCTGCTTCTAAATCCAAAACGCAGCTATCTTACAGAACGGTTGTCAATGTGTACACTCAACTTCCAGAATTAAACCCGTGTGTGGATTCATCAGTCTGCAAACACATTCCCTGCAGAGTCCCAAAACAGGCGTTTTCAGCCCATTACCGGCATAAGGAAGAAACAGCAGTAAACACAGGGAAATATCTGCTTCTAAATCCAAAACGCAGCTATCTACCAGAACGGTTGTCAATGTGTGCACTCAACTTCCAGAGTTAAACCCGTGTGTGGATTCAGCAGTCTGCAAAGACCTTCCCTGCAGAGTTCCAAAACAGGCGTTTTCAGCCCATTACCGGCATATGGAAGAAACAGCAGTAAGCACAGGGAAATATCTGCTTCTAAATCCAAAACGCAGCTATCTAACAGAACGGTTGTCAATGTGTGCACTCAACTTCCAGAGTTAAACCCGTGTGTGGATTCAGCAGTCTGCAAACACTTTCTCTGCAGAGTCCCAAAACAGGCGTTTTCAGCCCATTACCGACATTTGGAAGAAACAGCAGTAAGCACAGGGAAATATCTGCTTCTTAATCCAAAACGCAGCTATCGAACAGAACGGTTGTCAATGTGTGCACTCAACTTCCAGAGTTAAACCCGTGTGTGGATTCAGCAGTCTGTAAACACTTTCTCTGCAGAGTCCCAAAACAGGCGTTTTCAGCCCATTACCGGCATATGGAAGAAACCGCAGTAAGCACAGGGAAATATCAGCTTCTAAATCCAAAACGCAGCTATCGAACAGAACGGTTGTCAATGTGTGCACTCAACTTCCAGACTTGAACCTGTGTGTGGATTCAGCAGTCTGCAAACACTTTCTGTGCAGAGTCCCAAAACAGGCGTTTTCAGCCCATAACCGTCATATGGAAGAAACAGCAGTAAGCACAGGGAAATATCTGCTTCTAAAACCAAAACGCAGCTATCTAACAGAACGGTTCTCAATGTGTGCACTCAACTTCCAGAGCTAAACCCGTGTGTGGATTTAGCAGTCTGCAAACACTTTCTCTGTAGAGTCCCAAAACAGGCGATTTCAGCCCATTACCAGGTTATGGAAGAAACAGCAGTCAGCACAGGGAAATATCTGCTTCTAAATCCAAAACGCAGCTATCTAACAGAACGGTTGTCAATGTGTGCACTCAACTTCCAGAGTTAAACCCGTGTGTGGATTCAGCAGTCTGCAAACACTTTCTCTGCAGAGTCCTAAAACAGGCGTTTTCAGCCCATTACCGGCATATGGAAGAAGCAGCAGTAAGCACAGGGAAATATCTGCTTCTAAATCCAAAACGCAGCTATCTAACAGAACGGTTGTCAATGTGTGCACTCAACTTCCAGAGTTAAACCCGTGTGTGGATTCAGCAGTCTGCAAAGACCTTCCCTGCAGAGTCCCAAAACAGACGTTTTCAGCCCATTACTGGCATATGGAAGAAACAGCAGTAAGCACAGGGAAATATCTGCTTCTAAATCCAAAACGCAGCTATCTAACAGAACGGTTGTCAATGTGTGCACTCATCTTCCAGAGTTAAACCCGTGTGTGGATTCAGCAGTCTGCAAACACTTTCTGTGCAGAGTCCCAAAACAGGCCTTTTCAGCACATAAGCGACATTTGGGAGAAACAGCAGTAAGCACAGGGAAATATCTGCTTCTAAATCCAAAATGCAGCTATCTAACAGAACGGTTGTCAATGTGTGCACTCAACTTCCAGAATTAAACCCGTGTGTGGATTCAGCAGTCTGCAAACTCTTTCTGTGCAGAGTCCCAAAACAGGCGTTTTCAGCCCATTACTGGCATATGGAAGAAACAGCAGTAAGCACCGGGAAATATCTGCTTCTAAATCCAAAACGCAGCTATCTTACAGAACGGTTGTCAATGTGTGCACTCAACTTCCAGAGTTAAACCCGTGTGTGGATTCAGCAGTCTGCAAACACTTTCTGTGCAGAGTCCCAAAACAGGCGTTTTCAGCCCATTACCGGCATATGGAACAAACAGCAGTAAGCACTTGGAAATATCCGCTTCTAAATCCAAAACGCAGCTATGTAACAGAACGGTTGTCAATGTGTACACTCAACTTCCAGAGTTAACCCGTGTGTGGATTCAGCAGTCTGCAAACATTTTCTCTGCAGAGTCCCAAAACAGGCATTTTCAGCCCATTACCGGCATATGGAAGAAACAGCAGTAAGCACAGGGAAATATCTGCTTCTAAATCCAAAACGCAGCTATCTAACAGAACGGTTGTCACAGTGTACATGCAACTTCCAGAGTTAAACCCGTGTGTGGATTCAGCAGTCTGCAAACACTTTCCCTGCAGAGTCCCAAAACAGGCGTTTTCAGCCCATTACCGGCATATGGAAGAAACAGCAGTAAGCACAGGGAAATATCTGCTTCTAAATCCAAAACGCAGGTATCTAACAGATACGGTTGTCAATGTGTGCACTCAACTTCCAGAGTTAAATCTGTGTGTGGATTCAGCAGTCTGCAAACACATTCTCTGCAGATACCCAAAACAGGCGTTTTCAGCCCATTACCGGCAAATGGGAGAAATAGCAGTAAGCACAGGGAAATATCTGCTTCTAAATCCAAAACGCAGCTATCTATCAGAACGGTTCTCAATGTGTGAACTCACCTTCCAGAGTTAAACCCTTGTGTGGATTCAGCAGTCTGCAAACACTTTCTGTGCAGAGTCCCAAAACAGGCGTTTTCAGTCCATTACCGGCATATGGAAGAAACAGCAGTAAGCACAGGGAAATATCTGCTTCTAAATCAAAAACGCAGCTATCTAACAGAACGGTTGTCAATGTGTGCACCCAACTTCCAGAGTTAAACCCGTGTGTGGATTCAGCAGTCTGCAAACACTTTCTGTGCAGAGTCCCAAAATAGGCGTTTTCAGCCCATTACCAGCATACGGAAGAAACAGCAGTCAGCACAGGGAAATATCTGCTTCTAAATCCAAAACGCAGCTATCTAACAGAACGGTTGTCAATGTGTGCACTCAACTTCCAGAGTTAAACCCGTGTGTGGATTTAGCAGTCTGCAAACACTTTCTCTGTAGAGTCCCAAAACAGGCGTTTTCAGCCCATTACCAGGTTATGGAAGAAACAGCAGTCAGCACAGGGAAATATCTGCTTCTAAATCCAAAACGCAGCTATCTAACAGAACGGTTGTCAATGTGTGCACTCAACTTCCAGAGTTAAACCCGTGTGTGGATTCAGCAGTCTGCAAACACTTTCTCTGCAGAGTCCTAAAACAGGCGTTTTCAGCCCATTACCGGCATATGGAAGAAGCAGCAGTAAGCACAGGGAAATATCTGCTTCTAAATCCAAAACGCAGCTATGTAACAGAACGGTTGTCAATGTGTGCACTCAACTTCCAGAGTTAAACCCGTGTGTGGATTCAGCAGTCTGCAAACACTTTCTCTGCAGAGTCCCAAAGCAGGCGTTTTCAGCCCATTACCGGCTTATGGAAGAAACAGCAGTAAGCACAGGGAAATATCTTCTTCTAAATCCAAAACGCAGCTATCTAACAGAACGGTTGTCAATGTGTACACTCAACTTCCAGAGTTAAACCCGTGTGTGGATTCAGCAGTCTGCAAACACTTTCTGTGCAGAGTCCCAAAACAGGCGTTTTTAGCACATTAACGACATTTGGAAGAAACAGCAGGAAGCACAGGGAAATATCTGCTTCTAAATCCAAAACGCAGCTATCTAACAGAACGGATGTCAATGTGTGCACTCAACTTCCAGAGTTAAACCCGTGTGTGGATTCAGCAGTCTGCAAACACTTTCTCTGCAGAGTCCCAAAACAGGCGTTTTCAGCCCAATACAGGCATATGGAAGAAACAGCAGTAAGCACAGGGAAATATCTGCTTCTAAATCCAAAACGCAGCTATCTAACCGAACGGTTGTCAATGTGTGCACTCAACTTCCAGAGTTAAACCCGTGTGTGGATTCAGCAGTCTGCAAACACTTTCTCTGCAGAGTCCCAAAACAGGCGTTTTCAGCCCATTACCGGCATATGGAAGAAACAGCAGTAAGCACAGGGAAATATCTGCTTCTAAATCCAAAACGCAGCTATCTAACAGAACGGTTGTCAATGTGTGCACTCAACTTCCAGAGTTAAACCCGTGTGTGGATTCAGCAGTCTGCAAACACTTTCTCTGCAGAGTCCCAAAACAGGCGTTTTCAGCCCTTTACCGGCATATGGAAGAAACAGCAGTAAGCACAGGGAAATATCTGCTTCTAAATCCAAAACGCAGCTATCTAACAGAACGGTTGTCAATCTGTGCACTCAACTTCCAGAGTTAAATCTGTGTGTGGATTCTGCAGTCTGCAAACACATTCTCTGCAGAGTCCCAAAACAGGCGTTTTCAGCCCATTACCGGCATATGGAAGAAACAGCAGTAAGCACAGGGAAATATCTGCTTCTAAATCCAAAACGCAGCTATCTAACAGAACGGTTGTCAATGTGTGCACTCAACTTCCAGAGTTAAACCCGTGTGTGGATTCAGCAGTCTGCAAACACTTTCTCTGCAGAGTCCCAAAACAGGCGTTTTCAGCCCATTACCGGCATATGGAAGAAACAACAGTAAGCACAGGGAAATATCTGCTTCTAAATCCAAAACGCAGCTATCTAACAGAACGGTTGTCAATGTGTGCACTCAACTTCCAGAGTTAAACCCGTGTGTGGATTTAGAAGTCTGCAAACCCTTTCTGTGCAGAGTCTCAAAACAGGCGTTTCAGCCCAATACCGGCATATGGAAGAAAGGGCAGTAAGCACAGGGAAATATCTGCTTCTTGATCCAAAACGCAGCTATCTAACAGAACAGTTGTCAATGTGTGCACTCAAATTCCAAAGTTAAACCCGTGTGTGGATTCAGCAGTCTGCAAACACTTTCTGTGCAGAGTCTCAAAACAGGCGTTTTCAGCCCAATAGCGGCAGATGGAAGAAAGGGCAGTAAGCACAGGGATATATCTGCTTCTAAATCCAAAATGGAGCTATCTGACAGAACGATTGTCAATGTGTGCACTCAACTTCCAGAGTTACACCCGTGTGTGGATTCAGCAGTCTGCAAACACTTTCTCTGCAGAGTCTCAAAACAGGCGTTTCAGCCCAATACCGGCATATGGAAGAAAGGGCAGTAATCACAGGGAAATATCTGCTTCAAGATCCAAAACGCAGCTATCTAACAGAACAGTTGTCAATGTGTGCACTCAAATTCCAGAGTTAAACCCGTGTGTGGATTCAGCTGTCTGCAAACACTTTTTGTGCAGAGTCTCAAAACAGGCGTTTTCAGCCCAATACCAGCAGATGGAAGAAAGGGCAGTAAGCACAGAGAAATATCTGCTTCTAAATCCAAAATGCAGCTATCTAAGAGAACGGATGTCAATATGTGCACTGAACTTCCAGAATTACACCCGTGTGTGGATTCAGCAGTCTGCAAATACTTTCTGTGCAGAGTCTCAAAACAGGCGTTTTCAGCCCAATAACGGCATAAGGAAGAAAGGGCAGTAAGCACAGGGAAATATCTGCTTCTAAATCCAAAACGTAGCTATCTGACAGAACGGTTGTCATTGTATGCACTCAACTTACAAAGGTAAACCCGTGTGTGGATTCAGCAGTCTGCAGAGACTTTCTCTGCAGAGTCTCAAAACAGACCTTTTCAGCCCAATACCACCAGATGGAAGAAAGGGCAGTAAGCACAGGGAAATATCTGCATCTAAATCCAAAGCACAGCTATCTAACAGAACGGTTGACAATGTGAGCATGCAACCTCCAGAGATAATCCCGTGTGTGGATTCAGCAGTCTGCAAACACTTTCTCTGCAGAGTCCCAAAACATTCGTTTTCAGCTCCGTACTGGTATATGGAATAAAGGGCAGTAAGCACAGGGAAATATCTGCCTCTAAATCGAAAACGCAGCTATCTAACAGAATGGTTGTCAATTTGTGCACTTAACTTCCAGAGTTAAACCCGTGTGTGGATTCAGCAGTCTGCAAACACTTTCTGTGCAGAGTCTCAAAACAGGCGTTTCATCCTAATACCGGCATATGGAAGAAAGGGCAGTAAGCACTGGGAAATATCTGCTTCTAAATCCAAAACCCAGCTATCTGACAGAACGGTTGTCCATGTGTGCACTCAACTACCAGAGTTAAACCCGTGTGTGGATTCAGCATTCTGCAAACACTTTCTTTGCAGAGTCTCAAAACAGGCGTTTTCTGCTCAATACCGGCAGATGGAAGAAAGGGCAGTAAGCACAGTGAAATATCAGCTTCTAAATCCAAAACGCAGCTATCTAACAGAACGGTTGTCAATGTGTGCACTCAACTTCCAGAGTTAAACCCGTGTGTGGATTCAGCAGTCTGCAAACACTTTCTGTGCAGAGTCCCAAAATAGGCGTTTTCAGCCCATTAACGGCATATGGAAGAAACAGCAGTAAGCACAGGGAAATATCTGCTTCTAAATCCAAAACGCAGCTATCTTACAGAACGGTTGTCAATGTGTACACTCAACTTCCAGAATTAAACCCGTGTGTGGATTCATCAGTCTGCAAACACATTCCCTGCAGAGTCCCAAAACAGGCGTTTTCAGCCCATTACCGGCATAAGGAAGAAACAGCAGTAAACACAGGGAAATATCTGCTTCTAAATCCAAAACGCAGCTATCTACCAGAACGGTTGTCAATGTGTGCACTCAACTTCCAGAGTTAAACCCGTGTGTGGATTCAGCAGTCTGCAAAGACCTTCCCTGCAGAGTTCCAAAACAGGCGTTTTCAGCCCATTACCGGCATATGGAAGAAACAGCAGTAAGCACAGGGAAATATCTGCTTCTAAATCCAAAACGCAGCTATCTAACAGAACGGTTGTCAATGTGTGCACTCAACTTCCAGAGTTAAACCCGTGTGTGGATTCAGCAGTCTGCAAACACTTTCTCTGCAGAGACCCAAAACAGGCGTTTTCAGCCCATTACCGACATTTGGAAGAAACAGCAGTAAGCACAGGGAAATATCTGCTTCTTAATCCAAAACGCAGCTATCGAACAGAACGGTTGTCAATGTGTGCACTCAACTTCCAGAGTTAAACCCGTGTGTGGATTCAGCAGTCTGTAAACACTTTCTCTGCAGAGTCCCAAAACAGGCGTTTTCAGCCCATTACCGGCATATGGAAGAAACCGCAGTAAGCACAGGGAAATATCAGCTTCTAAATCCAAAACGCAGCTATCGAACAGAACGGTTGTCAATGTGTGCACTCAACTTCCAGAGTTGAACCTGTGTGTGGATTCAGCAGTCTGCAAACACTTTCTGTGCAGAGTCCCAAAACAGGCGTTTTCAGCCCATAACCGTCATATGGAAGAAACAGCAGTAAGCACAGGGAAATATCTGCTTCTAAAACCAAAACGCAGCTATCTAACAGAACGGTTCTCAATGTGTGCACTCAACTTCCAGAGTTAAACCCGTGTGTGGATTTAGCAGTCTGCAAACACTTTCTCTGTAGAGTCCCAAAACAGGCGTTTTCAGCCCATTACCAGGTTATGGAAGAAACAGCAGTCAGCACAGGGAAATATCTGCTTCTAAATCCAAAACGCAGCTATCTAACAGAACGGTTGTCAATGTGTGCACTCAACTTCCAGAGTTAAACCCGTGTGTGGATTCAGCAGTCTGCAAACACTTTCTCTGCAGAGTCCTAAAACAGGCGTTTTCAGCCCATTACCGGCATATGGAAGAAGCAGCAGTAAGCACAGGGAAATATCTGCTTCTAAATCCAAAACGCAGCTATCTAACAGAACGGTTGTCAATGTGTGCACTCAACTTCCAGAGTTAAACCCGTGTGTGGATTCAGCAGTCTGCAAACACTTTCTCTGCAGAGTCCCAAAGCAGGCGTTTTCAGCCCATTACCGGCTTATGGAAGAAACAGCAGTAAGCACAGGGAAATATCTGCTTCTAAATCCAAAACGCAGCTATCTAACAGAACGGTTGTCAATCTGTGCACTCAACTTCCAGAGTTAAATCTGTGTGTGGATTCTGCAGTCTGCAAACACATTCTCTGCAGAGTCCCAAAACAGGCGTTTTCAGCCCATTACCGGCATATGGAAGAAACAGCAGTAAGCACAGGGAAATATCTGCTTCTAAATCCAAAACGCAGCTATCTAACAGAACGGTTGTCAATGTGTGCACTCAACTTCCAGAGTTAAACCCGTGTGTGGATTCAGCAGTCTGCAAACACTTTCTCTGCAGAGTCCCAAAACAGGCGTTTTCAGCCCATTACCGGCATATGGAAGAAACAACAGTAAGCACAGGGAAATATCTGCTTCTAAATCCAAAACGCAGCTATCTAACAGAACGGTTGTCAATGTGTGCACTCAACTTCCAGAGTTAAACCCGTGTGTGGATTCAGCAGTCTGCAAACACTTTCTGTGCAGAGTCTCAAAACAGGCGTTTCAGCCCAATACCGGCATATGGAAGAAAGGGCAGTAAGCACAGGGAAATATCTGCTTCTTGATCCAAAACGCAGCTATCTAACAGAACAGTTGTCAATGTGTGCACTCAAATTCCAAAGTTAAACCCGTGTGTGGATTCAGCAGTCTGCAAACACTTTCTGTGCAGAGTCTCAAAACAGGCGTTTTCAGCCCAATAGCGGCAGATGGAAGAAAGGGCAGTAAGCACAGGGATATATCTGCTTCTAAATCCAAAATGGAGCTATCTGACAGAACGGTTGTCAATGTGTGCACTCAACTTCCAGAGTTACACCCGTGTGTGGATTCAGCAGTCTGCAAACACTTTCTCTGCAGAGTCTCAAAACAGGCGTTTCAGCCCAATACCGGCATATGGAAGAAAGGGCAGTAATCACAGGGAAATATCTGCTTCAAGATCCAAAACGCAGCTATCTAACAGAACAGTTGTCAATGTGTGCACTCAAATTCCAGAGTTAAACCCGTGTGTGGATTCAGCTGTCTGCAAACACTTTTTGTGCAGAGTCTCAAAACAGGCGTTTTCAGCCCAATACCAGCAGATGGAAGAAAGGGCAGTAAGCACAGAGAAATATCTGCTTCTAAATCCAAAATGCAGCTATCTAAGAGAACGGATGTCAATATGTGCACTGAACTTCCAGAATTACACCCGTGTGTGGATTCAGCAGTCTGCAAATACTTTCTGTGCAGAGTCTCAAAACAGGCGTTTTCAGCCCAATAACGGCATAAGGAAGAAAGGGCAGTAAGCACAGGGAAATATCTGCTTCTAAATCCAAAACGTAGCTATCTGACAGAACGGTTGTCATTGTATGCACTCAACTTACAAAGGTAAACCCGTGTGTGGATTCAGCAGTCTGCAAACAATTTCTGTGCAGAGTCTCAAAACAGACCTTTTCAGCCCAATACCACCAGATGGAAGAAAGGGCAGTAAGCACAGGGAAATATCTGCTTCTAAATCCAAAGCACAGCTATCTAACAGAACGGTTGTCAATGTGAGCATGCAACCTCCAGAGATAATCCCGTGTGTGGATTCAGCAGTCTGCAAACACTTTCTCTGCAGAGTCCCAAAACATTCGTTTTCAGCTCCGTACTGGTATATGGAATAAAGGGCAGTAAGCACAGGGAAATATCTGCCTCTAAATCGAAAACGCAGCTATCTAACAGAATGGTTGTCAATTTGTGCACTTAACTTCCAGAGTTAAACCCGTGTGTGGATTCAGCAGTCTGCAAACACTTTCTGTGCAGAGTCTCAAAACAGGCGTTTCATCCTAATACCGGCATATGGAAGAAAGGGCAGTAAGCACTGGGAAATATCTGCTTCTAAATCCAAAACCCAGCTATCTGACAGAACGGTTGTCCATGTGTGCACTCAACTACCAGAGTTAAACCCGTGTGTGGATTCAGCATTCTGCAAACACTTTCTTTGCAGAGTCTCAAAACAGGCGTTTTCTGCTCAATACCGGCAGATGGAAGAAAGGGCAGTAAGCACAGTGAAATATCAGCTTCTAAATCCAAAACGCAGCTATCTAACAGAACGGTTGTCAATGTGTGCACTCAACTTCCAGAGTTAAACCCGTGTGTGGATTCAGCAGTCTGCAAACACTTTCTGTGCAGAGTCCCAAAATAGGCGTTTTCAGCCCATTAACGGCATAAGGAAGAAACAGCAGTAAGCACAGGGAAATATCTGCTTCTAAATCCAAAACGCAGCTATCTAACAGAACGGTTGTCAATGTGTACACTCAACTTCCAGAATTAAACCCGTGTGTGGATTCATCAGTCTGCAAACACATTCCCTGCAGAGTCCCAAAACAGGCGTTTTCAGCCCATTACCGGCATAAGGAAGAAACAGCAGTAAACACAGGGAAATATCTGCTTCTAAATCCAAAACGCAGCTATCTACCAGAACGGTTGTCAATGTGTGCACTCAACTTCCAAAGTTAAACCCGTGTGTGGATTCAGCAGTCTGCAAAGACCTTCCCTGCAGAGTTCCAAAACAGGCGTTTTCAGCCCATTACCGGCATATGGAAGAAACAGCAGTAAGCACAGGGAAATATCTGCTTCTAAATCCAAAACGCAGCTATCTAACACAATGGTTGTCAATGTGTGCACTCAACTTCCAGAGTTAAACCCGTGTGTGGATTCAGCAGTCTGCAAACACTTTCTCTGCAGAGTCCCAAAACAGGCGTTTTCAGCCCATTACCGACATTTGGAAGAAACAGCAGTAAGCACAGGGAAATATCTGCTTCTAAATCCAAAACGCAGCTATCGAACAGAACGGTTGTCAATGTGTGCACTCAACTTCCAGAGTTAAACCCGTGTGTGGATTCAGCAGTCTGTAAACACTTTCTCTGCAGAGTCCCAAAACAGGCGTTTTCAGCCCATTACCGGCATATGGAAGAAACCGCAGTAAGCACAGGGAAATATCAGCTTCTAAATCCAAAACGCAGCTATCGAACAGAACGGTTGTCAATGTGTGCACTCAACTTCCAGAGTTGAACCTGTGTGTGGATTCAGCAGTCTGCAAACACTTTCTGTGCAGAGTCCCAAAACAGGCGTTTTCAGCCCATAACCGGCATATGGAAGAAACAGCAGTAAGCACAGGGAAATATCTGCTTCTAAAACCAAAACGCAGCTATCTAACAGAACGGTTGTCAATGTGTGCACTCAACTTCCAGAGTTAAACCCGTGTGTGGATTCAGCAGTCTGCAAACACTTTCTCTGCAGAGTCCCAAAACAGGCGTTTTCAGCCCATTACCGGCATATGGAAGAAACAGCAGTAAGCACAGGGAAATATCTGCTTGTAAATCCAAAACGCAGCTATCTAACAGAACGGTTGTCAATGTGTGCACTCAAGTTCCAGAGTTAGACCCGTGTGTGGATTCAGCAGTCTGCAAACAGATTCCCTGCAGAGTCCCAAAACAGGCGTTTTTCAGCCCATTACCGGCTTATGGAAGAAACAGCAGTAAGCACAGGGAAATATCTGCTTCTAAATCCAAAACGCAGCTATCCAACAGAACGGCTGTCAATGTGTGCACTCAACTTCCAGAGTTAAACCCGTGCGTGGATTCAGCAGTCTGCAAAGACCTTCCCTGCAGAGTCCCAAAACAGGCGTTTTCAGCCCATTACCGGTATATGGAAGAAACAGCAGTAAGCACAGGGAAATATCTGCTTCTAAATCCAAAACGCAGCTATCTAACAGAACGGTTGTCAATGTGTGCACTCAACTTCCAGAGATAAACCCGTGTGTGGATTCAGCAGTCTGCAAACACTTTCTGTGCAGAGTCCCAAAACAGGCCTTTTCAGCCCATTACCGACATTTGGGAGAAACAGCAGTAAGCACAGGGAAATATCTGCTTCTAAATCCAAAATGCAGCTATCTAACAGAACGGTTGTCAATGTGTGCACTCAACTTCCAGAGTTAAACCCGTGTGTGGATTTAGCAGTCTGCAAAGACCTTCCCTGCAGAGTCCCAAAACAGGCGTTTTCAGCCCATTACCGGCATATGGAAGAAACAGTAGTAAGCACAGGGAAATATCTGCTTCTAAATCCAAAACGCAGCTATCTAACAGAACGGTTGTCAATGTGTGCACTCAACTTCCAGAGTTAAACCCGTGTGCGGACTCAGCAGTCTGCAAACACTTTCTGTGCAGAGTCCCAAAACAGGCCTTTTCAGCCCATTACCGACATTTGGGAGAAACAGCAGTAAGCACAGGGAAATATCTGCTTCTAAATCCAAAACGCAGCTATCTAACAGAACGGTTGTCAATGTGTGCACTCAACTTACAGAGGTAAACCCGTGTGTCGCTTCAGCAGTCTGCAAACACTTTCTCTGCAGAGTCCCAAAACAGGTGTTTTCAGAGCGTTACCGGCATATGGAAGAAACAGCAGTATGCACAGGGATATATCTGCTTCTTAATCCAAAACGCAGCTATCTAACAGAACGTTTGTCAATGTGTGCACTCAACTTCCAGTGTTGAACCTGTGTGTGGATTCAGCAGTCTGCAAACACTTTCTGTGCAGAGTCCCAAAACAGGCGTTTTCAGCCCATTACCGGCATATGGAAGAAACAGCAGTAAGCACAGGGAAATATCTGCTTCTAAATCCAAAACGCAGCTATCTAACAGAACGGTTGTCAATGTGTGCACTCAACTTCCTGAGTTAAACCCGTGTGTGGATTCAGCAGTCTGCAAACACTTTCTCTGCAGAGTCCCTAAGCAGGCGTTTTCAGCCCAATACCGGCATATGGAAGAAACAGCAGTAAGCACAGGGAAATATCTGCTTCTAAATCCAAAACGCAGCTATCTAACAGAACGGTTGTCAATGTTTGCACTGAACTTCCAGAGTTAAACCCGTGTGTGGATTCAGCAGTCTGCAAACACTTTCTCTGCAGAGTCCCAAAACAGGCGTTTTCAACCCAATACCGGCATATGGAAGAAACAGCAGTAAGCACAGGGAAATATCTGCTTCTAAATCCAAAACGCAGCTATCTAAGAGAACGGTTGTCAATGTGTGCACTCAGCTTCCAGAGTTAATCCCCTGTGTGGATTCAGCAGTCTGCAAACACTTTCTCTGCAGAGTCCCAAAACAGGCGTTTTCAGCCCATTACCGGCATATGGAAGAAACAGCAGTAAGCACAGGGAAATATCTGCTTCTAAATCCAAAACGCAGCTATCTAATAGAACGGTTGTCAATGTGTGCACTCATCTTCCAGACTTAAACCCGTGTGTGGATTCAGCAGTCTGCAAACACTTTCTCTGCAGAGTCCCAAAACAGGCGTTTTCAGCCCATTACCGGCATATGGAAGAAACAGCAGTAAGCACAGGGAAATATCTGCTTCTAAATCCAAAACGCAGCTATCTAACAGAACGGTTGTCAATGTGTGCACTCAACTTCCAGAGTTAAATCTGTGTGTGGATTCTGTAGTCTGCAAACACATTCTCTGCAGAGACCCAAAACAGGCGTTTTCAGCCCATTACCGGCATATGGAAGAAACAGCAGTAAGCACAGGGAAATATCTGCTTCTAAATCCAAAACGCAGCTATCTAACAGAACGGTTGTCAATGTGTGCACTCAACTTCCAGAGTTAAACCCGTGTGTGGATTCAGCAGTCTGCAAACACTTTCTCTGCAGAGTCCCAAAACAGGCGTTTTCAGCCCATTACCGGCATATGGAAGAAACAGCAGTAAGCACAGGGAAATATCTGCTTCTAAATCCAAAACGCAGCTTTCTAACAGAGCGGTTGTCAATGTGTGCACTCATCTTCCAGACTTAAACCCGTGTGTGGATTCAGCAGTCTGCAAACACTTTCTCTGCAGAGTCCCAAAACAGGCGTTTTCAGCCCATTACCGGCATATTGAAGAAACAGCAGTAAGCACAGGGAAATATCTGCTTCTAAATCCAGAACGCAGCTATCTAACAGAACGGTTGTCAATGTGTGCACTCAACTTCCAGACTTAAACCCGTGTGTGGATTCAGCAGTCTGCAAACACTTTCTCTGCAGAGTCCCAAAACAGGCGTTTTCAGCCCATTACCGGCATATGGAAGAAACAGCAGTAAGCACAGGGAAATATCTGCTTCTAAATCCAAAACGCAGCTATCCAACAAAACGGTTGTCAATGTTTGCACTCAACTTCCAGAGTTAAACCCGTGTGTGGATTCAGCAGTCTGCAAAGACCTTCCCTGCAGAGTCCCAAAACAGGCGTTTTCAGCCCATTACCGGCATATGGAAGAAACAGCAGTAAGCACAGGGAAATATCTGCTTCTAAATCCAAAAAGCAGCTATCTAACAGAACGGGTGTCAATGTGTGCACTCATCTTCCAGAGTTAAACCCGTGTGTGGATTCAGCAGTCTGCAAACACTTTCTGTGCAGAGTCCCAAAACAGGCCTTTTCAGACCATAAGCGACATTTGGGAGAAACAGCAGTAAGCACAGGGAAATATCTGCTTCTAAATCCAAAACGCAGCTATCTAACAGAACGGTTGTCAATGTGTGCACTCAACTTCCAGAGTTAAACCCGTGTGTGGATTCAGCAGTCTGCAAACACTTTCTGTGCAGAGTCGCAAAACAGGCGTTTTCAGCCCATTAACGGCATATGGAAGAAACAGCAGTAAGCACAGGGAAATATCTGCTTCTAAATCCAAAACGCAGCTATCTAACAGAACGGTTGTCAATGTGTGCACTCAACTTCCAGAGTTAAACCCGTGTGTGGATTCAGCAGTCTGCAAACACTTTCTGTGCAGAGTCCCAAAACAGGCGTTTTCAGCCCATTACCGGCATATGGAAGAAACAGCAATAAGCACTTGGAAATATCCGCTTCTAAATCCAAAACGCAGCTATCTAACAGAACGGTTGTCAATGTGTACACTCACCTTCCAGAGTTAAACCCGTGTGTGGATTCAGCAGTCTGCAAACACATTCCCTGCAGATTCCCAAAACAGGCGTTTTCAGCCCATTAACGGCATAAGGAAGAAACAGCAGTAAGCACAGGGAAATATCTGCTTCTAAATCCAAAACGCAGCTATCTAACAGAACGGTTGTCAATGTGTGCACTCAACTTCCAGAGTTAAACCCGTGTGTGGATTCAGCAGTCTGCAAAGACCTTCCCTGCAGAGTCCCAAAAGAGGCGTTTTCAGCCCTTTACCGGCATATGGAAGAAACAGCAGTAAGCACAGTGAAATATCTGCTTCTAAATCCAAAACGCAGCTATCTAACAGAACGGTAGTCAATGTGTGCAGTGAACTTCCAGAGTTAAACCCGTGTGTGGATTCAGCAGTCTGTAAACACTTTCTCTGCAGAGTCCCAAAACAGGTGTTTTCAGCCCATTACCGGCATATGGAAGAAACAGCAGTAAGCACAGGGAAATATCTGCCTCTTAATCCAAAACGCAGCTATCTAACAGAACGTTTGTCAATGTGTGCACGCAACTTCCAGAGTTGAACCTGTGTGTGGATTCAGCAGTCTGCAAACACTTTCTGTGCAGAGACCCAAAACAGGCGTTTTCAGACCATTACCGGCATATGGAAGAAACAGCAGTAAGCACAGGGAAATATGTGCTTCTAAATCCAAAACGCAGCTATCTAACAGAACGGATGTCAATGTGTGCACTCAACTTCCAGAGGTAAACCCGTGTGTGGATTCAGCAGTCTGCAAACACTTTCTCTGCAGAGTCCCAAAACAGGCGTTTTTAGCCCAATACCGGAATATGGAAGAAACAGCCGTAAGCACAGGGAAATATCTGCTTCTAAATCCAAAATGCAGCTATCGAACAGAACGGTTGTCAATGTGTGCACTGAACTTCCAGAGTTAAACCTGTGTGTGGATTCAGCAGTCTGCAAACACTTTCTCTGCAGAGTCCCAAAACAGGCGTTTTCAGCCCAATACCGGCATATGGAAGAAACAGCACTAAGCACAGGGAAATATCTGCTTCTAAATCCAAAACGGAGCTATCTAACAGAACGGTTGTCAATGTGTGCACTCAACTTCCAGAGTTCAACCCCTGTGTGGATTCAGCAGTCTGCAAACACTTTCTCTGCAGAGTCCCAAAACAGGCGTTTTCATCCCATTACCGGCATATTGAAGAAACAGCAGTAAGCACAGGGAAATATCTGCTTCTAAATCCAAAATGCAGCTATCTAACAGAACGGTTGTCAATGTGTGCACTCAACTTCCAGACTTAAACCCGTGTGTGGATTCAGCAGTCTGGAAACACTTTCTGTGCAGAGTCCCAAAACAGGCGTTTTCAGCCCATTACCGGCATATGGAAGAAACAGCAGTAAGCACAGGGAAATTCCTGCTTCTAAATCCAAAACGCAGCTATCTAACAGAACGGTTGTCAATGTGTGCACTCAACTTCCAGAGTTAAATCTGTGTGTTGATTCAACAGTCTGCAAACACATTCTCTGCAGAGACCCAAAACAGGCGTTTTCAGCCCATTACCGGCATATGGAAGAAACAGCAGTAAGCACAGGGAAATATCTGCTTCTAAATACAAAGCGCAGCTATCTAACAGAACGGTTGTCAATGTGTGCACTCAACTTCCAGAGTTAAACCCGTGTGTGGATTCAGCAGTCTGCAAACACTTTCTCTGCAGTGTCCCAAAACAGGCGTTTTCAGCCCATTACCGGCATGTGGAAGAAACAGCAGTAAGCACAGGGAAATATCTGCTTCTAAATCCAAAACGCAGCTATCTAACAGAACGGTTGTCAATGTGTGCACTCAACTTCCAGAGTTAAACCCGTGTGCGGACTCAGCAGTCTGCAAACACTTTCTCTGCAGAGTCCCAAAACAGGCGTTTTCAGCCCATTACCGACATTTAGGAGAAACAGCAGTAAGCACAGGGAAATATCTGCTTCTAAATCCAAAACGCAGCTATCTAACAGAACGGTTGTCAATGTGTGCACTCAACTTACAGAGGTAAACCCGTGTGTCGCTTCAGCAGTCTGCAAACACTTTCTCTGCAGAGTCGCAAAACAGGTGTTTTCAGAGCGTTACCGGCATATGGAAGAAACAGCAGTATGCACAGGGATATATCTGCTTCTTAATCCAAAACGCAGCTATCTAACAGAACGTTTGTCAATGTGTGCACTCAACTTCCAGTGTTGAACCTGTGTGTGGATTCAGCAGTCTGCAAACACTTTCTGTGCAGAGTCCCAAAACAGGCGTTTTCAGCCCATTACCGGCATATGGAAGAAACAGCAGTAAGCACAGGGAAATATCTGCTTCTAAATCCAAAACGCAGCTATCTAACAGAACGGTTGTCAATGTGTGCACTCAACTTCCTGAGTTAAACCCGTGTGTGGATTCAGCAGTCTGCAAACACTTTCTCTGCAGAGTCCCTAAACAGGCGTTTTCAGCCCAATACCGGCATATGGAAGAAACAGCAGTAAGCACAGGGAAATATCTGCTTCTAAATCCAAAACGCAGCTATCTAACAGAACGGTTGTCAATGTTTGCAGTGAACTTCCAGAGTTAAACCCGTGTGTGGATTCAGCAGTCTGCAAACACTTTCTCTGCAGAGTCCCAAAACAGGCGTTTTCAACCCAATACCGGCATATGGAAGAAACAGCAGTAGCACAGGGAAATATCTGCTTCTAAATCCAAAACGCAGCTATCTAACAGATCGGTTGTCAATGTGTGCACTCAGCTTCCAGAGTTAAACCCCTGTGTGGATTCAGCAGTCTGCAAACACTTTCTCTGCAGAGTCCCAAAACAGGCGTTTTCAGCCCATTACCGGCATATGGAAGAAACAGCAGTAAGCACAGGGAAATATCTGCTTCTAAATCCAAAACGCAGCTATCTAACAGAACGGTTGTCAATGTGTGCACTCATCTTCCAGACTTAAACCCGTGTGTGGATTCAGCAGTCTGCAAACACTTTCTCTGCAGAGTCCCAAAACAGGCGTTTTCAGCCCATTACCGGCATATGGAAGAAACAGCAGTAAGCACAGGGAAATATCTGCTTCTAAATCCAAAACGCAGCTATCTAACAGAACGGTTGTCAATGTGTGCACTCAACTTCCAGAGTTAAATCTGTGTGTGGATTCTGCAGTCTGCAAACACATTCTCTGCAGAGACCCAAAACAGGCGTTTTCAGCCCATTACCGGCATATGGAAGAAACAGCAGTAAGCACAGGGAAATATCTGCTTCTAAATCCAAAACGCAGCTATCTAACAGAACGGTTGTCAATGTGTGCACTCAACTTCCAGAGTTAAATCCGTGTGTGGATTCAGCAGTCTGCAAACACTTTCTCTGCAGAGTCCCAAAACAGGCGTTTTCAGCCCATTACCGGCATATGGAAGAAACAGCAGTAAGCACAGGGAAATATCTGCTTCTAAATCCAAAACGCAGCTTTCTAACAGAGCGGTTGTCAATGTGTGCACTCATCTTCCAGACTTAAACCCGTGTGTGGATTCAGCAGTCTGCAAACACTTTCTCTGCAGAGTCCCAAAACAGGCGTTTTCAGCCCATTACCGGCATATTGAAGAAACAGCAGTAAGCACAGGGAAATATCTGCTTCTAAATCCAGAACGCAGCTATCTAACAGAACGGTAGTCAATGTGTGCAGTGAACTTCCAGAGTTAAACCCGTGTGTGGATTCAGCAGTCTGCAAACACTTTCTCTGCAGAGTCCCAAAACAGGTGTTTTCAGCCCATTACCGGCATATGGAAGAAACAGCAGTAAGCACAGGGAAATATCTGCCTCTTAATCCAAAACGCAGCTATCTAACAGAACGTTTGTCAATGTGTGCACGCAACTTCCAGAGTTGAACCTGTGTGTGGATTCAGCAGTCTGCAAACACTTTCTGTGCAGAGTCCCAAAACAGGCGTTTTCAGCCCATTACCGGCATATGGAAGAAACAGCAGTAAGCACAGGGAAATATGTGCTTCTAAATCCAAAACGCAGCTATCTAACAGAACGGATGTCAATGTGTGCACTCAACTTCCAGAGGTAAACCCGTGTGTGGATTCAGCAGTCTGCAAACACTTTCTCTGCAGAGTCCCAAAACAGTCGTTTTTAGCCCAATACCGGAATATGGAAGAAACAGCCGTAAGCACAGGGAAATATCTGCTTCTAAATCCAAAATGCAGCTATCGAACAGAACGGTTGTCAATGTGTGCACTGAACTTCCAGAGTTAAACCTGTGTGTGGATTCAGCAGTCTGCAAACACTTTCTCTGCAGAGTCCCAAAACAGGCGTTTTTAGCCCAATACCGGCATATGGAAGAAACAGCACTAAGCAAAGGGAAATATCTGCTTCTAAATCCAAAACGCAGCTATCTAACAGAACGGTTGTCAATGTGTGCACTCAACTTCCAGAGTTAAACCCCTGTGTGGATTTAGCAGTCTGCAAACACTTTCTCTGCAGAGTCCCAAAACAGGCGTTTTCATCCCATTACCGGCATATTGAAGAAACAGCAGTAAGCACAGGGAAATATCTGCTTCTAAATCCAAAACGCAGCTATCTAACAGAACGGTTGTCAATGTGTGCACTCAACTTCCAGACTTAAACCCGTGTGTGGATTCAGCAGTCTGGAAACACTTTCTGTGCAGAGTCCCAAAACAGGCGTTTTCAGCCCATTACCGGCATATGGAAGAAACAGCAGTAAGCACAGGGAAATTCCTGCTTCTAAATCCAAAACGCAGCTATCTAACAGAACGGTTGTCAATGTGTGCACTCAACTTCCAGAGTTAAATCTGTGTGTTGATTCAACAGTCTGCAAACACATTCTCTGCAGAGACCCAAAACAGGCGTTTTCAGCCCATTACCGGCATATGGAAGAAACAGCAGTAAGCACAGGGAAATATCTGCTTCTAAATACAAAACGCAGCTATCTAACAGAACGGTTGTCAATGTGTGCACTCAACTTCCAGAGTTAAACCCGTGTGTGGATTCAGCAGTCTGCAAACACTTTCTCTGCAGTGTCCCAAAACAGGCGTTTTCAGCCCATTACCGGCATGTGGAAGAAACAGCAGTAAGCACAGGGAAGTATCTGCTTCTAAATCCAAAACGCAGCTATCTAACAGAACGGTTGTCAATGTGTGCACTCAACTTCCAGAGTTAAACCCGTGTGTGGATTCAGCAGTCTGCAAACATTTTCTCTGCAGAGTCCCAATACAGGCGTTTTCAGCCCATTACCGGCATATGGAAGAAACAGCAGTAAGCACAGGGAAATATCTGCTTCTAAATCCAAAACGCAGCTATCTAACAGAACGGTTGTCACAGTGGACACTCAACTTCCAGAGTTAAACCCGTGTGTGGATTCAGCAGTGTGCAAACACATTCCCTGCAGAGTCCCAAAACAGGCGTTTTCAGCCCATTACCGGCTTATGGAAGAAACAGCAGTAAGCACAGGGAAATATCTGCTTCTAAATCCAAAACGCAGCTATCTAACAGAACGGTTGTCAATGTGTGCACTCAACTTCCAGAGTTAAATCTGTGTGTGGATTCAGCAGTCTGCAAACACATTCTCTGCAGAGACCCAAAACAGGCGTTTTCACCCCATTACCGGCAAATGGGAGAAATAGCAGTAAGCTCAGGGAAGTATCTGCTTCTAAATCCAAAACGCAGCTATCTAACAGAACGGTTGTCAATGTGTGCACTCACCTTCCAGAGTTAAACCCGTGTGTGGATTCAGCAGTCTGCAAACACATTCTCTGCAGAGTCCCAAAACAAGTGTTTTCAGCCCATTACCGGCATATGGAAGAAACAGCAGTAAGCACAGGGAAATATCTGCCTCTTAATCCAAAACGCAGCTATCTAACAGAACGTTTGTCAATGTGTGCACTCAACTTCCAGAGTTGAACCTGTGTGTGGATTCAGCAGTCTGCAAACACTTTCTGTGCAGAGTCCCAAAACAGGCGTTTTCAGCCCATTACCGGCATATGGAAGAAACAGCAGTAAGCCCAGGGAAATATGTGCTTCTAAAACCAAAACGCAGCTACCTAAAAGAACGGATGTTAATGTGTGCACTCAACTTCCAGAGGTAAACCCGTGTGTGGATACAGCAGTCTGCAAACACTTTCTCTGCAGAGTCCCAAAACAGGCGTTTTCAGCCCAATACCGGCATATGGAAGAAACAGCAGGAAGCACAGGGAAATATCTGCTTCTAAATCCAAAACGCAGCTCACTAACAGAACGGTTGGCAGTGTGTACTCAACTTCCAGACTTAAACCCGTGTGTGGATTCAGCAGTCTGCAAACACTTTCTCTGCAGAGTCCCAAAACAGGCGTTTTGAGCCCATTACCGGCATATTGAAGAAACAGCAGTAAGCACAGGTAAATATCTGCTTCTAAATCCAAAACGCAGCTATCTAACAGAACCGTTGTCAATGTGTGCACTCAACTTCCAGACTTAAACCCGCGTGTGGATTCAGCAGTCTGCAAACACTTTCTCTGCAGAGTCCCAAAACAGGCGTTTTCAGCCCGTTACCGTCATATGGAAGAAACAGCAGTAAGCACAGGGAAATATCTGCTTCTAAATCCAAAACGCAGCTATCCAACAGAACGGTTGTCAATGTGTGCACTCAACTTCCAGAGTTAAACCCGTGTGTGGATTCAGCAGTCTGCAAAGACCTTCCCAGCAGAGTCCCAAAACAGGCGTTTTCAGCCCATTACCGGCATATGGAAGAAACAGCAGTAAGCACAGGGAAATATCTGCTTCTAAATCCAAAAAGCAGCTATCTAACAGAACGGTTGTCAATGTGTGCACTCATCTTCCAGAGTTAAACCCTTGTGTGGATTCAGCAGTCTGCAAACCCTTTCTGTGCAGAGTCCCAAAACAGGCGTTTTAAGACCATAAGCGACATTTGGGAGAAACAGCAGTAAGCACAGGGAAATATCTGCTTCTAAATCCAAAACGCAGCTATCTAACAGAACGGTTGTCAATGTGTGCACTCAACTTCCAGAGTTAAACCCGTGTGTGGATTCAGCAGTCTGCAAACACTTTCTGTGCAGAGTCCCAAAACAGGCGTTTTCAGCCCATTAACGGCATATGGAAGAAACAGCAGTAAGCACAGGGAAATATCTGCTTATAAATCCAAAACGCAGCTATCTAACAGAACGGTTGTCAATGTGTGCACTCAACTTCCAGAGTTAAACCCGTGTGTGGATTCAGCAGTCTGCAAACACTTTCTGTGCAGAGTCCCAAAACAGGCGTTTTCAGCCCATTACCGGCATATGGAAGAAACAGCAGTAAGCCCTTGGAAATTTCCGCTTCTAAATCCAAAACGCAGCTATCTAACAGAACGGTTGTCAATGTGTACACTCACCTTCCAGAGTTAAACCCGTGTGTGGATTCAGCAGTCTGCAAACACATTCCCTGCAGAGTCCCAAAACAGGCGTTTTCAGCCCATTAACGGCATAAGGAAGGAACAGCAGTAAGCACAGGGAAATATCTGCTTCTAAATCCAAAACGCAGCTATCTAACAGAACGGTTGTCAATGTGTGCACTCAACTTCCAGAGTTAAACCCGTGTGTGGATTCAGCAGTCTGCAAAGACCTTCCCTGCAGAGTCCCAAAAGAGGCGTTTTCAGCCCTTTACCGGCATATGGAAGAAACAGCAGTAAGCACAGTGAAATATCTGCTTCTAAATCCAAAACGCAGCTATCTAACAGAACGGTTGTCAATGTGTGCACTGAACTTCCAGAGTTAAACCCGTGTGTGGATTCAGCAGTCTGCAAACACTTTCTCTGCAGAGTCCCAAAACAGGTGTTTTCAGCCCATTACCGGCATATGGAAGAAACAGCAGTAAGCACAGGGAAATATCTGCCTCTTAATCCAAAACGCAGCTATCTAACAGAACGTTTGTCAATGTGTGCACGCAACTTCCAGAGTTGAACCTGTGTGTGGATTCAGCAGTCTGCAAACACTTTCTGTGCAGAGTCCCAAAACAGGCGTTTTCAGCCCATTACCGGCATATGGAAGAAACAGCAGTAAGCACAGGGAAATATGTGCTTCTAAATCCAAAACGCAGCTATCTAACAGAACGGATGTCAATGTGTGCACTCAACTTCCAGAGGTAAACCCGTGTGTGGATTCAGCAGTCTGTAAACACTTTCTCTGCAGAGTCCCAAAACAGGCGTTTTTAGCCCAATACCGGAATGTGGAAGAAACAGCAGTAAGCACAGGGAAATATCTGCTTCTAAATCCAAAATGCAGCTATCGAACAGAACGGTTGTCAATGTGTGCACTCAACTTCCAGAGTTAAACCCGTGTGTGGATTCAGCAGTCTGCAAACACTTTCTCTGCAGAGTCCCAAAACAGGCGTTTTCAGCCCAATACCGGCATATGGAAGAAACAGCAGTAAGCACAGGGAAATATCTGCTTCTAAATCCAAAACGCAGCTATCTAACAGAACGGTTGTCAATGTGTGCACTCAACTTCCAGAGGTAAACCCCTGTGTGGATTCAGCAGTCTGCAAACACTTTCTCTGCAGAGTCCCAAAACAGGCGTTTTCATCCCATTACCGGCATATTGAAGAAACAGCAGTAAGCACAGGGAAATATCTGCTTCTAAATCCAAAACGCAGCTATCTAACAGAACGGTTGTCAATGTGTGCACTCAACTTCCAGACTTAAACCCGTGTGTGGATTCAGCAGTCTGCAAACACATTCTCTGCAGAGTCCCAAAACAGGCGTTTTCAGCCCATTACCGGCAAATGGGAGAAATAGCAGTAAGCTCAGGGAAATATCTGCTTCTAAATCCAAAACGCAGCTATCTAACAGAACGGTTGTCAATGTGTGCACTCACCTTCCAGAGTTAAACCCGTGTGTGTATTCAGCAGTCTGCAAACACTTTCTGTGCAGAGTCCCAAAACAGGCGTTTTCAGCCCATTACCGGCATATGGAAGAAACAGCAGTAAGCACAGGGAAATATCTGCTTCTAAATCCAAAACGCAGCTATCTAACAGTACGGTTGTCAATGTGTGCACCCAACTTCCAGAGTTAAACCCGTGTGTGGATTCAGCAGTCTGCAAACACTTTCTCTGCAGAGTCCCAAAACAGGCGTTTTCAGCCCATTACCGGCATATGGAAGAAACAGCAGTAAGCACAGGGAAATATCTGCTTCTAAATCCAAAACGCAGCTATCTAACAGAACGGTTGTCACAGTGTACACTCAACTTCCAGAGATAAACCCGTGTGTGGATTCAGCAATCTGCAAACACATTCCCTGCAGAGTCCCAAAACAGGCGTTTTCAGCCCATTACCAGCATATGGAAGAAACAGCAGTAAGCACAGGGAAATATCTGCTTCTAAATCCAAAATGCAGCTATCCAACAGAACGGTTGTCAATGTGTGCACTCAACTTCCAGAGTTAAACCCGTGTGTGGATTCAGCACTCTGCAAAGACCTTCCCTGCAGAGTCCCAAAACAGGCGTTTTCAGCCCATTACCGGCATATGGAAGAAACAGCAGTAAGCACAGGGAAATATCTGCTTCTAAATCCAAAACGCAGCTATCTAACAGAACGGTTGTCAATGTGTGCACTCAACTTCCAGAGTTAAACCCGTGTGTGGATTCAGCAGTCTGCAAACTCTTTCTGTGCAGAGTCCCAAAACAGGCGTTTTCAGCCCATTACTGGCATATGGAAGAAACAGCAGTAAGCACCGGGAAATATCTGCTTCTAAATCCAAAACGCAGCTATCTTACAGAACGGTTGTCAATGTGTGCACTCAACTTCCAGAGTTAAACCCGTGTGTGGATTCAGCAGTCTGCAAACACTTTCTGTGCAGAGTCCCAAAACAGGCGTTTTCAGCCCATTACCGGCATATGGAACAAACAGCAGTAAGCACTTGGAAATATCCGCTTCTAAATCCAAAACGCAGCTATCTAACAGAACGGTTGTCAATGTGTACACTCAACTTCCAGAGTTAACCCGTGTGTGGATTCAGCAGTCTGCAAACATTTTCTCTGCAGAGTCCCAAAACAGGCATTTTCAGCCCATTACCGGCATATGGAAGAAACAGCAGTAAGCACAGGGAAATATCTGCTTCTAAATCCAAAACGCAGCTATCTAACAGAACGGTTGTCACAGTGTACACGCAACTTCCAGAGTTAAACCCGTGTGTGGATTCAGCAGTCTGCAAACACTTTCCCTGCGGAGTCCCAAAACAGGCGTTTTCAGCCCATTACCGGCATATGGAAGAAACAGCAGTAAGCACAGGGAAATATCTGCTTCTAAATCCAAAACGCAGCTATCTAACAGAACGGTTGTCAATGTGTGCACTCAACTTCCAGAGTTAAACCCGTGTGTGGATTCAGCAGTCTGCAAACACTTTCTCTGCAGAGTCCCAAAACAGGCGTTTTCAGCCCATTACCGGCATATGGAAGAAACAGCAGTAAGCACAGGGAAATATCTGCTTCTAAATCCAAAACGCAGCTATCTAACAGAACGGTTGTCAATGTGTGCACTCAACTTCCAGAGTTAAACCCGTGTGTGGATTCAGCAGTCTGCAAACACTTTCTGTGCAGAGTCTCAAAACAGGCGTTTCAGCCCAATACCGGCATATGGAAGAAAGGGCAGTAAGCACAGGGAAATATCTGCTTCTTGATCCAAAACGCAGCTATCTAACAGAACAGTTGTCAATGTGTGCACTCAAATTCCAAAGTTAAACCCGTGTGTGGATTCAGCAGTCTGCAAACACTTTCTGTGCAGAGTCTCAAAACAGGCGTTTTCAGCCCAATAGCGGCAGATGGAAGAAAGGGCAGTAAGCACAGGGATATATCTGCTTCTAAATCCAAAATGGAGCTATCTGACAGAACGGTTGTCAATGTGTCCACTCAACTTCCAGAGTTACACCCGTGTGTGGATTCAGCAGTCTGCAAACACTTTCTCTGCAGAGTCTCAAAACAGGCGTTTCAGCCCAATACCGGCATATGGAAGAAAGGGCAGTAATCACAGGGAAATATCTGCTTCAAGATCCAAAACGCAGCTATCTAACAGAACAGTTGTCAATGTGTGCACTCAAATTCCAGAGTTAAACCCGTGTGTGGATTCAGCTGTCTGCAAACACTTTTTGTGCAGAGTCTCAAAACAGGCGTTTTCAGCCCAATACCAGCAGATGGAAGAAAGGGCAGTAAGCACAGAGAAATATCTGCTTCTAAATCCAAAATGCAGCTATCTAAGAGAACGGATGTCAATATGTGCACTGAACTTCCAGAATTACACCCGTGTGTGGATTCAGCAGTCTGCAAATACTTTCTGTGCAGAGTCTCAAAACAGGCGTTTTCAGCCCAATAACGGCATAAGGAAGAAAGGGCAGTAAGCACAGGGAAATATCTGCTTCTAAATCCAAAACGTAGCTATCTGACAGAACGGTTGTCATTGTATGCACTCAACTTACAAAGGTAAACCCGTGTTTGGATTCAGCAGTCTGCAAACACTTTCTCTGCAGAGTCCCAAAACAGGTGTTTTCAGCCCATTACCGGCATATGGAAGAAACAGCAGTAAGCACAGGGAAATATCTGCCTCTTAATCCAAAACGCAGCTATCTAACAGAACGTTTGTCAATGTGTGCACGCAACTTCCAGAGTTGAACCTGTGTGTGGATTCAGCAGTCTGCAAACACTTTCTGTGCAGAGTCCCAAAACAGGCGTTTTCAGCCCATTACCGGCATATGGAAGAAACAGCAGTAAGCACAGGGAAATATGTGCTTCTAAATCCAAAACGCAGCTATCTAACAGAACGGATGTCAATGTGTGCACTCAACTTCCAGAGGTAAACCCGTGTGTGGATTCAGCAGTCTGCAAACACTTTCTCTGCAGAGTCCCAAAACAGTCGTTTTTAGCCCAATACCGGAATATGGAAGAAACAGCCGTAAGCACAGGGAAATATCTGCTTCTAAATCCAAAATGCAGCTATCGAACAGAACGGTTGTCAATGTGTGCACTGAACTTCCAGAGTTAAACCTGTGTGTGGATTCAGCAGTCTGCAAACACTTTCTCTGCAGAGTCCCAAAACAGGCGTTTTTAGCCCAATACCGGCATATGGAAGAAACAGCACTAAGCACAGGGAAATATCTGCTTCTAAATCCAAAACGCAGCTATCTAACAGAACGGTTGTCAATGTGTGCACTCAACTTCCAGAGTTAAACCCCTGTGTGGATTTAGCAGTCTGCAAACACTTTCTCTGCAGAGTCCCAAAACAGGCGTTTTCATCCCATTACCGGCATATTGAAGAAACAGCAGTAAGCACAGGGAAATATCTGCTTCTAAATCCAAAACGCAGCTATCTAACAGAACGGTTGTCAATGTGTGCACTCAACTTCCAGACTTAAACCCGTGTGTGGATTCAGCAGTCTGGAAACACTTTCTGTGCAGAGTCCCAAAACAGGCGTTTTCAGCCCATTACCGGCATATGGAAGAAACAGCAGTAAGCACAGGGAAATTCCTGCTTCTAAATCCAAAACGCAGCTATCTAACAGAACGGTTGTCAATGTGTGCACTCAACTTCCAGAGTTAAATCTGTGTGTTGATTCAACAGTCTGCAAACACATTCTCTGCAGAGACCCAAAACAGGCGTTTTCAGCCCATTACCGGCATATGGAAGAAACAGCAGTAAGCACAGGGAAATATCTGCTTCTAAATACAAAACGCAGCTATCTAACAGAACGGTTGTCAATGTGTGCACTCAACTTCCAGAGTTAAACCCGTGTGTGGATTCAGCAGTCTGCAAACACTTTCTCTGCAGTGTCCCAAAACAGGCGTTTTCAGCCCATTACCGGCATGTGGAAGAAACAGCAGTAAGCACAGGGAAATATCTGCTTCTAAATCCAAAACGCAGCTATCTAACAGAACGGTTGTCAATGTGTGCACTCAACTTCCAGAGTTAAACCCGTGTGTGGATTCAGCAGTCTGCAAACATTTTCTCTGCAGAGTCCCAATACAGGCGTTTTCAGCCCATTACCGGCATATGGAAGAAACAGCAGTAAGCACAGGGAAATATCTGCTTCTAAATCCAAAACGCAGCTATCTAACAGAACGGTTGTCACAGTGGACACTCAACTTCCAGAGTTAAACCCGTGTGTGGATTCAGCAGTCTGCAAACACATTCCCTGCAGAGTCCCAAAACAGGCGTTTTCAGCCCATTACCGGCTTATGGAAGAAACAGCAGTAAGCACAGGGAAATATCTGCTTCTAAATCCAAAACGCAGCTATCTAACAGAACGGTTGTCAATGTGTGCACTCAACTTCCAGAGTTAAATCTGTGTGTGGATTCAGCAGTCTGCAAACACATTCTCTGCAGAGACCCAAAACAGGCGTTTTCACCCCATTACCGGCAAATGGGAGAAATAGCAGTAAGCTCAGGGAAATATCTGCTTCTAAATCCAAAACGCAGCTATCTAACAGAACGGTTGTCAATGTGTGCACTCACCTTCCAGAGTTAAACCCGTGTGTTGATTCAGCAGTCTGCAAACACATTCTCTGCAGAGTCCCAAAACAGGTGTTTTCAGCCCATTACCGGCATATGGAAGAAACAGCAGTAAGCACAGGGAAATATCTGCCTCTTAATCCAAAACGCAGCTATCTAACAGAACGTTTGTCAATGTGTGCACTCAACTTCCAGAGTTGAACCTGTGTGTGGATTCAGCAGTCTGCAAACACTTTCTGTGCAGAGTCCCAAAACAGGCGTTTTCAGCCCATTACCGGCATATGGAAGAAACAGCAGTAAGCCCAGGGAAATATGTGCTTCTAAAACCAAAACGCAGCTACCTAAAAGAACGGATGTTAATGTGTGCACTCAACTTCCAGAGGTAAACCCGTGTGTGGATACAGCAGTCTGCAAACACTTTCTCTGCAGAGTCCCAAAACAGGCGTTTTCAGCCCAATACCGGCATATGGAAGAAACAGCAGGAAGCACAGGGAAATATCTGCTTCTAAATCCAAAACGCAGCTCACTAACAGAACGGTTGGCAGTGTGTACTCAACTTCCAGACTTAAACCCGTGTGTGGATTCAGCAGTCTGCAAACACTTTCTCTGCAGAGTCCCAAAACAGGCGTTTTCAGCCCATTACCGGCATATTGAAGAAACAGCAGTAAGCACAGGTAAATATCTGCTTCTAAATCCAAAACGCAGCTATCTAACAGAACCGTTGTCAATGTGTGCACTCAACTTCCAGACTTAAACCCGCGTGTGGATTCAGCAGTCTGCAAACACTTTCTCTGCAGAGTCCCAAAACAGGCGTTTTCAGCCCATTACCGGCATATGGAAGAAACAGCAGTAAGCACAGGGAAATATCTGCTTCTAAATCCAAAACGCAGCTATCCAACAGAACGGTTGTCAATGTGTGCACTCAACTTCCAGAGTTAAACCCGTGTGTGGATTCAGCAGTCTGCAAAGACCTTCCCAGCAGAGTCCCAAAACAGGCGTTTTCAGCCCATTACCGGCATATGGAAGAAACAGCAGTAAGCACAGGGAAATATCTGCTTCTAAATCCAAAAAGCAGCTATCTAACAGAACGGTTGTCAATGTGTGCACTCATCTTCCAGAGTTAAACCCTTGTGTGGATTCAGCAGTCTGCAAACACTTTCTGTGCAGAGTCCCAAAACAGGCGTTTTCAGACCATAAGCGACATTTGGGAGAAACAGCAGTAAGCACAGGGAAATATCTGCTTCTAAATCCAAAACGCAGCTATCTAACAGAACGGTTGTCAATGTGTGCACTCAACTTCCAGAGTTAAACCCGTGTGTGGATTCAGCAGTCTGCAAACACTTTCTGTGCAGAGTCCCAAAACAGGCGTTTTCAGCCCATTAACGGCATATGGAAGAAACAGCAGTAAGCACAGGGAAATATCTGCTTATAAATCCAAAACGCAGCTATCTAACAGAACGGTTGTCAATGTGTGCACTCAACTTCCAGAGTTAAACCCGTGTGTGGATTCAGCAGTCTGCAAACACTTTCTGTGCAGAGTCCCAAAAACAGGCGTTTTCAGCCCATTACCGCATATGGAAGAAACAGCAGTAAGCCCTTGGAAATTTCCGCTTCTAAATCCAAAACGCAGCTATCTAACAGAACGGTTGTCAATGTGTTCACTCACCTTCCAGAGTTAAACCCGTGTGTGGATTCAGCAGTCTGCAAACACATTCCCTGCAGAGTCCCAAAACAGGCGTTTTCAGCCCATTAACGGCATAAGGAAGAAACAGCAGTAAGCACAGGGAAATATCTGCTTCTAAATCCAAAACGCAGCTATCTAACAGAACGGTTGTCAATGTGTGCACTCAACTTCCAGAGTTAAACCCGTGTGTGGATTCAGCAGTCTGCAAAGACCTTCCCTGCAGAGTCCCAAAAGAGGCGTTTTCAGCCCTTTACCGGCATATGGAAGAAACAGCAGTAAGCACAGTGAAATATCTGCTTCTAAATCCAAAACGCAGCTATCTAAACAGAACGGTTGTCAATGTGTGCACTCAACTTCCAGAGTTAAACCCGTGTGTGGATTCAGCAGTCTGCAAACACTTTCTCTGCAGAGTCCCAAAACAGGTGTTTTCAGCCCATTACCGGCATATGGAAGAAACAGCAGTAAGCACAGGGAAATATCTGCCTGTTACTCCAAAACGCAGCTATCTAACAGAACGTTTGTCAATGTGTGCACGCAACTTCCAGAGTTGAACCTGTGTGTGGATTCAGCAGTCTGCAAACACTTTCTGTGCAGAGTCCCAAAACAGGCGTTTTCAGCCCATTACCGGCATATGGAAGAAACAGCAGTAAGCACAGGGAAATATGTGCTTCTAAATCCAAAACGCAGCTATCTAACAGAACGGATGTCAATGTGTGCACTCAACTTCCAGAGTTAAACCCGTGTGTGGATTCAGCAGTCTGTAAACACTTTCTCTGCAGAGTCCCAAAACAGGCGTTTTTAGCCCAATACCGGAATGTGGAAGAAACAGCAGTAAGCACAGGGAAATATCTGCTTCTAAATCCAAAATGCAGCTATCGAACAGAACGGTTGTCAATGTGTGCACTCAACTTCCAGAGTTAAACCCGTGTGTGGATTCAGCAGTCTGCAAACACTTTCTCTGCAGAGTCCCAAAACAGGCGTTTTCAGCCCAATACCGGCATATGGAAGAAACAGCAGTAAGCACAGGGAAATATCTGCTTCTAAATCCAAAACGCAGCTATCTAACAGAACGGTTGTCAATGTGTGCACTCAACTTCCAGAGGTAAACCCCTGTGTGGATTCAGCATTCTGCAAACACTTTCTCTGCAGAGTCCCAAAACAGGCGTTTTCATCCCATTACCGGCATATTGAAGAAAACAGCAGTAAGCACAGGGAAATATCTGCTTCTAAATCCAAAACGCAGCTATCTAACAGAACGGTTGTCAATGTGTGCACTCAACTTCCAGACTTAAACCCGTGTGTGG